>NC_054480.1:35264341-36514341 GCF_017639515.1 Carcharodon carcharias | reverse complement strand
GTCAGGCGTAGGACCTGCAGCAGCAGCCAACTCCCTGGTGCAGCTGCCAAGGAATCAACAGCTGCCAGTTTCTTATTGGCTGGCAGTTCTTGGCAGACAGGAATTACACTCCCAGGGTCCTTAATCCCTGGAAAGGCTCACATTGCCCAGTTAAGTGCCTGATTGGCACCTAATTCGGCGGGCCTTCCCAAAAAGAGGTGACACAGGGCTCTCACCAGCTCTCCAGCCAGTGGGGAAGACCCCCATCACCTCCAATAAATACTGCCCATATTTCTTGAAGATTTGTATCTTTATGTCATCAACAGTCATATAATTGAAGCTGCTTGATTTGTTAATGAGATTTATCTTTGCCTGTACTAGGTTTTTGACAGCATTGTATGATGTGCCACATCACAATATCCTACAGTACACACTGCTATGCTTTTGTCATTTTCATTAGCGAGCTTCACAGTCACTTCAAATGGACTTGTGTGTGACTCACTAACGACTGCATGTTGGAGATAAATCAAATTTCAAATTATATCGAAGAATTCCTTTTGGTCATGGGTGCAACCATGGTGTGTGCCACCAACACCACCCCCCACCATCCAAATTAATTTGGCATGGCTAATGTTTTCTTTCTCTTCACACTCTAAATCCCAGAGATGCCCTTGATATTCCCCTGATTATTTACATGTGCTTGCACGTCTGTCAATGTCAGACTATATATGTCCCCAGACAGCAATCAAACATTTATTCACTGTAACTGGTTCCAAATGTGTGACTGGTCAGTGAGGGCTTTCTTTTATTGGGAAACAGGATATTGTCTATTTAATTCTCTGCCATTAATAGCCTGATAATGATATGTAGTAACAAATGGTTTTGCAACATACAATGGCCACTTTTAGCTGCTACCCAGGCCTCTCCAGCTAGAAATCACACAGTACTGGATTTAAAATCATAATAAAGAGCTTGCTGCTTTGCTTTCCACACACCAACATATGCCATTTTAACAGCCTTCTGAGCAGTGTTCAGGAGACTGGTAGGAGTGGAGGGTAGGTAGAACAAGAGTGTTTCTCCAGGATCCCACAAGACATCTGACAACCCCACCTCCCTCTCACTACGATCACCACCATCACCACCTTTATACATAACTATATACCTTTCTCCTGTTGCAACTGCCTGGAGCCAGTGGTCTACATGCCCTGAACAGGTTCATGTTTATTCATGAGGCCCAGCCCTCAAGTTAAACCAAGGCACTTGCCTACGGTGCTGGAAAGCTGGCCTGCCAGCTCCACTAAAGCCAGCCCGATAGTTAAAATCCAACCTGCAATTTCTGATCATGCGATTTTATTAGTAGGTCATTAGTTGAGAGGGGAAATTATATGCTTCATGAAAAGGGGAATTTTAAACCCAAAGCAAATAAATGGACAACAAATTAGCCAGCATGCTGATAATGAACCAATGAATTCAATAGTAATCTGGTTGATTTTTGTTTAGTTATTCTTCCACTTCTTCCCCTTTCTTTTGTTGCAGACTCCCAACATTATTCATCATGTTGCTGTTGATGAGAGCAGACTGCCATATTGAAGAACACTGAAAATGAACTTTTCAGCAAATATTATGAAGTTCACAAGTCCTAGAAAAATGGAGAGCACCATGTTCATTTTTGGGGATTGTTATGTGGTTTTACACTAGATTTATTTTTGGAAGGGTGATTCAACATCTCAGGCCACTCCTTTAGATGAGCCTTTACTCCCTATGTTTCAAAGAATGACCTTGCTTCCCCAGATATCCAAGTAAATTAATAGCACATCCATGGATCAAGTGGAGATCTCTCAACGTTACTCCTGCTTATTGGTTTCGTCAGATGTCCTCATGTGATATCAGGGTGAGGGACTTCAGTTATGTTGAAATACTAAGGTGTTTGGATTTTCTCTATAGAGAGGGAAGGTTAAGGGAAATTTAATAGAGGTGTTCAAAATTATGAGGCATTTTAATAAAGTAAATAAAGAGAAACTGTTTCCACTAGTGGGTAAGCCAATAACCAGAGGACACAGATTTAAGATAAAGGCATAAAAACAGTTGGGGGGAAGGGCAGGTGGGGTGGGGTTGGGGCTGGTGATGAAGAGATTGTTTTATTTGCACAACAAGCTGTTATGATCTGGCATGTACTGCCTGCAAGGGTGGTTCCTTCATAGGAAATTGGATATATATTTAAAAGGGGAAAAAGCAGCAGGACTATGAGGAAAGAGTAGGGTGGAGGACTAACTGGATAGGTCTTTCAACGAATTGGCCCATAATAGACTGAATGGCCTCCTTCTGTGCTGTCAGATGCTATGATTCTCTGTGATCTCTCTCTTCAGAACATGGTAAAACAACACTTTACTCACCTCTAATTTAAGCTGCTACCAAACAAGTTCATTAAACAGTAAGGGAATAGCTGAGCAGGAGCAATCTCAACTTAGTTAAGTTTAAGCTTTACTGTAAAATCTATCTCCTCAAGTAAGTAGAAACAACACAATCACAATAGCTGCGCTCGACTTTATGGCCTGAATTTTATGCATATCGTGCACCAGCAATTGGCTGCAGTTATCCACTCACACCTGTAATTGCAATCCAGCTGAGCCAATTAAGAGCTGGCCAGCATGAAATGCACCCAGACATTGGCTCGGCGCTGTCAGTGTGACAGGTGCTGGGTCCAATGACGACCCAGAGGAGGCATTTATAGGAGGACAGGCAGCTCCTTGAAAGCTGCCAGGAGTTGGGGAGGACCCTCAGGGAGCTGTCCATGAGAGAGTGCAAGATCATATGTCTGGCAGGAATGATGGCCTCAGAACCCGCTGGACACACCAGGCAGGAGGGCAATGCCAGTGGGCACTCTGTTCCCCCCTCCCCACCCCTGTTCTCTGACGAGTGCCTGCACTGGGGGCAGTGAGGGCCCGGCATGATATACCCATGTTGCGGGATGGCAAGAGGAGGCGACCCAACCAGACGAAGAAGGCCTGGATGGAGGTGGCTGCCCAGGAGAGCAGGCACGATGTTGTGTGCTGCACATGGATCCAATGCCAGAAATGGTTCATTGATCTTCTGTGCTCTTCAAGGGTAGCACCAATTTGGCATAGAACTGTGTATAGATGTCTTGGAGGGTGGCCGTTCTTTGTGGTGCTCAAGAATGTGAGATGCAGAGTGCCAAATGCCGCATGTCCCTGTATGCCAAGGTTGGGAGATGTGCCCGCTTGCCTTGTGTGAGGTGTGCTAATCTGATGGGCACCTCAAACTGCATCTCCTTGGGGAGGCTGGGGTGGTGTGCCAGGTAGTGAGAGCGCTATTGAATGTACTTTTTCCCATACAGAAGAGAAGCCATATTGCGCTGGTGCGCACATGAACAGGTGGTGTCATTCCCAACATCCTGATACTTGCCAAGTTCCAAATGGACGCCCTGGACATAGAATGCGAGTGTGAAGCAAGGTCACAGGTTGCGGAGAGGCAGGGGTCTCAGATGAAGGTAAGAGTCCAGTGGTGAGAGACTGGGGAAGTGTGTAAGAGCTGTGGATCATGGTATCTCCAATCAGAAGCTCTAATCAACAGTCCCCATTGTTCGTCCAATCACAGTGCCTCAGTGAGGCATTTGTCTAGTCTGACAAGCAGCCGTAGTTCATGCACAGTCACTTTGTTACAATATAGTCACCTGGTATATTCTGTTCCTCCCTCAGAAGTGCCATCCTCACAATGCCCGATAGACCCTGAGGACCTTGCCTTTACATCTGAGGAGAAGCCACGGACAGATGCACCCATGTCACATCATCTCTCCAAACCAAGCACCAGCGCAGATACAAGCATATCGGTGGGCAACAGCATGTCGGATCAGTTGGTAATGCACAGTGGTGAGGGCACATCACACTCGCTTGAGGAGCTGATGGAGACAGAGAGTGCCCAAGGAGCCAGCAGTTGGAGGTCACTGCCAATGTGAAAGATGGAGGAGGCACCTAGTCACACTGCTAGGAGCCGGTCCATCAGTGGTGAGCAGGGAGGTTCAAACCAACCTCACGCTGGCAGACGAGCTGCATATCACATCTGTAGGCTTCTCTCAGGCACTCCAGATGAAGGCAGCAGCTTCTCTGCGACTCTGCCAGTGCCCATGGCATCTGATGAGGCCGCTACAACTGAGGAGAGCCCAGCCATGGCACTGGACGCTCCGTCCCAGGCGGTGCCTGCACCGACTCCACCAGCCAGAGGACATCTGCCAAGGTCACCAAGGCTGACAGAACAGTGCAGTCAGCAGGATGCCTCTAATGCCACTGCCAGTGAGGGGTTTGGGGGGTCACCAAGGCACAGAATCCACAAGCAGACTATAAACACAAGAGGGGTTATCACAAGTGGTATTACTTCAGTTGAAATGTGTTCTATGTTCAAATTGTGTAAATATGATCACCATTTAAAGATGTTACTCTGTTTCATGGTCTGAATGTGCTTTATGTCTCTCATAGGTGTCGGCATGGGAGTGGCTTGTGACAGACGGGACAGGCTGCAAACTTTATTTCAGAGGTAGGTAGTTTTTTTTAATTCACTCACGGGATGGGTGTCGCTGGCTAGGCCAGCATTTATTTCTCATCTCTAATTGTCCTTGAGAAGGTGGTGGATGAGCTGGCTTATTCATGGCTGCAGTTCATGTGGTGTAGGTACACCCACAGTGCTGTTAGGGAAGGAGTTCCAGGATTTTGACCCAGCTACAGTGAAGGAACGATAATATATTTCCTAGCCAGGATGGTGAGTGGCTTGGAGGGGAATTCCAAATGGTGGTGTCCCCATGTGTCTGCTGCTCTTGTCCTTCTAGATGGTAGTGGTCATGGGTTTGGAAGGTGCTGTCTAAGGAGGCTTGGTGAGTCCCGCAGTGCTTATTGTCGACTGTAGCTTAATGTTGAGTTGTTTCTGCTGCCACTGTGCATTGGTGGTGGAGGAACTGAATGCTTGTGGATGGGGTAACTATCACACAGGCTGCTTTGTCCTGGATGCTGTCAAGCTTCTTAAGTGTTGTTGGAGCTGCACTCATCCAGGCGAGTGGAGAGTATTCCATCACACTCCTGATCTGTGCCTTGTAGATGGTGGACAGGCTTTGGCAATCAGAAGGTGAGTTACTCAATGCAGGATTCCTAGCCTCTGACCTGCTCTTGTAGCCATAGTGTTTATATGGCTAGTCCAGTTCAGTTTCTGGCCAATGGTAACTCCCAGGATGTTGATAGTGGGGTATTCAGCGATGGTAAAGCCATTGAATGTCAAGGGGCAATGGTTAGATTCTCTCTTGTTGGTGATAGTCATTGCCTGGCACTTGTGTGGCACAAATGTTACTTGCCACTGATTAAGGACCAAAAAGGGGATTTACACATGGAGGCCGAGGGCATGGCTGCAGTGTTAAATGAATACTTTTCATCTGTCTTTACCAAGGAAGCAGATGCTACCGAACATGGTGACAGAGGAGGAAACTCTGAGACTAGAAGGGTTCAAAATTGATAAGGAGGAAGTGTTGGATAAAATGTCGGTACTTAAAGTTGAAAAGGCACCAGTACCAGGTGAGATGCATCCAAAGATATTGAAGGAAGTGAGTGCAAATTGCAGGGGCACTGGCCATAATCTTTCAGTCTTACCTTGACTCAGGGGACGTGCCAGAGGACTGGAGAATTTCTAGCATTACAATCTTGTTCGAAAAAGGTTGTAAGGATAAGCCCAGCAATTATAAGCCCATCAGTTTAACTTCAATGGTGGGGAAGCTTCTAGAAACAATTATTTGGGATAGAGTTAATAGTCACATGGAAAAAAAATGGGTTGATTAGGAAGAGCCGGTATGGATTTCTTAAGGGAAAATTATGTTTAACTAACTTGCTGGAGTTTTCTGAAGAGGTAACAGAGAGGGTTGATGAGGGTAATGCTGTTGATGTGGTATACATGGACTTTGAAAGATTGGAAGAGATTTACAAAAATGGTTCCAGGGATGAGAAACTTCGGTTACAAAGATAGGCTAGAGAAGTTGGGACTGTTCTCCTTGGAGAGGAGGAAGCTAAGAGGTGATTTGATAGAGGTATTCAAAATCATGAAGGGGCTGGATAGAATAAATAGGAAGAAACTGTTCCTGCTTGTAAAAGGATTGAGAATGAGAGGGCACAGATTTAAAGGGATTTGCAAAAGAAGCAAATGTGATGTGAAAAAAAGCTTTTTCACACAGCGAGTAGTTCGAGTCTGGAATGCACTGCCCGGAAGTGTGGTGGAGGCAGGTTCAGTTGAGGCGTTCAAGAGGGCATTAGATAATTATTTAAATAGAAACAATGTGCAGGGGTACAGAGAAAGGCAGGAGAATGGCGCTGGGTCATAATACTCATTTGGAGAGATGCAGACACGATGTGTTGAATGACGTCCTCCTGCACCATAACAGTTCTGTGATTTTGAGTGCAATCTATGGCACCCTGGATGTGGGGGAATCCATCAATTGCAGAGAAGCCTCTGGCTCACTCAGCCTGGCTGGCTTCGTCAGTCCAGAAATGAATGAAGTTCATCATCCGTCTGAACAGAGCTTCATACAGCTGTGGCAGCAGATTGGGAAATACCGCATAGATCTCCCACTGACCCTTGGAAGGAACCAGAGACGGAAAAGTTCAGGTCACTGTCACCTTAAGAGCCACTGGCTTCGGGTGGCCACTGACACAGTTTGTGATGATCTCTGGGCCAATCATGTGGCAAATAGAGGTCACAGTCTCCCTAGAGAGGCAGAGCCTCTTTGAGCACTGGACATCCGACATATCCAGGTAGCTGGAGCGCTGCCTGTAGACTCTTGCTGCAAGATAACGGTGTCGACTGCGGACCCTTCTGCCTTTCACTTCCTGCTGGCCCTGAACCCCATATGGCTGCCCCTCTCTTTCCACAGGTCTCTGTCTGGGATGCTGCCTGTGGACGCCAACCCTCCTCTCCCTTCTGGCCCTCTCCTCCTCTCAGGATAGTGCCCTGAAGGGGGCATTCAGCAGAAAGCCTTTAAGAAAGCTTGTAAAGCCAAAGAGTCCTCCAGAAAACACCGAAAATGCAAATAGCTGTCAGAAAAGCACCTACAACGAACTCTCACCTAAACTCCTACCACGGCTCTGGTCAACTTTTATCCTGCCCTGGATTGAGTTTCAATTAAAAACGAGATGGCCACCAGGCCATGTGGCCTGTGCATCAACTGCAAAACCGCACGGGCCACATAAAATTTCAACCAATTGCCTTTTTAATGGGCTTAATCATCCATTTAATTGTTGGCGAGCACGCTTCTGATTCCCATGCACACCCGCCTACCATAAAATGGCGCGACAGTGCAATGATGCACGCCTGGCATTTTCTCGCAACATTTCACATGAGGTCGAGTTGGCACACATCTGGTCCTGATACTTAAAATTCTGGCCCACGTTTACATAATAGTCTTTTCTTTTTCTCACATCTGTAGAAACTATCTGCCCCATCAGTTGCCAATGAGGCTAAGAAATACCTTCCACTAAATGGTCAGGATCAAATTTAAATAACTGTATTAAATTCAGGAAAAGGGCCAATAAAACGCATATTTAAACAATTCCCAAAAGATGGTTGTATTTGAATTGAATGGATTGACCCCACTTAATTGGAAACAACATTTCTGAGACAAAATGATTGTAATCTGTAAGATTATCAAAAATGAGGACATTTTTCTGTGAATGAACTGAGTTTTTAATCTTGTATGTACCATGCTAATATTAAAGAAACAAAAAATATGCTGGATATTGAACAATAACACTTCATTTTGCCATAAGAATTTCAAACACATTAAATATTCAATGCTTTGAAGATTTGCATTCTAGTTTTTATTTCAATGTAATTGGCAAAGCCCTATGCAGAGTGGAAGTTTTACATAGAGGAAGTGCTGAAATGCCATATATTACAGATCATAGTAAAATCATGCATTTAACAATGTGAACAATTAAATACTAATAATTACTTGGTAGTACAGAACTTGAGTATTTCCGAAAAAAAGAGATGCAGGCAAAGCCTTGACAGCATGTCTCTTTTTCCAGTAATGACTAAATATTTATTTATTGACGGTAAGTAATTATTTATACCATATACTTGAAGTAAGACTAAAACGATTCCCATTTCAAAGCTGAATATAGCATTTATTCAACATGCGTGAATGGTGTGCAGAATAAATTCATAAATTACTGAATGCACCTCATGTGTAAATGCTATTATTAAAATATTTATTCTCCAGATGTCTTATATTTAGAGTCCTGATTGTTGAGCAGATTTTGCTTCCACTCATTTCCCAAGCATCTAATATATTTGAAATTGTCAACGGCAAAAGCGAGTTGTTGAATAAAGGTATTTTTTAAAATCTATGTTGGTTTAGTCTGCAAGTTGCCGTAATTCAACAAAAATGCTTCCTATTGCCCAAATAGGAATCAAAATAATTTCCACTTTTTTAAACTAGTGATAGCATCGAGCACTTCCAGGTCAAGTACTGTACAGCACCAGGTGTAAAGCTCCCTCCAGACAGTGCAAATAAAATCCTCTCAGTGTATTAGCGTGACATTTCCATTTTCTACAATAACCATCTTGATGACCTCTCTAAGTGAGATTGCAAATTCAGTGCAGTTTTGAGTAAATGTTTACATAAATGTTTATATTTAATACACAAAACAAAGTGACTCTAAT
Organism: Carcharodon carcharias; assembly: GCF_017639515.1. Taxonomy (NCBI): domain Eukaryota; kingdom Metazoa; phylum Chordata; class Chondrichthyes; order Lamniformes; family Lamnidae; genus Carcharodon; species Carcharodon carcharias. The sequence continues at coordinate 36,505,656 of NC_054480.1, read as the reverse complement.
TCAGTGTCTTATGACATTCTCTGATAACTTCCGTAACTGTAACCCTCTTGTACCAGCGTTCCACAGTGAACAGCATCAGTTGGAAAAAAGTGCAATGTTCAGCCGTCTATCTGTTCAAGAACTAACTGAAACTGAGTTTATCTGCTTTCGGTTTTTCATTGATTTCTCTCATTACCTCCTCATGATCAGTTTTATTTTGAGATATTTGAATTTCCATTTAATGACATTCTCACTTCAAAGCACTGGCTAGTTTTGAAGTTAGGAAATTCGCCTGAATTATCCAAGTAGCTTATTTGAAATGCGATAGGGGAGGAATCTTGAATTTGCATGGTGCAGAGACTAGAGTTTGAAATAATCATCAATATACCGCCAAAGCTGAAGTGCTTCTTGGGTGGGTGGATGCATGGGAGAGGCAAAATGCAAGGATGGGCTTTTCTTGCTTTTCTTGCAACAGAGATTAAAACATCCGTCACAAAACCGAATACGTGTTGTAACTTGGAGTGGATACAAGTTATCTCACGCTGCCCGAAATGATAAATGCAAAATGTTGACACACAAGGAGCTATCGCCATAACCTTTAATGAGGGTTTTGCCTTGGAAGTATCATGTGCAGAACTCACTGTCATGTGAATTAGAGGAAATGCACAAATTTGAATTGCCACACCGCAGTCTTCTTTTTAAATGAAAACCAAGTCGGATATCGCCTTGCCAACGGGTTTTCTCACTGAAAGGGATCCTTGCGTCACCCTTTTTGTTGGAACAAAAGAGACCAACACCAGTAGGAGCTCGGCAGAACCGCCAACACTGAAAGGAAATTCTCCAGGACTAACCCAGGACAGACACAAAACACAAATCACAAATTACTGTAGCATAACAACCCGCTGCTTCAATCATTACACTATATAAACAGGCAGAGAGATCTCAGCATTGCATAGGCTCTCGAAACACAATGCTTCTCACTGATATTCAGACTTTATGCAAGGATGAATGACCCCCTTTGGCTGTTTTCTACCTAGCTTTTTTTGTACGTTCTCGTGAGTTCTATAATGTTTAGAAAAGAAAATTAATGAGGGGCATTGACAACAATCGATTGTCCTAAAAGTTCCTGAGGTATAATCAGAAAGAATATTAAAACAGTCCGCCGACTGAAAAAACCTACTGAAGGAGACTATGTCCCACATTCATAAATATATATTTTAAATGGTTTTACACTCACCAACTGGAGGGTACACAGCAAGATTAGGGTACATCGCCCGGTACAACAACCCATCCTCAGATCATGGGAGGATAGAGGAGTGGGGACCAAATAACGAACAACACCTCTTTTCGCTGATGTACGAAGCAGTCAGCGAGGCTGGTCCAGCACCATAACGAAAATGGGGAGATAAGTACAACGTGAACACCTTTAAGTGCCGGATTGTAAGGTGCTTTCTGCTGTAGGAGAGTGGAGGAGATGGCGATCACAGTGTAGGGAGCGCTTCCAGCTGCCTTGCGGAAAGTTCAGTTCAGTGAATGTGCCGGGCTGACAGGGAGAGGGAGGGAGAGAGAGAGAGAGAGGGAGGGAGGGAGGGTCACTAACGGACGGATGTTGTACACTTAAAGACACCAACCCATTTTGGAAGCGGGAGATCGCCTGCAGTCAGGCATCCCTGTTACTCTCGACGGCGTTTGGGGATTTTTTTCAAACTCCGGCACATCTTGATTCCCCCCCCCAAAAAAAAAACATTCAAAACTTTTCCAAACTCACAACCCCCGATTTAAAAGAAATAAAGTCTCCCAGGTATTCTCCAACTCCCGTCCTTAGTTACTAACCAGCCTGGTAAGAGGTTAAATTTGATCCACCAAATCTAAATGTCAAGGTAATTGAGAATGGAATTTGGGTATGGCCACTAACAGAGTCTGTATCCGGATAAACTTGCCAAACTGTTTCAGAAATGACATAATTCCTGATCCAAGGCATTTTACTGAAAAGGGTTGCTTCGGTCGTGGATTGCAGGGCAGGGTTTTGACTAAATGGTATCAGAATTTCATTTGAAGGATGAGGAAATGGTTCAGTTATAGCAAGTGCAGCCTTAAGGAACCGGGCGCTTAAAACTAACATTCACCAGAGTTTCAGTGAACAAATGTGGACGTTGCCTCCCTGCTCCAGATATGAAAGGATTTTATTTTACATTTCTTTAAACTCTCAATATATGGAAATGAATGGTTTACAAAATTCCAGCGTTCTGCATAATTTCGTATTATTCCTGATGACAATGGTTACCACAGCAACCACAGCCGGGGAGGGTAAATGCATTTAAACCAAAAGTTCTTTTACTCAAGAGTACGCCCTGAACATTGAACCATATTTGCTACACTGCTTCCCCAAATGTGGAGGTATTTGAATTAAATTTCATTACGTTTGTGAAATCCTGCTTTAATTACCCTTTCAAAAATGTTTTAATAAGGATAGGGCGTTAGGGTTTTTAAACATACCCACGAGGCCCCCTGGTGGCATTCATTACTCGGTGATGCTAGATACATGTAATATGTAAAAACTCCAACGCCGGAATAACACTTACACTTTAAAAATAAATTATGCCCAATTCTTTGGGTGCCCAAACTTCAATTCTGCCTATGGATGAATCAATCCTAAATGTATAGCCATATGTATGCAGTCAATTTATTCACTAACCCCGAAAAATTCTGCAACTCAATAGAACGTGATAGCATATTCACTTATGTGCCTCTGACTAACGTCAAGCTTGATAAAGTGGGCTTTACTGACTTGCCTTCTGTTCAGCAGGGGGATTTTTTTGTATTTTGTAAGTTGCCAAGCATGTTAATTTGGGAGAATAATTGGAGGGACATTTTCAGGCTTATCTATTTCTCTGCTATATTAAGAAAAACTAAAATGCTGCAGATATCGTTTTATACCAGCCCTTTAAAATTAATGACTTCCTGTGAGTGTTGCAACAATCTATCTCCTATCTTACTGTAGTATGCAGATGAGCTAATGAATGAATATGTTCAAGGTTTATTCCTCCATAATTTTTTCAAATTAAATTATCAACTTCCCAAAACTATGTGTGGACTCTCTGTTTTGTACACATTGTTACTGTGTACCAGTCCTATTTTGGAAAATTTGTCCTACTTGAAATATAAAATTAATACCTTCCCTAAAAAGAAAGAATGTGACTGTATGGTAAAGGCACTATATGAATGCCAGTTGTGTTGTCTGTGTTAACATATGATTGTTCACTAATGGAGATTACCAATGCAATGTTTATATACATAAGTAGTGACATCACAACTGGTGCAGTGGGTGGAGCCTGAAGGATTATAGAGAAATTTTAGGATAGGCATTTGGTGATTAGTGGTTAAGTTAATTTAAACATCTAGGTTATTTGTTACTGTTGTTTTCTTGGTGTTTAGAATTTTGTGTTTCAACGTTAGCTAAACTGTAAACTAGCCTTAAAGCTTAACAGACAATTGTAACTAACTGCTAGCAAGCATGACAGGACAGCTGGAGCCAATCACATACACATGGTTTCTGCATCATCCACTATCCCCTGTAAAGCACTCCAAGCTCCAACAATTCTCTGCATGAAGAAATTTCTCCCAGCCTCTCTGCTTACTCCCTTAGTGACAATTTAAATTAAACAAGATTGCAATCCTCCAAACAAAATTGGCACTAAATACAGTGGTGCTGAAATTAAACCAGGTTTACTAGCCAATGTGTTCATTTGAAATTCCTATCTCTGCTGATTTATTGGAGGTGTTAACCTGTCTAAAATAAATGGTTTAATGCCTCCAATAAATTAGTGAGAAGAGAAATTTCAATCATGTAAATATTCTTACATGAATTTATTGCTCTTTAATTTCAGTACCTGAGTCTTTTAAATAATATTTTGGAATCATTAACATGTTTTCTGTTCTGTACACGCAATAAAACTTGCATTAATAACTTTGGCATCATCAATCCCTTCCACTGCTTACAAAGCACTTTCATTAACATACATGAAATATTTCATTGTAATGTGTGTAAATAAGTTACTGACTAGTAAAACAAATTATAATCAATGACACATTAGGAACATTGTGCATTCTGTGATTTAATCACCTAAGGATCAATGATAAACTAGCTTCTTAGACATTTCAATTGAAATGGTAATAATATCTGCAGTCAGTGATGAGAAAAATAATTTTTACTGTCTCTCACCAATGGATATCAACAGCCAGTGGCCCTCAGTGGGTGACAGCAATAGATTATACATCATGTCATTGCGGGTCATAGGTATATCCTGCAGCAAATTGATGTATCTACTTCCAAAAGTACTTCAGCATAGCACACCACTTTGTATGATCAAGCACACTAAACTGTGAAAACCGGAGCTCACTAATTTTAGTTGAAGAGTTGTGACATGCGTTTTTATTCAGACTGCACTCCCCCCTTCCTTTAGAACCTAAATGCTCACTGTTGTGTTTATTTACAAATAAATTTAAGTCCAAAATAAGGGCAAAGCACCATTTTAGCTATAAAATCACCCATTGAGTGCAGCTGATCAGAGTTGAATGGTGTGGATGGATTAATATCCTGCATTGTTGATGATTGTCTTTGGGAATTGAGATAAATTTTAAAAAGCAGTCTTCTTGGAGGTTTTGCCTGCATTTGGTTGCCTCCCTCAAGAAATCAAACAGGATGGATAGCATCCATGATAAAATGAATTGTATGGGAAGTGGGTTTGATGATCTATATGTTTTGTTTTTGCTCCATGCTTCTTTTCTTGAATTATTAAACTTATATTATGAATGTGAGTGTAGAAATTGGTCAATGCTATTTGCCAAAAATGCATCCGAATCGGTGCCACCAGATTGATAAAGTTTTGGTTTTGTAGGCATCCTGAGCAATCCCAGCAATCCTCTAAAATAGATCTATGCTTCTGACATATGTCAGAGGTTGCAGTAGTTAGTTTGAATTGAGTGAAGGGCTGAACTTTCCTCCCCTCAATATTGTCCTGCAGCTTAGGCAGTGATTCCACCATCCACATGATCAGTCTCTCCTCATTGCCACTCGAACCCTCTTCTTGGGCTTACCTTTGGGCTGCTGCCAGTGAGACAACTGGGCCAATAGTGATCTTAATAAAATATTGAACTTAGTGTTGTGGAGGCACAATAAACGCTGGCAGCTCATGCAAAAAAAGTAAACAAGGGGAACCTAAGGACGAATTTGGAACCAACCCCGGGCCTCCCAGTTGGAATATGAGTTGCTGGTTATGGACCCAAAAAATGGGCCATTACCAATTTCCCTCCTGTATTTTTAGTTCAGAATTTACAACAATCAACTTTATGTAAAGGCTATTACAGCTTTAGTTTTATTACTTAAAGCAACAGCCTGTGGCCCAGAGATTGTAGACTGTTCACAGCGCACAATCCATCAAAACTACTTCGGAGCCTTACGTATTTCTTAGGACACCAATTTGCAGAGGTTCATAAGCAATGTCCTGACTCAGGCAGGTGCTTTGCCCAGCTATGAAACCTCCAGGAGCAACACACAGCAAGCAGGAAGTGAGGAGGAGCAGGGCAATAAATCCACCACTGTAATTTTAACTCTGCTATGGCCCCTTTCTGTCATGCAAAGAAAGTTAATATCATCCCTCATGAGCCTTAACTAGTTTATAAAATAACTATTTAACAGGGACAGCATCATGTCTTCATGATACAACTGCTGCTACAAATGCAGCTTAACATTAAGATTAAAAACATAATAAAGGATGCCTTTTGCCTGGGACTTAGACTGGTAAGCATTTCCTTTCGCTCCCACAATAACACCATTGTAAGTATTTATCTTAACAGCTTCCAAAAATAATGATACTTTCATCTGTAATGGCTCTTGGTTACAAAATTACATTAAGCAAAGACTGTACGACTTGGTACAAGTCAAAACTCAATCATTGTAATGAGTATGTGGAATTATGGTGGATAGATTTTAAAATGTTTATATGTTAATCAGAATGAGATATAGTGCCAGATTACAAATAACTCATGGTTTTTGTTTTGTTAGATATTAAAATATATTTATGAGTAACATTATTTTTGCAGTTCACTGTTATCGAAAACAACTACCTAAATTTCACTAAGCTGTTTAGGAAAACTGTTGGTTTTTAAGTTGAACAATTGACTTCCCAATGGCTTCTAATCTTATACACATATGTTTAACACATCAGACTTTATTAAAACTATATTTGGTGAAAGACAGAACTAAACATTCAATTGGAAGTTAAGAAATGTATTTGTTAAGATGTATTTCCATAGGAAGGAGCTAAGGGACTGGTAGTTGTTATCAGGCACTTCTATTCATTGTGACCATGCAGGCTGCAAAATTAAGTGAAGTTGGATTTTGTTTTTTTTAACTTTATTCACAAATACAAAGCTTAACAACCTTTAAACTTTTTAATATATTTTTTGTCCTTCCTGTTACCCAATTAATCTGCAGAACAGATGGTATGATATCCAGCTGAAGAGTCTCATCCTTGCTTTCTATATGAATGCCAGGTAGATTTTGGTCATGCTGTCAGTACAGGTGGCGAAGCATACTTTAATTTACAAGTGAAGCAACAGAGCAACAGTTTTCTTGGCTCTTTAAGAATTTTGGCTATTCAACATGACAGCTGTTATTAATTGCACATCCAAAATGTTCAGTATATATATAAAAAGGAATTCTCCCAACATACAGACCACACTACAAGATATTAATATTGCAGAGTGAACTTGGTTTTATTAATTAGTCCCTAAAATAATCCTGTACCTCAGTTAGCAAGAGCATTAATGAAGTTTTTTGTGGTGCAGGTTGTAAGTATTATACCGTTAAATATTAACATCATTGTTGCTATAGTGATTTACCAGCAGATCTCCCATGGTCTGTCTTACAAATGGATGGGTTCTGGAGCATAGTTGCAATGTTTAGCTGCTAATCTTGCAAGTTCCTTTACGGCTATTACTCCGGTATTTCCCATTGGGAAGTATTCTAACTAGATACGTCCTGAGGTTAATTAGTGTGTTGGGTCCCTAGGACATAAAAAGGAATCCACAACTTTATTATTTTGCCATTTTTTAAAAAATGACTTTCGGCTGAACAAAAAAAATGGCTGCTACAAGTCAGATGATTACAGGGTTGCCCCTTTGTTCTGGGAACTACCACCAGGGGTTACAAGAACAAAACAATTCTTTTCTCAGCCAATGGAATCTCACAACTCAGTTTACAGAACCCTTGTAAACATGAAACCAGGGACGCATGGATCAAAACGCATTATGCTTGCAGAGCTGCTAACAGACTCATTTCACACCTGGACTGTCCAAGTCCATTTCAAAAGGGAACCAAAGGGACGTAATTAGCATCTGATAAGCTTTCTAAGCACCTTTCTAGCAGAGGGTCTGCACAGACAATGAATTCCTGACACCAGACCCTCAATATAGATGGTAACTCTTTCAACAGTTAATGACTGGGACATTTACAGTCCTGAAAGCAAAGCCAGTTCCAGACAGTAGATGAACGTCCCTTTTGAAGTCATTGTGGAGAAGGAAGGTCGAGCAACCATTTTGAAATCTCTATGGGCAGAAACCCACTAAAGCATGAAATGATGTGTGTTGACGTCGGCCGGGCGTGCCAGCATCAATGCGCAGTCACGCGATAGTTAGGTCGGCGAGCATGTACTGGAGCCAGCAGCATGCCCACCAACAATTAAAAGACCTGTTAAGGCCATTAAGTTAGCAATTAACATAAATTTTTCACTGCCCGTCCAACCTAATGGTTGGCGGGCAGGCAAAAAGGCCAAGTGGCCTTTGCATTTTTTTGGAATGGGCGGGATGAGGTTTCCAAAAGCAAACAAAAATAAAATAAAAACTTTATATTTTCATTAAAAATATCTCCCTGCTCATGCGGCAGAGTCACATGAGGGGGCATGTTTTATTACATTTTTATGTTCTTCATTTTATTTTAATACCTCTTCATCTCCCCGAGGCAGCTCCATGCCTCAGGCAGATTATGCAGCGCTCACTCACGCGCATGTGCAAAGTTCACGCTCAGCCCGCTCACCCTCCTCCCCCCCCACCTCCCAACTGCACAGGCAGCGCTCAGCCCTGCCACTCACATATCAAGCTGGGCGGGCCTTAAATGCCCCACCAGCATGAAATTGCGGTGCTGTGCCAATAGCGGGTGGCTTCCTGACCATGCCCACCGATCTCACATGCCAAGTGCAAAATTCTGTCCTATTTCTCTTTGAGAACTGAGAAATCCTCAGACTGCTGTTTTAACATCAGCCAGGAAGGACTGCAGCTGCCCGGCTGAGCCAGCAGTCGGTTACCCTCTCTCAGCTCCTCCAAGCCTGTCTCTGCTGGAAGATTTCCCACTATCACCTGCAGAACCCAGCCCTGTCTCTGTGTACCTACTTAACCTTGTGGTAAGCACCAACTGAGAAGTGAATACTACAGGTCTGGTCTTCAGCCAGCTGAACTCAAACTCCTATGAGAAAGAATTCTTCATTATACTCTGACTTTGGATCGTGGAAATCACATCAACTGATATTAATTTCTGTGGTTGTTGTACCGTAAAACTCCTTTTTTCTATTTCCACCACCATCCCTTCCCCCACCCCTGGTACTGTGTGTGTGTGTGTAGTGGAGTGAGAAGTTGCAGACATTCCTCCCCCGTGTTTTTTGAATGTGAAATAAACTAACCTTCTGAATTAATTATAACATTAATTAATAATGCTGCAGATTATTAGTAAATTGGATCACACAAATGGAGGGATTGGGAAAATATGCCACCCCATACCTTAAAAATAATTCAAAACATCTTCTGCTTACGGACAGGTGGTGAGAGAAAACCAGTGCAGTTTGCCTGTCTCTCTCCTATCTGTAACAAAAGACTAATTTTTATTAATGACAGCAATGACTACTTCAGAAGTATTTCATTGGTCATGAAGCAGTTTAGCACAATCTACAGGTGAAATAACCAGCATTTGTGATAAGAATAATAGGGAAGCTGTCAGCACCAGGATGACCAACTGTTCTGGATTTTCTGGGATTGTCCTGTAATCCAGACTCTTGCCCTGCATCCTGGATCAGGCCTTCCTGGGATGTATTTTGTCCTGGATTTCTGCTTTAACTCGTTTCTGTGGTAGCAAACCTCACCCCCACCCCCTGCCCCCTAATCCACCGCTCCCCACCCTTACAGGCTTGTGGCCATGTAAAAGTGTCCCTTAAATTTTCGCTGGTCACTGTGATCAGCACTCACCATTATTAAGGAATAAATTAGAAAGCAACACTCAGTGTTCACACATGTACTGTTAACCATGGAAATCAAGAGTTGTGGTCCTGCAGCTTATTTGTTGCGCTGGCATTTTTCTCAGAGCTAAGGCATTCAAATATGGGAAGGCTGTGAAGTTCCTGTATTTATCTACTAGATACATACTAATCATGCCAGAAAATGATGGACTTGTCATTCAAATGTAATTGAGTTTTTTAAGTGTGGCGATTCTTAATTACTAGCAAGCAACACCTCTGGCACTGGAAATTAACTTTTACAAATGTGGAATCTCATTTGTTCAAATTCTAATGAATGTTGGAGATTTTAAACAATTAAAAAAACAAAATGTTTATTTCACTTTTTCTTTCTGTCTCTTTTCTTTCTCTCTTAACCCCATCTCTCTTTCCCCTTTTTTATTTCGCTTCCTATACATGATTTGGCATTCAATTAAATATGCTAACTTACATTTCCTTTTCAAACTTTGCTTGTCTCAGTCCAGATTTTTCAATCTGATTAGTTAAGAAGGCACGTGCTAATTGCCGTTCACACAGATCCAAGATCCCCTGTAGAGTGTGCCACACTGTTTTGGCTCTCTAATTACTGCAAGTCATAGTGCAAGAACAGTGCAGCTTCTCAAAGGCAATTAGGGATGGGCAAGAAATGCTGGCCTAGCCAGTGACACCCACATCCAATGAATGAATAAAAAAAGAGACAATTGTAAGTGTAAGGGACAATGAGCTCCATTTATTTGTCACATAAGCAAAAATACCTGAAAAAACTCAGCAGGTCTGGCAGCATCTGCAGAGAGGAGCACAGTTAACGATTCAAGTCCGAATGACCCTTCAACAGAACTAAGTAAAAATAGAAGAGAGGTGAAATATAAGCTGGTTTGGGGGGGGGTGGGGGGTGGGGGTGGGGGTGGGGGGGGGGGGGGGGGGGGGGGGGGGGGGGGGGGGTTGCGGTGGGACAAGTAGAGCTGGATAAAGGGCCAGTGATAGGTGGAGATAACCAAAAGATGTCACAGACAAAAGGACAAAAAGGTGTTGAAGGTGGTGTTATTATTATCTAAGAAATGTGCCAATTAAGGGTAGAAAGCAGGACAAACAATGTACAGATAGCCCTAGTGGGGGTGGGGTAGGGTGAAGGAATCGAAAAAGGCTAAAAGGTAGAGATGAAACAATGGATGGAAATACTTTGCTTCCAATTTCCACCCCTCCATCATTTTCACATGGTCCATCTCTGACACTTCCCTTCCCTGCCTTGATCTCTCTCTCTCAATTTCTGGTGATAGACTGTCCACCAATATCCATTACAAGCCTTACCGACTCCCACAGCTACCTCGACTACAGCTCCTGACACACCACTTCCTGTAAGGCCTCCATCCCATTCTCTCAGTTCCATTGCCTCCATCGCATCTGTTCTGATGGTGCCACTTTCAAAAACAGTTCCTCTGACTTCCTTCTTCCTTAACCGAGGTTATCTCAACTGTGTCCGGCCCATCTCCCACGCATCCACCCTCACACCTTCCTCTCCCTCCCTGAAACGTGATAGGGTCCCCTTTGTCCTCACTTATCACCCCACCAGCCTCGACATTCAAAGGATCATCCTCCGCCATTTCCACCAACTTCAGCATGACATCACCACCAAACACATCTTCTCTTCACCCCCCCAGCGGCATTCCACAAGGATTGTTCCCTCCGGGACACCCTGGTCCACTCCTCCATCACCCCGTACACCTCAACCCCCTCCCATGGCACCATCCCATGCAACCGCAGAAGGTATAACACCTGCCCCTTTACTTCCCCTCTCCTCACCGTCCAAGGGCCCAAACACTCCTTTCAAGTGAAGCAGCATTTCACTTGCACTTCCCTCAATTTAGTCTACTGCATTCATTGCTCCCAATGCGGTTTCCTCTACATTGGAGAGACCAAACGCAGACTGGGTGACCGCTTTGCAGAACACCTTCAGTCTGTCCGCAAGCATTACCCAGACCTCCCTGTCGCTTGCCATTTCAACAATCCACCCTGCTCTCGTGCCCACATGTCCGTCCTTGGCCTGCTTCATTGTTCCAGTGAAGCTCAACGAAAACTGGAGGAACAACATCTCATCTTCCGACTAGGCACTTTACAGCCTTCCGGTCTGAATATTGAGTTCAACAATTTTAGATCATGAACTCTCTCCTCCATCCCCAGCCCCTTTCCGATTCCCCCACCCCCCCACTTTTTCAATAATTTATATAGATTTTTCTTTTCCCGCCTATTTCCATTATTTTTAAATGTATTTCCATCCATTGTTTTATCTCTATGTTTTAGCCTTTTTCAATTCCTTCACCCCACCCCACCCCCACTAGGGCTATCTGTACCTTGCTTGTCCTGCTTTCTACCTTTAATTAGCACATTCCTTAGATAATATCACCACCTTCAACACCTCTTTGTCCTTTTGTCTATGACATCTTTTGGTTATCTCCACCTATCACTGGACCTTTATCCAGCTCTACTTGTCATCCCCCCCCCTCCCCCCCACCCCCCAAACCCACCAATTACACAAGCTTATATTTCACCTCTCTTCTATTTTTACTTAGTCTGTTGAAGGGTCTTTCTGACTCGAAATGTTAACTGTGCTCCTCTCTGCAGATGCTGCCAGACCTGCTGAGTTTTTCCAGGTATTTTTATTTTTGTTTTGGATTTCCAACGGCTGCAGTTTTTTGCTTTTATCCATTTACTTGTCACTGACTTTACAATCTTGTCCAAGATGTTGCTATATACAAGCAACTTCCTTCTTTCTTTCAGTAACCTCCTCATTAGATTTTTCTCTTGTTTAGTAACTGACTGAGGTCTCTAATTGGGGAGAAATATAGTCATTTATAACTCAGTAAAACCAGTGGAATGATTGTTTTTCTTCTTTTTATATTCTTATGTTAAAGATTGTTCTGTTTTGATTGTTTGTGTTTGATGCAAAATAAACCAGAAGAATAATAGATGTGCTAGGTCTACATACACACACATTTTATTGGATTCAGATTTGGAAAGTGATTCCCATTCTAAAGTCATATATGTTATTATTAATATAATACTTTGATTCACAACATTCACACTCACCTTCATCTTTATGCCATCTCAGTCACCTTCCACAAATGTTGTACTTTGTTTCTCTCCACACAATCCATTTCTCACACTCCCAATTCTCTGCTTTCTCTCCTTGCGGAAGAAGAGAGCACAAAACTCTAGAGATAGACAGAGACCCAGGGGGTAATGGGGGGAATGGTGGGTGGGGAGGTTGGGGGGGTTGGGGGGGAGGCCTCCAGTGAGAACCACCTTGATGGCCAAAGAGGTCTTGTTCCAGCAGGCTGCAGTTGTCAGGAATCACCTACCATGACAGCCTGATTCTCCTGAGGCACTGGGGTTCACATATGTCAAGGGAGCTGATCCTCTGCCTGGATACCCTGTCTTGGGAGTCTCGCCTCCTTCAAACTAAATCTCTGTGTCTAATCCCTCTGTCCTGTGGGGTAGTATGTGGTTGGGAAAAAACAGCAGCTGCTCCTGGTTCTGTTGGTGTTGGTGTTGCTGATCATCTTGTTCCTCATCAGAGGTCCAGGGTCGCTTGTGTAAGTTGCTTTCCAGCAGGGAAATGCAAGTAAGGGTGAGTGAGGTCCAGGACAGTGAGCTAACTTCCAAGGAGTTAGCAATCACCTGTCAAACAGTAAAAGCACACTCTCAGAAGTGATGTTGTGATCAGCAATCTCTCGCCTAGGGATGGCTGCAGTTATCCAGTTTAACCATTTGAAGGCTTCCCAGCCTCTCAGTTTCACCGATGTAGCATTCCCCAATGTACTCTCACCTGGTTGAATCTGGCAAGCTCCACACAACTTGGGAAACCCAATCACTGGCCCTTAAAGCCAAGATACTGGGTGGAATTTTCCATGCCTGCTGGCACTGGGCGTGTTTGGCAGCTTGAGCAGACAATATAGCGAGAAGGCTAAAAATCGGTTTCACAATGTCATGAAATTAGTTTGTGATCGTCCGCTCAGCCCATCGACGGCAGGATGTGTTTCCTGCCATCAAACATTGGGAACCACAGTGTAATACATCTACATATCATTATAAGGTCAGCCCAATGGACTCATCCTCCAATGCTGGATCGTACGCCCATGTCGGCGTAAAATCGATTTGTTTCACAACAGCTTAATAAGCGACGTGCGCCTGGTGAGCTGCACTTCACTTGAGACTCCAAGGGTTTGTTTGCCAACCTTGCTTTGGGCAGCACTCACAGACAGCAGCGCCAGGCTTCACAGGCAGCACCACATCACAGGCAGCTCTCTACCTACCAGACCAGCCATAAGGTGGGGGTGGCTTTTCCACGGCTGCAGGGCTAGGGCTGTATTGGGCAAGGGGGTATCCCAGGGTTTGTATAGGGTACAAGTTGATCTGTGCAAGTGGCCTCAAGATGGTGAGGGCTGAGGAGGCAGTCTCCAGAGGAGATGAGGCCAGATGGAGATGTGAGGGTGTGCGTGAGAGAGTGAGTGGTGATGTCCTTGAGCTGCAGTGAGTGAGATGCCAGTGAATGTGTGATGGGCTTGAGTGTGTGAGTTAGAGTGATGAGATGGTTGCCATACCCCGGCTGAATGGATGAGATCGCTCATCCTCTATCTTCATTGGATGGCCAACCTCTTCTGTGCAACATTGGCACTGACCGCCTCTGCCATCGCCTACCAAGCAGCGTGGTAATGTCACTACCCCTCCTGCAGTTAGAGCAGGGATGTAGAGGACATTACGGCGGGCCCCCACTGCATCCAAAAGGCGCTCAAGGGAAACGTCACTAAACCTGGGGGCTGCAGTCTTCTTGCTTTTCAGGGCCCTGTCTTCTTTACAGCAGTCCTGGGCTGGAAGCACTGAGAGGTGTGCGCGTGGCTGTACTTTAAATATGGTGCCAAGCATGATGAAGTGGCAAGGTGATGGCATGGCTGGCAAATCAGATCCCGCCTGCTGTTGAAACAGCATGTTTCCCAGGAATGCATAATTAGTGCAGTGGGATTGGGATGAGATGGCCTGAGAAGCCACCATTGCGGTCGGTGGGTAAAACATTGTTTTTCCCACCTGCTACTGTGCTTAGTGCAAACCTGGGACGATTCTGCCCACTGAGTTAAATGCTGAGCTAATTGTCTTTGAATATTTTAATTACTTGCCTGATATCACACTAGCCGGCAAACCCTCCCAGAAGAGGGCATGGTCATGTCGGATTTCTGACCTGTTGCCACATTTCGGCACTTTAACACCCCCCCCCACCTCCAAACCCACCTGCCCTTGGCAGTTCAAACCTGCCCACAAAAACAGAACAGCATCAGTAAGTGCATTTGTAACAGACACTGCAACTGTGCTTACCACCTGTTTGCCTGTGGTGTGCTCTGCAGATGTTACTGGTGCTGCATGCTGCTCGTGGCAGTCTGTAGAACAAAAAATCTTTTGCACAACATTGCCTAACTGTGCATCAAGCTTGTGCATCTCACAAGTGACTTATGCACCTGTTTGTGCTACTGAAATATTTTCCATCTCCTTACTGGCCTTGTGAGATCAGAATTCACAAAGCAACTGAGTAGGGACCTCTGCCATATTATGCCTCTACTCTGCAGCAAGTAGACAGTTTCTAGCTAACACCACTGCGCTCCCCACATTTCTGATAAATGCTTCACAATGTGTTTCCTCTTCTAAATTATTAAAATTCTCCAGAGTGTGTGTGATACAGACTTGAAGTAGTGATGATATCGAACACTGTAATGGCATTTTCGCTCCCCCTGGCTCCATAAAGGTAAGTGAAAGGAAAGTACAAACTTACCTGTTTGGTCCTCTTCATTTTCTCTTGAGCTGGTCGGTAAAGCTGTAAATTAAAATTGTAATCAGGGCCCAAAGATGTTATCAGACCCCTATTTACATATGTAGAGAAGCTCTCTTCCAGTTTTGGGCAGGTGCCACTGCAGATCGCCTGACTAACAATTATTGTCAGTGGAATGCAGGCA
The DNA here is from genome assembly GCF_017639515.1 of Carcharodon carcharias. Lineage (NCBI taxonomy): Eukaryota > Metazoa > Chordata > Chondrichthyes > Lamniformes > Lamnidae > Carcharodon > Carcharodon carcharias. The sequence continues at coordinate 36,490,361 of NC_054480.1, read as the reverse complement.
ACTTTCTTGCAAGTCAGTAAGTGGCATTTTAACTGGCCACCTGTCTGGTTTCTGTTGTGTGGGTAGGGTTAAAAATCACCTTAACACTTACAGAAAAGAGATCAGAGATGGATAGATGCAAAAATAACAAGAGAATGAAAGGACATGAGAGTCATATAGAGAAATAAAAGACATGAAAAGAACAGTAAGTTATTTTACAAATATATCAGTAAAAAGAAAGCTGTTAAAAGTTAGGTGGGACCCATGACAAGAGATAATTGTCAACTTGTAGAGAATGATCAAAAATAGCAGGAATATCGAATAAGTACTTTGCATTGTTCTTTCCTAAAAAGGAGAGGAGGTGAATCCTGAAGTGATTGAGATTAGCAAAATTAGTAATATTGTGGTGGATTTGGATGACAATTTTAGATAAATTAATTAAGCGAAGGGAAAAGAAAGTACCAGAACCTGCTGAGATATCTCCTGGGATCCTGAAGGAGTTGAGGGGGGTGGTGGTGGGCAAATACAATGAATTTGTTTCCCTAGAGATTGAAGTGCAGGACTTAACTGAATGTGAATATTCACCAGAAGGCCGGTGAATGGCCAATGTAGGATCCATTTTCGAAAAGGGAGACAGAGCTAATCTAGACTATTTAGTTTAACATCTGTGGTAAAGAGAATGTTAGAGTCTTTAATTAGGATTGAAATTGTCAATTATCTAGATAAAGAGACTATAGTTTGAAACAGGCAGCACAGAGTTCAAAAGGGATGATCATACTTCATAAAGCTTATATAATTCTTTGAGGAGTTAACACACATAATACACAGAAAATGTAATGGATAGTGTGTACTGCACTTTACAAAAGTCTTTTGACAAGGTACCACATGAGAAAATTAAAGGGTAATTGAATTAGGATTAAAAATTGGTTCGAAGAGATAAACAAAATTTAGGGAAAATTGATTTTGATATTGGCCTAGAGGTGATTTTGAAATTAAGCCTACAGTTAATTTTTTGGAAGGCCGAGGAAAGCTATAAAGGAAGATGAGTGAAGCAATGGACTAAAAAGTGATAGGTGAAATTCAAATCTGAGGTGATACATTTTGGCAAAGAGGGAAAAACACCAATAACTTAGTCTGAATGGAAGACAGCTTGATACTGTAGAGGGGCAGAGAGATTTGGGAGTAGAGGTTCAGTGGATATTAAAGGCAGCAACTCAGATTCATAAAGCCATAATAAAGCTGATGGGATTCTAGGCTTATCTCATGATGTATAGAACCTAACGCCGACAGATAATAACTCAACAAGATCTCAACTAGAGAACTGTATAAAGTGTTTGGCTCCATATGACAGGAAGGATATTGAGGCTTTAGAGAGGGTACAATATAGATTCATTAGGAAATATAGAGTCATGGGGAAATACAAATATAAAGAACGACTTGAAAAGTTGTTCTTTCTATTTGAACATTGCAGGGCAATGTGATAGAAGTGTTCATAATTATAAAAGGATGGGACAGGTAAATAAAAGTAGGCTCTTTCATTAGTTGAGGGGTCTAGAATGAAATAGATACAAGATTAAATGCAAGAAATTAGAACAGAGCAAAATACATTTCTTTACACAGAGGTTTCTGAGACTGTGGAATTCACCCCCAGGGTTAGTGGTTGAGGCAGGAACTAGATCAACATTCAAGATTAGATTGGGATGGTATACGAAGGGGATGGGAATGAAGGGAAAAGGGAACAGAGGGGATAAATGTGATTAAAACTATTTATTGTATGAAAAGCAAATGCTGGCATGGATTGGTTGGGCTGAATGATCTGTTTCTTTCTTGTAACTCATATACATTTTTATGCATTGGTCCAAGGGAGCTCCATCTAACAATGTAAGGTGCAGAATTAACTAAACAATGCTGGCTACCCATGATCTGAGCTAAATAAACAGCAGACTAATGAAACAGAAAATGCTGGAAATATCCATCAGGTCAGGCAGCATCAATAGAGAGATAAATAGTGTTAATGGGCTGGATTTTCACTGAGTTGGGGTGACTCGGAAGCCCTTTAAAAATGGTGGCCGGGGCCCAATTCTGGGACTCCCCACCCCATTCAGGGGGTTTCTGATTTTCGAGAATGCTTTTTAAGGGTGTGGGCTGGCTTGGGTCAAAAGCCTGCACGCTACAGTCCCAATTTGGTAGCTCCGTTGCAGAGATAAGCATGTCCTCATCTTCCATAATTTTCATGCAGTCAGGCCAGGTTTTCAATGAGTCGTGGTTTGCGGTGTAGTTAAGGGTTAATAGCTATTATGCAAATAACTAGAGTGCATCATCAGTGATGTCAGATGATGTCAGACCACATGTAGTGAGAACCTGAGGGAAGAAGGATCTAATGGATAAAAGCAAAATACTGCAGATGCTGGAAATCTAGAACAAAAACAAAAATACCTGGAAAAACTCAGCAAGTCTGACAGTATCTGCGGAGGGGAATACAGTCGACGTTTCAAGTCCTTATGACCCTTCATCAGAACTAAGGAAATAGAGAAATGGAGTGATACATAAGCTGGTAGAGGGGGATGGGACGGGTAGAGCTCAATAAGGGGCCAGTGATAGGTGAAAGCAAAGAAGAGATTGCCAAAGATGTCATAGACAAAAGGACAAAGGGGTGTTGACGCTGGTTATATTATCTAAGGAATGTGCCAATGGGAACATTAAGGATAGCAAGCAGGACAAGATAGTGGCAGATGGCCCTAGTGGGGGTGGGGTGGGGGGAAGGAGGGAAGGGATTAAAATGAGCTAAAAGGTGCAGATAAAACAATAGATCAAAATAAATTTTAAAATAGGTGGGAAAAGAAAAATATATTTGTAAAAAAAAATTATAAATTATTGGAAAAAGCGGGATCGGAAAGGGGGTAGGGATGGAGGAGAGAGCTCATGATCTGAAATTGTTGAATTCAATATTAAATCTGGAAGGCTGTAAAGTGCCTAGTCAGAAGATGAGGTGTTGTTCCTCCAGTTTGTGTTGAGCTTCACTGGAACATTGCAGCAGGCCAAGGACCGACATGTGGGCATGAGAGCAGGGTGGTGTGTTCAAATGGCAAGCGACAGGGAGGTCTGGGTCATGCTTGCGGACTGACCGAAGGTGTTCCACAAAGCGGTCACCCAGGGAAGATGTGTTTGGTGGTGGCATCATGCTGGAGTTGGCAGAAATGGCAGAGGATGATCCTTTGAACGTGGAGATTGGTGGGGTGATAAATGAGGACAAGTTGGACCCTATCATGGTTCTGGGAGGGAGAGGAAGGTGTGAGGGCGGATGCACGGGAGATGAGCCGGACACGGTTGAGGGCCCTGTCAACCACCATGGGTGGAAAACCTCGGTTAAGGAAGAAGGAAGACATGCCAGAGAAACTGATTTTGAAAGGTGATGCCACTTTCCAAATCAGTTCCTCTGACATGTCTTCCTTCTTTGGCAATCTGTTCTTTGCCTTCACCTATCACTGGCCCACTATCTAGCTCTACCTATCCCAACCCCCTCTACCAGCTTATATTTCACCCCAATTCTCTATTTCCTTAGTTGTGATGAAGGGTCATACGGACTCGAAATGTCAACTGTATTCCTCTCCGCAGATACTGTCAGACCTGCTGAGTTTTTCCAAGGATCTAATGGAGTCCTGTTAAATTCTGTCTCTGAAAATAGTGTAAATGGTCAATAAATGTTCACTCACTTACAACAGCATGGTTTCCAGCTCTCTTCCATCAAAGATGCCCGGAGCCTGGTCATGACATTAATACATGGTGGCAGCGGTCTGCGAACAGGATTTTAAGAGTCCCCTTGATTCTGAGAAAGACAGTAAGATAGAGAAACAGTCAGCTCAGCAGAGCACACTCGAAAAATGCCCATAGCAGCAAATGGAGCGACAAATGTTACTAGAGTCCTGCGGCAGCTGAAAATAGGTGCACAGAGATATAGAGAAAGCCTTCCCCTTCCTGAGCCCCTGGATCACACAGATGGCCTCAACCAGGTCGCACACTGGATCAACTGGCATCACCACTTCACCATTACTGTATCACCTCCAGACTCACAGAGAAACCAGATAAAGATCAGTTGAGTGTGCTACTATATGCAATCAGCAGAGGAGCGGAAGATATTTTAATACAGCAGCGGGTTGATGAGGAACCTAATGGATACATAGAAGTCCTCAATGTCTTCGATTCCTTCTTTGGATTGAAATGCGACACTGGTACAGACTGGGAAAATTTCAACAGAGCCACCCAAAACTCTGCAGCAAGTATTGATTCCTTTCAAAATGATCACTATTGGCTGCCAGTTCACAGGGGATATGACAGGGGACCCAGAATACCCACCAGCGAGCAGGGGGGGAAAAGATAGGGCACGGTTGCAGCCATTGTTAGATGTTTCCACTGTGGCAGGAAACTATCACATTGCTCATTGCTGCCACGTCTGTCTACCCATTAATGCAGAGTGCCAATCCTGCCACAGGAATGATTTTCGAACAGTCTGCCACGACAGGAAGCTTTCAGCTCCGGATTAAAAACTGATTCTCAACCACATTTTTTAGCTGAGGTCACAGAATCCAAAGGGCATTTTCAGACCGCCAAAATAATGGTTAATAACCACAAGACAACTTTTAAATTGTTGACAGGAAATGGAGTGTCCATTCTCTGATAACACCACCCTGGCTGAAACCTGGATACCTCCAGCCATCCACCATCCAACGCCACGGTCTAAGGGGCACTCCATTGAAGGGACAATGCCAGGTGACTGTCACACTTCATTATAAAGGAAGAGAAATTAATGAAGTCTTTTACGTAATCCAAAATCAGGAATCCTCCCTAGTGAGCCTCAGAGCTCTCATTGACTTGCACCTTTTTTGCAAAATAGATGAGCTGGTCGATCACTTGACAATTGCCAGAGAGAATTCCCTAAATTGATCACTGGACTAGGGAAGCTAAAATAGCATACCACATCACCTTGACACCAACTGTTAAGCCAGTGTGCTTATTTATCCCATGGGCGATTTTGCACACTCTCTTCAAAAGGTCAGGAGCGAAATAGACGTCATGCTACACCATGGGTGATATCACCTGTCACCTAGCACATGTATTGGTGCTCCAACATGGTTCCCTTACCTAAACATAGCAGTTCTTTTCATATGCATAACTGGAACCTGAGGGAAGAAGGTTCTAGACCATAAGACCAGAAGACCATAAGACGTAGGAGCAGAAATAGGCCATTCAGCCAATCGAGCCTGCTCCACCATTCAATGAGATCATGGCTCATCTGATAATCCTCAATTCCACTTTCCTGCCTTTTCCCCACAACCTTTGATTCCCTTAGTGATTAAAGATCTGTCTATCTCAGCCTTGAATATACTTAGCAACCCAGTTTCTACAGCCCTCTGCAGTAAAGAATTCCACAGAATCACTACCCTCTGAGAGAAGAAATTCCTCCTCAACTCTGTTTTAAATGGGCACCCCCTTACTCTGAGATTATGCCCTCTGGTGCTAGACTCTTCCACAAGGGGAAATAACTTCTCAGCATCTACCCTGTCAAGCACCCTAAGAATCTTATATGTTTCAATAAGGTCGTCTCTCATTCTTCTAAATTCCAATGAATACAGGCCCAACCTACTCAACATCTCCTCATAAGAAAATCCCTCTATACCCAGGATCAACCTTGTGAACCTTCTCTGGACTGCCTCCAATGCCAATATATCTTTCCTTAGATAAGGGGACCAAAATTGTTCACAGTAGTCTAGGTGTGATCTAACTAGTGCCTTGTATAGTTTTAGCAAGACTTCCCTATTTTATACTCCATTCCCTTTGAAATAAAAGCCAACATTCCATTTGCCTTCCCTATTACCTGTTGAACTTGTATGTTAGCTTTTTGTGATTCATGCACAAGGACTCCCAAATCCCTCTGTGCTGCAGCCTTCTGCAGTGTTTCTTCATTTAAACAATATTCAGCTCCTCTATTCTTCCTGCCAAAGTGCGTAATCTCACACTTTCCCACGTTATATTTCATCAGTCAAGTTTTTGCCCACTCACTTAACTTGTCTATATCCCTCTGTAGACTCCTTGAGTCATCCTCACCACTTGCCTTCCCACCTATTTTTGTGTCATCTGCAAACTTGGCAACAGTACATTCACTTCCCTCATCTAAGTCATTAATATATATTGTAAATAATTTAATTCTAATGGAGTCCTGATAAAGTCCGTTTCTGTAAATAGTGTAAATAGTTAACAAATGTTCACTAGTTTGCAACAGCATGGTTTCCAGTTCTCTTCCATCAAAGGCATCCAGACCCTTTAAATTTTTGATAGCTGAAAGGCACCCAGAGCCCGGTCATATTACTACATAAGGTGCCTCAGAATGCTATGAACCATAGTCTACATGGAGGGGACCCTTTAAAATGTAAGTTCAAAAGGTCCTCCTCAAGTTCCCCAGGTCAAAAAATGCCAACTCAAACAACCCCAGTGGCTCCACATGCACCTCATGCCAAGGTATGCCCTCCACCCATCCCGCCATGGTCCTTGATGCCCCCTATGCCAAGCTGGGGAGCTTCTGTGCCCATACTCTATAGAACAAATGCACCCAATAGTGACATTAGAAGGTGTTAAAAAAGATCAAAAAAAACTAATTCAGAATTTCCACTATGTTAAAAAAAGTCCTTTTTGTTATGAAAGTATAATAATTTTCATAATATTTTTCTGCTTTGTTGTAAAGTAGGTTTCTGGGTGTGAATGTAAATGGTTCTGTCCGTGCAATTTAATAACGTTTCGAGTCAGTTAGACTTCAAGCTTGAAATTATTAAAAGAAGATTGGTGTAGAAATGTACTTGAAATGCTCATGAGTAAACATGGATGCTGCCATAGCATGTGAGATGTGAAGGGAGTTTTAGATAAGTAACAGGATTGTTTGGATTTCAAAGGGATGTTAGTCTGCTTACAACTAGCCAGATAATCACAGCTAAGGGGTGTGTTTATTTTTCCCCAAGGTTACTGATAATATTGATAACATGAAAGTTTTTATAATATGGAAAAAGCACAGTTCCAAAGGCATATGCACAATGGAATTTACATATTGAAGAGACAGAAACATATATAAAGGAGAATGAAAGGCTATGTTGGGGGTCATGTAAGATCTAAAAGGAGTGTGCGAAACAGCCTTGAAGAAGCATCCAGTCAAAAGTTTGTTGTGTCCAGTAACTGAAGTTGGAGAAAGCCATTTGGAATTTCACTGTCAAATGGGTACTGTGTTAACTTTCTGGGTTATTTTTTAATCTAAAATCTATTTTGGACTGTTTCCTTAAAGGAGGTGTGTAAGTGGGAGTCAGGTTAATTTTTCAGGTAATTTTAGGATTTGTTATGGTATGAAGTAATTGTAGTCTTATGTGCATGCTTGAAATCTTTTATTTTGTTAATAAATATTTTAGTTTAATTTTTAAAATCTCTAAAGGTCTTAGTGGACTCATTATTTCTGAATTCAGTGTACACATAAGGTTAAGGGACTTCATGTGCTTGAAGTTTCAACTATTGAAACTTTGAAGAGTCTGGATGATTGATGTTGTCTTATTCTGTAGTAAAAAGGCTTTTTTAACATAGTGTAAAGTTATTAATGAATTATGTTTTTAAACCTTTTTACTCATCTTATTGTTGCTATATGGTTCATTGGTCACTATAGGTTTCAGTAATTTTTTTCTATGTAGTATATAGTGAATCAATGGGCATGGGAGGCCATGGGGGTGGTGGGCAGGAGCTGGCATGGATGGGGCATAGGGAGTGTGTGAGGGGTGAGGGGGCATGAAGACTGAAGGCTGGAGGTCCTTTCTGCTTTATTATAACTGAGACGAAGTCCCATTGCACCAAGGCAGGCCTTTTAAACAGCATGCCTCCTCAACCAGCAGCCCCTGTGGCTGCCTCTGAATGTTTCCCAGGGCAGCTGGCCTGACTCCAGCCTGCACCCCACTTATTACTCATTCCCAATTCCTGCTACTTCCCTCAGGATGAAAATCCAGGCCAATGTTTCAGGCAGGTGACCTTTCATCTGAATTAGAAAAGGTTAGAGGTGTAACAGGTTTTAAGCAAGTACAGAGGCAAGGAAAGCTGGGGGATGGGGTGTGGAGGGAGTATAAAAGAGAATGTCTGTGATAGAGTGGTGGGTAGAGAGATCACACTACAAAAAGGATATTTGTGCAAGTCAAATGGAAATAGTAATGTGACACGTAAAGAAACAAACGTATGTTTCAGGTGTAAATGAGAAAAACAAATTCATCACCAATTGTTCTAGAAAAAGTGTAAATGGGAAGGGTGACTATTTTTTCTCCCCACCCCCCCGCCCCCACCTTTTCAATCTCCTCCTGCCTACATCCATGCATCGTCAAATGTCCTTTGCCATCTTAACAGTTCCCAGTTTCCCAGCACTAACCATCTCTTTTTCACCATAGACATCTTTCCCCTTTACTCCTCCAGTCCCCACCAGGACAATCTGAGAGTTTTCTGCTTCTTCCTTGAACAGAGACTCAACCAGTCACCATCCATCTGCCCCCTTCCTCTGCTTGGCTGAACTTGTTCTCATGTTGAACAACTTTTAACTCCATTCACTTCCTTCAAATAGATGCTGTTGCTATGGGAACCCAAATGGGTCATAGCCATTCCTGGCTTTTCATGGCTTTTGCGGAGCATTCTTTATTTCAGTCCTACTCATGTCCCCACGCATCACCTCTTGTTCCAATACTATTATCATGCCATTTCCTGCTTTCACCTTGAACTGCAAAACTTCATCAACTTTGTTTCCAGGGGCACACTTATGTACTGAATGGAGATGTTCCTGAAAGCAGACATCTAATCTGCATTTGACCTCCCGAGTGTAGAAACGACAGCATCGTAAGCAGCGAATACAATACACGATATTATAATTCACTGAGTAAAGGACAAATCTGTAGCCAGTCTTTCCTCAACATAGGTTTATTCACATAACTCAGAACACAGGCACAGACTCCCTTTTCCTTCCCCTCCACAGGTGGAAACAGATTATATACAGTGAAGAATAATGCCCAAACAGTTCCCCTATTAGTTGCAGCCACTCTCACTTACAACAAGGGCATGCATTTCATTGTAACAGGATTGCAACATCAACATATTAAACTGAAAGAAGTACAAGTAACTCGCTGTTTCTCTGGGAGGAGTATTTTAGGCCTTGGCAGTGTGAAGGGAGGTTGTAAAAGGGCAGATATTGCATCACCGGCACTTGCATGGGGAGGTGCCCTAGGAAGGGCAACGGATGTTGGGGATGATTGAGAAATGGCGTAGGGTGTCATACAGTGAAAGGTCCCTTTGGTAGGCTGAAGGAGGAGGGAAGAGGGAAAGTTTATTTGGCGGTGGTATCAAAATAGAGGTGGGGGAAGTGGCAAAGTTCAAGCTTTAGAACAATCTCCCACAGTGCATTTCAGGCCTTTGTCAAGCCAACACATATGACATAGAACTTCTAGTGCTCTTCTGTACAAATTTTCAGGATTTGGCAGGCTGAGTAAAGCATTTTGGAAGGCATTTCAACAGAATGGTTGGGCACCCATTTCAAACACCATTTGCATGCATGTATCTTTAATATTCTATGATATATGTAATCATTCTCAGGTTGTGGGGAAACATCACAGGAAAGGCTGACATCAACTACCCAAGCCTAGCTGACCCGAAAGAGTGATGCTGAATCTTTCTTGTAGCTTCTTGATACAATAGAGTGCCTGGCTAGACCTCTTCAGAGGACAATTGAGAGTCAACAAATTGGTGTGAGATTGGGGAATCACATGGACTGGATAAGGACAGTAGGTATCTTTTTCTATAGAACATTAGTAAACCAATGGGGATTGGTGGGGGTGGGGGAGTCCCATGGGGTCAATCTGGGTCTTTACAATACTTACTCAGAAGTTAGAAGAGGTTTTAATTCTTCTAACTTTTTCTGAGTAACTATTGGTATAACCCCGGTGGAACCATCCAAAGTTTGCAATTTAAACCACATTTTCAGATGGTCCCCAGTGCAGCGCAATTGTCCAGAGGAAGTTAAGACTTCTGGGCAATTATCGTGCAAACCCTTACCTGAGAACGTCCTAGAGGTATTCCCCAGAGCATCTTTGGGGGACCCCCAAATCTGACACTGGGGAGCACAGAAGTTACAGGCTTAGGTTTGGGGTAGTTAGATTTTAATTCAACTTGATCATTTTTACACTATATTCACTGTAATAACTAACAAGGTCAAGGAAGCCATTTTACACTAATGTGTGGCTAAAGAAGCTATTTTATATCACTATTAAGTAGCAGCCAGTCTCAAAATAGACAATAGTAAAAATAATGAACCTTGATTGAGTAATATTATGATTGATGGCTTGTGATAATCATATCAGAAAGACTGAATTTTAATTCAAGTATTAATAAATAATCACTATAAGTGAAAGTCTCTCTCACTCTTATGAGAAAATGCAGTCCCACCTGGAACTGCACAAAAATGGGAATCTTTCTGGAACCCTGATATGGTCCATGTGACTGTACACCATAGCCTTGCAAGAGTCTAGCTTAATGAGCAGAGAGTTGTTCAGAATTAGATTAAGGAACAGTGTGAAATAACCCCATTGCAGTTCTGTCTGAGGTACTGAGGCCAAACGGTTTCAGGAGGGATGATGCAAGTTAAAGCCAACAAAATGTCCTTAGCAATCATTAAATCAACTAAAGCCTGTCTCCAACATAGTGTGATGGTCCTACAGGTGGTAAATACGAGGGTTCCATAAGGTTTCATTGTTAGTCAAATTTTGGAGACTCTAGAGACAATGAACCACATGTCAATCTCCACAAATGGGTTTGAGACCAGAGTTCTGAGAGAGTGCTACTTCAACAAAATGCGCAACCGGCAGAAGCTGTAAAAGTAATTGTCCTAAATTTGTTAAATGTATTTTATGTTTACATATATAATTATTTATCTATATAATATGTGTTATATACTAAGATAGTTAAAATCAATTGAGAAGGGACTGAATGGCTTCCCCTTTTTCCCTCTCCTTGCTTGACTGCAACAGGTGTTTTGCAGAATAGGTATACTTTCCAATTCTGAGAGTGTTTAACTCTTTATGTGCTATGGCCATAAGAGATACAATCAGACAGGTTGTGTTGAGTTTTTAAAAGGAGGATAGTTTTTATTGTACTTAATCCGGTCTAAATAAAATAATTTTAAAAACTTTCACAAACAGAAATAGATTATGGAGTGAGGAGGATAGATTAAGTAATTTAGAATCCAGTAAAATTAAAGGGATATACAGCTCTTGAAGATTGGTGACTTGACTGGCTTCAAGCTGAACTCGGTGGTCCTGCTGTTTTCAGCATCGAGACAGTTTAAAGTTGTAGTCAGACGATTTATCTGTTCTCCAGTGACAACAGTACTTGGTTGAGTCCTTTTCAAAATCTCTGTCTGCGGAACATGGATAATCAAAATCAGCAGACAGCATTCAAAAACTTACAAGCTGTAGTGAGAAAGAGAGAGAGAAAAGGAGCCTACTCCAGGTCTTGTTTTTTCAGTATCTCAGTTGTTTGTTCTGTTCTGCGGAATAAGCAGGTGGTTAAAACACTCAAAGGGTCTCTCCAACTGCCCAGTGATCCAAATAAGGTCATGGATTGTATATTCCAATTATGACTTTATTAGATCGTGGCTGGGAATTCCTCACTCTGCCAAAGTCCTATTGTCCAAGTGAATAAGTGTAATAGCTTATGTCCACTGAATTGAGTGCCCAGGTGATTGTCAGGAAGCTTTATAATGGAATTAGAGAAGGCCATGATTCATCCTCTTTCAAGGTCATTTTTCCTGGTGCATTTTTTCAGACAGGGATCTCCATTTCAATGAGCTTTGGAATTTAGAAGGTACAGTGATGCAAATGTAATGCAAATCTTTGACTGTGATCCCAAGTCACTGGAATGTGACTTTAGTTTTTTTAAAAACTCAATTAGGGGTTTGCAGCCAGTAAATTAAAACATCACTTTAAAGCATAGTTTCACAACAAGGTGTCACTACTGCATCTGTGGTAGTGGCTTGTGGTGTATGTTTTTTGAAAGTTATGTGTCACTGTAACTATATAGCACATATGAACTCCCTCGCATGTGGGCTTTCAGTTAGGCCTTTTCTGGTTTTTCATTCCCCACCTGCACACATGTCTGCTTTCAGCTTACTGATCATTTTACATTCCAACTTTGTGCTGCCATTCATTCTGGTTTGATTCTCTTCCATTCCAAGTTTTCCAGATCAGAGATTGACTGGCCATTACATTGTCGTTTGAGATTTTGTGATGTGCCTAAATTGCTTAATTTACCTACATAACAGTAGTCAGTGCTCTTCAAAATGATTCATTGGGTGCTGCTGGAATGTTTTTCTCCCAGTCCAGTTCACTTTTATATCACAGAAAAGCGTTTTGAGGCATTTTGGAGAGACACGTAATACATTATATAACTGTAAGTTTTTCTTCTTTGCTAAGCATGAATAGAGAGTGATACTAAGAGAACTTACATTTATCTAGCATCTTACCTGACAATTGTCATGACAGGCTTTGAGAAGGCGTTTCCATTTCCTTGTTTGTACATTGTCACTGAGAGGCTCTTTAAAGGCACAGCGCCTGCTTCCAGATGTTTCTCTCCATCACCATCTTGATTCTACAACTGCCTTTATGGAAACTTCTGCTTTCAATCACTTTGTCAAAGCTTAGTCCTCAGGTTGTTGAATTCTTCTGCTACCACTTGGTCTGTCTCTGCCTTGTGAATATCCCAGGACACTTTAATAAAGATGCTATACAAATGCAAGTTGTTATTTTTGATTTATGGAGCCCAATTCCTCCACACATCCGTGCACAGTTACCCTTTATTCTATGCTGTCTTGCAGCCACTCAATGATCTAACATGGTAAGCATTTAAACTAGGCTGTGTGAAATTTCTTCCCAATGCCCAGGGACAAAAGGCAAATCCTCAAGTATTAAGAGCACTTCATTAGCCTCAATTACCACTGACCAACTTAAAGGGTATGTGTGCATCTCCAGTGCCATATTAGCCATTACATTACATGGTCCTGTATTTATTTGCCTTCAAATTGTTCTAGAGTTATACATTATGATATTTTCATATTTTTCAGAACCACAGAATGATTACGTTGCAGGAGGCCATTCAGCCCATTATGTCTGTACTGGCTGTCTGTATGAGCAATTCACTTAGTGCCATTCTCCCACCTTCTCCCTGTAACCCTGCACATTCTCCCTTTTTTTAAACAACAGACTGATTCCCTTTTGAATGCTTCAGTTGAACCTGCCTCCACCACAATCTCGGGAAGTGCTTTCCAGAAAAAGTTTTTCCTCATGTTGCTTTTGTTTTTATGGGTTGGAACAGTTTTTCCCTATCTACTCTTTCCAGATTCCTCATGATTCCCCTATCAAATCAGTCTCCTTTTGTCCAAGGAAAGTTGTCCTAACTTCTCCAATCTATCTTCATAACTGAAGTTCAATCTCTGGAACCATTCTCATGAATCTTTCCTGCACTCTCTCCAATGCCTTCACATCCTTCCTAAAGTGCGGCACCAAGAACTGGACACAATACTCCAGCTGAGGTTGAACTAGTGTCTTATACAAGTTCAACATAACCTTCTTGATCTTGTCTGCTATTCCCCCATTAATAAAGCCTAGCATAATATATGTTTTATTAGCTACTCTCTCAACCTATCCTGCTACCTTCAATTACTTAAGCACATAAACATCCAGGTCCCTTTGCTCCTGCATTCCCGTTAGAATTGTACCCTTTATTTTATATTGTCTCTCCATGCTCTTCCTACCAAAATTAATCCTTTCACATTTCTTTGCATTGATATTCATCTGCTGACTGGCCTCCCATTCCAGTCTATGTCCTTTTGACTTCTACACTAAGTCCTCTTCACAGTTCACAATGCTACCAAGCTTTGCATTGATCTGCAAACTTTGAAATTGACCCCTGCGCACCAAGGCCTAGGTAATTAATATATATCAGGAATAGCAAGAGTCCCAACACTGATCCCTGGGGAACTCCACCACAAACCTTCCTCTAACCCAAAAAACATCCATTAACCATTACTCTCTGCTTTTTGCCACTCAGCCAATTTTGTGTCTATGCTGCTACTGTCCCTTTTATTGCGTGAGCTATAACTTTGCTCACAAGTCTGTTGTGTGGCACTGTATCAAATGCCTTTTGCAAGTAAGTGTGCAATGCAACATGATAAAGATTGATCAAACTTAAAGCATCCCTTCATCAGCTAAGAAGGCGGGATAACAAACCCCACTACCAGTTCTCCGTTTGGTCGCTGCTGCTTTGAATAGTTGGGTCACCTCCAGTAGAAATCACCGTAGAGGACGCTGCAGTCCTGTCTCAGTCACTGTGTCGCTTCATCACACGGCTCAAGCTCGTGGTCAGAGTTTGAGTCGTTTTTATTGAAAGCAGAGAGTATGTCAGCTGTAAGCTGAACATCCATACGGCGTGAAATAATTATTATTCGCCTAGAACGCTTAAAGAGCATTGTTTTTCTTTTCCTTACTTGAGAAGCCCCAGAATGCGATGCAATAAATGTGTTGGAACCAATGCCGGACAATGCTGCTGTTGTATTAGGAGTATTCGCTTCAGGGAGACCGACAGGCACAAGATACAGAAACCAAGAAGCAATAGATTACTTTCGCAGGATTTCTTTTTCTGAGTGAGTATTCTATTTAACAGTCGTTTATGCATTGCATTGCGCAGTTTTCTAGCAATCACACGAACCGTTTAAAATTGAGCCTGAACAGAGAGATGAAGTTTTTTTAACCTGTTAACTCTTTTCTTCATGTAATACGACGAGCTGATGCCATGGTATCAGTGAACTGTTGGGGAAATGTCATCAGGTAGCTAATCCGGACAATTATTGTCAACTCATTTCTCGCATATGTGTGTGTTAGAGCAAGATGTGCTGTCCCAGCGCGTTTTTGAAAAAAATGAACACATAAAAAGCACTGACAGTGATGATACATATAAAAGCAACGTATTTTATTAAAATTGCAGTACTGCATTGACCATTTTAGATTAGAAATCGGGGAGAATTTGTTTTTATGCAAATATGTAATTTAATCTCGTCAATGAACGTTGTAAAGTAAATCCCTATGCACATGGACGATTAGCACACGATTTAAGGTATCAGCCAGCAAGCAGAAGCTGCTCAAGGTTGATTTTTGCCCAGTATTTTGATTGAAATCAGAAAGACGTCGCTCGTACTTGAAACTGTCAAAATTGTTTTGGCTTTGAGATCTTAATAAAACTGTTGTAATCACACCATCTCACTGATCAATGCTCAATAATTCTCAGCGTTTTTCATCTGCAGCTGTTGCCTGCTGGTATATTGTTCCCCTTCCATCTACTTGTTCCTTCAGTGTATTGTTCATTCTGTCCATTTATAACCAAACCTTTTTAAAACAAAGGATCAGGTGTTCACTGTTGAAAAACACTTTCCGCTTCTGTATAATTGAATCCGTTTTCAAATCAAGCCATTCAGTTATTTGAGGTCTGGAAATGTCAGTTTCTCAACTGAATGTTAGTTTCCATTTAATCATAGAGAAAATATTATATCTTAAACGACATATAATTTACAGACCAGAAACAGGCCCTTCGGCCCAACTGGTCTATGCTGAAAGGAACCTCCTACCCTACTTCATCCAATCCTATTTACATATCACAATCCTTTCTTCCTTCATGTACTTATTTAGCTTCCCCTGAATGCATCTACTCCATGTGATGGCAAGTTCCAAATTCTAACAGTTCTCTGTAACTCTTTTGAGTACAAACACATTTCTATCTGTTCCTATTCAGATGAAATTACATTATTTCATAATTTGGCATGGTGAGATTTGAACTCTTGATCTTGGGGTTACAAGCCCAGTACCATAACCACTTGGCTATTTAGGCCAAGCCAACAGTTCTCTGTAAAGAACCTCCTCCCGAATTCCTTATTAGATTTACTAGTGTCTGTCTTATATATGTGTCCTCTAGTTTTGGAATCTCCCACCAATGGAATCATCTTCCCTACATCTACTTTTTCAAGCCACTTTATAATTTTAAAGATGTTTATTAGGTCAGCCTTCTCTATTCTATAGACTAGGCCCAGCCTATTCTGAGGGTTCAAACAGGCAATGATTCATGGCTGTAGCAAAATGTACTTCCTGATTTAGGTGACTGGAAGATAGGAAAGCAGGTCAGTTTCTGGGGAGTGGGGATTGTCCTTTGTGTTTTCACCTTGAAGGTAGTCAAGTTTTTTTTTACATCAGTTGCAGGATGATGTAAATTATACACAAGAGGCTTGTTAAGCTCACTTTGCCAGTCTTTGGTTACTACAGAGCATGAGGGAGAAGAGCAGAGTTCAGTCCATGAGTGTTTGGAATTAAACCCTACTGGGAAAAAAATTAAATATCTGTATAATGGTTATCCCTGCAGGGAAAAAAAAGTGTGACAACTGTGGGAATCTGAATGTGGACTGCAATTGACATATATCTGAAAAATGCTGAGAAGGTTAAGGAAATAAGTATATTTCAGCTCAATTGCAAGAACAAGAACACAGAAATATTCTCTGAAATATCAAATAGACAAGACAGAATATGAGAAGCTGGAAAACTGAACTGTTTGAATTTGGAAACTTTACAGCTTTGAACTAATAGTATGGCTTTCTGGCGTATAGCTGCTTTTGTCTGAAATTCCACCTCAGCTATTTCAGCAGACGCATTAGCCAATTCATTAAAAATAAATCAAGTGAATGGTTTAAGCATTCATAAGCTAGTTTGCATTTATTAATTGTATCCTAATTTATTGGTTGTGAAGTGCTTTGCGATGTCCTCACAACATTATGTACTGTTATATTAAGGCAGATTCTTCAAAATCACATCCTATAGTTTAATTCTAGTTCCATCATAACTCTGTTGTATGTATTACCAATTTATAATTTTTAACTTGGACTTTAATTCAAGTTTAGGCCTGTCATACTTCTGAGAAAAAATATACTTATTTAAGATTTGCACACTCTTAGTAAAGGATGTTAGCCTCATTTTTTTTCTTCTCACACTCTCCCTCCTTAGTCCACGCTCTTGTATAGCCCACTTGCAGGTCACTTCCAGCATGGCTCTTAACTAATCATCAAGAAGCAGACAAGAGTGAAGATGCTGTTAATGATGGTGCTACTGAGTTGCTAATCTCTACTGTGTTAGTACAGTGATGTGCAAAGCTGAAGGCAGGGTGGATTTTAGGACCTAAACAAGGAATTGGTGCTCCAATATATCACACCACTATGACACTAAATAAAATATTTTTCTTTATAGAATTTTAGGAAATATTAAATCACCAAATCCTTTAAAAATCCAGGCTTCCCCACTGTAGGCTAGAAATTACTGTAGGTGACATAACCAAGTGAAAAATTCACAGCTTTGTATAAAATTCCTCTCTTTACTGAATGGCATTCTAAATGAGTTGGTGTCCTCATTATAATACCAGAATGAAGAGTCAGATACAAATCGTTTACACATTTTTGCAAAATCAGCCATAATGATTCTTAGGTGGGGTTTATTTTAATTACTGTTCTTTAAAAAACAGTATTGAAGCTTTTTGTTAATACATTGAAAAAACATTTATGCTAAATTAGAAATTAATACAACCATACAGTCTAAGCAAGATTTTCTCCTGTAACCAAATATATCTTTAGGTCACAATTTGAAATAATTTTACATTAATCTAGCATAATGGAAAAACAGGTACATTATTGTTAGCTTCATAGTGAGAAAAGCAGGGTTACTCAGCACCAAAGTGTGGATATTATCAATTACTAACTTAATGCTAAGATACATTATTAACAATTTTTAAGGAATATTGTTTCAAAAAGAACAAGAAATTCAATTAAGAATCCTATATTGAAATTCATTAGGCTACTGTATCAGCATGTCCTTTTTTGGAGATTATCTGTTAGTAAAAAAAATATTAATATAAAACTTACAGCACAGAAGAAAGTCACCAGGTCATTCTGCCTGAGCCCTTCAGCTGGAGCTTATCCAATCAAATTCAATTCTTAACCTTTCTCATATTCTGTTATACTCTTTATTTTCAAATACTTATCCAATCCCCTTTTAATCTAATATACAATCGCTGCTTCAAAGCCACTTGTAGTAAAGATAGGCAGTAATTCTATCTTTTTCTCTTAATTTTTGTCATTCATAGAACTTTATTGAGCTTCATTGGGACAGAACACCCAGATTACAAGATGGTATCTTCTACCCAGAAAAGTAGTATGTGCAGCAATGTCTTTATGTCACATCCTGTTCCCTGCATTTTCATGGAATAAGGACTTCATTCTACTGTTGATTGGTGACAGCCACTCATTGATTGAAGTTTTGGATTATTAATGAGGAAATATCATTTGGGTCTGAGTTCTGGCAAGGTTTAATGCTTGTGGGGCACGGGTTAGGAGTCTCATTTTAAACAAAAAGGTAATCTGTAGTCATGCTGCAATTTGAGTTGGCCTTATGAAGCCCCTAAGGGAGATTAGCAAATGTTCTTGCTAGAAAGCTAATTGCCATTCCATTTGAACCTCTGTAGAGTTTACAGTAATATCTTTGTTAGGTTTCAGAAAGCCTAAGTTAAAGGAGTTGGAGAGTTGAACTGTCTTGTGAGAAACTGGATATTATCTTGTTATCTTTCTAATTCTTTAAAATTAAATACTGTAGCAGGGTATTTAGTATCTTGTTTCACAAAAGTGTGACCTTTCAGTACCTATGCATATCTCCTTCAGAAGACATGAACAAATATTAGGGACAAAAAGCTAACTATTAAAATATTGGCTGAGTTTGAATGTCCTGATGAATTAATGTTTAGTGTACATGAAGGCAATTGCCATGCATTCCATCAGAGTAGCTGATGCTTTGTCATTTTTGATATCAATTACTTTACAAAAGCAAAGTGTAATCAAACAGGTGGGGAAGAACTGAAGTGGTGAAAGAGTGCAGTCAGCACTAAACAAGGCATAGACTTTCAGTTGGATACAAAATGAGGCAGATTATAGGCCAATGATTATTGTGATAATGAAAGAATGCAACAACGTGAGTTTATTTCAATTAGAGTGATTCTTTTTGCATTAGATAAAGAAGTTAAAAATTGAATTATCTAAATACTATCTTAAAAGCTATGCTAATTGTTAATTACTGCCAAATAAACTTTCTGGCACTGGAAATTAACTTCTACAATTGCTAGAACTATGTGGAATTTTATAGCCCAACGAGTCTCTGCAGTGTTTTCTGCTCCATATGAGCCTCCACACATTTTAAAGAAGCCATCTCCTTCAATTCCCTCTCAATAATACCCAAGTTTTCAGCTGTCAAACCATGTGTAGGCAACCAATAATCCTTGTGCAGCTGAACTCTGAGGAATATACAATTGATCAAGAAGAGTTGTTTAGGTTTCCATAGCTGCTATAAAACATATAAGTGCCAGTCTTCGCCATTGTCTCCTAGAAAGTGTGTTTTCAAAGAGAAATAAAAATCGCCTGTGTTTTTTTTCTTGACATAAAATACTGACTTTTCTTCGGCAATTCACCTAAGTTAAATATTCATTAAATTAATCGCACGTGGCTGGTAGTTTGCAGTGACAGATCATTCTGGAGTTTTAATCCATGAAAATGTAGCAAACATTCTCACTTTTACCTAATTATGTACTAGAATTCTGTATCTACGATAGGTATGGACATAGGCTTATAATTTGTCAAAAATAACAGTGATGTTCATGACACTTGCTGTTACTTAAATGCAAATATTACAGGGATTTCTGGTGAGGCGCAGATGTGAAGTTAAACATGAATACCTAAAAGTTGCTGTTAGAGTTCTGCTGCTCCACGTTGTTAGCTTCACAAAAACTGCTTCCTGGTGTCTGATTCACCATTGCAACTAATTAACTGGTGTGTAGTTGCTGCTTTTGCATGGTAGATAGGAGCTAAACTACTCACTGAAAGTTAAGTCTTGCCCATTTTAGTCCTTAACACCCTTTAACAAAATAATTGTTAATTAGCCCCAGTCAACCTCTCCAGCACTGAAAATTAGCTATTATAAAAGTAGTCTCATTTCCTCAGGTTCTAATTGTTGTTAGAGTTTTTAAAAATGTAGAAATTAAAATTGAAAAAATATTACTTTTCCTTTGTCGTTTTCTCTCTCTCTTCTAATCCAATCTTTCTCTTCAGTTTTCTTCCTTTTCCTGAGTTGACACTGAAATCACCGACTGTAGCTTACACTTTCTTCTCAGTACCTGTGCTGTTCATTTCACAGCCCTTAAATTGATTAAGATATAAGCCCGGATTTTAGCTCCTGAGACAGGTGCACACTGTTCAGAAAATTCCTGGCTTGGTGCACCCACCTCAGGAGAAACAGCCCCGATTGGCTGTATTTTTGTTCCATGGAGGCAGGTGTGTGCTGGAGCCAGGCCCACCACCACGGAAACACTTCACAGGGTCTGCTGAATACCGAAGCGGGCTGATTAAAAGGCCCACCTCAGTGCTCTGGGACTTCGTCCTAGTTGTAATAAAAGGAGTTAGACCGTCTCGCCCTTACCCCTCACATCCACTCACCAGCCCCCCCCCCGTCTACTCCCCATGTCCCACCCATGCCAACGGATGCCCCCACCTTGGCCCATTATAGCCCCTATGCCAAATCATGTCAACCCATGACCCCCCACTCATCCCAATGGCCCTTTATAGTCCCTATGTCAACTTAGTGTCAACCCATGACCCCTCACACACTACCTTTTGCCCTTACACCCTCCATGCCAATTCACTCAGTATCCATCATGGGCAGACCTCAGGAATTATGCTGAGATGAAATAAAATAAAGCTCCAAGAGCTATTGCAAACTACACTATATTAAAAAAAATTGTCCTTGATAAAAGCTCATTCAATACATTTAAACCCCTTCAACTACTTAATCCCTTATAACAACAAACATTTGTATTCCGAACCCCTCATCAGAGACAGGGACTTTATAATCCCTTATAGCTATTAAGGAAACTGTGAATTTACAGCACCCGTCCTGCACGTCCCCGCGCCCCACCCCTCTGGCCACCCTCCACTGTGATAATGACAGTTTGTGGAAGTGGTCAAGCTATATTGAGAGCCCTTAGGCCTATATCAAACAACCAGCTATTGAAATTGCAAGCGCAGATTTTATTTTCAACTCGAGATGTAGCAGGTTGTTTTTTTTTCTAATTAATTTTCTAAATAACTTGACAGCTTTACAGTTCCAAAGACCTTATCAATCTTTTATGTACAATCATGTCTACTCTTAAAAATCTCTCCCCATACACACACACACACATACCCTCCCCCACCTCTTGGCAAAAATAGGATCTGGCAAAGAAGGGTGTGGGACTTCTGTATTCAGGGTCCCAGCGTCATTTTGGATAAGGCACGGAGGCTCCATAGTTCAGCAAAAATAGGGGCCATAGAGTTTCTTGCCCTGTTCACCTGGCTCCCACACGACTTGTTTGACTTGCTGCAGTGTTATCATCTTCAACTTTCAGAAATTTACCATGAAATGAATTAAAACAACTAAACCTGCAAGGTGAAATCTAACTAATAGGAGGCACCATTATATTCATTCCTACAGCAAATTATACTCATTATTAATATAACTAGATTCACCCTAAAATCATAAAATATCATAAGTGCAGATGACCTTCAGGCCCATTTAGCTATGCCAAGTAGCAAAGATTTATATTTCTGAATCATTGGATCAACTGTTTCTTGATTTTTCCACTAATTTGTCTAAAAATGCAATTCTGGAGTAAATCACTCTTTATGTGAAGAAATCCCAGACAGGAATCTTAAAGTTGGCCTTTTACTTTGTCAAAATTTAAACCTGTACTTCTTTTCCTACTGTCAAAGTTTAACTTCAAGCAGAGCACCATCTAGTGTATTCGCTTGGTTCCATTCCTATCTATCTAATCATTGCCAGAGAGTCACCTGCAATGGTTTCCCTTCACACTCCCAGAACATTACCTCTAATGTCCACCAAACATCCATCCTTGATCCCCTCCTATTTTTCACCAGCCCTTGGCAATATTATCCAAAAGCACAGCATCAGTTTCAGCATAAATGCTCATGTCCCCAACTCTACCTACCACCACCTCTCACAATTGCTTCTAAATTGTTACACTGCTTGTCCAACATCCAGTACTGGATGAACAGAAATTTCTTCCAATTAAATATTGGGAAGGCCAAGGCCATTGAAAATCTCAGTTCTCCAGCTACTGACTCCACCCCAGTTCCCAACTGCCTGAAACTGAACCAGACAGTTCACAAACTTAGTATTACAGTTGACCCCGAGGATGCACTTATGCACTCCATCACTAAGACCACCTATTTCTACCTATGTTACATTATCCGATTCTGTCCCTGCCTCAGCTCAATGCCGCTAAAACTTGCAGGCCTTAATTCACCCCTAGGCTTAACTGTTCCGCATGCTCCTGGCTGGTCTCCCACATTCTACCTTCTATAAACTTGAGGTCATCCAAAATTCTTCTGCATGTCCTAACTTGCACCAAGTCCAGTTTACTTATCATCCCTGTGCTCACTGACTTACACACACCCCTGGATAAGCAGCACCTCAATTTCAAAATTCTCATCTGTGTTTTCAGATCCATTCATGGCCTTGCCTCACCCTATCTCTATAATCTCCTCCAGACCCTCAGCTACCCAAGATATCTGTTTACCTCTAATTCCAGCCTCTTGAGCATCCCTGCTTTTAATTGCTCCACCTTTGAAGCTCTGAAATTCCTTCCCTAAACCTCTCCACTTCGCTTTCTTTCTTTAAGACGCTCCTTAAAACCTACATCTTTGATCAAGCTTTTGGTTATTTGCCCCAATATCTCCTTATGTGGCCCTGTGTCAAATTTTGCTTTGTAACACATCTGTGAGGTACCTTGTGATATTTCATTACGTTAAAAGCACTACATAAATACAAGTTGTTGTTGTATGTAATGTAATAACCTCTACAAGGTCTCCTCCCAGTTGCCTCTTTCAAGGCTGATGAGCCCACTCTAGTCAGGTACTCCCCAGCAATATCTGTGTCTGGAGGACATGTATATTGTAGGTTTATTGATATTTTTAAGGTAGGAATACTAAGTCATGTCTTGTTTTTTGTTTCAATGATGCACCCAAGCTGTCAACATTGTAGCTGAGCTAACTTTATCGATAACACATTTTCCTATCATAAACACATATCTGCAGTAACTGAGTTTCAAGACAGGCTCGAACACGTGCTATCTGACCTTCAACCCCCAGGTCAGGTGACCCCATTCCCAGTACAGAGTACTGTATAGCATCTACTACTGGAGTCTACTACCACAATCAACTATTATCTTGACAAGTGACATAGGGGGCAGAATTTCACCCACTGTTGGGCGGGCTCGGCAGGCAGTTGGGAAGCCAACCTCCCGCAATCGAGACCGAAAGGCAATTTCATGCTGGTGGGCCAATTAAGGCTGCCTGCGCGGGTGGGGGGAAAGGGAAGGGGGAGTGTGAGCCGACAAGCATGACCTTGGCACCTGCCCACAAGTGCAACACAGAGCTGCCTCAGGGAGATGAAGAGATATGAAAAAAAATTAAAATGTAATGAAATGTGTCCCCTCATGTGACTGTCACAGGAGCAGGGACATGTTATTAATGAAAAATTAAAGTTTTTATTTGTTTTTAGTTTGCTTTTGGAAACCTCATTCTGCCCCTGGGTGAGGTTTCCAAAAAAGTGCAACGGCCACTTGGCCTTTTCGCCTGCCCGCCAACCATAAGGTTGGATGGACAGCGAAAAATTTCTTTCAATTAACTTTTTAATGGCCTTAATAGGCCTTTTAATTGTTGGCAGGTGCACTGCCGACTTGGGCGCGCACCCGCCGACCGAAGTATTGCACGAGTGTGCGATGACGTCGGGACGCTCGCCCAACATCATTTCGCATCATTTTACGCTCGGCCAGGTCAGGAGCCCGCCCGCCCGCCCGCCCACCAAGCTAAAAATTTACCCAGAGAATTTGCATCCAGCCAAGATCAATGGTTTGAAATAATCTTGTCCACCAGCTATCGACATTCTAAATTTAGGTAATCTCTTAATTCAGTCCCTAACTCAAGGTGCAAGATTGGGTATTTGCTTAAAAATCTGCATGCGCAAGTAAAATTCTAGCAGCCTTAAAAACAGTAGGAATTAAGAAAAAGTTTTAGGAGCCATTCTGGCATGGGATTACACTGTGTGACAGTGGAGAGACAATCTCCTCATTTACTTTGAATATCTTCATTTTCTTCAGCAACCTCCTGGGCTGCTTCAACTAAATAAAACTGGTGCCACTTTGATTGCACCATGAAATTCCCAAATGAACACTGACAACACCCAGCTCTATCCCTGAAGCACATTTCTTGATCCCTTCACTGTCTCTGTGTTGTCAGGCTGCTTGTCTGACATACAGTATCGGATGAGCTGCATGCAGTTCACTGTGGTTAAATATTGGCAAGACTAGAACCATAATTTTTTCTCCCTGCCAGACTCAGTACCCTTATAACTGATTCCATCCCCTTCCCAGGCACTGTTTCAGATTGAACCAGACTGTTTTAAATCTTGGTGTCTTATTTGACCTCAAACTGGGCTCCTGACCCTATATCCTCTCCATCACAAATATCCACCTATCTCCACACTCTAACATCACCTGCCTCCAACTCACCTCCATCACCTCGGCCCCTGTGCCACCCTCATACGTGCCTTTGTCACCCTCAGACTTGACTATTCCAATGATCTCTTGGTCCATACTCCACCCTCCTTAAAATTACCATTTTCATGTTTAAATCTCTTCATGCCTTGCCCCTCTCTGTATTCCCTGTCAGCCCCATAACCTCTCACTTCCACTGGCTTTGGCCCCTTGTGTATTCCCCCCTTCATTACATTGTTGATGACCATGCCTTCAACTGTCCCACGCCACACTCTGGAATGCTCTTCCATACCCTGCTGTCTCTTGAGTTCCCTCTCCTTTAAGACTCACCTAATAATCCAAAAAAGCCTCTTTGACCAAGCCTTCTAGTATATTCCTCTTTGGTTTAACATCCATTTTCTGTAATTATGTCTCCAGATTTTTGCTAAAGGCAATCTATAAATGCAGTTTGCCATTGATGTTGTAAAACCTTTTTTAATACACACAAGACCAGCAAATATATTCTGATATTGTGTGCTGCTCAATCTAAAATGCTTATTAGCAAATATTACTATAGCAATGGTGTGAGAGGGAAGAAGTACTGCAAGGTTACAATGCAAGCCCAAATGAGAGAGAGGCTCTTGAATCTTAATCTTGGTCAGGTGGCCTGGTGGAATTGGGGAACAGACTTGGGAATGGAGGTAATTTTCTGCAACATTTCTACAAGCCTCTCACCATATTGTCATTGTTGTTATCTGGAATAATGCCTGGAGTTTTAAGAGTGCCCCACTATATGCTAAAAGTAAACAAATGGCATGCAGAAGAAATTATAATCAATCAATCAAGATTGCAATGAGTGCTTTAGAAAATTTGTAAACAAAAACTATGGCCAGCATCAAGGGATGTATTTTTAATATTGTCAGAAGGAATATTTATAGTCCAATTCATAAATATGACTGTGTAATTATATAAGTTGTAAATTAATAAAAAAAATGTGCAAAGATTTAACTGACTATGAAGCTGCATGTGAATCCAATAAGTTCTGATGCTTTGCGCACATATTAATTTCATTTGCACTCAACCTTGGGAATCAAAAGCTGGAAACAAAATGCAAATAAGAACAGAAAACAATATTTTTTGTAATTTTTTCACATTGGCCATTGAGCAGAGTATTAAAAAGAGCAGGGATATATTTTTCCAAATAATTTTGAATCTAGATTATTATGAAAGTGTTTTGTACACTGGGATTGAAGTGTTACCTCCACTAAACTGAAAACATATTGATATGAGCCAGGATTTTTAGCTTGTCAGGCATGCGCCCACCTGCTCAGTGCAAATTTCTGCCCCATGGCTTACTTATATGTAAGTCATGCTATTAAAATGAACCATCCTTTCACATGTAACCACATACAAAGTCAACATTAAGAAGGAATGTCACAGCAAATTAACACTTGTATTAGAACCTCATTCACCTAGTATGAAGTGTTTAATTAAAGTTTAAATTTGTGGGGTCAAATACATTAGAAATAGTGTTAGTGCTTGCAATTTTTTCATATATTTAACTTGCCAGAGTTTTATTTACTGTGGGGTCTGAATGAAACAGTTTTCAGTAACAGTAGAAGGGGGAATAAGTTATGTGGATATGTTTGTTTAATATTGTTCATTTTATTTGTAATTTCTTTTCCCGCAAATAATAGTAAACCATGAATGACATTAAGTACAATATGAATTCACAATAAGTCTTATGAGTGTGCAAGTGGGAAAGTGACGAACTAGAAGTGATTACCAGGCAGTAAATTACTGGCAGATTTGGATTACAATTGAGAGTTTGAATGCTTTAGAACAATAATCAAAAGCACAAACATTGCAGACAGTTTCAAAATCACTCCTTAGCATAATGTTGTCCAGCAGAAATCACTGACTAGTGACACCATTATAGCCACACTCATTAATTTTAGTTGAAAACACCTCAGACATTCACACAATACAGACACGTGCATTTCACATGTATATTTACTTATCAAACATCTATCAATGCTCAGCAATCAAGAAACTAAACCACCCAACAATCAAGCACTCAAGTACTCTGTTTTTTGCCCTATGATTTTACCAAAAAAATTCACAAGAAGTTTAAAGTTGAGATGCATATATCATGCAAATACAGGAATTGAGATCACATGCCCAACAACTGAGTCTATTATTAATTTTTTATTTACAAATCAGCAATGCAGTTAGCCACATTTGGATTCCCAATTAGCGACACATGGCTTGTGGCTAACGTGGCGGATAACATTGCTTTAGCATCTGTTATTTATAATGCTAGCAGACCTTTTGTAGTGTTGCTTATGCAGAATCTGAGATTTGGAGCACAGCAGTGGAGGTAAAAATTCTAAAACAGAATTAGCACATTTTGGGTAGAGGGATGGAATTTGGGGAAAAGCCCCTTTCCTGGGCTCACTGAGAAATTCCAACTCAGGGCAGGGGGGGTGTTTCTTCTGCCCACCCTGCTCCATCATTATGTAGCTTTTGAAGGTAAGACTGGTTGAATACTAAACTTTGGAATTCTCAACAGTTCTGCTCAGCACACAGCCAGCATGAAGCAAGCAGGCTTGCTCTAAAGCTGCGGCCTGTGAAACTTAAGGTGCCATTTCCAAGCAGCAACCGATCTTAGAGAAAATGATTACCATTAGGGTAATGGTAAAACATTGGAGTAACTGTCTACTGAAATTCTTACCCATAGATATATGGGTCAGGCAGCTGATGAAATGGAAAGGGATTTCAGTGCCCCTACAGGATGGGCATACCAGTAGCATCAGAAGTGGCAGGGGCACCCTTCCCTGTAAATCAATGACCTGCTCCTAGGATCTGAGGTAAGGTCAGAAGGGCAGGCAGAAGTTCCACCCTGACACCTTATGGTAACTGAGTGAGGGCTCCCAGAATTTCTGGGCCATTGTGTTTAGTTACTAACTTGACCTATACCTCTAATACTATTGAACAACTATTCCCTATGGGAAATGGGGGAAAAAAAGTTAATCCAACTAACTGTTGCTTCTTATAAACCGTTGCAGTCAATCCTCACAGTCAGTTAGAGGGCAGTGGTAACTCTTTGTAAAGAAAGAACTTGAATGTATGAAGTGCCCCATCATCTCATAGGATGTCCCAAACCACTTCACCTACAATTCATTAATGTAAAATGCAGTTATTGTTGAGAAGATGAACCCACAAGTGGACCGCAATATCCTACATAAAGCAATGTGATACATGATGAGTTAATCTATTTTAGCTTGTGTTCACTGAGGAAAGAATTTTGGCCAGGACTCCAGGAGGTCTCGCTGCTCTTTTCTGAACGATACCCTAGATCTTTAGCTCCAACTGGACATGCAGACGGAACTTCAGTTTACTGCCTAATGCAAAGGATGACACCTCCAACCACATAACA
This sequence comes from Carcharodon carcharias, assembly GCF_017639515.1. NCBI lineage: Eukaryota > Metazoa > Chordata > Chondrichthyes > Lamniformes > Lamnidae > Carcharodon > Carcharodon carcharias. The sequence continues at coordinate 36,462,187 of NC_054480.1, read as the reverse complement.
TTCCCTGATGTGTCAGTCTAGACTATTAGCTCAACTCCTTATAGATTTCAGGGTTCATATGATGTCAGGGGAATCTATCACAGCCTTTTTTTTATTTTAAGGTTTTTTTTGCCATCTGTAATATACTGTGGCACATTTAAGCATAATGGATGGGGTGTGCACTGCATGAACGCCCTGTTTATGCATATACTAATGGATCTCCTATCAGATTATTAATGGAAACTTGGAGAAATTGTGTCTTTTAAGGAAGTGGACACAATGTGGTGTTGGAGTTGGCAATTGTAGTGAGAAGATATCGAGAGTGATTTTGCTCCTGCTTTTGATAGAAACAGGACAGAAGTGAGACTAAAATAACAGTGCAGTACCTCCCACCCTCTTCCCACCCAGCACAATTTTAGAGTCAGTCAGAGAATAGTCATCCAGCAATCCCACCCAAAACAGACAGGGACATCATCACTATGCAAATCAGGGCCTAATTAAAGGGACTGCTGAAGGCAACTCTGAAAATGCTCCAGGTAAGCACTTTTAATGATTTTTATGGGACAGAAAGACGATATGTACATACATACATTGTCACATGTTTATGCTACAGGGTCAATTATCCTGTTTGTCCACATAGAGCTTGTGCTGTCAGCACTATAGCCAGTCATTGCTCTGGTACATAAAAACATTCTCAGCAGAAAAAGTCCTGATAGGATTACTGAAAATGTGTTGTTTAATCTGCGGAAAAGACTGTTTAATCCCTCTTAATGAACTTGGAAGCAGTACAGTGTTTGTGACGCTGTTCTGAAGAAGAAATTGTTAGAAATAACATGCCTTTTTCCAATCACCAATTACAAAAGGAGTGGTGCTTATGAATGTTCAGATAAAAATTGTACTGTGCCGAGGTGAAGATTCTTGTCTCCCATGCACCAAACAATGTTCTCATTTTTATCTGCAACACTAGCAGCTCAGTGTGCAGTGCCTCACAGCAGATGCATGACTCTGTGGTTATCTGTCACCCCTCAAGTTGAGTCACATATAACACACCTGGGGCAAATTCTGTAATGGAGATGATACAGATCAGAAGCTAAATGTCTTTGCAGCACACAACATTTTGGATTTCCAGCATCCGCAGTTTTTTGTTTTTATTAATGTGCTATATTGACCTAACAGAAGCATTTGCTGCAAATATAATGTAATATGTGACTTTGTTGCAGGAACTTGGTGATGTGTTATGTAGAATGTTAAGTAATTAACAGGCTGGAAGAAAAGGTTTCCTCAAGAAACAAAGAAAACAGCTCCATTTATATAGCATCTTTTGCAACAGCGGGAGCCAATTTTACCTCCCTCTGCCTTGCACAAGTGGAGCAGGAGTGGCTCACAATGACTTTGGTCATTTAACACCCTCCTGTTTATGCTGCTGATCCAGCCACCACCATCTCGGGTAGTATCCCGCGATGCGAGACCCAGATAGCCGCTGTTTCTGGTGGGAGGCTACTTGTAGTATGAAAACTAGATCCTTTGTGTATGTAAGACTATGATTGTAGTTTTGAAATACAAATGGGTGGAGAATAAATTGGGCGGACTGTAATTAAAATCAGTCCTCATTTGTTCAGCCAGTTCAGCTGAATCCTAATGCCTTATGTGTTAAATCACCTCCACATTCCTAAAAACCATACGCTGTGGATTTACCCTCTGTAGAACTAAACACAATGACAAAGCCTTAATATAAATTACTTTAAATTCTTTCTAGACTAAAGTAGTCAAAAATCTTAGTGTGACCAAAAGTGTCCCTCCATGGCATACACAGAGAGTATATAAAGTACGTACCCTACACAATCAGTCATGTTCTAATTGAAGGGTGGAGCAGGCTTGATGGACTGAATAGCCCAGTCCTGTTCCTATCTTCCTATGCTCCTACTGACAGAAAATCTTATCCAGTGACCTGCTCAAAGGATGTTTGCCCTCATGGCCTACATGTACAGGACGTGTCCTCAGGGCCTCCTCTGACAGGATGTCTGCTCCGGGGCCTCTGCTGACAGGATGTTTGCTCGGGAGCCTCACCTGACAGGATGTTTGATGGCCTACGCTGACAGGACGTCCGCCCCGGGCCTACACTGACAGGATGTCTGCTCCGGGGCCTACACTGACAGGACACCCCCGGGTCAGGTGCGTGGAATCGAGAGGTTTCCCAGCTCTGCGAACCTAACCTTTCAAAATGGCCATCCGTTGGTTAACTCTTTGGTTGGGGGGGATGGGGAGGAGCAGAGGCCTGAAATAGGAGTCAGGGTGGGTGACTCCACGATGAGTGTGGAGGTTGCTGGGTGCAGAGGGGGGCTGGGTGGCAGGCCTGCCTCTGTGTACTGGCACTGTATTTAAATAAATAAAAGTTTAAAACAAAAAAATCTCTCCACCCCTCACCCCCCCCACTCATTTCTTATGCCCCTTCCATGCCAACCTATGCCAACCCATACACATACCCAATCTCATGGTCTCTCATAACCCCTGTGCCAATTTAATGGCAATTAATTTCAAAATTCATTTCATGTCCCCCACACACCACCATTTGCCCTTACCCCCTCCATGCCAACTCACCAAGCATCCTTGTACACTTTCTGGACTGCTTTGACACTTCCTGAACAACTTTGACATTTTCTGGACAGCTGGACAGTTGCAATAAGTTTGTGTGTGAAAAGTGCATAATCATGTTTAATTCAACAATCCCAAAGGGTGTCTCATCTCTCCCAAAAGTTTCCTGGGACCCAAAGGGGTACTTTACCGCTCCAAAGAGCCTCTCCATCCTGGCAAAAATCTGGGCCTGCTGATTCAGTTTATCCACTGAATTGTTTTTTGTGCCTCTTAATGCTTTCACTGATATTTTAATAAAAACAAGTAAGTTGAAGTTGGAAAGAACCAGATAGGAGGGAAATAGGGCGAGGAGAGATGGATGAAGGAGCAAGGTGAGTGACAGCCGAACAACGGGGAGGGGAGGGTACAGAAACTGAGCAAACAGTTCAAAGAGGAAATGATAAGGGAGCAGCGGAAGAAAGGGTGTGATTAAAAAGAAGGAAATATTAAGAAAGGGTTGGGTATGTGAGGGGACAGGGGCATGAAGGGATGGGCAAAGCACAAATAATGGGGAAGGGAGCTGCTGATAGCTTCAGGCCACATTTTCTGTACAACTGCTGCTGAAAAATACAGCCCTTATCATTTCTTCTTTGAACTGTTTGCTCAGTTCCTGTATCCACCCCTCTCCGTTGATCTATATCATTCACCTCAACTTTTCAACCATTTCCCCCCTCACACTATTTCTCGCCAGTCTTTTCAGGCAGTAGAGGGAGAGAGGAATAGAGTTAACATCAAATATCAAAACCTATTATATCTCTAACTTTTTCCAGTTCTGATGAAAGGTCAACAGACTGAAATGTTAACTGTCTCTCCACAGCTGCTGCCGGTGAGTATTTCCAGCATTAACTGGTTTTATTTCAGGTAAGATAGGGGCCATGGCTTTGAAATTGAATTGTGCAGTGTACATTCATTCCATGGCAAGCATGCATTATATGCTAGATTGGTTAGGGTGACCTGTGGTTGTCCAGAACACCCACCTGGAACGGGCATTAGGCCTCTGGTTTTCAAATTGGGACTCTTAACACCTATTTTTTGACTCCATTCTAATATAGTATTGTGACTGGCTGCAACAAGCAGATCGTGCAGTGGTCAGCTTTGTCCAACAACCAGCAACCAAACTAGGGTCTCTATGGACAAGTAAAGAATATTTTACTTCCTTCAATGTCGAGGCAGAAAGAGCAAGATTACTTCTCCTGGTTCCACACTAAAGCTGCTGTGAGTTACCGCTTACCCCATCACCTCCTGATTTCATCTTCTATCCACCTCCCCCCCCCCACCCCCCACCCCACTACAAACCACCCTCACACTCATGGCTGGTCTGATGGATAGGCCATTGGCCAATCTTTGTTGTCTTCACCACCAGCGTACAGTCTCTTGGGGTACAGTGCCCAACATAGTGGTTGTATCCTGATGATACAATATGACCAATTTCATATTGCCGTCTTGCATGGCAGCTCGTTATTGCTGCTGGATTCACACCCAAAGTCAGACATGATCCAATGATTAGACTTGTATTTTCTGGCTGACTTACTGGGTGTGACGCCACAGGAGATCCACTGGTAAATTATAAAAATTCTTGAGTTGGTAGTGCTGACACACTGTAGTCCAGTGAAACCAACAGGTAGCAGTGTAACAGTTACACTGTAAAAATAGCTTGTTATTTTTGGCCGTTCTGAGGGTATGGATGGAACCACAAAAAAAAAGAACTGTCACAAGAACCACTATTATTCATCCTTGCTGCAACCTCTCTCAGGCTGTTATGACAGCCACAGCTCAAGGGTACACCATTCCCTCTGAGCAAATATGAGTGTGGCTGTGGGAGATTCACTGGTGCATATAGCAAATGTGAACTATTAATTTGGGTTGGGCATCCATTAAGAACGAGGCTTTGAGTTTCTCCAAAATTGTTACCATGAAGATCCCAAACTTTGGGGATTCAGAAAAATTAAATCCAATAACCCAATCTAAGTTTGCCATACCAGCCTTGCAAAGCAAACCCTTTCTTCCACAGTTACGCTGAAGCAGGTGACCCTGCTCACCTCTACACCAAAAGGACCTTGTAACTGATCAGCCTACTGACAGTGCCAGAAATATCAAATACATCAGAGAAAATGGGTACAGTATGACAAATAGCAACAAATAGCAGAGGGAACCCCCCAATGCGCTTGCAAAGGAAAATTTGTATCCTGATTTGTGTCTTTTACAAATGCACTAAGAATTGCAAAGAAGAACAAACCAATCAGAACTTAAATGTACGTAAGCGCCCAAATTTCAGGCTTTCATGAATAATTGCATAATATACCAACATAAGTAACTTTGGGATTGGAACTCAATTTGATCACGTACTAATGCATACATTTGTGCTTCAATTTTTGTTCGTCTTTTAGGATATGCTAATTTTTCTGTACTGCTAAGACATTTAACAGAAGAGCCAATATCAACTTATTGCTTGGATGCAAATCACATACAAATTGTAAGATGGTTTCCAGAGTGTTCAGCGTAGGGAAAAGAAGGATCATATATATTTCTAATTAGATTATGATTTTACTGCACAGAGGAAATCATTCTCCAATGATATTTAATTTGGTGCCTGAACTGATGAAAAGGAGAAACCTGTTCCCAGTAGTTGTAGACTGATTAGATGTGTTATAATTGGCAAATCAGTTTTCAGGCTGCTTTCACCCAAGGACAATTTTCTTCATGATAGAAAATGCCCAAGTTCTTTAAAATGTGGTGGGCATATTACTTAGTGCAAAATCAATCAATCCTATCTTCATGGTCAAAATAACATTGTTTTACTAACTGTGTTTTCAATTCTTCTCCAGGTAACACCCTTGATCATCCAAGGGTCACCAAACCATGGCTTATGGTATGATTTTATTGCAGGGCAGGGTGAGGAGGTAGGCCCCAAGACTACGTTAGCCAGAACAGGGATCAAACCCTGTACTGTTGGCACCATTCTAAACCGTGTGCTAGTCATCTAGCCAACTGAGCTAATGAGCCCCCTGTGTTCTCAATGCTTTTATTTTCATCATAGAAGTTGCAGTGCAGGAGACCATTAGACCCATTGTGCACAAGCCAGTGCTAGTTCTTCAGGTGGACATATCCACTTAAATCCCATCTCCCTGACTTCTCCCTGTATCCAGTTAACTGTGCTATTATCATGAATTCTTCAATATTCCCAATACACAAATACTGAAGCTGTAAGATAATACATGTGCTCAAAGAAACTGAGCATTGGTTGTTGTTCCATTATGATGAATTCATTCCGTATGTCTTCTCTGACAGAGGAAGTGGTTGTATACAGTTCACAATGAAATCAACCCAGCCTTTGAAAGAGCTGCACAGAAACCAGACCACATTCATGCACATTAGCTTTTTTGCAGGTATAGTTTATCATACCCTATCTTTGCAATCATCTTGTTTTGTCCCAAATTCATAATGTTTCTAAATACAGCAAAGCTAAAACCGCGCACTTGGAAAGTAAGTTTTATATATGTACCGAATAGCAGTGTACAACTTGAAAGAAATGATATTTTTCAAAATACTGAAGCAATTGCCTTTTATACCAGCCAACAAGATGTGCAGTATTGGCACAGCCTGTGTCAGTTCAAGGAACTTTCCATTAATATAACAAGTAAAGAATCATAGTGTTATTGCAGTGATAGTTTGAGTTATCCCAACCAGAGCATGATTTAAAGTTGTGTTCTGATCTCTAGTTTTGTATCTTCTTTTCGCCATTGCACAGTCAGTGGATATAATCATGCACAATGCAGATAAAGGGTGGAGACTGATTGGATTGCTAACATATCTGAATTAGCACAAACACTCCATTTCATATTTGTTAGCATACTGCCATTTAGTGGAATTGTTTTAATAGTCAAATAAATGTTTAATGCAACTATAACACACACATTCTGTGACACTGGGAAAATGGATGAACATAGAGCAAAGGGCACCATATTATTCTCCTTTACTCTCCCTTGCACCTGCCCTCCCATCAATTTTCCCACTGAATTGATACTTCAGAGCCATACATTGGTGATTCAATTCTGATACATCCTGTTTATACTGTTAATGGTTCAAAAGGACACATATATTGAGTAAAAGTACCCATTGAGGTAGATATTGACTTTGTGTGATAGTTAATGAGTGACTGTAAAAATAAAGTGACTCAAACTACATTCAATAAAGCGACTTCAGTGTGTGACAGATTTAAACAGCAACAAAAGTGAGAATATCAAATTATTAGATTTAATGATGCAGTGGAAAATCATTGATATCATTACACATCTATTCCAGTTCAGTGGTGAATTAATCATTTAATTTCTGTGTCAGTGTTGGTAATCCAATTGGTCATGGAGTGGGGTTGATACAGGACCTGGGTACCTATATCTAATCCCTGTTGGTACTGAGGTGATTAACCATCTGATCTTCCTTGTGATGTGTTTGGGGAATGGGGAACGAGTATCAGTAGCCCCAATTTTAATCCTAGGCAGGAATCATATGGTGGGGGCCAAGGTTGGTAAAAACTGTCCTGACATTAGCAATATGAGGATCTGGACTCACTCAGGCCAGATCTGCAGGCCTTCAGTTAGTTTCTCTGTGAGAAGTTGCAGCTGGTTGGCAGGAGGTAATGCAATGTAGGGCAACATGAAGCCATCATTAGGAAAGGATCCCAGCTGACAGCTATGTCAGTGAAGGTGTTTACAGGAAGGCCTCATTTTTGGGCAAACATGGGGGACAGGGAAGGTCTAAACTTTCATTTTGAGACCCAAATGTGCATTTGTACTCCTCCTGGCCCCATAAGGAAAGTACAAAGGAGGAAAAAAGACTTTGTGAGCCTCTTTTGGCCCCAACACATTTTCATATACAGTTGTCCTGTAGGGAAGCAAAAATCACTTGCTCAATGAAGACCCCATAGAAGCTGGGCCCTGATGACATCATTGAAGGCAATTTGTGCTGACTGAGCAGAATTAAAATTGCCACCAATATCTGTTTGTCATTTTGAGGCACTCATGGTAGTGAGATTTAGAATGGGCTACTGCCAGTTTTACAGATATCAAATTTTGTGGTTCTGAAGGAAATCCAGAGCCAAAGCTATTCTCCCACCCCTGACCATTCCTCACAATTGTATCTTACTTTCATTTGCAATTTCCCCCATCCTGATGATATGATCTGATTCCGTTTTCACTACAGCTCTACATAAATTCTACATTTCTGAGCTTTTGTTAAGGACGTGGTCAACTTACCCTAATATTGGTTGGTAATAGTTATCATTTTTTAGAAAGCTTTTGTCATTGAAACAAAAATCTCTTAGATCAAAAATGTGCCCTAAATTCTGAAGTAAGAACAGGAAATGCTGAAAATACTCAAACGTGTACCATCAGAACAGAGGAAAAACTGAGTTCCCTTCCATTCCTCTCACTGGTAACTGCCTGAAGTTGAGTCATACCGTTCAGAACCTTCAGAATTTTCTCCCCGTTGGGGGAGTGGTTGGGCGGGAGGGGGCATTGGCAGGGGCGCGGCCGATCACCTCCAGCGATCGGCTGGGCACTGCCATTTTACGTCGGCAGGCCAATTAAGGAAGAACAAGTGCCTGGAAGCGCTGAGTGCTACCTGTGTGGGCGGGGTGGGTTCCCTGAGGCGGGGAGGGCGCTCTTTTGCGCATGCACACGAAATGGCGCAGAAATCTCCCTGAAACACAGACCTACCTCAGGGAGATTAGTTTAAATTCTGAAAATTTTAATGAAGAAAAGAAATAATTTATGACATGTCCCCTCATGTGAAAGTGTCACATGAGCTGGGACATGTCTATGAATGTTATAAAAAATGTTTATAAAACTTTAAATACCTTCATGAAACCTCATCCTGTCCGCAGATGTGAAGGCCGCTTGGGTTCTTCACCTGCCCGCCAACATTAAGGTTGGATGAACAGCTCAGTTTATTGTTTTAATTGATATTTAAATGGCCTTAATAGGCCTTTGACAGTTGGGTGGGCGCACAGCCCACTCAGATGCACGCCCACCGAACTGAAAATCTGAATGACACGCGGTGACGTTGGGATGCACGCCCAGCAAGTGGGCCCTGCCCCCACTCGCTGACCCGAAAATTCTGGCCTTGGTGTTGTGTTTGAACCTGAGATGAGCTTCTGGCCACATATCCACTCCAGTTCTCTAACATCTGACCCTGCCTCAGCTCATCTGTTGCTGAAATTTTCATCATGCTTTTGTTACCACTACACTTGATTATTATGATGCTTGCCTTTACGATGCAAGGTCAGCCTTGCATCTTCCATCCTCCATAAGCTTGTGTTTATCGAAAACTATGTTGTCCATTTATTAACTCACACCAAATCCCATTTAACCATCAGCCCTTTGCTCACTGACTTACATTATTTTCTGGTCTGACAATGGCTTTGTTTGAAAATTCTTATTCTTATTGTCAAATTCCCCCATGATCTTGCCCTTTACTGTCCTCCAGCCCCTTTGAGACTGGGTTTCTCCAACTCTGGCATCTTGTGCATTTCTGATTTTAATCACTCCATCATCAGTAGCTCTGCTTTCAACTGCCTTAGGCCGAAACTCTGATCTTCCCTAAGCCTCTTCACCCCTCTCTCATCCTTTAAGGTGTTCCCTAAACCTTATATCTTTGACCAAGCTTTCGGTCATCTGTCCTGATATCATCTTCTGTGGCTTTGTGTCAAATTTTGATAATGCTCTTGAGAAGTGCATTGGGACATTTTACTGTGTTAAAGATGATATATAAATGCAAGTTATTGCTGCTGTCAGTTAGTGGTCCAGGTGAACTTCCTTAATTGGGGACATTTACTACAGAGAGCATTATGAACCTTGCAGTATCTTGGGGAAGTTGTTCATGTTTGATGCTCTTCAAGACTGAAATCCTGAATATATTTTCCTAGTGGCAGACATTTGTATAATGCCATGGATAAGACTTTTAGTGATTTGGTCAGGATTCAGTAACCTCCATAATCTAGACAGTTATCTCAATAGAAAAGTTACAAATAATTCATGGAATTTACTCTAAATAATTTCTGTTTCTGTCATTTCTAAGTCTTCTAAGACACAAGTAATCATGTGTCGACCTAGTCAGATAATAATTCTTCAAGTGAATTTTTTAAAATAGCTTTGACATAACATGACATTAGAACGCCTGAAATGAGCTGGAATTGTCCATCATATTTATTTGTAGCAATTGTGGAACTGCAGTAATTTGGTCAAAATTATTATTTTTCCATCACATCACTTGAACAGTCAGTTCATGCACATTTGAAAGGACTCCTGAAGGCAGGAAATAAAATCTAACGGTGCTATTCTCCTTTCAGACCACAGATGTCAGTATTGCTTCATGTATTGAACAGAAAAATGTAATTTTCTTGGCACTTGGAACGACTATTGGGAATTAAGGAATCGCAATCAGCATGATTTTCATATGTTAATTTTAGCATGCAAGCTGTAAATCAGGTTCATGGATCATCTCACTCAAATTCCCGATATGTTCTTGCATTGTGAAAAGTCCTGAGCCTAAAAGTAAAACAGGAAGGAAATCAGAAATCCGCACCTAGTCTTATCAGTATTTGGGAAAAAAAGAAAAGCCAGGTTAACGTCTCAGGTGCTGACATTTCATCAGAACACTGCCAGTGTGATGGATGGTGTACACCTGTAACTGAAACCTGTCTTTTCTCTTTTCATATGCTAGCTGTGTGTTTCCAGCATTCTCATTTTTTTATCGTTATGCCTACAGTATGTTGCAATATTTAGAATGTGAAGAATCAATTGTATAAACTGAACCTCTTTAACTTTCAGGAGTCATACAGTAGGCTTGAGTGTTATCATTTATTTTGAGCATTATCCATTTTCCTCTTGGCAAAATCCTGGAGAAAGGAAAGAATGACTTCCATTTATATTGCGCTGTTCATGACCACGGGATGTCCCAAAGTGTTTGACAGCCAATGGGGTATTTTTGAAGTGAAATCACTGCCTCATTTTCTACATTACAACAACCAATTTGTGAACAGTAAACTCCCACAAACGGAAATGTGATAATGTCTCCCCTGCTCCTCTTCAAAATAATATCATTGACTAATTTTTCTTTTCCTGTGTCTGGTAAAGCTTTTTATTTGCTTGTAAAGTCTTATGCAATGTTATTTCTTTTTAATATGTTCAGTTTCCGGAATTATCTTTAGCTATTAACTTGGGATTATCACTTGAAGAGTAAAGTGGGGGAGGTTAGGAAAACGATTCCACACATGGTCAGAAAATAGAGTGCTTCACCACAAGTGGATATTGAGGCCCTTTGAATGGGATTTGAGTGAGTTCCTGTAAAGGAAAATTACAAAACAGTACAGTCAAAGGGTATGGAATTAGGATGAGAATAGATAATTTTAAGTTGAAGACCTAGTACTAGCATTGGCATGATTAGTTGGATGGTCAACTTCAGTGTTGCAACTTCTATGACTCTGAAATGGCAATGATTATCTTTGGAGATGTTGAGGTACCACGTGCATTGTGAACCCCATCATTCAATAAGCATTTATTTTGTTCAGGTTGGTTTATTTGAATCAATACAATCCCCAACTGCTGTGTTGTTCTGCTTCATTGGACTGCTAGTTTTATGTAGTTGGGCAGCTTAGTGTTGGCTTGTGGCCAGGGATTATAGTGCCTAATCATTTATCTTAGTGCACAGACTCTAATAGCAACTTTGTGGATTTGCCCTGAAAGCTGTAAACTATATACCAAGTAGAATAAAGTGTATTTATTCTTGGATTTATTAGGATTCTGGGAAAACCACTTCATTTTCTTAGATGTTATTTTGTATAATTATGGTGTAATGTTTTGTTAGGATTTGTTGGGTTATTACAATCAGTGTACCTCATATTGTTGTTCTGTCGTGGCCTTATTAATTGTGAACCTCTTTAAGGAGTCAGAACCACACTTAAGCTTTTAATAATACACATTTAATCATCATCACAGGATTCACTTTCGTAAATATTTATTTAAACAGCAAAATCCTATCTAATCTTGTCTGAGATCAGATTAACTTCCTGTGATTTTGAAGTTGTTTGAGAAGAAATCATCTGGAACGTTCAAAAAGATGAGTGATGGCCTTCAAGTCTGTCACTAAAGTTTTAAGATAATTTGCAGAATGAGGAGTGTCTAAATGTTGCCCATGGGCCTTGGCAAGCTCCTATTTGTTTTTGTATATTCTCTACAGGTTTGTCCTATTTGTATTTTGTGTATTTGGAATTTGGAAAGAGGTATTTTTAGCACTGTTATCTCATTGGTAGATAAAACCTAAGGCCTGAATTTTTTGCAAAGCCATAAGGTCTCCAAGACTTAGACAAAATGGTGCCACAGCCCCAATCCCAGAAATCCCACCTGCGAACCTGCCACCCACCATTTTCGCCAGGAGGGCAGGGAAGATAGGGGCAGGTTGTGATTTGCCCATCCGTAGTTCATAGAGGTAGCTGTATGTGTAAAAGTGCAATTGCTTTCAGATAGATGCAGTTTTTGTTACCAGAATCTCCAAAACATGACTTGTGGGCTTTAGACATGTGAAGTAAAGGTCTAAAGCTGCTGAAGTTATTTGGGAGATAAGGTACCATTTGAGAAAAGAAAGGTGCCCATTGGGATTGTTAAAATTAGACATGACTATCTGTAAAAAATGGATAAGTTTAGTGTAGCTATGAAGTCACTTAACTCTCCAAACCCTTTAAACCTTTGAATAAAAGACAGCCTGATGTGATTCTACTTGCAATTTCACTAGGTGTTTGTTGACGTAAGCCTGAGGGATTTCATTATAAGATCAGTGCTGCTTGACTGCTTACCCAGACTATCATTATCACCGTGGGGGCCCTGTAAGTTCACAGGTTGCTTGATAGCTCCATGTGTTTCTAAGATTAACTGTCTTTGATATGGGGCTATGAATACATTTTTTTCATAAGAGATTAACTAATTGAAGGAATTGTTTATTTTTCTAAGGTATTAAGTACTTGAATGAATTTAAATATATTGAATGGGTTTTTATGCATGGATGTTTTTTTTTAGATCATGGTGTGCAATATACACTTTATTTTCACCATCTCACCATGGTTCCTGAGGTCTGCCCATGGTGGATACTGAGTCAGTTGGTATGGAGGGTATAAGGACAAAGAGGGTGGGGGAAATGTGGGTTGGAATATGTTGGCACTGTTAGCATGGGGTACAAAGCGCCATAGAGATGAGAGAGGGTCATAGTTGGCATGAGTTGAAGCTAAATTACATAGGGACTATAAAGGGCCATGGGGGTTGTCATCATTTGGCATGAGGTGACGTGGAGGATATGAGGGATGATGGGGTAGTAGAGGGGCATAGATTGGCATGGAGGGTATGAGGAGCTATGGGGTGAGGGCTTGAGGTGGCATGAACTCGGGGCTGTGTTGGGGCTGAGGGGTTATGAGGGGTGAGGGTCTGAGGGCTATTTTTGGTTTTATTGTTTTTTATTACAACTTGAACAAAGTCCCAGATGGGGTAACCTGGTTACCCTGGCGCCAGACAGCACCTGTGGCTGCCTCCAAATTCTTTGCAGCTACAGTGGGCCCAACTCCAGTTAGCACCCTGTAATGATATGGCAGCTGGTAATTGCCGGACTGACCAAATCCCAAAGGGAAACTTGGTCAAGCTATCACAACGATTTGCAATTCGTATTTTTAATACGAGAAGGTATGTGCACTGAAGTCAGAAGCAAAGATTCCACTACCATCTTTGGAGATTTTAAATATTAAATTGAAACATTAAGAAAAGAAAACTTAACCACACAAGATTACAGTTACACAGTTACATTTAATCTTACAACATTTCCCCAAAGATTTCTACTTAGCTAGACTCACAAATAAACACCTTTTTCCAGGCAACAGTCCAAATTGATTCTTAACCTGTAATACATCCAGTAATATTTTCACAAGTTGGTATAATATTTCCACTGTTGGTATAAGCGGGGTATTTCATAGCTTCTCTCCCTCTCACTCGACAACAGAATTCCAAGACTTTTAACAACACCTTGCTTTCTTAAACAAGCAAGCAGTTCTCTGGGGTGTCTAGGGGCTGCTTTTCACAAGTTTGTCTTCGCACAGCCCACCTTTCAAGCTCTCACATAGCCTCTGCCCATACAGCTTTCAATCTTTCCTTAAATATATTTTCTCCCCTTTTGATCTTTAAATCCATTGTTCTAAACTTTCTTCGGAAGTTCCCTTTCCCAGAATATAAAAATCTTCCATGTTGTCATTATGGCCAACATTAATGGGAAAACTAAACTTAATAACTTTGCCTTATTTATTTATGATTTTGCTAGTTGTAAAACTTCCTGTTAATCCTCTCAACTTACCTGCAAACGCAAATGTTAGCTCATTTATTTCCATTTCAAATTGGCTGCTTTAGCATTCCTTTGTTGATTTAAACCTTGCACCCTGACTGTCTTCAGTTTAGTTAAATTAGTCGCGCACACACACGCACACAGCCCCCACAAGCCTGCTTCAGCATCCCACAGTAATATTCAGGGAAAAATAAAATTTCCTGAAATTTACAACCTGTCCTCCGGAATAAAAATAAGACCATCTGGGGCATTTGCTCCTGAATCAGGTTTGTGGAGTTGGGAATTTTACTGATTCTGCCGGGAGCAAAAATTTGGCTCTAAATCTGTACATCAGAATTGTTAGCTTGGGTATGCAAATTAATGGGAACATGGATTTAAACTTTATATGTGTCCCTTAAGCTTCCATGTTATGCACCTGCATAGCCCACAAAGGCAATAGACTGAAATCTTTGCTCACTGGTGTTAGCATTTGCCACATATTAGAATAACTATTGCCTCAGCTTTCTCACAAATCTTTAGTAGAAATGTAAATTCAGAAATTTGCAAACTATTTTGAATGCTGAGATTGTGCTTCACCTTCAGTTAATCATTTCTTGCTGATAATTCTTTCTTTGATTGCCTGACCGCCCACAAAGGAGAAGAACATGGAATTCACTTATTTGTCTATCACTTCATATGTTTATGGAGTTTGCCTAAAAATATATCTGTTGTTAAGTCAGACTTTGGTGGGAGAGGGCCGCTAGAGATAGTAACGCACTGTGTCATTGTTGTGCAGGTATTAGTCATTGTCATTTGCCTGCAAGTCAACCACAGTCAGTACATTTCATGGGGAGAAAGTAGGGCAGGGTCTTGCTTTCAAACTTTGAAAAACATATAAGTATTGTAGCAGCAGTGGGAGAAGTGCCAACTGCATTCTATTTGTTTTGTGCTCAGGCCTAGATATTGTGGGGATATTTCTGGTGCAGGTGAAGCTGGACAGACCAACGGCAAATGGAACAGAATGAGTCAAGCGAGAAGGTAAAGGGCAGAAGTGCCAAAAACAGGGCAAGTACTCCCTACAGAGTGGAGGAAGTGGCATTGACACAGATAACTTTCATATATGCTCAAGGAACCCACTCATTTAGCCACAGATGACACATGGTATGGTGAAGTAACAAGGGGCGAGGTTAAGAGCCTCAAAAAAATAAAGAAACAGATGACAGGAAAAAGTAATATTTTAAAATAAAGAAAAAGCAATACTCCAAAAACTCAGAGAATATTTTAAAATAAAGAAAAAGCAATACTCCAAAAACTCAGAGAATGTGGAGATGTGCTGCCTTCTTGAACCACTGCAGTCCATGTTGTGTAGGTATACCTACAATGCTGTTAAGAAGAGCGTTCCAGGATTTTGACCCAGTGACAGTGAAGGAACAGTGATGTAGTTCCAAGCCAGGAGGATGTGTAACTTGGAGGGGAACTTGGAGGTAAATCATGGAATGGTGGGTTTGGGAGGCCTTACAATTTGGAAAGAGGTGTGAGGCTGTAAGCGTTTCTTGTGGCGCTTAGAAAAGCACTCCTGCTCCTTCTGGCCATGTCCGTGATTTTCACCGTGACAAAGAGGCGTTCTGTCACAGCAAATTAAGCACTATTTCAAAATTAGACAGCATCATATCAAAATACAGATCTTCTAATGTTTTCACTGCAACATCTTCATTGAACAAAGAACAAAGATCAAAGAAAAGTACAGCACAGGAACAGGCCCTTCGGCCCTCCAAGCCTGCGCCGATCATACTGTCCGTCAACTAAAACATTTTGCACTTCCAGGGTCTGTATCCCTCTATTCCCATCCTATTCATGTATTTGTCAAGCTGCCTCTTAAACACCACTATCGTATCTGCTTCCACCACCTCCTTTGGCAGCAAATTCCAGACACTCACTACCCTCTGCGTAAAAAACTTGCCCTGCACATCTCCTCTATAGTTTTCTCCTTTCACCTTAAATCTATGTCTCCTAGTAAGTCCCTTTCCACCCTGGGAAAAAGCTTCTGACTATCTACTCTGTCCATGCCACTCATAATTTTGTTACTTCTATCAAGTCGCCCCCTCAATCTCCGTCGCTCTAGTGAGAACAATCTGAGTTTCTCCACCCTCTCCTCATAGCTAATAACCTACAGACCAGGCAGCATCCTGGTAAACCTCCTCTGCACCCTCTCCAACACCTCCATATCCTTCTGGTAATGTGGCGACCAGAACTGCATGCAATGTTCCAAGTGTGGCCTAACCAAGGTTCTATACAGCGGCAGCATGACTTCCCAGCTTTTATACTCAATACCCCTGCCAATGAAGGCAAGCATGCCACATGCCTTCCTGCCTACCTTATCCACCTGCGTTGCCACTTTCAGTGACCTGTGGACCTGTACACCCAGAACCCCCAGCCTGTCAATGCACTTAAGGGTTCTGCTATTTACTGTATAATTCCTGCCTGTAATAGACCTTCCAAAATGCATTACCTCGCATTTGTCCGGATTAAACTCTATCTGCCATTTCTCCGCCCAAGTCTCCAACCGACTTATATCCCGTTGTATCCTTTCACAATCCTCTTCACTATCTGCAACTCCTGCAACCTTAGTGTCGTCTGCAAACTTACTAATTAGCCCAGTTACATTTTCCTCCAAATCATTTATGTATACTACAAACAGCAAAGGTCCCAGCACTGATCCCTGCCGAACTCTACTAGTCACAGCTCTCTATTCAGAAAAGCACCCTTCCACTGCTACCCTCTATCTTCTATGGCCAAGCCAATTCTGTATCCATGTTGCCAGCTCACCTCTGATCCCGTGCGACTTTACCTTCTGTACCAGTCTGCCATGAGGGACCTTGTCAAAGGCCTTACTGAAATCCATGTATATAACATCCACTGCCCTTCCATCATCGATCATCTTTGTCAATTTCTTGAAAAACTCGATCAAGTTAATGAGACACTATGGCTCAGTTGTTAGCACTCTTCCTTCTGAGTCATAAGGCTCTACATTAAGTTCTCCAGGGCTTGAGCACAAAAATCAAGGGTGAAACCCCAGTCTAGTGCTGAGAGAGTGCTGCACTGTCAGCATTTGTGTCCAAAAATGGCAATAAAGCTTATAGGTTATATGCTTATATACATGTGATAGTTGTAAAATATGACTACTTGGCAGCCTCGTGACACTTGGTTTTATTGTTTCACAGTTAAAAGATTCAAACTAAGGGAAGATCATGGCTCCTCTTCCTCTGCATAGAGTTGAAAAGGAGACAGGCTTTACACAGGACAGCCAGCCTCAGGTCCTTCTCTGTGGTTTTTTAGTGACAGGGGGAGCCTTCCTGCTACTGGTGCTTCTCACATTCCTCTGTAATAGCTGCCAAAGGTAAGGAATAATTATCACTTTTGCTGACCATATATTTATTTTCTTGTAAACTGTTTCTCATTCAGTCTGTATTTCTGCCTGTTTAGTGTGTGAGGAAATACATTGAGGCTCTGATTTTCGCCACGACAAGGAGGCTTTCCGTCATGGCGAAAATCACAGATATGGGCAAAAATTCTAAGCCTGGCCCCCAAACACAGCATTTCTTATCTTCACGGGGATGGTATTGGGGTTCACACTTGCATGATTCACGGAGGCGGCTGGTCATTTAAATCACCAGCTGCCTCCACTAAAGTGGGATCTTGGAAGGCCAGGAGATTGAAACCCAGAGTGTGTAGGTTAGAACAGGTAAGAGGAGGACCTAACTTGGTGAATTTGTTCAGATAGCCAAGGTACCCCCTCGAAGAGGTAAGGTAACCCTTTGGATAGGACCCAGGCCAACTTTGGGAGAGGTAAGGCACTTTTGGGATTGTTCAATTTAAACATGATTATGCTTTTTTTACGCTCAAACTCATTGGAATGGTCCAGCTGTCATTGAACTGTCAAGGAACTGTCCAAATTTCAAAGGACTGTCAGGGAAGTGTCAAAGCTATCAAGGAAGTGTCCAGGGATACTAGGTGTGTTGGCATGGAGGGAGTAAGGGCATATGGTAGGAAGTGGAGGGCATGGGTTTGCATAGGTGGTATGAGAGGCCATGGGGAGAGGAGGAATCGGTTGGCACAGGTTGGCATGGATGAGGCATAGGGAGTATGTGGGTGGTTTCAGTGGGGTGAGGGCTGAGAGCTGGAGGGATGTTTTTGGTTTTGACCTTTTCGTTTATTTATTTAAACTCAGTGCTAGTGCACAGAGACAGGCATTCCGCCCAGTCCACCTCTGCATCCAGCAGCCCCCACTGTCCTTCTGAGGTCACCTGCCCTGACTCCTATTTCAGCCTGCACCCGACACCACCACCCAGCCTCTTCCCCCATGGCACCACCACCACGCACTCCCCAACCGAAAATCTGTCCTGCAGGCGGACATTTTTAAAGGTTGGGTTTGCAAGGCCGGGACATATATCAAATCTGCGCACCTCACCAGGGGCAAAAATATGCGTCTTACTGTTCAGGAAGGAGATGTGATCCCTAGCACCAGTGGGATGACACAGACATCTGTCCCTGTAAGTTGGTTGAATAGACAAGAGTTTATTGGCATACTTATGTCCTTATATACCAGCCTGGAGGGTTATTGGCTGCATATATATAAATAGCATGTTTATGTTGAAGCAACTCCCTTTAATATGCCTGATTCCAACTGAAATTCTCCTGACCAGAACAGGTCTACGTAGCGTTGTATCTGCAGTTCTATGTAAATACTTGAAAGCAATGCAGAGGAACTTCAGGAGGTCAAAGAAACTCACTGAGCACCTATTAAACTGGAATTGTACTGGAAATGGTGTCAAACTCAATTGGTTTGAAATTTTCTGCTTTCAACTTTGCATCAGTTCTCTTCAAGATCAGGGCAGTACCTGACTGCAGACTTATTCCATAAATTTAACATTACTGCAAAACAGAAACCGTGCACTCTGCAGTGACAAGATACAACATGAATGTATCCAAAAAGAAATATGAAACCAATGAGCAGGACATTACATACAATTAGAAAATGCAGCCAAAGAGATCTCTGGGTGTAGCAGGCCTTTGCCTAAACATGATACATTCTATCTCTGAATGCTAATGGTCTTAAGGCCTACCACATATGCTTGGACTGCACCCTCTATCATAACCCGCAAAGTAGGCAGAAGGAACAATGTTGCCAGTGTTATGTATTGTGGAAAAAAGGTGCTACTCAGATATATTAAACAATCCTCTTAGTGTTGGTATGCCCATAATCCTGATAACATATGACTAGCCAAATGAGTTTTAGTGGCAAACCATCTATTTTGCAAATTTTGCATGTATATAATCCCCAGCTTCCTATAAATCATAACCTTTTCCTGGTGAAGAATGGAGTGACTTTGTAACAGCTCCTATTGCCCTTGCTTCTTCTAAAGGTCAATGCAATCTTCCTCTTAAATGCAGGGTCACCTCATTTCAGGATGAAAGCATCCAAAGCTTGCAAGAAGTTGAGGACAGTACTGGCTATCAAAGAAAAGTGTTCACTCTTTCTGTTAGACATTTGAAGCAGGCACAAATGATAAATTATTCAATAGATTGCGCATTATTTTTGCATAAAAAAATGTCCAAGAGCATATTCTGCGTGGGAACTGAAATGAAAACTATGTACCAGTGACTCAGGAATGGAGAGTTAATGTTTATTAAGCTACCTGAAGCACAGTACTGGATTAAAACAGTATAACAACAGAAAATATGAACAAATGATTGTAATGCTGAAACATTAAATGAACAATACTGTTGAAAAACTCTGAAAGTTAGAATCATCATCAGATTCATCAAGAAAAACAATTCATTGTCATCTAAGTCTTTCTTATGGTCCACATAGTAACTGGCTATGATCATTATCTTCTACCTGAGGTTTATCTCCAGCACACAGAACATCTGCAGTGGCATCCAAAGTGTTTGATATAAAGTAAGTTTGATATTTTACACTGATGCTATAAGGGCAGTTTTTCATTGGATCAGGAATGCCTGCTTATCTTACTTCCTTAAAGAGCCATAAAACTGTAGCCTAAGTAATGCCTGGTATGTGAAATATGACTAGATTTCTACCCTTTCTGAACTTTGAAAGCTGACCTTTCTTTTGGGCCAGAATAGTACTTCAGAATTAATCTCAAGTAACATAATTTTAAAATTCACAGTGAACCAGTTAAAAGGAATCCATATAAAAAATTCTTCACACAATGTTGTGAGAATGTGAAATGCAATGCTCCAAAACACCATGGAATTATGACTACTGAGGTATTTGTAAGAATCTAGACACTTGGGAAGTAAGGATATTAACCTTTTTTTATGCTTTCATGGGATGTGGGTGTCACTGGCGAGGGCAGCATTTGTTGCCCAACCTAACTGTCCTTGAGGAAGTGGAGGAAAGGCAAGGAATTGTGGATTTTAGAAGACAAAATGGCAGTTGATTGGCTGAGTTGGCCCAAGGTTGCTAAAATAGAAATTCCTTTTCAAAAGGCGAAAAATGAGTAAAGGATACATAACAGGGGTCTGAAAGCAAAAATGGTGTTTTGTAATTGCTATGTATAAAAATCTGAAGTTTCTCTAATGTATTTTGTAATAGCTATGTTAAAAAAATTTCCTCCTCTTCGCCTAAGATAAATGAAGCTTCAGATCTGATTACTGATTTTTATTCCGGATGCCTGAGAGTTAGTGAGAATTGAGTTAGCCACCTGGGGGCACTATTACATAGCACAGGATGGAAGATCCTACCCTACTGGCCTGAAATCTCTTCCAATTGTTTTTATATTGTTCCACTGCAAGTACCACTGGCTCCTAATGTGTGGAACTCATGCAGGTAGTAGCAACACCAAAGTAAACTTGCCAGATTCATGAAGGCTAGTGGCCAAGAAAGCCTCCAGGTAAATAAGTAGATAAAATTCCAAAGTAGATTTTACTGTCAGCAACAAAGCAATGGTACTTACTCACTGGTGGCCTTGAAGGAAGCTGCCCATAAAGATCTGGCAGTTTCTGTGGAGTGATTTTCCCCTTTCCTGGCAGCAGGTTAAATCTGGCATCAAGCCAAAGAGATGTCTTGGTGTGCATCAGTTGTGATGTTAGCAAGCAGGTAAACAGCCAATCACTTTGAAGTATTCTTACGCACTGCCAACTGGAAAGTTAAAAGCACTTAATATCCTTCAGTTTTAATTTAAATTTTCAAGTACCAAAATAAATGATACTGTTTGGATTAAGATGGAAGCCAAAACAAACAGAAACAAATTAAAGCAAAATTTTAAAAGATGTGTGTTTTTTTTACTCATTGTGGAGACAGTTGGCATTCCACAATTATAAAATTAGCTTCTCAAGGCCAATGAGAGTGTTTAGCAGTAATCAGGAAGTTAGTAAGCCATTCAAACCCCAGTTACACTTCGTTCCAGAGGTGTAACATTTTCAAGGATTTTTACAGCGAGACCAATTGTATAAGAGTGAAAGTACACACCAGCTTATAGATTTCCCATTGACTGCGGTTTGGGAGTGCATGAACCGCACATGCTCTGGAGAAGCATAGAATCACTCCATATAATTCTGCACATGTGCAGACTCCAGAAATTGTTGTCAATTTCAGTGGAATAATGACAGCAAACATTGGCAGTTTCACCGTCATTACCATCGCAAACTCTGGGCCATTGTTCAAAGGCAATTGTTCTTCATTTTTTTTTCTAGGCCAATCAGAAATATTGAAGAACAGTGAAGAAAGCTTAAACTTCTGTCCCAACAAAGTACACACTTTTACAATCACAGCTGACACTGTAAAAGGGTTCAAGGCAGTAGCTTCTGTTTCCAATAATCCCTCTTAAGAAAAAATAGAAAAGTTAGAGTTGCACAAATATCAAAAGTAATAAACAGTTTTGATTTTGATCTCTTGCCAATTCTATCATCTGAAGTTACAGTTATGTTCTCTTCTGAGGAATATTTTCATGTTGATTTTAATTACTATGTTAAAAGGTTTGGTAACTGATGCTTGCAAAAATTAGCAAATTTGTATAGTGATAATTGGGACTGAAGCTTTCTGGGAATTCATTCCAAAATACTGTCATAAAAATGCCCAACTTGGCTGGACTGCATTTTCTAGTAATTCTAAACCCTGGCCTTTAATGGTAATTCAATTCTGTTGAGCAAATACCATGCAAATAACAAAAAGATTACCAATCTTTCAAGGATGACCAAGTTCTTTTCAGGTAGCATATGAGTTTTCTATTCTAATCTACACCAAATCTCAACCAGATGAGCCACCTTTCAACAGAACTAAGGAAATTGTGACACTGCCTTACTTTCACGTACCTTCTGGCGACCAGCTTAACAATACACTAGTATTAAACCAAATTATCTGATGAACCTGACCATTCAATGTGCATCCTTTCCATATCTCGTGTATATTACATATATCTTAATTTGTTTCATTCAGCCTCGATTGTCCCATGCCTGTGTCATTTCTGCCATTTAACCTTCTCTTTTCCACGTAACCACTTTGCAAATAAGGAAGATGGAAATAGAGTCAGTTGATGGGTATTGGGGAGAGTGAGGGATGGGGGTCAAGGACAGAGGAAAATGGGGTGGGGCAAATGATGATATTGGGGAGTATGGGTCAGGCAGAAAGAGGGAATGGGGGTCTGGAAGAAAGGGAGACTGAGGATCAAGGAGATTGGGGCTCAAGTTTTGGAGGAGAGAGGGTGGAATTGGAAAATGGGGTGGGCGTGGGATCTAGTCATTTCTGTAGCAGCAATGTGGGGCGTGTATGGCATTCAGAGGGGAGCAGCCTGTAAGGAGGCGAGCGAAAGCTGGGGTTTAGAATGGGTAAATAATGAAAGATTGTTCCCACCAAATACAAGTGGGCACAGAGCAAAGATTTACACAGGAAGGACCAAAAAGAAGGGGTAAGGAAAATTTGCAAACTTTTTTTTATTCATTTATGGGATCTGGGTGTCGCTGGCTAGGCCAGCATTTATTGCCCACCCCTAAATGTCCTTGAGGAGGTGGTGGTGAGCTGCCTTTTTGAACCACTGCAATCCCTGAGGTGTAGGTACACCCACAGTGCTGTTAGGGAGGGAGTTCCAGGATTTTGACAGTGAAGGAATGGCGATATATTTCCAAGTCAGGATGGAGAGTGGCTTGAAGGGGAACTTCCAGGCGGTGGTGTTCCCATGTATCTGCTGCCTTTGTCCTTCTAGATGGTAGTGGTCAGGGTTTGGAACGTGCTGCATAAGGAACCTTGATGAGTTTTTGCAATGCATCTTGTAGATGGTACACACTGCTGCTGCTGTGCGTCGGTGGTGGAGGGATTGAGCATTTGTGGAAGGGGTGCCAATCAAGCGGGCTGCTTTGTCCTTCTTGAGTGTTGTTGGAGCTGCACTCATCCAGGCAAGTAGAGAGTATTCTATCACACTCCTGACTTGTGCATTGTAGATGGTAGACAAGATTTGGGGAGTCAGGAGGTGAGTTACTCATAGAAGGATTCTGAGACTCTGACCTGCTCTTGTAGCCACAATATTTATATGGCTAGTCCAGTTCAGGTTCTGGTCAATGGTAACCCATTGATGTTGAACTGAGGGATATTAATGCATGGGATACTGATGTAGATATCAAAACACAGTTTAAAAGGGAATGGGATAAATATCTGAAAGGAGGATTATAGAAGAATCAGTGGTGGGGATGGGGGCATTGGTCACTGGAGAGAGCGCCAGCATCTGGGGACAAATGGACTTCTCTCTGCTTTAATTTCTGTAATTCTGTGAAGACTCTCCTTAATTGAATCTGAGCTAAGGGAGTGATTTAGAAATGTTGGTGCTGTGTAGAGTTTAGGGCAAGTTTAATGATGGCAATGAGCAGGTCACATGGCTGCACATTGTGCAATGCAAAGGAATTCCTGATTGTTGTTTCAAGGTCAATATCAGACGGCTAAATGTTTACTACTAGGTACTGGTAGAATACCACCAGTTACATATAATCTGCCAGTGAGTTATTGTGTTACTGTTGGCATGGAGGGAATTTGAGTGTTAACAGCATTTTTATTTATTGGCGCAATTTTAGTGAATTACTATTAGTTGCTGTGGAATCAAAGTTCCTGTCTGGTTTCACATCGGCGAATCCAACCCCCACCTTCAGCTTCCTCTCTTTTTTGGCTTTAACCTTCCTTCTTCACCTGCTTACAGCTGAGCTCCTGCAATTCTCTGAACCTCACGCACAAAAGCTGCTGTCGCAAATCCCCAAGCAAAGGTAGACAACTACAGCAACTCAGCCATTATAACATAAATGCAATGATCACAGTGTCACATGATCATAAGCTACTTGGTCAGATATCATGTAATTAAACCTCCAAGAAAGTCCCCAACCAGAGTTGGCAACCCTAATGTCTGGTGGGCCTGCAGAGTCCAGGCATTTTTAATCAGTCTAAGAAAACCACTTCTGCTCCTCCTGGCCTTCAAAAGTGGAAGTTAAAAAGAAACCTCAGCAATTTTTTGAATGGCCTCCACCGACCCCTTCAAGGACGGCTGATTGGGCCACTCACTGGCTATTTGTGCCTCAAAATTGCAATTGGGATTCTATATGTTTGCCAAGGACGCCCAGTTTACATATTGCAGGTGGTCTGCTGCTTGAAACAGGTGATTTCTCCAGCTACCTATCTCAGGATCCTACCCCATGTCAGGTTAAATGAGGGATAAGCAACCCAATGTCATTTTCAGATTCTACTGCCCTGTTTATTCCAGAAAGAGTCCCTTAAAATCTGCCCTAACAAGAGTTTTTGCTGCTTATTGCATCAGCTGAACTCCCCCATTCTGTTAAAACCTTGTGACATACCTCAAAACTAACTGCTATTTGATTTCTGTAGAAGAGATTTTTGGAACTAACCAAATAATTTGTGGTGTTTGGGATCTTCACATTTGGAGCTACATGCGCATTTATTTCTTATATTCATTCTTTGAACCCCTGAAGCCCAACTGTAATCTGAAGACTAATTCGCATTCTAAAATTTTTACTGGGAGGTGTGTATATCATACAGACCTTGAAATTTTCATTCTGTAATTGCTTTGATTTCAGCATTAAGTCCAGTTACTTCTCTTGGTAAAATGTGTTTATCTGGAAGTCTTTGGGGAATATGTGTACTTATTAAAATAATTAAGATATCAGAGCCAATGAATCATTTGCCAGAATATTCAGCAGTGGCAGCAACTTAGCTTAAACTGAAGAAGGGGAACCAATGACTACTGTATTTATATAGCGCCATTAAAGAATAAAATGTTCTAAGGTGCAATTTACAGAAGTTTAAGACAGGCAAAGCTTGACATTGAGACCCATAAGGAGATGTTACAATAGATAACCAAAAGCATGGCCAGAGAGGTTAGTTTTAAGGAGTGTGTTAAAGGAGGATAGCAAGGTGCTTTAAGAACCATGTTTTTTTTAAATTTGTTCTTGCAATGTGTGTGGCTGACTAGGCCAGCATTTATTGCCCATCCCTAATTGCCCTTGAGAAGGTGGTGGTGAGCTGCCTTCTTGAACTGCTGCAGTCCATCTGGTATAGGTACACCCACAGTGCTGTTAGGGAGGGAGTTCCAGGTATTTGACCCAGCAACAGTGAAGATATGATGACATAGTTCCAAGTCCGGATGATGTGTGGCTTGGAGGGGAACCTGGGGAAGATAGTATTCCCATATATCTGCTGCCCTTGTCCTTCCAGGTGATAGAGGTCGCATGTTTGGAAGATGTTGTCAAAGGAGGCTTGGCTCTTGTAGCCACAGTATTTATACGGCTGGTCCGGTTAAGTTTCTAGAAACATAGGAAATAGGAGCAGGAGTGGGCCATTTGGCCAGTTGAGCCTGCTCTGCCATTCAAACAGATCATGGCTGATCATCTATCTCTACACCATTTTTCCCCACTATCCACATATCCCTTGATGTCTTTAGTATCCAGAAATCTATCAATTTCTGTCTTGAACAATGAGCTCCCACAGCCCTCTGGGGTAGAGAATTCCAAAGGTGAACAACCCTGTGTGAATAAATTCCTCCTCATCTCAGTCTTAAATGGCTTGCTTTTTATTCTGAGATTCTGTCCCCTGCTTCTAGTCTCAACCGCCAGGGGAAATATCCTACCCACATCTACCCAGTCACACCCTGTAGGAATTTTGTAAGTTTCAATAAGATTACCTCTCATTCTTCAAACGTATGGAGACTGCAGGTCCACTTTCCTCAATATCTCCTCATAAGACAATCCCTCCATTCCAGAGGCTGGCCTGGTGAACCCCTGTTGCACTCTCTCTATAGCAATTATGTCCTTCCTTAGATAAGGAGACCAAAACTATACAGAACACTGCAGGTGCAGTCTCACCAAGGACTTGCTTCATCAGGTTGGCACTGCATTTTTAGGTATGTCTGGTGCTGCTCCTGGCATGCTTCCTGCACTCCTTAATGAACCAGGGTCGATTCCCTAGCTTGATTGTATTGGTAAGGTGGGGGATATGATGGGCCACAAGATTGTGGTTGAATCCAATTCTGTTGCTATTGATGGCCCACAGCGCCTCATGGATGCTGCTAGATCTGTTCTAAATGTAGCCAATTTTGCATGTTGGTAGTGCTACACAACATTATGAGGGTACCCTCAGTATAAGGATGTACTTCGTCTCCACAATGAATATGGTATTGTCACTCGTACCAATACTGTCATGGACAGATACATCTGCAAAAGGTAGATTGATGAGGCGAGGTCAAGTAGATTTTCTAATCTTGGCAGTTCTCTCACCACTTGCTACAGGCTCAGTCTGGCAGGGATTAAGGATATTGAAGTCCCCCCACCCTGTATATTCATTGCCCTTGCTGCCCTCAGTGATTTTTTTCAGATAGTGCCCAGTGTGGAGGAGCATTGATTCAACAGCCTAGGCAGTACAGTTGGTAGTATTCAGCAAGAGGCTTCCTTCTTTACGTTTGACCCTAAGTAATGAGAGTTCTTGGGGTCCAGACATAATCTGAGGATGCCCATGACCACTCTCTCCCAACTCTGATGGGCTTGCCCTGCTGGTGTGACAGTTCTCCCAATTTTGACACTAGTCCCCAGATGTTGGTGAGAGGGACTTTGCATGGTCAACTGCACAGGATATGTATGTCATTTCTGGTGCATAGGTCAGTGCCAGGTGGTCTATCCAGTTTTATAGTTTGAATTTTCTGAAGCAGTTTGATACAACTGAGTGGCTTGTTAGGCCATTTCAAGCAACAGCCTAACATAGTCATCCTCACAGAATCATATCTTACAGAAAATGTCCAGACACCGCCATCACCATTCCTGGGTATGTCCTGTCCCACCGGCAGAACAGACCCAGCAGAGGTGGTGGCACAGTGGTATACAGTCAGGAAGGAGTTGCTCTGGAAGTCCTCAACATCGACTCTGGCCCACATTAAGTCATGGCATCAGGTCAAACATGGGCGAGGAAACCTCCCTCAGCTGATAAACCAGTGTTCTTCCAAGTTGAACACCACTTGGAGGAAGCACTGAGGGTTGCAAGGGTGCAGAATGTACTCTGGGTGGCGGACTTCAATGTCCATCACCAAGAGCAGCTTGGCAGCACCACTACTGACCGAGCTGGTTGACACAGCTAATAGACTGGGTCTGCGGCAGGTGGTGAGGGAACCAATAAGAGGGGAAAAACATATTTGACCTCATCCTCCCCAGGAGTGACCACCACACAGTCGTTGTGGAGATGAAGTCCCGACTTCACATTGAGGATACCCTCCATTTTGTTGTGTGGCACTGTTACTGTGCTTAATAGGATAGATTTCAAACAGATATAGCAACACAAGACTGGACATCCATGAGGCGCTGTAAACCATCATTAGCAGCAGAATTATACTCAAACACAATCAGTAACCTCATGGCCTGGCATATCTCCCACTCTACCATTACCTTCAAGCCAAGGGATCGACCCTGGTTCAATGAAGAGTGCAGAAGCACATGCCAGGAGCAGCACCAGGCATACCTAAAAATGATGTGTCAACTGATGAAGTGATAAAACAAGACTACTTGCATGCCAAACAGCATTAGCAACAAATCATAGAAATTGGGGGAAAACTCTCCACTGGTTGGAGTCATACCTAGCACAAAGAAATGTGGTTGTGGTTGTTGGAGGTCAGTCACCTCATCTCCAGGACATCACTGCTGGAGTTCCTCAGGGTAGTGTCCTCGACCCAACCATCTTCAGCTGCTTTATCAATGACCTTCCTTCCATCATAAGATCAGAAGTGGGGGTGGTTGCTGATGGTTGCATAATGTTCAGCACCATTTGTGACTCCTCAGATACTGAAGTAGTCCATGTCCAAAAGCAGCAAGACCTGGACAATATCCAGGCTTGGGCTGACAAGTGGCAAGTAACATTCACGCCACACAAGTGCCAGGTAATAACCATCTCCAACAAGATAGAATCTAAGCATCATCCCTTGATGTTCAATGGCATTACCAGCACTGAATCCCCCGCTATCAACATCCTGGGCGTTACCATTGACCAGAAACTCAACTGGACCAGCCATATAAATACTGTGGCTGCAAGAGCAGGTCAGAAGCTAGGATTCCGGCAACGAGTAACTCATCTCCTGACTCCCCAAAGCTTGCCCACCAACTACAAGACACAGGCCAGGTGTGTGTTGGAATACTTTTCACTTGCCTGGATGAGTGCAGTTGCCAAAACACTCAAGAAGCTTGACACCGGCCAGGACAAAGCAGCCCACTTGATTGGCACCACATCAACAAACATTCGCTCCCTCCACCACCAACACACAGTAGCAGCAGTGTGTACCATCTACAAGATGCACTGCAGGAATTCACCAAGGCTCCTTAGACAGCGCCTTCCTACCAACAACCGCTACTATCTAGAAGGACAAGGGCAGCAGATAGATGGGAACACCACCACCTGGAAGTTTCCCTCCAAGTCACTCACCATCCTGACTTGCAAATATATCATCATTCCTTCACCGTTGGGTCAAAATCCTGGAACTCCCTCCCTATGTGGGTGTACCATTACCTTTTCAAGGGCACCTAGTGATAGGCAATAAATGCTGGCCCAGCCAGTGAAGCCCACATCCCGTGAATGAATAAAAAAAAATACCGTCAGTGCTCAGGCTCATTTCATGGAGATGTAGCTGAGGCCCTAATAGCCGCAGGATTCCAGGAGGATGATGACAGCATGCAGTGAGGACATTCCACCGATGTTCACATTGCTCCTGTGAACATCTAACCACTGTGTAGCTGATGGCAGCTTGCTTGTGCTGTGTGATTAGGATCATATCATGGAGACGGAGCTGTGAAACTTTAAGTGCACCTGGTCCTTTGGCAGCCTTCATCACCTGTACCTTTCAGGACCACACTGTCACTGGACACAGATGCTGAAGAGAAGGGGGGGCCAGCTTCACCCCAAACGTGCTGAGAGCACAGAGAAAATGACAGAACGCTGTGACACCTGCCCAAGACATTCTGGCAGCAATGACAAGCATCATCAAGATGTAGGCATCACTGATGTGTCCAGTGAGTATGAAGCTGGACCATCACTTTGCTCTAAAGGTTACAAAGGGAAGAGGCCCTGGACTGAGACACCTGCCTTTATCTTGTACAGGAACCAAGGTTTCACATCTGAATGACATGAACACTGCTCATCATAACAAGGAGCCATAGGCAAGGAGACATCCTTAGGAGTTTATTTACAATAGTGAACATTATGTACAAATGATTAACACTTGTGCCCACACATTGCAACTACATCTTCGTAACCTTCCTAACCCTGTTGCTACGTCTGGGTGCTCCCCTGACATCGACAGCGGAGATGGAGGCAGCCTGCTGACTGCCACACCCTGTCTGTGATGACTCTGGCGAATGTTCTCTGGAGGGCTGAGTCCTGGAGGACCCCAGCCTGCTTTGTGTATCCTGCTGTGGGCCAGGTGCACCCTCCTCAGCCCATGGAGCTGGAGATGATGGGGTCACAGCAAGAGGGGATTTGGATCGGCTGGCCATTGCCGGAGTCACCTGGGTAGATGGCCCCAGGGTGTCGAGCTGCTGATGCTCCTCCATGTGGGTGCCTGACAGCCCATGGCTGACGCTTTGTGGAGAAGGTGAAGCTGGAGTGAGATCGAGCTGCCCAGCATCCCTCTCGTGTTGACACTGTTGGAGGTCAACTGTGGTGTCAGCGATAGAGTTCAGCCATGCAGCACCAACATCCTGGACCAAGGTCTCCATCCTGCCAGTATTGACCTCGGCGTGTCAGCATGATGGCGGGAACACCTCAGACTGAAGGCAGATTCCTCCATCATCCTTGCAATCTGAGGAGTGCACCAGACATCCCTCCCTGATGTTCCTGTGATTGTCTTTGCAGCTCCAACAACTGATTGAGGATCAAGTCATCTGACTCTGACTCAGTAGATTCCTTGCCTCCAGCAGTCCTTTAAGCGTGATGATCTCCAATGTCCCTGCCTCTGCCTGCTTTGGAACAGATTGTGTGCTGTGCTCATCAGATTGTGATCCCGCGGCTGCTCTATATCTAGATCCCGCTGAGGTGTGTGTTGCTGCGCTGGTGGAGGGTATGGGTGAGCACTGTGATGGGTCTTCAACGGTGCTGTCCTCAGGGTCCTCATCCAAGGTGCTCTCAGTGCTGGAGTCAGGATCAAGTTTGCCTGAGGTGGATGTGACAGATGTGCCTACGAGAGGAAGTGGAGATTATTAGTGCTTGGCAGCCACATTACACACAGAACAGTGCACTCAGAGTAGCATTGACAGAGGGATGATTGGTGCAGAATCCTCATGTTGATGTTTGCCGTCGGCCTCACCGTTGTCGGAGGAATGTTCCACATCTTCTCTGGCCAGCTCGAACGTGGGACTCTCGAACGGAGTGTGGACTTTGACACCTGGCACTGCACCCCCCCGTCTGGTCCCTCTCCTGCTGATTGTGCACGATCTTGTCCTTCATGAAGACAGATGGAGCGAGCGTGAGCAAGGCGCATGCCAGGCCAGATGAGAAGGATGCCAGGCGTGCATGTGCTGAGTGGAGCCATGGATGGGATGAGGAGGCAATCTGCAGAGGAGATGAGGCCAGATGGAGATGTGAGTGTGTGCGTGAGAGAGTGAGTGGTGATGTCCCTTGAGCTGGGAGTTAGTGAGATGGCAGTGAGTGCGTGATGGGCTTGTAAGTGGGTGAGTTGAGACTGATGAGACGGTTGACTTACCATGGCAGCGCGGATGAGATCATTCATTCTTTTTCTGCACTGGATGGCCAACCTCTTATGTGCGGCATTGACACTAACCACCTCTGCCATTGCCTCCCAAGCCGGAGTGGTGAGACTAATAGGCCTCTTGCAGCCAGACTGGGGGTAGAAGAATTTGCAGCATGCCTCCACAGCATCCAAAAAGCTGAATCACTGAATCAGGAGGGCTACCCTCTTCTTGGCTTTTGGGGCCATGTCTTCACTGGAGCAGTCCTGAGCCACAAGTACTGAGAACTATGAGCGAGGCTGCAGTTTAAATGTAGCACCCGGAGTGAGGAAGTGGTGAATTAACAGTCTGGTGGGTAAATCGTAGGCCCCTCATCAGTAAGGTGGCATGATTCCCTTGACTGCATAATCTTTTAAAATTTATTTATGGGGGATGTGGGCATCACTGGCTAGGCCAGCATTTATTGCCCATCCCTAACTGCCTTGAGAAGGTTGGGCGAGCTGCCTTCTTGAACTGCTGCAGACTCTGTGCTGTAGGTACACACTGTTAGGGAGGGAGTTCCAGAATTTTGACCCAGCAACAGTGAAGGAATGGCAATATATTTCCAAGTCAGGATGGTAAGTGGCTTGGAGGGGAACTTCCAGGTGATGGTGTTCTGATGTGTCTACTGCCCTTGTCCTTCTAGATGCTGGTGGTCATGTGTTTGGAAGGTGCTGTCTACGGAGCCTTGATGAGTTCCTGAAGTGCATCTTGTAGATGGTACACACTGCTGCCATTGTGCATCAGTGGTGGATGCAGTGCATGTTTGTAGATGTGGTGCCAATCAAGCAGGCTGCTTTGCCCTGGATGTGTCAAGCTTCTTTAGTGTTTGGGGAGCTCCACTCATCCAGGCAAGTGAAGAGTATTCTACCACACTCCTGACCTGTGCCTTGTAGATGGTGGACAAGCTTTGGGGAGTCAGGAGGTGAGTTACTTGTCACAGGATTCCTAGCTTCTGACCTGCTTTTGTAGCCACAGTATTTATATGGCTAGTCCAGTTCAGTTTCTGGTCAATGGCTAACCCACAGGGTGTTGATAGTGGGGGAATTCAGAGATGGTAATGCCATTTAATGTCAAGGGGCGATGGTTAGATTATCTCTTGTTGGAGATGGTCATTGCCTGGGACTTGTGAGGCATGAATGTTACTTGCCACTTGTCAGCCCAAGCCTGGATATTGTCCAGGTCTTGCTGCATTTGGACATGGACTGCTTCTGTATCTGAGGAGTTGTGAAAGGTGCTGAATATTGTGCAATCATCAGTGAACATCCCCACTTCTGACCTTATGATGGAAGGAAGGTCATTGATGAAATGGCTGGAGATGATTGGGCGTCGAACACTACCCTGAGGAACTCCTTCAGTGATGTCCTGGAGGATTGACCTCCAACGACGACACCATCTTCCCTTATGCTAGGAATTACTCCAACCAGTGGAGAGTTTTCCCCTGATTCCCATTGAATCCAGTTTTGCTAGGGCTTCTTGATGCCAAACCCGGTCAAATGCTGCCTTGATGTCAAAGGCAGTCACTCTCACCTCAACTTGGGTGTTCAGCTCTTTTGTCCATGTTTGAACCAAGGCTGTAATGAGGTCAGGAGCTGAGTGACCCTGGTGGAACCCAAATTGAGTGTCAGTGAGCAGGTTATTGCTAAGCAAGTGCCATTGATAGCACTGTTAATGATCCCTTCCATCACTTTACTGATGATGGAGAGTAGACTGATGGGACGGTAAATGGCTGGGTTGTACTTGTTCTGCTTTTTGTGTACAGGACATAGCTGGGCAACTTTCCACATAGCCGGGTAGATGCCAGTGTTGTGGCTGTGCTGGAACAGCTTGGCTACAGGCGCGGCAACTCCTGGAGCACAAGTCTTCAGTACTATTGCTGGAATGTTATCAGAGCCCATAGCCTTTGCAGTATCCAGCACCTTCAGCCATTTCTTGGTATCAGGTGGCGTGAATCAAATTGGCTGAAGACTGGCATATGTGACGCTGAGAACCTCTGGAGGAGGCCGAGATGGATTATCCACTCGGCACTGCCGCTTGAAGATTGTTGCAAATGCTTCTACTTATCTTTTGCAGGGAGGAAAGTGGCGGTATGGAAGGGAAACAGTTGATACGGCGAGAAAACCCGCCATTGTGGCCGGCGGGTAAAACATTTTTCACTCCGGCTACTGCACTTAGTGCAATTCTGGGATAATCCCACCCACTGTCTCACAAAATCTACCCCTGTATGTCAGGCAGGCTTACCACTAGAAGATCAAAACAATGAAATTACAGAACTAATTTCAATAATGACTGCACTCTAAATCCATTAACAAGACAACACCTAGGTTTCAGCAGAAGCGGCATCATTCAGCTTCAGAATTACTTCAGGCAATTGAAGTAGAGACAGTTGCCTAGACAGCAGTGAACAGTGTGATGCACACCAGTGGCATGGCAATCCAGTCAATATAAAGAAGTAAGTTTTTGAGAGAAAAGGGAAAAACATTGCCTGTACTTTTTCCATTGCCTACAACATAACACACTCAGAACACAGCAGTTGCATTTTAAGGTTAATTGACTCAATATTTCCTACTGTGCAAAACTGAACAAAATTGGCATTGAAGACACAGCAGCTATTAGAAGAGGTCCACAAATCCCAGCAATTGTTCTGAAAACAAATCCCTCATTAACTGCTGTCTTTGGTAAGAATTCCAAATGAGATCTTTGAAGGTTTATTTAGTAGTGGCATAGTTAGGTTTCATATAGTCCACCGAGCCAACATTGATTTTTGCATTATAATAGCATGGAATTCTGTTGTTATCTCTACAGAGATTATAATTGTTTCTTTTGTACATTAGATGAAAATGTTCTATTGGTTTCTATCTGCAGTGCACTGAAGGCCAAATAGTTACAGCCATTAAATAATTTATATGGTTTTTCCAACCCAAACTTGTTGGCTGCAAATTTCATGAATGATTTAACAGTCTGTAAAATTGACATCACATTTTGTAACAGTTTAAAGGGAGGGGTACTCACAGTAATGATCATGAAGTTTATAATGAATGTAGCATCTTATATATGAATGGATTGTGTAGACTATACTGAGCCATTATGTGCTGAAGTCTGCAATTACAATAATTTGTCCCTGTCCATGTAGAACATTTAATTGGATGTTAACATAGAATTAGAAAAGACAAAAAGACACAGAAAATGTTTTCAAATACAATAATGCCACATATATGCATAGCGTAACAAGTTTAAATTTTTAATTTAAAGGAAGGCTGTGTGGGTGATATTATAATGCAGATCTGTGCCAATGGTTTTTCACATGCCATGTTCCCAAGTGTGACCCTTGAGAGCTGCCTGGCAGGTTGCAGCCTCATTTCTCATGCAACAGTGAGGGTGAGCAATTGGAAAGCAAGTCAGGACAGGCTGTTCTTCTGTACTACCTTGGGGTTAGCTTGAGTGCTAGCAGTTTTGCAAGTAGGTTACTCTCTCAAACAGATGATCCTTACCAAAAAGAATGTAGGAAATATGCTAAAAGCATAAGCAGTTTGATATATGTTTACCTTTTAACAGTTAAACATTATTGTCATTAGTGATTTTGCAGTTCAGTTAAGTGGAAACAGTGCTTTCTAGGGTCTGTTTTCTCCCATTTTGTGCTGAATGTGCTGACCTATAGGACACAATTTAATGTCCCCCACCACCACCCCTAGTGGTGAGTTTGGAGGGGGAGGGGGAACACTTTATCGGGTGGGAGAATGTGGGCTGGGGACCCCACCACCTTCCCGTTTCCGCCCTATTAATTCCAGAGTGGGAAGGCTCATGGACGGCCCGGCTGCTAATTGAGGCCCATGTGGGCACTTAAGTGGGCAATTAATGCCCACTTAATGGCCTTGTCTGATTGCCACTGGTATACATCGAGCAGAGGGTAGGGGTGTCACCACGCTGGGACCCTGAAACAGTCTTCTGGGGACAGTCTGTCATTCAAAGAAACTAGGGCCTGATTGTGGGCCCCAGCATCAGGAAGGAACAGTGGTGAAGGGGGGGGTCCAGAATTGGACACTATCCAGTTGAGGTCAAACCAGTATTTTTAGAAAGGTCCACCATAATTTCCCTGCTTCTGTGCTCTGTGCCTCTGTTTATAATGCCCAGGATCCCGTATGCCTTATTAAACATTTTTTTAACCTACTCTGCCACCTTCAACAATTTATGCAGATGTAGCCTCAGGGTCCCGCTAATCCTGCACCTATTTTAGAATTATTCCCCTTACTTTACACATGGCCACCTCAACTGCATTACCCTCATCAACCCTCCCTCTCACCTTATCAAAAAACACTCAATCAAGTTAGTTCAACACAATTTGTCTTTAACAATTCCAAGCTGGCTGGCTTTCGTTAATTAATCCACATTTGACCAAGTGATTGTTAGTTTTGTTCCTGATTATCATTTCTAAAAGCTTTTTCACAACTGAGGATAAACGGACTGACCTGTAATTGCTGGGTTTATCCTTGCACCCTTTTTTGAGCAAGGGTGTAAACATTTGCGATTCTCTAGTTCCCTGGCATCACCCTGTATATAAGGATGATTGGAAGATTATGATCAGTATCTCCGCAATCTCTACCTTTACTTCCATCAGCATCCTCGGATGCATCTCATCTGGTCCTGGTGAGTTACTAACTTTAAGCGCAGCCACCTTTCTGATGCCTCCCCTTTATCAATTTTTAGCCCATCAAGTGTCTCACCTACTGTACTTCCTTTTTCACGATGACTTTGGCAGAATCTTCTTCATGGTAAATACAGAAGCTAAGTACTCAGTTAATATTTCAGCCATGCCCTCTAGCTCCACGTGTAAATCCCCTTTTTGGTCCGCAATTGGCCTCAACCTATCCTTTTAATAGCTTTTATGTTTATAGAAGACCTTTGGATTCCTTAGGCACTTTAGTTAGACAAAATCCAATAACGGGTTAAACATGAAAAAGAATATTTTGGTATTTAAATAAGGGAGAAATAAATTATTTTCTACTTTTTTGCATGTGTCCAAACAAATGTATACCTTGTATTAATTTAGCAGAAACAACAAAGAAAAGAAAATCAAGATTGATGGTGTGAAGCTAGTTGGTATGGTAAGTACTTTAACTGTGAACCTGACAGAAGTAAAGTACTTCTCCATTTTGTTTAAGCACTGTTTTATTTTGATAGCTTTTACAGAAACTCGCCTCATGAAGAACTAAATCACAGAATGTTGGGCTGAATGAGATTTAGCCCCACCTTGTGGCACAGTTGAGTACTGTCATCAACCCATTTTAAAGCAGGGTGACACCCCTACACCTTCATAATGACCTCCTTGTTCATCAAAGAACAGTGAATTGATTGAAAGCTGTGGCATTGTGTACTAGGAATGCTTAGAATGGCAGCACTTGTGCAAAAGGTGATTTGTGGGGTCATTGACTGGTATTGAACCTTAAAACCTGGAGCGATCAAATGATTTGTTATCCATTTGTGTCTTTGTCCCCCTTCCAATATTTCTAACTAAACTGTTCAGCATTACACTCCACCAATACTGTGAATGTTATTCTGTGCTTTTGCCAGCTTTGGTAAAAAAGAACTTACATTGGCCCTTCACATGTCTCTCAGAAATATCCCAAAGTACTTCACGCATACTGAATTACTTGGAACTGCAATCACTGTTGTTATTTATAGACAAACACATCAGCCAGGTGAGGTCCCATTAACTGTGTTGGAATGCATGTCAAGTTAATCTGTTTTTGTTAGTTTTGGTTGATAGAAAAATGTTGGCCAGAACACCAGGAGAACCCTATTTTTCTTTGACAGCCACCCAAAGTCGCACATTGCCTTCGTTTACTATCTTACCTGAAGGAATGCACTTCCAGCAATCCTTCCTCAGTGCTGCAATGAAGTTGAAACCTTAAGTAAATTTTCAAGTACTAGTGGGATTTGAACCCACAACTTTCTGACTCTGAGGTGTAAGTGCTATTAGTTAATTCAAGCTAACAACCTTGATGAAGTACATCTTGCTATTGTGAGAGTCTTTCCAGTTTTCTGAACTAAATCAGATTAAACCCCTTTTCAGTGGTTATGGCAACTGGTAATAGACAAGCCTAGGCCTTAACTAATGACCATCTAGTTGAGAGACAGGATCTTTGGTTCTTCAGCTAGAAAGCTGCTAATTATTTTTGATGCTTTGCGAAATCCGCCATATGTAAGTAATAATATATTGTTCATGGATATAATTGTTAACTTTATATTATTAAAGGTTAGGAGATCCATAATATCTCATAGTTTGATAACAAAATATGTTAAATGAAAATGATGTAGGCCAGGATTTTCGTGGGAGACCCCGTTGACTTTTGGTGGGACCAGACGATCCCGGCGGCGGGTGGGGCTAGAAAAACCCACCCATCGTGTAGAGTCATTGGGTCAAATATATTTTACTGAAATATTATTGTATTCAGTCTGTAGGGCAAACACAACAGCTTCGACCTGTTAATACGCCTGAAATGGGAAAACACAATCCTAACAGAATATCTTGCTATGGTGAAAGTAAGTAAAAATACAAAATTGTTATTTATATAAACTGCACTTTCCCTAGCACAGTTACAAATAGAGAGAGGTAAGAGGGCTAAGTTAGAAAGAAAGATTAAAATAAACTTGAACTCTTTGTACTTGAAAGGAAGTGAACCAGAGAAGTGCATATTATACTCAGTGGAATAAAAATGGTAATTTCTAAACACTATTTTAAGTTAAAACAAGATTACAGGACAAGGAGACATGGTAAAAGGAAAGTTCAGAACTAATATCTGAAGCTGTTCTTCATACAGATGGAGTTAATATCTGAAATGATTTTCTGTCTAGGGCAGTGGAAACAAAAATTCAAGGAAGTGAAGAGGTTAGATGGTATCACAGGAGGTTTTTGGGTTTCTTTTTACGAATGAATTACTTGGATCAAATGGCCTCTGTCATCTGGACTCAACTTAACTTTGAATGAATGCAACAGCTAGTGACAGTGTTGAGTGCAAACTCACAGTCAACACATTTGATACATGATTTATTTCATTATTCATATTACACCACCTCCCTTTGCCCTGATTTTAATTTTTTCAGCAAAAAGGATTGAATAGTTGCTGTCTTGTTGGGTAAAAATTGGTTATGACCTGATTTTGGGTGCATAACCAATGAGGTGCTTTAATCTTCTGCGCTCCCACATCCACATGCTGCCTTGCCCCCACCTCCCCATCACTCCCTCAACCACTACCAAACCATCAGTTTGAGAGCTTTGTGGTCATGATACTACTCTCTGGAATTCTTTACCACATCTTCACCTTGTTTCATCTCTTCCTTCATTCAAAAATCTCCTCAAAGCCTATCTCTTCAACCATTGGACACTTCCGCAAACACTCTTGCCAAATTCTACTTGATATCCAAATAGTAAAAGTACTGTATATGAGTAAATAATGTTTGACATGAATTCATCCCTAAAAATGTTGTAGGAGAAAAATGTTCACAGAATTTCTGGATATAATGATTTGATGTTATCACTTTGTGTGTAGATGGCCTCAGAAGCTGGCAAGCCAGTATGGACTATATACACCTGCCGGGAACAGAACCTTTGGAGGAGGGAGAGGACGAGGCAGGAAATTCAAGAATTCGACAGAACAGACTGCTGCCCAAAATTCCTGGGAATAATTACACTGGTGGAAAGCTGCCTACATTGAGAAAAGCACATGATATGAATTCTGTTCATTCACAAGTTAAAAAATACCCTTGTCAGGAGAACTCTACTGAAGACTCATTTTATGAGAGTGTTGGAACAAAATATGAAGTAGATCATATTAACCATCAACCTGATAGGCAATCAAAATCTGAATGTGAGGCTAATGAAATGGAAGCAGCTTTAATATCTCAAAGGCAACTGGCGCAGGGTTTGAAGGAACCAGCCGTAAACATAGACATACCAGAGTATGCCTCAATTCGGAAAGTAAAGAAGAAAGAATGGATCCCAAATCAGGAGGGTGCACAGGAAAAACAACCAAGGAGAAATGTAAAGAATGGCTATGTATTGTTACCAGGGTCCAGTAACCATGGGGAACAATTAAGACAGAAAGGAAAATCTGTTGCCTTTTCACAGACTGAGGTATATCATTTTCCTCTTTACTTAAAATCACAAATCTATGGTTATTTCATTTTTCCTAAATGAAAGCTTCCAACTGTACACAAAATCATCCTTTCAATGGCTATAATAAAACAATGTTAAGGTGTTACAGCCATATGATGCAGTCAGGATTCTTTAATAATCATGATGTATCCTCACAGAGCATACACAATGTAACTAACACTCTTGAATTGTTAAAAATCTCTATTATATCCTCAATCTTATCCATTGGTCATGGGTGATACGTGACACATTCATTTCTCAGAACCATGACATTCCGTAACCAAAGGGAACATATTATTGAGTTACTCACTAAACCTTTGTGTCCCTGCTCTCAACATGGTTTTAATGTAATATTCTTAACGTAGACATATCAGGTCTAGTGAAGCATATCAAAGGTCTCTGAAACACAAACAGCATTCCTTTGCCATCTCGCTACAGACTCACCAGGGGCTGTGTTTGCCATTTCCGCTGCAACTACTTAATTGAAAAAATGACAACACCTATCAGAGGAATTCATACAGCAACATACTCCTTTTACATTAGACCTTTCTCCCTTGAGCAAACTAATTCCCCTACTGTCTTTCTTATTTTTTTAATAGCCATTATCCATGGCAAGATGACTCCAATGATGTCTTGTTACTTCACATCAAATTAACTGGGAAGAAATGTCTTTCCTCCTCCATTTCCTGTAACAAGGGAGCTTTTCAAAATGCACATGGTTTATTTAAAATTCTAGATCAGGAGTGAACCCCTGTAATCATGTAACAGCAAAAGCACACACTTCCCTGCTGATGGTGTATAAATTGAAGTGCTGATGACTCTGCGACGATGGCAGCTCTTTGTATAGACAAAAATATTAAGATTGAACCATGGTGTATGAATCTGGTCCAACACAATCATTCACCTATTCTCCCACAGAGTGTGTGTGTATACTACCCATGTAGTGTTGAAATTAAGTTAAGTTTTTAAAAATGGCCAGTGGGAAACCTTTGTCTTCTGTATTTTAAGAATTAGAATATCTTCTTAGTCTGCTGTATTGAAACAATTAAAATCTCCTCAAAACATAAAAGCCAATTTGAGTAGCTCTAATGCATTTATATTTTAAACTTGTATTTTGCTTTCAAAAGGCAGACTTGTTAATAAATTTAATTTTTCGCCTTTTGGCATAGTGCCTTTTTTGTTAAAATGGCAATCAGATGTTGGCAGCACCCTTTAATCTGTTTTACATTCCAGAATCACAGTTCTGGGATACAAGGCAGCCTGAAGTCTATCACAGAGTGTGAAGCAGCAAAATCACTGGAAGAATGTAGGGAGGAGAGGATTGCATATGTCAATCTAACCGAAGGACAGCCAAATGCTGATAATGCCTATTTTAAGGTATGTGCATAAATAAGACAAGAACTTTTAAGAAACATTTTGCTGATCGTTTTGACTTAACTGAACTGAACAGCACAAACAAGTAAATTGCTTATTTTTATATTATAATTTCAATCCTTTGAAGATTTTTTGTGCAGGCAATTATATTTTACTGGCTGTATTCAATTTGATTTAATTGCTTGTCACACTTCATCATTTTGAAAATTTGATGGATAACAGAAGTTGGGAAGTAGTGACAGGCTGATCACCAGCCCATTCTGTTGTCCTCCGTTATATTTTGATCAATTTGGAAATGACAATCAAACTGTCACCTACAATTTCTCAAAATAAAATTATAAAAGCCACATAAGCCTAGAACTTACTGTTGGTGAGATTAGTGAATAAATTCTTAATAAACTACCATGATATTAATTTGTTAACCACTGTAATAGAAGTATTCATCAATTTACCTGAAAATTGCCTCTGCTAATATATTGGTCAGAAGAATGTCATATGAACATCATTTGCTAACTTTGCTAACTTTGCCAACTAGACAGTACAGTTTCCAAACTGCTTGAGGAACATAATCTTCCTTTTTTTAATTCGATCTATAAGAGCCAATTTTCCAAGTCCATGCTTCAGGGTGTTTTGCTGCTGGTCAGACAGCTCAGGAAATTATGGGATTGCTATTCCTGATTTCCATCCATTAATGGTGAGATTCACAGAAGGTAGGAGCCAGAAAGCTGAATGTGCTGACAGCAGATGAGAAACTTTGGGAGGGATGATGCACAAGCATCTGGAGTCAAAGGAGTATCAGGCATGGGCTGCAACTTCAGCAGAGTGGAGGTTCCAGAAATCAGGATGAGGAAAGGCCGTGAAGGGATTTGTAAATGAGGGCAAGGATTTTGCAGTGAGTGTGTTGGGAGAAGAGATATAATAACACAAGAAGTAATTGATGTGTCGTCACATTGTCAAGATGATAGAACAGGCTGCTTGTATTAATATACCAGAAGTCCACAACATACTAGATTGAGAATGTGTGCACAAAAATAAGTAGGGTGCAAAAAGACCTATGTCAAGGTAGAGAAAGTGAGCCACTCAGAGCTCGCTATAATTTGCCTGCATTACAGGTTAGCATATTTGTTTAGCCAATCTTTTTTAATTTTGCCCCCACACATTCTCCTGAAGCTGGCAGACAGAAGAATAAGTTATCAGTTCCCAGGCTGAGGTGAGCAGGGAAGTAGAAGTGAAAATCAGAAATAACATGCAAATAAAATCCTTTGGTATTGTTCCTGAGCTTGTTTAAATATTAATAACCATAAAAGACAGACCAGAAAGAGATGGTTACTAAGCAACTGAAACAGTTGGAAGGTCTGATAGTCAAATAGAATACATTTGAGTGCATAAAGAAATGAAAGCGGAACTGAAGAGAATCAATTGGTCAAGTTGAAACTGGGGGATTTTTGTGAGAAACCGGTGCACATGATTTCAAAATGAAGAGATCATAAGTAAAATATAAGTAAGAATTCGTTTACATTATTGGTTGTAAACAAACTCAAAGAATAAGGATTATGCCATTGGAGAGTTGAAAAGATTGCTGGTTAAGGAAAGTAAATTGTTGCCTACAATTTAAGCATTAAACTTACATTTCACATTAAATTTACTCACTTAAAGAGCTAAACTGCAAATCCATTGTCATTTCTTATCAAAGGTTTAATATCAAAGAGTAAATAAAAATGTATTGACTAATTAGTTGGAACTTGCCGCCTCATTAATCTCTTGTTACAGTTCTGCATTTATTCCTGGTTTAGCAATGGTATGACAATCTGATGGAGATTTGATGATTCTTCTGGGTAGCAATGGTAGGCAGTGTAAAGGTTGGATGACAAAATATGACCTGAAAACTCCTTTCTAAACATTCACACTGATGTTAACACATTTTCATTTTAGGACTTCCACCGCTGCATTGTGTAACAGGGTTCCCCAAACCAGATAATCTGAATCATGTTAGGGAATGCAAGATTCCACAGCAAGTGTTGAAAAATCGTATGAGGGTACCACTGAGTGTGTGAATGTGGGATGTGTGTGCAAAAAGGAGTGATGCCAATCTAAGCAACCTGTGGGATACCGAGCCTGCCTTCATTTGAGATTTTATATATTTATTTACTATGCCAAAGCATATTTTTGTTGCTAGACTACAGCTGTTTGCAAAATGTATTTGACAACTCTGAGTAATATGGTTGGCAGGGGAAATGTATGTTTACCGCAGAAATGATTGTTTGCAGTTGTGCAGCCATACAAACCGTACTAGAGCATTGCACTATTTTTGTAAATAAACTCTGACCTGTCTTCAAAGAAGTTCAAATTTAGGGAACTGTAAACCGAAAAAAAAAACATTTATTTAAACAGTCAAATATTGGAAACCAAATCCCTCCCACTTTTATTAGTGTCTAGTTTCTTCCCTTTGTTTCCTTCTAAGGTATTTCTTCCTTAATAGTGACTTAACGGTGACAAAAATAAATCTTTTTCCTGGTAGGCCCCTGGGAGGGAGCCAGGGTGGACAGGGAGTACTTTGATGTGGGAGATCTCTGATGGGTCCACAGGCCCCATGAAGTACATAACTACCTCCTTGCCAGCCACTAGCCCGAGCAGTAAAGGCTGCCTAGCTTCATCCTCTGCCCAATGGTCTCCGCCCAGTGTGACAAAAATGCAGCTGGGCAGGAAGAGGCCCTTAAGCCGCCATTAATTGGCCCACAGGTAGATGGACCACATGGCGCCCCCTATGCTGAGTGCAAAAATTGCAAGGGATGGGCGGGTAGGTGATGGCATTGTGTTCAATTTTATGCCCTGCCCTTGTGAGTTCACCTGCCAACCCCCTCCTAGAAAGCATAGGATTCAGCCCCACATTATTTTCTAAATTATTTATTTAGAAATGGGGAATATAAGGTTGGAATGGATTTTTAAATCATTTCAAAACGTTAATGGAATTTTGGAAATATCAAAAGGCATTGATATACAGTGGACCATTAGGTCATGTTGTCTCCAGCATTCCTGATGTTGTACTGATCAGAAATTTAGTTCAGGAAATCGGTTAGAATATGAGAGATGTCCTTGATCAACCTGTACCTCCATTGTGAACCAAATGTGCGTATCTTTTGAACTCAGTACAGTGCCAGTTGGTTTGGGTGGCATATTAATCTGCAAAT
Organism: Carcharodon carcharias; assembly: GCF_017639515.1. Taxonomy (NCBI): domain Eukaryota; kingdom Metazoa; phylum Chordata; class Chondrichthyes; order Lamniformes; family Lamnidae; genus Carcharodon; species Carcharodon carcharias. The sequence goes on along the minus strand of NC_054480.1, from coordinate 36,418,252 downwards.
CTACTTGGCATGCAGATTAAAGCTCAAGTAATATGCTCGTCTTTCATAAATGATCAGCTATTTACAGAATTTAGAGGATATGTGTCACAAGCAGCAAGTGAGCATTTTGCCCAAATGGAAGATTTGATCTATTTTATATTTTATAAAATATTTTCAATTTTTCAATACAATGACCATAAAAATTGGAAGTTGGTTCATGTTTCGAATCTTCCATTGTTGGGTATAACTACTTCAGGCTTACAAATTAAAATGGAAGGTTTCAGAATAAGGTTATCAAAATCTATCGCATTTCAGTATTTGCCCAACTGCTAGCAACATGTATGATGGATGTTGTAGTCACCAGAACCTATATAATAAGTTATTTGCAATAAATTAGGTAGAAATACAGTTAATCCGATTTGGATCAGATTACCGCACATAAATACAACATCAATGATTGGCCCCATTTCATGCTCAATTCCTTCCCCTAGCCTTGAGATTCTAATCACAACTCCATCTGACCACAATTTGTGCCATCAAACTAGCTTTCAGTCACAGAACCTTACATCTTAGATCACAGGAGGCTGCAGAATCCAAACAAGCAACTTGTTCTAAAACAAAAACAGAATTACCTGGAAAAACTCAGCAGGACTGGCAGCATCGGCAGAGAAGAAAAGAGTTGACGTTTCGAGTCCTCATCACCCTTCAACAGAATTCTGTTGAAGGGTCATGAGGACTCAAAACGTCAACTCTTTTCTTCTCCGCCGATGCTGCCAGACCTGCTGAGTTTTTCCAGGTAATTCTGTTTTTGTTTTGGATTTCCAGCATCCGCAGTTTTTTGTTTTTATCTTTTTGTTTTTAAGCAACTTGTTCTATTGACTGAAGCAACAAAAAGCATGTAACGGGACAAAGATTCACACTAGACCCCCTCTTCTCTCATGATATCTCCTTCTTAACACCATAATTCACATTCAGTCCCTTCAAGGCCTCATGGAAAGGGTCAAGTGTTGGTGCCAAAGGAAGAGATAAATGAGTAAATCCTATTGCAGTTTTAACTATTTATGAAAATTAAAGGAAATATTTACTCTGAAATGTTTTGCTTAACCTGTGTAGCACCATATGCTATAAAATTGGCCTTTTTAGCTATCTTGTAAATGGGGGCCCTAGCTATTTGCTCCCCTTGCAAGCTTGACAGAGAAACAGGGAACATCAAAGCTAGCCTGTGGGACAATGGCTGCCCTGATCAGATCATTGTTCACTGTGTATTGTGCAAACTCGCAAATGGGCCAACGGCTGCGACTTTCGGACCTGAAGAGTGCCCGGTCTACCAAAAATTACTCTGGAAAGGCACCGTATCTCAAAAATTTGAACAACAGGTTAAGCAAGATGTTTCACACGGCTTCTATGCAATGGCTGCGTAAGTGGTATTTTCCACTAACAGGATGCTGCCAGCAGTCCAAAAAGACATTCTGCCTACCATACAATTAAGCTACCTTGTGTATGAATCCCAGTGCCAGTGTGATGTAGGCCATATACCCCAACGATTGGCTGATCGAATCAAACAGCATGTTCCTTCAATTGTTCCTAATGGGCAGCTTGCAAACTGTCCTCAACCAGTCTGCACTTGCAAAACAAAATGCCTGCTGTTCGATGTGATTTCGCAACATGTCTCTCTTTACAGCAATATTCAAGTTCTGTACCACCAAGCAAATGTCATTTTTTTTGCTGGTTGTGCTCATGTGAAGCATCTTGGGTGTTTTATTACATTAAAATCACTATATAACTTCAAGTTGTTGTCATAACCTTCAAGTTTAAATCCGGAATTAAAGTATTACAGTGCAATTGCTTAGTTGGAATAGCTGCATGAAAATAAAAATATAACTAATGAAGAAAACATTTCCTTTAAAAACATAGCAATTAATCAAGCCATATCAAAATACAATTTGGCAGCACTAGAATTACTTGTGTCAAAGGTTAAATTCCAGATGTACTGCAGTAGACATCTCATTCAAGCCGAGTACAGCATTATAATTATTCCAATCAGAGACCACGCCTGGTTGAATAAAGTGGATTTAAACTACAATAAATGCTAACTCCAATATACAAACCTAAAATCCATTCTGGAGTACCCACCTCAGAAAAAATGGATTAATTTCAACAATTGTCGGCTATTAGTGCTGTAATGTCAGTTTTTTGTGCTGTTTCGAAAATCTGCACAAAATAATGCATGCATTTAGGAATAATTGTTCTACATTATTTTACTGACAATGGCATACCTCATATAACCTACTGTATTTTTTTGAGGATGTCATAAATTTTAACTACTCTGTAGTTTTTTTTATTTGTCAAATAAACAGTGAGACTTTGAAAACAGAAGTAAATTGCAGTGCCTATAACATCGTGAACTGTACAAACACACTCCCCAAAAAGCAGCAGGGAGAATCAAGCCTAAGCAGTGGTTGGGGAAGGTGATTGACATAGTTGACGAGGTAGGCTCTGAGGTGGCTTTTGAGGATGAGAGGGATGTAACAAGGCATAAAGGTTTCAGAAGAAAATTCCAAAACGCATGCCCTGATCACTAAAGGCACTGTAAGTGATGACGGTGGAGTTGTTTTGGGGACAGGTGGAGAGTGCAAGTGAAGTTGCAGGGCTCATCCTGGTTCAAAAAGCATAGAATGTAGGACTGAAGAACATTATAGAAGTAATATGGCATGAGGAGGGCCATTAGAAATTGTTAAAGACCTGTGTAGTGGCTGAGAAGGACTTATTATGGGGCAGGATGCAGACGGAAGAGTTTTGATTTTATGTCGTGTGGTGCTCGGATGGCAGGGTGAGGTGGATAGATAAACAATGGTGAACTCATGTCTGGAGGTAACACATGGGTAACAAAGTGATCTGGCAACAGTGGAATGATACATGGATGAGGTCGGTGCTGTTTTGAGAGGCAGCAAGTCAGCAATGGATTATTTTCAAGGCGGGTACATATTGGTGGTCAGAATTTCCCTCGTTATCACTCAATGGTCTACTGTATCCACTCTACCTTCATTGATTTGAAAAGCAAGGTAACCTAGTCTGCAGGTGTCTCCTCATTTGACGTCAACGTCACTCTTTAGTTGACCAGATGAGACATTCAACTTAGGTAACATTGGTGAACCATACCTGGTTAAACTAAGTGTAATAATCATTCAGAACTTCAATTCAAACCTGCTGTCTCCTGTTTCCACTTTTGTATTGCTGCAAAGAGCTCCTCACTTCAAAGCAACACAAAAATGATAATAGATTTCCAGACTAAATTTGGTGATTCAGTAAGTACGGGGGATGATACCTGTTGCAGTTTGGGATTTCAAAATGTTTTTAAAGTTTGGAGTAATCAGCCTAAAACAATACAGGGTGGAATGTTATGGCCTCTCTCACCGGCGGGATTTTCCAGTCCTGCCGAAGTCGATGGATTTTTGAATGGCACGCCACATTTTCTGGCCCCACCCCTGCCCCAACATGGCCATAAAATTCTGCCCAGAATGTGATGTAAAAATTGTCAACTTTGTGGTTCCATGCGCCGAGCAAAAGTTTGTTCCTTAAGTATTTATATGTATAAAGTATAAAAACAGAACTGCTGGAAAAGCTCAGCAGGATCTGGCAGCTCCTATGAAGCGAGAAACAGGGTTAATGTTTCGAGTCCGATATGACTTTTCTTTGGAACTTTATTTGTACTGTTTGCTTTTGGTATGATCTATGCATATGTGTTTAAATATCAATGCCTTGTCATGTGAGCCTGAATAGTGGGCTGCATTTTACAAGGGGGTGGGGGTAGGGGGAAGGCATGGCTGCTCCCCGCCCCTCCTCCCGCCAACCCCCCCCCCCCCCCCACCCCCGGAAGAAAAGTTAGTTGGCAGCTGACAGGCCGGAAAGAAGCTTGGGGTGGCCTAAGCGAGGTGAGAGTGGGACTTCCACCTCTCCGTGAGAGGAAACCCTGCCCTTGAGAACTGCCAGCCATTCTGATTGGCCGGCAGCTCTAGCAGTCCCAACAATGCCAGAGCTCAGTAATGGGCACTGCTGGGGCTGCAGGAAGGAGAATGAAGGAGAGCAATGGATGTCACAGAAAGAAAATTGTGCACTTTTAGGTTGGGGATGGATCCCAGAGACCAGGGAAAGGGGGAGTGGGGCCCAGGGTTTTGGAAGGCAGGCAGCGGTGAAGGGAGTGGCAGGGTGACATCTTGTTTGGGGGGTGGGGGGGTTGCCCCCGATGCACACAGAATGAGGTTTCCCCCGTCCTTCCTGCCGTTTTTCACCAAAGCCAGAAAAAGCGTACTGCCCGCTCCTGCCCATCTGCCCACACCAACTGTATTAAGGCACGGGCAGCGTATTACCCTGGTCAATAAGCTTGTTAACAAGCCTTATTGACTTTTAATTATTCATTTAAACATGGTGGGCAGGCTGCTGTTTTTGGCACACTCCCATGTAGTGCATTATGGGGGTCAGTTTGGGTGGGGACAGGAAGACAGTGGGCTAGCCACCAGACATATTTTACGTGCCCCCCACTGCCAAAAACACTCCCAATGGGGGCCATAAAATCCAGCCCAATATGTGTACATCCTTGGTCCAGAACTGATTCTGGAATGGAATCATTGAACAATTTATTAGCTCTAAACAACAAAGTAACCATGTGTCCAGTTCAAACTCAGACCAATTTCATGTAGGAGTTTGGCACTCTAGTACTGTAACTACCAACTGGCCTTATGTTTGGTCAGCCAGGTATTTATTGGGTATACAAACCCATATCTATGTTTAAAAGTCTCCAATTTGTTGCCTGCTGGGTTACCGTTTTCCTAATTTGGAGTGCTCATGCACTACCCATACAGATACAGCCTACGTACTCAAATCCACTGAGGCTAGGTGCAGGTTGGAAGAACAATGTATTGGGGGTTCCCCAAGAATGTGTAGGGATACTGGTGAAGTTTACAACACTTAGCAGAGGATCACCGGTAAACTCCCCACTGCTTGTCTAGCAAGGACTTTACCTACCCAGCCCCTGCTCTGTTGTTCTAAATAAGTAAGAAACACTTTGTAACCTCATGCTTTTTGTTCACCATTTTAAGTTGTGACAATTTTGCCACCCTTTCTGTGGTTTGCTACTTAGCTGTTTGAATACTTTGATGAATCTTGGTGTCAGAAATAAAATTACATTCAAAGCCTCAGATAAAAATCAGGTTTGTGAAAAGCAAATTTGGGACGTATGTCAGGGAGTATTTCTTTCCACAGAGATAGAATTAACAGCTGGAACAAATTGCCAAAAAGAGTGGTCGAGGGCAGGTTGCTGGACTCATTTAAGAAACAGTAAGATGCTCTAATAGAGAGACAGCGAGGTTGCCATCATAACAAAACAACAACCAAAACTTGTATATTTATATATAAATTTATATATATCTATATGACACCTTTAATGTACTAAAGGATCCCAAGGCACTTCATTATGAAACAAAATATAACACTGAGCCACATAAGGAGATATTAGGGCAGATGACCAAAAGTTTGGTCAAAGAGGTAGATTTTATGATAGGATGAGACCAGATAGGCCACAGAACCTTTTTCAACTAAGCTAATCTTGACCTTGTGGTATAATCACAGTACCTTGTGGTATGACCACAGTAATTAATGTCACAAAATTATGAGTTTCCATTTTATCTCAACTACTAAAATGAAAATAGAGGAACAAAGACAATATGATCATGTAATGCTTGTTTTCATAGCCTTAGCCTGCCCCACTGATGTGCTTTTGGTTTGTCTCTGTGTAAAAGATTGTAAGATTCTTGTAGTACTATCGGATAAATACAGAAATCTTATCCACCCTGCAAGGAACGTGACTCAAAAGAAGCAAAGGTCAGGGATCAGCACTACAGTGCTGCAACCCTGTCTCCAACTTATGCTCCCTTTAAGCTTAGTTCTCCACTAGGACACAGGATCAGTGAATTTAACCACAGATGTTTACACTGTATTTGATAAGACTTAGTGGAAAGAATATTTATATCATGATTTTTTGGTAATGTGTGAAATACCAAGGGTAGAATGTTGAGCTCGGCGGGTGGGCATCGCCTGACTTGGCCAAGCATAAATGACACATGATGACGTCGGACAAGCGTCCCACAATATTTCATTTGGAGGATGTGTGCCAGAGTCGGCAATGCGCTTGCCTACAATTAAAAGGCCTATTAAGGCCATTAAAAAGGTCATTAATTTCAAATTTATGCTACCCTTCCAACCTTCCGGCTGGCGGGCAGGTGAAAGCGCCAAGAGGCCTTTGCACTTTTTTAAAAACCTTATCCACGGGCAGGATGAGGTTTCCTAAAGCAAATAAAAATAAAATAAAAATTTTGCACTTAATTAAAAACATGTCCCTGTTCATGTGACAGAGTCTGTGACACCTTTTATTTCACATGAGGGGACTCATGCCTCAGGGAGATTGAAGTGCTCTTTCGCGCGCATGCACAAAGTTCGCACTAGGCCCATTCGCCTTCCTCCCCCTGCCTGCACAGGTGCCACTTGCTTTCCATGATGGGCTGGCCTTAATTGGCCGGCCTGCGTAAAATCACGGTGTGGTGCTGATCACGGGCAGCGGTCGGTTCCAGAGCACCCCCGCCAAGGGCAAAGTTCTGCCCCAAATGTCAGCTTTAATACAACTTAGTTGAAGTTAAAATGCTGTACCGCGGGCATTTAAGAGAAAAAGAATGACAACCCTTCATTTATGTAGAGCCTTTTACCTCAGCCCTAAGGCCATCCCAAAGCACTGTGCAGCCAAGTGAGTATTTTAGAAGTGTATCAACTGTTATAATGCAGGAAAGCAGCAGCCAATTTGCACAGAATAAGCTCCCACAACAGAAATGTGATTTTTTTAAAAATTATTTTAGGGGATGTGGGTGTCCCTGGCTAGGCCAAGATTTATTGCCCATTCCTAATTGCCCTTGAGTAGGTGGTGGTGAGCTGCCTTCTTGAACCGCTTTAGTCCATGTGTGTAGGTACACCCACAGTGCTGTTAGGAAGGGAGTTACAGGACTTTGACCCAGCGACAATGCAGGAACAGTGATATATTTTCAAGTCAGGATGGTGAGTGGCTTGGAGGGGAACCTCCAGGTGGTGGTGTTCCCATGTATCTATTGCCCTTGCCCTTCTAGATGGTAGCAGTTGTAGGTTTAGAAGGTGCTGCCTAAGAAGCCTTGGTGAGTTTCTACAGTGCATCTTGTAAATAGTACACACTGCTGCCACTGTTCGTCGGCAGTGGAGAAAGTGAATGTTTGTGGAAGAGGTGCCAGTCAAGTGACTGCTTTGTCCTGGATGGTGTCAACTTCTTGAGTATCGTTGGAGCTGCACTCATCCAGGCAAGTGGAGAGTATTCCATCACACTCCTGAGTTGTGCCTTGTGGATGGTGGACAGGGTTTGGGGAGTCAAGAGATGAGTTACTCACCACAGGATTTCTCATCTCTGACCTGCTCTTGTAGCCACAGTATTTATATGGCTTGTCCAGTTCAGTTTCTGGTCAGTGGTAACCCCCCAGGATGTTGATAGTGGGGGATTCAGTGACGGTAGTGCCATTGAATGTCAAAGGTTGATGGTTAAATTTTCTCTTGTTGGAGATGGTCATTGCTTGGCACTTGTGTGGCATGAGTGTTACTTGCCACCTGTCAGCCCAAGCCTGGATATTGTCCAGGTCTTGCTGCATATGGACATGGACTTCTTCAGTATCGGAGGAGTTGCGAATGGTGCTGAACATTCTGCAATAATCAGCGAATATCCCCACTTCTGACAATACGATGGAAGAAAGGCCACTGATGATACAGCTGAAGATGATTGGGCCTAAGACACTACCTTGAGGAATTCCTGCAGTGATGTTCTGGAACTGACATGATTGGCCTCCAACAACCACAACCATCTTCCTTTGTGTTAGGTATGACTCCAAGCAGCAGAGAGTTTTCACCCTAATTCACATTGACTCCAGCTTTGCTAGGGCTCCTTAATGCCACACTCAGTCAAATGCTGCCTTGATGTCAATGGCAGTCACTCTCACCTCATCTTTGGAGTTCAGGTCCTTTGCCCATCCTTGAACCAAGGATGTAATAGGGTCAGAAGCTGTTTTGGTGATGTTGATTGAGGGATAAATATTGGCCAGAACAGTAAGGAAAACTCCCCGCTCATCTTCAAAATAGTTCCATGGGATCTTTTACATCCACCTAAGAGAGGAATTGTGCACGCAGCTTATAATTTTCCATTCATTAATACTAATATACCCTACCCCAGAAATGGCAAAGAAGCAGTATTTGTACAATTTAATTGCAATGATCTAATCTAACATAAACCTTCCTGGGGCAGAAACATGTGGATTCGGTACCCACTCAGACCTTGAACACATAATCTAGGCTGACATTCCAATGCAGTACTGAGAGTATCAAGAGTTAACTATATAGTATGGGCCTGGAGTCAAGGTAGACTAAGTAGGGATGGCAGGTCCTTTCCCTGAAGGACAATAGTTGGGGCTTTAACACAATTAAGCATCTTTCAACTGACCCAATTTCATAATTTGGTATAGTGAGATTTGAATTCAGCCTCTGTATTGCTAGCCCACTGCCATAACATGCTATAAACAGTTAGAGAATGTTGCTGCAAACACTGCCAAGAAGACTGATACACTAGGCACCTGTCTAAGGTCAGTTATGTGCCTCAGTTGCTCCTTGCTATCTTTTTTGCACCAAAAAAAGCTCCAAGCATCTTCTGCAACACTGCCCCTGCTCTTCCTCAAATATTATCAATAGCCTTCTTTGCTGTGCTGGTCGTTTGTTCTACACAATCAGATACAAATTTATTAATCTATTTGTCTCATGTTTTAGTGTTGCAGTCCACTTTCCCATAATACCTCTACTCATGTGATGTGAGTTCTAACTTCTAACTTTTTCTGAATGCATCTCCTCAGAACTCTTTAAATGGTCTGCCTGGCTGCTGGCCTTCAATGGGAGCATTAGTTTTTCTGGTGGCCCCATGTACTAGTTCATGTGATATCTGCTGCTGCTGAGGCTTTGTGACAGCTTGTGTCAAGATTCAGTCCATTCAACCATCCAGCATGTTGAAGCTGGACAACAGATCATCTTGTGGATTGGAGATCAGGGATTCTGGTGGCAGTCTGAACATTCACAAAAATACTGCCATTAGGCTTGGAATGTTATGCAGCTAGCAGACTCCAACATATACCTATACAGATCTTGCATTGTTAGAAACTTCTTTACCCAGAGAGTGGTGAGAATGAGGAACTTGCAACCACAGAGAGAAGTTGAGATGATGTGTATAGATGCATTTAAGCTAGGTAAGCATATGGTCAGAATTTTACATTGAATGCGTGGGCGTATGCCTGACCTGAAATCTTGCAAGAAGATGTCTGGCACGCATCCCAACGTCATCATGCTCGCACCCAACGGTCAGTGGGCACGAGCAGGAGACGGAAGCATGCCCACTGGCAATTAAGAGGGCGATCAAGCCCATTAAAGAGCCAGTTGTCAGTGATTTTACGCTACAAACTACATGCAGGGCGGGATAAACTGTCCGGGGTAAAGTAAAATTAAAAAAAACGTTTGAGGGATGAGGTGTTATGTAGCCTGTGGTCAGGTGCTTGAATTTGCGGTATTTACACAGTTTGCAGCAGTTTATTGACCTAATTTCATTTTTACAGTACCCCTGAGGCAGCTCCACGGCAGCTGGCAGCCTTCAGGTAGCACACATCTGCACCCTCACTTTTCTTAGCGCTTGCCCTCTTCCCACATCCCCCAGAAGTGCTGAGCCTATCTCAGTGTGTGTTTCACGCTGGCTGCCAGTTAATTGGCAAGCCAGCGTGAAATCACGGTTGGGGACAGATCGTGGCCGGAAGTGCATATCACGTCTGCGTCCAGGCCCACCGATCGCTTGTGCCCGACAAGTGCAAGATTCAGGCTTATAAAGGAGAAGAGAATAGAGGGTTTGGCTGGTATAGTTAGGTGAAGAAGGATGGCAGGAGGCTCCAGTGGAGCATAATCACCCGCATGGATTGGCTGAGGTAAATGGCCTGTTGCTGTGGTGTATATCCTTTGTAATTGTATTTTCAAAACACTCGTGATTCCTGCAGATGATCCTGTTAAGATCATAATTTTTTGATATTAAAATCCTAGGACAGAAATTTGCGCAGAGTGGGTGGACCCGCACCCAACACACTGGAGTGTGAAATGTTGCGCAGTGAAATCGGGCAAACATCCCAGTGTCATCTCACACTTGCGCAATATTTCAGTCGGCAGTGCGCCCACTGACAATTAACAGGCCTATTAAGGCCATTAAAGTTATAAGTAAATGAAATTTTTCACTGCCCGTCCAACCTTAAGGTCCAAGCGGCCTTTGGATTTTTTAGGAAACTTCATTCACGGGCAGGATGAGGTTTCCAACAGCAACTAAAAATTAAATAAAAATTTTTAAATTTCATTTATAACACGTCCTTGCTCATGTGACAGAATCAGATTAGAGGACGTTTTTTAACATTGATAAGGTTTTTATTTCTGATTTTTTAAATCTTCAACTCCCTGAGGAAGCTCTGTGCCTCAGGGAGCTTTCATTTTGTGCGCACTCGCGCGCATGCACTCACTTCCGCTTCTCGCCCTCTTCTCGTCCCCCCACCCCCACCCCGGCAGCACTGAGCACTGCACCACGCGTTTTATGCTGGCTGGCTATTAATTGGCCAGCCAGCGTGAAGTCAATGTCAGGGCCCGATCACGGGCGGCAGTAAGTTTCGCGGCCGCTCTCAGGCCCGCCTGCCCCGCCCACCCGATAGGGGGAAAATCCTGCCCCTAGGCACTTGTAACCAAGAAAGGAATTCATTGGATTTCTGGCAGCAAGTACATGCTGCTTCTTGGTCATCAGCATTTAATCACCCTCATATCTATAGTGTGACTCATCTAGAACCACCTCCATACTTCATTATTCACATCTTCCCGAGTGTCTGTAGTTCTGCTGATGCTTACAAGGGTGCTGTGAGGTATTGCATTGCAATATACTGTATGTAATGTTTCTCTGCATGACTGAGTGTATGCTTGTGTGAGTGATTGTGGGTTGTGGGAGTGTGGGGTGTTTGTGGCAAAGCATAACAACAGGATAGTATGACCCTGACCTTGGGGGTGGCCTCTGCTCCTCATTTCCCTAATCTCTCAATGCCCCAGTGCCCAATGATGTCTAAGGAGGGCCACCTCAAAAGGCATCAGTGTTTTTAATTTCTGGGCTCTTCCAGCTCATTATATGCTATCTTCCGATAAACTGCAGGTTTAAGGAGTATACATCAGGAATGAGGGATTACAGTTACATGGATAAAGTGGAGAAGCTGGGGATATCCTCCTTAGAGTAGAGAAGGTGAAGAGGAGATTTGATAAAGGTGTTTAAATTCTTGAAGGGTCAAGATAGGATAAATTAAAATAAACTGTATCTACTGGCTGAACAGTCATTACCAGAGGGCATAAATTAAAGATGAGTGACAGAGGAGCCAGAGGTGACATGAAGGAAAATGTACTTAGGCAATAAGCAGTTAAGATTTGAAATGCACTGCCTGTGGGTGGTGAAAATAGATTCACTAGTAGCTTTCAAAAGAGATTTGCATAAATATATGGGAAGATGAAACCATAAGAAATAGGAACAGGAGCAGACTATTCGGCCCCTTGAGCCTGCTTTGCTATTAAATAAGATCATGGCTGATTTGATTGTGGCCTCAACTCCACTTTCCTGCCACCCAACCACCACACCAACATCTACACCACCACCCCCCCCCCACCCCCACCACCCCCCAACACCCCCCGCATAAATCATGACTCCCTTGGAAGATTTTTCTAACTCAGTCTTAAATATATTCAATGACTCAGCTGGTAGAGAATTCAAAGATTAACCACCCTCTTGGAGAAGAAATTCTTCCTCATCCCTGTCTTAAATGAGAGACCCTTTATTTTTAAATGGTGCCCCCTGGTTCTTGATTCCCTTATGAGAGGAAACATCTCCTCAGCATTTACGCTTCAAGCTCCCTCAGAACCTTATATGTTCTGGTAAGATCACCTCTCAATCTTCTGAATTCCAATGAATATGGGACCAACCCACTCATCCTTTCCTCATAAGCCCTTCATCCTAGAAGTCAACATAAGGAACCTTCTCTAAACTGCCTCCAGTGCAAATATATAATTCTTTAAATAAGGAGACCAAAATTCTGTGCCGTACTCTAGGTGTGGTCTCATAAATGCCTTTACAGGGTAAAAAGGCTTCCCTACTTTTATGCTCCAGCCCCTTTTCAATAAAGGCCAACCTTCCGAATTACTTGCTGTCCCACATTCCATTTACTTTCCAATTACTTGCTTTCGTGAGGAGGGAAGAAATTGCAGGAACATGAGGAATGAGTATGGGAGTGGGACTAAGTAGATTGCTCTTCAAAAGAGTCAGGATAGACTTGATGGGCCGAATGGCTGCCTCTGGTGCCATACTTTACTGTGTTTCAACAAACATTTCCCAATCTGCAGTCTATCATTTGTGTTAGCAAAATGACATTACTCTGTTTGTGTTAAAAGGTTATGCTGTGTGGATGGCCCTTTAGGTTTGACTACTTTTTCAGATGTAAGTTGTAAAGTTATATTCATGCATTGGCACCATGACCCTGCATGGTAAGCATGCAAAGAGTGCTTTGAATGTAGCAGGAAGAAAGAAGCAACAGATTATGAAGAAACACTGTAACATATGTACTTAGGGAAGCTACTTGGCATGGAAAATTGTTCTGTCTTTTTACCTTGGAGCTTTCTTTAGGTCCGTCATTTTCTACCATATTAGGTTCCAGGTCCTCTCACTGACACAGGAAGCACTGACCTCATCTGTTACCTCCTGCCAAGCTTGCTGTCTCATTTCTTAGAAGAGTGCCATTCAGTTTCTTGTCATTATTTCCTGCAGTATGATCAAGTCCAACGGGGCAAAGTCAAAAGCCTCCATTTCCCTGGAAGTTTTTCTCTGCTGCCCTATACAACAATGCTATAATTTAAATGGCTTCGAAATGGAATTTCAAGACTTGTCAACAAGCATGTCCCCATCAGTGCTGCAACACCATCCTGGGCTAAGATTATCGCATTTTCCTAACTGTTATAAATAATATCCTTTCAGGGATTATTGCATTGCCTGTTACCTATTCTCAAATAGTTTCTGGTACTGATTTTTACTTTATTAATCTGATTATATAGACAAAATTCAGTTACTACTGTATGGTACAGGATTTATTAATATAAACATAATGACTTTTGATGTAATTTATATAATCAAATTTGAGTATCTGGAGACTGTAACTAACTATGACGTATGTTTTAAAGCAGACTACAAGAAAATTGTGTTAAATGTTATATTGTACTGTACTTATAGAAATATTTTCCAAATTACAGAGGGAAAGCTTAAACTTCAGTAAATCTCATGAAAAACTCCAATCACTTACAGATGAAGAGGTGTGTATTTTCTAATTGTGCAAATTCTTCCCATCTACCTACCTATCAATCCACCAAGCTATTTATCTATTTCCATTAATATAATTTTAAGTTTGATTATCTCCTTTATATAGCTATTTATCAATAGTCGCTTGGTAGCACAGACTTTGAATATAGCTGAAAAACTAGGCATGCTATCGAAGCTTTTCATCTTGCACTCATCAGGACAAATGCAAGAATGCCAAATTTCAAAGGGAACAGCAATTTATACAGCATGAGGAAAGAGGTATTGTTTGGTAGGTAAGTTGGCACTGATTGGTCGAGACATTGCCATGGTGAATGCACCAGGGAGCTTATGTCCCCTATGCTTTTTTTTATTCAAAGAAGGATGCAATGTCTGGATGTATTCCTTTTGTCTGCAGAGGGTAGCTCCCTATATTGAATATATGTAGCTTCTATGAAGCGTAAGTGCCGACTGATGACCTTAAATTAGTTGTTAGTATATTTCTTAGCACTCTTGGAGTTGTTAGCAAGCGCTTCCCAGTCACAGAATCACATCTAACATTAGACATTAGGCTGTAACTTCCTTGGAGTGGCAATCAGCATCATATTGTCATTCTGTGCCCACTTACCTACGCCAAATTTTTTCCGTGCCTGCTCGCCCAACCTTCCAACTCAGGCCAGGCAAAATCCAGGTAGCACAGTCATCTCCGAAGTCCAGCGTCGCAGTCCAGCACTGTTGAATTGAAGGAGGACATGCCCCTTTTTTACGGCACTAGCTGCCGTAAAGCAGGTGAGTTTAAAGGTCTGATTGAAGTTGACAGGCCAGGGAGAAGGTAAGTGGATAACATTTAGGAGGTGGGGTTTTCAGAAGGATTCGGACATTCGGGAGAGGGTTGGGGGGTCGAACATTCTGGAGGGGCTGGGGGAGTGGTTGGACATTCAGGATGGGGTTGGGGGGGGTGGTCAGACATTCTGTGGGGGCTGGGGGATCGGACATTTGGGAGGGGGTAGTGGGGGTCAGACAGTCAGGAGGGAGTGAGGGGGGTTTGGATAGTCGGTGGGGTGGGAGGGTCAGATATTCGGGGTCGTAGGGAGGTCAGAATTTCAGGGGGTGGCAGGGTCAGAGATGTGGAGGTGGTGGGGGTCTGGTCAGACCTGGGGAATGGGGGTTCTGTTCAGGTTGGGGGGTGAGTCGGGCCCATGGTGGCGAGGGGGGGGGAGTCGGGTGAGGAATGGGAGGGAGTCAGGTGGGGGAGAATCCCATGGGGGATCGCGGGATGGGTGGGGGAGTCCCATGGCAGGGATCAGTCTGGGTCTTTACAATTGTTACCCAGAAGTTAGAAGAAGTTTTAATTCTTCCAACTTTTCTAGGTAACTATTGGTATAACCCTGTCGGAACAATCCAAAGTTTGTATTTTAAATCACATTTTCAGATGGCTCCCAGCGCGATGCAGTTGGCCAGAGGAAGTGTGCACTTCTGGGCAATTGCCATGCAAATGCTTACTTATGAAGTTCTGAGAGGGATTCCCCAGCGCATCTTTGGAGTACCCCCCCCCAATCCGACGTTGTCTATTATGTTTTATAAGCATGGGTTGGTTGAGTATGGTCAGTACTCTGCCTGTTGTGCACAGCTGATGGGACATGCTGTTCAATACGATCTGCCAGTCAGTGGGATGTATAGCCTACATATCTGGCATCACACAGGCATTGAAATTCATGTACACATTACTCATTTGTGTGGTAGGCAGAACATCTGTTTGGCTTGACGGCAGTGTCCTGTTAGTGAAAAACACCACTGGTGTTGCCACTGTTTAGTAGCAACATGAAGCAGCTAGCTTCACCCGCTGCTCAAAGTTTTGTGATACTTTACTCTTCCAGGGTAACTTGAGGTAGACTGGGCACTTTTCAGGTCCAAATGTTGGCATTCTTAGGACCATTCATGAGTATTCACGATACACAGTGAGCAATGCTCACTGATCGGGGTAGCCATTATCCTGCAGGATAGTTTTGATGCAATCTACTTCAGAATCAAGGTTCCATGGCGAGTAAATAGTTCAGACTTCGTTTACGAGACTATCGATAAGGCCAATCTGTAGTGCATAGAGCTGTAGGAATCCCAATGCCTATATTGACCAGTGCAGGTATTTCTTGTAGTATACAGTAGTAGAGAACCCATTAGCAGATTTCTCAACTAGCATGTCGAGGAAGGGGAGCTTGTTAGATTGCTCCATTTCAAAGGTTAATTTGAGTACAGGATGGAATGCATTTAAGGTGTGTAAGGAAATTCTTACATGTAGCTGCAGATTCAACTATAGCAAATATGTCATCTAAGTATCAGCAAAATGTAAGGAGTAGGAGGTTATGAGCTTGGCAACTCGCGCAGTTTAATTCAGCTTAATGACACTGTATGTCCAAATAGATGGTGTTGCCATTGGCCCCCTCTAGACCCAGCTCTCGCTAACATTTTTGTCAGTTTCCATGAGAAACACATCTTCGATGGAATGACCCCATTAACCACCTACCCCTTGCATATTTCTGATACGTAGATGACATGTTTGCTATATTTGAATCTGCAGCTGCATGTAAGAATTTCCTTCCATACCTTAACGCACATTATCCCACATTCAAATTAACCTTTGAAATGGAGCACTCTAACTAACTCCTTTTCCTCAACGTATAGTTGGGAAATTTGCTAATGATTTCTCTGTTACAATCTACCTCAAGCCTGGAGGCTTGAAGCCAAGGGAGCATGGGGAGGTGGTGGTATGATGGTACTGTCACTGGATCAGGAACCCAGGGTAAAGCGCTGGGAACTGGGGTTCAAATCCCATCATGGCAGCTGGTGAAATTTGAATTCAGTTCAAAATCTGGAATTAAAAGTCTAATGATGATCATGAAACCACTGTCGATTATTGTAAAAACCCATCTGGTTCACTAATACCCTTTAGGGAAGAAAATCTGCCATAATTATTTGGCTGGCCTACATGTGACTCCAGACCCACAGCAATGTGGTTTACTCTTAAATGCATTCAGTTCTCAAGGGCAATTAGGGATAGAAAATAAATGTTGGCCTAGCCAGCAATACCCCCATCCCATGAATGAATTAAAAGAAAAACTGACCATACCTAACCAGCCTGTGCTTACACAACTCAGAAAATAAAGTCTGATATTAGATGTGAATCCGTGATTGGGCAGCACTTACTGAAGTGTGCTTAAGAATTACACTAACATCCAATTTAAGATTATCAGTTGGGCTTGCAATGTAGCTCACCTAGAGGCTATATATATTCATATACAGGGACCTTTCCTCTGCAGGCAAAAAATTAATATGTCCAGGCATTACACCCTTTTTGGAATATGCAAAAGCTTGGGGGACTATAGCTCCCAGGTGCACTCACCATGACAATGTCTCAACCAATCAGAGTCAATTTGCCAACCAATCAGCAGCCCTTTTCTCATGTAATATAACTTGTCGTTCCCTTTGAAATTTGGTATTCTTGCACCTGTCCTGATGAATGCAAGACAAAAAACTTCTTCAGCATGCATCTGTTTTCAGCAATACTCATTTATCAATATATAAGTCTGTTTATTGCTCTTGTTTCTGCCTGTCTGTCTCTTTGTCTGTAGGTGTCATCCTTGGCTCAATCGTAGCACACTTGCCTCTTAAGTCTAAAGGTGTGGTTTCAAGCTCCTTGCCACAGATTTGAGTGCATAATCTAGGCTAGCACTTCAGTGCATTACTGAACTTTCAAAGGTTAATTTGTGTGCGTTAAGGTGTGGAAGGAAATTCTTTGGCTGGGTGTGTTTTTGGTGAGGGGTGGCAAGTAAAATATGACGAGTGGTTAGCCCACTGCCTTCCCACCCACTCCAACCCAGTCCCCAAAATATGGTAGGCGGGCGGTTGCTGAAATTGGCACCCTGCCCGCCATTTTTGTAAAAAATAATTAACAGGCAATCAAGCTCATTAACAAGCCAATTGATCTGAATATCACACTGTCCGAACCATAATACGGTCGGCATGGGTAGGCGGACGAGAGTTAGAACTCTGTTTTTTAAACACAACTGGTGAAAAGGCAGGATGGAAGGTGGGGAACTTTGGGTTGTCCTTAGCACATTGGGGGCTAAATGATATCCCCTCTTTGTGTCTCCCCACCTGACTTCCAAAACCTGCTCCCCCATCCACCTCACTCCCGTTAGGGTGCTCGATGCCTTCCTGCCCTAAAAGCCTGGGACTTAGCTCAGTCTGGGATCTATTGCTCTTCTACCTGAGGCCTGCTTGCAGGTCCAGCCGCATCCACTACTGAGTTCTGGTACTGCTGGGACTGTTAGAGCTGCTGGCCAATCCTCCCGCTGTGGGGCAGAAGTCCCACTCTCTGCTCGTTAGGCCTCCACCAGCATGTTATTGCTGTGGGGTGGCCTGTTTTAAGTTGATGGATTTGAAAGTAACTTTTGTAACAGGTGGGGAAAACAATACACACCCACCTCTCGTAAAATTCAGCCCAATGTATTTCTTTTTTTAATCTATCTCAATTCCTTTGCATGCTTACTTTATGATAACATGACTTAAACTCATACTGGGTACTCGGTACAACCCAAACTTGCTATAGCTTTTTCAATAACAATGTATGGAAAAGTGTAGTAATTATAGTTCTGATAAATGTAAAACTGTAGCTTTAAGAGTAATCCTGTGTGTAAATCACATGATCTGTGTAAACCAATGAGTTAGCAGCGTAGGGAACCTCCAGGAGACCTCCAGGAGAGAGGTCTTCTTTAGTTATAGAGTTTGATGCACACATGTAGTTGTTGCTGCTGTTTGGAAATAAAGTTAAATGTGTCCACCAAGAAAAGTTGCCTGGAAGATCAACTCTATAACGAACTGGTGACAAGGATAAATCAGATCCGGTGATGTACCTCGCCCAGCGATTGTGAGCACCTAAGTTCATTAAAATGAAAGGAAGATATACTCATCCAAGATGCCACAGTTTGGCAGAGTCGATCCCTTTGAGCCAGTCACAGATGACTGGTCTCAATATATAGAACGTCTTGCATTCTACTTTCAAGCCAGCAAAATCATGGGGGAGTAAAAGAGGAGACTGATTCTCTTGAGTATTTGTGGGAGCAAAACCTACAGTTTAATTCAAAGCCTGATGGCCCCCAGTGCCCCAGATTCAAAGACCTTCAGTGAATTAGTAGACCTCGTTAAGGGACATTTTCAACCCAAGCCCTCAGTCACAATGCAGAGGTTCAGGTTCAATTTACGGAATAGAATTTCAGGAGACTCCATTGCTTCCTACATGGTGAAATGAAAACAACTAACGGAATATTGTGATTTCAGTGAAACCCTGAATGACATGCTCGGGGATCATTTGGTATGTGGCGAGCTGGAGAATGCTATTCAGCAAAGATTGCTGACCAAAGTGAATCTTGATTTTAAGAAAGCGTTAGAAATAGTGCTTGCGATGGAAAGTGCTGTAAGGGATTCACAAACGATTCAAGGGGCACAAAATGGCGCCATTCTCCTAGTTGGGTGGGAACAGTCAGCCGAAAGTGGCGTGAAAAGCTGGGACTCCACCGCGAAGCGGGAAACAGCCCCCCCAACCGAAAACTTAGAGGAAACAGCTTAGCATCGAAGTCAAAAACTAATTTTTATCAATGTAGAAACAATCATACTCCTAATAATTGGCAATTTAAAAAGGTAGAGTGTTACTTGTGTCACAGAAGTGGACACATGTTGAAACATTGCAAAGTGAGATTTAAACAGGCTTCCATCAATAATCAAAGTCCAATGAAGTATATAGTTTAGAAGAGCCAGAAACAACCAATTCTGACATTTATTCATTATTCAACATGAAAGTTGGGAAGACAGAGCCAATTATTGTCACAATGCAAGTGAATGGTAAACCATTAAAAATGTAAGTAGACACGGGTCCTTCAACTACTGTAATAAGAGAACACACTTTCAGATATTTAAATAAAGGTGTTCATCAATTAAATTTGGATGAACGTCTGCCATGTTGAAAACATACACAGCCGAAGAAATCTAGGTAAAAGGTATCACCAGAGTAACTGTTCATTCTAGGCACCAATCAGCACAGCTATCAGTGATGGTGGTAGAAGGTGAAAAAGAAGGGCCAAGCCTTCTAGGTCATGATTGGTTGAAAGAGATTAAATTAAACTGGTCCGAAATCTTCCAGTCGCGAGCAGGGGTACTGCCAGAACTGTTTAAAAAAATATGACACCGTCTTCAAGGACGGATTGAATAATGGATGAAAAATCAAAGGCCTACAGGCCAAGATTTACGTGGACCCAGAAGCAACCCCTTGCTTCCTGAAAGCAAGACCAATGCCATAACCCCTGAGAGAGAAATTGGATGCTGAGTTGAACCGGGTAGAGAGACTGGGTGTCATAAAAGCAGTTCAGTTCTCAGAATAGGCAGCACCCATAGTCCCTGTCTTTAAACCAGACCAGACCATCCGGATCTGTGGGGACTATAAACTAATGGTCAACAAAGCAGCCATACTGGACAAGATTGAAGACTTCTATGCCAAACTAACAGGAGGGACAATGTATGCAAAGCTTGACATGAGTCACACATATCAGCAACTGGAGCTGGATGAATTTCTGACCATAAATAACCCACAAAGGGTTATACCAATATACACACCTGCCCCTCGGGTGTTTCCTCAGCCTGTGCCATTTTTTAGAGGACAATGGAGAGCTTACCATAGGGACTACCTCAGGTTGTGGTCTACCTGGATGATGTACTGATAGCTGGATTCGCAGTAAAGGAACACTTGGCTAATCTGGAGGAAGTCCTGAAACGATTTTTAGAAGCAGGAGTGCGCTTGAAGAAGGAAAAATGCACTTTTCAGGCAAAAGAAGTAATTTATTTGGGCCACCGGGTAGCTGCCCAAGGGTTACATCCTGGTGAAGGGAAAGTTAAAGCAATCAGAGAGGCACCTGCACCTAAAAACGACTCGGAAATTAAATAATTTTTTGGGATGGTAAATTATTAAGGCCGATTCCTACCAAATTTATCAACAGTTCTAGCCCCTCTATATTCACTGCTAAAGAAAAACCAGCATTGGGTTGGGAGTCACACCAAGAAGAAGCTTTCATAAAAGTAAAACAGCTCTTGCACTCTTCAAATTTGTTAGTGCACTATGGCCCGACAAAGGAATTGGTACTACACTGCGATGCATCCCCCTATGGAGTGGGAGCAGTACTACCTCACAAGATGGACGATGGTACAGAGCGGCTGATAGGCTATGTATCCAGGACACTTACCACAGCTGAAGAAGGGTATTCTCAGATCGAAAAGGAAGGCCTGTCGATTATTTTTGGTGTAAAGAAATTTCACCAATATGTGCATGAGTGACATTTCTCAATAGTACCTGAACACAAACCACTTTTGGGTCTGTTTAGTGAGGAAAAGGCTATACCTCCCATAGCTTCTGCATGAATACAAAGATAGACCCTAATTTTGGCAGCATATGAATACACCTTTGTACTTAGACCAGGGATTAATATAGCAAATGCCAATGCCCTAAGTCACCTTCCTTTGCAAGAGAACAATGACCATGTCCCAATCCCAAAGAGCTCGTACTAGTGATGAATTTCCTGGATTCTTCACCAGTCTGTGCAAGGCAGATAAGAAACCGGACGAATCGTGATCCAGTCCTGTCTCGAGTGAGAGACCAAGTGTTACATGGTTGGTCCCAACCAGTCTCTGATGAATTGAAGCCATTTTTCAACCAAAGACACAAGATGAGCAGTCATGATGCATGATGGTATTCTCTTATGGGGTGCACAAGTAGTAGTTCCTTCACAAGGAAGGGAACCGCTCTTAGTAGAGGTACACGGTGCCCATTCAGGAATCTCACGAATGGAGACGATAGCGCAAAGTTATCTTTGGTTGCCAGGGATGGACGGCGGTATTGAAAAGGTGGTACAACGCTGTGTGCAATATCAATAGCTATAAAAGTCTCCATTGACAGCCCCATTACACCCATGGGAGTGGCTTGGTAAACCTGGGTGAGATTGAACATAGACTACGTCGGTCCTTTTCTTGGAACCATGTTTCTACTGATTATAGATGCTCATTCCAAGTGGTTAGACACTTATGAGATAAAGTGATCAACATCAGGCGCTACTATAGAAAAACTACACAAAAGCTTCGCCATCCATGGATTGCTAGAGGTAATCGTCTCAGATAATGGTACTGCCTTGATGAGGCTGAGTTTCAACAATTTGCCAGCATCAATGATATCAATTACATGAAGACTGCACCATACCATCCATCCTCTAAGGGACTGGTGGAAAGAGCAGTACAAACTTTTAAGGTGGGAATGAAAAAGTTAACAGGTGAATCGTTGGAATCTAGACTTGTAATTTCATGACCTATGTAAGTGCTGTAATGTCATAAGGATAAATATCCTAGTAAATACAAAATGTACAGAAAGGTTAAAGGGGGGGGAATGTAGTAATTATAATTCTGATAAATGTAAAACTGTAGCTTTAAGAATAATCCTGTGTTATAAGATCACATGATCTGTGTAAACCAATGAGTTAGCAACGCAGGGAACCTCTAGAATAGAGTTCTTCTTTAGTTATAGGGTTTGAGGCACACATGTAGTTGCTGCTGCTGTTTTGTAAATAAAGTTAAATGTGTCCACCAATAAAAGTTGCCTGGAAAATCAACTCTATAACAAAATGCATTGTATAACAAAAATCTTATAGAAATATATATATATATATATCCATATATATACACCCATATAAGATAATCCTAATTTGGTTTGATGGATAGTTCCCTTTAATAATGATGCTTTGAACTGGAATTTAAGAATTAATTTTCCAAGGCCACATTGGTGTCATAGAACTTCTCTAGTTGCAAGTGCAGGTTATAAAATTTGGGTTTTAATATCATAGCCCTAACTCTGACTTGCCCTCGCCATAAGCAATATGAAAAACAATGAACTTTGCAAATTTCGCATTATTAGGATGTAGTTATACTACTGCTTTCATGCTGCCACTTAAGTAGCAGGATATCTATGGAATCAAGTCTCTATTTGAATGAAAGCAGTGGAGCTAAGCAATTTGGGATTCTTTGCAGGAACTTGATTTTAACGTCATGTGCAGGATAACTCAGATACAGTGCAAGCCAGGTTTAAAAAAATATCCAACTATTAATACATTGAACTTCCTGCATAATTTGTGGACTTATTTCAAAGTTCTAATAAGGCTATGATGCTTCTGCCAAGCTGTGCATTCTAGAGCCATCACTCATACCAGAACTGCAGTACCATCAGAGCCTTTAAGGAACTGCTTTGTGTTTTTGGAGAAATTTTGACTGAATAGGAAAAGCCTGTACAATCAAACCATCAAGATTGTTACATGACAGCATTCCAGATTCATTTTCCAATCACTCCGGGCCAGAATATCTTAAAGTTCAACGTAGCATGGAAAGCAAAATTGTCACTTAGGTTATTAAAAGTGATTGGACTTATTGGCTATAGACTTATTGTGACATAAAGACAGAAATTATTGCTATTGGTGTTGTTCAAATGCAACATGCTAAATTCCTTTCTGTTGATTTTATAGAGGTATCAACCCTTTTAGATTAAAATAGCTAATTCCTCTACTAAAATAGCAGAGCCTGGGGAAATCATTATGATTGTGTTCAGTATTCCTGTTACAACTGAAAAGTAAACAGACAGTTTTGTAGTCAGTCTGATCCCATTAACATTATCAACTAAGGCACCCATTAACATGTGTTGCAGTTCAATTCTCTGAATAAATCGTATTTGCTAAGAATGGTTGTGCTTGGAAAAGAATGTCTTTAAGCTGTAGATAAAAGTATTCAAAATGCAAATGTTAAATCTTTAGCTGTTTAACCAGCAATTTGACCCACACAGAATTACATAGGCCAGGATTTTCCGGTCGTCGGGCAGGCTCAGCAGGGGTGAGTAGGAGCGGCCGCGAATCGGACCCAATTAACGGCCAGCCAGCGTGAATCGCTCGCTGCAGCGCTGCCTGTGTCGGGGGTGGGGGGGGGAGGAGGGCGAGTGTGGAACTTCGTGCATGTGTGTAAAAGCTTTTTGAACATAAAACATAAAGAATTTTGAAATATTAATAACATGTCCCCTCATTTAACTCTGTCACATGAGCAGGGACATGTTACAAATTAGTTTGAAAATTTTTAATTTTTTTAAATTACTGAACAAAACCTCATCCTCCCCCTGGATGAAGTTTTGCAAAAAATCCAAAGGTTGGATGGGCAGCAAAAAATTTCATTTAACTAGAACTTTAATGGCCTTAATACACCTGTTAATTGTCGGTGGGCTCGCTGCCGACTCCCGCGTGCACCCAACCAAAATATCGCACGAGTGCGCGATGATGTCAAGATGCTCACCCGACGTCATCGTGCGTCATTTTATACTTGTTCGGGTCAGGCGCATGCCTGCCTGACGAGTGCAATATTCTGCCCATAGAAATTACAACACAGGAACAAGCTGTTCAGCCCAAGCAGTCTCTGTTGGTGTTTGGTTTCCACACAAGCAGGAATTCTAACCCCATATGCCTTCCTTTTACATATCCCTTTATCACTCACTACTTTCTTTAACTACTAAACGAGTCCTCTTTAATGGGTTACAGCAACGGGGCAGCTAGGAGGAACCTACAGCTGTACAGGGAAGTGGCATTATAGATGTATGGGCCCTTAAGACTTTAAGGTAGAGTTTCCTTCTTCAATTCATGAGAAAATTGATTCATTTTTATTGTAATTGGTGTTAAATGCTTTCAAGTTCCACTTGCAAATATCTTTAAATCTGAGCCTAAACCTGCAAGTTCTCTACATAACAGATCTTTTGGAATATGCCCATCTTCCATCCAAGTCACTGGAGGTGACTATGTTTTAGGAATGTTATTAGACTAGGCAACTTAGCTTTCTCAAGTACTTTGGTGTCAGGAACCTTTTTCTCAATTGATATTTAGAATAGAGATGGTTGGTATATCAATGGTTTCATCTTCTTTCTTGCCGGATGGAGGTGGCCCCAGTCTGGCTGCCAACAGCAGCATTTTTTAAAAATATATTCTTTCATGGGATGTGAACATCACTGGCAGGGCCAGCATTTATTTCCCATCCCTAACTGCCCTTGGTAGTTCAGAACATCTGTGGCAAAGACTGTCACTTGAAAATTGGACTGTTTAACCATGAGATTGCAGCATGGCAAAGTAACTGAACTGCTTTGGACTGAGGACTGAAATGAAGCGGAATTTCTTCACTCAGAGGGTGGTGAATCTTTTGAATTCCCTGCTACAGAGTGCTGTGGAAGCTCAGTCCGTTCAAGGCTGAAATCGATGAATCTCTACATATTTAAAACATTGAGGGGTACCGGAATAGTGCAGGAAAAGTGGTGTTGAGGTAGAAGATCAACCATGATCTCATTGAATGGCAGAGCAGGCTCAAAGGGCTGAATGGCCTTTTTCTGCTCCTAGGAGCCTGAGCAAAACTGGAGTCAATGGGAGTCAGGGGGAAAATTCTCTGCTGGTTGGATTCATACCTAACACAAAGGGAGATGGTTACGGTTGTTGGAGATCAATCATACATCACATCAGGAACTCCTCAGGGTAGTGTCCTTGGCCCAACCATCTTCAGCTGCTTCATCAATGACCTCCTTTCCAACATAAGGTTAGAAGTGGGGATGTTCACTGATGATTGCACAATGTTCAGCATCATTCACAACTTCTTGGATACTGAAGCAGCCCATGTCCAAATGCAGCAAGACCTGGACAATATCCAGGCTTGGGTTGACAAGTGACAAATAACATTTGCACCACATAATTGCCAGGCAATGACCATCTCCAATAAAAGAGAATCTAACCATCGACCCTTGACATTCAATGGCATTACCATTGCTGAATCCCCCACAATCAACATCCTCGGGGTTACCATTGACCAGAAACTGAACTGGACTAGCCATATAAATGCTGTGGCTACAAGAGCAGGTCAGAGGCTAGGAACCCTGTGGCAAGTAACCCACTCCTTACTCCTCAAAATCTGGCCACCATCTACAAGGCACAAATCAGGAGTGCGATGGAATGCACTCCACTTGCCTGGATGAGTGCAGCTCCAACAACACTCAAGAAGCTTGACACTATCCAGGACAAAGCAGCCCACTTGATTGGTGCCCCTTCCAAAAACATTCACTCCCTCCACCACTGACAAGCAGTGGCTGCATTGTACCATTTACAAGATGCACTGCAAAAATTCACCAAGGCTCCCTAGGCAGCACCTTCCAAACCCAAAACCACTACCATCTAAAAGGACAAGTTCAGCAGGTGCATGGGAACACTACCATGTGGAAGTTCCCCTCCAAGTCACTCACCATCCTGACTTGGAAATATATCACTGCTCCTTCACAGTTGCTGGGTGAAAAGCTCGGAACTTCCTCCCAAACAGCACTGTGGGTGTACCTACACCACATGGACTTCAGCAGTCCAAGGTGGCAGCTCACCACCATCTTCTCAAGGGCAAGTAAGGATGGGCATTAAATGCTGGCCTAGCCAGCGATGCCCACATCCCATGAATGAATTTTAAAAATATTCTTATGTTCTTTGATGCATACACCATTGTCTTTTGGGATGGATAGTGACCAAATTTGTTCACCAAGTAATTAATGGCTGTAGCCTAGATTTTCCACAAGTTCCACCAGTGGAAGACAACAGAAACTTAACCGGAAATTGTTCCTCTGGCTCTCTTCTTGCCTCTTCCACTTCTGACATTTTCCAGTGGAATAATTTTCCATCATATCCACTTTAGTAATGCTGCCAACACAGAATATTATTTGTCCTTAGTGTCCAGTGTCACTTTGGATGGCAGAGAGACCATTTGAATTCTAAAAGGTTAAAGTACAATTAATTGGAAGGCAAAGTGATTTTAAAAACAAAAATGCTGACAATGGAAAGTAAAGTCAGGTGGCATGTAAAATGTGTGGCTGAGCTGCTCGTCAGTTAACCACTGGGTCGATTAGGTTAAAATTACCCCTGATTGTTCTCTGCTGCATCTACTCCAGTGAAATAAATTAATCATTTAGTCATTATCATCCCTTTAGAATTTAGAAGGTTTAGAAACCTTCCTTATTTTCAAAAGTCTTCCAAAATCTGTTTTTTAAACATGTTTCAGTCCTTTTCTCATATTACCCTCCCTCAGAGGTTTTTTTGGCTCAAATTGAAGGAGAAAATTCATCAGTACAAGGTATTCCAAGGCTTTTGTGATTCCCTCCAACGGGGGGGGGGAAATCCTGCCCCATGTAGCAGTTACTAAGCAACATCCAAAGGCTGGGATTCATAATCAATTATGAGAAACCTCAGCTACAACTCGGAGCCGAGCTAACATTCTTGCTGATATTATTTCAGATGATATTTAAAACAGTAGCATAAGCTATCCAAAAATGTATTTGCAAAAGTTCATGATGCAGCAAATGTTGCATCAGTTGTAGCATAAACTTGTTAAGTTCTTCCAATGCAAAATTTCAGGACAAGCTGTCCCTGGATGTTCTAAGAACTCAGTCAGTCAGATAAACATCCAAAATACCTCACTAAGGGTAACTTTTGAAATTAGTTCCCTGGACTCAGGACGTTTGGAAAGAAGTTCCAGGGGATTTGGACCATCATCAAATTTCTATCATTAGAATTGTGGTTTTTTGTAATTATTAATTTACTAATGTTAATGTACTAACATTATTGTCCTGTGCTATTTAAAATTCGAAAAACACTCTATGCAAAGTGTTTCTTTGTGGTATTTGACACCATGTTCTCAGTTGGTTAGGACATAGGTCCTTGGGAGTGTGACAGTATTAGCGGGAAACCCACCACACAGAAAAGTTTCAAAAACTCGGTTTCAAATGACAATTCTATTCTTCTTTTAAAATTATTATATTAGGCTAACATTGTGCAATAACCAAAAAATGAAAATTCAAACTCACAGCTTAACAAATAATATAATTATTTAAACATTATTGAATGTTACAAAGTAAAAAAGGTGATGTAAGCCTGCAGATGGTTTTATTCTCATGCTCATTCCCCTTACCCTTTTAGTATTCCACTTTTTCCTTTTTTGAAGAATTTATGGGGGAGAATTTTCTCCCCAATGGGGGGGGAGTTGTGCGAGAGCAGGTGTAGGCGTGTGCACAGCCAACCGCCACCCGCGATTGGCTGGACGCCGCCATTTTACATGGGCAGGCCCATTAAGGCCTGCCCAACGTGATGCGCACCCGGAAGTGCTGAGTGCTCCCTGTAGAAGCGGGGGGTGTTGCTTGAGTCACATGCGCGCATAAGAGCATAGAAATCTTCCTGAGGCAGCTCTGTGCCTCAGGGAGATTAGTTTAAGTGTAAAAAATTTTACTAAAGGAAAAAAAAATTTTTAGGACATGTCCGCTCCTATGAAACTGTCACATGAGCTGGGAAATGTGTATGAATTTTATTTAAAAAATTTTCAAACCTTTAATAACCTTCATGAAACCTCATCCCGCCTGTGGATGAGATTCCATGAAAAATGCGAAGGCTGCCTGGGTTCCTCAACTGCCCAACAACCTTAAGGTTGGACGGGCAGCTCATTTTATTGATTTAATTGATAGTTAACTGGCCTTAATAGGCCTTTGACAGTTCGGTGGATGCGCAGCCGACTTCGGCGCGTGTATGCCGAACTGAAAATTTGAATGACGCGCAGTGACGTCGGGACTCACGCCCAACGTCACCATGCGTCATTTATGCCTCAGCAAGTGGGCTCCGCCCTGGCTCGCCGAGCCGAAGATTCTGCCCATGGAGTCTGCTTCAATAACATTTTATGATAGAGAATTCCAAATTATAGCTGCCATCTGTATCAAAAATTAATTCAAATCTCCCATTTAATTATTTTGGTGAAATCTTAAACTTGTAACTTCTCATTAAATATAAGTATGTGATAATAGACTAACAAACATGCAGCACAATTGCTGTGTTTAAGCAGTTAAGCATTTATTAATGCCTAAGCCACAGATATTGATAAACAGGATTACACTAACAATGGTGTAATTCATGGCAAATCCAAAAGGCATTAATTCATTACGATTAAGGCATCAGGTTCAAACTTCCCAGAAGCCAACATTCCAGACCTGATGTTATGCATGAGAACAATTCCATGTGCTTTCAACTGTTTAGCTGCAGACATCCAAATCCTTCTGTTGTTATGCAGAAGGATTGGGGCACTTGTACAGGAATCACAGAAAGTCAACATGCAGTTACAGCAAACAATTAAGAAGACAAGTGGTATGTTAGCCTTTATTGCAAGGGAGGGTGGGGTGGGGTTTGGAGTATGGAAGTCTTGCTGTAGTTATATAGGGCTTTGATGAGAGTGCAGCTGAATACTGTGTACAGTTTGGTCCCCTTACCCAAGGAAAGGGTGTAACAAAGGTTTGTTAGATTGAACAACCTTCTCATCCTAGGAATCAATGTGGAGAGATTGAGTAGAATGGGACTATATTATCTGGACATTAGAAGAATAAGAGATGATCTTATTGAAATGTTTAAAATTCTTAGAGGTCTTGAGAGAGTAAATGCTGAGTGGCGGTTTGCCTTAGCTGGAGAGTCTAGAACTAGTGGTCTGTAGGCTGAGGATGGTCGGCTATTTAAGACATTGAAACATAGAAACTAGGAGCAGGAGTAGGCCATTTGGCCCTTCAAGCCTGCTCCGCCATTCATTATGATCATGGCTCTCATCCAACTCAATAGCCTGCTCCCGCTTTCTCCCCATATCCTTTGATCCCCTTCGCCCCAAGAGCTATATCTAACTCCTTCTTGAAAACATACGATGTTTTGGTCGCAACTACTTTCTGTGGTAATGAATTCCACAGGCTCACCAATCTCTGGGTGAAGAAATTGCTCCTCATGTCAGTCCTAAATGGTCTACCCCATGTCCTCAGACTTTGACCCCTGCTTCTGGACTCCCCCATCGTCAGGAACATCCTTCCTGCATCTACCCTGTCTACTCCTGTTAGAATTTTATAGGTTTCTATGAGATCCCCCCCCTCATTCTTCTGAACCCCAGCGAATATAATTCTAATCGACTCAATCTCTCCTCATATGTCAGTCCCGCCTTCCCAGGAATCAGTTGGGTAAACTTCGATGCACTCCCGCTATAGCAAGTACATCCTTCCTCAGATAAGGAGACCAAAACTGCACACAATATTCCAGATGTGGTCTCATCAAGGCCCTGTACAATTGCAGCAAGTCATCCCTGTTCCTGTGCACAAATCCTCTTGCTATGAAGGCCAACATACCATTTGCCTTCTTTACTGCCTGCTGCACCTGCATGCTTAAGACATATCCCCTTTGGAATGGAAAAGCATTTAGGAATGCAACATCAAATTTATCCCTCACTAGATGTTAATTCCTTGTTTTTTAGTTTAGTTTGTTTAATTTGCAGTAACTCAGATGTAAATATTATGAAGTAGTCATTCACTATTCCATATAATAGGAAGGAAAGAAATGATTGCTTTGAAATTGAGCCATGTGTTCACAACAAATTTGTGAGAAACTGCTTTTTTGTTATTTTAATAGAGGTTCTAACCCCTCTCATTTAACATTGTTAATCCATCAAATGGTGGCATTTCATATGGATGGTTTAAGTGATTGTTCATCATTAATTAAGGAGCCCAATATCAGGGCAAATATCAGAGAGGAATTTTAGTCAGCTCCTGTGAAATGAGAGCTTACGAAATATGAACTTCATATTCCACCACTTTTAAATATGGATTATTCCCTTCCATGGAATCTGTGCCCCTCCACTTCTCTACTTAATATACATTTTTTTTCTTATAGATTGCAGCAATGTACTCCAAGGTGGCAAAAAAAGGTCCCAGAAAGGAAATACCATTAGCACTAGACAGGGGACTTCAAAAAGAAGGCAACCTAAATTACCACTTCTGGTCAACAGGGAATCTGAATGAAGAAGAATCAGAATATGAATCTATCAAGAGTCCACGGTGGCATTCAGGCAGTCAGATAACAGGGGATGATCATGATTATGCTTCAGTTAGTGAAAAGACCTGGGGAATGAAATGCAAGAATGAAGGAGAAGAAGAAGAAGAAGATGAACCAGGCTACGAAGCAATTAATATGAAATGGAAGAAAATTAATCTTGCTATTAAGAGTGGCAAAGTACAAAAGATTACTCAAGAGAGGCAAACAGAAAACTATTATGAAAGTATCAGTGAACTGCAGCAGAGCTGTACACGTACACAAGTACTAACATCAGGTAATGGCAAAGAGGTCTATATAACAGGACTCTAGTTGAGTGTTTGCAAGGATGGAGAAATCAAGTTATATGAATCTCATGAAACAAAATGATAATTTTAGAAAAAACATCACTGACGCCTTCTGCGATGTTACAGACATTTTAAATTCAATTGCTGGAATATAGAACATAAAATAGTCTACAAATTATAATTGCCAATATTAGTGGATGAACACATAACATGTACAGAGGAATGTCATATGAAAACATTAAACACCGACTTTAAATTAATGGAGACCAAATATGCTTTTAGTGATCACCACTAATATCAGTGATTAGCATGTTTAATGTATATAATTTTTGAAGGAGAAATCAATCCTCATCATGGAGTGGTAAATCTCAGTAACTTACTCGCCAACAGAACGATTCCAAATTTCTGGGTCATACTTACACAAATGCTGCTGAAATTTATACCGGTTCAAGCGACAGTCTTGCCCTTAGGAACTTGCAGCTGAATTTCCTGCGCAGCTCGCTCATCATCACCGGAATGTAAAAGCTGACATAAAACAAGAGCAAGTGCAAGGTCGTCAATAGGGGTAATAGCCAGTGGGCTGCTGTCTTCTACCATGGCACTTTGGTTAAGCACAGTGCAGGTCACAGTAATTTTTTTTTAAATTGTGGGGGGTATCACTTAAAAATTCTAGGAGTTTTAGTTAGTATCAGGTAACTTCAGGTCATGCTACAGCTAAATGTTTTGGCTTAAATATACGGCAGCACATTATTCACATAAACCCAGGGAACAACGGGACTCAGGTTGGAACGATGTCAATGTCCATATCAATAAGCTGTGGAGGAGTCTAACAAACATATTTTTGGAAGAGGCAGTCAATGAAATTTACACAAAATAATGGCCCGGATCATCCGAGGATCTGATCATCCAAGGTGCGGATCATTAATCATCGTCGGATTGCTGCTCCACTCAAACTTTACCTCATCTCAACGCTGCTCAGCATTTCTTGCCGGGTGTTCTGAGCCCAACCTTACCAGAAAAGTGGAGTTCCGCCTCCTTGGGATGCACTGTCGCAGTGCTGTAGAGTCAGGGGGAAGTCTTAAGACCCCACCCTTTTTACGGCACTAATTGCCATATTTAAAGGTGACTGTTAGTGAATCAGTAGGGTGGATGAGTTGGCAGGTTGGTATGGTGGTAGGTGGATAAGTGGATAGGTGGATCGGGAGATAGTCAGGTCAGATCAGGAGGGGTGGTCAGGTTGGGGACTAGGCAGGTCGGGTTGGGTGTGTAGTTGGGTGATGACAGGTAGTCAGGTCTAGTTGAGTGTTTGAAAGGGGTAGTCAGGCCGGGCCAGGTAGTACGGTCAGGTCTGGGGGTTCAAGGAATAGTCAGGTTAGGTTTGGTTGTGTGGTCAGGGCTGTAGTCGGGGTTGCAGGAGATGGTTGGGGTCTTGGGTGCTAGCTGGGGTGTCAGGGGATAGTCAGGATGTTAGGGGCGGGAGGAGTCGGGGTGCCAGTGTGAGTGATTGGTGGTCAGTTCTGGAGTTAGCAAGGAGTTAGACTATATTTTAATCCAGTGCTTCCAAGATTTTCTTTCTGCTGTGACCCTGTTTTAATGCTTAACACTTGGTATGATTCCAGAGTGAAATTGTAGGGGGAGAGTTGTTGAGCTGGTTGAGGGGTAAAACAGCAGGGATACAGGCACAAAAAAAATCAAGACACCTACAACTTTGCAGGCTCTGTTATTGAAAATGATCGAGCCTCAGAGTTCATTGGATTTGACCATCTCCATGGGGAGAAAAATCGCGCACATTTAAAGGGGCATTGCAGGCATTCCCAGCACTGTCAAATCTCAGTGTCCACCCCACAGCTGCCATTGCTGCTTCAGAGCTTGCAACCCCACTTGCCTGCCCTGCGATCCCACTGGGGTTCATGACCCACAGTTTGGGAACTTCTGTTTTAATCTGCCTAACATTTCCTAGGTAACTATTTAGATAAGCACCACAGAACTGTTGAAATTCTCTGACTCTAGCTCAGAGTCAAAGACAGTCACGGTGGGTCCCGGGGAGCAGGGAAATTACCCATTGGAAGTTAAAACTTGCCAGGCAATTCCCATGGAGGTCAGCATATCAGGACTTCTGCAGGGTCCCGACGTGCATCTTGGATGGGACATCCAGTCTCCGATGATACAGAGACTGGAAGATCTGGGTAAATATTTATATTTAAGCATGAAGCGCGCGCAAATCAGTTACACGCAAATTTACGGGATTGGATAGGTGGGATGGTGGGAGACGCATTGATGCATTTAGATCATTGTTGGACAGAGCAGGGGAGCTTCAGTTGTTCCTAAATTATTAAAATGCCTTACTTTCTGAAAAGGGTTGAACTAATCTTTAAAATGAAGATCAACAGTCCTAAAAATGGTCTATCTCCTGCAATCATGAGTTTTATTTTCACCTTTACCAGGTCTGATATTTGGCTGCTCTGTTTAAAAGAGCATTGGCAAGTTTGATTTTCCAAAGCCTTTTTTTTCAATTGAAGTTATTTTTCTAAAGCAATGAATTTGCTTATGTTTAAGTGATCAGTGAACATCTTTGCAATGTTATTTTTCAGATTTTGTAGCATAATATGACTTCTTAATTTTTATAAGATTTGTTGTATATGTATATAGTAAAGGAAAGTGAAGGCACTCTTTAACAAAGTGAATTCCTGCCCTACATCCAAATAACGTACAGATCCACAGTTATATTTTTAAAACTTGATGCTTTATCATCTGGCTCTTCTATTTCCTGTTGGAGTTAACTTATAAACTCACAACATATTTACATTGGCTGAAAAATTAAACTGACATTTATTCTCTTGTTGCAATTAGCTTAGAAACATTTGCTTCTTATAAAATTATTTTTGTTTTTCATATTATAATATTTCTTTAAGATAAATCTACATATTTTTATTGGATCAGTGTATTAAAGCACAAGTCACTTGATATATCACATCGCAGCCTGTGTTAGAGTAAGTTCAACAGTAGCATTTACTTTGGATAGTCTAATTACAATGATGGAAAAAGAATAGCAATATTAGTTAGACTGTCTTACATTTTTAATCATTTATTCATACTTAATTCCAAGTCAGATGGCTAGCGTAATAGCTGGATCCAAATTATTAGACCTGCTGCCATTGAAATTATATCAAAAATATTAAACCAAATTATTACTCAATTATGACAATGCATTCTTATAATATTCCTTCTGCATAATTTTAAATTATTAATTATTTAAAATGGACTCTTAAAATATCATACAAATGAACTCATATAAATATATAAAATATTTGTATTGGTTTAATTTTTAAACTGCAGTTTTAAAATAAGCAATTGTCATCCACACATGTACCTCAATGACCACACCTAAATATCTAAATATTTTTATGTTTCAGTTAGACGTGTACTCAGAGTATTCTTCACAAAAATATTTACGTTTTTACATTTTTAGGTAAAATAATTTTTATCATTTTTTTAATGCTTGAAAATGCATACAACCAAGAAAACTTGTAAATGAGAAGCCAAATAAATTATAATTTAAATCTCAAATTAGACAAAAATTGCTTAAGCGAATTTAAACAAAATACCATGCCAGATATCTCTAGGCATGTACCATCTGGAAGGAATAATGCAATGATAGCTGGTGGAAACAAAAAAAATGACAAAGCAAGAATCAGCAGCTGTTCATTGTTTTAATGTCAGAAATATTTATATGAAATTTTGTCCGTTACAATATCAATCATCTAGATGTATTTATAGATTAATGTCGTTGGAAATTTTTTCAATGGTATTCCTTGCTGCAGTTTAAGAGGTGTAGTAAAAATTAAAACCCACCCCTGTATGCAGTTTTGATAGACCCTGCCACAAACAGTTCCCGAAGAAATAATAGAGGTTATGCTGCGTTCTAATGATAATGTACATTTTTTAGTTTAATATCTGCAACAAAAGAAAACCTCTTTTAATAAGTTATCAATCTTGTTTTTTTTTAAATTCTTTCCCGGAATGTGAGCACTGTTGGCAAGGCCAGCATTGTTGCCCAATGTTCAGCACCATTCATAGCTCCTCAGATACAGAAGCAGTCTGTGCCCAAATGCTGCAGGACCTGGACAACATCCAGGCTTGTGCTGATAAGTGGTAAGTGGGGAAATAGTGGTGCAATAGTAATGTCACTGGACTAGTGTCATGAAAGTATAATAATTCTCATAACTTTATTGTGAAAGTCGGTTAATAGTGGGATTTGGATAGTTTCTTTGTGTGTGGGATTTAACTGGAGACAGCTGGTCTGGAGGTTTTTGATTCATCAAAAGAAGCTAGGTTTGAAATGCTAAATGAGTAAACTTTGCTGAAGTTTTAGAAGGTGAAGTGAGGAGAATTTGCATTTTTAGATAAATCAAGATAGTTTGAATTTCAAAGAGGTGGTAGGATGTTACACCTAGCCAGAGAAGCTAGGCCAAGTAGTGTGTTTATTTTTTCCAAAGGTTACTGCTAGCATTAGCACCATGAAATGATTTATATTATGAGAAATGTAAAGTTCCAAAGAAAAATGGGAATAATGGAATTTGCATTAAAAGGAAGAAACATGTATAAAGGAGAAGAGGCTATGTGTCAGAGAGGAAGGCATTGTAAGATGTACCAGAAGTGTGAAAAGCTTCCAGTATTTGTGCATTAACCTGCTGTCTACAGAAACCGAAGCGAGAAAAAGCCACTTTGAATTCTACTGTCCAAGGTATTGTGTTTGACTTGCTTGGATCTGTTTAAATTTACTTTTTACCATTGCCTTAATGGGGGTGTAACTGGAAGCCAGATTAATTAGGGGTTTTAGGAGTTATTATAGTAGTAATTTGTAGACCTATGTGTGTGCTTGAAACCTTTTGTTAATAAATGTTTAATTTAGTTTTGTAAAAATCTCTAGAGTCTTGGTTATTACTACAGAATTCAGGGTATGTACCTCGAAATAAAATACAAATTGCAAAAACATTGCAACTGCATGTTCAAGTTTTCCTCGTGGATTTGATCCCTGGCACACATCATTTGCCACGTCATAACACTAGTAATTCAGAGGTCCAGGTTAATGCTGTGGGTACACAGGTTCAAATCCCATTATGGCAGCTGGTGGAATATGGAATTGAAAGCTAGTTTCAGTAATAGTAACCATGAAAGCATTGTTGATTATCATAAAAAAACATCTTGTTCACTAATATTCTTTAGGGAAGGAAATCTGCCATCCTTATCTGGTTTGGTCTACATGTGACTGGGTCTGCAGACCCACAGCAGTGTGGTTGATTCTTAACTGCCCTCTTAAAATGGCCTAGCAGGCCACTCATTCAAGGGACAATTAGGGATGGGAATGTTGGCCTTGCTAGTGGTGCCCACATCGCATGAAAGAGTAATAAAAAGTAACATTGGCACCACACAAGTGCCAGGCAATGACTATCTCCAACATGAGAGAATCTACCTATCTCCCCTTGGCATTCGATGGCATAACATCACTCAATCCCATGCTATCAACATCCTGGGGGTTACCATTGACCAGAAATTGAACTGGATCAGCCATATAAATACTGCGGCAACAAGAACAGGTCAGAGGCTGGGAATTCTGCAGTAATTGACTCACCTCATGCCTCCTGAAAGCCTGTCCAAGGCAGGCACAAGACAAGAGTGTGATAGAATACTTGCCTGGATGAGTGTAGTTCCAGCAACACTCAACAAACTCAAAACATCCAGGACAAAGCACCCTGCTTTATGAGCTCCCCATCCACCACCTTAAACATTCACTCTCTCCACCACCGGTGCACAGTAGCAGTGTGTATACCATCTAAGGATGGACTACAGCAACTCACCAAGGATCCTTCAATAGCACCTTCCAAAGCTGCACCCTTTACCACCTAGAAGAACAAGGACAGCTGATGCACACCGGTTGTACTTACAACACATGCTCTGCAGCCACTCAAGAAGGCTCAACACCACCTTCTAAATAGATGGGCAATAAATGCTAGTCTAGCCAGCGATGCCCACATCCTGTGAAAGAGTAAATAGAAAAAAAATACTTAATTGACTGTAATGCATTGTGGGATGTCCTGAGTTTGTGAAAGGCACAATATAAATGTAAATTCTTTCTTTATTTGCTTGTGTAATGAAATAATCACTAGTTTAAAAGTTTGTTATTATTGGAAAATTCTTTTTGTAACACATTAAAAACGACTGTACTTTAAGTAATTCATTGTGAATTCATTCATTGCTTTGGGATGTTTCTGAGGGACACAATAAATGCAACTTCTTTCTTCTTACAAGCACTCAAATAAATAAAACCAATAAATAAAACATAGCACGCAGCATTATTCTGCAGTCAATTTCCCAAGTTATGGTTAAGCTTTCTATTTGATGATTATTTAAAAAGAGGTGGAATAAAAATTCTCATCACAATTATGAAACTGAATAAGTTCTACATTGCTCGGCTACCACAGCAATGCAAGGTACAAAGATAGAGAGGATGAAATCTGAAAGTCAGCCATAAACATATTAAGCCCTGAAATTACATGGGATACTAACATGATAATTCTGAACAGAATCGTCTGAAATGCTTCCCTCTATTTAGCAGAGGCAATGACCAACATATTTTACAAAGGAAAGAGCAATTTCAGATCAATGTTTAAAGTGTTTGTACTCTGCTATCCTACGGCAGAATTTGGGTGACACAAAGAATTATTAATATGCTAGAGTGCTTTTACTTATAGTTTTCAGAAAAACTGATATGTTCACAAAGGACTCTGGGAGAAACAAAAGTCAATAAAAGCAGTTTGACATTCCCCTCCCTCAGGAGTACATTCTCATTAATCATTGCTTCTATGCAGTGTTGTTAAATATTAAATCAATAGTGCTGGGGAAATCAAATCTAGCTTTACCTTTAACATGTTGGCATTTTCAAAATTCAGTTTAACAATGTGGATTTCAACTATTTATTGAAACTGGAAACTCTCATCAGAATGTGTAAATATTGCAAAATATATCAGTACATCAGTGCACTTTTTATTTAAAATATACATATTTTGATTGTATAAAGTATAAGGCTAAAAATTGGCTTGTTCCCATTTTTACGCGCAGGATGTATGATTCCTGATCCCTAGTCCCATTGAAGCAGGCACCATGCAAACTTCATGCTGCCTCTCACTGGAACTATTGTAACGTCAGCTGAGTGTGGCCCATGCTGCTGATTGACCGAACACCCTTATGACCAGGTGAGAAGGGGTGAATTGGCTCCCCTTTATTCAACCTCCTGGGTTGGTCATGACAAAGGTTTAAGTTTCTTTTTCACAACACTATGCCTTTTCCAAACCCTTAGACAGTTACAAGTTTTGTTTGATATCTAGATTATAGGAAATGTTTCTCTCTTCACACTTCTCTGAAGGTGATTTGTTTTTTTCTCACCTTCAACTTGGAAAGTGGCCTTGCATTTTTAAGCAGTTTGCTCTCTCTCAGTTAAAATTGCAAAATTCCAAGTTGAAAAACCATGGGCAGAATTTTGCCCTTGAATGGCGGGCGGGCCCCACCAGCTTGGCAGCAGGCAGGCATCTGACCCCCGCCACTGAAACAGGGCCTGATGCCATCTTAAGTGAGCGGGCCAATTAAGGCCCGCCCAGCGGCATCCCCAACAGTATGCGCTTCCTGTGCGGGGAGGGGAGGAAATCCCCAGCTGTCAAAGTGCACTCTTTTGCGCTTGCACGCGAAAGAGCTCACTTCTCCCTGAGGCAAAGTCCTGTCTCAGGGAGAATGCTGACAGTGGAAAAAACGTTAAAAATAGAAACATTAAAAAATTATTAACCTGTCCCCCTCATGTGACAATGTCACACGAGATGGAACATGTTAATAAAGACCACATAAACTTTATTAATTTTTTACAATACGAACGTGAAACTTCATCCCGCCAGTGGATGAGGTTTCATCCAGAATCTGGAACCCGCTGGGGCTCCGGGCAGGTCTTTAATTACTTTAAATAGCCTGTCAATGGCCCCAATTGGCCATTGGCAGGTCGGCAGGCAAACAGCTGATTTCGCTGTCCGCCCACCTTCCTAAAAATTTAAATGGACCAGGATGACATCGAGGATTCCTCCCGACGTCATCGCGTGTCATTTTCCCCTCGGCGACCGGGCCCCGCCCCCAAATCGCCGAAGGGAAAATCCTGGCCCATATTTTCAAAAATAAAGGGGCATAGCCTAGTGACAACACTCAACAGGGGACCCAGCAGCCTGGAAGTTAGCATCGGTTTCAGTCTCCAAGAGGCAACCTGGTCCTCTTAAAGTGGATCTGCACAGATTGTAAGGAAGTTGATAACTTTCACTTCAGGAATTAGCTATAAAGACAAACACCCCTAATGGAGCAGTGGGGAAGAGAGAGAGTTCCCAGGTTCACAGATGTGGCAGTGGAGGCCCTAGCCCAGGAGGTTGAGAGGAAGAAGGAGACCAGTTTCAACAGGAAGCTGGGAGATCTTCAGGATACACCCTGATAATGGAATGGAGGACAATGCGAGGAGTCTGGCACCAAGGACCTGGCAGCAGTGCTGTAAGAAGCTGAATGACCTCATGTGGGTTGTTAAGGTAAGTGAATGCAGCTTCAAAGGACCTCTCCTATCCACAGCACTACCAGTCTCTCATGCTGCTCAATGCACCACAGCCCCCATCATTGACCCATCAGCAGTCTCTAACAGTCAGAATTCATGCCTAACATTCAGATGCTCCACCTCACTATCAAACATCTTCCAATGATGCCAACCTCAGGCCCACCTTTCGCAACCAGTGCAGACTTTCAGTTATTCAACTATGGCAGACACAAAAGAACCACCTCCTGACCAGGCTCTGCATGAAGGGTGCAATGCATCAAACCCCTGATGAAGAAGTACCATCACTTCACCTGACAGCCAAGGACACCAGCTCAGGTATTGACACTGCACATGCTTTAGAGGGTAGTATAGAATCAGGATCGGCCCATGGTGAGTCACTGGGCAGAACAAGCCTGCAGCCAGGCCACGGGGAAAGGACAATTCATTGTCCAACTCCCTGGAGGGTGGGTTGTAGATGATTTCTGCTACTGGGGACTTTGATGAGGACCTCTGTCAGTCTGTCTATATTGATATGAACACTGTGTAATTTTAAGTTGAATTATATGTTAAGTTAATATATGTATTAAATTATATGTATTAAGTCGGATGTGCACTTGCGATGCCATAGCATACAAGGCTATGGGCCTAGTGCTGGAAAATGTGATTAAAATAGTTAGGCACTTGTTTAACTGGTGCAGACTTGATGGGCCGAAGGGCCTTTTTCTGTGCTGTAGACCTCTTTGACTCTATGGCTCTAAGTTGAACATATGTGGGTTAAGAAAGGTTAAAATGGTTTTAGTTTCACTTAGGTTTTGTTTATGAACCTTGGTACCTGGAAGTCTGAATAGACCTGTGACTGAAAGGTTTCAGGGACTGAATTTTTCAGTTGGTGTGTGGGGGCAAGTCCAACATGCCGGCACATAAAATGACACGTGATGACGTCAGGTGGGCATTCTGATGTCATTGCGCTGTCTCGCGATGTTTCATTCAGCGGGTGCACACCAAAGTCAGCTGCACACCTACCGATAATTGATAAGCCTATTATGCCACTAAGTAATGTAATTCTTTATTCTGCCCGTACAACCTTAAGGTTGGCGGGCAGGCGAAAAGGTCAAGCAGCCTTCACGTTTTTTAGGAAACCTCATTCACGAGCGGGATGAGGTTTCCTAAGGTTTTTAATAATTAAATAAAAAATCTTCTGTGATATAAAGACATGTTCCATCTCATGCGACAAAGTCTCATGAGGGGACATGTTTAAATTTTTTATCCAATTATTTATTTATTTCAAAAGCTCTTCAAACTCCCTGAGGCAGCACCGTGCCTCAGGGAGATTGAAGTGCTCTTTGTGCGCATGCACAAAAGAGCACTGGCCCCAACTCTCCCTCCTCCCGCCGCCCGTACAGGTAGCACTGAGCGCTATGGCTCACGTATTATGCTGGGCGGGCCTTAATTAGCATACCCACATAAAATTGTGGCGTGGAGCTCCAGAACCACTCCCGCCTAGCTCACCCACCGACTGAAAAACTCAGGCCCAGGTCTTTTGGGCTTGTTTGTATATATACATTTTTAATGAGGTCTTACAGCCCCCTAAGTTAAAGAAATTCTTTAAAGTGTGTTGAAAGTTCAGTGGTTCTGAAAAAAGAACACAAAGTAGAAAAGCTTTACTGTTGCCTAGTGACAGTGCCCAATGACAGAGACACAGAAAAGACAGGAGTTGAGATGGGAGTGTTGAGTTTGTGTATCAGAGAGAGAAGGCAGGAATTTTAAGCTCTCTGAGAAGAAAAAAAAACACCAGGCCTTTGGGACAGTAGTTAACTGAATAATCAGTTACAAGACCCAATAAAGTGACCAGTTTAGCAGAGGTACCACTGGAACTCATTTGTTTGCTCTGCAGTTGAAGAAACAGTGAGTTTAGAGTGCGGTTTTTGGATGTTTCGGGAAGAGATACGAGTTGGATGAAAAGCATCAAGTGAATGCTCAGGAATTCACTGGAAGAAAACTATTTGCAACTGTGCCAGTCCTAAGCAATAAGTATTTGTGTCAAGCTAGTGGTAATTCTTCACTGGTTTATGTATCTGTAAAGATATTGTTGGGGTAAAGGGACAGTGGGAATTTGAATTTTCTTCTTGTGTTTGTATTGAGATCTTTCCAACCTTTTTGTCTGGTGTAATATCATTCTCTTTTCTTGTTTTAATAGATATTTTACTTTGCATTAAAAGTTTATTAGCAGACTCCTGTGAATTTGTTCAGTAACTTACCTCCACAATTTCTAAAAAAAAATGGTTAGGATCTATCAAGCCAGGTTTCACTCTAGGCTCTAACTTGTCCAGTATTAACTTCAGCTGGGATTGTAACAATAGGAGAAGGTTGATGAGCATGCATACGGAGTAACTTCATGCATTGTGACGCTGCTGTCACTGTCGAGCAATATGGAGGAGTTTGGCAAAGGACTTCACACAAAGCTTGGAATCCATCATTTCCAGCATGGCCAACTCCAAGACAGCACTTGCAAACATAGAAAATAGGAGCAGGAGTAGGTCATTCAGTCCTTTGAGCCTGCTCCACTATTCAATATGATCATGGCTGATCCCCTATCTCAACGCTGTACTTCTGCACTCTCCCCGTACCCCTTGACTCTTTTAAAGTTCAGAAATCTATCTACTTTCTTCTTAAATATATTCAATGTCTTGGCCTCCACAACCTTCAGTGGGAAAGAATTCCATAGGTTCACCACCCTCTGATTGAATAAGTTTCTCATCTCAGTTCTAAATGGTCTATCCCGTATCCTGAGACTGTGACCCCTTGTTCTAGACCCCCCAGCCAGAGGAAATATCATCCCTGCATCCAGTCTGTCAGTCCCTGTCAGAATTTTCAATGTTTCAATAAGATCTCTTCTCATTCTTTGAAACTCCAGTAAATACAGGCCTACTCAGCCCAATCGCTCCTCATACAACAATCCTGACATCCCAGGAATCAGTCTGGTGAACGTTTGCTGCACTCCCTCTATGGCAAGTATATCCTTTCTTAGGTAAGGAGACCAAAACTGCACACAATACACCAAGACTGGTCTCAACAAGGCCCTGTATAGCTGCAATAAGACATTCTTGCTCATGTAATCAAGTCCTCTGGCAATGAAGGCCAACATACCATTTGCCACCTTAACTGCTTGCTGTACCTGCATGTTTGCTTTCAGTGATTGGTGTACAAGGACACCCAGGTCACTTTCCACATCAACATTTCCCAATCTATCACAATTAAATAATGTTCTGCCATTCTGTTTACCCTACCAAAGTGGATAACTTCACACTTATCCACGTTATACTGCATCTGCCATTTATTTGTCCACTCATTCAATCTATCTAAATCGCCTTGAAGCCCCTTAACATCCTCCTCATCACTGACATTCCCACCAAGTTTCATATCGTCAGCAAATTTGGAACTGTTACATTTGGTTTCCTCATCCAAATCATTGATATATATGGTGAATAGTTGGGGCCCACGCATTGATCCATATGGTACCCCACTAGTCACCATCTGCCACTCCAAAAAAGACTAATTTATTCCTACTCTCTGTTTCCTGTCTGCTAACCTAATCTCAATTCATGCTAATATGCTATCCCCAATCCCATGTACTTTAATTTTACACACTAACTTTTATGTGAGACTTTATCAAAAGCTTTCTGAAAATCCAAACACACCACATCCATTGGCTCTCTTTTATCTGTTCTGTTAGTTATATCCTCAAAAAAACTGCAATAGGTTTGTTAAATATGATTTCCCTTTCATAAATCCATGTTGACTTTGTCTAATCCTGTTGATATTTTCTAAATGTCTTGTTATTACATCCTTTATAATACTCTTGCATTTCCCCTACTACTGGTGTTAGGCTAACCGGTCTGTAATTCCCTGTTTTCTCCCTCCCTTTTTTAAATAGTTGGGTTACATTTGCCACCCTCCAATCTGTCACGATTGTTCCAGAATCTTCAGAATTTTGGAAGATGACAACCAATGCATCCATTATTTCCATGGCCACTTCCTTTAGTACCTGGGATGTAGATTATCGAGCCCTGGAGTTTAATCAACTTTCAGTCCCATTAATTTCTCCAGTATTATTGTTTTAGTAATATTAATTTCTTTCAATTCCTCCTTCTCACTAGACCTTTGGTTCCCTAGTATTTCTGGGAAGTTATTTGTGTCTTCCTCCTTGAAGACAGAACTAAAGTAGTTGTTTAATTGCTCTGCCATTTTCTTGTTCTCTATTATAAATTTTCCCATTTTAGACCGCAAGGAACCTACATTTGTCTTCACTAATCTTTTTCTTTTTACATACTTCGAGAAGCTTTTACAGTCTGTTTTTATGTTCCTTTCCAGTTTACTCTCATACTCTATTTTTCCCCTCTTAATCAATCTTAAACCCACCCATGATACAGCATTTGGAGTTCATGAGATCCATTTTTGCTGCCGTGCAGACTCAGACTACTGCCTTCACAGTTGTGGGTCTCAATGCTCAAATAGACATGCAGGCTCTCACAGCAGTCCACTTATCTGTGCTCCAACATATTACCAGGATTGCTGAAGCACTACCCCTGGAGAGTGCCAGTGATTCCACTGAGCAGAAACCTGCTGTCGTCTCTGAGAATGACAGCATTCAAAATCCCACCATTGTCACTCTGCTAGTGACCTTGCTGTTGCCCTGCAGTGAATCAGCCCAGACTGCTGCTGTTAATGCTGAGGTGATGCAGTTGAAGCTGGGTCTTCAAGCTGCAGCTGCTTAAGGACATCCAAGAAACTTCCAAAGTAAGTACAAAGAATAGCAAGTGTTGCCAACTAATTATAACAGGGTTTTGTTAACATACCCCCCGTCTTAACCTCTAGACATTGGGTAGTATTATGAAAACTATAGTCCCTCAAAGTTGAGAGCAGAGTTTGGGAACTTCAACTCCCAGCAGGGCCTTGGAGCTTTTGCACATGCGTTGACTGGGAAGGGAAGGGAAGTTAAGCGAAAAAGAAGAGGGGAGCAGAGAGAGAGGCTCCAATTAGAGAAAGGGCTGTGGGTAGCAGACTTTCAGTGAAGTGAGCTCA
Organism: Carcharodon carcharias; assembly: GCF_017639515.1. Taxonomy (NCBI): domain Eukaryota; kingdom Metazoa; phylum Chordata; class Chondrichthyes; order Lamniformes; family Lamnidae; genus Carcharodon; species Carcharodon carcharias. The sequence goes on along the minus strand of NC_054480.1, from coordinate 36,373,786 downwards.
GAAGAGGCTCTGGTAATTAAAAGGGCTCAGAAAAAGCCCTGAAGATCCAAGAAGGTAGCCGAAAGTTGTTGACTCCATGCTGTGGGTCACTGGGGCAAAGGTACCCATTTGGAGCAATAGTGTTCTGCTTGGCACAGCTATAGAGCTGAAACTATGCTTGTGAGTTGGTGCTTGAGTGCAGACTTGGGAATCTCAGGAGATGAGATTGAAACGCTACAAGGTGGGCCATTATCGATGCTGTCCAAGTAGAGCAACTTTTGGTGAGGGTTCCAAGGTTAGATATTCGAAGGTGACAATTGGAATCCCTCATGAGAGAGACAGATTTTTAGTGTGATTGACTGACTCACAGTGTTATTGATGTCTGGATGGGTTGTCAAAAATTCCATGGACTCCGTCTTGGTTGCATCTGCCATTTATTGTGCAGTGTGGTGTGTTTGACCACAGTTTACCTGTTAATTCATATGTGCATCATATTAACCCCGAATGTCAGAGTATAAGATAGATATTGTAAATTATTTTATCTTTCTGACCTTGTGTAATAAAGTTTATTTTTGTCTGTTCAAAACCTGTGGCTCAAAATCTTGTGGCTTTCTTCACTTAGTAAGTGTCTTGAATCTCAAACTTTGTCTACTTTAAACAAAACATGATTTGCCCCATTATTAGCCCTTACCACTACCATTAACACTCCCTTTGCCTTGTGTATCACATCTTTGTCAGTCTCTCCTTAGCCCCCACCTATCAGTGACCTTCTATCCAGCTTCACCTTCTCCACCCCCCTCAAACAGCATAAGTTTCATCACATTTTTACTTCTCTTTAGCTCTGAAGAAGGGTCTAATCGGACTCAAAATGTTAACTCTGTTTCTCTCTCCACCGATGCTGTCAGACCTGCTGGGTTTTTCCAGCATTTTCTGTTTTTATTTCAGATTTCCAGCATCTGTATTATTTTGTTTTTATATTATTATTATTATTATTGGTCCAAAACTGGATCTCACCAACAACTTGAGGATGTGGCCAAGGATCATAGCAATAGTGAAAGTAAACTTTTAATCATGAAGGAATCAGGCTGGCTTAAGGGAGAGATCAGTCACACTACTGCAAGAGAATATCTAAGGCAGACCTGAAATCTGTAATAGTCATCCAGGTCAGCAGAATTTTTAGAATTAGATCAGGGATTGTAAAGTGCAGAAATGCACAGTACAAATGATGAGGAGCAAATGGACATGGTCACGGAAGGGCAGAAAAGCAATTTCCAGATATCTACTACCTATGTCTGTAAAATGATTGCTTTATAAACTTGTAATCCATCTCAGTGTGTATGATACCTGTAGATCTACATGGGAGGCCCTTCCCCTTAAGTAATCCTAAGCACACTGTGTCTATTCTTAGGAGTGGTATAACTGATGCAATTGAGACCTTGCGCCCTGGTATCTGTCATTTGATTCAGTCTGGGCAGACCATGTTGACAGGATTTTGACGCAAGCTTCAGCGTTCTCACAGAAGACTTCTGTGCCTTCCCCAACCCGAATCAGATGATGGGAAATGCTGAGAGAGTGCAGAGCCATGGGGAAATTGGAGGAGGTGTCACAGATGAGGGAAATCCAATTTAAAACAACAACATACGCACCACCCATTCCGTTCTCCTGGATTCCCGAGTCTGCACTCAAGCACCAACTCACAAGCATAATTTCAGTTCTATAGCTGTGCCAAGCAGAACACTATTGCTCCAAATGGGTACCTTTGCCCCAGTGGCCCACAGCATGGAGTCAACAACCTTCGGCCTTCTTGGATCTTCAGGGCTTCTTCTGAGCCCTCTTAATTACCAGGGCTTCTCCTGAGCCCACTTCACAGAAAGTCTGCTACCCACAGCCCTTTCTCTAATTGGAGTCTCTTTCTCTGCTCCCCTCTTCTTTTTCCTTTAACTTCCCTTCCCTACCCAGTCAACACAGTGACACTACAATTCTGGTCACCAAGTCTCTCTGGTTTTGTGTGGATCATTTCAGTGTGTTGTCTCGGTAGTGTGTACCTGCAGTGACAGCAGATCACACAGAAGGAGATAATTATCCACCTAAGTTCTAGAGTATTTACAGGGATATCCAGCAGCTAGCCATTTCATTTACTTCTGACGCTAGGTTAGAACCTAGAAGGAACATTAGATTAATTAAGAAGAACTCATCATACATTTACAAAGGTTTTAGCTTTGAGCAATACTAGAAACTGTGAGATAATGAATCGACAGCTTGTCTTGCATCTCTGCTGATTTTGTTTATATCCCTAACTGCATCTAAATGAGCAAAATGCATACTAGTTGATCCACGTTCTGGGAACCAAAACCAAGTATAGTCCTTTGGTTTTTCTTTACACTTTCACAGGATGTGAACTTCGCTGACATAACATTTGTTGCCCATCCCAACTTGCCCTTTAACTGATTAGCTTGCTAGGCCATTTCAGAGGGCAGTAAAGAGTCAGCCACATTGCTGTGGGTCTGAAGTCACATGTAGACCAGGCCACGTAAGGATGGCGGATTTCCTTCCCTAAATCACATTAATGAACCAGATGGGTTTTTACGACAGTTGACAATGGTTCTGGGTCAACATTACTGAAACTAACTTCATATTCCAGATTTATTAATTGAATTTAAATTCCACCAGACTCATGGTGGGATTTGAATCTATGTCCCAAGAGCATTAGTTTGGGCCTCTGGATGACTAGTCCAGTGACATTGCCACTCCACCACCATCTCCCTTGGTAAAGTGGGTTAGATGGGATAATTGGACCAGGGCATGCAGATGTTAAGGCAGACTTCTGGTCCTTGTCATTTTAAATTTTAGTTTCTAAACACCTATGCTAACATTTTATTGGAAACTTCCTGATGTAAAATTGTTATGATGCAATTACACCCTCTGCCAATGGTGGCATTATAGATACAAGAATATATAATATAAATCTGACACATGTAAGCTGGGTAAAAATGGTCTGTGCCAGCAGTGGAAAACAGGCCCATAGTGAAATTGCAATCAATTTTTTATGGTGTTGATCTTCTAGCTACTGAAGTTAATATAGTTCGTATTTACGGTGAGGGTTGTAGGAAAAATGCAAGTAGCTCACTTTCTATCTTCACTCCCAATTAATTATGCCTTCTCCATATCCTAAATGCAATTTTGTCCCAGACCTTTTCACCTTCCAACCATTGCTTCACTCACTCACATCACTGCCTCTTCCTCTTTGAACTATACCACCAACTGCCGAATTCACCCTCCCGCTTGCTCCATTGTCATTCACCTCCCTTTAACTCTATATCCAGTCCAACTCACATGCAGTCACTCACTCAAGAACAGACAACAAAAGGATAGAATCCCCCTCTACTTCAGCTGGTTTTCCTCCACCCCTACCAATCTGTTTCCTTCAGTGGTATCTTTGCTTCTAAAATGCAACATCATATTTTTAAAATCAAATTAGAATGAGGAAAGAAACTGATTTTGTATTTGCCTGTCTCTATCACTGTGAACCAAATCACTCTTTTCTTTGAAATAAAAAAGAAATGCTTAGATCTTCCATTCTCCAGAGGGTTGTACCCCAGAGATACCCCAGATGGTACGCTGGAGGACCCCTTAGAGATCTCCACACAAGGACTACACAGGAATTGCCTGTGAAGTTTCAACTTCCATTGAGCAATTAGCCTGCATCTCCAAAACTCTGATTTAAATTTGCAGACTTCAGATGGTTCTGGTTCTCTTAGCAGAATAGTTACCCAGGAAAAGTTAGAAGGATTGAAACCATTTCTCACTCCTGGGTAACTATATGGTACTGACACCCCGCCCGTCCCCCCCAAAACCCTACTGGACATCCCTGACTACACCCCTCGTCCCCAACGAACCCCCTCACTCCTCCGACTAACCCCCAATACCCCCACCCTCCCGACTATCCCACATCCCCATCACCCCGGCAAAGCCTGACACCTCAACTACCTCCACACCCACTGACCACCCAACTACCCTAGCCCCCCAACTAGCCTCCAACCTGCCGACTAATTCCTCTACCCTAACCCTCCAATACCTGTCTAACCCTTGTGACCACCTGACTAATCCACCACCCCCCCCCAACTCCCCCCACCCCCAGACTATCCGCCAACCTGACCCTCACCCTCCCAACCCAACCACACAACTATCCTCCACACCACTAACTAACCCCCACTCCCACCCCTCAAAACCCACCCTCCCCCCTCACCCACTTACCTTACACACTTACCTTCTCTCGTAGCTTGTCAATGTGGCTGGCACATTTAAATCTACTGGAATACGGCTGCTGGTACCGTAAAAAGGGGCCATGGCTTCACTTGCCCTGATGATCCTGCACCACACTGAAAGACTCCAGGAGCAGATATACTACACATTTCTCAGCAGGCCCAGGCCGGAAGTCTGGGCGAAAAATGTGCAGCTCCAGACTAAGGTAAGTTAAAAAGGAGGGGAGTGACAATCCAGCAATGATTGCCACATCACGGAAAATTTGGCCCAAAATGTTGGGAAAATTCACCAGATCAGGCAAAATCTATGGAAAAAGAAACAGAGTTAACATTTCAAGTAAATAACCTTTAATCAGACCATCATTTTTATTATTGATGATGGCATTTATTGTCCATTCCTAGTTTCCCTAAGAAAGAAAGAGCTTTATATGGCATAACATGAACTGAAATCTCTGATATATGACCTGATATTTTTCAGGGCCAAAATCTTGCTCTGTCCTAATGCTGCATCCTAATGTCACATGAGGAGGAGTGAATTGGTTGGACACTGAGATTATGATTGTGGGACCTTGGGAGAAACTTGAGTAGTATTGTCCACTCTGCAGTTTTTGCTCAGGATGCGACGAATAGGATGTTTATGGGAGTCTCTTCCTCCTATTCCCTAGCTCTCCACTAGCATTCTCAACTGTGTGTAATAGGATTATGGTACTTTGATGGCTGCGGGGCCACTTAGCTCTCTCTATAGACAACTGCTTTTGGTGTTTAGTATGCAGATAGCTCTGTATAGTACTTTCATATTGCGAGTACACCATTCTAAATACGTCTAGTGTATCTTCTGGCACACCCGTCCACACCTCATATTAAACTTGGTTGGTTTCCCAACTTGATGATAATTCAGGTCTGAGGAAGGCACCCAGCCATGAGGTTATAGATTGCAGTGGTATACAATTTTGCTGCTGCTAATGGCCCGTAGCACCTCCTGAATGCACAGTATTGAGCTGCTCGATCTGATATAGTCTGTCCCACTCATAGGTAGTGCCATACTTCATGCTGAAAGTTTTTCTCACTCTGAAGCTCAGACATTGCGTTCAATCATCCGGACTCTGAAAATTTTCGGGAGTCGTAACCATTTTTAGGTCCCTCCCCCTTCACAGCGGCAACAGACTTCAGATGCAATCTTATGTGAGCCGGCCAATAAAGAACCTGCCTCTGGGATCGCTGTCCCAACCAGGCAGTAGGGTTCCGGAGTCGGGAGGTGCACGGCCCATTTCTAGGGTGCCTGGCTGCTTTCGCTGTACAGTGAGAGCACGGCTAAGGGTCAAGCAGCAGCAGCTGCTGGGTCTTAATGCAGAGCCACCATTATCCAACGAGCAGCTGGCACGGCATCAATCCCATTGCTATCGAAGACATCAGTCTCCAAGAGATCCTTATGGGTAGAATTTTCTGCTTGATGTGCAGGGATGGGCCCTGCATGTCAGCACATAAAATGACGCGTGGTGACGATATTTCGCTGGGCGGGCACGCGATGAAGTCCGACCCGCGCCTGCTATTAATTAACGGGCTAGTTAAGGCCCTTAAATCAGCAATCGATGCCGATTTTCAGGCACCCGTGCAATCTTCGGGTTGGCGCACGGGCGCAACAGGCAGGCAGGTAAGAGACTTTTTAATAAATCTCATTCACGGGTGGGATAAGAGGGCTCAATGGGGTTGTCAATCTGATCTGTGAGTATTTATTGCAGAAAGTTTTTTAAACTTGCCTGTGTGATCTGTGTTCAGAACCAATTCCAGCAGCTTTCCACGTATTTTTAACTGTCAGGTCACCAGTCTGCAGTCAGTAATGTTTATCGGGCCTGCAGCTTTCCAGAGGCCTCCTTTTAGCCTGGGTATGGATTCTGACATTCCACTGGAGGCAGCTCCTCTGAGGAGGAAGGGAGGGCTAGAATAAGGAGGAGGCCAGGAGTGCACAATCAGCCTCCAGGGGAGCCACTTTTGGGAGGACAGGCGCAGGCACAAGGGGCGCAGGACCAAGAGGTAGTCCAAAGTGGAAGGGGCCGCAAAAGACGCCACTATCCTGGTATACACGGTATATAGGCTGCGAAGCAGCTACCTCAATATGACTGAGGTGCAGTGCCGAAGGAGGCTCAAGGGAGACAGTCAAATACATCGATCAAATGATTGGCCCTGAGATCTCCCCTAACTGTGTGGGTGGACACCCCATGCCAGCAGCTCTGAAGGTCACAGTTGCCCTCCACTTCTATGCATCTGGCTCCTTCCAGGGCTCGGTGGGTGATCTTTACTGTGTCTCCCAATCAGCTGTGCACAATTTTGTCAAGCAGGTCACGGATGCTCTGTTTAGGTGTGCATTGACCTTCATCCACTTCCGCTGGGACCAGGCAAGTCAGACACAGTGAGCCAGAGGCTTCGGGGCCATTGCTGGCTTCCCCCGCATCCAGGGTGCTATAGACTCACACATGTGGCCATCAAGGCACCAGCAGGTGAGCCCGGTGCCTTTGTCAACAGGAAGGGCTTCCACTCCATGAACGTGCAGATAGTGTGTGATCACAGGATGCTGATTTTACAAATCTGTGCAAGGTACCCAGGCAGGTCCTATGATGCCTACATCCTCAGACACTCCCTGGTGCCGGGGCTCTTCAGTGCTCCAGCCCGGCTGAATGGCTGGCTGCTGGGTGACAAGAGCTATCCCCTCAGAAGGTGGCTCGTGACGCCTCTCCACCATCCAAGAACAGAAGCTGAGCAGCGCTACAATAGGAGCCACACCTCCACAAGGGCTGTGGTGGAGAGAGCCATCAGCCTTCTCAAGATGTGCTTCCGATGGACTCCAGTGAACACTTCAGTACCCTCCAGATCCAGTACGGTGCATTCCAGTACCCTCCAGATTGTGTCTCGATGATAGTGGTTGCATGCTGCGCTCTCCACAAACTTGCGCTGGAAAGTGGGGATGCTGTGGACGAATAAGACGTTGATGCAGTGGATGCAGCAGCACATGATGAGTTCAGCACTGATTCTGAGGATGAGGAGGCAAAGGGATATGATGAGGGGCTAAACGCTGACCTGGGACTACACCACGGAGGCAGGGACACCCGGGACACTTTAATCCAATGAACCTTCAGCTAATGGATCAGGAGGACCAGCCTTCCCTGGTGCTTCCATAGTCAGCACTTAAGTGCTACATCTGCTACTTCATCAGCTGCAACTAAGGGCTTTGGACATAAACCTCAATGTCCACACAAACACTCATGGCATGTATGTAAAACATACAAATGCAGAACAAAGGAGACACTCTCACCATGGTAACACATCTGGTTTTAATTTTCACCATCATAATCAAACCAAAACATTTTTCAAACATAAACAAATAATAATTCCCTAATCTAGAGCCAGCACAAAAACAGCTTTGACAAACCCGTGGAGTGCCTAACGTGCCTTATGCTTACGTTTGCGGGTGCTACGTCTTGGTGCCGCCCCATCACTCGGAGTGGCTTGTGAGAGAGCCTGCTGGCTCTGCTGTCCTGTTGGCCTCGATGACCTTGGCGACCAGCCTCTGGCCCGTGGAGCCTGTGCTGGCCCCACCTGGGAGGTAGCTGTCAGTTCCACAGCTGGCATTTCCCCAGTCATCGCAGCCTCACCCGATGAAGCGGTCACTGGGAGAGGGGCGGAGCAGCTATTGCCCTCATCCGGAGCGCCATGAGAGGAGCCCACCGATACGGCAGGCAGCTGCTCCACCGACGTGAGGTCGCCCCAGACCTCCCTGCTCACCGTCGATGGATGGGCAACGAGTTGGGAAGCTTGAAGCCCACACCACCCCCCACATTAGCAATGACCAGCTGTGGCCACTGGCGCTGTGAGGGCTTGCAGGTCTGAGTGTAACCCCAGGAGAAGCTGCTTGTTCTCCTGGAAGCCCCTCTCCACTGAGGAACTGTCTCCATGGACATTCTGACATGAGACTCATTGCATCACTGATGCTCTGCATGGACTCCTCCACCACAGACACCAAGCCAAGCATAGGTTCATGCAACATTCCCAGATGCTCCCGCACACCCGGCCACATTTCCTGCGGCTGCTGCGTCGCAGACGACTTCAGAGGTGCATCATCAAGCACTGACTGAGCATGTGCCTGGTCCCCGCAATCCTCTAACTGCTGACGCCATCGGCACTCTCTGTCTCTGCCAGCTCCTCCAGCAATCATGAAGTATCCACTCCATTGTGCCCTGGGACACTAGCTAATGTTACAATGCCCACCGAGGCGCTAGTATCTGCGCTGGTGCCTGCCTCACAGGCAGGTAACAGTTGAGAGCCCTCAGGTGTGAGGGGAGCATCTGCAATTGCTCCTGGTGGACAGGCTCTGATGATGCTGAAATTAACAACAGGGACAGTGGATCAGTTAGCGTCCACACAGTGACACACTTCATCCCTTTCCCCCTGGCTCATTATGTGCTCAACCTTCCAGAACCTATGGAGACGAATAATGGTGGGGTGGCAAATAGTTAGGAGGAGACCCTAACATTATAGATGGATACAGACAGGCTGCTCAGATGGCCTAAGGAATGCCAAATGTGGGTAAGTGTGAGGTGATGCACTTGGGCAGGAGAAACAAGGTACAGGAATACACTAGGAATGGTAGGACCATGGAAAGTAAGGAGGATCAGAGGGACCTTGCTGGGCATGTCAACAGGCCCATTAAGATAGCGGGACAGGTACATAAGGCGTTTAAGAAGGTAAATGCCATACTTGTGTTTATTAGCCAGGGAATAGAATATAGGAATAGGGAGGTCATGTTGCAAATACAGAAAACGCTGCCTAGGCCACAGCTAAGGTTCTGCGTGCAGTTGTGATATGCACTTCATGGGAGGGGTGTGATTGGAGTGGAGAGAGTGCAGAGGTCGCTGACCAGGATGCTGGCTGGGCTGGAGACTTTGAGTTATGAGGAGACATAACATAGGCTGGAGCAGAGAAGATTGAGGGTGACATTATTGAGCTTTATACCATAATAAGGGGCATAGATAGGGTCGACAGAAAGGAACTTTTCTCCTTGGCGGAGGGATGAGTAACCTGGTGGCATTGATTTAAGGTAAAGGGCATGAGGTTGACAGGTGAGGTGGTAAACAACTTTTGCACACAGTAATGCGGGATGCACTGCCTGAAAGGGTGGTGGACGCAGAAACCCTCCTAACATGTAATAGGTATTTGGATGTGCAGTTGCAATGCCATGGCATATAAGGCCATGGGGATAGTAGTCAGAAATGGGATAAGGCGACCTTGGAATGTGCTTGACATGTGCAAATTCGAAGGGCTGAGGGACCTTTGTGAATGGCCCACACCTCTGACTCTATCAGTCTGTGAATGAGCAATGTTGCAACAATAACAATTCAAACAATTATCAGTGCTATGGATGGTGGGAAGACAGACCAGATCTCACTGTTGACCTCAAATACCTGGCCGCTCCAACCCAGCCCCACCGACACCAGTGGACCTGGACGCATGGTGCCTCTCAAGCTCCAGGGCCTCCTGCTTGAAGCAGCTTAAAATCATCAGCTGGGCCTGGCCGCCTCCAGTCTGCAAACGCTCACATGCATTGTGAGCATTTTTCTCCTGAAAAACAGAGAAGATCATTCATTGCGGTTAATCGCACATGGACTCTGCACGCGCACCCCACACCCCAACCACAGTGGCCCATATCAGGCCTCCAGTGCCTCCTCTCCACGCTACTGCTGATCAGTCACACAAAGATAGTATGCCTGCTCCCAACCCCCCCAATGGCCAACTTGGACACATTCTGCGTCCATCACTTTAGGAAACACACGGTCTTAGCTCCCATAGCAAGGAGGCACAACTACGTGCAATGTCAAGGGCAGCAGATGGCTCTTGGCCACGAGACCTTGAGGCTCTCCTTCCACAATCTCATCACCGTGAATAGGGCATGTGCTGGAGTTTTGAGTATACGCCTAGCTGCATCTCCTGCAGGTTGCCCCCAGACTACTCATGTGCAACTAAGAGCAACACGTGGTGCAGGGGAGAACTCATCTCCTCATCAACCATTCAGGCTGATGTAAGCATGGGCACTATCTGCTTGCCCACCCAGCGTACGAGAAATGCCCAACATAATTCAATGCAGTCACGACAGTAAGACTTGGGGGTGGGGGCCCTCAAAGGCTATGGCTACCTGCTGGGTTAAATGCCCAACACCAACATGGTACTCACCCTTCCAGAGAGCAACAAATCGTTGAAATGCTTACAGCACTGGATCCAGGTGTGCCGCACCACGTCACGGGAGCTCACCACCTTCTCCCAGGCATGTTTGGTCATGTGGGGTGGCCTCCTCCTCCCATCCTGGGGGACCAACACCACCTGCTGTGCAGCCACCTCCTCAAGGAGGGCAGAAAAGCAAAGCTGTCTTACCCTGCAGCCTACTCTGCTCCTCTGCCTATAAAAGGCTGCCAGGCCTTCATTTAAACAAACTGCCGGGTCGCCATTGGAGCTGGCGGTCTGTGCATGCCTGCCGCAGCCCGTACACTCCCGCTATCCACGGAAGTTGGAAATGCACTGGGTGGGCCTTAATTGGCGGTGCGGCTCCAATCGCGGGTGCCGATCGGGTCCTGCTGCCCTTCCGCCAAACAGAAAATTTTGGCCTATGTTATAGCAAGCCTTTGATAAGGGAATGCATCAGCCTTGACATTCTTGCCAGAAAACATTACAAATTCTTGAACTCTCATACAGCTTTGACCTCCTGGTGTGCAGCCACCTCCTTTGAGTTGCTGGGGTGCTGACAGAGCTGGGGATGGTGGGGGTGCGTCAGGGTGGCGGTGGTGCAGGGAGGGGGGGCTGCATATGATGCTGGCAAAATTGTCTTGTGCTGGAAAAATCAATGGAAATTGGCATTGGACCCAGCCTGCCCTGGGAAAAGTGGGTGGAGGCAGGGACTCATCGACAAACCGACCTGACATTTTTTTTTCTAAATTTGCTCACATCTCCTTGCTCTTCCCCCCAAACTCTGTGCCCGCAACACCCCCCCCCCACCCCCCTCACCCCCCCCCCCCCCCCCCCCCCCCCCTCCCCCCGCCCCCCCACCCCAACCCCCCGACCCTGTCTCTCCAAACACATCAGCAAAACCATGGATAAATTCCCCTTATTGCCTTCAAAAGATGATTTGTTTTAATGGCTCAGTTCGAAAGTGTGTGCAGGAACAGAGGAACCTGGGGTGCTTGCGCATGAAGGTGGCAGGACATATCAAGAGAGTGGTTAGCAAATCATATAGGATCTTAGGTTTCATAAATAGAAGCATTGAGTACAAAAGCAGGGACACTATGCTGAACTTTTATAAAGCTCTGTTTAGGACAGAACTAGAGTATTACATTCAGTTCCGATCAACACACTTTAAGAAGGATGTAAGGGTCCTTTAGAGTGTGCAGAAAAGATTTACTAGAATGGTTACATAGATGGGGGATTTTAGTTACAAGACGGTTGGAAAAGCTTGGGTTGTTCTCCTTGGAGCAAAGGAGCTTGAAGGGAGGTTTGATAGAAATGTGCAAGATGATGGCAGGTTTGGATAAGGTAGAGAAGGAAAGTTATTTCTATTAGCTGATTATACAAAAACTACAGGACACAGATTTAAGGTTTTGGGCAAGTGATGCAGGGGAAGTGTGAGGAGGAACCATCATACCACCATCTGATAAAGCTAATACAAAACATACTATCTACAGCAGGGGTGGGGAACCTTTTCCTTATCAAGGGCCACTTACATAAAAAACAAAATCAGTCGCGGGCCACACACACATAAAAATCAACTTAATTTATTATTTTAAGAGAGAATACAGGAACGTTCAACTCATCAACTGCTTTAATACAATGGCTGAGTTTGCTTTTCCTTAATAAGCCTTGTTATGTCTGCTGACACTGATGATGCTGCTACTCGCAACTGGCTTTCCAAATTCATATGTGTTAATCTGGCATGTAGACGGTTCTTTGCAAGAGAAAGTTTTGAAAATAACTGCTCACAGCAGTATGTGATTCCAAACAACGGTGCAATTTTTAGCGCGTCTCTTCAAGTTCGGAAATTCATCGGTGCCTCCATGGAGTTTGTAGAATTCCAGCCAAGGCAAGTTATTGTATTTAGCCTTAAGTTCATTGTGGCTATGCAATTCTATAACTACATGTTGAAGGTCTTCAGGTACATCAATTGCTTCAATATTGAGCAGTGTGGCAAAAATGTTTAATTCCAGTTCCTTCACTGTTCGGTCTTGAAATGACTCACAAAATTTCTGAAGTAAATTTGCACACTCCCTTGCATACTGCACCATTGTTGCAGGTTTTGTTGTTTATGAAAGGTAGGAAAATGCTCTGCGTTGCCCTTTTCCAGTTGCATTTGCCACAGCTTTAATTTGGCTTCAAATGATTTCACATTTGAAAGAAGGGAAGCGAGAAGCTGGTTAGGCCTTTGCAATTTGACACTGAGCTCAGACAGATACTACGTAATGTTGACCATGAAAGCCAAGTCATACAGCCACTTGTTGGCACTCAGCTTGGCCACAGGTTTTTCCTTTGTCTCCATGTAAAGTTTCACTTCATCCCTTAGCCCTTAGTTCATAAAACCGCATCAGCATACTCCCCCAGCTGAGCCATCACACTTCACAATAGTAAACTAAATTGCCATAGTCTGATGCAAGATCTCTCAATAACTCCTTAAACTGGCAGCTATTTAGCCTTCTACTTTTAATGAAGTTGATGTTCGATACTACTTCTGACATTCCGTCACTGTCACATGGACTGCACGCACAGATTCTCCTGACGAATGATTAAGTGACATATAATCAACTTACCTGGATCAAGGTTGAGGAGGTTCATTTCTTTCTTGATTAGAGCATTAATACCTTTTGAGACCCAACCATAGCTGGAGCACTATCAGTAGTAAGACTAATTAATTTTTCAGATGCTAACTGAAGCCCATGCACTGCCGATGTAACCTTCTCAAACATATCTTCACATTTGGTGGTGTCATGCATTGCTACTAAAGCAAGCAAGTTCTCTCGAATCCCAAAATCGTCTGTGCTTCCATGCAGAAAAATCGCCAGTTGGCATGTACTTGTTATGTCTGTTGTCTCATCAATAGCCAGAAAGTAAAACTTGAAATCAGCCATAGAATCTTTCAGAGACTTTTCAATGTCTTGAGCCATATTATTAATTCGATCTGACATGGTCCTGCAAGATAAGTTCACACTTTCAAATAATTTGATTTTCTCTGGATCTGCGGGTGCAGCGATGTACTCCTTTACAAACTCTCCTTCTGAATGAGGCCTAAGCTTTTTATCAATAAGTTCACTCACCACATAACTGGGCCTTGTGAAAATTGCTTGCTGTGCGCTCACATTCTTTTTAAGTGCTTTAATTTTTTCCGCTTGCACTTGTCCTTTAAATTCTTCATATTTGATGTGCTTTGTACTGTAGTGTCTTTCTATGTTGCCTTTTTTCATGACAGAAATCGCTTTTCTACAAATCAGGCACACAGGTTTGCCTTTCACCCCCACAAAAAAAAATAGTTTGTCGATTTTTCATTGAAGACACAACACTCCAAATCCACTTTTCTTCTTTTGTTTGCAGTCGCCATATTTTATTTTTGCTTTTGCTCCATCAATCATTATGATCCCAGCTAAGATTAACACTGGACAAGCCTGATCCCAGAGCGGGACGCAGCTTGATAGATCCTAACTTTTGTTTGTTTAGATATGTGGAGAGTGGCCACTGAACAGAGTCATCGGAGTCAGTTAATGAACTTTTAACAAAAGAATAAAAAATTTATTTAACAAGAAAAGATGAACTATATTATAACACTCCTTCACCCATAACTATACCCTTACAGGTATATACAGATTGGTAAGGATAACACAAGTTACAAAAGCTATCTTATACTCTAATGTTCACAGTAAGTACAGTCCATGTACCAATAGGTGACCTGTGGTCAGACATACCACACTCTGAAACCAAGTGACAGATGCCATCCCAACCAGTTGCTATGGATCTCTCCTCAACTTCCCCCAGACACTTGTCACATTGTGAGCAAACCAGTCTCACTGAGCTCCGCTGGATTTTGAAATCTCCCCAAGGGCCAGATGAAAAAGTCCAATTGGCCAGATCTGGCCCCCAGACTGAGGGTTCCCCACCCCTAATCTAAGGAAGTACTGCAGAAAATTGCCTCTTTGGCAGCACTTTGCAAACTGGCAAGATCCACCTCTGCACTGTTTCTGGGGGCGCAGTGGGCCTGATTCCAGTTAGCCCCACTGCTCCACCCTCCAGAACAAAAATCCAGCAGGTTGGGGCAGTTTCTCCCATGTCGGGTTTTGCAGAGTCGGCAAATTTTCTGATTCGGCGTATCTGACTTGGGAGCAAAAATCCATCCCAAAATGTTCATGTTTTAAATAAAAATTTTTGCAATTTTTCTGTAGAATCCAGACCAAAACTTTAAGTGTAAAATCACCTTTGATATGTTCTCATTATTCAGTTAGGTAGATTGAGATTTTGATTTTGTTTACATGATTTTGGACTATGGCCAGACTATGTAATAACTTATCTCTCCTAATTCCTAATGTCTGTGATAAAATCTCAGTCAAAGAACTTCACTGTAGTTAATAATTTATTTAAACTTTATGCTCAATGGCTTTAATTATAAGCCAGATCTGGGAGTCAAACGCTGTGAACGGTTGTCACTTAGAACTGTTTAAAATTATTTTCCATGAAGGCTATAGCAGGTTAGAACCATAGAACCATAGAAAAGTTACAGCACAGAAGGAGGCCATTCATCTCATCTTATCCATGCCAGCCTGAGGACACCCAGGTGCCCTTTCTAATTCCACCTTCCTGCACCCGGCCCATAGCCCTGCAGCTTACAGCACTTTAGGTGCAGATCCAGGTACTTTTCAAAAGATTAAAGCTTCTGCCTCCACCACCAACTTGTGCAGCGAATTCCAGACACCCACTATACTCTACGTAAAAAAGTTCTTCCTCATGCCCCCCCCCACACCTTCTGCCACTAATCTTGAATCTATGTCCCCTGGTTCTTGAATTTTCCATCAAGGGAAACAATTTTATCCTGTCCACTCTATCTATTCCCCTCATAATTTTGTACACCTCAATCAAGTCACCTCTCAGCCTTCTTTGTTCTAAGGAAAATAACCCCAACCTATCCAATCTCTCCTCGTAGATACACTTTTCTAACCCTGGCAACATTCTTGTAAACCTCCTCTGCACTCTCTCCAAAGCTATTATATCCTTCCTGTAATTTGGTGACCAGAACTGCACACAATATTCCAGTTGTGGCCTCACCAGTGTTTTATAGGTTGTAGAGGAAGAAATGTAAGATATTACTTTTCGTGTCAAGGACTTCAAATGGTGCTTCACAGAAGAATAATCAATCTTTAACATAATCGTATCAGATATTTTGCAGTTGATTATGAACACCATTGTAATTGTTTGCCATTTGTGCTTGGATTATGAAATAAAACATAACAATGCCTAATAAGGTGTTGTCTAGCCTTTGTGCAAATTCAGCTTCCTTGCAAAACCAAGCAGCATGGGACTTCCTATTGTAAATCTTTTTGGCGTTGTGAGCATTGCTGACTAGGCTGCCATGTATTGTCTATTCCTTGTTTCCCTGAGAAGGTGCTGGTGGCTTTCATCTTGAACCGCTGAGATCTGTGTAGAGCAAGTGCTCTAACATTGCTGTTAGGGAGATCTTTCCAAGATTTTCACCCAGCGAAGGAATAGTGATATATAATCCAAGTCAGGTTCAACAGGAGCTTGGTAGATGCCGAGGCAGGCTGATCAAAAGGCCCACCTCAGTGCTCTGGGATTTTGCCCCAATTGTAATAAAAGAGTAAAACAAAAAACAGCCCTCTAGACCTCACCTCTTACACTCCCTCACCTCCACACATTCCCCATGCACCTCCATGCCAACTAATGCCACCTCATGCCCCCACCCACCCTTCGTGGCCCTTATACCCCTCTACTCATCCCTCATGGCCCCTCCATGCCAATATATGCCTCAACCCTAGGGCCCTTTATAGACCCTATGCTTTCTTAGTGCCAACTCCTGCCAACCCATGACCCCCACTCATCCTCATGGCCCTTTATAGTGTCTATGCCGACTTAGTGTCAACTTATGTCAACCCATGCTCCCCACCCGCTACTCTTTACCTTGACACCATCCATGCCAACTCACCCAGTATCTTTAGTATAAGTGTCCGGCACATATAAGGTTAATGAGGGACTGAATAGTGATGTAAGAGAGCACATGACCTGCATCCAGGATACCAGTAAGCATGGCGACAGCTCCTAGTTTGTACCCTTTACTATATATTTGTAAATAGCTATAAGAGTCAATAAAGACTTACAGTTAATCTATGTATGACTACAAAGATTTCTTAAAGCCTACCGAACTGTAACCAACATCCTACGACAGTATCCACCAAGGGCAGACCTCAGGAGTCATGCTGAGATAAAAGAAAATTCTAAGTATCCATTACAGGCGCAACTATATTTTAAAAAAACACACTCTCATTGATAAAAGCCCATTCAATACACTTAAATCCCTTCAAGTACTTAGTCCCTTATAAAAATAAACATTTGTATTCATAGTCCTACATCAAAGACAGCTGATTTCTTTATAAACACTTGGAGCTGTCAATAAAACAGTGAATTTTAGGCCACCCCCTCTGTGAAAATAATAGGTTGTGGAAGCAAACAAGCAGACCTATAATTATAGCCCTAAGGCTTATGTCAACAAACAGTTCCTGAAATTGCAAGCACCTATTTTTTGGCAGGTTGTTTTTTTTTAATAATTAAAGACCAGGGGATTTAAATGACTTGACAGCTTGACAGTTGCATAGAACTTATCCACTTTTTATGCACATTCATGTCTATTCTTAACAAACCCAAAGGTTACCTGACCTCTCCCAGAAGGTACCTGACCTCTCCCAAAGGGGACCTTATCTCTCCAAAGAACTCCAGCAGGTTTAGACCTCTTCCTCAAATTCATACAGCTCATGAGTCATATTTCAGCACCTATATCACCAATATTGCTCCTGAATGAAGGCAGCTGCATTTTTAAATCTGCAGCCCACCTCCATGAACCACAGAAGGGCAAAATACATCCCACTCCCCTTCTCCTCCCATCCACCCCGCCCCCTGCAAAAATGGTGGATGCCAAGTTTGGGCTTTCAGATCTGGGGCTCCGGTGCCATAATGGCTAAGGTGTAGAGCTCCTCTGACTCAGTGAAAATTCAGGTCTTTGTATAATTCAAAATGACAGTTATATTACTGAAGTAATCCTTCAGCCCATGCGCCTAAAAATAGCAGCAATCCCTCAGTATTACACTGATGTGTCAGCCTAGAATGTTTGCTTAAGTTCGGAATGTGGCTTGAACCCACAACATTCTCACTGAAAGGCAAGAGAGCGACGAGTTGTCACTCTAACCAGATCTACCTACGAATCCATAGCCTGTTTATTGGAGATAATAACAACTATTTTTTTGAAAAGGGTATTCAAGATTTTGAAAGTGTACTAGAGACTGAGAAACAAGATGAATATGATGATCTGTCTGCAGGCCTAAAAAAAGCCTCAAAAGAGGATACTATCAACAACAGAAAAAACTGGTGAAAATTGAAACATTGGGCGAGTGATGTAAGCAAATGCAAGGAGAGCTAAGGAAATTGTCAATATAGTGATACATGAAAAATTCCTGGTTTTAAAAGCTATGGAAAAGGTAATGGAGTAAATGTTTTCAAATGTTTGAGTCTCTGCTATGTGAACAAGAGTGCAACAAATGGCTAAATTACTCATTGAAATTACAGCTACCAGAGTTTGAACATGCAGTTCACATCAAGCCACAATTCCTACACCAATCGCTACTGCAAACTTGCAACATAACCCAAAACATATATTAGTATCACTTCATTGATATATTTGTGTAATCAATTTAAAGCTTAAGTTATCAAATTGTACTGTACGTAGGTTTACTGATGGACAGTCTTAATTTGTATGTATTTTTTTCATTCTTTCACAGGATGTGGGTATTATTGGCCAGGCCAGCATTTATTGCCTTTCCTTAATTGCCCTTGAGAAGGTGGTGGTGAGCTTCCTTCTTGAACCGCTGCAGTACATGTGCATCCACAGTGCTGGTAGGAAGGGAGTTCCAGGATTTTGATCTAGTGACAGTGAAGGAATTATGATATAGCTTCAAGTCAGGATAGTGTGTGGCTAAGAGAGCAACTTTCAGATGGTGGTGTTCCCATGTGTCTGCTGCCCTTTTCCTTCTCGATGGTAGGGGTCTCAGGTTTCGAAGATGCTGTCGAAGGAGCCTTGGTGAGTTGCTGCAGTGCATCTTGTAGATGGTACACACTGCAGCCACTGTTCATCGGAGGTGGAGGTACTGAATGTTGAACTTGGTGGATGGGATGCCAACCAAGTGGGTGGCTTTGTCCTAGGTGGTGTCGACCTTCTCGGGTGTTGTTGGAGCTGCACTCATCCAGGCAAGTGGACAGCATTCCATCACACTCCTGATTTGTAGATGGTTGGCAAGATTTGGGGAGTCAGGAAATGAGTTACTCTCTGAAGAATTCCCAACCTCTGACCCGGTCTTGTAGCCACAGTCTATATGGCTGGTCAGTTCAGTTCAGTTTCTGGTCAATGGTAACCCCCAGGATGTTGATAGTGGGGCATTGAGCAATGGTAATGCCATTGAATGTCATGGGGAGATGGTTGGATTCTCTCTTATTGGAGATGGTTCTTGACTAACACTTCTGAGGCCCAAATGTTACTTCCACTTGTCAGCCCAAGCCTTAATATGGTCCAGTCTCACGGCATATAGGCACAGACTGCTTCGTATCTGAGAATTCATGTATGGTGCTGAACATTGTGCAATTATCAGCAAATATCCCCACTTCAGACCTTATGACGAAAGGGATATCGTTGGTGAAGCAGCTGAAGATGGTTGGGCCTAGAACACTACCCTGAGGAATTGTTGCAGTGATGTCCTGGAACTGAGACGATTGAAATCCAACAACCACAGCCATTTTATTTTGTGCTAGGCACGACTCCAACCAATGGAGAGCTTTCCCCGATTCCCATTTACTCCAGTTTTGCGAGGGTTCCTTGATGCTACACTCTGTCAAATGCTGCCTTGATGTCCAGAGCAGTCACTCTTACCTCACCTCTTTAAGTTCAGTTCTTTCGCCCATGTTTGGACTAAGGCTGTAATCAGGTCAGGAGCTGAGTGGCCCTGGTGGAACCCAAACTGAGTGTCAGTGAGCAGATTATTGTTCAGTAAGTGCCGCTTGATAGCACTGTCGATGACACCTCCCACCACTTTGCTGATGATCAAGAGTAGACTGATGGGGCGGTAATTGGCCGAATTGGATTTGTCCTGCTTTTTGTGGGTGGGACATGCCTGGGCAGTTTTCCACATTCCAGGGTAGATGCCAGTGTTGCTGCTGTACTGGAACAGCTTGGCTAAGGGTACAGCTATTTCTGGAGTACAAGTCTTCAGCACTATTGCTGGAATGTTGTCAGAGCCTATAGCCTTTGTAGTATCCAATGCCTTGAGCCATTTCTTGATATCACATGGAGTGAATCGAATTGGCTGAAGACTGGCATCTGTGATACTGTGGGCCTCTGGAGGAGGTCGAGATGTATCATCCACTCGGCACTTCTGGCTGAAGGTTGTTGCAAATGCTTCAGCCTTGTCTTTTGCACTGATCGTGGAAAATATTATGATGCAATCAAATGATTTTCAGTTGTTGTGATGTAATGATGGGGAAAGAGCCAAATCATGGATGAACATGTATATAGGAGTGTTATCACGCAGCAGTTGGTAAAGGGTGAGTTGTTTAAATCCCAGAGGGAAACTTGAACAACTGTCATAACCTATATTTTGAATTGGTATGCTTGAGATGCAGCTCTGAACTCAGGGATAAGACCACCAATCCTCAAGAGGTTTTTTTATATAAAACTAAATTAAGCATTTATTGATTTAACAACAAATTAAACACATACACATGTCTACAAATTATTACCATAATAACTTTTTAACAAATCCCCAAATTAATCACTCCTAGGTAAATCTTCACCAAGGCAACATTAGACCATATATTTTAAACAGACACCAGTCAAAGCACATTTGACCTTATGAATTCAAAATGAGGTTCCTTGCAATTTGGTTCCTTTGCAGACACAGTTGTAGGCTTACAGGCTGGTTAAATCTTACATGTCTCTGATCTACACATACAACTCCTTTCTGTTTATACCTAGCTTCCCCCTTGTAAATTTTGCATTGTGTCCTAGGCTTTTAATTCTACCTCTCCTAACAATAATCCTTTCATTCCACTAATTTTATTAGTAATATGAACACATTGCTTGGTGTCTCCCAGCTAGGTGCAAGATTTTACTCCCACTCTTGAACGCTTTATTCAAAAATTGCAAATTTACACTTTACCTTTTCCTCCTTACATTTATCTAATTAACATTTCAAACTGTTATACATCAAAGCACACAGACTAGCTGGCTTTAATCGTGTTAAGCCACATACAGACACACACATAGGGAAGAATTTCCCCCCGTCAGGGGGGAAGTTGATGGGTGGGCGCGTACGGGTGCGCTTCCGATCGGTGCCCCTGATTGGAGGCACGGCACCATTTTACGTGGGCAGGCCAATTAAGGCCTGCCCAGCGTGACGTCCACAGGGAAGTGCTATGCGCTCCCTGTGTGGGCGGGGGGAATGCCTAAAATCAATGCGCATGAAAGTGCGCACTCATCTCCCTGAGGCTAAGTGCTGCCTCAGGGAGATCGCCTCTACTTTCAAAAATATTAAAAATAGAAGAAAAAAAATTTGCTTACATGTCCCCTCATGCGACAACGTCACATGAGTTGGGACATGTTCATAATTTCCAAAACAACTTTATTAAAACTTTTAAAACCCTACATGAAACCTCATCTCGCTTGTGGATGAGGTTTCATGTATTTTCTAGTTTCCACCGGGGATCCTGGCCTGCCAGGCAACCTTAGGGTTGGGCGGGCAGGTCCACTAATTACTTTAATTGATCCGTCAGTGGCCTCAATTGGCCATTGAAAGGTCAGCGGGCGCGCAGCTGATTTTGCTGTGCCCTCACCTTCCTGAAAATTTAAATGGGGCGCGGTGACATCGGGAGTTCCACCCAACGTCACCACGAGTCATTTTACGCGTCGGCAAGCAGGCCCCGCCCCCGCTTGCTGACAGTAAAATCCTGCCCATAGACACAGCCCCTAGTACAACTCCAATTTAAAAACATTTCCAATAACGTTACAGACATTAATATCTCTTCTTGACATTCCCCTCCCTATCGAAAAATGAACCGTCATTATTTTAAAAGACTGCTTCATTTTTTAATAAGCCATCTCATGCTATCTCCTATACTTATTATACTATTGTACCAGATGTATGCATTAACATAGTATATATACACACACATGAGTCTTTGGTATCACTAGAAATCACTCCAATCCAGTGTCCATATTTTTTATTAAATGTCCAATTTTCCCTTTAAGCTTCAAACTCTTGAGAAAGCATCTGTGAACAGATTATCTCCACCAGCAACATGTATAATCCGTAGATTAAATGGTTGTAATAATAGACTCCACCTGAAAAGTCTTGCACTTTTGTCTCAACTTTTGTCCAGAAACTTTAAAGGATTGTGGTCTGTATAAACAATTGTTTCTGACCAATTGTTTGCTATATAGATGTCAAAATGCTGCAATGCAAACACCAAATCCAACATCTCCTTTTCAATGTTGAATATTTTCTCTGTTGTGCATTTAACTTCTGTGAAACATACCCTATCAGTTTTTCAATTTCGGTGTCATTCTCTTGTAACAATACGACCCTAATGCCTATATCGCTTGCATTAATGGCGAACTTAAATTGCTTGGCATAATTGGGTCCTGCCAAAACTGGTGTTGCAGTTAATACCATTTTCAAACTATCAAATGCCTTTTGACACTCCTGTGCCCATTGAAATTTCTTGTTCTTTTTTAATAGTTCAACTAATGGAGCAACCACACTGCTAAAATTTGGTACAAATTTCTGGTAAAACCCACCATCCCCAGAAATCTCAAAGCTTCTAATTTTGGTAAAGGCACTGGGAAATCCACATGACTTTCGCACCTCCCAGAGCCACCTTACCATATCCACTGGTATGGCCTAGATACGTAACTTGCTGTTTTGCAAATTCACTTTTAGCCAAGTTCATCACCAAATTAGCTTCTTGTAATCAAGAAAATATTTCTTCCAGATGCTGTAAATGCTCCTCCCACGTCTGACTAAAAACTATCAGATCATCAACATAAACTGCACAATTGCTTAGAACTGCAATTACTTTGTTTGTCAGTTACTATTACTATCTCTTCATGACAGGGACCATGTAATGCATTGGAAGCCATGTTAAGATGGTAGATGATTTATCTTGTCTGCTAGGCACTTGGCAGTTAAGTCTTCAAATTTATTCAAACCGACCTGGTAGACATGATGTTATTGTGGTCCGTTACTGTTGTGTCTTCCAGGTGTCAGGATTAATACTGTAAGATGTTAAGATGGCCTGTAGTATGTCCTTAAAACACTAAATCTACCCAACACTGTTTCAGCATCCAGACTGCAGCTTGCCATAGAAGGTGGCCTTGGGAATTCTATAATCAGACATGCAAATAATAAACCCAGGCCAATGTAGCTGGACCTATTACAAATGTGAACTTTGAGAGATTGTTATATTTTGGGACTGTCTTTTTAATTTAGGGTAAAATGAACTTATGACCTTTTCTGAATCCTTCCCAACAAGTTTGGGCGGCTTGATTGTTAAAAGTTAAAGGGGTTTCAGGTTTTCTTACTGCGAAGAAGGAACAAGATATTCAAATTTGTAAACAAAGACCAGCAGTTGTGCTGAAAATGGATAGACTGTAGTCTCCCAGTCACAAGGAGGTGTTAGGAATGTCAGGTTTTATAAATGGTT
Source organism: Carcharodon carcharias (assembly GCF_017639515.1). Classification (NCBI taxonomy): domain Eukaryota; kingdom Metazoa; phylum Chordata; class Chondrichthyes; order Lamniformes; family Lamnidae; genus Carcharodon; species Carcharodon carcharias. The sequence goes on along the minus strand of NC_054480.1, from coordinate 36,350,507 downwards.
ATGTTTTCTAATCTATTTAATTCCAAGATAGAATGGATTTGGGATTTAGAAGATAGTTAATCAGCGTTTCTGCCTGGATACATGTTGCCATGGAGATGGACTTCAAGGGGGCAACAGGCCATAGAAAGCCATTATAAAATTGGCTTACAGGTTTTCCTTAAAGATCCCTGAACCTCATAGACAAGTCAGTTTGGGAGAGAGAGAGAGAGAGAGAGAGAGCAGAAAGATGGAAGCAGCTAGTTCTGTACCTTAAGCAAACAAAATGCTGGCCTTGTTGGTCACCAAGTGTGTGGGAGCTCACACTCAGATTGAAGAGATTGATTTTGTGAGGATTTGAACAAGGTTGGAAGATTTGCCTAGCTTGGCTAGAGGGAAGAATCCCTCCAATTTGTCCCTCACTATGAAAGTCAGTTCAGGAATCAGAAGTTATCTGGCTGAAAAAGGAAAAAGAAAGCAAGTCATCAGGAGCTGAGAATAGCTTTGGACTTGTTCCTGCAGAATGAAGTATCCACTTAAGGGACAGAATAATTTTAATCAAGGAGGGGGGTTTTCTGTCACTTTAAAAGTTGAATGGGAGATCTTTTCTGTGGTTTAGAGTATAAATTGCCTACTGAATAGTGTTTAGATGGTGTTGCTTTTATTTTGTTTATTACAGTAAAAACGTTTTAAAAGCTTGAAGTCGAGTTGTGTGATCCTTTGCAGTCAACCACTGGAAGGATTCAAAAATTCTTCTAAAAGTTATCAATATTTACAGGGATTGTAATAGACCTTTATGGTCATGGTCTCAATTCAGTTGTATTGCACAATTTGAGGATATAACTTGGCATAGACAGTACAAGTAGAAATGGTCAAATTGTTTGATTTGACATTGAAAGCAGATCAATGACTCTCACCCATATAGTATGATGGCGAGGTCTGCAGCTTGATGTGTAGCAATTTTTGTTGGTAAACTATTCTCTCATTCCTGTTAGAGTCTTCACAACAGTTTGTCAAAGGTAGAGCTAGTCCCCATCAATCTGGTGAGTGACATAAGTGTCAATTGTGGCATTTTGCAAGGAAACACTACCAAGGTAGTAGAATATAACAGCCAACATCAACTTGCTGCTTCAGAACACATGGGGTAAAGTACAACATGCACACAATTGTCAAGGCTACAGCAAAGGTTTACTTATAGTCACTTGGTAGTACAGAACTTGAATATTAATGAAAAATGAGACATGCTGTTGAAGCCTTTTGTTTTGCACTCATCAGGACACATTCGCAATAATACCAAATTTCAAAAGGAACAACAATTTATACTGCATGAGAAAAGGGTGCTGATTGGGAACAGTTAACTGCCAAGCTTTTGTTTAAATTCAAACCATGCAGATTAACACTGACTGTTCAAGGCATTGTCATTAGAACTGAACCAGGTAAAGACTGTCCCTAAACTTTGTTTAGTTGATAAAGATGCAATGCATGGACATGTTCTTTCTGTTTGTAAAGGACAGGGCCCTGTGTGAATATATGTAGCTTCTGCATGTGAACATGAGCCACACTGTGAGCCTGACTGATAAGCTTAAATTGATTCTCAGTGTAATTCTTAGCACAATCAGAATTCTTTAGTAAGATTGTCCAGTCGCAGAATCACATTTAATATTGGACATTATGTTCTGAGTTTTGCAAGCACAGGCTATTTGAGTACAGTCAGTACTTTGCCTGTTGCGAACAGCCGAAGGGACATGTTGTTTGATACGATCTCCCAGTCACTGAGATGTATGGCCTACCTACCTGGCATCACAGCGCACTAAAATTCATATGCCACGTTACTCATTTGTAATAGGCCTTAATGGCCTATAACGCAGAACGTCTTTATGGCTTGACAGCAGCATCCTGTTATTGGAGAATACCACTCATGTTGCTACTGCATAATAAAGGCATGAAATGCTAGCTTCACCTGTGCTCAAATTTTTGAGACACCTTACCGTGATAAAGTGGACACTTTTCAGAACTGAAAATGGAAGCCTTAGGCCCATTCATGAGTTTACACGATATACAGTGAGCAATGATCTGATCAGGGTAGACATTATAGCACAGGAGAGCTTTGATATGCCCTATTGCAGCATCAAACTTGCATGGCGAGAAAATGGCTTGGGCCCTATTTACAGGGTTGCTGAGAAAGACAATCTTACAGGAATTCCAATGTGTATATTGGCTAGTGAAAGTGGGTTTGTGGTAGACAATAATAGAGAACCCAGTGGCAGATTTCTCAACCAGCATATCGAGCAAAGAGCTCATTTGACTCCTCCATTTCAAAGGTGAATTTGAGCGCAGGATGGAGTCTATTAAAACCTGATGATTGCAAGATGAAAAGCTTCGACAGCATATCTCTTTATTCAGCAACACTAAAGGTTTATGTATTCCCACTGTCAAAAATGAAATGCAAGAGGAATAGTTACCCTGTGCTTCAGGGAAAATGCTACAGCCTATTATAAAGGATTTGATAACAGGACATTTAGAAAATATCAGTGGAATTAGACAAAGTCAACATGGATTTATGACAGGGAAATCATGTTTGACAAACTCTATTGGCGTTTTTTTGAGGACGTAACTAGCAGGGTAGACAAGGGAGAATCAGTGCATGTGGTGTGTTTGAATTTTCAGAAAGCTTTTGGTAAAGTCCCACATAAGAGGTTAGTGTGCAAAATTAAAGCACATAGGATAGGGGGTAATATATTCAGAATTGGTTAGCAGACATGAAACAGAGAATAGGAATAAGTGAGTCTTTTTTAGAATGGCAGATGATGACTAGTGGGGTACCACAAGGATCAGTGCTTGGGCCCCAGCTATTCACAATATATATCAATGATTTGGATGAGGGAACCAAATGTAATATTTCCAAGTTTGCTGGCAACACATAACTAGGTGGGAATATGAGTGGTAAGGAGGATGTTAAGAGGCTTCAAGGCAATTTAGACAAGTTGAGTGAGTGCACAAATACATGGCAGATGCAGTATAACATCAATAAGTTTGAAGTTATCCACATTGGTAGGAAAAGCAGAATGGCAGAGCATTAGTTAAATGGTGATAGATTGGGAAATGTTGATGTAGAAAGGGACCTGGGTGTCCTTGTACACCAATCACTGACAGCATGCAAGCAGGTGCAGCAAGCCGTTAAGAAGGCAAATGGTATGTTGACCTTCATTACCAGAGGACTTGATTACATGAGCAAGGGTGCTTTATTGCAGCTTTACAGGGCCTTGGTGAGACCACACCTCTAGTATTGTGTGCAGTTTTGGTCTCCTTGCCTAAGAAAGGATATACTTGCCATAGAGGGAGTGCAGCGAAGGTTCGCCAGACTGATTCCTGGGATGGCAGGATTGTTGTATGAGGAGAGTTTGGACCAACTAGGCCTGTACTCACTGGAGTTTAGAAGAATGAGAGGGGATTTCATTGAAAGGTATAAAATTTTAACAGGGCTGGATAGATTGGATACAGGGAAAATGTTTCCTCTGGCTTGGTGTCTAGAACAAGGGGTTACAATCTCAGGATATGGGATAGGCCATTTAGGACTGAGATGAGAAGAAACTTCTTCAATCAGAGGGCTGTGAACCTGTGGAATTCTCTGCCATAGAAGGCTGTGGGGGCCAAATCACTGCATATATTTAAGAAGCAAACAGATAGATTTCTAGACTCAAAAGGTGTCAAGGGTTATGGGGAGATAGCAGGAGTATGGTGTTGAGATAGAGGATCAGCCATGATCATATTGAATGGTGGAGCAGGCTCGAAGGGCCGAATGACCTACTTCTGCTTCTATTTTCTATGTTTTTTATGTTTCTATTAACACAGGCAGTGGGTATGAGAGAGCAAGTGGGAGGGGAGATAATAGATGGATAGAAGGAAGAGAATCAAAAAACCAAGAAAAATGTTTATCAAAAAGAAGCAGAGTAACAGTAGGAAAAAAAAAATCCCAAAAGTTTTTGTTGATTTTCAATTCTATTCCCTGCTTCAGTAATTAGGAATCATATTCATAGTCATAGAAAATTTACGATAGAGAAGGAGGCCATTTGGCCCATCATATCCCTTAAAGACCTAATAGCATTGCGAAGCTGCCAATTGCAAAAAGAAACATCTGAATGCACTATCAAGCCACCACATAGGATTTGTGAAAGTTAGCATGACAATACCAAATGTTTCAACATTAGTATCTTCATGCTGCACTATTCTTACATTCTTGCAAGCAGAAAAACAAACCAGACATGTTTGATTTGAGTACAGAGGATGAGAGATTGAATTTTCAAGCTTACCGCGTGGCAGAAGCAGAATTTAGCACCATAAAAAAATGGTATAGAGAGACCTCCTGACCCATTCCTATAATCACTGTAGTCAGAACAGTTGGAGTAGCTCAAGACAGGCAGATTTGTCTAAAATACGAGTCAGAATCTGATGATGCACACAGGACCCCAGTTGCCATTTTTGGACCAAACAGTATCATCTGGCAGGCTGACCAAAGGGAAGCTCATTTATTGTTTAATATTTTTGTCCCCAGCAGAACAGGAGTGTTCCTCCATACTCCACAAAAACAGCTTCAGCCACTGACACTCCAAAGATCAGGGAGATTCCATGGATCAACCTTCTTCCAGCCCAGGTGCTAGCCAAGCCACAAAATGTGAGATGTTCCTCCAGCTAAGTTTGATTGGTACTGCTGGAGGGAGGGGATGGGCGGGAGGGGATGGGGGGGGGGGGGGGGTTGTTGGAGGGGGAAGGGTATCTATCCAAGGATGTTAAAGGTACACATTTAAGCTTAGCTACGCACAACAGCTCTAATTTAATAAGGCTTTTATGAAACTACTGTAAAAGCAGTTGCACATTTTGATTGTGTGGTTCATTGTTTCTGACTCAATGATGGTAGCAGACAATATAATAATATCTAAGATTCTGTTACCATTTTCAGTTATTAATCTTTCAATTTCAATTTGATTCATTGATTTAACTTAAACAGTATCAGTCACTGGTTAGTTGGGGAGATTTACTTTTACCTCAATTTTGATATACTTCTTTCTCTCTAGATTTTTTCTATGCAATCTCACAGTCAAGATGCACGCCCTCCCCTTCAAGTAGTGCAAACAAACAACTCAATTTTTATTTCATTGTTGTCCGCTCTCTTCAATATCTCCTTTGATGGAAAAACAAGGAAAACGATCTGAATTAAAATTCAGATAGAACAATGTAATTTTATCTATTTTTCTGTGGGTGTGAAGAGGTATAAAGCTCAAGATGACAATTAATCCACTTGTACATAGTAATTCATCTCAGGACAAACTGGGTGACACATTTAAATAGACCATGCCAATATTTGATATGCCAACATTACACAGTAGCCAGGAATAACAGTACATTCTTCCTTAGTGATGTGGTACCAAATTTAGAGTGACATGCAGTTGAGATACACTTGGGTTATTTTGACCAAAGGGTGAAAACAGGCACTAAGTAGGTGTTGGGCTAGTAAAAAAACATATGTTTGAAAGTCTCGATTTAGCACACAGTTTTCAGGCTAATTTATGACTATCCATGACATAAATGTGCCAACAGGTGCTGAAACCAACAACTGCAGGTTCAGCACACAAGTGACACAATTTTCCTGTTTGTGGCCTACACTCATCCACCTTGACTGAAGGTGTGGAGTGTACTGACTAGGAGAGAAACCAACATGCACATATGTGTCCGGACCTGAAGAGAGGATGCACAGATTCTCTGCAGCACTGGAGGTCCTGGTGGAGGAGGTAGAGAGGAGGAGGGATATCTTCTACCTGCAGGAGAGAGGGAGGTCACAGAGGCAGCTGCTGTGGTGTATGGGGAGGAGAGTTCCCAAGAGATAATAGTTAGGAACCTTGGCCATAGGACATGGACCTATAGGAAATTTACTGCCTTGACAGAAGTGTTCAGGGTTAGATCCGATCTTACAATCACTCTTCTCAATAACTGCACCACCACCCCCAGCATCACAGCCTCAACACTATCATTCACCGTCTTACACTACCATTCACACACCCCAACCTATCACATCCTCAAAGGCACTACTGTCATGAAGATATTAACGTATATAATGTTATTGGAAATTATTTTAAATTGGACTTGTAGTGGGGTCTGTGTCTATGGGTGTGAGTGTGTGTGCCTTAACTGGATTAAAGCCAGCTGGTCTGGGTGCTTTGATGTATAGTAGTTTTGAGATGTTAAACAGTAAGATATTTGCGTTTCGTAGAATAAACCATTCAAAGACTGGGGGTGAAATCTTGCACCTAGCTAGGAGATACCAAGTAATATGTTTATATTATTAATAAAATTGGTACTATGAAAGAGGTTTTATTGTTGGAAGAGGTGGAGTTCAAATGGCCTGGTGATACAATGAGAATTTACATTCAAAGGGAAGGCTAGGTATATACAGAACAGGTTTTGTGTGGAGTCAGAGGCATGTAATATCATGTAAGCCCTACCACTGTGTCTGCGAAGGAACAAATTGAAAGGGACCTCATTTTGAATTTGTAAGATAAAATGTGCTTTGCTTGGTCTCTGTTTAAGTCTATGGGTTATTGTTGCCTTGGTGAAGATATTAACCTGGGAGTGATTAATTTGGGGAATTATTATGTTATTATAGTAGTAATTTGTAGACATGTGTTTGTATTTAATTTCTTGTTAAATTAATAAATGTTTAATTTAATTTATATAAAAACCTCTTGTGGCTTGGTGGGTTTCATTTCTGAATTCAGAACAAACATACCAATTGAAAATATAGATTATGACAGTCGTTTAAAGTTTCCCTCTGGGGTTAGAGTTGCTGTGGCCCAAGGCAGAACAATGGATATATTATCTATAGATACGTGAGCACTCCATCATTCTATGGATGGACAACTGTTCTTGATCCCTCAACACCCAAGCTATTCTCAGTACCAAGCTCTATATGGTCTCATCCCACACATTGTATAGTGACCACATGCGCTTACCCTAACCTTTGCTCACTCCCACCATCACTGTACCGCCTACCACCACTGTCTCCCCCACACCACCCCCACCCTGGCACCCCAGAACAAGTTCAAAATGAGTGACAGTCCCTCATTGTGTCTGCTCCCATGGCACATCGTTATAAAGCAGATGGAGTACCTCAGCTGAATGAGCCCCAATAAAATATTTTTAAGAATATTTCTCATATGTGGGGAGGAAAGAAATAAAAACGTACTGCATCAATGGCTACCACTTTCGCAGGCATTGCCTCAGATACCACCACCACATGTAATTTAGAGGCTACTTTAGAAGAAGATTCCTTATATTGGGACGCACCAAGCACCAGTGGGAAGGAGCCACGCAGGACGGAAGGGGCACAATAGATGATATCTTTCCAGGGCAAGGTCACATATTAGTTTTGCTGTAAATAAGTCAGAAAAGGATCTCAGAACCAAGCCGCAGACACACTCAGTGCTTGGTACAATGGACAATCTGCCTGAAAACTTACAGGTTGTGGCGAGGGGGAATGACTGACTCTGCCTTGACCTTGGTCCGTGGTTTGATACAGAGCCTGGAATCCATCTTCTCAAGTGTGTGGAGGCTGGTCAATTCCAGACAGTGAACTCTGGAGACCAACATCATGCAGCATCTAGTGACTGGTGTTGCAGCTTCTAATTCAGTCTTTAAACTTTCATGGAATGACAAAGTGGTGCAATAAAAGCTCAAGCAAGTGCCATGGTGCTTTGGGCTCCTCACTTGAAAGAGTCTGTTTCTAATGCCCAAAAATCCACTAGATTGCTGTGTTGGCTGAACAGGGGCCCCTGAAGTAGTGCTGTGGAATCAAAAATCAGGAACCCACCGACCCTTCTCCAGATGTCTGTATGGCTTGTCCCTGTCCCGTCATTCCACTGTTGCCCTGGCAAGTGTTACCCTGTCAGCCAGGCAGCCCAGTCTGCCGAAGCCTATGCTAAGATGGTGCAATTTGACATGGGGCCAACAAGTCTATCAAGGACTTCTCAAGCAGACATCTGAACTGCCCCCTTCAGATTCTCAGCAGTCATGCATCTTGCCTGCTGTTGACACTGGGGTTGTACTTCGTAAAAGCACTTGATTACGTCAGGACACTTATGGATAGCCATTAAGGCAAGCACTAGGTGAATATTTTAATATTTGTAAGTGTTGTTGGTTGTGTAATGTTTCAAAAGTTTGTTTTTGATGTGGAGAAGGAATGAAAATGGTAATTGGGTAGTGGTGAAATAGATCTATTTTAATTGTGATTTTCATGGGGAAGGGATTGAAAGGACTGAATGTAGATGATGGACTGCCTGATGCATTGTAAATTGTGGCAAGTATATCATGTGGGTAACAGTGCACCAGAGTCTGATGGTGGAGCATGACTCACAAAAGTGCTCTTCAATTAGTTGGTGGTGAGCATCCCTCTCAGGTATGGAAATCTCTAGTGCTCACCATGATCCTCCTCATCTTCCTCCTCCTCTTCTGAGGATCCTCACTTTGACTCTATGGCACAACTGCTGGTGGAAATGCCTAGTTTCTCATGAATGTCAGATTGAGAAGCATGCAGCAAGTCACCATGTATCTGGACATTTTTTGGCTGAACACTGTCAATACTATCCTGACCTGTCAAGGCATCTAATTCTCTACTTCAGAACCCAGTAGTCTGCTCAATTATAGCTCTGTTGGCTGAATGACTTTCTTGCAAGTGTTCAGCTGGTAGCTGGGGGTTTCTGAGGGGTGTCAAAGGCATCAGAAGATATCCTTTGTCATCTAGTAACCATCATGCACAATGCATTGGGGCTCAAAGATCTGTTGGACAAGCTGACTGTCTCATAATAAATGCACTGTGATAGCTTCCTGGATTGCAGGCATTTACCTGCATGATACACTGCTGTTGGTTGCAGAGAAGCTGCACAATGAAGGACTGAAATCCTTTCCTGTTTCTGAACACTTCTAATTTAAATGAGGAGCATGTATGGCCACATATGTGCAGTCAATGGCTTCCTGGACCATGGGGAATTTTGCAATGTACTTGATAATCCAACTGCTAACTCAATGTGTCATGTGCTGAGCATTGGCTGGTTAAATATTTACTTTAATTTTGCATTACAACCGCGGATCAATAGGATGCACCCCATGCTTGCTGTAACCAAATAACAGCTTTAAATGTCCTTCCTTAATAATTTTTACCAATCACTACAGGTCAATAAATATTACTGCAAATTAAAATTTATATGAACAGTCATTTTTGAAAACTCAGCATGAGAAAAGTTCAACGTAAGGATTCTATCCTGTTGGTCTTAAATTTCTACCAGGATCTCTTTCTCTGTCTGAAGTAGAAATAAGCACTTGAACATGCTTTTCCCACCAGAATTTCTCAACAAAAAATTCTAATCCCTTTATTTTAGCTACTTCAAAAGTCATTCAGAAAAATAAACTCAATTACCGTACTGGGTACAATTTTCTGAGAAATAAAATGTATGTTGGAAATTAGAATAAAGTCCTACCAGGCTGAAAAATTAGTAATTGTGGAAAGAACTCAAATTCTATACGTTGGGTTTGGCTGAGACATTCGAGTAAAATTGTGGATGAATGTACAAAATTGAATTTTATGGGAAAGCTGAATCATATTATAAGTTTTTTTTTATGTCCTCATGATGTTACAAACTAGATACTTACTGAAAAAACAAAGTTGCATTCAAAAGGTGTTTAAAAAGATTTTCAGGATGATTGGATTGGTTCCAGGTCTTTCTCTTATTGATACATTTTGATGACTGTTTATGTTGTATTGGTGGTTCTGCTACTTGCTTTCCTTGTATTTATTTCATATGTTCCCTATCTCCTCGGCCTAGATAAGTTGCACACATGCTATTTCATTTTATGGAAAAAATGGATAGACTGAATCATACTAATGATCAGGTGCAGCAGGAGTAATTGCAAGGTTCAACTCTCATGTTTTTGACCGAACAAATGAATCTGGAGAAATTTTCTGGGTGTTAAAGAGCAAGGAAGAGGATATGGCAACAATTCTGGGGCAGCGAGTAATGTTTTTCCCCCATAGGTGCCACAGAGATCTGGGCAGGAATACAATCTGGGAAGAAGTTAATGAGGTAGAAAACTTTGTACCTGGTACTCTGATCTTCTTAGGCTGATACAAAAAGTTGAAATGGCTCCTCATTGGCTCCTGGTATACATATCGGTTCTGGCACCAAGACGAATAATACAGAACTATGTAACTGATAACTGTTTTGAAGAATGATAGCTCAGACATATTTCTATACTATCCTGCAGAATAGAGTAGGCCAACCCATGTGCTGTGTGTTATCTTAAGGGACTTGACAGAAAGAACATTTTCTTTTCCACTAAAATAAAAGCAAAATACAGTGGATGCTGGAAATCTGAAACAAAACCAGGAAGTGTTGGAAATACTTAGTAGGTCTGGCAGCATCTGTGGAGAGAGAAACAGGGTTAACGTTTCCAGACGAATATAACTCTTCCTGAGAACTGAAGGAAGATAGAAATGTGATGGGTTTTGTGCCCTTAAAGGGGGGAGAGAGAGGAAGATCACACATGAAAGTCTGGGATAGTCTAGAGGGCGGGAAAGATTAAATGACAAAGATGTCATGGAACAAAAGGCAACGGGAGTGATTATGGTTGTAGTAAAGAAACAAAGCATTTGTCCAGAGTGAGTGTGATTGGCAGAATAATGAACCACTCTGTCTGAAAGCAAAATATGAAAAAAAGATTCAGACCGGCACATGGGAAAAACAAGGAATCAAAATGGGGCACAGAGTTCATGGTCTGAAATTGTTGAACTCAATATTGAGTCCAGAAGGCTGTAAAGTGCCTACCAGAAGATGATTTGCTGTTCCTCAAGCTGGCATGGAGCTTCACCGGAACACTGCAGCAGGCTGGGGACAGAAATGTGAGCATGGGAACAAGTAGTGAATTAAAATGGCAAGCAACCTGAAGCTCAGTGTCATGCTTGCAGACTGAATGGATATGTTCAGCAAAACAGTCACTCAATCTTTAGGGGGAGGTGTGGTGTAGTGGTATGGTCACTAGACTAGTAACTCAGGGGTAATACTCTGTGGGGCCTGGGTTCAAATCCCATCACTAGCAGATGCTGGCATTTAAATCCAGTAAAAATCTGGAACCATGTCAATTATCATAAAAACTGATGTGGTTCACTAATTCCCATGAGGGAAGGAAATCTGCTGGCCTATGTGTTACTCCAGATGCACAGCAATGTGATTAACTCTTAAACACCCCCTGAACAAGGGATGGGGAAAATAAATGCTGGCTGAATCAGTGATGCCCACATCCAATGAATTTTTAAAAATCTGCATTTGGTCTCCCCACTGTAGAGGATATCACAGTGAATACAGTGTAGTAAACAGAAAGTAATACTGCCACAGCTGGAAGGAGTGCTTGGGGTCTTGGATGCTGAGGAGGAAGTAAATTGATGAAATTTTCCAGTTCCAGTAAGGACTCCATTCCATTGCATTCTCCCAGTTTCTCCAACACATCTGTTCTGATGATGCAACATTTCCCATCAGTGATTTTTTCCTCAACTGAGGATTTCTCCCACTGTAGTTGACAGGGCCCTCAACTGCATCTAACCCATTTCCTGCACTCCTTCCCTCCACCTCCCTGAACCACCATAGGGTTCCCCTTGTCCCCATCTTCCATTCCACATTCAAAGGATCATCTTCCATAATTTTTGCCACCTCCAAACACATCCTTCCCCCCCCCAGACCACTCCTCATTCGCCCCCAACACCTCATCCCCCTTCCCATACAATTGCAGGAGACAGCCTACTAGTCAATAGCCAATCCCCAGAAATTTTTTTTATCCTTTTATGGGATGTGGGCATTGTTGGAAAGAATAGCATTTGTTGCCCATCCTTAATTGCCCTGCTAAGAGTCAATCACATTGCTGGTGAAGTGGAGTCACATGTATACCAGGCAAGGATGGGAGATTTCCCTTCTCTATAGGGCATTAGTGAATGTTCATTATTATTGAGAATAGCTTTATATTCCAGATGTATTAGTTTAATTTAAACTTCCCCAGCTGCTGTGGTGGGATTTGAATCCATATCCCCAGAGCATTTGCCTAGGCCTCTGATTACTAGGCCAGTGATATTACTACCATGCCACAACCGTCTCCTCCTAACTGGAGAGTGAAAAGTTGAGGAAGGGAAGGGAAGTGTTGGAGATGGACCATGTGAAAGTGAGAGAGGGGCGGAACTTGGAAAAAAAGGTTGATGAAGTTTTCCAGTTCCAGGTGACAGCAGAAAACATCATCGATTAAGTCACCAATGTTTGAGAAAAAGAGTTGCAGGTGGAGGCCTGAGTAAGACTTAAACAAGGAATGTTCCAAAAAGACATGCATAACTAGGGCCTAAGCAGGTACCCATAACAACACCTTTTATTTTGAGGAAGTGAGACAAGTTAAAGGAGAAATTGTTCGATGAGAGAACAAGTTCACCCAGATGGAGGAGGGTGGTGTTGATGGGGATTAGTTAGGCCTCTGTTCGAGGGAGAAGCAGAGAGCCCTCAGACTGTCCAGGTAGGAGATGCAGATGTTCAGAGATTGGATGTCCATTGTGAAGAGGAAGCAGTTAGGGCCGGGAAACTGGAAATTGTTGAATCCACAGATGTTGCCAGACCTGCTGAGTATTTCCATCTCTTTCTGTTTTTATTTCAGATTTCTAGGATCTGTCATATTTTGCTTTTATTATCACCAATTTTATGTTTGCCAATGTAAATTTGATAGATTCCTTTTAGAAAATAACATTTTTGGATACAGTATGAGTAACTTGAGACAGGAGGCTGGATTTTACATGCCTCTATTGGGCATGTTTTCAGTGGGGTAGGGGGGGCATATAAAATAGGGCAGGTGCCCAACCCACCGTCTTTCCATGCACCCCTGATCGCACCCCCATGACACAGTAGGTGGGTGGGCGCCGAAATCAATAGCCTGCCTGCCATATTTAAATAAATAATTAGAGGTCAATTGAGCTTATAAACAATGCAGTTGGCGTGAACTATTGGGCAGGAGTGGGCAAGCTGTTTTTGTTCAAATGTTTTTAAAGGTGAGAAAGCAAGTGGGGTGCCCTTAGCACAATGGGTGTAGCCCCCAAAGATAGTACCCCACCTTTCTTCCTACCCGCCACCTCTCCAAAATCTACCACCCCCACCCCCTGCACCCTTCCCTAAACTTGCCAAACTTCCCCGCCCAATACCCTGGTTTTACCTTACTTTGGGATTCATTTGGCCTTCTTGGGACTGGTTGCAGTCCCAGCAGCGACCATCAATAAGACCTTGGCGCTGCTGGGCCTGCAGGAGCTGTTGGCCAATCCGATTGGCTGGCAGCTCCTGAGGGCGGGACTTGCTCCCCAGTAAGGGTGGAAGCCCCTCTAACAATTTGGCCTGCCTGGAAGCAGGGTGGGCTTGCATGGATCGAGGATGGGGGTCAAGCCATCCAATCCCCTACCCTCATAATATGCAGCCCATGAGGTGGCAAAAATAATCTTCTTGAAAGGAACTTTGGGCCTATGGTTTGTAAATATTCTCTTTGGAGATAAAATATTTTCTTTGTCTTTTTCTGTATTAATCTTTACCTAGCAGACTTAAAAGGATACTTTCAAAAATACAAAACAGAGTTAGAGATGAAATGTCAGACTTTGCAGCCAAAATAGCCAGTTACAGGTGGGTGTCTGCCATTTAACTGTACATATTGTCTGAGATCAAGGAAGGTGAAAGTTAAGCCAGTCAGCTGAAATATCGCCACTTGTGCATTAGGCAGATACAACTGGAAGAGGATCTGAGTGGAACAGATAACCTTTCCTTTAAAGAGGCCCAATAATTCTACATCCCAGAAGTTAATGCTGCCATCCTGGTGACAAAGCAGATCAATTCAACCATACCACACACAACATTATCGTGTAGGTTCTGAAAAGGTTTAAGTCATTCACTCCATAGCCTATGGATATACTAATTGAGAGTTGGTAAGGTAAGTTTGAACTCAATGCAAACTGCATAACGTAAAACAGTTCAACAAGCCAAACTTAGGCATCAGTTACTTCTAGACCTACATTGGATGGTAAATGCATGATGGTTCCTTCATGAGGAGCTAAGTTGAGGGTTTAATGATTCCTTTGCTGTAGTTTATACTTGTGCCTGTGAAGTAATCATAGAAAGACTTCTAATCACAACCTGCATTTATAATATTTTTAAATGTTGGTTAGCACCCAGAGCCATAACTTGGTTGAGTGTAAATGTAAATTTTTATATTATGACTTTAGTTTCCTGAGGAAATGATCTTTTCTCCAAGACTGTCCATTTGATAATGTAACAGGCACAGTTGGTCTGCCCTCAATAAACTATCTTTGTGGCTGAATAAGAGAAGTTGTTATAACCACATCCAGCTAATATCGGTGCCTGAAAGAGAGAGAATCAGAATCCTGTGCATGGCAAAACAACTTCAGAAGCACAATACCAACTATGCACATGCTAAGGCCAAATATCTAGTTTCTCCTTTTCCCGGTGACACATAGGGCAGGATTTTTGTGCCCGACCCACGCGAGTGTAAGATGACACGCAATATTTTGGTCGGCGGGCGCACACGGGAATTGGCAGCATGCCGGGCAGGCGAAAAGGCCAAGCATTTTTGTGAAACCCCATCCACGGGCGGGATGAGGTTTCGATCCGTCATTAAAAAAAATTCATCTTAATTTCTAACATGTCCCTGCTCATGTGACAGAGTCACATGAGGGGACATGTTTTTTAACATTTCAAAAATCTTTATTTTTAATTGTCAAAACTCTTCATCTCCCTGAGGCAACTCTGTGCCTCAGGAAGCTTTTCCAGCAAGCACCCATGCACATGTGTGAACTTGCGCTGTTGCCCTCCTCCCCCTCACACAGGCAGCGCTGAGTGCTGCTGTGCGCGTTTCACACTGGGCGGGCCTTATTTGACCTGCCAGTGTGAAATTGTGGTGCGGCCCCAATCACGGGCGGCGGTCAGCTTCCCAACTGCTCCGGCCTGCCCCTGCCGAAGCTGTCCAACAAGGGAAAAATCCTCTCCATAGATTTTTTTTGTTAAGCAATATGATGTACAAGGGCAAATGTTTTTAACCACTGGCTGTAGTTAGGTGATTTATTTTCCAGAAACCAATCAAAAACTTAACTTGCTGTTTCAGAACATATCTCTCACAAACTCTCATTTTCAAACTCTTACAGTGGCTATTAGCACTCCTTTCCCAATGCCACATGCTAGTAAACCTCATTCCACTCTTTTGTGAAAAAATAACTTCCGACTCATCACAAACAATGCCATGAGAGATCTCCTAGTATAATAGCCAAGATCCTGCTGACAAAATAACAGCAAGTTTAATGGCGCTAGCCATTACTAATATATAAATCATAGAGCAACTTGTGGCAATGTTTAAAATACATTGTAAATTGTCTCAAGTTGCTAGACAATTTGTACAGTTCCAATGTTAGCCTTACAAAAACACAGTTCCCCATCAGTTTGATGAAGTTGCCATATTTGCGCATTAATTGACAATTAAATTTGCCATGGAAAGTTACAACTGCTACTTAACATCATAAGTAGCTTTTTAATGAGATTTATGTTCCCACAATGCCAATCAATTACCCCAGCCCAGATTTGGAATAATTTAAACTATGAGGTCTCATTCTGGTTTCAATACTTTAGGATGTTATCAAGGAGGCCAAGGCCTTGGATAAGGTACAGAGGAGATTTACCAGGATGATATAAGAGATTAGGGACTTCAGTTTATGTGGAGAGATTGGAGAAGCTGGGATTGCTCTTCTTAGAGCAGATAAGGTTAAGTGAGATAGAGATATTCATAATTATGAGAGGTTTTAATAGTGCAAGTAGAGACAAACTATTTCCTCTGTCAAGTGGGTTTGATAACCAGAGGTCATAGGTCTAAAATTAGCAAAAGAATAGAGGAGAAATTTCTTCATGCAGGGGTTGTTAAAATCTGGAGGAAACTACCTCAAAATGTGGTGGAATCAGATTCCATAGGAACCATCAAAAAGCAACTGGACATGCATTAGAAGAAAACTAATTTGCAGCAATGTGGGGAAAATCTTGGGTCGTGGGACCAAACTGGACAGATCATTTAAAGGGCCACACAGTCACAACAGGCTGAATGGTCCTTTTCTGTGCTATAAAGTTCTATGATTCTATTCTTACAGGAGATAAATTGTTACAGATTTTTAAAAATTTTTATTTAATATTTTAATAATTCTTACTCTGACTTATCCTTGCTATCTCTTTTTCTCTCTTAATCCAATCTTACTTTCCTTCTCTTTATTTCTCACTCTGTATAACAATTGCCTCAAAGTCACCCCATTTCCTTTCCCATTGTTCCTGTTTCTTTCTCAATCCTTAAAGCTCAATGGTGAAGGAGATGGTCTGTTGGTCCTCTCATTTACCAAAGTCGCAGATGCCATGTTGAACTTGCTGCATTGTCATCGGCCGGCACTTCCAGCAACTCACCAGGCAAAACATTTGAGCTGATGAACGAAGGAAAATGTCTAATGTGAAATACCATGAGATGTCCTGCTCCAGATAAACCCAGGCCATTATAAACAAACATGTTAATATTTCAAACAGTCTGAGTCTGTAATATATGGGCAAGATTTTAAAGAATATGAAATGGTGATACACATTAGAGGCCAGTTAATTCATGGTTTTAACAATAAAGAAAGTATCGCTTTTTCCCAAATCAAAAAGGTCTATTTTAAGCTGCTTATATAACAAATGCAATAAAGTTTGATTTAAAAATGCAATGAAGTATTTTTAGAAGTTCAATAATGTTGGTAAAATCTTTGAAATAATAAAGATGAAAAACTGAGTACTGTACTGGAGAATTCATAAAACTCCATTGGTAATAATTAGCATAATGTCTTCCGCATAGGCATGTGTCAAAATCATGGGACTGTCAGACCATATAAAAGCACCAATTATACTTCAGAGTAACTCAGACTTGCCTATCCAATCAGATAGAAAGTAATCTGCTCAGAATGAATGTATCAATACTCTGATTTTTTTTCCCAATGTTTTTGAATTTTATTGAGTTAAAATACTTGATTTTTAGATGCTCAAAAGCAGGAATTGTCAGATGGAAATCCATAAACATAAATGTCAATCTAGTTCCTGCTTTCACACCATCCTGCAGACTGTTAAAAAGCAAACCCCTCGCAGCTGACAGGAGAAAGAGTCTGCTAGCCACCATTGGACTGCATATACCCAGTAGTCTTAGGCATCTCTGTGCATAAACTTCCCTGGAACTCATCAACAGCATCTGAAAACACACAAGCTATTTTCAACCATTACCAGGTTAACAAGGATACCAGCTGATGTCTGGAAATGCTGTGCGTTCCCTGTGCGGGCATGGGGGATTCCCTGAGCCAGGAATGCGCTCTCCCTGAGGCAAAATGACGTTTCAGGGAGATCACTGGAAGTTTTAAAAATTTGTGGAAGTGTGGAAACAAATTCCTGACATGTCCCCTCATGTGACACTGTCACATGAGCTGGGACATACTAATTTCTTTTATTTCAACATTTCGCAAACATTTTAAAGCCCTCATGAAACCTCGTCCCGCCCATGGTTGAGGTTTCATGATTTTTTTAAAGGCCACCTGGTCTCCTCGCCAACCCGCCAACCTTAAGGTTGGACGGGCAGAACCTTTAATTAGCTTAATTACTTTTTTAAAGGCCTTATATGGTCATTGACAGTTCGGCAGGTGCGCAGCCGACTCAGCTATGCGCCCGCCAAACTGAAAATCTAAATGATGCGGGGTGACGTCAGGACACACGCCCGACATCACCCCGCGTCATTTTACGCGTTGGCGAGTGGGCCCCGCTCCCTGCTCACCGACCGGAAAATGCAGCCAATTAGACTAAAGATAATTTATTCCTTCACCCTCTATCCTACAATATTGTCAGTATTGATTTCCAGAAGGCAGACCATGCATAGACCGTAGCTGGGGAAACTAAATGAAAGTCTAGTGACATAGGTCTAAGCCCATTGCAGCCAGGTCAATTTAAACCAGGTATATTTATTCTAACAATAAAAAAAACACTGGTCAATTATTCCAGGTAATAGCATGGCATCAGACCCTTTGGCAAACCCTTACCAGGCAATCTTTACATCATGAACTATCCAATTGACTGAATGCACTAATGTAACCACAGATAACTGATACACTTATAAGACTTTATGAAAACAGATTTAAGATAATTGGCAAAAAAACAAAGGGAGTTGAGTTTTTTTCATGCAGTGAGTTGTTATGATTAGCAATTCACAAGGCTCCTTTGACAGCACCTTCCAAATTCACAGTTTCTAGAAGGACAAAGGCCATGGATGCTTGGGAACACCACCGTCTGCAAGTTCCCCTCCAAGCTGCACACCATCCTGACTTGCAATTATATCAGTATTCCTTCACAGTCACTGGGTCAAAATTCTGGAACTCCCTTCCATGCAGCACTGTAGGTGCACCTCCACCAGTTGGATTGCAGCCATTCAAAACATTGGCTCACCAGCACCTTCTCAATGGCAATTAGAGATGAGCAATAAATGCTGGCCTAGCCAGCAATGCTCACATCCCATGAAAGAATAAAAAAAATGTGGACTGCCTGAAAGGCCAGTGGAAATAGATTCAATAGTAACTTTCAAAAGGGAGCTGGCAACTAGGGATGGGCAATAAATGCTGGCCCAGCCAGCGAAGCCCACATCTCGTGAATGAATAAAAAAAATACATATATTTGAAAAGGAAAATTTTGCAGGATTA
Organism: Carcharodon carcharias; assembly: GCF_017639515.1. Lineage (NCBI taxonomy): Eukaryota > Metazoa > Chordata > Chondrichthyes > Lamniformes > Lamnidae > Carcharodon > Carcharodon carcharias. The sequence continues at coordinate 36,331,681 of NC_054480.1, read as the reverse complement.
TAGGAAAAGAGTGGGACTAATTTGACAGCAATTTAAAAGAGCTAGTCCAAAATTATGGGCCAAATAGCCTTTTTCTTTGCTGTGGATGTGGGAATGTTAACACCACCCTGCAACACCCACCCCCCCACTCCTCCCCTCCACCCCCACCATACATCCCACAGGATAGGCGGTTTGGAGGTAGCTGGAAAGATAAAACTGCCAAAATTCTCAAACACAACAACAATCTGCTTCCAACATGCCCACTTTAGGTTTTAACGAAGATGCGTTTGGGTCCATGCAAGTAACCTGTTGCTCATTATGATATGCTATTAAGGTTCATTTGAAGAGATTTTATCAGGGATTTAAAATGAACTTCTCCAGCAGCTCGGGAAACTTATCAGTGGAAAGGAAGCAAGAATAAGCGGCACCTCTTGGGATGTTTAAACTTCTGATTCTTCAATATGAATAAAGCTCTTTTTTACAGCTGCTTTCTCAGTTCCCTCTGGCAAACCTTGACTTCTTGTGCTAACACATGTTTTGTTTGGAGGCTTTCAAATAGACAGCATCAGAAAGGAAGGGATACGATAGGTGCTTTTCATTTAAATTCGGACAAGGAAGATAATGACAATCAGCAGAAAGGTCATACTGTGGTGGAAGCTGAAGTACAAGAGAAAGATGCCAAGACAGAGCTGCCCAAGAGAGAGAGGAAAGCAAAGTACAGAACAGCAGGGAGAAGAAGAACAAAGGGATTGAAGTAGCAGGAGGCACAACCCATGTAACAGGGTATTACATGCAAAGAGTTGGCTTATTTGGCCTTTGTGAAGAGCCGTGCCTTAGAAGGCTCAGATTGGCGCCAGGTGAGAATGGACATCTGCAGCCTCCTAGCAGAAGAGATGCTCTCTGCTGGACCTAGTAACCACATATTACCAGCGGCTGTCAAAATCACCACTGATCTCAGTTTCTTGACTGCTGGCTTTTTTCTGGATTTCACCTGGTACGTAAAGAGTCTTTCAGTTGGTTGCATATAAATGTAGAAGCCATCCCTAGCTGGCTTCCCACAGGTATGGAGTGCAATCAATTGCACAGATGTGACAAACCAAAGACCACTAGAGCAATCAGGAGTGTGTATCAACTGCAAATGATTTCATTCTATCATTGTACAGCTGGTGTGCAACCGCAAGAAAAGGTTCATGCAGATATGTGCCAGATTCCTTGGCAGCTGCATTTATACCGCCGAATTCTAACATCCCAGTCCTCTTTGTACCAGGAATCAGGCTTAAAGGACAGCTGATGGGAGACAAATGGTATTCCCTTCAGTCTTGGCTATTGACACCATGTGGAATCCCACTAATGAGGTGCAAGAGTGCTTCAATGAGAGCCAAATGACCACCAGATGTATCATTTTGGCTTGTTAAAAATTTGCTTCAACTGTCTAGACAGTCTGGAGACACCCTCAGTAGTCACCAGCGAGCGTCTTCAGAATCATGATGGTGTGCTTGCATTCTATATAGCATTGCACAGCAGGAAAGGTGAGGTGGCCACAACCAAAGTGTTCATCAATCATCTTTTGATGAAGAGACTATTGAATAGGGGCAGGACAAGGAGCAATATGAAGATGTGGCACCAATTGGCAGCCAGCCATGTACTTTGCTGCTCAGGATATTGGGGATGCCTTCATAGCCCAAAGGTTCAGTTAATCACACTGGGGGATAAAAACAACTCTTCTGCCACCCTCCTCTCATTGCACAAAACAGTCCTTCAATCAAGCGTACATCTCCCACTGGTCCTATAATGTGTTGACATTCATCATGAAGCAAGTGAAAGGGCGAGTTGGCCCTTAAGGCACAATAATAGACAAGATGGAGAAATGGTGCAAACCATTAAATTTTATGTGCTATTATTAAAAAAAGGAAAAGTGGGAGGAGGGGTTGGGAAGTGGGGGAACTTTGTGTGGTGTTCCCACTCTCATGTTCCCTTTTGCTATTATCCCTTTCCTGTGTAAGTGTCACATCACTGCTTTAAATTATCTGGAGAGCAGCTTGGTGCAGATCAGTGGCACATTGTGAGTTCATGGATAAGGAATTTATCACCATGTTTAAGGAGGATGACATCTGCTGCACAGCCGTGGTCATGACCTGCAGAGATTCATTTAGGAGCATTGCTTGAAGCTCCATGGAAGTGGCCACTCAGTCCATGACAAGGCATTTTTACGTCTGTCCACTAAGTTTGAACCTGGGTTTCTCCATTCTCTGCACTATTGGGGATCGTGGGCATGGCACATTTGTAAGTTCTTTGCAAATTTACTGCTGTCCCTCCATCGTTCTGCTTTCCAATGATGGCCTTTGGGCTTCAACATTTACGTCCAGCTTAGCAAAGCTTGGAGAGGAGTGCCCACCCACTTGGTGGACTCTCTACAAATGTCCCTGCTACTGGTGCCTCTGTGTGCTTACTTTTTGATTTGTGAACCATTTGGTGAAAAACCCAATTACCTACCTAACTGAACCCACTAAAGTGTGAGTATTTGTGCTGAAGCTTGGTTGTACATCCTATGGTGGTACATCCTCAAAAGGTCCAAGCTTCTATGAGGAATTGTCATCAGGCATGTCCACAGACTGTTGCTCCATGTATGAAGGTCTAGGAAGACATTCGAAACAGATCTGAATTAGTCCTGGCAAAGTAACCATTTTGCCACAGGCTCCTCATTCATCTGCCATTTAAGAAATAAAGTCAAACATTTGTCAGATATTTTTAATTTTGTCACCAGGCAACTGTGAGTTCCCAGTCTCTCCATCCCTGATTATCAGAGATGTAGAGTTGCCACTTATCTCCATGGCTTCCTCCTCCACATTTGTCAGCTGCACAATTTGTGACAGACCAACTCCAGTCCTATTTCTCTCTTTTCAGTTTTTTGGTCACATCTGAACAGCGTGTGAATGCAATGAATGAGTGAACTGCCAGATGCAGTGAATTTGCTCACTATGAGACAGATGCATCATATTGCATAACGATTAGGGTGAGTGATGGATAAACGTGGAGATGAGGAGGTGCATGAAAAGTGAACCATGCATGCTCATGAAAACTTAAGTGGATGTAAGGAGTAATGTGACGGGGTAGCTGGACAGATTTGGGGGTGGGAGTGCAGGTGGTTGTCATAAGCTACAGCTGTAGATGAATCAGCAACTGTACTCACTTTTCATGATCTGGTTATGTCCTGCACTGTAAACAAGAATCAGGATAAACTCTGTGTAATGTTAAAGCTGGCCTTGATTGTTCTGATCCATCTTGAATAGATAACAGGATTGGTTGGGCCAAATGGAGGGTTTTGCGCTGTATGCTGTAATATATATAATTATATGTAACTCCTACGATCTTCTTTCGAAGCCTCTTAGCTCCTCCAAATTCTATTTTTCCATTTGTTCTTTCGTGGTGAAGTTTAGATTGTCATGCGGGTGCACATCATGCTCACTGCCGCAGCTAGGAGTCACTACATTTGGAAGTACAATTTTAAGTAGACAGCAACAATTAAATTAGAGATTTTCTTCAGGGTTTTGCGCATTCAACAGCTATTGTCTGACTTCTTGACTTACAATCTTCCTCTCTGTAGATTTGAACTTTCTAGTATATTTCACAAATTACTACCTCACAATGTATCAATATTATTAATCAGAAATCAAAACTTCCTCTTTTGATGCCAATACTACACATTATTGCCAGTGAAGGGAGTGAAAAATTTACCCTCACCCACATTTTTTTGGTCATAGAGCATATATTAAAAATGAATAGAGTGGAATCCATTCCTGTTACAATATATCTTAGTTCAATCTCAGATGAGCACCCATCAATACAGCAACTCAACATTTCCTTCATCAATGGTGTGGTGGTCTTGCTATAGACTGGTAATCCAGAAAAGCAGGGTAATGCTCTGGGGACCTGGTTTCAAATCCCATCACAGCAGATGGTGGAATTTGAATTGAATTCAATAAATGTCTGGAATTAAAAGTCTAATGATAACAGTGAAACCATTGTTGATCTGGTTCACTAACAACCTTTAGTTAAGGGAACAAAACTGTCCTGCATGTGATACCCATTGTCACAGAAATATGGTTGTTGACTCTTAAAAATTCCCTGGGCAAGAGTAATTAAGATAGACAGTAAATGCTAGCCCAGCCAGTTATGCCCACATCCCATGAACAATAAAAAGTCTTAGTTACATAACATGAGCAGTTTTGTACTTTTGCTGTTATGCAAAATTATGTCATGTAGGAGGCTCACTGTGAACAAAGACGAGACAAGCATTTCATCATTCTTAGCTAGTTTTTGAAATAAACTGAACCAGTTCCCCTCACAGGAATAGTTTATGGCGCTGAAGTAAGTTAGGAAGATATCTTATCAGATCCTTTAACTTTCTATCCTAACGCAAATATGCATGTTGGGGTTAAAGTTTGGGTAGCCAATACTCCTCTACCACATCACCCAGGTGCTGTATTTCTTGTTTGAACATAGGCAGTGGATGGGACATTGCAGCCATGTCTAACCCAATGTGCTTTTCCAGCAAGGATCACAATCAATTGCAGGAATTATGGACAATTTCACCTTCCTAGCTAATCAAAAGACAGCATTAAAATGGAACTAAGGCCAACTGCATCCCTCTTAATAGTTCAGCACCAGTGCATTTACAGTAACAACTTGCATTTATATAGCACCTCTAATATTGTAAAACGTTCCCAGGTGCATTATCAAACAAAATTTGACACTGAGCTACATAAAGAGAGATTAGATACCAAAAACTGGTCTCAGAGGCAGATTTTAAGGAGCATCTTAAAGGAGGAGGGAGATGTCAAGAGGCTACAAGGATTGAATTTCAATGTTTAGGGCCTAGGCGGCTGCAAGCATGGGTGCCAATGTGCAGCAATTAAAATAGGGGATGCCCAAGATAATTGGAGGAGCATAGAGATCCTGGAGGGCTGGAGAAGATTACTGAGGTAGGGAGGACTGAGGCCATGGAAGAATCTGGAGGGTGAGAATTTTAAAATTGAGGCGTTGTCAAACTGGGAGCCAATGTAGGTCAGTGAGCACAGGGCTAATGGGTAAACAGAGCTTGGTGCAAGTTAGGATATGGGCAGCTGAACTTTATGTACAATTAACTGTGCCACCAGACTGGCAGTTTCTGAAGGAATTCTCTAATGAGGTATTGATTTTTAGCTTTTACTGACTTGCTCTTCAAGAAATGCTGCCAAAATTTCAGATTCAATGCTGCATGTGCCTATGATAAGATATAAACATTTCCAGGCACCTTACATGATTCATGTAAAGTGTAAAAATTAATTTCTAATATATCTTAATGCCCAGTACTTACACATTCTCAATATGTGTTGCCAAGGTTAAATCGTCAGAAGCAGGGAGTGTTTTTAAGTGAGATTGATTGCAACCCCATTAAATTAATGGATTGTTTTAATCAAAAATCATATATTCCACACATACAACAAAAAACAAAGGTGGTCAGTAGAACTAATTAATTATATAGGTCTGAAAATGAAACAAGAGGTAGCAATGCACAATTCAGTTTTGTATTTTTTTCCATCTTCATCCAAGGTGTGTGATTGACAGGCAACCACCTACTGATGTGACCACCACCAGCCTACTTTCCTCCTGTACCTTTAACCCAGGAACCAGTTCAAGAATCCCAACATCAATTGGTATTTATTCCTTGTGAGAAACTTTCAAAGTCCAGGAACCCAAATTAATGAAAATAGCAGCAGTGGTGCTTTAAAATTTGTAATCGCACAAAAATGTGCAATGTTCCAAGTAAAGACTGCAATGTGAAATAAAAGCTCCGGATTAAAAATATGCAGCGCTGTAGAAATAAATTCCCAACACTCATATGGAATTGTCCAGATATATCACCCCACCCCAGAACTTCATTCCAAAACAAGTGGGACGATAGAAAAAGTTTAAACAAGTAGTTTGTAGTGGAAACTCTCTTCACACATTCTCTCATAAATAAATATACAATAGAGGTTAAAAAAGGTATTCGTTGGTGTCAGATGAAGTTTTTTTTGTTCTATGGATAAGTCAGTAATGAAATTTCGCTTCGTCCTGCCCTAAATGCTATGTAAAAGGCCCATAGGGTCTTGTGTACTTGCTAGCACAGATAAAAATGACATAATTGCCATGTTAGTGCATCCTAATTATATGCAAAGTGTAAATTATTTGCCTATCACTTATCACCTTTCTAAGCCATATTAGGTTTCAGGTACGGTAAAATGGAATTGGTTAGCCCCCCTGACTCGCTCCCTGAGAAAACCACTTAGAAAAGGATACGCGTTAAAAGGAAACGCGGTAAACAAGAGCCGTGTTCCTACTGTAATGGTTGAAAACTCTAGATTAATATTTTAAGAAAAGTAAGTGGGCAAGACTCAACACGGCTGCCATTTTCCCTCCGGCCGCTTGCAGATCTATTGGTCTCCGATTGAATAGCGACGTGCGCTACGTGCTGTAAACATTACAGTGTCAAGTCCCTGCCAGCGCTCTGTTATGATTGATGGGCGGAGAAACCGGCCGGCGCGGTCTGCAGCCCGTTCCCTTACTCCTGGTCGACAGACCGATCGCAGGAGGAATCAACACCGGTTCTTCCGTGCAACTTTCCCCAAGCACTTCTCAACGCATCAAGAAAATCAACCCAAGTAGCAGCAGGTCGCAGGTGGACGAGCCAACTAAGTGAGTAACCAATAATTAAACTGAGAATCGGAGATGGCTCGAGGGGGGAAAAATGCAATCTACGAAAATAGAAGAGGCGTAACTTCTTAAATCCAATCATATTGAGACTGGATTAAAAATAAATCAAGTAGGCGGGGCCAAGGTTGAAAATTGGTGATATGCACATGTCAGTGAAACGAATTGGTTACTTTTGAGATGTTTCGACCCAACTTTAGTTGCAAGGGGGAAAAAGGAGCTGGCGGGGTGCGGCGGATCTGCAAATGAACTGCGCTGCCAGGGCACCAAGAGCAAACTGAGTGACAAGTGGCTACACCAGCCGCGCGCCTTGTTGCCATTGTCAGCATTCGATAATGGAATGTTTATAATGTGCGGCCACCAATCGGTGTGAACGGGAGGCGGGGCGGGCTCGCCGCTCTCGGGCTCGACTGAGCGGAGCGGAGCGCGAGAGAGGGGCGGGGACGGTCAATCCGGAGAGAAGCAAAACAATTGCAATCAGCAGGAACGCCGGCTTGCAGAGAGGAGGGGAGGGCAGCTTCTCCCTCTCTGCAAACATCATACCCTGACACGAATGTAAAATTGCATTAGCCCCTTTTGCGGAAAAAAAGCAGACGCTTAGCTTAATTGACCCCGTACACCTCCAAAAAAAAGAAAGACTATGAGCTCCAAACGCCTTACCAAAAAATACAAAGTTGTAGGCACAAAGGTTTGCGCGCCAAGTTCAGCCGGCGAAGTCAGAGTTTCTGGAGTGATCCAGGCTTGTAAGAACGACCCTGCAGGCAATACTTTATACACAATCATGTTAGATGATGGCTCACTCAGAGAGTATGCAGAAGAAGAAATAATCTGCATCGATGTCAAAGTATCTGGAAAAGGAAAATGCAGATATAATCAAAAGGTATTTAAGCATTATCTGTTAATTTAAAGAGCGGTTAAGTGGCTTCTATCGTTTGCAAACCCGATGCATGCTTTCATTTATGATTTGTTTTGCAATCAGACATATTACTTTTTATATTTGAAATATATTGCAACTAAGATGGCGTCTGAAGTGCACGTCCAAAGTTTAAAGAGAGTCGAGCAAGGAAACCGGTATAATTAAATGCCCACCCGTAGCGAGACTAAACACCGGCACCAAAAAAAAATGCTTCACCATTATTAATTATTAGCGATGATTCCGTTTTTGAAAGTAAGCACTTCAGTCTGGATACAGTATGTTCCTTGGGGTGAACTGTCTAACCAACTTTGCCACTTGTGGACTTTGAATCATTTCACTTATAATATCTTGGCACTGGGTTATGTTCAGTTTTGTTTTGCAACAGGCATTGCCTGCAATGTTTTTATGGGAAAAGCAGCCAGCGTTTAAGTTGATTTGCCTGCATTCCTTTTGAAAAGCTTTCTTTTGCTGCGGCGGAGAAAAAATGACAATAACTCGGGTTTTGTGAAATTTTAGATGCTTCTGAATTGCAAAGGCAGCGAATCAGTGGTGGTGCTTCGAGAACGAGAAAAAAATGATGTCCCTTTAAGATCCCCAGAGCCACGCGGCCTGACAGCCAAAAAACCAGAAGACCGGTATCTGGAAAACAAATGTAACAGAACTCGCGAGGTGGAGAAGGAGCCTGCGACCCGCCCCCTTGGCTCGGTGTCAGAACAGAAACGCCTCCTTACTTCGGCAAACATCGACGTTCCTCAGCGGTAGGGTTTTATTTTTGCAATCCGAGTTGCCTTTCGGACATCTAGGAACGGATGAGGTCACGTTACTACCTCAAATTGAAATAACAATTCCACATGCTTTGAGTGCATTGAATAAATGTCCATTTCTCCCCACTTTAGGAGTGTGTTCTAGTTGAAATGAAGATATCCTACATATACGCAGAGTTCAGTTGCATTCTAGATCACAAATCATTAGTTGCAGTGCAATTGAAAATCAGGCGAACGTACATACCATTGTACTTATTAGCTGCTGAAATTTAAAAATCATTCGACTCTCCATGTTTAAAAGTTCTGTCATTATGTACTTTGATTTTGTCATGCATTACCATTAAGGCTCCAATGGCATAATATTGTGGTCAAATATTAGTTTGTCATCTTTGGACAATTATTTGGCTTGTTGGGTGTAAAGGTCTTCATTCAATCGTGAACTGTCAGCAGCAGCATTTTGTGCTTACTGCTGTTGCTGTGACTCCACTGCATTTTTCTCTAATATTAGTTGTCATCCACTTGAATGCTGAAGTCATTGAAATATGCAAATGAAGTAATATACTACCAGAAAAGGGTGACTACATAAAAGACAAATGTATGGTCAAACCTTTGTTTCGGTAAAGCAATAGTTTAATTTCTTGGATGCAAAGCAATAACACCTACAAAGTGTGATGGTTAGAAATTCTAGTAATCAGCCATTCAGATTTTAGGCATGCAGAAGATAGAGAAAATTCATCAATTTAACATGTTTACAGTAACAGAGAAAACTAGTTAGTGTTGGAGTAACATAGTTATATGGCCAGATAAATGGTTGCTAAAGTAATCTAGATACTGAAGCAGCTGCCTCCACTTGAGTATTCCAGTAGTGGTAAGTGATTTGCATACTGTTCTTTATGAAAGTAGTAATATTTATGATTACATTTCAAAATACTTTTGTTAACTTGCATATTATATCTGATAAATCCTTGCTAATTGATGGGTGTAATGTCCTGTGCTCCTGATCATGTGTTCTGCCTAAAAGCTTTTCTTTAAAAAAAAAGCACATACAGTTCATAGTCCAAATTCAGTTAATGAAAATATTCTTTTGTCTCTTCCACACTGAGATTTGAAGTAACTTCAAGACCTCCTTCACTGCCTCAGAAGAAAGTGAAGACATGCCTGGGTTTAGAGCTCATCAGAATGCCTGAAGAAAAGGGATCTGTGTCCAGATCTTAACACTGTTGGGGATTTGCATCTGTCACAAGATCCTCCATGTGGCCAACTCCTGGTGTCACCCAAGTTGGAGATCCAACCAAAAATGCAGAGGAGCACTTCTGCATAGTAGGTAGATTCTGGCCCTTTATGCCACCCCTACCATAATTACGCCAGAGCATCCATTGGTCAGGTTTATCAGGCCTTTCAAAATGTCTGTGACCAAGAGCCATGAGAATATTGGATGACATGTAGTTAGGCAGAAGAAGCTGGCTGTGTAGCTAATCTTATCAATATGGTCAGGGAACAGCTCCCCACCCCCACACACCATTCCCACAGCTCTGTGCAATTGCCATTCAGAGCTTTTATGTTGCTTCTGAAGCTAGTCCTAATTATGGGGTTAGTTCCAGTCCAGTTCCATAGTCACTCCTGTAATATTAAACCCCTCTGGAGTGAGGGATTGTCAATTGTTTCTGCATTTCCATTCATTCCGCTTCAGATATTGCACTCAATAATTCATTTTTTAAGGTAAGGAAGGCGGTTATTTCATTTTTTTGGGTTAATAACCTTGCCATTTCACAAGGGAAAGAGTTGGACATTTAAGCAGTTGCCAGTCTACAGAACTATTTTACTTTCAATTAGCCTCAAATTGAGCTTAGCATGTTTCTATTCAGGAATTTTGCTCACAGGTACTACCTGTGTGGTATAAAGGGACAGATAAATACAACTTCCTTTTTGGCATGTTATTTCTACAACCATGCGCCAGACCCCAGATTAACTGAGCAATACCACTGGAGATCAACTTTGAATTAAATAAAATCTAAAACAGTTTCAGAAAATTTCAATGTGTTGCATTCTTATAGCCTTAATACAGTGCTTGGAACATCTGAAATTTTTTACCAACTCGTGTACTGGAAAAAGCAAGAAGGATTTGTGTGTGAAATTTCATATTCTCTTGCATTCTTTCATGACGTTCTTATCGTGTCTCAAATCTATTGTCTTCTGGCTCTTATCTTAATTTATTTCATAGTACAATGCACTTTAACTTTGAGTTTGTCATTTGAAACATTTTTTGCACAGAAATGTTGCAATTGAAATCTTTTAAGTGTCCATTTAAGGCATTTCGTTAATACATTGTAATGCAAATAGGCTCATTACGCATGGGACAAATAACAGTTTGATATGGAAAGGAGAGAATTTGTCAGCAATGTTCGAGCTTTTCATTTTACCTTGAAAGTTTTTTTTGTGTATTTCTGTGTTTTAAGTATTGTCACTTAAAAATGACACTGAAGTTGAATTTACTTCTGCTAGTAAGCAAAGGGCTTCCAATGTTGAAAAATCATAGATATAACTCAAATTGGATCCAGCCACAGGAATTGTTTAAACTACAATAGAAAACTAGACCCCTCTTCACATTGTTAAAACCTTCATCTGAACATATGAAGGGTGATATTTAGGGTGCATATATGTTTCAAGTTTAGGGTGATTGCAATGTATTTTTCTCTAAACTTGTCAAGGGTAAATTGGGTGTTAACAAATAGGAGTTGGCCATTCAGCCCCTCGAGCCTGCTCTGCTATTCAGCTAAATCATGGCTGATCTCAATGCCATTTTCCCGCACTATTCCCACATTCCTTGATACCTTTAATACCTAGAAATCTATCAATCTCTGTCTTGAATATGCTCAATGACTAAGCTTCCACAGCCTTCTAGGGTAGAAAAATTCCAAAGATTCACCACTCTCTGAATGAATAAATTGCTCCTCATTTCCGTACTAAATGGCCTACTGCTTAGTCTGAGACTGTGTCCCCTGGTTCTAGACCACCCAACCAGGGGAAACATCCTTCCTTCATCTGTCCTGTTAAACCCTATAAGAATTTTGCATGTTTCAATGAGATCACCTCTCGTTCTTCTAAACTCTAGAGAATACAGGCCCAGTCTCCTCAAATTCTCTTCATAGGACAGTCCCGCCAGCCCAGGGATCAGACTGGTGAACCTTCGTTGCACTTCCTCCATGGCAAGTAAATCCTTCCTTGGGTAAGGAGATGAAAACAGTACACAGTACGCTGGGTGTGGTCTCACCAAGGCTCTATACAATTGCAGCAAGACATCTTTGCTCTTTTAATTAAATCCTTTTGCAATAAAGACCAGCATATCATTTGCCTCCCTAATTGCTTGCTGCACCTGTGTTTTCAATCACTTTCAGTGACTTATGAACAAGGATACCCAGGTCCTTTTGGACATTAGCACTTCCCAATCTATCATTGTTTAAGAAATATTCTGCATTTCTGTTTTTCCTACCAAATTGGATAACCTTCCATTTTTCTACATTCTATTCCATCTGCCATGTTCTTGTCCACTCACTTAGCCTGTCTAAATCCCCTTGAAGTCTCTTTGCATCCTCCTCGTAACTCTCATTCCCACCTAGTTCTGTGTCATCAGCAAACTTGGAAATATTACATTTGGTCCCCACATCACATCATTGATATAGATTGTGACTGGCTGGGGCCCAAGCACTGTACCTTGCATTACCCCACCAATCACAGCCTGCCAACCTGAGAATGACCCATTTATTTCTACTCTGTTTTCTTCCGTTAACTAATTGTCAATCTATGCCAGTATATTGCCCCAATCTTTCTTACTAGCCTCCTTTGGGGAACCTTACCAAAAGCCTGCTGAAAATCCAAATACACCACATCTGCTGGTTCCCCCCTTATCTGTTCTTCCAGTTACACCCTCAAAAAAAATTCTCAACAGGTTTGTCAAACATGATTTTCCTTTCATAAATTCATGTTGACTCTGCCCACTCTAATCATTATTTTCTAAGTGTCCAGTTATCAAAACCTTTATAATAGATTCTAGCATTTTCCCTACTTAGGTCAGGCTAACAAGTTCCCCGTTCAACAGTTCTCCCTTTTCTTTCACTCTACCTTTTTTAAATAGCGGGTTTACATTTGCTACCTTCCAATCTGCAGAAATTTTGGAAGATGACCACTAACGCATCCACAATCTCTAGAGCTGAGATGTAGATCATCAGGTCCAGGGAATTTATCAGCATTCAATTCCATTAATTTCTCGAGTACTACTTTTTTACTAATCCTAATTTCTTTCAGTTCCTCATTCTCGCTAGCTCCTTGGTTCTCTAGTATTCCCGGGCAGTTTTTGTGCCTTCCTCTGTGAAGACAGACACAAAGTAATTGTTTAGTTTCCCTGCCATTTCCTGATTCCCCATTATAAGTTCTTCTGTCTCTGCCTGTAGTGGGCCCATGTTTGTCTTTGCTAAACCTCTTTTTGCATACCTTTAGAAACTGTTAAAGTCCATCTTACGTTTCTCACTAGTTTACTTTCATATTCTATTTTCTCTCCTTTTATCAGTTTCTTGGCCCTCTGCTGAAAATGCTCCCAATCCTCAGGCTTACTACTTTTTTGGCAACTTTATAAGTCCCTTGCTTTGATCTAATACAATCATTAACTTCTTTCGCTAGCTATGTTGGAGCACCTTTCCTGCTAGGTTTTTGTGGCTTAAAGGAATGTAAATTTTCTGTAAACCATGTAGTCTTTAAATGCTAGCCATTGCCTATCTACCATCATATCTTTTAATGTACTTTGCCAATCTGCCACAGCCTACTTGCCCCTCATACCTTCATAGTTTCTTTTGTTTCGATATTAGACCCTAGTTTTGGATTGAACTACATCACTTTAAAACTTAATGGTAAATTATGCTCACTCTTCCCTTGAGGCTCCTTTATAACGAGATTATTAATTAGCCCTTTCTCATTGCACAATACTTGATTTAAAATAGCCCTTTCTCTAGTTGATTCCTTAACATACTGTACTAGAAAACCATCTTGTATAATTCCAGGAATTCGTCCTCCACAGCATTAGTGCTAATTAAGTTTACCCAGTCTATATGTAGATTGAAATCCCCCATGGTTACTGCATTACCCTTGTTATGTGCACCTCTAATTTCCTGAGGCAGAATTTTCTCTTCAGTGTTCAGGGCAGGCACGTCATTCCAATCTTTCGTCGACGGGTGCGCACCTGAGTCGGCTGCCCGCCTGCCGAACTGTCAAAGGCCTGTTAAGGCCATTAACACAGCAATTAAACTAACTGATAGGGCTGCCTGTCCAACCTTAAGGTTGGCGGGCAGGTAAAGAGCCCAAGTGTCCTTCGCATTTTGCATGAAACCTCATCCACAGGCGGGAAGAGGTTTCATGAAGGTTTTATTAATTAAATAAAATTTTTAATGACAATTCATAAACATGTTCCAGTTCATGTGCCACTGTCACATGAGGGGACATGTCTGAATAATTTTCTTATTTTTTTCCAATTATCAATTTGAACTTTATCTCCCTGTGGCAGCTCCGTGCCTCAGGGAGATTTCTGCGCTCTTTCACGCACATGCTACCAGGCGCGTGCCACACTGGGCAGACCTTAATTGGCCTGCCCATGTAAAATGGCGGCACGCAGCCAGTCGCAGGCTCTGCTCCAGACCGGCCTCCTCGACAGAGAGAAGATTCTGCCCCTGATTATATTGTGCCCTACATGACCAGCACTGATGGCCAAAAACAATAACTACATGTTTGCTGCCCCTTGCTGTTTCTTACCTCTACCCAAACTGATTCTACATTTTGATCTTCTGACCTAAGATCCTTTCTCGCTCATGTACTGATCTCATCCTTTATTAACAGCGCTACCACACGTCCTTTTCCTTTTTCCCTATCCTTCCTAAATGTTGAATACGCTTAAACATTCTGTTCCTAGCCTTGGTCACCCTGCAGCCACGTCTCTATAATGGCAATTAGATCAAATCTCTTTACTTCCATTCATGCTGTCAACTCATCTACCTTGTTGTGAATGTTGTGTGCATTTAGGTAGAGTGCCTTTAATTCTGCCTTTTTATTATATCCACAACCTCTAGCCTTATCTGCTGGCACACCCCTAAGTTGTACGCTCTGTCCCCTCCTGCCACACTCAGATTATCAATTCCCTTATTGCTATCATGCTTTCTTGCCTTGTCCTCTCTCTTTAATTTATCACATCTTCCTTCACTTGAGGGAAGATCTAATGTTAAAACCTAATTTAAGATCCACCTGTTAAGACCTAATGTCTCCAAAATAAAACTGACAGATACTGTCTTCTCTAGGGCATGCAATGCTGGTATCTTGTTGAGGTGTGGCTCTGTATTCAGCCTGCATCTACAACTACAGCATCTGAAGTGTAACTATAACTGTAATATTGTAACTGTACCCTTAAACTGCAGAAAGGTATCCTTGCTGATCAAAGTGAAGTTTTCACTTGGTAGTAGTTGGCCAGTGAAATTAATAATGCTCAAATATGGGATCACCTTGTTCCTCCAACAGTTGTTTGTATTTTACGTAATTGAACTTGTTTCAAATTGTTGTGTATAAACTGTTTCAAGTGTTTTATGAAAGAGAGGCATATAATTTGAATTCTGGTATAGTTCAGGAAATTAAGCCTTTCATTATTGTTAACATTTGCAGATAGTTTTAGATACAGAAGTGCACAACAGGAACCTTTCCTGTTAACATACTTCTCAGATCTCCAAGTATTTTTTCAGTAATCTCTCATTCCCTGCACACTTCTTTTTCTCCCCAGGCGTTTCTCCCCTGCATTTCCCTATGCAGTACCGTTCCTAAACCCCACAAACCCTATCCTCATTACTTCCTATGCGTGCTTTTTAAAATTTTTATTCTCTGGGCAAAGATGTCACTGGCAAGGCTGACATTTCCATTCCTAGTTGCCCTGAGAATATGATGGAGACATGCGCTTCACTTTACAGACAGCAGTTCAAAGGTGGTAGGGAGCATGTTCTCAGATTCAGGCATGGTGATGTTGAAGGAATGACAATATAGCTCCAAGTTGGGATATTGTGTGACTTAAGGGAAATTTGGAGGCGGCTGTGTTCCCTTGTATCCTGCTGCTCTTCGTAAGATGTACCATTGAATAATAAATACAAGGTACCTGTAATAAGTTCCCACCTGTGGCACCATCTGCGATTCTGATTGTAGAGAGGGCTTGCAAGGTAAACAGTGCAGACAAACAACTAGACTTCCCGCGCTAAAGGTCAGTGAGATTTGTGTTGGCTTGGGTCAGAGACTTCCTGCGCTAAAGTTCAATGAAGTTCAAAATAAGTGCAGTTTTTGGATGTGTTCAGCTTTCGGATTTACGGATAAAGGATACTAGACCTGCAGCTGGACCTCGGGCGATGACCTGAGAAATGCCTGCTAAGGATGACCTGGAGCCGTGTTGATTGGACCTCTTAATGGAAAAAAAATTGGGCAATGTAGAATGGGGTGTTAATTTGCTCTCATCCATTTTACACTACAGTCCTCATCACTTGCATCACCTTTGCCTCACATTGATAGTTGATTATTTCAAGAAAATGTTAACAAATCAGAGTAGGCATCAATTGTAAAGTTGTCACTTAAAACTTATAAAGCGTGCCAGGCATTTTGTTCAGTTCAGTACTTGTTATTTTTTCATGGTTATGTCCAATCAGCTTTGTTAATGATATGTCAGTAGTATTATTAGGGATACATAGGTGAAGGACATTTATTGAATAAGTACCTTGAGCATATATAAAGAGAGATTTCTCACGCTGGGGTGCTCTTCCGTCAAGAGTAGCGCCTATCATGAAAGAGTTGCTGCTCAGGAATCCGCAACTCCACCAATACGGGTTCATGTGGCTGGCAGAAGAGAGGGTTCGGGTTACTGGGGTGACCAGAGTCAGGGACATTTTGGGTGGCAGAGTAGTGGGCTGGATGTCACCAGCAGAACTTGTGCGTCAGTAAATGTCCAACTTGTGGCCAAAACCGTTCAGGGCCTTTAAAAATGTGTTGCTTGGACCCAGCTACACTCGAGGTGTTGAAGCAGCTCAAGCATGTGGTGGACCCATGTCCGAACGGCCCCCGTTCAGATGGAAGTTCACATTGGCCCTGGTTCCCGAAACCTCCCTTGGGAACCCCAGGCCCACAATTCGAGTCATCTTGTGGAATTCCCTCCATGCCGTTCCACTCTGCACCGAAGGGTTTCCTGTACGGGCTGCTGCACACCTCCCCCACTCACTCGCCCTCTTCAACTGTCCGGACATGCTGTGGCATTCCATCCTGCCACCTGGAGATGGCGGGTCCCCTGATGGGAGGCTCTCTACATGGGAGCCCTCACCTTTTCCATCAGTTAAGGTGGTTCATGGATCCCAGGCTGCCTGTATTTTCTGCGGCCTTGAGGAATCCATGTTGATATAGGTTGTATGAGGTTGCAGCTCGTTTTTTATTATTTGAGGGGGATGCTCCTCAAGTTTTGCATGAACTTCAGCCTCATGCTCCTGATCTTTGGTCAGCTGATGAGGAGTGGGGGGTGCTGGGCAGACTGGAGGATCTCCTCGTTAGCCTGGTCCTGGGCCTGGCCAAGGTGGCTATAAACAGGTCTAGGCAGCGGGCAGCTGAGGGGTCCGTTTGACCAACTGCTTGTTCCGTTTGACCAACTTCCATGGTTATGTCCACATCCAGATGTCCTTGGAGAGGGAGCACAAGGGGGTCCACTGGAGGCCTTTGCCACTGGTGGCTTCTGCAGAGTCTGGAGTGCATTATCTGCACCCAAAATGACATTTTAATTTAATTTGTCAAGTTTCCTGTAAAGTTTTTTGTTTTTATTACAGTGCCCTTTCAAAGGATGGTTCATCAGTTAATTAGTTTACTTTTATTCATTTGGTATACTCAAAAGAATATAAAGAGACGACACGCATCTAAAATGTTATTTTCTTTTAATTTGATAAGTTTCCTTTAAATTTTGTATATTTCTTACAGTGCCCCTTTTAAGGGATTGATCATTTAGTGAATCCGTGAATTTGTTCAACAGTACTCAAGAGTATAAAGAGACACTTCCGGGACAGTGATTAGGGAGGAGGCAGACGTGTAATGTTGCATACTGCAAATAAATCTAACATTAAGTAAAAGATTGGTGTCTGGTTTACTACTTCACCATCTGGCTTCAGAATGAATTAACATCGTAGCAGAGTTTGGTTGCCTAAAGATGAAGGTTGGAAATTAAGAATTTTTTTTCCGAGTATTGTGATCTGAGTTATTTTTGTGAAGAATGGCTAAAAGCAAATGTAAATTGTCAGGGTATGATTACTCATCCATGTTCTCTGAATCTGAACCTCATGACCAGTGGAAAAATGAAGTGGATATGTGGACATGGGTTACATCCTCCCAAAGACCTTGGTATTGTTGCTTCCTAACAAAAGTAAAATTGGAACCAAAGTCTTTTGTGAGCTGGTTGCCTATCAGTTGGATACTGATGAAGGTTTGGATCTTCTGTTAAGCTTCATGGATGAAATTTACAAGAAAGATGATCTATTAGATGCCACTGAGGCATGGTCAGATATTGATTTTTGAAGGACGGATGGTCATTCCATTGAGGAATATATCATGGACTTTAACAGAATGTATAAAAGATGCAGAAATTCATTTTGCAGGCTCCTTATTCAATACTCACATTTAAATTGCTGGATTGTGTTGAAGTGTCTCATTTGGATAGGATCATGGACTTAATTGGCATTCAGTTCTCCAAAAATTACACCTTTTTGGATCAAATGTCTGCTGCTTTTAAAAAAAAAACCTGGCGAAGCATTAATTTCCAGCAGCCTTGCCGTGCAAATGGGATATTCTGCGGTGTCACAAAAGATGAAGGACTTGATGGACTATGGCATTTCGTGATTGTTCAGATATGGAGTGTAGGCATCAGTACAACAGGAATTAGACAGAAGGAATGAGGATGAAGGCACTTTTAGAAGATCTGGTAGATGATAGGATTGAAGTAACATTAGTAGATGAATGGACCCCAGGAATACCAGGAGAGCTTCAGATGTGACTCAAAATATCACTATGTGATGAATCACCCAAAGCGGAACAACAGGGTTTTCAAAACGACACATCATACAGAGAATTCAGAAGTTGAAGATGATAATAATGATCAGTCTGTGGGAATTGTACTGGTCACAAGAAGCTTTAGCCTGGTAATGAATGTATTAGTTGCTGATTCATTTAATTGTGTTCTGTTAGATAGTGGTTGTACGTCAGCAGTCTGTGAAGCAGATTGACTAAAATGTTCAGTTTCACTCAGTAGTAAGGTTCGAAGTGAGGTCAGGGAGAATGAAAGTCCTGCTTGGTTCAGGCTTGGGGCTGACAACATATTGAGTTCACTGAAAAGACTGGTGATTTCATGCAAAATAGCTGGAGTAAGCCACTTCATTGGTACAGATGCAGTCTGTCATGAGATGTTCTTGCTGCTGAACAAGTCTTCTGTGAAAAAGGCACAAATGAAGATGGACATGGAACACAATAAATTAATTGTTTTTGGAAAGTCAGTAGATCTGCAGTTTATCCAACAGGGCATTATTACATCCCCTTAACAAAAGCTGACATTTCAAATCAGAACTTTAAGAAATGTTAATGGCATCAAGTGACAGGAATTGGAGAGAAAGAAAGTGAATTGTCTTTCTTACACAGGTAATTTGTTCACCCTTCTTGTCACAGATTAACAATCCTACTAAAGGACACAGCTGTAGTTGATGTTGAGTATACAAGTTTTATAGAAGAGGTTAATGAAAACTGTGATATACATAAAAAGTATCGGAGGGCACCACCACTTCTCATTGTAAGTCTTCCATTGGCACAAGACTTTAATGAGATAGTAGCCATGGAATTAAAGGTGTGAGACAAAATAACATTTTCCTTTATCTTTTATAGACATGGCAACCAGATTCAGTCTTTCTACAATAATGCATGATAAGGACAAAAGGGTGATTGTAGATTAAGTCATGGAGAAATGGATAGGAAGTGGACTGGGAGCACCAGCTAAATTTCTGATTGACCATGGGGGCAGGGGGAAATTTGCTAATGACGAGTTAAGAGACATGGGGGAAAATATGAACAACAAGCTCTGGAACATCACAGCTGAAAGTACTTTCAGCAGTGGACTTGAAAAGAAATGGTTGATGAGATGCTACATAATATCTTAACTGATCAACCAAACTGCAAGTTAACAACTGCCCTGGCATAGACAGCCCATGCAAAGAATTTGCTTCAAATGGTTGGGGGCTGTAGTTCTTACCAATTGGTCTGAGAGGAAGCCCAGAATACCTTCTGTGCTTCTGTGCTGTGTGATATTTCCCGGTCCTAGAACGGGCTACCATAAGTTCCATTTTTTCCTGTATACTTGAATGCTTTACATGCAGGAAGATGGGCATTCAGAAGTCTTGGAGCAAATCCAGAGAGCTCTAAGGCATCACATCAGATCATCCAAGATCAATGTTAATCCTTGGGCTTTAGTATACTATGAAAGAGAGAGTCATAAAGAGTGGAAAACTCTGGGTAATGTGACAGGGTGTGATGGTAAAACAGTGGTTCTCTAACAAATTAGTTGAACTATTAAGGTCCATTCATCTCAGGAATTGGAGTTGATTACAAACTTCCAGAATCGGAGCAATTAATAGAAGACACACTGTACTTCACATACTCATATGTTTGACAGTTGTAAGGAACAAATACAATAGAAAAGGGGCTGGATGACAATAGGCAGAATTATACTGATGCATAGAACAGGGCAATCGTATACAGAGGACAACTGCCTAGAGTGCTCGGGTGATATACATACCAGAAGGGTCCAGCAGATGGAGGGATTGACTATTATAGGGAGAGCAGAGAAAGCTACCAGCAAGCTCAAATTTGGCTAAACGTTCAAGATGATGGACAAGAGGTAAGATATTTGGACTGGTGAAATGGGGTGAAACAGTGCAAGTTCTCATAGTGGATTTGGAGTGACTTTTGCACTAGGGAACAATCACGTACTGGCCGTAGGACCTCTGATTGTGGGTGGGAGAGATCCTGTAGTAGTAGTCCAGAAAGGCCATGGCTTGACTAGATTATGAAATCGAACAAGGATTACAGAATAATCTAGGAACATTATTAGATGCAGAAACCTTATGACTGGGAAGTTTTGGCGGCTCAGAACAAATTAAAAGATAAAGTAATAAAGGAGGCAAAACAAAAAGAGTTGGATAGTTAGAAGGAATTTGGTGATTACTCTGAAGTGTCAGATAGGGGACAGTCAGCCTTGTCACATGGATGGATATGTACAGCAAATGTTCTTCCAGTTGGGACATATAAGGCTAAAGTAAGACTAGTGGCTCGCAGTTTCAAAGAGAAACTTGGAAGTCAAGATGTTTGAGTGGATTCCCCCCAATGACAAGAAAAGTAATTCTGAAAAATTTCTTAGCTTAGTTGGCCACATATTTGTGGGAATACTGGTTGATCGATATAAAAGCTCCAACTTTGGGGGAGAAAAATTTCAGAGTGGTTTTGAAATCATCTAAAGAGACAAGCGAGGTAGAAGTGAAGCCATGGAAATGAAACAAATGCATTTATGGATTGAATGATGCACTGAGGGTATGGTATTTCTCAGTTGGCTATGCCTTGTTGAAAGTAGGCTGTACTCAACTGAAAGCAGGTCCAGCAATGTTATACTGATACCACAAAAGGAAACTCAGGCCCCTTTATAATGCATGTTGATGATGGGGATGTTCTGTGGAATTTGGGCAATCTGTTACAAGTAAGATTAAAGGGGAATTTAAGTTTAGAAGTCAGGCTTCAGGGCCTTTAAATATATGGGCTTAGACATTAAGTAGAATAGGTCAGGAGTAACCTTGAATCAACAATCTTATCTAGAAAGTGTTAACCGTATCCTGATAAATCATGCTAGGTCATTATGCAAAGATGACTTTACATCTAAAGAAGAAACAGCAGTTAAGAAGCTTGTTTGGACAATTGAATTGGCTGTGAACCCAGACGACCAGATGCTAGTTTTGATGTATTGGAACTAAGGGCGATGAAGAAACGCTACAATGTTTTAAAAGCAAATGAAACTTTTTTTTTAAATTAAATACGAGAAATGTATACTCAAGCTTCCAGCTTCCAGGGAGACCTGAAGGACTTTTTAGTGATGCTTCTCATGCCAATCTTTTGGATGAATATTCGTGAACAACTGGTTTTATGAATTTCTTGGTGGGTGAAAATAGCAAATGTTTTCCATTGGCCTGGGAAGAAAATAATAAGGATGGTTAAAAGTACTTTAGCTGTGGCAATACAGGTTCTTGGAGAAGGAAGATATGGGGTGTTTTACTTGTAAAATATTTTAGGGGAAATTCTGTACAAGGGTGTTCTGAAAATAGTTTACCCAGTGAGTATTATATAGATAATTGTTCCTGTGGAATAATGTACATTCAACAAAAAGTGTGACTGGAGAAAAGTTAAGGATTGAACCTTCTAGAGTTGCTAGAAAGAAAAGAAATCTCCAAGATAAAATGGATCGACACAAGTCATCATGCTTCACAAAAAGGAATGTTCTCACAAATAGACAAGGGGAAGTCCCAGAAAAGGGTTGTCTTGTATTATGATGTGGTGTACAGAATATGGAAAATCACAAGAGAGACATCTGGGACATTGCTTGTTGGTTAGGGAAGAGGCAAATATTTGTAATGTTACGTTCTGTAAATAAATCCAAAATTAAGAAAAAGATTGGTGTCTTGTTTCCTACTTCACCATGTGGCTTCAGAATGACTTAACATCTCTGAAACATAAATAGCCATAAAGGGACAAAAGGAATGAACATTTTGTAGCATAGGTAGACCTGATCTTGCATTAAACTTCTGAGCTAATTTGAAGCAGCTCAGAATTTCCAGTCTCCTGTTGTTCTTCATTGCAACAACTAATTGAGCTACCCAAAATCCCCATCACTTGTTGACAACTATGTGAGAGAGTCGAAGTGCAGCCATGCTGCAACACTGACCACCAACTACCGGTTGTGGCTTCTAGAACTCCTTTGAGTCCTTCTTGCCAGCGTGTTGAACCAAATGTTTGTAAAGAACGTCTTTTAAAAAAATAATTACGCATATTGGGAAAATCATGTTGAAATCAAGGCACCCACTACACAAACTCAGAATCTACTCCTAAGAGTCAAAACCAAATTTAGTTTTCCAGTGAAGTTGATTTAGAGGATCAGGATATGCAGGTGTAATTTGTTCCCCTTTTAAAATATGCACTTTTATAATTTTTATATATTTGAATCAATTCCAGTGTTCATAAAGGCTTGCATGAACTTGTCATGTGGTGATTGTTCTGTCCTGCCAATAGTCGTGCCACAGCATCTCCACTGGCAGGAGAATTATTACAGCATGACAAATTTACTTTGCCAGTTTCTATTATAAATTAATAGAAAGAATTGATACCAAGTGTGCTGACACAAACTATTTGATATATTTCAGATAGCTGGCTGTATAACCTAAAATGTTAAAAAAATTCATCACTCTTACCATTGGATGAATTGGTAAACCATCTGTGGCATAAAGGTCCCATGGCTTTGTTCACAAAAGAGATGGGGATTTCTCCCTGGTATCCTAACCAGTATTTATTCCTCAACGTCATTACTAAAACCAGATCATCTGGTCTTTGTCACTTTGCTGTTTTGTCAGATTTTTCTGTGTGCAAGTTTAGCTGTCACATTTCACTATATTAAAACAGTTGCTACACTCATTGACTGTGAAGCACATTTTGATTTCCTGAGATTGTGAAAGGCACTATATAAATACAAGTCCTTTATTCTTTACAAATTAACAGTATAGTCAACACAAAGACTTGTCAAATAATGAAAGCTATCTTTCTGACTGCAACTTGATTTGTGTGATGTGGCATAGTATTGAACTCATTTCATATTTAGCTCATAGCACAGGAAGAAAATCAATTTTGCAAACTTCAAATCTTTGGAACTAACTTAATGCATTTATTTGTATTTGGTCCTGGTTAGTGTTTCTTCAGTATATCTGTGCGAATGTATCATTAATGAAAAGCTGTCTGGATCCTCTCATGGATGATTGGGCAACATTATCAATCCTTAATGTGTAAAACTAGTATTTTGTTAGTCGAAACTTCGCCCAATATTGCTTCATTCATGTTTTACTGTTCTAGTTAACCCCTGCCCTGCCACATTTTGCCCACATAAAAGGGGTGATGGGGAAGATCCATACTGAATCTCAAGTAAATGTGAGAAGTAACTGGAAATAAGCAAATGAGTGTGCATTATTTATCATTTAATATTTTTATTTTGATAAGCTTCTGAATATTCCTGAATGATACTTAAGAGCATTGCAGGTAGATTGACATTAGGCCTGCCTGTATACTTTGGATTGGTGCTGCAGAGGAAAATCTTTGTCATTTGGAGCTCTTTTCTTGTGGATTAATTTGACTCTATTGTGAATTTTTATGAACAATTTCATTTTTCAAGCACTAGTAACAAGCATCACTCACTCTCCAGTTAGGTACACTGAGACTTTAATGTGCTCTGCGCAAATGATACAGCCAACCTCAAAAGAACACCTCCTACTGTGGTAGGATCCAACATTTAGCCCACATGCCAAGTTCAGTTCCATTCCTTCTAATAAAGTTACAAAACCAGTTTCAGCTATTGGTTACTTTCACCCGGAGCTGGAACTTGCTGTCGTTAAACTCAAGTTTATGTGCTTAATTTGAGAAGAAATGGGCCCCATATTATGACTCAGCCAAAGCCCTTTTAAAATTTAAATATCATCAACCAAATAATTACAGGCCAGTAAGTCTAACATCAGTGGTAGGGAAACTATTGGAAAAAAAATCTGAGGGATAGGATTAATCTCCACTTGGAGAGGCAGGGATTAATCAGATCATGTCTAACAAATTTGAAGTTTTTGAGGAGGTGACTAGTTGTGTAGATAAGGGTAGTGCAGTTGATGTAGTCTACATGGATTTCAGTAAGGCTTTTGACAAGGTCCCGCATGGGAGAATGGTCAAGAAGGTAAGAGCCCATGGGATCCAGGGCAATTTGGCAAATTGGATCCAAAATTGGCTTAGTGGCAGGAGGCAGAGGGTGATGGTCGAAGGTCATTTTTGCAGTTGGAAGCCTGTGATGAGTGGTGTACTACTGGGAACCTTGCTGTTTGTAGTGTACGTTAATGATTTAGAGACCATAAGACATAGGAGCAGAACTTAGGCCATTCAGCTAATCGAGTCTGCTCCGCCATTCAATCATGGCTGATCCGTTTCTCAACCCCATTCTCCCGCCTTCTCCCCGTAACCTTTGATCCCCTTACCAATCAAGAACCTATCTATCTCGGTCTTAAATAAACTCAATGACCTGGCCTCCACAGCCTTCTGTGGCAATGAATTCCATAGATTCACCACTCTCTGGCTAAAGAAGTTTCTCCTCATCTCTGTTCTAAAAGGTCTTCCCTTTACTCTGAGTCTGTGCCCTCGGGTCCTAGTCTCTCCTACTAATTATAATTATAAACTACTATTTAGATGTGAATATAGGAGATATGATCAGTAAGTTTGCAGATGACACGAAAGTTGGTTGTATCGTAAATAGAGAAGAGGAATACCTTAGATTACAGGACGATATAGATGGGCTGGTAAGATGGGCAGAGCAGTGGCAAATAGAATTTAATCCTGAGGAGCGTGAGGTGATACATTTTGGGAGGACTAATACGGAATGGGAATACACAGTGAATGGTAGGACCCTAGGAATTACAGAGGATCAGAGGGACCTTGGTTACATGTCCATAGATCCCTAAAAGCAGCAGCACAGGTAGATAAGGTGGTTAAGAAGGCATATAGGATATTTGCCTTTATTAGCCGAGGCATAGAACATAAGAGCAAGGAGGTTATGTTGGAGCTGTATAAAACACTAGTTAGCCCACAGCTGGAGTACTGTTTGCAGTTTTGGTCACCACACTATAGGAAGGATCTGATTGCACTGGAAAGGGGGCAGAGGAGATTCACCAGGATGTTGCCTGGGCTGGAGCATTTCAGCTATAAGAGAGATTGGATAGGCTAGGATTGTTTTCCTTAGAGCAGAGAAGCCTGAGGGGGGGACCTGATAGAGGTATATATAATTATGAGGGGCATAGATAGGATAGATAGGAAGAAACTTTTCTCCTTAGGTTACCAGGGGGCATAGATTTAAGTTAAGGGACAGGAGGTTTAGAAGGGGGTTCGAGGAAACTCTTTTTCACCCAGAGGGTGGTTGGAATCTGGAACACACTGCCTGAGGGGGGTGGTAGAGGTAGGAACCCTCACAACATTTAAGAAGTATTTAGAATGACCACTTGAAATGCCATAGCATACAGGGCTACGGGCCAAGTGATGGAAAATAGGATTAGAATAGATAGCTGCTTGATGCCCAGGATGGTCAGGATGGGCTGAAGGGCCTGTTTCTCTGTGGTATGGCTCTATGACAATGACCTGGAGGAATTCAAGAAAAGCCTACTTTCTGATTGGCCTAATCCAGGTTTGTCCAACCTTTTTGCATGGGGGGTGGGGGGGGCGGCACATTTCAAATTTTTTCTCCCTTAAAGAGCTAATGAGCAAATTTCAGAAAGATAAGATTTGGCACAACATTAAACATGAATTTCAAGAAAAAGCTGAGGTATGAAAAGAAACAACTTGCTGAACAAAGAAACAAAGTCAGAGCAAAAAATTGATAGATTTTTAAAGATGAGAAAAAAGGATGACCATTGGAGTGTAAGAGGGTGGGAGTGTGTGCATCTGGCTCACTCCCAGTTTCTGGGTGTTCACTCACTCACCCTCACCCATTGAGAGCACATGTTGGTGTGCGAGGGTAAGGGTAAATGAGAACCCTGAGGCTGGGAATGAGCAAGACTTAAACACACATTCTCTTTTTCTCACATGGTCGCCCCTCTCCAACTTTCTCACACCCTTGGCCCTCTCCCTCTTTCACACCCTCGCCCTCTCTACTGTGCCCGCCCTTCGCTCTCTTTCTCCCCCACATTTGTGCTCACTCTCTCTCTCTCACATGCTTGTCCCTCTCAAACGCTTGCCCTCACTCTCCTTGCCCCCCTCTCTCCCTCGCGCTCCTCGCCCCCCTCTCTCTGGCTCCCCCTCTCTCCCTCTCCCCCCCCTCTCTCCCTCACCCCCCACCTCTCTCCCTCGGGCTCCTCGACCCCCGCCCCCCCCACCCCACGCTGTTGTTCCGACCCTCCGCCCTGCACTCATTCCGCTACCAACCCCCTCCACCGGCCTCATTCTTGGAACCCCTCCACCGGCCTCCCCTCGCACTCTGTCGCTCCCACTCCTGGCCTTGGGAAGACTTATCTTCACACTGTTTGCTGTGCTTATCAGCAGCCGATGTAGGGAGAAACCAGGCGCGATTGGTTGAGCAGCTTCACAACATTTTTGAAATCTAAAGTGTTGTATGTCCAACATGGTGGGCTGGGTAGGGAAGGGTTACGGGGCAGCTTCTGGCCTGTGGGCTGCCAGTTGGACAACCCTGGTCAAACATAGTTTATTGCTCTAGCTCCATGAAGAGTGGAAGGAGCAATGGGATGAACGGGGTCCTTTTGAAGTTTTTTTTTAATGTTGTCTCGCTCATTTTGTTTGCATGGGAGGCCTCCATTTTTGTGTGTGAACGGTGCTTTTTTGTGTTGTGGGAATGTTTTAAAGTTTGAATCAGTTTGAGGCTTGACTCAGGAACCCACTTAGTGGTTTTACACATATCCAGGTCCCAAAAGATGGGCGCTTATATTTCCCATTCTAACCAGGCTGTTGCCTCTCAGTAAAAATATTAATTGGAAGAAAGGACAACATAGCCAATGATGAGCAATCATTGATACATAGGCACAGTCTAATTCAGGTTAGCTTTCTGTTGTGATGTTGTGCTGAGTTCAAACTGGATTGAAATTGCTCAAATTAATTTTATACTGAATGCTTAAAACCAGTGGAGAGAAGAGATATGGGTGGATTTAGATAATTCTTGATGCTGAAGGCCAGTAGTCTGCTTCATGATATTGTTGGTGCTCATTAACTCTTATAATTTCAAATGCAACACAGTTTGAATATCACCTGTGGAGCAGGCACAAGACTGTAATTTAGCCTCCTCTCTTCCTCTTGTTCTAGTCCTCTGACTTCATATAGAGTCTGGAAGTTTGTCCCATGATCATTCTTCCTTCCCCAGAGCATAAAGGCCATAGGTTCATGCCATGAAATACTGGAAAGCACACACCTCAGCACGTTCATCTAAAACTCCCTTTTCATATTTTAGCTCAGATTTTAATCAATTTAATTTAAATCGGTTAATGCTTCTGCTGCACCAACAGAAGTAAGAATTTCAGACTAATGCTGGTATTTCATGGTGTGATTTTTAAGGTTGATTAAACTATTTCCCCACCCTCCCCAATTATAAATTGATGGGTTCAGTCCACTGGCAGATGGTGCCTAATGTATTAAATGCATATTGGAACAAGCAAGTTGCTGTTGGCAAATACAATACAAAGCCTGTTTAAGTTACGTCTGGTATTTTTCTGATATTACAGTTAATTAGGTTCCATTGATTCATTAACTGATTATGAGATAGTTAATTTTACACTAACTTGCTTTTTAAAAACTACTGGTGCTTTTGTTAGAGAGATTGTTTGGTAGACTGACCACAGTGAATAGAACCAATCAATTGAAAGGCAGTGCTCATGAAATGAATGTTGATACGTACAAAATTATTTAACATTATACGTTGTAACTATCCCACATAATCAGACCCAAGAGGCTTGCAGATTTATTGATGAGTTGTTGAAGAGAGACTAAATTGACTTATCAATATTTTCTTTTAGCCATTCACGGGATGTGGGCTTCGCTGGCTGAGCCAGCATTTATTGCCCGTCTCTAGTTGCCTTTGAGAAGGTGGTGATGAGCTGCCTTCTTGAACTGCTGCAGTGTAGGTACATCCACAGTGCTGTTACGGAGGGAGTTCCAGGATTTCCATCCAGCGACTGAAGGAATGGCGATATATTTCCAAGTCAGGATGGTGAGTGACTTGGAGGGTCACTTCCAGGTGGTGGTGTTCCCATCTATCTGCTGCCCTTGTCCTTCTCAATGGAGCCATGGTGAATTCCTACAGTGCATCTTGTTGATGGCACACACTGCTGCTACAGTGCATTGGTGATGGAGGGGGGAATGTTTGTGATATAGTGCCAATCGAACAGGCTGCTTTGTCATGGACAGTGTCAAGCTTCTTGAGTGTTGTAGGAACTGCACTTATCCAGGCAAGTGGGGAGTATTCCATCTTGAATTGTGCCTTGTAGATGGTGGGCAGAACTTGGGGAGTCAGGAGGCGAGTTACTCATTGCAGGATTCCTAGCCTCTGATCTGCTCTTGTGGCCACAGTATTTATATGGCTAGTCCAGTTCAGTTTCTGGTCAGTGGTAACCCCCAGGATGTTGATTGTGGGGATTCATTGATGGTAATGTCATTGAATGTGAAGAGGTGATTAGCTTCTCTCTTGTTGGAGATGGTCATTGCCTGGCAATTGTGTGCTACAAATGATACTTGTCAGCCCAAGCCTGGATATTATTCGGGTCTTGCTGCGTTTGGGCATGGACTGCTTCAGTATCTGAGGAGTCGCAAATGATGCTGAACATTGTGCAATCATCAGCAAACATCCCCACTTCATCCTACGATTAAGCAGTTTAAGATGATTGGGCCAAGGACACTACCCTGAGGAAAGCCTGCAGCGATGTCCTGGAGCCGAGATGACTGACCTTCAACAACCACAACCATCTTCCTGTGTACTAGGTATGACTCCAACCAGTGGAGAGTTTTCCCCCTGATTCCCATTGACTCCAGTTTTGCTAGGCCACACTCGGTCAAAAGCGGCCTTGATGTCAAGGGCAGTTACTCTCACTTCACCTCACCTCAGGAATTCAGTTCTTTTCCCCATATTTGAACCAAGGCTATAATGAGGTCAGGAGCTGAGTGGCCCTGGTGGAACCCAAATTGGACGTCAGTGAGCAGGTTATTGCTAAGCAAGTGTTGCTTGATAGCACTGTTGATGACCCCTTCCATTACCTTACTGATGATCGAGAGTAGACTACTGGCACGGTAATTGGCCGACTTATATTTGTCCTGCCTGGGCAATTTTCTACATTGCCGGGTAGATGCCAGTATTGTAGCTGTACTGGAACAGTTTGATTCTTCGGCAGTTCTGGAGCACAAGTCTTCCGTACTGTTGTGGACTATTGTCACAGCCCATAGCCTTTGTAATATCCAGAGCCTTCAGCTGTTTCTTGATATCATGTACAGTGAACTGAATTGGCTGAAGACTGGCGTGTGTGATGCTGGGGACCTCCTGGAGGAGGCTGAGATGGATTATCCACTCGGCACTTCTGGCTGAAGATTGTAACAAGTACTTCAGCCTTATCTTTCGCACTGATCTGCTGGGCTGCCCCGTCATTGAGGATGGGGATATTTGTGGTGCTTCCTTCTCCAGTGAGTTATATAATTATCCACCACCATTCATGACTAGATGTGGCAGGACTGCATAGCTTAGATTTGATCCATTGGTTATGGGATCACTTAGCTCTCTCTGTCACTTACTGCTTATGCTGTTTGGCACAAAAGTAGTCCTGTGTTATATCTTCACCAGGCTGACACCTCATTTTAGGTATGCCTGGTGCTGCTCCTGGCATGCCCTCCTGCACTCTTCATTGAACCAGCGTTGACCCCCGGCTTGATGGTAATGGTTGAGTGGGGGATATGAGATTACATGTGTTCGAGTACAATTCGGTTGCTGCTGATGTCCCACAGTGCCTCATGGATGCCAGTTGGCCATCTGGTTTCATTCCTTTTTTGAGGCTTTGTAGTGGATTGAGACAACTGAGTGGCTTGCTAGGCCATTTAAGAGTCAGCTGTGGATCTGGAGCCACATATAGGCCAGGCCAGGTAAGGACAGCAGGACATTAGTGATCCAGGTGGGTTTTTACAACAGTCAGCAATGGTTTCATGGTCATCATTGTACTTTTAATTCAAGATTTTTAACGAATTCAAATTCCACCATCTGCTGTAGTGGGATTTGAACCCTAATCCTCAGACCATTACCCTGGGTCTCTGGTTTACTAGTCTAGCAACAATACCACTACGCCATCACCACTGTAGCATAATGCTACAGATGCTGGAAGGCTGAGACAGGTGAAGTAGTTTCATTGATTCTGTTGCCTAGTAGAAGAATGTGGATGAAGTTGAAATGCTATCAGGCATCATAATACAGCTTGAAAGCAGACTTCCTAATTTAGATCTGGGCTCTTTTCATATTATCTTGACCAGAAATATTAGCAGACTGAAATATAGTGTGGACAAATAACTTGGTTTATTGCAATTGACCCAGCAAATGACGAAGCAACTATCACAATGCCTAAATATCAAGTATGGCAAATTAATTTACGCAAACGGTTTCTATTTGATGATGAAGTTATGTACCTTGCCAATAGTGACCAGTTACTTGGTAGAACAAGCTTCCTGTTGAAGAGGGTATTTGTCCAAGTGGGTCACCCAATAAACACAACTGTTTTTATTCATTTACCATTTTGCTTAGACTTAATTATTAAATATTGTATATTGAGGGCTGTAATAAAAATAAGACAGTAGTACAGAAGACATTTCCACTATTGTATTAAAACACTGCTTCAGATATGATTTTAAAATTGGATACCAGTTTGTTATTTGAGGTGGGTGTTGTTAGTGAGGCAGGTGTTTATTGTCCATTCCTAGTTGTCCTGAGTTTGATGCAAATGAGTGGCTTGCTAGGCCATTTGAATAGATTTTGCAATCACTGGCAAATGAACAGAGCTCATGGTTGATTACTCTGGCAGCTCTCCACAGACTTTCACAAGATTTTGTGCAGCCGCCTATGGTAATTAGCGATCCTTTTCAGCATGTTACCTTCTACAGAGGTTCCAGGTCATGTGGAAGCAAAGCAACAGTTTGTATCTTCAAACAATCAGAGAATCCTTACCAAGAGGTGGGGCTGGATTTTCAAATTGCTGCGAAGGCAGCTGGGCTAAAAAATAGCTGTTGGAGAGCAGTATGCCAGTTTGCTGACACCTTCCCACCTCGGCCATTTTCAAAGAGGCTTGGGCGGAGGTGTGCAATGACCTGCCTGACTGCAAACAGAGGGTAGATAATTGAAGCAGTTAAGGGGCTTGTTAAAACCCCTTTCCTGCGACCTGGCGGCAGGGCCGCCCTTTTGATGGTCAAAACGCGGTCAGTGAAAGGAGGCAGCCCCTTGGCAGCAGACCTGGGGGCCAGTGCTCCTAAATAATTTGAAGTTCCCCAAACCTGCTGCCAGTGCAGAAAGGTAGCCAAAGCTGTGGCCGTGGGGATTTTACCTCCACAATGACGGTCTGGCAGCTGTGACCATTTGTATTTTCAAAACTTTTAGAAGTGCTAAGAGTATGCTTCGATCTCTCTTTCCCATACCTGCATCATCAGGTAGTCACTCTCTTGGTGTTGGTGGGCCTCACATTGACCCTCCAGCATCAAGAGCCCACCTGTTGTCCTTGATTGGATAGCGAGTGGGCCCACTGGCCATTAATTGACCATTCCATTGTGTTGGGTGACTGTGTTTCCAACCCGGTGCTGGATTGGCACCTACATTTTAATCCTAATCTCAAAATGAAAATCCTGCCCGTAGTGTCTAAACCAGGATGTGTAAAGTTAGAATGTTTAATTCAATGTAACATCATAGACAGGAAGTGAAGACATGTAAAGAAAAACAGGATTGAGAGAGGGAGATAAAGACAGTTTTTTTTTTTATATCGCCATCGATATATAAAATTTGAAGCGATGAACAAGCCATAACTTTTCTGGTATTTTTTGAGATACCGAGTGGGTAAATACAGCAACTTCATGTGTTTTAATGCTGAATCTCTCAGTGAGGTACATACACAAATACGAACTAGGATCAAGAGTAGACCATTTGGTCCCTTAAGCCTGCTCCAAAATTCGATAAGATCATGGCTGATCTGATTTTGGCTTCTACTTTCCTGTGTATCTTGTATACCCTTAGACTCTTGACTAACAAAGGAGTCAATCTAATTTGGTTTTAAGCAGAATGACCCTGCTTCCGCTGTTCCCTGGAGAAGAGAATTCCACAGACTAACGACCCTTAGAAAAAAATTTCTCCTCATCTCCGGATTAAATGGGAGATCCCTTATTTTTTAAACTCTGTCCCCACG
This sequence comes from Carcharodon carcharias, assembly GCF_017639515.1. NCBI lineage: Eukaryota > Metazoa > Chordata > Chondrichthyes > Lamniformes > Lamnidae > Carcharodon > Carcharodon carcharias. The sequence goes on along the minus strand of NC_054480.1, from coordinate 36,298,973 downwards.
TCCTAAGCTCTCCCATAAGGAGGAAAACATCCTTCAGCATCCATCCTATCAAGTCCCCTCATGTTATATGTTTCAGTAAGATCACCTCTTATTTTTCTAAACTTCAATGGATGCAGGCCCAATCTGTCCAACCTTTCCTCATAAGACAACCCCTTCATCCCAGGAATCAGTCGAGTAAACCTTCTCTGCACTGCTTCTAATGCAGTTATATCCTTTCTTAAATGAGCAGACCAAACTATACACAGTATTCCACATATGATTTCACCAATGCCCTGTACAGCTAAAGCAAAACTTCCCTACTTTTATTACAAGGGAAATGAAATATAAACAACAACATCCCATTTGCCTTCCTAATCACTTGCTGTACCTTCATACAAACATTTTGCAATTCATGTGCCAGGACGTCCAGATCCATCTGTCCCACAGATTCTGCAGTCTCACTCTCCATTTAAATAATATGCTACGTTTCTATTCTTCCTGCCGAAGTGGACAAGTTCACATTTTCCCTTTTTATAATCCGCCTGTCATATTTTTGCCCATTCACATAACATTTGTAGACCCCTTATGTCCTCTTCACAACTTTTTCTCCTACTTATCCTTGTGTCATTAGCAAGTTTAGCAACCATAAATTTGGTCCTTTCATCCAAGTGATTGATTTGGAATATAAATAGTGGAGGCCCCAGCACTGATCCCTGTGGCACTCCACTGGTTACATCTTGCCAACCCAAAAATGACCCATTTACCCCTATTCTCTGTTTTCTGTAAGCTAACTAGTCCTCTATACATGCTAATATGTTAACTCCTACACCATGAGCTCTTATTTTGTATAGTAACCTCTGACGTGGCACCTTGTCAAATGCATTTTGGAAATCCATGTATACCACATTTACAGGTTCCCCTTTATCCATGTTGCTTGTTACTTCCTCAAAGAACTTGAATAAATTAGTCAAGTCTGATTTCCCTTTCACAAAACCATGTTGACTCTGCCTGATTGTATTAAATGTTTTAAGTGCTCTGCTATAACCTCATTAATATTAGATTTTAGCATTTTCCCTATAATCGATGTTAGGCTAACTGGCTTGTAGTTTCCTGTATCCTGTCTCCTTCCCCTCCCCCTTTCTGGAATAGAGGAGTTAAGGCATTCCCGTTTTCCAACCTGATGAGATCTTTCCAGTGCAATGAAGCTTGTGGATGAACAGGAAAACAAAAATGGAAACTTGCTGATTTCAGCAATCAACTGCACATGTGCAGACATCAAAAGTTGTTGTCTGAATAACTGCATAATATTGTTGAGCAGTGATGAGTTCACCATTATTCCTACTCTTAAATTTGGACCTCTGTCTTTGGCCCGTCAAATACATCATCCCTCCAGTGGTATAATATTTCCTTTCGTCATTACTGCCAACCACCCCAATTTATTACCTCTCCTATCTTACCCGGATGCCTTGTAGCCAGGAATATTAAGTTCCCAATCTTTCCCATCTTTGAACTAGGACTCTATTATTGTCACTAAGTCATAGTCCCATGTAGTGATCTGTGCCTGCAGCTTACTAATCTTATTTACCACACTCGATGCCTTTATGTACATATACTTCAAACCTATCTTGGATTGCTTTGCATTTTCTAGCTATCCAATCCCTCCTATTTCTGAACTATTTTTTACTCCAGTGCTACTTGCCTCTCCCAGCTCTCTGTGCACCTTGCTTCTTCTCTCGTTTCACTCTGGTGCTCATACACCTGTTAAATCAGTTTAAACCCTCAACCAAAACCCCCCTGCCCCTATGTAGCTCCTATATATTTTTTTGCCTCCCTTGTTAAACATTTCCCTGACTTTAGCCTCATGTTTTACCCTTCTTCCCTACCTTACCCTATTTTTCCTTTGCCTAAAAAAAAATCTTCAAAATCCATCTCTTTGACCAATCTTATACTAACTATTAACCCCTCGTTTTCAGACACTCTGTCTGTTTTCTGGAACCTTTCTGTAAATCACCCTGAGGCATTTATGTACTTTCAAGGTGCTACACAAATATAAGTTGTATTAGTAATTGCTTTGTACTGTTGTAATTGCCAGTATGTACTGCTTTACATTAAACTGCCACCTACTTCTTAATTAATCTTCCTTTCTTGCTGCAATATACTGCATTCACCTTGACAGTTTGCCAACTTTAGCATCAATACACATTAATGTAATCCCTCTTGTGTCTCTATCCAAATCATCTTTTCTAATGAAAAACATAAGAGATCCCAGCACAGATTTCCCTTCGGAGATTGTGTAGCATACTACATTGCAAAATTATATGATACAATGTGGGATATCATGATTTTTTTTCAGCAAAGTAGGTAGTACAAAGTAAATGATTTGAGGAAGAGAAAATTGAAGGGCAAGTTGATTCATGCTGCTTTTACATAGTTGGAAAACTGGAAGCCTGGCATTCAGTTCCAGCTCTGTACTCGCCATTGATGAACCCTCAAATCAACTTTATATAACAAAGACATAGAAGGTGGTTGATTGCAGCTTGTCCATGCTGCCTTACAGGTACAGAGAGCCTAGAGGTAAGCACTAGGCATTTGGATCACAAGTGAGCACGTGCAACATCTGTATCATTTATGTATAACATGCTTTTGGAGAACATTGTGGTTAGACATCCATTCCACACCCAATGCCTACCTATTTCTGCAAATTGGAAATGTTCACATTTATTAATATGATTAACTGGTCCATGATTATTCTTAAAGATATAGTAGTATTTCAGTGAGGTGCACTGGCCCAGTATGGTGAAGTTCCAAAGTGTCATACGTACCCCTCCATGTCACGGGAACAGAGGAAAGTAAAAAAACCAAAAGTGTCAGCTTGTCTGAGGGGGTCGTACTCGCTTCTGAATCAGGTGGTTATGGATTCAGACTTTACTCCTGTTCTTTAGCGCACAATTTTAGTGCTGCATTGTTGTCATCTTTCAAATGAGATATAAAAGCTTGCTGTGCTCAAATTGGTTTTCTACATTGCAATGGTATCTACACTTCAGAAGTACTTCAGTGGCTGTAAAGACCTTTGGGACATCCTGAGATAGTGAAAGGCGCGACATAAATACACATTTTTCTTTTTCTTTTCTGTGCTGGCCAGTAACCAGTTTGTAATTCTATACACTCCTGAAGTTCATATAATTAGGATTACCTGTAGCAGAGTGGAGCTTGAAATATTCTCACCATAATGCAGGTTTAAGAGAGGCTTTCAGTTTGAATCTTAAATCGTGCCTTTTAACACTAAGTTGTATTGCACTGATAGTCCTGAGTCCAATCATCCCTTTATGCTTGCTTCTAACATAACGGTGTTGTCCAGTCAGAACACTGACTGGACAGTGGCATGTCTACAGCAGAATAGTTTTGACACTAGTTTTATTAGAAAACGTCTTGCAAACAATGTACAGCATGTGTATGTTTACCTTATAATTTCATGAAAACCTTGCAGTCTTTCTTGTGCATCAAAGTCTGATCTTCCAGCATGAACTTATCAGATGTAACTCCTCTTCGTGCATTTTATTGGGTCTTGTCCAGCAGTTATAAGCTGTACTTTGACTTCATCTTGTGTAAATTGAAACAATCTAGTAAATGTCCTGTTATTACCTGCTTCCAAGGTTACTCATGTTTCTAAGTTCCATATGGGTCACAGTTAAATTAACCTGTAATCCACAGGAATAGGTAATTTTAAGGGGCTTAGAGGGGCGTGTGGTAGTAAATACATACAAAGGTCTAATTTATAAAACACAATTTATCAACATTTAAATGGAATATCCTACAACAGCAGAAAATCTCTTAAATCATCACCAAATAGACCATCTAATCTTAAAGGACAGCCCAGTTCACAGAGACCTGTTCTTAGCAACAGGATAATATATTGCAGGTTACATGGAACTATCCCTGTAAAATTGCATATCTTCTGATTGCCAGCAGCAATGCTATGGGAGACCTGGCCGTGTTTATATAATCTATTTTAACTTGGATTGTTCAATTGCATTCTGGAATGAATTGAGAAGAGTATAGCACACTTATCGCATCTGCTCCATAACCACATTCACACTGTTGTGGCTTTTATCTTCAGACAGATGATGCACTCTGGCTTTGCCGTTTGCTATCTTACGATAGATGGGCACCAAATGCTGTAGCGCTAGCTCATTCCTGTAGCAGCATTGCATCCTATCATGTGTGGTAACTGTGGAAGTTCTGTTGATGCTGGTTCAAAAACCAATAGGCAATGGGCTAAAAGGCTTTAAGTCCAGACAGTAAAATAAATTTAGATATGTTAATTTTTAGAGTACAGTATTTTGTTTAGGTCATCATTGATACTGTTTTATGAGTGGATGGATCTGTTTTGAATCAAGCTTCTTGAGTCTTTCTCTTTGATAAACTTTATGTCAGAATTGGAATTTTCAGTTATAACCCCACGTGATAGTTGCCAGCCTTAGAATCCATAAAATGTGTCTCTACAAGATAGCTGCCTGGGATCTGAATCTAAATATCTGAAGCAGATGTACTGTGCTCTGCCAGACCAGTAAAATATTTGAATTCATTCATGTGGTTTCTTCCTTTCCTGTCAAAGTTCTTGGGGTCTATTGAGATTTTTTTTCTGACGATGATGTGACTAAGATCAATAATTCTCTGTGGGGAGTTTTCGAATTGCACATTGCACCATATTACTAACCAAAGTATTGTTTTGTCTCCATACCTCAACTACGCAGCACTTTTACAAACATTGGCTGGGATTTTGGTGTGAACCGCTGCAGGAAATGTGGCGGACCAGCCAAAAGTCCATTGACTTACAGTGGGACCGGATGATCCCGGTGGTGGGTGGGGCTGGAAAATCCCGCCCAGTGATTCTTTTCTTCCTTTCCTTTTACAAAAACCTTTTCATTAGGTTTTTTTAAAAAAGGGACTATTTTAATTCAATCTAATAATAAATATAAGTGTCTACACCCTTTAGCTGACTTGCTATATTATAGAAGAGACAGCACAGAATCGGCCATTTGACCTAATCAGTGCATGTCGGTGTTTGAGCAACCCTTGAACATCCTCCCGTTCTTCCTCATCTAACTGTGGCAGCATAACCCTCTATCCCCTTCTCCTTATATGCTTATCTGACCCCTTAAATCCATCGATGCTATTTGTCTCAACCACTCCCTTATTATCTGACTTAGTTTGTGTGTTCACATTTGAAAGTGTCACTTTTTGAAACCAGCTGTATTTTCCTGACACCTGCTGGTGCTGCTTGTCCTACCATTTTACAATTCTGTAAAAATTCCGTTATCAAAAGAAAGCTGAACAGAGTTCTGGTTGTTAATGCTGCTGCATTTATGGCCCTTATATTTTGTATCTGGCGAAAAGGCGGAGGTGGAATTGTGGCTTTGGCCCTACTTCTGTGAAATCTGACAAGCTCCAAAGATATTAACCAGACACACAAGCTTTGTGAAAATCCTAAGTGTAAATGGACCACTATTTTGTTGTTGTTTTCCTATTTTAAACCAGATGATGGGTGTACTTAAGGCCTGTTCTGTGATAGAGGACTGTTTTGCATATTAAATCTTCCCTTCAGCTTTGTTGTGTGCATCCATGTAACTTCTTCCAATGCACATTATTTTTACCCGGGAAATGCAGTCTTGGGGCCGGATTTTTGTGGAGTTGGAAAGTCTCCACGGACCTTTAAAAATGGTGGGCGTGACCTGAATGTAGAGGTTCCACCCCCATTCCTGACAGATTCACTTTTTGCTGGCAAGCAAGGGGATGGCATGACTCACACAAGAGGGAATCCAAATTCTGCGGGGCCATTTGAACTTATTGCTGAGTTCAAACAGACACCATTTTGGCTGGTCCAAAGACCTTAACTCGCAGTGTGGGAGCTACAATTTGATGGAGTAGATGTAAATGCTCTTGAAGGATAGGTCTGTTTAATTGTCATGCTCTGAAATGATTTAAATCCCTGTTCTTTAAACATGAAAGAAACAGACTGAAGCTGCCAGTGAGAGTTAATAAAACCCTCTGCTGGACTGCTTCAACTGACAGGCCATCTCATGTAGTTTAGGCAAAAAAAAATACCATCTGGTCCTGCAGTTTCAATGGAGGTCTTTGTTAACATTCCCCAAGGACTATTGTTATGTCATTATGGGAATGCTTGGTTGAGTTTCAAAGGTTCCAATTATCTCAGCAGGATATTCTGAGTTCACTATTTGTTTGACATTTTAAAGACACCATTAAGTGATTATCTATCTTTGTGGGGTCTGAATATAAGTTTGTTTTTATAAGAGAAGAACTACTTGAGATTTAAAAGCTTTGAATATGTTTCATGAAAGGAAGTATTTTGCACCAGCACGTGTGCATGAGTAAGAGTTGTATCATTTTGTTAGAAGTATTTTTTCATCTACGTGGCTGCTGGTGTCTACCCATGGTGGATACTTGGCGAGTGGTTATGGAGGTGGCATGATGGGTGGAGAGATGTGTTGCAATTGCGTTGTGGCATGGGGAGTGGTTGGAGGGTGAGGGCTAGAGGGCCTAACAGCTTTTAAAACAACTGGGGTGAAGTCCCAGAGAACTGGGGCAGGTCTTCTAACCAGCCCACCTCAGCACTCACATGCCCCGTGGCCATCTAGGGTCTGCTTCCAGTGTTGGTGGGCCTGACACTATCCTACCCCCACTTCCTCGATCAAAATTTGATTCTTAAAGGGCCCTTTAAGCCTAGGCATATTTGCCGAGTTGGCAAATTTCCAACTCGAGCTACCCGCCTTAGTAGCGAAAACCTAGCCCTTAATGTTGCAGAGTGAAAGAGGACTTAGATTTTGGGCAGATCATTTTGCACAGCTGATCTGTGCTCTGTTTGAGACATAACCTGTATCATTTCCGAACCGCAGGTAGTAACACAACTGTGGTTACTGCTGGCATCCAGCTAATTCAGGAAGGCTACGCAGAGGTTGTGCAGAAATGGTTTGCTTTTGAGTGAGAGAAAAAAAATTCTTCTTGATAAATATTGAAAATAGTGTTGCAGATTTACTCATGTCCTTGCAAACCCAACATGACTCTGGTTTATTACCTAAATGCACATTGTAGGGTGGTACTGAGGCATGCAAACCAAGAAGGTTCCAGACTTGAGCCCTAGACTGTGCTGAGCTTGGCTGAGAGAAGGCAGTGATGCGCCGTTAATTGACTTCAGTGTTCCTGCTCTAGGAAGCAGGGGTGGGGGTTGTAGGAGTAGAAGAGAGAAAATCAGTCAGAGTTTCTTGCTCCCACACTTCACATGTTCATAGGCATTAGCTGAAGATAGAACTGGATCTTTGTTTTGGAGCTTTGCTCCTCGAGATAAATTTGCTCAAGATAAATTATTCCATCAGCTAGTACTGTCTTGGTTTATACATGAAGAATGAACAATTTTGAAGGAAATAGAGGAATATCAACAACCATGGAACTGTAATCTTGGTCGCTAATTCTAGGAGACAGGGTAAAGCGAGAAACTGTGGCAGTAGTAGTTAGAAAAGAAAGACAAAGAGACCCATGGGTCCTTTGTAAACTAGTCTGTTGAAGCATACATATTGCTGCTGATGAAGTAATCAGTATTTAATTTCGTAGTTTTGGAGCACATTTATAGAGATATTGCAGCATTTTATTTTTATTTTAATGTTGTGTTGGTTTTTTTGTCTACCATTGTTATCCTCAACATGATGCTTTATAAGCAGTGAGGATCTTCTGTCAATGGAAATTTTAACTTGCAAGTTTCATTTGGTTCAATTGATGTCAAAAAATGCTTTGGTAAGTATAGCAAGTTTAATAATTCCGAAATCTGGACTAATGTCAGCTTTCTGGCAGAGATCTAACCATGCAGGGTAGTATAAGAGAGAGAATTTATTTCTGAAAAGGAGTAAACAGCAGTGAGCTATGTTCTACTGAATTGTGCTATCCCCAATGGATTTATATAACATCGGCAACTGCGTTTTATTGCCAAACTCCAGTGTGCAACTTGCTGTCCAGACAGATTATCCAGACATCATCCAAGAACTGATCAAGCTTAATTTTATCTTTTCATGTACGACAATGAACAAACGTGCAAAACAAAGCCTCACTTTTTTTTTATTATAAGTAGAATGGATTTAATTTTCCTTCATTCTGTTAACTATTTCCCCTGTTCCTTGCTGTCTCAAATGCAGTACTGGGGTATTCCATATGTACTGAAAACCTTCCATTACCTTGCTTAAGTGGTCATTCTTGGATGAAATTGGATAATGAGTGTCAGCAAACTGCCCATTGTGTTTGGTTATAAAATCCACCCAAATCAGTCCTCACCTGCCATCCATTACTTTCCAGTAGGAGCAAAAAAAAGTCTTGGCTTCATATGCTTTACATGTTATTAATTAATTTGAAATGTAGTGATTACTGTTATGTAGGCGAGGAGAGCACTAGTTCTGTGTTCTTAATGATCATTGGAACAGATAGAGTTTAACATTTTATTTGAATGATGGAACCTCCAACAGTACTCACTTCTTCAGTTTTACACTATTTTGTGCTTAGGATCTGGAGTAGGACAAATTCTGACTGGCTGTTACCAACTAAGCCAGATTCTATTGGATAGCAATTGGAAGCAAGATTGAAAATTTTTAAGTCCTCTCTCACCTTGATCACTAAGATCAGCTTGGGTAGAGGTTGGATAACTTGCTGATCAAAGTTCAGATCTGGGATCTTAGTGATTTTTTTTTACAGTCAGCACAATGCTATATGCTCTATTTACCCCCTGAGCCATGGTGGAAATCCCTCAGCTGAAAAGTTTATACATGTAAAATTCCTCACGTAATTGGGAATTTGTAGAAACAATTCAACGAACGTCTGCAGTTCTTGTTTAAAACTGCCAAAGTATTTTGGAGCTGTTAGGTTCCAAAAGAAAAAAAACTTCAACTCATTTGTCTAAACTGTATTTGCATCGCCAGTTTCCATGAATCTTGTTAAAATTTTGTTTCCATTTTGTCACAGGCAGAAATTTCTTTGGCAGTCAGACTTGTTCCTGGGACAAAAGATGGAAGGCTTAATTTTTGGTAGCTCTCCTAATGTAAAGTATTGGACTTTCAACAAGACAGTTTTGGGTTCAAGTGCAAGTCTTGACTAACAATGAAACTTCACAAGTATTGCCAATTCTTTTCTTTGTCAAGACTGAGCATAGTCTTGGCAAGCTTCATAGGAGAGGGAAAAAAATAAGTCATTGAAGTGCATCTTTCTTGTTGAATAGCCCCATTTAAAATTTTGATCACCAACACATAATGTTCAAGTTCTGACACATCTCAGAGAAGAGGCATAAGGCAGATCCCTAACAATAAGGAACAAAATTGTGTGGAAAAAAAGGGCTTTTCAGCATTAAAGGAATGCAGTGAGAAGTGACCATAAGTTGCATAGGCAGTAAATGGTATAGGAAAGAGACATGGACCCAGATTTTTGCCCCCTGAGTTGAGTAGCTCAAGTTGGGAAATCTTGCAGTTTGCTTTGCCCAGCTCAGGAGGAACTCCCCTGAATGATGGGATCTTTGCTCCAGTGGGCAGGTGCTGGATGGAATCCAGCCTGCCAGCCACAGACACATTGGAGGCGGCATAGCGGGGTGCCAAGGTGGGCTTTTTACAGTGCTGGATTTGAATATTGCTGAAAAGAGAGTCACGTTGCTGAAGCTTTTCATCTTGCACTCATCAAGACGAAGGCATGAATATCAAATTTCAATCAAGCATGACAATTTATACAACAGGTGAAAAAGGTGTTGATTGGTTGGCAAGTCGACTCTGCTTGGCTGAGGCGTTGTCATGGAGAAAGCAATGGGTAATTCAAAAAAGGCATAAGCCTTGAACATGTTCCTTTTGTTTGCAGGGAATGGGTCCCTGAGTATGAATATATGTTGCTTCTAGCAAGTGTAAATGAGTCATGTTATGAGCTTGACTGATTAATGACCAACTTAAGATAATGTAGCTATTAACACTCAGGATTGTTCAGTGAGTGTTCCCCAATGCTGAATTACATTTTAATGGTCGATGTTTTATTTTGGGTTTTGCAAACTTGTGCTGTTTGACTACAGTCAGTACTCTGCCTGTTACGAAGAATTGATAGCTATTAAGATAATCAGTCACAGCGACATACATTAGAAAGGAATATGTTCAAGTCTTGCTCCTTTTTTAAATTACCCAGGAGCTTGGGAGCCTATCGTTCACCGTTGCTTTCTCCATGGCAACACCTCAGCCAATCAGTTGACTTGCCAATCATGTAGCACCCTTTTCTCTTGAATTGGTTTGATTGTTTGCAATCTTGCATTCTTGCAAGATAAAAAAAACTTTGGCAACATGTCTCTCTTTTCAGTAAAATTCAAGTTCTGGGTACTACCAAGTGACTGTTTGTAATCCATTGATGTTACAATGCTAACATTCTGAGGATGTGATTAGGTGCTATGTAATTTCATATAGTTAGCCCAAGCGTGCAATTTTAACCCCATATATCACTGCCAACTGATGTTGTTACAGGAATCTAGTCTTACCAAGAGAAAACTAAAGTGGAAACTCAATATTGGAAATAAAAGGACAAGGAAATGCTCTCTACCCTCCCCATAATATTTTGTGGCAGACCCTGGGTGTGACTGCCAGCACCCCTCTTTATAGGTGTTTATTTGTCCGTGGTATCAAATTTATTTGAAATATTTTAGTAACTGGAGAAGTGGATGTGATGAGCCTACAGGGCAAAATTGTTTGTTGTCATACAGCTGTTGTCATATACTTCATAAATATTTAAGAGAGCATAGCTAGTGTGTACAAAGTGTTTGGTTCTATTGACAAAATATTAATTGTTGTTTAGGTTAAAAGCTACTGTAAAATCTGGCGATTCAGAATAATTGAAGCATCTCCTCCAAGGCTATGTGCATCATGAACTCCTTTTGAGAATAATATTTTTGAGCACATCACAGGTGCTGCTTTCCACCCGGCCCAGTATCCTGGCCCTGGCTCTATCTTCAGCCCAGAGAGATTGACTATATATTTCATGTCAGAAGAGGTGAAGGCCTTGACTGCATGGGTGCTCCAAGTAAACCTCCACAATGTATTGATACAAACCACAAATGGTCACTGAGCTAAAGTGGGTAGAAAAGGGTGCAAATGTTTATAATTCTATCAGAGTGATTATGCAGGATTGTTTGGAGTGTTGTAGATAAAAAATCTATTCTATAGCAACACTGACCAAATAAATGCTTAGTATTCATCCTCCTACTGCTCTGTTCATGAAAATCAGCCCCCATATGTTTTAGGAGCTTAAGTGGCATGACTAAGGGGAGATTTAGGTTCACAAGGCCGTTTTGAATGATAAAAGCCTTTCAATTCTTCATACCTAATCCTTCCAAAATGCCAACTCTGCCCTGCCATTTCCTCATTACGGCATTTATTTCTTTGATCGACCAATAATCCTGGCCTCATAAGTCTTTCTGACAACCGATTCTTAACTGTTTGTGTTAGGAAATGTTTCCTAGTGTCTGTTCACCATACCTAGGATGTAGCATAACCAAGAGCAATGAACAAACACAGCAATATCTCTGGAGATTTGCACTCAACTGATTTAGATATATACTCTAGCATGATGAGGGAAATCAATTTTGGCTTGTTCATTCCCAACCATATTTGATTATCTAACTATATCTTGAATGAATCGAAGTTTTTGTTTCATGCTAAAAGTGCCCCATTTTCTCCGGTCTTCCTTTGAAATTCATCGTTTGACTCCAGTTAAACCAAGTAGCTCTTCTCTACACGCTCTCCGTGGCTTGAATTTTTATTTCTTCTGTGTCTTGCTAATAAGTTTAATTCAAGATGCGGTCTGACAAAGGGATTATATAGTCTTCACGTGACATTTTGTGGCTTGGACTGCACTGATCTAGTGATATGTTGAAACTGTTAAGGAATTTGGTGACCCAGATATTCCAGACTTAATACTGTTCATTTGAACCCAGTGGGAATTCATCATTACATATTGATTTTTGTTGTTTGAGTCGGAAAAGCAGGAGCCTCATTGTTTGTTGTTAGGGTTTTGCTCAACACCCACAGGGACAGACTTGATCATCTGCTGCACTCCCATTTGGGCTCACTCTCCATGCAGTAAGGTGACCAGCCACTACATGCCTTGTGTCAAGCACATTACATCCTACTCCCCTCCCATGGTTATAGCTCCTCTGCACTTTTATTATTCAGCTGTTCTTTCAATTGTTTATTTTCTTGTTGACCTCTTGCCAATTCATGCTGCGCTTCAGTGCATTGATTTGTCACTACTGATAGTTCAATGCAGCTTTTTCTGAAGTAGTATTCAAGATCCTTTTTAGCTCCTCGTGTTTTTTCAGGATTGCATGTTGAGTCTTCAAAGACTCTTTCAGGGTAATGACTTCTTTGAGTACCTTTTTGGCCTGCTGTTTGCTTGGCTGTACTTCTGGTTGAGTTCCATCAACACAGCTTGGATACGAATATATTCCTGTGGAATTGTTTCAATTTCTTGTTGCAAGTTTTGTTTCTTTTGGGTTACCTAGGTAGCTTTCCTTCATTCACAGCCAGCTGCTCGCTCTGCTTTGCCACCTGCTGTTGCAGTTTGGATAATGTATCAGCATTTTAAAAAGCTCTGTTTTTAAGCCTTTTCTTTGCCTCCCAGCCTCTTTCTTCTGCATTAAACTCTTTGACTTGTGGACTTCATTATGCTGACGTGGTCTGCGACCATAGTGTCTGCTGGGTATTAACTCCCTTATCCTGGGGTCCCCCTGGCGGATCAGCCCTGGGGCCTGACCCCTGCCCTGGGGCCCCCTGGCTGCCCAGCCCTGGGGTCCCGTGGCATTGGTGCTTTATTGGGAGTGTTTTAGACTTTTTAAGGTTTGTCCCCCCATCAAGAATTTGGAGTTTAAAATATTAGTCAAAGGCTTTTAATATCTCACCAAAGGCCAGCTCAGCCACCATGTGTTGTGGTGCCGGCTGTGGACCCGTTGCTGCCGTTTTCTTGCAGCTGTGCTCTGGATGTGCTGATCCTGGTTGCTCCCTATTTTAAAAGGTAATTTTGACGCTTTTTTTTACTGTATTTTGCTTACCCTCCTTGTGATTTGGCTCTGGACTCTATATTCACTCAGGTTCTTCTTTTCAGCTGCACAGTGGATTATTCTTTTTTCAGCCTTTTTTCCCTTTTATGAATTTTGCTCACCTGTTTTGTGATCTGGTCAGGTCCTTTGACTCTGCCCCTGTGTCCAATCAGGTCTGACTTTTTGTCTGTGCAGTGGATTCTTCCGCCATTCAGCCTTTTTTCCCTTCTGGAATTTTGATCAGCCTTATTGATCTAGCAAGGTTCATTGACACTCTGCATTCGACCAGATCTGGCAATGGACCTCCAAGTGCCCTGGTGGAGCTCTTTAGCCTCCATGTCTGCAAAGACACTATTTACTTAGGAGCTTTCCAACCGTGTCTTCAGTTTAGGTGCACTTCACTCAGGTCAGGCTTCTGTTTATTTAGTTTCTCATGCTTTGAGAACCTGGGTTCCTTCTCCAGCTTCTCTGGGATTTTGGGGTCCATCCTTTGGGCCCACACCAAAGACATTTGCAGAACTCCTCCGTTCCTTGGCGGGTTGTACCCCAGAAGATGCGCTGGGTCCCAAGGAGGTGGCTTCATTTACCCCGACAATCCTGCACTGCAAGGAAGGGACCCCAGGAGCAGCAACGCTGCACATTTCTCAACAGGCCCGTTTCAGAAGTGTGGGCAAGAAGTGTGCAGCTTCAGCCCAGGGTAAGTAAAAAGGATCAGAGTGGCAATCTGACGATGATGTGGCCCATTAACCTTTGCCAGAACTGGGAACTCTGCGTTTACAGTATTTTGTTTCTGTTTCAAATTTTTTGTTCTCTTTTATTAGAACCAGAATAAACTTAGAAATGTTATTAGAAAATAAACTCTGAGCAGATGTTAGCATACCTAATTTGCAATGCTCTGGAAAGTCGCTAATCTGTGTTAACTCCGATCTGTGCACTTGTCCAATTTGGGAGTGGAGTCTTACAATTGTAATCTTCCAGGCAACTTTACACCTGAACATGTTGAAATTAATGGGTATTTTTCTCATCTTAATCATGGACAATGCTGACAGGGGGAACACTGGTTTGTGCATCTTTCGTGATTAACCATAAGATTGTACAAAATAGTTTGTGAGTAGAACATTCTTTGTAACTGTCCAGGTCTTGACAGGTTGGTATTGCAAGTTGCCACTTATGGTTGCCTATCGGATGTTGAGAAGGCTCAGTTGTTCGTGGACAGCAGGATGACAGAAATAACTGTCTAGGTCAATGGCCTCTGCTCTAAATTTAAGTTTGCTTCACTGCATAGTTTGTAACTGCTGGCTGTATGTTTCAGGTAAGCAAGGCAGCACTGTAGTCCTTTGTTGTAATTTGTTGTCTGCCCAGTTCAAATGACGTTTTGTGAACTAAATTTAGTTTTCTTTTAGTTTGGGGTTTCCTTTTCATTTAACAGTTTTTGAAAATAATTTTATGATTTTTGGAAAAACTTCTCTTTTAAAGGAAAGGAAGACATTTCCACTGGTTCATTTTCACTTTTAATCCAATTGCATCATGGGTAGCTTTCAAAGATGCAAGAAGTCTTCCAGTCTAGGACCTGTTCTCGTTTATTGTGTTATTAATCATAAACTTAATTTTTGCACTCAAAAATTTGAAGTTTAATTTTCCCTTATTCTAAGAAACTTTATAATAAGCCAGTTAAAGCCACTGTTTTGACAATAGTAGCATGGTATGAAAGTAGTCTGATCATCTTTAATAATATACAAATTGAATCAGATTACAAGAATCATGACCTTTCTGTTTACAGTGGAGTTTACAGTTAAAGTTCTGACTATCATGGAAGTCAGTAGAGTGGTTTTCTAAATTTCCTTTGGGAGAGGGGAAACCCCATATTATCGAAATACTAAGGATCCCCATCAGCCCTCCATCCTAACTTCTGTCAGTTGCCCAGTGGGAAATAGTAATATTATTATTAAAAAACATACATTTATTAGGGCACAATAATAGAAAAATTTGGGCCATACAAATACAGAATTCTCCAGTATGCTCAGTCCCAGATAGTCAGATTTATGGCACTCTTGGGGGGCATCTTGTAGCCAAGAGCTGTATGTCCCCACTTTGAAAACCTGTTATTTATGAGAATATCTCATTTTTTCAAGGTGGGGACACCGGTTTATAACATGGGGCCTTTTGAATAAATGAGTAATTGTTTTCCACAGCCATGGTGGAATATTATGGTGCATTTTGATTGGGAATTTTCTTTTTATTATTACAGCTTTTAAAATGCGCACACGATGAACAAAAATATTCTTGGGTGTGATCATTTTGATGACTCTCTCCTGTTATCTTGACTGTACATTAGTAATGCAAAATACCCAAATTTCAAAAGAGAAAGATATGACTATTTCATGGTGATCAATAGTGTTTTAGTTTTCAAAGAAAAATTCGTTGATTGGTGGTAATATTAATCTGTTCGCTAACATTGTATCTTCAGTAATCATTGTCACAATCTTGGTTGCTTTTTTATCAGTGGCATAGTGAAGAGGATTGGGGAAGGGGAGGAACAATTGAAAATGCCTTGTACTTGACAATGAGCTAAATCTTCTAAATGTTGTCATGATTCAGTATGGAATAAACTTTTTAATTTTTAGATTCACAAATCATGTGTTAAACTTGATGAAATTTATATGTAAACCTAATATCCACATCCCTGACAAGTCCAAAAAACAGTGTTTAAGAGCTCTCACAGGAGCAATGGGAATTTTATTTCCTACCATGGGAATTTTATTTCAACCACAATGGCCACTGAGCAAAGATCAGCTAAACAAATTTGCCTCCCCACTCCCCAGCTACCCTATTTTCTTTTTAGTTCAGAACACTAATTAATTCATTAACTACATTTGAAATATGGGTGACTTGAGGAAGCAATGGTTTCACAAGAGATACAATCCTTCTGCTCCAACCTGCCACCAGCACACTATAAATTGGGAAATTCAGATTCCCAGTCTCAGAAATAGGAATCATCTATAGTGCAAACTATATTACTCCATTTTTTTCCTATTCTTTCATGGGATGTAACTGGATAGACCAGCATTTATTGCCCATCACTTCTCAAGGGCAGTTAGGGATGGGTAATAAATGCTGACCTATCCAGTGATGCCCATATCCCATGAAAGGATTTTAAAAATGAATATTATGGCCTGGTCCTGCTGCTGCTGCCTAGCCAGCACTTTACTGGGAAACTATCAACATGTATGTAAGTATACATGTATACACTGTGTGTATGTTTTGTGTCTTTCTTTATTCAATTGGAGATTTATTTTGTTGGTTCTGGCAAAAAGTAAGTGTAGGAAAATTGCCATCTGAGGGGCTGAACTGAGTCAGGGGGTTGGGAAAGCGATGTAGCAGTCATCTGCTCAGATACATAGGATTTGGAAGTCCAGCCACTTTGATCAGGACCGTAAGTTAGTGCATGTCTGGAATCAAGAATTGAGATAGTACCCAATCCCAATTTGCAGTGGAATTTGGGAATTCAGACCATTCAGTATAACAAATGTTGAGGTTGAGAAAATTGGAATGTTGAAATGTCCTTTTACAACACTAATGTATAAAAAAAGCTACTAAATTTTACTTATGTGTGCACACACTTACAAAAATGCTTTTGTGATATATGCTCTGCATGTATGCAAGAGTAAAAAATATTGGAAACATCAAGTTTGTCAACTAACTGGAAATCTAAGGAAAAATATGAAACACATTAATTAATCAAATAATTGCTTGCTATCCTTTTTTAATGCATTGTACCCTTTTTTGTTATTGGTCCTAGAACTTGCTTCACTGAGAGGTGTTATAACAAGTCTTGCATGCCTCTTGGCCGCATCTCCCCTTGTTGTGGAACTGGTGGTGTGAGAGCATAGAAAGCTAAACTGCTCCTGGTGATCAGGTCACACATCTAGCAGAAACAGTATAGATCACTTCTTAGTTTCTCATTGCAGTCAGCATTGCATTTGACGCTGCATTTAGTTCTACCATGACAGCTGAAGTGTAACACTCCAGCAGAGCCTCAAACAGCTGTTGAATGGAATGGTCAGTTTTTATATATATATATATATATATATATATAGTGTGTGTGTGCACGCGTGCGCGCTTGTGTGTGTGTATATATGTATATGTATATATATATATATATATATATACACACACCGATACTAACTGAAGGAAAGATTTTGTTTACATTCAATATGCAAGATTTTTAGCTTGGTGGAAGCAAGTGCTGCTGTTTGTATCAGTTACTGCTGTGGGTAAACAACTGCAGAGCAAGCATCCTCTTTCCCTACAATATCTCTTTGCCAGAGGAGTTATTGCAATGGGCTAGTTGTGACAGTGAAAAGTTTGGCTTGTTTAGATTTCCTTTGGAGATTTTGCTTCCCCTACAGTGGATGTTTTCCCTTTTCTTGTCCCTTTTCTTTCTCTAAAGGTGTGCATTTGTGATATATCTCTGCTTTGTGTTGCCACATCATCCTCATAATTACATACAACCTGGAAACAATTGTGTTTCTTCTACAGTAGGTTTGTTTCATTTATACTGTAAATGGCAAAAGCAGAGGAGAAAATCTAACCAACTAGTCCTTCACTGAACTGAGTGCTTCTCCTTCTCTGAGGAACTTGCTTGTTTCACAATTTTGGAGGGGGCTGTGATCTGCAGGGAAACAAGTCCATTTCCGTTTTTCCAAACATCAGTACAAAATGGCTCCTGATCACCCCTGCAGTACTGTATTTGAATTTCAAATAGTCCAACTTTCAGCTTTTTACTTTCCAGTATCTTTGTCCTATAGTTTCCACTATAAGAATCTCATAACACTGTGCGCTCTTGAACTCTCGGTAGTCTCTAATTTGCTTTTGCCTGCTGGCAGAGCAGAAATAAAATGAATAATATCAGGGGGGATTTCCCCTCCAGGTGGGACTCGGGATGGTGCTGATAGATATCAGCTTTTTGACATACCGGTCTGAGTTTTGCTTTGCACATTATTTTATTGATAAATCATTCAGCTGTCTTGTGAATATGTTTTGCTGATTGTCGGTGTCTGAATGTACAGTGTATAAAGTCTAAAGGTTTTGTTTCGCATTTAACAGATTTAGAATTCAGTAGCATTGGAAACAAAACTCTGTGGAGGAAGTGCGGAGGAAGTAGAAGGTTTTGATGCTAAAGAGCAGGAAGGTTTTTAAGGTTATGAGGAGATGATGTCATTGAAACCAGAATTTATTTATAGAGTTCTGACAGCCAAGTACAAAATGAATAAGGCCAAATGATTGCTTTAGAGCTGTAAATTATCCCTATAATGTACATTTCAAAAATCATCCTGCAGAGTTAGCTGTGCTAAATTAAGGTGTGTTTATTTGTTTGTCTGCATACACCTTGGGGGAGGAGTGGATTCAGGGCCCTTTTGGCAAAGTTTGGAGAGGTTACAGAAAGCTTGATTCAAATGATAAATTTTCTGGTTTTCAAAGATGAAACATGGCTCAAGGAGGGAGTTCCAGATGCAGGGTTGGTAGATCGATTTATCTTTTTCAGGCATTTCATTTTCAATTTTTTAAAAATTCCTTCTCAGGAATTTTGTGGGAGGAACAAAGTGCCATAATTGTATTTAACCTCACAGATCTGATGCCTTGCTTCATGTTGATTGAAAATTTGTAGGAATGGCAGAACCCTGAAATGGGAGGATACATATTTCCCCAATGATTACCCACATGAGTTTTTCAACAGGCTGTGTGGGGAGATAATATACCCCTTATCTCCCCTCGCTATATCAATTACCCACCCATAAAGATGGAAAGAGAGAAAATAGAAGAAAAATCAAGGGTGCTTCCACACTGTCCATACCCTACTTAGCAGTTTACTTTTAGATGAAAACAGAACAAAAGTCACTTTCTTCACTCCCTTTGAGGCAATTGGGAATTAGGCAGAAATGAATAACTGGGAAAAAAGTAGTGGCAGAAGTGAAGAAAGTGACACCATTTTTTTTAAATGCCACTGGATTTCTGCTTTGGTAATCAGACTCTGCTAACATAGGCTGTTTGCTGAAAAAATAGAGCTCAGGTATGTAAATGTAGGCTGGGATTAGAGCTGATTAATGTTGGTTAAGGCAGGACATCATTCTTACTAATTCAGATACATATAGTACCAGAATCATTTCAAGGGATTTATCTGGTTTCACATTGTGAGGAATGCCGTTCTTGTGATGTAAAATATTCAGTTAACTTGTTCTGATTGTTATAGCTGTGCTGAAAAGAAAAGGTTAGAACGTACATTTCTGGCTGCGGTTAATATTTCCCTGCTTTACCCTTTGTCACTTCATAATCAAAGCCAAATTTACAAATTTTATTTCTGGAATGCCTAAAACCTCTTGTACTTCCCAAATCTTTCAAGCTTGCCAGTGGGCAGCTAGATATGCTCATTTGGAACTTTGT
The DNA here is from genome assembly GCF_017639515.1 of Carcharodon carcharias. Classification (NCBI taxonomy): domain Eukaryota; kingdom Metazoa; phylum Chordata; class Chondrichthyes; order Lamniformes; family Lamnidae; genus Carcharodon; species Carcharodon carcharias. The sequence continues at coordinate 36,279,448 of NC_054480.1, read as the reverse complement.
GTTTATCTAGGACTACAGGAAATATGATAGGTAAATGTGGTTTATATGTATTAAAAAAATGATTGGCTGAAACAGTCCTGCAATTTCAACCTTTTGGACCAGGACAGCAACTTATCTTTTCTTGGATAATTGGTTTATATAGTTACTGTGTTATCATGGAGGTTTTTAAATATTATGCCATAGAAGATTATAAATGCTTCTATAAACACTTCTAAACACCCATATTTCCATATAAGCACTGTGTGTAGCACTTTGGGATGTTTTATTATGTTAAATAAGCTTTATAAATATAAATATCGATATTTTGATATGGAAATACCAAAATTTACACTTCACCTAGTACAAATTTAGGCCAAAACGGAATTTTGAATGTATTCAGGTAATGTAGTTTGAAGTAGATCACTTTTTCATCAGTGGTCAGTACATCATCAGTGTTGAAAAACTGATATAGTAAAGTTTGCAGAAAGCATTTAAATGGAGCTCATTGATTTAGACTGCTACATAAACAACACAGAATAAAGGGTGAGCTCTCAAGAGTTGTGCCACTGTTAAAACTGAACAATCTCTGTATAAAATACTAGGCATAATTGTTGACACAGAGATGCTATAGACACACTATGTCAATGGTGATCATTATTGTTCACACTCAAAGTAAATATTTGAATTCAGTCCCATGGGTGGGCAAAACTGCAAAGGTTTATGCACTGTTCCTCCCTCTGGAGGTGCAGACTCAATGGACTGAGTGATTAACCCTTGTTCATATATATGCCGTAAAAGAACTATTGATCCTTATTTAACCAAATTAGTCTCTTTCTCCGCATTCTGGCCACAATTTGATATTAAGTTCCGGGACCTCTCTTTCATTTCCATCCTTGCAAATTAAAAACTGCCAGCTGGTATACTGTATGGTCCCTCCCATCCCTTCCCCATAAAATTACATCTATCTTGCTGGTTAATTCTTTAATAATTGTCAGCTGTGGCTCAGTTCATAGCTTTCTTGCCTCTGAGTTACAGCATACTGGGTTCAAATCCCACTCCAGGACTTAAGCAGAAAAATCAATGCGGACACTCCAGTGCAATACTGAGGGAGTACTGCACTATTGGCGGTGCCCTCTTTTGGATGAGACGTGACACTGAGGCTCTGTCTGCCCTATAAGGTGGACTTAAAAGATCCCATGGCACAGTTTTGAAGAAAAGCAGGAGAGCTATGCCTAGTGTTCTGGCCAATATTTATCCATCAATCAAGGTCACGCAAACAAATAACCTGGTTATTGTCACATTGCTGTTTGTAGGAGCTTGTTGTGCACAAATTGGCTGCTGCATTTCCTACATTACAACATGGTTATGTTCAAAAGTACTTCATTGACTCTAAAGCCCTTTAAGATGGCAGTGGTCATGAAAAGTGCTATATAAATGCAGGTCTGTCTTTCTTATTTCTGCTGACCAATTTCCATAACTAAATCTTGCATACAGCTAGTATCCACAATATTACATCTCACTATGCAGAATCAGGGAAAGCATACTTTTAAAAATTTTGCATGTCTTTGGGTCAAAAAACAATGGTCGATACGCAAATATGTTTAATTAACTATGCTGATAGCTCAGATGTCCAATCAATTGGGAATTGAGCAAAATACAATTTGATTCCCTAGGCAAATTAGGGAAGTTTTAATCCGCAACAAGAAATAACCACAAAACCACTCAAAATAAAACTACTGATTTTTTTGTCCAAAGCTAATGATCTGAAATCAGTCACTAAGACAAATCAAATTGCTCAAGTAGTTCCTAGTATATTTGGTTACTATTTTGATTTGCTGTAAACATGACATAACAAACACGTATTTTCAAACATTTGTTTTGTTCAGTGATGTATAGATGACAAAAAAAATACAGCTTTGAAATAAAATTTATTGAAGTTGCTCATAAATTTGGTTATTTTAAATAATTGCCTCAAATAGCCTGTACTACCATTGGCCCATGGAAGTTAGCTGCAACATCTACGAATGAAATGCGGCAACTGCTGATCAAGGCTTCTTCACAGCACCTTCCAAACCCACAACCCCTACTAGCTATAACACAAGGGCACCACCACAATGCAAGTTTCGCTCCAAGTCTCACAACATCCCAATTTGTAAATAAAGCGCCATTACTTAAGCGTCGCTGAGTCACAATCCTGGGATTCCCTCCCTAACAACATTATAGGTGCACCTCCACCACAAAGCAGCTCACCACCATCTTCGCAAGGGCAATTAGGGATATGCAATACATTTTGGCTTTGTCAGTGATGCCTGCATTAACAAATAAAAAACTACTCGGCATGTTTTTTGTGACAGCATTTGTCACATGATAACTTCAGCAGATACTTGTGTAAAAATTGATTTCATAAAGTCGACCCTATGACTTTTGACCTAAAATAATGTAATTTTTCATATACCTCATGTAAAAGTCTACTCTTTTTCAGGGATGAAATGGTTTTGTGTTTATTAATTATTTACCATGGTCCTGTAGTATCTCTAAAAGGGAAGGTGTAACGATTAGCAGTTTCCATTCTAGATGCAGACAGAGGAATTTATGATGGAAAAAGTTGACAGCAGCCGTTGCATGATTTTAATATATTAGATTGTTTAAATGTAGAAAACAGTAAAGCTCATTTAAGAATGTATCTTCTGTGTCCTATGCCTTAATAGTTTGTAAATATTCTGATTAATATATATTACTATGGTTCATTAATTCAAAGGCACCTTTAGATTTACCCTCTGTCATTTCTAGTGGCAATTGCCCAGCCAGTCAACAAGACTAACGTATATCACATGATCTATCACGATGCCTTTTAGAAATAATAAAAAGTACACAGCTCAATTTAAGTGGGAGAAAAAGTGGCAGAAAGGGCTAACAAGCATTACAAAATAATTTTCATATCATCTCTGAATCCATTCAACTCTATGCCATCATAGAAGCCAAGAAAAATTTTATTCCAGAATTCAAGGTCAGTGCCTGGCGGTGCACAAGAATTATGAAAAGACATGATTTAGTACTGTGTCAGAAAATGAAAATTTCACAGCATTTGCCACCTGAACTCAACAAAACAAATCACCATATTCCATTGATTTGTCATCTGACATTGAGAGGAGAATGCATATTGATTATTCTGCATTGGAAATATGGACAAGATACCAATGAACTTTGACATACCAGCAACAAGACTGTTAGCAAGATTGGTGAAAAATCCATTCTTGTAAAGATGGCTGATCAAGAGAAGACAAGATTCACAGTGGATCCATCCTGTATGGCACATGGCAGAAAATTAAAGCCAATGGTGATACTCAAGTGCAAAGTCTCCCCAGGAAGAATTTCAGAAAGACATTGTCATCCATATCCATGAGAAACTGCTGGAGGAATGAAGACAGTTACAAAAAATGGATCACAGAGAAGTGGAATTTGAGACGAGGAAGACTACACAAAGGGAAAAAAAGTTTTCTCATCTAAGACATGTTCAGATCTCACCTCATCGATGCAGTCAGTGAGATTGGCCAACACTGACAGCAGTTATTCCCAGCGGTCTAATGCAAGTTGTTCAGCCCTTGGACGTGTGTATAAATAAACCTATCAAGGATAGTATCTGAAACATGTGGAACAATTGGAAGGCTGAAAAACTTTCACTAAGGGCGTAAATATACAAACACTCTCACCAGCAGCATTGGGCTGGTTTATACATTGAGAGCAGATTCTGCCCATCTCAGCATTGTTGTCAGGGGTGAGCCCACCTCCGCTTAGCCAGCTCACCCTGCTTTAATTTTTCAGGCGATGGCCCTTTAATTAGTATGAAGTGTGTATAAATAAACGTCTGTCTCCAGGATAAAGTACCACTTCATAGAGCTGCTGGCCAATCAGAAGTCAGCAGCTCTATACACTCCAGCACCAGCAGGAGCAGTGGCCACTGCTGGTACTGCAGGTAGTTCAAGGAAGTGGCATTCAGCGATGGACCCAGACATCCACATTCAGTCAAATCCCAGATCTCGCTGGAGCCAGGCTAACAGGCCCTGGCAAGGGAGGGTGGGGGGCATGTGGGGTGGCAAACCTGTGTGGGTGGGAGCCTTTGATTGGCATCAGGGGCCCAGCAAGAGGCATTTTAACTGGGCAGCAGCACACCAGCCTGCCAGGCTGCAAATTTAGTGCTGACCCCTCCTGCCGTCCATTAAATCAGAGTGACAATGAGATGAGGCCTTAAATCTGGCATTAATTGCCCACCTAAGGGCCTCAATTTGGCCATGGACGGGCAACCCACCCAACAACTCCCACACCAATCATAGAATCATTGGCGGGTGGACAGGCAACTTGCACAATGACACGGTGCCCTAATTTGCAGGTCTACGTTTGATTTTGCACCCACGGGTGGCCCATATAATTCAACCAGTTGTGTCAAGGGAATGTGGGTGCCTGGATTGAACTTAAAGGCAATATTGTGAAAAAATCATTTCTAAAATGTGGAATGTTTAATGTCCTTAGGGGTGCCGACGAATATTACTTGTGGAAAGATGGTGCTGAAGTTGCTACCAATGATGATGTAGAGGAGGAAGATCCATATGATGTTATACGATTGGGACAAATTGATGATTCGGATGGTCATCAGAATGATTTTGAAGGATTTCAGTGCGAAGTGTTGTAGTTCACTCGTTGCCACTCAAATCAAACATGCTTGTTAACTCCTCAAATATTACCCATGTAAACATTGACCCTGTGAATTTTGGCATAAAAAATTGGTCTCAAAAATCGAAGTATATATGTTAAACAGAATATTTACAAACTGTTACGGCATGAGACACAGAAGATACATTCTTAAATGATCTTTACTGTTTCCTACATTTAAACAATTTAATATATTAAAAATCATGCATCTGTATGCTGCTGCTGTCAACTTTTTCCATTATAAATTCCGCTGTCTGCATCTAGAATGGAAACTGCTTATCATTACATCTTTTCCCCATTTAAAGATACAACACGACCACTGTTGACAGGAGGGTGTATTTGCAGCATGACAAGTTTACATAAGCAGTTTTGATTATCCATATTGACAGAAGAATTTATAATGCAAATATAAAACCAGAATTTATGACTCTAAGAACAATTATGCACTGAATTATGTGTCCTGCCCTGATCCTTTTATACCGGCAGTTAACCCTGTTTTAAGGTAAAGACGACACTTGGTGCCATGGATAAATCACTTTTTTTTAAACAATTCTGAGCTGAATTTTTATAGTGCTTGAACTGCAAAAACATGATGGGAAGAAGGTTGTGGGGGGCAGGGTGGTGTAAAACATCTTATAAGTAACTAAGGAGAAATTTTGGGAGGGAGAACAGAAAAATAAACCAACTGTCTGAGGTGAAACAAACATAATTGTATTTGAGTGAGTTTTGGCGACAAATAAGACTATTCTGGCAGAAGTTGTCCCACTATTTCAAGCCTTTTTTCTTAATGTCCCCTTCCAGGTATAATTCTAGCAGTGCACACTTTTTTCATGGCTGGAATATCCTTCTTAAAATAGGTTGCTCCGAATTGCGAACATACTGTGGCTTTACGACAATCATTTTTTAAATTTAGGGGAGGTGGTGGCATAGTGGTATTGCCTCTGGATTGGTAATCCAGAGGCCCAGGGTAATGCTCTGGAGACCTGAGTTCATATCCCGCAATGGCAGATGGTGGAATTTGAATTCAATGATAAAATTCTGGAATTAAAAGCCTAATGATGACCATGAAACCATTGCCAATTGTTGTAAAAACCCATCTGGTTCACTAATGTCCTTTAGGGAAGGAAATCTGCCATCCTTACCTGATCTGGCCTCCAGACCCACAGCAATGTGGTTGACAAGAGCAGTTAGGTATAACATTGGTATAACAAGGGCCTAGCCAGTGATGCCCACCATCCCAAGAATAAAAGAAATACATTCATGTGATGTGAGCATTGCTGGCAATTTATTGCCCATCTGTAATAAGCCTTGAACCATCTTGAACTGCTGCAATCCATATGGTGAAGCTACTCCCACAGTGTTGTTAAGTAGGGAGTATGGTATGTAACTTAAAAGGAAACGTGGAGATGGTAATAGTTCCATGCACTTGCTGCACTTGTCCTTCTAGGCAGGGTTTGCGGGTTTGAGAGGGACAGTCGAAGAAGCTTTCATGATTGGCTGCAGAGCATCTTGTAGATGGAACACACTGCAGCCATGCTTTGCCAATGGTGAAGGGAGTGAATTTCTATGGTGTTGGATGGAGTGCAGACTGCGTTGTTCCGGATGGTGTTGATCTTCTTGCGTTGTTGGAGCTGCACTTATCCAAGCAAATGGAAAGTACTCCATCATACTCTTAGCATGTGTTGTGCATGTGGTAGAAACCGTTTGGGGCAGTCAGGAGATGAGTCACTTGTCAGAATGTACAATCTCTGATTTTTTTCTTGTAGCTACAGTATTCATATGGCTGGTCCGGTTAAGTTTCTGATGAATGGTGACTCTCAGAATGTTGATGGTGAAGGATTCAGCAATGGTAATATCATTGAATGTCATGGGGAAGGGGTTGGACTCTTTCTTGGAGATGGCCATTGCCCGGCACTTGTGTGGCATGAATGTTACTTGCCAGTTATCAGCCCAAGCCTGAATGTTGGCAATGTCTTGCTGTGTGCAGGCATGGATTGCTTCAGTATCTGAGGAATTGTGAATGGAACTGAACACTCTGTAATCATCAGCAAACATCCCCACTTCTGACCTTATGTTGGAGGGAAGGTCATTGAGGAAGGAGCTGAAGATGGTTGGGACTAGGACACTACCTTGAGGAACACATACAGCGATGTCCTAGGACTGAGAAGATTGACCTCCAACACCACAATCATCTTCCTTTGTGCTAGATATGTCAACAGCCAGTGAATAGTTTCTCCCCTGATTCCCATTGATGTCACATTACCAAAACATCTTTTATATTACACTTGGTCAAGTGCTGCCTTGATGACAAAGGTAGTCATTTTGGCCTCGCCTTTTAATTCAGCACTTTTGTCCATGTTTAGACCAAGACTATAATGAGGTCAGGAGGCAAATGGTCGTGGCGGAACCCAAAGTGAGCTTTAGTGAGCATGGTTTTTGCTAAGTGCTGCTTGATAGCATTGTTGTTGATAACTTTCATCACTTTGGTGATTGAGAGTAGGCTGATGGAGGGGTAACTTGCTGAATTGGATTTATCCTGGTTTTTGTGGGCAGTGCACACCTGGGAAGTTTTTCACTTTGGGTGTATGCCTGTGGTTTAACTGTATTGGGATAGCTTGGCTAAAAGCGTGGCTAGTTCTAGAGCACAATTCTTCACCACAACAGCCAGAATGTTGTCAGGGCCTTTGTAGCATCCAGTGAGCTCAGCATTTTTTGATATCATGTGGAGTGATTCGAAATTACTGAGGACTCATATCTGTGGTGGTGGGGACCTCAGGAGGAGGCTTAGATAGATCATTCACTTGGCACTCCTGGCTGAAGATGGTGTGAACACTTAAGTATTGAATTTTGCTCTCATTTACTTGACTCCACGATCTTTTAAGGATGGGGATGTTCATGGAGCCTCATCCTATTTTTAGTTGTTTAATTGTCCACCTTGATTTTATAACTGGATGTGGGCATTGCTGATTAGGCCAGCCTTTATTGCCCATCCCTAATAGCCTTTGAGAAGGGGTGGTGAGCCACCTTCTTAAACAACTGCACTCCATGTGGTGTACTCACAATACTGTTAGGGAGGGCGTTCCTGGATTTTGACCAGTGACAGTGAAGGAACAGCGATTATAGTTCCAAGTCAGGGTGGTGTATGGCTTGGAGGGGAGCTTGCAGGTGGTGGTGTTCCCATTTATCTATTGCCCTTGGCCTTCTAGGTGGTAAAGGCTGTGGGCTTGGAAGGTGCTGTAGACTGAGCCATGTTGAGTTGCTGCTTTGCATTTTGTAGATGGTACACACAGCTGCCACTGTGCATCCGTGGTGGAGGGAGTGAATGCTTAAGGTGGTGGATGGGGTGCCAATGAAATGGGCTGCTTTGTACTAAATGGTGTCGAGTTCTTGAGTGTTGTTGCAGCTGCACTCATCCAGGCAACTGAAGAATATTCCCTCATACTCCTTGTGCCTTGTAGATGGTGGACAGGCTTTGGGGAGTCAGGAGGTGAGTTACTGAATGCAGAATACCCAGCCTCTGACCTATTCTTGTAGCCATGGTATTTATGTGGCTGGTCCAGATCAGTTTCTGGTCAATGGTCACCCCCAGGATGTTGATAGTGGGGGAATTCAATGATGGTAATGTCATTGAATGTCAAAGGGAATTGTTGGATTCTCTCTTGTTGGAGGTGGTCATTTCCTGGCACTTGTGTGGCGCGAATGTTACTTGCCAGGATGTTGATATAGGGGGATTCAGCAGCAATGCTAAAACCATTGAATGCCAGGGAGATAGTTAAAAATTAGATTACAGAGCTTTGATCTGATCCGATGGTTGTGAGATTATTTAGCTTTGGCAGTAACATGCTGCTTTCTCTGTTTAACATGCGTGTAGTCGTGTTTTGTAGCTTCACAACATTGGCACCTCATTTTCAGGTATGCCTGATGCTGCTCCCATATCCTACACTCCTCATTGTATCAAAATTGATTACCATTACTATTAAGCTAGGCAATGTGATGCCAGACCATGAAGTAACAGATTGGTGGGATACAATCCTAATGCTGCTGATTGTCCACAGGATCTCCATGGATCCCCAGTTTTGTACTGCTAAATCTGTTTGGAATCTGTCCCTTTTAGCACAGTGTTAATGCCCCACAACTGATTCAGAGTATCCTCGGTGTGAAGCTGGAACTTCATCTCCATAAGGCCTATGCGGTGGTCACTCCAACCAATACATCGGTGACAGGAGGATTGGTGAGAATGATGTTCTCGAGTTGGTTCTGTGACAAGTCCAGCCTTGCCCTTTAGAGCTTCTTCTGTTATGGCGCTACAAAACTGTACTTGATGATGGACATTGAACACCCCTTCTCGGAGTACATTCTTCTTCCACGTCATGTTCTATGTAAAAGAGAATTGATTAATCAGCTGAAAGAGGGTGGTATGTGGTCATCAGCTGAGAGCATGAATAAAGAGGCTGTTTTCTTGCTTTCCAGCTTTTTAAAATTCTACTCCTAAATTCTCCAGCTTGAATTATGTTCCCTTTCTAGGTTTGCTGAAAATCCCAGGATTGTCTCTGATATGCCCCTCTCCCTCTGAGCCACTTCTTCAAAAATCATCTTCTATGGCTGCACTTTTGGTTAAAGGATGATTTGGATAGAACTGAAGTTGAATTCGTTGTAGTTGAAGGGTAGTTTGTACTGATTCATGATCATTATGTATACATTGTCAAATTCATCTGAGGTAGTTTTACTGGCAATGATGTCAAATATTGTTAAACAATGTAGAAGTGAAGACTTGCCCTTTGGATCAAATTTGCAGTTGTCCAGTTACAGGTTTGTGGTTAGGCATTGAAGCACTGTTCCAGTTTGCATTGCTTAACGTCTGTCTTTGCAGATTGAAAACTAAGACTTAATGGTGTGGTTTGTTGGTGCTTTGACACTTTCTCCCCTAATAGAGGCCATTGCATTCTCTTTGAGGTCCTTTTCTCAGCTATGTTTCCACACTCCTGACTCTTTATAAGGAGGAGGTTGAATCATTTGGGGTCTTCACAGTATCTCCAAATAATGTGATGAGTTGCAGCAAAGGCTGCAGTTCGATGACTTGTCCCAATTTTTCACAAAATGGCAGTGTTGGCATTTTCTTGGACTAATTTGTAAAAAGGTATTGTAGTTTTGGAAAGAATATTGCTCAAGGATTGAGAGGAAACTCCATATTGGATTTTCCTTCCAGGGGCAGGAAAGAGCCTGAACCTAAACATCCTGAACTGCGCGCCCCCCACCCACCCCGGGCCCGGTTAAGTAGGGAGGGAGGGAAGGACTGAGTAAATGGGGACCGAGGGAACGGCTGAGTGAGTATGGAAGGAGAGGGAGGACATGAATAGGGTCTGAGTCGGGGGGTTGGGGGTGGGGACGCGGGGGGGTGGGGAAGACATGAGTAAGGGGGAACGGGATTGGGAAGAGCTTATTTCGTCAAATGCTGCTGAAATAATGCATCAGTAAGTCCCATTTATTTCAATAGTCTCCAGACCCTGGAGGGAAGGGTGTGTGCCCCAGCGTTAATTTACTTCATACTAGCATAAAGGTAAAGTACATTTGACACTGATATAGATAAATTTTAAAGTTCAATTCAGGACATTGTCGTTTTATCCTTTTGAGTGCTGATTAAGTTCTTTCTAGTCTTCAAGAATACAAATGTTATGGTAGATGATGTGTAACATATCTGTAAAATGCAGTGGGTCAACTAGTGGAAGGTTGTAGACCTCTAGCTGTGAATCTCCAAGCATTAACTTTCCAAACTTGCAGGTGCAGGCACTCAAAATAACATTTTAAAAATTAAAACTGATTGTAAATATTGGTGAGCCGCAAGATGGATGCTCATGCTCTTGCTCTTGTAAAGTTACATCTCCCAGGGGTTTGAGATCTGTCCAGCTACTCTGTCAGGGAATCATAAAAATTACAACACAGGATGTTATTTGGTTCTTCATGACTCTGCTGTCATTAGTCTTCAACTGAAACAATTTAATGTTTATAATATATAAAAAGTTATAAAGGCCCATAACTTCTAATCTCCAGGATGTTTTTATCCGGGAGGTACCCCAGAGATGCACTGGGGGACCACCCTGGAAGTCCCCGTGTAAGAGTTGTACGGCAGTTGCTCGGGAGGTCTAAACTTCCATTGGGCAATTAGCCTGCAGTGGGAACCATCCAATACTCCGATATAAATTGTAGACTTGGGACGTTTCCGACTGTCTTACCAGTATAGTTACCCAGGAAAAGTTAGAAGACTTAGAGCAACTTCTAGCTCCTGGATAACCATACTGGTGATTCCCACCCCCTGCAGCCCAGGCTACCCTCCCGACCACATGACCCACCACCCCCCATCGACCACCCGACACACCCTACCCCAATCCTACCACTTACCTGATACACTTACCTTCTCCCTGGCTTCTCAAAGTGGCTGGACTTTTAAACTTACCAGCTTTAGCGCAGCTACTGTTGTAAAATAGCGAATGTGGCTTCCTTTCACTCCAACTCTCCTGCAGTCAACTAAAGGACAGGGAAACCCACTGCTCTACACTATTCTCGCCTGACCCAATTTGGAAGGTCCGGTGTAAGTTGCGGCTGCTTTGTAGTGTAAGTAAATCGGAGTAGAGTGGCAATCCAGCTGTGATTGCCACTCCACAGAAGGTCTGGCCCAATAAGTTGCTCTTTGGAGGTGGCCAGTACTAGCAAGGCTGCAGTCATTGCCTGTTGCTAGTTCCCCTGGGAGTATTAAGAGTCAGTGTCATGTAGGCTAGATGAGGTAAAGATGGCAGGTTTGTGAGTGAGCCAGCTGGATTTTAAAGGCAGCTTTTATTGCAGTTTTTTCTGAAGTCAGCCCAAAATTCAATTTCGCAACTTGTAATGGTGGGATTTGAAATCACAACCATTGGTCTAATCTAGTATCATTCAGTTATTGTGCACTCTTTTCCTTGGCCTATTCTGATATCCTTTTATATTTTTCCATTTTCAAATACCTATTCAATTCCCTTTTAAAGGATATTCCAATCTTTGCATAATTGACAACTCCTTGTAAAGCAATCTATGTTCTAATAACTATGTAAAAGAAAATAAATTCCTAAATCAAAGGGACACAGACTTGACCGTATCTGGTATACAACTGGCTTAGCCATCCATTGCCAGACCTGGCTGGATCACAACATGTGCTATTTGAGTTGTACTCTGTCTAAACTGAAGGCTCACTGTGCTGCGAAATGATAACCCAGGTTTCTTTTTGCCATTATCAACTATCTCCTTAAACCCCTCTTCCCTGTCCCTTTCAGCCTTACTAACGACAGGAGTTCATGGATATCCTTGTCTCTGAAAATTGAGAACATTTTACTGCTTAATATACATGCTTTAATCACCAAGCCAAATCTCCCTCAGTGCATTCAGTAAGAGCATGGCTGATCTGTTTCAACCCAACTTTCCTGCCCACTCCTTGATCCCTGAGAGACCAAAAATCTGTCTATCTCAGCTTTAAATGTGTTCAATGATGGAACATCTTAAACCCTCTGGAGTAGAGAATTCCAGAGATTCACAACCCTTTGAGTGAAGAATTTCTCCTCATCTCAGTCCTAAATAATAGCCCCCTTATTTTGAGACTGTGCCTCTGTTTTAGATTCACCAGTAAGTGGAAACAACCTCTCAGCATCTATCGTGTCAAGTCCCTTCAGAATGTTGTATGTTTCAATGAGATCACCTCTTGTTTTTCTAAACTCCAGAGAATACAGGCCCAATTTACTCAGCTTCTCATCATAGGATAATCCTCTCACCCCAGGGACCAGTCTAGTGAACCTTCACCGTATTGCCTCCAAGCTTTCTTAAATATGGAGACTAAAACTGCACACAGTATTCCAAGTGTGGTCTCACCAAAGCCTTGTACAATTGTAGCAAGATTTCCTTATTCTTGTACTCCAATCCCCTTGCAATAAAGGTCAATATGTCATTTACCTCCCTAGTTGCTTTTACCTGCATGCTAACTTGGGTGTACTTGTACAAGGAACACAAAGACTCTATGGACATCAACATTTACAAGTTTCATGCCTTTAAAAAAAAAATCTGCTTTTCTATTTTTATGACCAAAGTGAAGAACATGCACCTTTTTTTGTCCACTTATTCCTATATCTTTGCAGCCTCTTTGTGTCCTCCTCAAAGCTTGCTTCTCTACCTAGATTTGTATCACCAGCAAACTTAGATATGTTACTCTTTGTCTTTAATCATGAATATAGCTTGTAAATAGCTGAGGCACCAACACTGATCCTTGTGGCATTCCAATAGTCACAGCCTGCCAACATGAAAATTTATCCTTACTCTTTGCTTCCCACTTGTTAACCAATCTCCTATCCATGCTAATTTATCACCACAGCTTTCCTCAGTTGGCCAAAGGCTGAGCTGGCACATTGGAGCCAATGCTGAATTTGGTTATCTTATGTCTGCCTTTGTCGTGAGTAGGTAGGTTCCCAAGATATGGAAAATGGTCCACATTTTCTAGGATCTCACTGTTGATCTTAATCACTGGGGGCATGGGGTGTTGTGCTATGGGAGCTGGTTGGAAGAGGACCTTAGCTAAGTGTTTAATGAAAGGTCCGTTTTCTTACATGCTTTGGTGAAAGAGTCAGCAATGACCTGGAGCTCAGTTTCTGAGTGAGCTTGCATCATCTGCATCCTGGACTTCAATGTCTGAAGTTGGAGTGGCTTTGGTTTTGGATTGAAGGTGGCATAGATTGAACAGTTTCCCGTCTGTTCTGTAAATTATCTCCGTGCCTGTGGGTAGTTTGCTGGAGGTGAGATGCAGTATTGCAACGAGGAATATGGAGAAGAGGTTTGGTGCGATGACAGCCTTATTTGAGCCCTTTGTTCACTGAGAGAGGACCGCCGGTAGTTCCATTGGTGAGAATCATGGTTTGCATGTCATTGTGGAGTCGGTGAAGGATGGTGACAAATTTGAGGAGGGCACTCCATAAGTCGTCTTGGTTAACAGAGTCGTAGACTTTCACGAGCCCGAAAACAGTCTTTCACCAGTTGGTGCTGTTCTTTGCATTTTTCTTGAATTTGCAATGCAGTGAAGACCATGCCTGCGGTGCCTTTTGATGGGTAAAAACCACATTGCGACTGAGGAAAAGAGATTTGAAGACAAGGATCTCAAATCCAAGATTAAGGTCATGGTTCACTGGGAAGCAGTGATCCCCATGCTCCTATATGTTCTTTGGATACTTGGACAACCTACAGCAGGCGCCTCAAAACACTGGAGAAGTACCACAAATGGTGACTTTGCAAGTTCTTCCAAATTTGGTGGCAAGAAAAGCAGACCAACATCAGCATTTTCTCTCAAGCCAACAGACCCAACTTGGAGGTTCTAATCATTCAAATCCAGCTCTGCTTGACAGGACATATCATTCATATGCCTTACATCAGATTCCTGAAGCAACTATTCTACTTGGAACTCAGTTGCGGCAGAAGACTCACAGGAGGGCAGTGGAAATGCTTTAGGAATGTCCTCTAAGCATCCCTGAAGAGGTCAGATATCCCCTTAAACTCATGGGAGCCCCTTGCCTGTGACTGACCATATGGCGAAGGTTCCGTTGGAAAGGCACTGAACACATTGTGGGACTTTGTCGGGAACATGCAGTGAATTCAAAGCACACAAACTTCCAAATAACCCATCTACTCAACTCTTCAAGCATCACTTCCCCCGCATATGGCAGAATCTGCCGATCGTGCATAGGACCTATCCGCCATCTCAGAACCCATTGAACTGGAGAGGAAACAAGTCAATTCTGAGGGACTGCCTAAGGAGATTACTGCCAACTTCATGAGCCTTTATCTTGTGTATTAACTTTTTTGTGTGGCACCTTTATCAAATGCCTTTTGGAAATCCAAGTGCACTACATCTATTGGTTCTTCTTTATCTACTCGACTAGTTAACATCCTCAAAAACTCTAATAAATTTGTCAAATACTATTTGCCTTTCATAAAACCCTGTTGACTTTCGTCTGATCATACTATGATTTTCTAAGTGCATTGTCAAGACTTCTTTAATAATAGATTCCGGCACTTTCCTGATGACTGATCTCAGCCAAACTGCCCTATAGTTTCCTGGTTCCTGCTTCTCCTCCTTTCTTGAATAGTAGTATCAGATATGATCTGCTGGGACAGTTATAGAATCTAGGGAATTTTGGAAGATTATAACCAGCGCATCCACTACCTCTGCAGCTATCTCTTTGAGAGCACAGAATAGATTGATTTGCTCCAAGACCACTGCTCATAACATTCTTGGCTGGGCCACCAGGGTAGGGTGGCTACAAGGTATGCATGAATGTTTGCCTTCCTGCTTAAACTAATTCAGACCGAGAACAAAATGGTGCATTCTGTCACTGTGATGCCACCCACTCGCGCTTCCAATCATTATGCTACTTTTCATTCAGAACAGCTGTGGGTCACTAGTTTAAAAAAAATGACTGTTGTACCTTGAAAATATGCTGACAAAGTAAAAATGTTTTACTTGAAATGAACAATTATGCAAAATGTGACATGTCCCAACTTGTGCTGCTGTGGGATACTTTAGAGTAATGTGAGAACCGGATGTGATGACAGCTAGTAGATGGAGCAGAATTGCGCAATCCCACACAAATTGCAGGATTAACAGATTAATTCCTGTGTAATTCTCACATAGTACTGTGTTTCAGAAAGGGCATATATGTTTATCTTTAATTGGGCTATTGCAAGCACTTTATAATATTGTTTACAGCTATATAAAGCTTGCTTCTGTATTATTGAGTAAGCAATGTGATGCAGTGACCAAAGTGGTCATTCTTTTCTGGCAGTTAGCTTGGCTTTTTACTTTGCAAGAAGTCAGTTTACTTTATAGTTGCAATATATTATAATTATACAGATAATTGTTCCCAAATTTTTGCTTTAGTGCAATGAATACTGTTGGCTGTTAGTAAGCTGGTCATTAAATTGACATCCTGGTTAAAGGAGCAGACATTAAAATGTGATTTATATCCTAGGTTTTTAAAATATATATTGTGATAGCACATTTAAAACAAATTTCAAAGTGCTATGCCTTTTAAAAGGAAAAACCTGCATTTACACAGTGCCTTGCCATGTCCTCAGGGCATCACAAAGCCATTTACAACCGATGAAGTGCAGGTATTTTTCTTGCCTGAGGGCAAATAATGGGCACATTGAAAGGCCCGGCTCAGTTGCACTGGAAAAAAAAAGAATCTATTAAGCTGATTATGTGGTTGCATCTCTTTTTTAATCACATGTCTCCATAATTCTAGTATGGAATACAGTTGAGTGGTTACTGTATTCATATTAAATGGAGGCCTTTGCAAAATTTCAACATTTTTTTTAAGAAGTTCTCTGGATGTTGGCAATGCTTTAAGGCCACATTCACTGCCGATCAATAGTTGCCCTGAGAAGATGGTGGTAGGCCTCTTTAAAATGCTGCAGTTTCCCTTGGCAGTGGTATTTGGTGGGGAAAATCATAATATTGACCAGGCAACAGTGAAATAATGGTGATACCTATATCATCAAGCTGGTGTGTGACTCTGGGTGATGGTCTTCCCATACCATTGATCCACTTGTCCTTCTTGATAGTAAAAGTCACAGTGGAGGAAGGTGCTGCCAAAGTAATTTGGTGAATTCCTGCAGTGCATCCTATAGACGATGCGTACTGCAGGCACAGTATGCCAGTGATAGAAGGGATGGTCCAGTGATGAGCACTGATCTAATGAAGTGCTCTGTCCTGAGTGATGTTAGACACCTTGCAGGTGTAATAAATTCAGGCAAGTAATAAATATTTCAGCTTATTCTTGATTTGAGTCTTGTAGAGGCTTTGAAGAGTCATCAGAGTACACAGCCTCTGCCCTGTTTTTGTGGCCACACATTGATGTGCATTATCTTTTCTTCTTTTAGGTATTGTTGATGTGGAACTCCATGATGGCAATTGAGTTTTGCCCTGTGGTTGGCTGTTAAGAGGTGTTTGACAGTGACACACCAAACTATAGATGATTACAGCGCACAAGGGAAGCCATTCAGCTCATCATGCCTGTACCAGCTCCAAAACTAATCCCACTACCCCTTTCTGCTCCACAGCTTTGTATATTCGTCTTTTTAAAATACTTACTCATCTTTTTTCCTTTAAAAGATGCAGTTGTCTCTTCATCAATCACTCCCTGGGGCAACATTTTCCACACTGCCAATAATGGGGGATTACAGTTCAGCATCCCTCTGACACAGCCATGATCAAGAACTTAGTATATAGGATTGTATGTACAAATCAACATGGTACCATGTTATCATAATGAAAAACTCTGTTTCAGAATGCTATTTCTTCTGCCAAAGTCTGTCATTGATGTTTCTTCATGGTTACACCATGAGTATTTAAAATAATCTCTGGTGAAGTGAGTCAAAATAATTCCTCATGAGTCTAAATTCCATAACCATTATCCTGGCAATGATAGAGAGAAATGAATTCAGCAGAAGCAGTATTTCAAACAAGTACTGTAACGTTAACAATATGTAGACAACATCTGGATGCAAAAAATTCCTATTGTTTTATTGATCCTAAATTATGGTGTAATTTATAAGTAATATAAAATGTAAGTGCAAAGGACTTTTGTATTGTTACTGTTTCTGATGGTGGGGGTTGAAAGCAAGAGTAAACTTTAAAAATATTTCCTCTTCTCCACCTTACCACCTTCCAGTTGTGGGATGTTATGCTACAGTAAAAAAAAAACCCATAAATGCAGTTTCTATAGCTGCATCAATAATTTTACAGAAATGGAAGTAGATGGTTGCAGTTTGATACATTGAACAGCTATACATAAACCTGGTGGATGTACCTAATAGAAAAGCTGCAACTCTCATCACAGTATCTATATCCAACAAGAGATATACGTAGCTTTAGAAAATAAGCCTTTTGGAATCAGTGACTGTTACTGCTAATTGACCTCTGGGTTTATCTAAGCACAATTAAATTCCAAATGAACCTTGGACGTACACATTTACATCAATAAATTCTTGCAGCCTGAAAGGTTACAGGCCATTTTACACACTGGTCTCCTTTAGCAGATCAGTACATTCTACATTAAATGGTAAAATATTCCTGTCATTATAAAATGTTATCTCTGACATATGAGCAAAGCCATGGCAGTCCTTTTATTAAATATGTTTCAGTAAATGGTTGGAGTTTTGCCTTTACTGTAGGCCTGTTCCACTTGATTAGAAAATTTAATTTGCAGAAAAAATGGTTAAATATATTTGCACATGAGGGTAGATTTTATGAATTCCTGCTCCTGGCACAATGCTTGCATTGGTTGTGAATAGCAAGACTTTGGAAACAGAAATCAAGACACCCTGCAAGATTTTCTGTGCATTAATTGACTGAATTAACTGGCTTCCACGTGCACAGTCATATTTCTCTATAGAAAAAATAATGGTGAAACAGGCAGACAAATGGCAGATAAAACTTAATACAGAGAAGTGTGAAGTAATTCATTTTGGAGGAAGAATGAGGGAAAACATATAAATGGGCACAATTTAAGGGGTTGTGGGGACAGAGGGACCTGGGCCAGAATTTTACATTCGGCGTGCAGGCACGTGCCCCCAACATCATCACGCACCCATGCGATACTTTGTTCGCCAAAGTCAGCTGCACGCCTGCTGATAATTGAAAGGCCTATTAAGGCAACTAATGAGCTCATTAATTTGAAATTTATACTGCCTGTCCAACCTAACGGTTGGCGGGCAGGCAAAAGGCCAAGCGGCATTTACAGTTTTTAGAAAACCTCATCTACGAGCGGGATGAGGTTTCCTAAAGCTAAAACAAATTAAATGAAAACATTATTTTGAAATTAAGAACATGTCCCATCTCATGTGACACAGTCACATGAGGGGACATGCTTCATTAAGTTTTTATGTCTTTATTTATCTTTTTAAAAAGCGCTTCAATATCTGTGCCTCAGGGAGATTGAAGCGCTGTTTCATGTGCAGGCGCGAACTGCACCCCAGGCCCGCTCTTCTCCCCCCACCCACCCACCTGCACAGGTAGTGCTCAGTGCTACCACTTGCAGTGCACACAGGACGGGCCTTAATTGGCCTGCCTACATGAAATCGCAGTGCGGAGCCAATCACGGGTGGCAGTCAACTCCCCGACCACTCCCGCTAAGCCAGTTCAACAATGGAAAATTTCAGGCCCTGGGGTTTCCAATACACACATCTTTGAAGATGGCAGGACAAGTTGAGAAGAAATTTTTTAAATTAAGAATGGGGTCCAAGGCTATATCAGTCAAGGTCTGGAGTACAACTTCAAAGAAGTTATGCTTAACCTTTATAAATGGCTGGTTTGGTGTCAGCTGCAGTGTTGTGTTTAATTCTGAGCAGCATTTTTTTAGGAATGACATCAAGGCCTTAGGGAGAGTGAAGAAGAGATTTACTAGCAGGGAAGAAGCATCACAGTAATGCTGAGATTGTTCTTGGAGTAGGGAAGGTTAAAGTTGATAGAGGTGTTCAAAAAATATGAAAGAGTAAATAAGGAGAAACAGTTTCCACTGGTAGGTTTGATAACCAGAGGAAACAGATTTGCGGTAACTGAAAAAAAAATGGGAAATGAAATTCTTTTCTACGGTGCCATGAATTGTCATGATCTAGATTGCACTACCTGAAAGGATGGTGAGAGTAGATTCAATTATATCTTTCAAAAGAGAATTGGAATATCTCTTTGAAAAGGAAAAATTTGCAGGGGAGTGGGAATAATTGGTTAACTCTTTCAAAGAACGGGCATGATGGTCTGAATGGCTTCCTCCTGTGCTGTATGATTCTATTCCAATGCCCCCGTACTACACAATAGCGTAATGCTGAATGAAGCTTTTTAATAGTAGTTTGTACATGTGGCCCAAAATAAAACCCGTTTACATGGGCATGCCTACTGCCTTCAAAAAGATTGGATTCAGTGAACTGTGCCTTACTGGTGTGATCAATGATAATTATATTGTGCAGCTCACATCATGAAAAGACCCTAATAACTGCAGATCATAAAGAGATGGTGGCTGGTGTATTGAGATGAAATGGAGTTCCAGCACTGAAGGAGTTAATCGTTTTATAGCGACATATTGCAGAACAGGTCTAGACACAATTTTCAGCATAAGATAACATACTTGCATTTGATAATAGCTCGCCTAGTACACTTTTTGTATATAGCACTGATGATATGTGTGCTTTGTGTGTCGACACTGCATAAGCGAATTTTTAAACTGCACTTTTGCAGCTGCAATGTATAAAGCAACAGAAAAGTTGCTTTTAAGCAAGTGAGCTGCAGGAGTTTGATCACTGCCAACTGTTTGCTTTTTATACTTCTCCTAAAGCCTTACTTTGACTGCAGGCCAACCAATAGAAATGGTTCCATACAACCAGCCTGTTTTTTTCTCTCTCTTGAGGCAGTGGCTGTCAATACTGTGACCTTGTTTGTTTTAAATTGCAGCCAGTCAACATTGGCTGGGAGGAGCTAATGTGGGAGGTTGTTAAAACTGCTCTGCGCCTGGTAGGGAGATGTGAAGAGATTAGAACTTTGCTTTTAATGTTTGCATTACACTTTTAATGTTTCATTTTTGGAGCTTGGATGAAAAAAAAAGCTGTTTCTTTGGTAGTATTTCATAACTTTGTAAACTGCCCTTTGGCCAGTAGATCGACAGATTGACCTAGAAAATGTTTTTTGGCATTTTGAAATGCTGTGGTCAGCATCCTGCCAAGACTTTCGGCTATTTGGCTCAGTTTACAGTCACAACCAGTTTGCACTGGTTATGCTGCACAGAGCATATGGGGGATATCCTGTGGATTTTTAAAATTTTTGTCATCTGGCTTGTCTATGGATTAATTTTGGCTGCAAACCAATTGATAGTTTAGTTTTTTTAAAGCACACACTGATTTATCTTTTCATATCGATAAATTGTGTGTACCCTTCACCAAGCTTTTGGTCACGTGCCCTAATGTTTCTTCCTTTGACTCCGTGTAATCTTTTTATCTAATTAAGATCCTATTATGCACCATGGGACATTTTACTACTTTTGAAGGCTCAATATATATGGAAGTGGTTGCTGTAGAATTGGCTGGTTTCTCTGCAGTACAGGCTGGGGAGCTACATGAGGATATGCTTGCGTATGACATGTCTACATAAGTAGTTTCCATTATTAATTTGGAAGGGGAATTTATAATGGAAAAAGTTGATATTAAATTTGTGCAAATGCAAGACTTTGGAGTGCAAATGAAGGCCTTTATCTTCGCCCACCCCTACCCCATGCCTAACGCATAAACTGGCACTTTCATTGTTCTGTTGTAACAAAGAGTAAAGATATGGATAGAATGACGTAATCTAACTCATGGCTTTGTTGTGAATTTTTTTAATATAAATTTTGAAACCATGTTCTAATTTTGATAGCCTTCTCAGCAATGATTGAAATCTTTTCTTAGCTCATTAACACATGGCTTTCGTACTTGATGACTTGTGTGCATATTCTATCAACGTGGTAGGAAGGAGTCTTTGTATGTAGAAGGTCCAAAAGAATTTTTTCAGCAAAGCATCATATAGATCTTTAGACTCTGTACAGTATGTATATCTTTAGAGAGTCATCATGTTTGGCTTACTTTTACAGTGGTGTAAATTTAATTTAGGTTTGCAGATCAGATTTATTTGAGCAACGGTAAAACAAACCAATGGAAGATCATAAAAGAATAATGGAGACATTATGGGAGATGTATGACCAAGTACGAATGACACTTGAAGGGTTGAATGAACCCTGCTTAATTACATTTCTTGATGTGTAATAATGCAGGTATATGTAACAAGATTACTGACCAAAACCGGATTACACAGTTGAGAGTAATGTGCTATTGTTAATTGAACTTTATATTACATGCTGGATAGAATGCTTTACTCTTTTTCCCTGCACCAATATCACTCCAGGCACTCAAATCCATTATAACCCTAATTAAATGAAAAGTTACGCTTCCCCCTACACCAGGTCATCCAATCTTTTTGGCTTTGTGGTTGTTTAGCTACATATCGTGGAGCGTCAGGGAGTTAACTGTGTAAATGTCCGTCCTTGGTCTGCTGCAATGTTCCAGTGAAGCTCAACTCAAACTGGAGGAACAGCACCTCATCTTCCGACTAGGCACTTTACAGCCTGCCGGACTTAATATTGAGTTCAACAACTTCAAATCATGAACCCTCTCCTCCATCCCCACACCCGTTCCAATCCCCCTTTTTCTAATCATTTATATTTTTTAAATATATTTTTCTTTTCCCACCTATTTCCATTATTTTTAAATGTATTCCCATCCATTCCTTTTAGCCTATTTCAATCCCTTCCCCCCCACCCCACCCCCTCTAGGGCTATCTGTCACTTGCTCTGCTTTCTACCCTTTATGTCACCATTAGCATATTTCTTGGTTAATATCACCCCTTTGTCCTATTGCCTATGACATCTTTGGCAGTCTCTTCCTTGCCTCCACCTATCACTGACTCTCTATCCAGCTCTACCTATCCCACCCCCCTCAACCAGATTATATTTCATCTCATTTCTATTTTTCCTCAGTTCTGATGAAGAGTCATACGGACTCGAAACATTAACTGTATTCCTCTCCGCAGATGCTGTCAGACCTGCTGAGTCTTTCCAGCTATTTTTATTTTTGTTTCAGATTTCCAGCATCCGCAGTATTTTGCTTTTATATAAACTTAAATCAGTGTTGCTGTCAATTTGCATGTATCTCAAGATGTTGGTAATACATTTTGGTCTGAGTTAGGACTTAGTAATAGGGTAACAATGGCAAGGACTCCTTCCAAAGCTGAAAGTCCAAACAGGAAAGAATCAGCAATTAAGAAATATTAGCACAGATGGAACCAAGTTGTCTGAGCTTTGATAGCATGGATTGGAAGGGTTTCGTCTGCAGTTTGGACAGTTCCATCTCACGCTGCCCAACAAACTGTTCCTATGCTTCTACTAGTCATATTGCATACTCCAATGGTAGTATTGTAATAGGAATAATACTGTTTCAACCAGAGGAGTAGAGAGCCATCTTACGAGATGATGTTTTTTCCTTTGGAACTATTGGTGCTGAAGATAGTGCTTGTTGCTGGCTGAACTGGCTCCTTAAATCTGGAAATAAGTAAAAGTACTGAAAATAGACTGATATATAAAACATCCTCCTTCTTTACCGGTAGCGAATTTTGGCAAAATCAACAAATATATTGTACATGTTTCTTGTGCATGACCCATCCTGTCCGTGCCCCCCCCCCCCCAACAACCACAACAATGTAGCCATCTCTTATATTCTATTCATGTAATGGTGGCTGAATATAATGCTGTGGAGCATTGCGGGCAGAATTTAATGCTGTGGGAAAGACAAAATAAAGCAATTGATGTGGGAAGAACTAAAAAATACTTGAGCTGCCTTTGTGCAGATGCTCTGTCTGAACTCCTTATTGGTATTGCTAATACTGTAGTACCTTCCGACTTCAGCCACTCAACTCCCAGTGTATCTGATGGAAAAATTCACCTTCTGTAGCGAACCACTTGGTATAGTGATGGTGAGTGAGCTGCTATCAATGTTCATTTTTCAATTTAATAAATTGGGATCTGTTCCAGTCTTGTTGCCATCTCGTATGTACATCCAGAGTTTCCAGAATCTATGGCAACAGTTTGGTTTCCTCCCAATCAGATTTTTTTTTTTTACCCTGGACCGTAACTGTAACTGTACCCTTGGATCATGGTTTGTGCTTTCCTTTCTTGAAAGGATGGACTTCATCAGAGCTTCTGACTACTGTTGGTTTTTGCCATGTTTTTAAAAAAAATAGAAAGAACAGATGTTTCATAGAATTTTATGAGATTTATGATTGGAAGAGTTGGGGACGGGAGGAGGGACGGTGAAGGCACCATAGGGTGCTGTTCCATTCAGTAGGCGACAGACAGATTTTTCATTCTAGCCAAGAAGCATAGTCAAATTCTGTAGCTTAACAGCATTGCAAGGACTCCTGTTGAGAGTTTAAAGATTCAGACAACAGTTTAAGAAGTGCTTAAGAAGTTATTGTGTGCACACACGTTGAGATAATTTCCTCAATGTACCTTGGCGGCATTACCACAGCCATACCCCCTCCCACACTGGCAATGCCTATTGAAATTACTGTTGCAGTACTTATGGCTTTCACATTGAGTGCAGCTGGTGGACGACCCCCAGCACAGATGTTAGAACTGCACATGGTTCTGGTTTTTTTGATTTGCTGCTGTAATTTGTCATTTTGTCTCCATGACATTACATTTTGCATTCCAATGATGAATGAAATCCTCTCTAAGTTGTCCCTGCTACTTCCAGTTTATTATTAGTTAATGGCTTTTTAAATTATAGTTTTGGTTGGTTACATCCAAGTCAAATGCTCCACATGTTTTCAGATAGTTTTGGTAGGCATGCATCATACAGCAACAGATGTTGGTCATGCAGTCCCTCAAGCTTGATCTACCAACACAATTTGATGAAGACTGATCTGTGCCTTCACTCCATCTTTTGACCTTTATTAGATAACCCCTCAAACATATACTTGGAGGAAAATCAAGCCAAATTTATACAAGCTGGTAATTTAACCCTTTAATCCCAGGTGAGTCACTTGCCTACATCAGAGTTAAAGAATGAAATGGAATGATTTATGATCATGTCAAATACTTAAAATGTGACTGTCTTCTAGCATATGATTTCTAATGGGTAGTATTATAATAGGAATAATATTGTTTTGCAACAGATGGAGTGGGTAATTAACTGTCCACTTTTTATTGCAGTCAAGTTGCACAGCTGAAGATACAGTTTCATTCTTCCTGTTTTAATAGAATGAACGACAGCATGCTAATCTCTACATTTCTCAATAATTAATACAAGCATGTGGTAACTTAACTGTATCTTTTTAATTCTATCTTAACTTCAAACTGATAGAACAGCGATGATACCGCACCAGCCTGAGTTCTGAGCTCAGGAAAGGGATGTTTCAATAACTGTTCAACAAGTAATTGTACTGATCAACCAGCACAGCCCATACCATATGGTTGTATTAAGCACCTGGAGATTATTTTCAATGTTAAAGACGTTACATAAATTAAAGTCATGAACAATTCTGCCAAAGCTTGAACATTCTCCTGATTTGTTTGCCCCACTTTTCAAAATTTATGGGTTTTGACCCACTTGCAGTGTGGGAGGCTGGCAGTGCATTAAGAATCTGGAAGTTTGAGCTTTGGGCTTGTCTATTATGTTTTAACTGAGCCCCAGCACAGATGTTAGAACTGTACATGTTCTGGTTTTTTGATCTGCTTTAGTCATTTTGTCTCCATGACATTATATTCTGCATTAACATCCTACGTCTGGGGTTCCCAACCGTTTAACACAGGCAGGAATGATGATGACCCACACCAGACTGTTGAAGCTTCACTACATGAATGAATCCTGCGAGAGTCAGAGGCTAGGAATCTGACGGCGTTGTAACTCACCTCCTAACTCCCCAAAGCCTGTCCACCATCCACGAGGCAGAAGTCAGGAATATGATGCAATACTCTCCGCTTGCCTGGATGAGTGCAGCTCCGACAACACTCAAGAAGCTTGGCACCATCCAGGACAAAGTAGCCCGCTTGATTGGCACCACATCCACAAATATTCACCCCCTTCACCATCACAGTGCCTATAGTGTGTACTATCTGTAAGATGGACTGCAGGAACTCATCAAGCCTCCTTAGACAGCACCTTCTAAACCACTACCACTAGAAGGACAAGACAGCAGACGCATGGGAACACCCACCTGGAAGTTGTACTCCAAGCCACTCACCATCCTAACTTGGAAATATATTGTCATTCCTTCATTGTCGCTGGGTAAAAATCCTGGAACTCCCTTCCTAACAGCACTGTGGGTGCACCTGCAGCACATAGACTGCAGTGGTTCAAGAAGGCAGCTCATCACCACCTTCTCAAGAGCAATTAGTGATGGGTAATAAATGCTGGCATAGCCAGCGACGCCCACATCCTATGAATTAATTTTTTTAAAAGTCAGATTGGAAGCATTGTGCAATTATCAAGAGGGAGCCAGCTACTTCGTAGGTGGGTGTCAGCAAGGATAGGCTGCTCCATGGTTCTCCAATGCATCCTTGGACAACCTGCTGCAGGCTGTAAGGGCCTCCAGCTACTTGAAAACAAAGCTGGAGTGGCTGGAAGTGGTTGAGGAGGTGAACAGTGGGAGTATGTGCCTGACTCCTGGTTACAGTATCAATAGAGGTTTAATGCTTTCATCAAAGCAGGAAAGGTGAGTGCTACACCACATTCAGGTGCAAACCCCCCGCAATCTTACTTCACCAGCACAGCACTCCTCAGACCAACAAACATTGCAGGTGCACTATCAGGAAGATACAACAATTTTCATAATGTTATTGAAATTTATTGTAATGTAAAGTAATAGTGGGATCTGTGTCTGAATATGTTTGTGTGACTTAATTGAATTAAAGGCAGCTGGTCTGAAGGCTTTGTAGAACAAAAGATAAGCTAGGTTTGAAATATTAAGTAAGTAAACATAGTTGTAAAGGGAACAGTTGCATTCTTAAATAAACCAGACTAGATTGAGTTCAAAGGAAGCGGTGAAAAGTTTTACCTAGCCAGGAGAAGTTAAGAAACAGTGTGTTTATTTTTCCCAGAGATTACTGATAAAATTGGTACTATAAGAGATTTTCATTATTAGAGAAGTAAAGTCCAAAGACATAGTGAAATAATGGGAATTTGCATTCAGAGGGGAAAATATGGATAAAGGCAAGAAGGCTGTGTGTAAGGATAGGCATTCTAAGATCTAAAACAAGTGTGAAAAAGCCTCCGACATCTATGTCTCAAGCTGCTGTCTACAAAGAACTGAAGTTAAGAAAACTTATTTTGAATTGGATTGTTCAGGGTATCGTGTTTCCTTGCCTGGGTCTTTTAAAATCTATGTGCCTTACCGTTTCTTTAACTGGGAGTTAGATTATTTAGGGGATTTAGAACTTATCATAGTAATTTGTAGATCTATGTGTCCTTAAGTAATTTATTCTATTAATAAATGTTTAATTTTAGTTTTGTAAGGAACCTATTAGACTTGGTCTTATTACTACTGAATTCAAGGCAGGCATCTCGAAATTTATACAAATTGCAAAATAGTTATGTTAGTTGTTTCAGGTTTCCTTTTGCGATTTGAGCAGCTCAGCATTTACCATCGGCTGTGTCATAACAAAGTTGGGGGCTTTTTGCAGGATATATTTGAAATTCCTTGACTGGGTGAATTTTAAGATTACAGGTACAAGAAGCACTTTGAATTCAGGAGTTGGAGTGAGGTTTCTTTTTTTCAAAGTGGTGAGACTGCAATATGGCCTTGGCAGTTGCTAAGGCTTGTCTGGAAGATGAAGTTATAACTTTGACTGGTTTACAAAAGGTAAATAAAGTTAAGTTAATGGAATTGGTGGATAAGTTACAATTGGGATTACCTGCAGGAGCAAAGAATTCAGACTTAATTGAAGGTATAGCAAGCATTTGAAATTGGAAGGAGTACCCGAGAAACCACGTTCTCCAAGGGGTGGGTAATTGGGATGGGCTCGAATTCCATTGCAAATGAAAAAATTGGAACTCGAGCAGCAGAGAAAGAAAGGGAACAGGCAGAAAGGCAGGAAAGAGAAGGAAAACAAGAAAGGGAATTCAAAATGGTGAGGTTAGAAAAGGAGGAAAAGAAAGAGAGAGAGAATTCTAGCTTAAAATGCAGGCATTTAAAAAAGAGATACCTGTAGGTGAGGAAGGACTTGTTTTCAGATCAGAACCTAGAGGGGAGATGTTAAAATTTGTACAAGCCTTTCCGAAGTTTGAGGAAAGAGACGTTGAAGCATTCTTTATTTCATTTGAGAAGGTAGTTAAACATGAGAACTGGACATTATTGTTAAAATCCAGGTTGGTGGATAGATTACATGAAGTTTATGCTTCGTTGTCAGAAGAAATGTCAATGAACTATGATGTGGTTAAAAAAAAGGGCTATTTTGAGTGCACATGAGTTGGTCCCTGAGGCATACAGGTAAAAATTTAGGAATATGAGAAAAACAGCCTGGGTAAACTTTTATTGAGTTTGGGAGAGTAAAACAAAGTAATTTTGGCCTATGGATACGGGCATTGAAGATGGAGATGACATATGCAACTCTTAGAGAGGTAATTCTGTTGGAAGAATTTAAAGATTCTGTTCCTTCGTTAGTGAGAACTCCTGTGGAAGAACAGAGGGTTGAAACAGTAAGACAAGCAGCAGAGACAGCTGATGATTATGAGTTAGTTCATAGAGCTAAGCCTTTATTTCGTCACCCTTTTAAATCAGATAAGGATAGAAAGTGGGAAGGTGAAAGGAAGGTGGGTAGTCAGGGAAGAGAAGGAGTAGTTGGAAATTCCCAGGAAGTTTTTTCTCAATAAAAAGGAAGATGCTGAGGGTAAAAGTGACATTCGAAAATTGAGGTGCTTTAGTTGTAATAAAGTTGGACACACGAAATATTTGTGTTGGAAATTGCCGGGAAAATCTGTTGGAATTATAGGGGTGCAGAAAAGATCTAGAAGTAAGAGTACTGTGGGTTCTGAGGTTCAGGCACAGGAAAAAACAATGGTTTGTGTACTTGTAAAACAGGAAGAATCAGTGATAGGTAAAAAAGTGGGAATGTGTTCACAATTTACTCAACAGAATTCTGAGGTGCAGTTTGGAGAAATATTTAAAAATTTTTGTTTGTGAAGGGAAAATCTTTCCATGTGTATAGGGTGGAGTAGGTAAAAATGTTAAAATTTGAAGCGAAGTAGGGCTAGTCAATCTTTAATGTTGTGGGATAGTGACATTTGTTGTTCAGAGGGAATATTGCAGGAGCAGGTGATAATAAGTGGGGTTCATGGAGAAGCTAAACCTATTCCATTGTGGAAGGTAAATTTAAAGAGCAAGTGGAAAGCAGTGAGGTGATTGTTGGAGTGATGAAAAAATTGCCCATTTGCGGGGGTTCAATTTATTTTGGGTAATAGAGCTGGATCACAGATACGAGTTATGCCTATGGTAGTTGAACAGCCCTGAAGAAGTGTTTTTAACAGAAGTGTTGCAGAGAGAGCATCCTGGATTGTTTCCAGATTGTGTGATAATGAGATCATAGGCTCATAGGTTGAAACAAGAAGAACAGTAAATTCAAAGGCAGAAGGAAGGTGTGTCCAATTAGCTGACACTGTGTTGGATAACATTGTTCAGGAGGAAAGAACATAGGACAATGCAGCTGAAGTGTTTAACTCAAGGTAGTTAGTAGATTTACAGAAAAAGGATACGCAAATAAGACATTTATATTATACAGCTTACACAGAAACAGGCAAAGTTTATTCCAGAATGTTATTACCTTGAGGGTAATGTTTTAATGAGAAAATTGAGGCTTTATTATGCTTTAGCAAATGAAACCTGGAGGGAGGTGCATTAAATTGTAGTACCATTTAGATATAGAAATAAGATTCTGAGGATAGCTTGTAAAATTCCAATGGGGGGAATATTTAGGAATTGGAAAATCATAGGCGAAGATACAAAAACATTTTTTTTTAGCCTGGATTGCATAGGAATGTAGTCAAATTCTGTAGAATATGTCACACATGCCAGGTAATAGGGAAACCACAAGCAGTGATTATGCTCGCACCTTTAATTCCCATTTCAGCATTTGAAGAGCCTTTTACTAGGGTCATGATCAATTGTGTAGGACCTCTCCCTAAGATTAAAAGTGGAAATCAGTACTTACTGACAATAATAGATGAGGCAATACCTTTGAGAAATATTACAACAAAGAAAATTGTGGAAGAGTTAACTAAATGTTTTTACAAGATATGGTTTGCCTAAAGAAATACAATCAGATCAGGATTCAGATTTCATGTCACAGCTGTTTAAGGAAGTAATGAACAGTTTGGGGATAAAATAGTTCAAGTCAACAGTTTACCATCCTGAATCACAAGGGGCTTTGGAAACATGGCTTCAGACTTTAAAAACTATGAACAGGGCATATAGTCAGGATTATCCACAGGATTGGGGTAGGGGAATTCCATTCTTGTTGTTTGCTATTAGGGATGCTCCTAATGCATCGACTGGTTTTGGCCCTTTTGAACTAGTTTATGGTCATGAGGTGAGAGGACCACTGAATTGATTCATGAGAAATTGGTGGGTTAAAATTCAGAAACTATTCTCCTGGATTATGTATCTTCAGAGAGCGATTGGACAGAGCATATGAGTTGGCCAGGGAACATTTAAAGATACCAGAGCCAGTGATGAAAGTGAAGGCAGATAGGAAAGCTACAGCTTATAGTTTTGTTGCTGTGGAGAAAGTGCTAGTTCTGTTACCAGTACTGGGTGCCTTGTTAAAGGAAAGGGTTAGTGGGTCTTACAGGATTGAAAAGAAATTGAGTGAAGTAAATTACTTAATAAATACTCCAGAGAGATGAAAGAAGCAGAGGATGTATCATGTAAATATGGTTACAAAGTACTTTTGACAGGGAAGAGGACCAAAGGGAGGTGTTAGTGTTGGTAGATAATGAGAAAGAAGTAGAAATGCAAGATTCTGAAATTGATTTTCCTCTAATCACATGGGATAACAAGGGGGTACTTG
Source organism: Carcharodon carcharias (assembly GCF_017639515.1). NCBI lineage: Eukaryota > Metazoa > Chordata > Chondrichthyes > Lamniformes > Lamnidae > Carcharodon > Carcharodon carcharias. Next base: position 36,249,065 of record NC_054480.1, on the reverse strand, counting down.
AAAACTTAAATGTAATATTGAGTTACCTTCCAGACCAGTGTCAAAGTGATTTGAAGTAGCTATTGCAGTCATGCACAGATATTTATGGAAATAAGTTGAGGCGGACAAATTTAGCTATACATGATGTATATGTAGAAGTTTCATCTTCGCTAATGCAACATCCTTATAGATTAAATGCAGCAAAGTTATCACAAGTACAGAAAGAAATCGAATTCATGCTTCAAAATGATGTAATTGAGTCTAGTTTCAGTAACTGGAGTTCACACATTGTGCTGATACCGAAACCAGTTGGACCATAAAGACTCTGTGTGGACTATCAAAAGGTGAATGCGGTGACAAAAGCGGATTCATATCCTATACCACGGTTGGAAGACTGTATTGAGAAAATTGGACAATCAATTTATCACAAAGATTGACTTGCTAAGAGGATATTGGCAAGTACCGTTATCGGAGAGATCAAAGGTGATATCAGCTTTTGTGACCTCAAATGGACTATATCAGTTTAAAGTCAAAAACAAAAACAGAATTACCTGGAAAAACTCAGCAGGTCTGGCAGCATCGGCGGAGAAGAAAAGAGTTGACGTTTCGAGTCCTCATGACCCTTCGACAGAACAGTTCTGTCGAAGGGTCATGAGGACTCGAAACGTCAACTCTTTTCTTCTCCGCCGATGCTGCCAGACCTGCTGAGTTTTTCCAGGTAATTCTGTTTTTGTTTTGGATTTCCAGCATCCGCAGTTTTTTTGTTTTTATCTCAGTTTAAAGTCATGCTGTTTGGTATGAAAAATGCCCCTGCAAAATTTCATAGACTGACAATCAAAGTAATTGCAGTCTGAGCAATTGTGCTGTTGATATTGATGACTTGATAGCTTTCAGTCAGAAGTGGAAGGGACATTTACAACATCTGGAAGAATTATTTACTCGATTACAAGAAGCAAATTTGGTGGTGAACTTGGCTAAAAGTGAATTTGCAAAAGTGCAAGTTTTATATCTGGGCCATATCATTGGAAATGGTAAGGTGGCTCCGAAAGATGTGAAAGTCAAGGCTATAGTGGATTTGCCCGTGCCTACAACAAAACAAAAAGTTTTGATATTTCTGGGCATAAGTGGGTTTTATTGGAAATTTGTACCAAATTTTAGCAATGTGGTTGCTCTGTTGACTGAGCTACTAAAAAAGAATAAAAAGTTTCAATGGACACAGGAGTGTCAGAAGGCATTTAACAGTTTGAAAATTGTATCAACTCTGACACCAGTTTTGGCAGTACCCAATTACTCCAAGCAATTTAAGTTGGTTGTTGACGCAGCTGATATAGGAATTAGGGCTGCACTGTTACAAGAAGATGACGTTAGAATTGAAAAACCAATAGAGCATTTTTCATAGAAGTTAAACGTACAACAGAGAAGATATTCAACAATGGAAAAGGAGACTTCGGGTTTGGTGTTAGCGTTGCAGCGCTTTGAGGTTTATGTTGCAAATAATTCATCAGAAACAATTGTTTATACAGAGCACAATCCTTTAAAGTTTCTGGACAAATTTCAAGACAGAATGCAAGGCTATTCAGATGGAGTTTATTACTGCAACCGTTTAATCTACAGATTATACATGTAGCGGGGCGAGAAAATCTGATTACAGATGCATTGTCAAGAGTTTGAAGCTTAAAAAAGGAAATTGAACATTTCAAACCTGGACACTGGAATGATTTTTGTTGATACCAAGGATTTGTGTATTTATTGTTATGAATCTGGTAATGTAATAGTGTAATAAGTATAGGAAGGAGGTAAGGTAAGATGGGTTCAGAAAATGAAGCCGTCTTTTTAAATTATGACAGTTCATCTTTTAATAAGGCAGGGGATGTCAGGAAGTTATAATTTTCATAATGTTATTGGAATTTATTGTAATGTAGAGTAATAGTGGGGTGTGTGTGACCTAATTGAATTAAAAACAGCTGGTTTGAAGACTTTGATGTAACAGAAGATAGGCTAGGTTTGAAATTTTAAGTAGGTAAACGTGTGTAAAGGGAACATTTGCATTTTAAATAAACCAGACTAGATTGATTTCAGAGGAAGGGGTGAAAAGTTTCACCTAGCCAAGAGAAATTAAGAAACAGTGTGTTTATTTTTCCCAAAGATTATTGGTAAAATTGGTACTATGAAAGATTTTCATTATTAGAGAGGTGGAGTACAAAGACATAGTGAAACAATGGGAATTTAAATTCAAAGGGAAAAATATGGATAAAGGAGAGAAGGCTGTGTGTAAGGGTATGCATCCTAAGATGTGAAGGTGAAAAATCCTCCAGCATCTATGCCTCAAGCTGCTATCTACAAAGAACTGTAGAAAGAAAACTCACCCTGAATAATCCAATTCAAAGTATCATGTTTCTTTGCCTGGGTCTTCTAAAAGCTGTGTGTGTTACTGTTGCCTTAACAAAAGTGTAACTGGGAGTTAGGTTAACTAGGGGATTTAGAACTTCTTATAGTAGTAATTTGTAGATCTATGTGTGTCTTTTAAATCATTTCTTCTGTTAATAAATGTTTAATTTAGTTTTGTAAGAAACCTATAAGACTTGGTCTTATTACTACTGAATTCAAGGCACAAAACTCAAAATTTATACAAATTGCAAAACATTCAGCTCTTTCAAGGCAACTCCTCATATCCCCATCTGATCAACCACAACTGACACTCACCCTCGTCTTATAGTCATATCACACCCATCCATCACAGTAATCCTCCACAATTTTTGCCCTTCCATCCTCTCAACATTTCTCGCACTCAACTCTTTTTCTCCTTGCAGGTGAAGAGGACGCAACAGCAGGGAGAGGCAGGGAACCAAGGATGGCCCTCCAATCATTGTGATTTTGACAGCTGCCTAGGAGGATGTAGTGGAGATTAACAGACTCTTGGCATGCATGGATATTAGATAGAAGATCTGGGGATGACATGGCATACAACACTCATTTATGTTGGCTTGTCAGCGAGTAATGAAGAATGATGATCTGCACAGTGATAACTGAGAATCCTCTTATCTTGTCAGTTCTAATTTCTGTCTGTCATCTCCCAAAAACCCTGCAAGCATCCTTGAGGAGCTGAAGGAAAATGAAGAGTACTTAGAGGTTGCATACTTATCCCACACACCAACTCAGCTCATCTCACTGGGTTGTCACATGGTGAGGCACATGTCATAAGTGAACAGAATCAGGTGTTGGAAACCGTGACAGCAGTGGAGAGTCCCTGTCGGTTGGCAAGGGATCTTCCAAGCTCTGCTTATCTGGACACAGAATTTGAGCCTTAGGAGTCATTGACAGAGGATGATTCTGTACAAAAAGCAGAAAATGTGAGAAGTGTAGTCAACATTTCCAGAGACATTGCACGAACGGAGAGAGATTGGAAGCGTCCAACTCCACCATGAGTGCCATGATGTCTCAGACTGATACAATGATGCCTACCTCCATGAAAAGAGTGGCCATCTGTATGCAGCCTCAGGCATGGCAGGCAACAGCCTGCATACTCAGTCTGCCGCTTTAAACAGGATGGAGGAAAGTCTCACCTTGGCTCTTCAGCATTCTCACTGAAGTGTGGCAAAGTGCTGTCCAGCTCGTGGCTAGCAGGGGAGTGTGGATGTCCTATGATGGGGAACATGGAGAAGGGAGACATGGGAGTGGGAACTCTGTTCAAGCATTGCTATTTCTCCCCATTGCCCCCACCAGACCCCCTTGAGCTCCACATGCTGCCTCTTATCCCAATAACTGAGCCTGTCCCTGCACAAGTTCTTTGGCAGAGCACTCAGGAGCTCCAAAACCCAGAGGACATCAGCCACAAGCATCTCAACAATCACAGCAGGGGGATGAGTAGCCTGCTGGAGACACAGTGGTATTTGTAGGTGAACAAAGGTAATCAGTTGAGTGTTTAATATTGTGTTAGAATCTCCCTTTTATGTTCAATATTTATGAATCATAAACTTATTTCAAAGCTCCATTGCTCTGTCCTCCCCATTGTCACCTAACAAATGGCCTTCAGCCTTGAGGAAAATGGTATAATAGGAGTAGAAGACCAGCAATGGATGTCAGTAAGTGCTAGTGCTGCCTAAGATTAACTGAATGAGTCTCTCTTGGCATTCCTTGCGCCTAAGTGAGTGGCTGTAGGACCCCTCGCCACATCAGGCCCTTCCTCTTCCTCCTGTTGCTCGTCCTCTTCCTCTCCTCCAACGATAGAGAAGTCATCACCTTCCTCCTCCTGCTGCACCAGTCCTCTCTGCTGCACCATGTTGTGGAAGGTGCAGCACACCACTATCATTCTGGACACACTGCTACACACTGAAGCAGTCCACCAGACCTGTTCACACATCTGAATTACATCATTAGTGTCTCAGCGGCTTACTCAGTGAACATTTTTATTCTTGGGTGACTTTGGTTCTACCTTTTCTGAGAATCATTGGCAGTTGCCATTGACTCTGCTTGCGGTGTGAATATCTGGGAGTCTTGACTGGTGCAGAGTGAAGACATCATGGCAGCTTTCTGGGTATTTTGCATAAAGATAATATTTCAGTGATTACATACTAGCCGAACATTGATGGAGTGGAATACTGCTGGGTGATCTGCTTGATTGCCATGTGTGCAACCTGTGGCTCCCTGCAACTGTGGGCATCCAGCCACAGCATCAAAACTGAGGGGCTCTCATTTCGATAGGCCTCATCAGCAATGAAATGGATGTAAGTGTTGGCCCTGGCAAATATGGCATTCACCTTCTGGGAGATGCATTTGTGTGTAGCTTATTGTGAGCTTATACAGATGTTGCCATAATTTCCCTGGAAGGAACTGGAGGTGAAGAAATTCAGGGCTGTGTTGACCTTAAGTGCCACTGGCAATTCATGCCCACTTGGAAGGGGGCAGGAGGCTGTAAATATCAGCAACAACCTGGCGTGGAAGTCTGAGCCTCCTGAGGCACTGATGTTCAATCATGTCCAGAAAGCTGCTACTCTGTCTGTAGATCCTGTGTCGGTGGTATCACTTCCTGTGAGTTGGAGTTCTGTGTTCAGTCCCTCTGTCCTGTGGAGCAGCAGTTGGTTGAGGAGAAGGTTGCTGCTGTTCTGTTATTATTTGCTCATGGTTTGTGAGCATTGCTAGCAAGACCAGCATGTATCCTCCAACCCTATTTTCCCTTGAGAAGGTGGTGATGAGCTGCCTTCTGTAGCACTGTGGTGTAGGTACACCCACAGTGCTGTTAGGGAAGGGAGTTCCAGGATATTGACCTGCGACAGTGAAGGAACTGTGAAATAGTTCCAAATCAGGATTGTGTATGACCTGGAGGGGAACTTGCAGATGATGGTGTTCCCAAGTCTTTGCTACCCTTGTCCTGGGTGGTAGAGTTCACGGATTTGGAAGTTGTTGTCTAAGGAACCTTGGTAAGTTGCTGCAGAGCATCTTGCTGATGATGCACACTACTGCACCAGTGGGGGAAGGAGGCAATGATCTTTGCAGTAAGTCCTGTGAACAAAAACTTGGGCAAAGGAACAGCTGTCATATTACAGTATTTAAAACCTGTCAATTGCTCAGCCCTGCCAATCCCCAATATCTTCTTGCCTTGTTCAACTTGGTGAGTTCCAGAAAACCTAGGAAACCCATACATTCACAGTTAAAGAAAGAATGCAGGGTTAAAATGCACTCCACTGCCTTCTAACATATGTTAATAACCGACCTGCCTGTCCCACAGGGGTTTCCCTCACGTTATGAAACACGCTTGAGTTAAATGCAGAAATTGGCGGGTTTCCTCCTGCTGGCTTCCTCTTCTAACTGCTGCAAGCACTTGCATCTGCCCACCTTAGCAGGTTAAAACTCCCCTCCTGCCCCCCCCCCCCCCCCCCCCCCCCCAATCTTTAAAAGTGTATCTAAGTGACCCAGGGAATTCAGCCCCATCTAGACACCTTGGGTATATTCTAAATGCAAATTAAACCAGAGTTCACAGCCCAGTCTGATAAGACTGCGAAGCATGTCCACTACGCTCTGTAGTCGGAATGGACTTCTGAGTCTGAATTTTCACGACACAAGTTTGGTGAGGGAAAAGTGGAAACCATTTTGCAATGCTGCTAAACTTATGTAGTGTAAATGCAACTTAAGAATTTAGGTTGGACCATGTGAAGCACATGTATGGCATAATACACAGTGCACTTTAGGCACTATAGCCCAGAAATACACAATTATATTTGTAAAGGGTGCCACTCATCTTCAGATGAAATGGAGTTATCACTGAATGGGGACAATCTGTGCCGTTTTAAGTCCGTGTTGGGTTTACCTGTGATAACTATGTTTAGGGAATTCATCCAGCTGCTCATGGAGTGGAATTTTATAGCCCCGTTGAGGTGAGGTTGGGGCCATAAAACACGGCGAGCCATCCAAATGTCCATTGACTTCAGTGGGACCGTAAAATTCTGCCCATGGTGTTTCTTCAACTTAGTGAGTGTTTTGCTTAGCATGCAAATGAAACATTCCAGCAAATGGTAAAGAATTGTTTAACCTTCACATTGCTGGCAGACTCTGGGAACTTCTCTGATCTCCCTGGCACAAATATATTTTAAGTATCTGTTCAGACAGCATGATCCTAATAGTAATAAAGTTATTTGAAAGTCAGAGTTACTCAAATGTCAGAGTAACTTTCATTACAGTATTAATTCTATTCCACAAAATAAACACTAAAATACCATCGTAAATGTCTTTAAATTGAAAAAGTTAACTATATCCTTGGTTGCCACATCTTGCCCACTCTCTTATTTTAGCTTTTTGCAACCTTTCTAACTAATGTACCTTGATGTAGCTCGTATAACCTTTTATTCTTTTTTGTAAGCCCTTTTAAACAATTTGCTTGCCTTGCTCCCTATGCTTACCCAGGCCTGTCATTAATGTGAGAGGTTTGGGTGAGAGCAACACTTGTAGAAATGTAGCCAAAAAATTGGGTCTGAAAGACCTTTTTTTCCAAGCCAATCAGCACCTCTAAATCTGAAGGTTAAAGCTTTCATGTCAGGAGTGATCAGTTAATTTTTGCCAGCTTTCCATATGGCAAACCTTTTTGGTCCTGCATGTATAAAATTTAATTTGATGGTCTTGATAAATCTAATCCCAGCAAAACAAGAGAGTTCGGCCATTGCATAATGTTGTTGTTCTTGGCTATTAATCCTCACTGTAGGTGCTATTTAAGTTCGCATTCATTCTCCAAGAGGAAATAATTAGTTAAGTGTTTTATCTATGTAATCCAAAGTGTAATTGTTTGTGTACCTGTAAAAAGTTTAGTGTGGCAATGATTTTGTTTTAAATGTGTAATTGCAACATAAAAAGCAGAGCAGCTGAATCTCAACTTGCCACACTGAGACCTACTCAAGATAGTAGCCCAAGGCCGGGATTTTCCAACCCCATCACAAGCAGGACCCGCCACAAGAGTTGAGAAATGTTTGCTCTGCTTGAACGCCTGTAATTCATGATTTCCACCAAGACATGCAGTAGCGTTGCTGTTGTATATTCATCTATTGGTGCAAATGTGACTTCTTAGGCCAGTAAATAGATGAAATATTGGTGACAAATTCACACTATGCTCATGTTGAACACTTTGGCATTCTCTGAAACTCAGAGCATTGCTGTCCATGCACTCATGTTCGCGATGCTGCAAGAATGTAAGCACATGTGTGAAATGATCAAAAATTTAGAGCAAGTGCAAGTTCTCAGCCGGTATGTACAGTCCACAGAGTAGGAGTGAACCAATGTTTGTGCAATGTATTTCAACACACTGGATAATGCAATAAGGGTCTAAAATTAATAAAGATAAAACAAAGTCGTCTGGGGAAAGCAGTAAATTTCAAAATGTGAACTTATTCCCAATTTTGCATGCAGTCTTTTTAAACAGCTGGTTTTCTACTATATATCAACTGTATTTCAAAGTCAACAAACTTTTAAAATGTTTTTAAGTCTACCTCCTTTCCACAGTGAATAGAATGAACATGAACATAAGGTGACAATTCCATTTGCATTGTAAACAGATTTGACAAATGCAAAGTTTTTAGTTTTAAACAGTGTTGTTCACAGTATAATTCGTGGTTTTACAGGAAACCTTCAGAAGAAGCTGACATGGATGAAGTTATGGCAGCTGCAGTTTTGACCAGTCTCTCCACCAGTCCACTGGTGCGCAGTCCACCCTCAGGAGCACACATATTAGGTAGGCTTTTAAACCAGATTGTCTTTATGCTCAGTCAGGGATATTCTAATTTTGCAAAATTGTTTCTGTAATAAATAGTTCCACTGACACGCTTGTGGTAAGACGCGTTCATGTCCTGACAATTCTTCACACGCTGAATTCCTAATTTCAGCTAGACCACAGGAGCAAGGTCCCAGTTGAGGATAACTGCTTCCCCTTAGGGAGATTGAGGTTTCTGTGGAGTCAGAATGAGCCTCGGAAACTGACAAGTTGCAACTTGGCATCCATTTATTATCCGCAGCTTGCTAACAAAGTGGCATGTTGGACAGCCAAACGCGGTCATCGTCAGTGCACTAGCAGGAAGTTTCCTGCATGTATTTTTAGAATCCAGGCATTTCATGTTCATGCAATGCAGGAACATTCTTTGTGAATTTGAAACAAATATTAGCAACAATATTGGGAATGCTGCTGCTAGCTGGGATTCTTATACAAAACCTTAATTGCTGGAAGTTAAAAATTATGGTGTGGGGGGCGGGAGTGTATAAAAAAAGGCAATTAAAAGGTTAGGAAACAGGCTAATTAAGTTTTCCAGTGGTCCAAAAATTGTTTCAAATTGTTGAACTTAACCAAAGTTGGCTTTTTTTCTCCCTTTCCCTTTCTCTTGCAACAGAAACAGAGGCTTATTGCACTTCAAAAAGTACTGTCTGTAAAACACTTTGCAATGTCCTGTGGTCATGAAAGGCACTATATAAATGCAAGTCTTTCTCTTCGTCTTCCCATTCTACAATCCAGTACTGTTTCTTCCTTGTTTAATCCACATCTACTCACTTTTACAGTCAAGGATAACTCTTCTCTTGTTTGTCAATCTAATACTGTACCTCCTATCTGCAATTCAATTCAATCAGATTTTTAAAGTATTTTGCAATGATTATTATTAAATTATTTTTGCAATTTGCTTTCTCAGCAACCATTAATTTGGTTTGGTGATAGTGTCCATTGCCTATTGTAATAGATACCATCCATAAATGTCCAGCTGGTTTGCCGGCCTATTATTTCATAGTACCATGAGTAAGGGGACATTCCAATTTCTGCTCCAAGGAATTTACCATCTCTACTGCATGCCTTTTTGGAAAATTCCTAAATGAGAAAGGAAGATTGTAGAAGCATTTATCTTTGGTTTGCTGCTGTACAGTTCTTCTAGAGGACAACTGAAAAGTGGCATTGGAGAGAACATTTGGAGGAGGTAGTTTGCCTACTTTGTCTGTTTGCTGTACACCTTATTAGAAGGAAAATAGAGGATTTTAATTTCCTTCAAAGCATTTATTTATTCAAAGCTCACTCAGTATTGCATATGGTTTTCAGAACCACTTATTTGTGTCTTGTGTATTTATGTATATGTTGTGTACCACTAATTACGTTGACCTCTGTACTTACCTTATTTTACTATATCAGACTTTGCTTTTTTGCTTTCCAGATAACTGTAAAGTGTCAAAGGAGGGGCCAACTTTGTCTGCCAGCTACGGCAGCAGCACTACTAGTGGTAATTGGAGTTGGGACATTCCAAGTGACCACTCCAACCCATCCACACCATCGCCACCACTGCCAGGTGACAGCTCCAAACCATTATCTGGACAATCAGATGATGGCATTGATGAACCAGAGGCATCCCACTTCCTGTTTGAAGAACCCGCTCCCAGGAAAAGAAAGGTTTGATTTTTATTTCAAGACTGGACCTGCTCAGTGATTTTATTTTCTAACCAGAAACCATTTAATTGGTCTGTAAATTGCTTTACCAATGTAGTGTTTAGCTTTAACCCAACTGGGTCATTGCCTATGCTGGTTTTGCTTATTGGCTTGGTATGAAAGTTGCAACCATTAAGCTTTTTTTTAAACATTTTATTTTTCCTTTTCTTTCTCTCCTAATAATTGGCTTTGCAACCCTAGTTGTGTGTCATCTGCCCTGAAATCACTGGGTAGGATTCTTCTTCCACGCAACCAAACTCAATTTTAGTCAGGATTGAAAATAAAATCTCCTTATACTTATTCAGATCAGTGTGTAAAGTAAATAACCATGTGAGACATTGGAGAGCTCTACTAATGATAAGGGATCTATGGTGGAAGAGCACTGATTTCTTCAGTATTGGTGACAGCATCATTTTGTAATGCTGAATATAATTTTTTGAAGAATCCTGTTATATGTTCTGTTATAACGCTACACAAAATGCATATAGAGACTGTCCACCTGGGATAAAAGCGTCATTACAGCCACTTTGGGCTTCTTTACATAATTTGTCATTTTTAAAAGATTTGGCAATTAGCATAGCACATATTTGGTAAAATTAACGTCATAGTTTCAGTCTCCCCCTCCAGTCATACTTGAGTAACAGTTTACACTTTTATGGAATCTTAAATATAGCAAAATATTCCAAGGTGATTTACAAGATGGGGGAGTAATTGAAAATAAAGGAGCATCTGTGGAAAAGAATTGGGATGGGGAGTAACAGAGGGTAAGGTTGGAGATAGACAATGAAACATTTGAGGTTTAGAGAGAGAATTCTCTTAATAGTACTGGGTGGTGATAGCTGAAGGCTGTGCCATTCTTGGTGGAACATAATTGGTTGTGAAAGAAATGAGGGATGCGTCACATTACAAATATGAAACAGTGTGTATGTGCTGGGATGTAGTGCCGGGGAAGTTGTAGAATTAGGTCGGAGTGAACCTACGAGGGATTTGTAGATGAGGTCAGTAAGGTTGGGATGATAGGTCAGCTGGATATTGTGCAGAAAATAGAGGAAAATAGAGGGAGTAGGAGAATATCGCCTGAAACTTGCACCATGACAAAATGTTTTTGCGCAGAATTTATAAATGTTATTTCTGTATCAGTTGTGTTTTGGATGAGTGTTTGAATAATGGGGAAGAGGTGGAGGGGAATACACCTTTCAATGAATCACAAAGATAAGAAAAACTTTAGAAAGTTATGTTTATTTGGAGATAATCCACTGATTGATCTCAGATTGAAGTGCTTCTATTAGTGAAATCCACAATTATTGTACACAGTAATATGGTTTTTCTACAATACTGATTTTTTTTTCCCAGTGTTGCATGAAGCTTTTAAAATATTCTATCATTTTTTTTAGTATGGATTTAGAAAGCTAATAGGACGTTACAACTTTATTGGACAGAAACATAAGGTAAATCGTCTTGCAAGAAAGTTCATAGAATGAAATAGGTGTGTACATAGAGTGGGAAACTGAAAAGATAAAGTTTGTGTCAACATGAACAAATAACCACTTAGCCTGCCTGCAAAGAATATTAAATTCTAAAACCAATTATGCTATCGTAGTGCTCAAGTTTGGAACTTAGCATTAGCTGCAGGCTATTTGTCTTTGGCACCCTGCATGGTTACATTGTTGGAGTGTTTTCAGAGTCTGTTTCAGTAGTGCAGGCTACTTGAAAACTTGCACTAGCAAGTGAACAACACCCGTTCTTTAAAAAAAACTGCTGGGAGTGTAATGCAACTCCATTGAATTTGCAACTTGCGACAGACCACTGCATTTATTCAAGCTCTTTTTTTCATTTTGGTCTTGTGGTATGTTATTAAGGCTTTCATTCCTCTGTTGTGCATGTAAGAAAGCCTGGGCTTAACTGATGATTTGGCTGTCTCATAAATACTGTACACCTTCTTTAAAGTCAATGCACCTAAATATGTTCTTGGAAATAAAATAAAAATTATATAGATTTTTAGCGAGGTATTTTATAAAGAACTTATTCTACAAGCCATTTAAGTTTTTATTTTTGGGAAACTGAATTGGAAGTTAGCAGAAATCCAGCTATTTTCCCTATATAACTAGTTTTCATTTCTTGAGCCATCCACATACAATCCTGCAGTTACTGGAAAAATGTGACTGGAATTTCTGCTTTCTTTTATTATCAGCTACCAATGCAATTTTACAGCACATTTTTTTTACATGCCTCAGTAATTCCTTCTCTAAAGCTCTCATGTTAGTCTTAAATTATCTCTTTTGGATGTATGTGTGCGTCTTTTGCTTTGTGTGTTTATAATGCTTAAAATCTAATTTGAGGGCTGTAACATGGCTGGCACTTGGAACTGCCCCAGCAATGTAATTTCTGCTCCAACCACAGAGGAGCCTTCTGCTGTTGAACAGGCTTGTTCACTTCTGGGTTTGAGTTTTTTTTTGTCTTTCATATTCACTAAAACTCCTTGCAGCTATTTTCTTTTGTTGACAGTGGGAGGGGATGGCCATTGCACTTTCCTAGTCTAGATTAATAATTACTTAAAGTGGGAAGATCTAACTGCTCTACATTTTTGCAGTCATTGCTACTTTTTAAGTATATATTCAGCTTGTTTCACATGCATGCGGTTAAAACACTACAGATTAAGAACCTTAAACATCAGTGTCTCAAGCTTAGAATGTGGTGCATTGGAAGAAAAAAAGCTGAGATTGTAGAGACTCTGATTATAAAGACTTGATTTTTATACATTTATTGGAAACCACACACGAAGGAGACAAACTTCACAATAAAATTGCAAAGATTTCGTTTGAATTTTTACATGATGCATTGGGCAGTGGCACATTTCTGCTTTTTTTGTGCCTTGTTGGCATGTGGCTTTCTTGGGTCCGGTGCAGGCTGAGTTTAGCTCTAGGGCATCACTGTATTACATGACCCAAACTGTACCTTTAACTACAGCTTCAAAAGAGTACTTCTTCCTGCATTTGTTCATTTTCCCACCTTGTACAAGGAATAGGCAATTAGGGAACTCTGGTTCCCTCATGCTGTGGATCTGCTCCCAATTAAGAACTGGTTAGAGATTGTCAGAAGGTAAAGTGAAATCCACCTTGCACATAATTTTGGAATAGACAGGTTGTGTTCCTTGCACAAATTTTGGTGAGTCCAAAGCATAGATTTTAGAAATCCTTGTCAGTTACTTTTAGCCACACATTGGCTCTTGTCCAAGAAGTAATAAAGGCTTCAAATGGCTCAAATTGTTTATGTGGAATAGTGAAGTATTAATCATTTTCACGTACTTCCATATATGAGTGAACAAGAGATCTTGACTTGTGTGTACTTAGGTAGTTCCCAAGGGCGTAAGTTTGTACCATATCCTAAAAAGAGCAGCGTTCCTCCTTGTTGGTATGTAAATTCATATTAAGTTTTAACTATGTTAGAGGCTGCACCCCATCTAGGGTGTGGCTGTGTTGCAACACATTGAACCATGGGACACTGTAGTTTAAACCCATGCTCATAATTCACATGCTCCATTGAAATTATCAGGGGAGTAAAGGTTGAGCAGGACAGTAATGCCACAGTTACTGGCAGAGGGGTGGAGGAGCTGCTGCCATCATCTGGAGCGCCCTGAGAGAAGCCCCCAGCGACCACAAGCAGCTCGTGTGCTAATGTGAGGTCGGTCTGGACCTCACTGCTCGCCATTGATGGACCGGCACCCAGCAGAGATACTAGGTGTCTCATCCATCTCTCACTGGCACTGACCACCTGAGGTCATTGCCAGTGCGTGAGGGATTGCAGGTCCGACTGCAACCCCAGGAACCCCTGATCCTGTTCCTAGAACTGCCTCTCCATGATTTTCACTACCCTGTCAATGAAGGAGGCAGTGCACTCGGTGCTGAGGGTCAAAGCAGTACTTATGCTCCACATGGACTCCTCCATGACATAGACCATGGCACAGAAACCTTCAAGAATCTCCAGCAGATCCTCCACATCTTGCTGGACATCCAGAATCTGCCGCCTAATGAATCCAGAGGCTCATCATCTGCCTCGGACTCAGCATGGGTCCTGGTCTCCAGCAGTCCCCCAACTGCTGGCACCCTGGGCATATTCTGCCTCCACCTGCTCCTCATGTGAGTGCGTCATGCCCTCACCGCTGTGCACCAACATTGTAGCCAATGATCTGATGTCCACTGAGGTGTTGGTATCGGCATTGGTGCCTGGTGCAGAGAGGGGGTGTGATGCAGGTGCACCTGACGGCCACTGGTCCTCCGGTGTCACGGGTACTCATCGAAGTATTGCATTCATTGACTGACTGGATGGCTATTCTAGGGGAGAAAAACGACATGTCATTAGAATTAATCATCAGATTGTCACTGCGCATGCTAGGCGGGCTGGCGAGACAATGGAGATCTGCATTATGGTACCAGCGTCTTTCAATGAACAATGGGGACTTCAGGTTTGAGGTTTCCATTACAGATGAGATAACAGAACAATGTTTACACACTCTGACACTCTCACATCTGTGCACTGCACTCTTACCATCGTCAGAGATCCCTGCCTCTCCATGACCGGTGGAACAAGCTGGGCGCTGGCTCTCTATCGCCAAGGCATCCATTTCATACCTCGTCAATATGAACAGGTTAGGAGGGGTCTCCGCCCATGATCTCGGCATTGCACCCATGTGCGTCACACAACATCTTGGCTGCTGTTCTGTCGAAGGGTCATGAGGACTCGAAACGTCAACTCTTTTCTTCTCCGCCGATGCTGCCAGACCTGCTGAGTTTTTCCAGGTAATTCTGTTTTTGTTTTGGATTTCCAGCATCCGCAGTTTTTTTGTTTTTATCTTGGCTGCTGACCTGGCTGCCACCTCTGTCCATGCTTTCTTGGTCAGGGGTAATGGCCGCCTCTTGCCATCCATGGGGATGGGGATGAGGATGTCCCGCCTGGTACTGACCTCCTCCGTGAGGATTCCCATACACTCATCCGAGAACCGGGTCGGCCGAGTGCCCACAGGACTTGCCCTCCAGCCTGGCATGCCCAGCAGGTGCAGATGCCATTGCAGCTGAAAAAAAATGTTTCGTCAAACAACTTCAAAGCTACAAAGTGTCCCCTGGCAACCTTCAGGGAACTGCCTCTACTGCTTTTAAATCCCCCATGGGTCGCCAGGCCCCCGCCCAGCACTTCCGACCATTGAGCAGACGCGTCTCACGCTGGGCGGCCCTTAATTGGCCACCCAGACTGAAATTGCGTTGGAAACGTGATCTTGTCCAGGAGCAGATTTTACCTCCGCTTCCGGGACTGCCCATTTGGCGTGCACGCCAAGCTTGACATTCAGACCTATGAAACCGGGACAGGCTTGATAGGGTGTATTAGCTTTCTCCCTGTTCCTGAAAAGCCAGACTCGGTGAAGCTCTCCTCCGAGCAAAAAGCCATAAAACTATAACCCTGATTCTGTCTCCTCCTGGATTTGCTGCTAGTGAAGCTATGTGCTCGGAATGCTGCCACTCTGAATTTTCCTTATGGTGTTTACTGGGATTTAGTATAAATGCTGTATTCACTTTGTTTCATCTGTTCCACTCTTGCAGAACTCCATGAAGGTCATGTTTAAATGTTTGTGGAAGAATTGTGGGAAAGTTCTGAGTACGTCATCAGGGATACAGAAACACGTTCGCACACTCCATTTGGGGTAGGTCTGAAACTTGAGCATTTAAATTGTCAGACATATGATCTTAAAACTGCTGCTTCTTCCTCAAGTACCATTTTCTTATTTATAAAAATCTGTAGCATCATATCATTTTCAATCTTCTGCTTAGCATTTATGTAAAAAGATGCTTCTTGGGTAGGCTTTACCTGTGATTTGATGCATTTCTGAATTATTAATTGAATTTCAAATTGAATGCAGTCTGAGACTGGCTGGTTTGAATTGGTTAATGGCTTCCATTTCAGAAATTGACAACACTTTTCACCTATTAAGGTATATGTGATGCAGAGTTCTTGAACAATTGAAACTCCTCATATTGTTGGGACCACTGTTATCTTTGGATGTTAATAGCAGTGTGACCTCATGGTCCCATTCTCCTGTCGCTCAGTTACTAAAAATAAGGTTTGCATCCTTGAACGGGAGCCTAACTTTTTTGACCAAATAAAGCAATACCACATTAATTACAGTACTCTATACTAATACATCGTGAAGAGTGATTTAGGTGTTAAGATCACTTCTTTGACAACATCATCTGTTGTAACATGGTAATCTGCACATTCTGTAAAGTGTCTGCTATTCAGTTAATACTAAGGTTAAATATTAACCCTAAAATGCAATTTGTACTGAAATTTCTGTGATGCTCTGAGTATGCCCTTGTATTTGAGAATTCTTGAGTATTTCTGAAAAAAGAGACATGCTATCAAAGCTTTTCATCTTGCACTCATCAGGACAGCTATGCAAGATAAACCAACAGTAAAGGGAACAGCAAATTATACTGCATGAGAAGAGTGTGTTGATTGGTTGGTGAAAGCAGCAGAAAATAGTTAACTATTAACTGCCGAGCTTGTGTTTCAAATTCAAACCAAGCAGGTCAACTCTGGTCAAGGCATTGCTATGGGGAATGAACCAGGGAATGGCTGTCCACCAAGCTGTTGTTTAGTTGGACATGCTCCTTCTGTCTGCAAAGTTAAGGACCCTGTGTGTGAATATATGTGGCTTCTAGCATGCCTGCACTTTCCAGAAAAGTAGAAAGTCTGCTGCCCATGGAGTAAAGGAAAATTAACGGTCCCTTTTAGGCAATTCAAAGTTTCCATGCAATTGTCGCCACAGTTTACTTGTATTTTTAAATATTACGCAGATACTTTCCCATTCACAATCACAATTTGCAATACATGAGACTATCATGTGACTTACTAATACTGAAACCTTTTTAAAAAAAAATACTGTGCTGCTCATCTATCTCAAATGGAATTAACATGGTGTTTTGCAAAATCCTTGGGACAAACTGCTTGAAAAATGATCTGGAGCAAGGGACATTTCATGTTTAAAGGGATTGTGACAGGATAGATTAGAAATCGGTTAAGAGCCAGAAGGAGAATAGTGATTCATGAATTTTTTTTTTGGTGTAAAGGTTTAAATACTGGTTTCTTCATAGCTCAGTGTTCTGTCCATTGCTCTTGTCAATCTGTAATAATCCAGACTTGGAAATTGAGGGTATAGTAATAAATTTTGCAGATAACCCAAGAAGTAGAGAGTATGGTTAACTGAAGAGAACTGTATACAACTGTTGGAGGACACAATCCGGTTGTTATGGGGGAGTAAAATTTTACATAAAGAAATGGGATAACCTTAAACTAAATGCTAAAACTGTAAAAGGAATTTGACGAGCAGAGATTTAGAGGTCTGGATACAAAAATTCCTTAAAGTGAGAGGATAAGCTGATAAGACAGTTATAACAGGGATAAATTTCAATGTGCATGGAGAAATGGGAAGAGGAAGATAGCACTTTCAAAGAGCCAGCCCAGGCGCAATGGACAGAATCTTATGTTAAAAACAAAAAAACTGCGGATGCTGGAAATCCAAAACAAAAACAGAATTACCTGGAAAAACTCAGCAGGTCTGGCAGCATCGGCGGAGAAGAAAAGAGTTGACGTTTCGAGTCCTCATGACCTTTCAACAGAACTTGAGTGAATCCAAGAAATCCCTTTTCTTGGATTCACTCAAGTTCTGTCGAAGGGTCATGAGGACTCGAAACGTCAACTCTTTTCTTCTCCGCCGATGCTGCCAGACCTGCTGAGTTTTTCCAGGTAATTCAGAATCTTATGTTGATTGTTTATTTTCAGGAATGGGAACCATTTCCCCACAGCCTGGGGTTAAGACCTTCCAGGAGGCAGCCCCCTAATTGGCCAACTCTGCACCTGATCTTCTGCAGGATCCTGAGGCTGCAAGCCCAATCAGAGGGCTCGCAGCTTTGGAAGACCGGCAGCCTCACCAGGGGAGGTGGGTGCTGCTGAGGCTGAAAGGAGTGTGTGAGGAGACTCAAATGCAGATGCCCTCAGAAGCATTCATAAAACAGATAAAATGAAGAGGGACAAATCTGGAAGGCCTATCTGAGCATAGGGGAAACCCCTCTGGAGGAATTGTTTAGGCTGCAAATGCCTTATCATTGGAGTATGGAGCCTCTGGCTCTGATAGCCACCCAACCTCGCGCCAGGAAGCCAACTCCACGGAGCTACTGTGCTCAGCCCTCAGTGGGGGTCTGCTCCAACATAGGAATTATCCTGGCGGAATCCTTCCCATTTCCTTCGTTAGGCCATTAATTGCTCACTACTGGCTACCTGTCACTTTTTATTCATTCTTTCATGGGATGTGCACATCACTGGCAAGGCCAGCATTTGTTGCCCTTTCCTAAATTGCCCTTCAACTGAGTGGCTTGCTCGGCAATTTCAGAGGGCATTCGAGAGTCAACCACATTGCACTGGGTCTGGAGTCACATGTAGGCCAGATCAAGAAAGGATGGCAGATTTCCTTCATTAAAGGACATTGGTGAATCAGATGGGTTTTTACAGCAATCGATGATTGTTTCACGGTCACCGTAACTGGGGCTAGGTTTCAATTCCAGATTTAATAGTTGAATTTAAATTCCACCAACTGCCATGGTGGGATTTGAATCCAGGACCCCGGAACATTAGCCTGGACCTCTGGATTAGTAGTCCAGCGACATTGCCACTACGCAACCGTCTCCTCTCAAGGTGGGTAGCCACTGCCATTATTCAACTGCCTGCAGCAAGCTTGTGGGAACAGGTCTGTCTGCCAACCTACACCCTAATCTCCAAATTTGCTTCCGGTCCCATCTTCAAACCTGTCTCTATGGGACCAAGCTGATACCGAAGTGCTTTATAAGGATGATGGGGGTGGGGTGGGTTGGAGGGGTGGGGAAGGAAATGAGATACCAAACAGCTAGGGTGATGATGAAAAGACAAGGTTTTGAGGAGATATTTGAAGGTAGAGATACTTGAAGACAAGAAAAAAAGAGAATTTAGGAAGGAATTCTAGAGAGCAGGTCTTAACGGGTGAAGGCATTGCCAGAGAGAGTAGAATGGGCAAGGTGGCAAATACAACAATCCAGACTGAGGATAAAAACGTTGGAGCTAGGCTGGGGAAAGGTAATGGAAGAGTAAACACAAACTCTGGTTTCTCATAACAAAGAATAAACAGGATAGAGAACAGAACCTACAAATCTGTGAAGCAAAGTCATTTTGAATTCAACAACTGAGCAAGAAACTTAAAAGTAATGTCTTGAGCTAATTATGAAATTGCATCAGTAGGTGACAAAGAATGGTGCGAAGCTTTTATGACCATACGTATGTTGTATGTTACAGGCATAATGGTGACTCTGATCACTGTGATGGCGAAGAAGACTTCTACTACTCCGAGATTGATGTGGATGTAGATTCATTGACAGATGGATTGAGTAGCCTTACACCAATGTCTCCAACTACCACAATGGCACCAGCTTTTCCTAATGTGGATTCTGGGTGTTCAGATCCAGCTTTGGTGAAGAATGAGGAGAAGTTAGTGACCCCTCTGAGCCAGTCCGCACCAACTAATTTGTATCATGTACGCACTGACCATGCTTACCAGGTAAATAAAAATCAAAGCATGATTTTAAAACTTCTGTACAAGTCCCATCTGGCTTGGTTTTCAAAGCTAAAAACTCTACCTGAAATCTGTTAATATAGTTAAGGTTTGTTTACTAATCAGACACAATATTGGCTCAGCTTTCAATAGATAATTTTTATTAAATTATGATTTATTTCGGCAAACATTATTGAAAGAAAGAACAAACTTGCTTTTATATAGAACCTTTTTCCTGTCATCAGGACATCCCTAAGCAATTTATAGCCAATACTTTTGAAATGTAGTTTCTGTTCTACAAACAAACATGGCAGCTCAGTTACCCACAGTAAAGAGCAAATGAAAAGTGGGTCGACTATCTGCTGTCATTGCTAATGGTTGTGAGGTATTTTATCCAGGATCCTGGGAGAAGTACCTTCTCTTCAGATTATGCCATGCATCCATTTACTTTTAGATCTCATTCAAAAGATGGCAGCTCCGATCATGCAACAGCCCTTCAGTGCTGTACAGGAGTGTCAGTCTAGGTTAATGTTCTTGGGTCCTAAAGCGGACCTTGAACTCACAACATTGTGACTTGGAGGTAAGAATGTTACCACTGAGGTAAGCTGATTCTGAGGAATGACTAATATGTTTATAATGTGCTTTATTCTGTCTTAAACCTGTTTTAGTAGAAATAATTCTGGTAAAATGCTGTCTAATTAGAGAGTAGTTTGTTTTGAGCCTTTAGCTACAAGCACTGGTGAGAAAATCAGGGCTAGAATGCTTGAGTTCCTGTCCCTGCTACCATGCTGATCAGTCATAAAGCTCTGCAGAAAGTGGAACCTGAAAAGAATGTGCGCACAGGCAGCAGGCTCGTCATTTCGGCACCCCTCCCCACACCCACATACAAAAACTATAATGCTGTAATGGATTGTTGAAGCACAGAAGCCAGTCATTCAGCCCATCAGGTCTTCACACAAGCTACTTGGATCTGGATGCAAATAGGGCAGTCAGATATCTTCAATCCTTTTCAAGTGACTATCTAATTTCTTTTTAAAAAATATATGGACTCTGCCTCAATGGTGGTTTCTTTCAAAGAACTTCAACCTCTGTGTGAAAGCTTTTCTAACTTCCTCTTTAAGTCACTGTGTTAGTCTACATTGGATGTTACTTATTAAAAAAAAAACTTTGATTGCTACAGTGCAAGTTACTATCCTGTTTGAAGAGAGTGCAAGTTTTAACTAGATTTTATGTATTCCTGTGGGAACTTGAAAATGCATAGGTTATTTTTTTGTGGTATCTATTGATAGAACTGCCCTGCCCCAGTGCATATTTTGGCCTTGGCATTCAATCATTTAACATGTTTGTCTGAAGTTTCTTTTTCTGCTGTTTTAGCATTGCCATTAACTTATTGAAAACAAATTAGTAAATTAGCAGAGAGAAGAATTTTAGACACATGCTTTAAACAATCATACATTAGTATTCCACAACATAATTCAAGGGTCCCAGTGTTTAGACTTGCACTTTAAAGATCATACTGTACATTAACATCCTGATTTGAGTACATAGAATCTCAACAAAAAAAAATCTTTGCAGAAATATCTACAAATATCATGGGAAATTCCTGTTTCTTGTTTAAATCAGTTCCTTCCTTATAGACATCCCAATCTGTCCTATTTTATTCTCAAGAAACATGGGTGAAGAATCAAAGTGCAGAACATGGCCAAAGTTATAAGGGTAAAATGAATGGCTGATTAAATTGAGAGCAGTAATTAGATGGGCGGGCTTGAAGTTTTAATGACGGTAGATTGTTTTTGCTGTTCTGCATCCCTACACTATAACAGTGACTACACTTCAAAAGTACTTAGGCAGAATATGGTGGATGCTGAAAAATATGAAACCGAAACAGAAAATGATGGAAATACTCAGCAGGCCTAATGTTGCCTTGTCCAACTGGGTATTTCCACCACTTTCTGTTTATACCTCAAAAGTACGTCATTGATTGTAAAGTGCCTTGGGATGTCCTGAAGTCGTAAAAGACCGTAAATACAAGTCCTTTTTCTTTTGTTTGCTGTTAGTAGTGCTCTACTATTAGCTGGCAGTGACAGTGATCATTTTTCAAATTGAATGTTCTGAAACTGAATTCCACTTCAAACTTTGGATTTTATTTGAGTGACAGGAAGCTTTGGGGTTTGAACTTGCAACTTTCTACTCTCCCAAATAACTTTGTAGCAGTTGATTTTAAGTATTTGTCTTAGGTATTCCCTGGCTGTTGCTGATGGATTAGTAATGAGTAAGATTTTTTTTCTCCCTTTCTGTAAAGTAGTGTTTCTTCAAACTTTGCTTACTGGCACGCAATGCTTCCAGATACCTACAGCATGCCTCTGATTGCTTTAATGTGGATCAGTATCAGGTGGTAAAACTGAGGAAGAGGGAATATAAGATGAATGACATTAGAGTACAGGACACAAAAGAGGGAATTCAGGAGTTCTGGTGGATAGCTTGTAGAACTCATCAGTGCAACGTGCTACAGCAATAATTTTTTTAAAAAACAGGCAAGATCTTTGGACGCAGTACCAAAGGGATAGAACATAAATTTTTCAGGTAGGTGATCATAGCAAGATTGCACCACTTTGGTTTTGGGGGCAATAGCGTGCATGCACTGCTTCAGCCTCAGCTGGTGTACTATTCTGATTACCATGCTAAGATGGGGGCATGCTGGTTTGGAAAGGACACAAGGAGACCAGTGATTAGATATTTCAGCTATGTGAGGAGACCAGTGACACTAAAGCAAAGATGACTTGGGTGAGATAATATTGTAACTTTCAAAACTCTTAAAGGGCACAGATAAATTGGACGCTATAGATAGTTTAACTTGAGCATAACTCGAACCGGGGCACAGGCTTGTAGTCAGGATAGGGAAGGTGAACAGATGAGTTATAATTTAACTACTTCATGCAGGATGATGAATATGTGCCAATAGACTATCCAGAGGTCTAATACAGACAGATTTGCAGGGAGGTGGTGGTCCAGTGGTAATATCACCGGACTAGTAAGCCAGAGCCTCCTTGCTAGTGCTCTGGACACATGGGTTTAAATCCCACCATGGCAGGTGGTAGAATTCAGTTAATAAATCTGGAATTAAAAAGCTAATCTTGTTAATAGTGACCATGAAATCATTGTTGATTGTCGTAAAAACCCCCGTGTTCACTAATGCCCTTTAGGGAAGGAAATCTGCTGGTCTGTATGTCTGGTCCATATGGAGTCCAGACCCAGACCCACAGCAATGTGGTTGACTCTTAATTGCTCTCCAAAATAGCTGAGCAAGCCACTCAACTGTATGAAATCACTACAAACCCTACAAAAAGGAATAAAACTGGATGGCTTATTCAACATCGACCTAGGTACAGGAAGTGAAAAATGGCGAATCCAGCCTTGTTGACCCTGCAACATCCTCCTTGCTAACATCTGAGGTCTAGTGCCAAAATTGGGAGGGCTGTCCCACAGACTAGTCAAGCAACAGCCTGACTATAGTCATACCCACGGAATTATACTTTACAGACAATGTCCCAGACACCACCATCACCAGTGGTATACAGTCAAGAGAGAGTAGCCCTGGGGGTTCTCAACGTTGACTTTGGACCCCATGATGTCGCATGGCATCATATCAAACTTGGGCAAGGAAGCATTCTGCTGATTACCACCTACCACCCTGCACCCCCAGCTGATGAGTCAGTACTCCTCTATGTTGAACACCGCTTGGAGGAAGTACTGTGGGTGGCAAGGGCACAGAATGTAATCTGGGTGGGGGACTGCAATGTCCATCCCCAAGAGTGGCTCAGTAGCATTACTACTGACCGAGCTGGCCGAGTCCGAAAGACAATGACCGCTAGACTGGGTCTGCGGCCCAGGTGGTGAGGGAACCCACAAGAGGGAGAAATCTACTTGACCTGGTCCTCACCAATCTACCTATCACAGATCCACCTATCCATGACAGTATTGGTAGGAGTGGCCACCGTACAGTCCTTGTCTTGCCTTCACATTAACAATATCCTCCAGTGTGTTGTGCGGAGCTACCAGCAGACTAAATGGAATGGATTTCAAACAAATCTAGCAGCTCAAAACTGGGCATCCGTGAAGTACTGCTGGCCATCAGCAACAGCAGAATTGTACACAACCACAATCTGTGACCTCATGGCCTGGCATATCCCCCGCTTTACCATTAAACCGGGGAATCAACCCTGGTTCAATGCAGTGTGCAGGAGGGCATGCCAGGAGCAGCACCAGGCATACCTAAAAATGAGGTGTCAACTTAGTGAAGCTACAACTCAGGATTACTTGCATGCCAAACAGCATGTCCACCATCTGCAAGGCACAGTTTTGATAGCATACTCTCCACTTGCCTGGATGAGTGCAGCTCCCTCAACACTCAAGAAGCTCAACACCATCCAGGTCAAAGCAGCTGATTTGATCGGCACCCCATCCACCACCATAAACATTCACTCTCTCCACTAGCAATGCACAGTAGCAGTAGTGTGTACAATCTACAAGATGCACTGCAGCAGCTCACCAAGGCTCCTTCACCAGCACCTTCCAAACTCATGACCTCTACCACCTAGAGGGACAAGGGCAGCAAATGCATAGGAACACCATCACCTGCAAGTTCCCCTCAAGCCACACACCATCCTGATTTGGAAGTATATTGCTGTTCTTTCACTGTCGCTGGTCAAAATCCTGGAACTCCCTAACAGCACTGTGTGTGTACCTACACCACAGACTGCAGCAGTTCAAGAAGGCGGCTCACCACCTTCCCAAGAGCAATCAACGATGGGTCATGGAAGAATTTTAAAAAAATACAGGTAGATACATCAGCAAATTCAGAAGGGAGCTGAATAATGTTTGGAAAGAAATTTGAGAGATATGAGAAGAGCTTTTTTTTTAAACTTTGGGACCTTCTCAGTTCTACACACCCATGTGCTTCCAATCCGTTGAGATGCCATGTGGAACACAGCATATTCTTTCATTATTATCACCACAGACTTAAATATCTAGTTATTTTCTTATTTTACAGGCTACAGCTCCTGTGAGCATCCCTGTATCATCAAAACTTATGCCAAATGGTACTGGGTTCAGCATATCATTGCAGTCTCCACCTATAATTTTTAAAGGTTCACAGGTGAGCATTATACAATATAGTTTTTGTTCAGTTTCAAAGAAGTCATATGCTGCCAGACGGGCTGAGTTTTTCCAACACTTTGTTTTTATTTCAGACCTCCAGCATCCACACTATTTTGCTTTTATTTTGTTCAATCATTATTGTTTACATACCTTCAGTGTAACCCAGACTTCCAGCCAGGACAACTAAGGCTGTAACCCGTTGAGCCATTTTTGGGACCTCACTCCTGTCTACAAATACTATTGTCTATGGGCTATTTTTGCCTCTCTTGTCAAAATGTTCAAAGGGCTGATTTTGCAAGATCCCATGAGCAGCACAAAATCAGCCCTATAGACTTTTTAATGCTGGAGAAAGAACACAAGCCCGCAACCATTGCCTCATATTGCAGGTGCAATATTGACATTCATATCTTGAGGCACTCCTTTGCCTAGAGCAGAAACCTTAATGATAATAACTTGGTTCACAGGATACCCAGATCCTGTTCTGCTGAAACAGACCTCTTGAAGAGGAAGTAACTTCATCATTTATTGATTTTTGGATATTTGTGCATCCTTTGCATTTTCTTTCGTGCATTACTTAGGTTTTCTGGATAATCCTACATATTTGCATTTCTTTCTGTCAGTTTGGTCCAGGCTTGACATCACACATACAAAGAGCTGAGTGGGATATTCTATGGGGACTCTGAATGCAAGATATAATCATAATTTTAAAATGTTGTATTTATTGTTAATCACAATAAGAGGTTGTGGTGAAAGAATTAATCCAGGCAGGTCTCTTGGTTAAAGCTGGTTTATTTCCAAGACAATTCCTCAGTGCTACTAGCTTCCACACACAGTGTTCCAGCTGTACCATTTTATTCTATTTAGAAGGTATCATTAATGCCCATCACCTGTTTAACAGCAATTGGTTTTAACAAGATGATTGTCATATTAACATTTATATGATGCCTTTCAGGGAATCTAAGCCAATGAAGAGAGAGATGGTGGCATAGTGGTAATGTCACTAGACTAGGAATCCAGAGGCCTAAGCTAATTCTCTGGGGGACATGGGTTCAAATCCCACCATGGCAGCTGGTGGAATTTAAATTCAATAAATAAATCTGGAATTGAAAGCTAGCCTCAGTAATGGTGAACATGAAACCATCATCAATTGTTGTAAAAACCCATCTGGTTCACTACTGCCCTTTAGGGAAGGAAATCTGCCATCTTTATCTGGTCTGTAACTCCAGACCCACAGCAACATGGTTGACTCTGAAATGGTTGAGCAAGTCACTCAGTTCAAGGGCAATGAGGGGTGGGCAACAAATGCTGGCCTTGTCAGCGATGTCCACATCCCATGAAAGAATGAAAAAAAATTACTTATAAAGTACAGTCAATATTTTGAGGACAAGCATGGTTGTAGTTTTGCACTCATCAAGGTACCATGGACAGCAAATGAAAGTCATGATCAGTTTTTGCTTTATTCTCCAGCATCTGGAGGAAGCGGTCACATAAGGAATGAAATGAAGATTTCATTGTTTCTGACAGTTAATGTACACGCTACACATGTTTATCACAAGCCCACAGCTGTCACGGGGCTTTCTAATATGTTATCTGGCTTCTGTGCTCAGGATTTGTTGTACCCTTCACTCATTGGGTGCAAGAGGTTGGACATTTGTGGAACCATGTGTCATAATTCTGTAGTGTGCCCGCTCACTCACAAATAAGTGCAGAGTGAAAATTACCTTTTTTTTTTCCCCTGTGACCTGAAGTAAATCCAGGTGCCAGCATGCATAAAGGGGCCAGGCAACAATTACATTCAATGTATTCCTCATGTAAAAGAAAAATTGTGAATGAACATATCCAAGTGAAGGCTGAGCTCTAGGGCACTTGGAAGCCTCGCCACATTGCTAAGCTATTAAAGCATTTTAATGTAGTGCGAGCAGTAGATCATGCAAAAAAGATGCCAATATCTTGTAGAAATTTGTCAAACTTCTTTCACAGCTTGTGACTGAACTCCAGGTATGGCTGTGATCTTCCTAAGTGCTGCAGTGAATTTGTACATGGTGTTAGTTATTTCTGTCACTTTGACTTGTAAGTTCGTTAAACCTGAGATGCTACCTGGTCAAGCAGGAATAGTGGAGATGGCACTGTGCGGTGATCTTTGCCACTGATGAAGGGCAGAATTTTCACCTCTGTGGGCAGGCGCATGCCCAATCCGCTCGAGTGTGAAATGACGCACGTTGACATCGGGCGAGCGTCCCAATGTCAACGTGCAATCGTGCTATAGTTCGGTCGGCCAGCACGGCTACCAACAATTAAAAAGGTCTATTAAGGCCATTAAAGGATCAATTAACTTAAAGTTTTTGCTGCCCATCCAACCTTACGTTTGGCAGGCAGGCGAAAAGGCCAAGCGGCCTTTGCACTTTGTTGGAAACCTCATTCACGGGCGGGATGGGGTTTCTAACATCAAATAAAAATGAAATAAAACTTTTCAAATTCCATGACAGAGTCACATAAGGGGCCATGTTTTATAACACTTTTCTAATCTTTTTTTGAAACCTCATCTCAGAGGCAGCTCTGTGCCTCAGGGAGATTCTCAAATGTGTGCATGTGCGGAGTTCACACTCGCCCCGCTCGTCCTCTTCCCACCCCCCACCCCAAACAGGCAGCGCTGTCACTCGTGTTTCATGCTGGGCTGGCCTTAATTGGCCCGCTAAGGTGAAATCGCTTTCTGGCCTTGATTGCGGACGGCTTCCTGACTGTCCCCGCCAAGCCCACCTGACAAGAGCTAAATTCTGCCTTAAGTGTTGCATTTTCTGTCTTGTCTTCCTGAAGAATATTTCTGCTACACCATCAGAGAATCTGGAGATCTCTGGCCTCCTGAAGAACTGGCAACCAGTCTGCAAACTGCGACCATCTTTCTTTCAACAGCAATGATATTGCCTGGTCCTTTAAAATGCTGGCAGGATTTTAAATTTTGCCAGTAGCATATTAATTACTTCCTGTCCACAGTTGGCTAAAATCCCAATTCGAAGCATTAATGTTATCTGGAGCTCAGCCAAAATATATTCATGGTGGACCCTGACATTTAAAGAATAGTTGGTGCAAATTGCACTGGACCCTTCTTCTGGGTCAGGCTTGTGTCAAATTGGATAGTCCAAGCTGATATGTCAGAAGAGGAATGTAAAATTAGGTTTGCAGCTCCAATTATCCAAAGGATCAGTACTCTTATGAGGCTTGGAAGAATCTAATGTAGCAATTCTGTCAAACAATTAAGATAACAGCTGATTGAGCTGACCCTTAGAACCATCAATGGTTCAAAGTAGCACATAAAACACACATCTTTGTACATGGAAAACTGAGAAATGAGTGCCTAATGCAAAAGAGATGATAATTGACACTTGATTAATTTATGGGTTAGAAATAGAATATGGATCTTCCATACAGCCATCAACTTAAAATTGTACTTTTTGAAACAAAAACAGAAAATACAATGCCGATTAGTTGACATTTGTAGAGATAAACAGCAAGTCAACATTTCAGACACGGCTATTCCTATTCTGTTTTTGTTTCCCATTTGCATTGTTTTGCTTTTTATTTGTACTTTTTGATGTAGTGCTGTGGAAAGTAGGAACTGATTTTGAATCTCTGATTACCTTTAGGATCCTTTAACACAAATTCGTCCAATCAGTATTGTTGAGAAGCGACAGATTTCTCACCCATCCTTAAAGGTACATACTTCTCTCGTGTCGTCCCCAAAACCAGGGACAGGAACAAGGTACTGTCTTTATTTTATGTTCCAGACTTTAGTTTGGTGCAAGGCACTCAATTTTGGTGACAAAAGCAAAAAAAAGCTCTGTTAACCTACTGTAGCATATGTCATTTTTAAAATCAATTTTGAGCTAATAATCTTTTATAGAAATTTTAAGTTGCAATAACACTTCATTATATCTGGAAAAAGGAAATCAATATGCATGACTTGATTAGTGTTTGCAGTTGACATTAATCACATAGCAACTCCACAGTGCTTTACAAAACCAATATGGATATAGAATCATAGAATGGTACTGCACAAAAGGAGGCCATTCAGCCTATTTCAACTGTGCCAGCTCTTTAAAAGAGCAATCAAATTATCCCACTCCCTTGCTCTTTCCTTGTAACCCTGTAAATTTGTTCTGCATACTTCTGTACTCCATATTTGTAGCACCTGCATGCATATGTTTTTGGAGGCCATTTCTTCAGTTTCTTTCAACTTTTTCAAATACTCCACCGGCTTTTGAAAAAAGATAATATGGATAAAGCGAAACTAAATTGTGAATTTAGGTCGCAGTGTAAACATTGCTGTTGTCCGAAGTAGCAGTCAGTGAACTGAGTCTGCCACTAAAATTCAAACTTTAATAAGGCAGCAAATGTATCAACATTTTTTCTGCTGATAATAGTGGATAATTTAGCCAGCCGTTTTTCCCCTCTGTTAAAAATTGGTCAGTTTTCTTCATAATTAAGTAATGCCAGATTTGGGTGTCTAGTAGCAGTGAAAATTTGCAGGCCTCTTGATAAAAAAAAACTCAAATGATGGGGATTCTCTATTTGGACAAGTAAATCACACCACAGCTTAACCTGATCACATTATCATCAAGGTTAGATCAATCTACAGACTGTTAGGCTGAATAAATAACCATTTGAGAAACCTATTTGCTTTAACTATGGGTCCCATCCTAAAGGTGGACAGTGAGAAGTTTGCTTTGTACTATGTAGTTAATAAGTTACAAAGCTACTGCAGACATTTGAAAAGTATTGCTTCTGTAATCGTGTTTGTTTTGGTATCATACTCTGTGACCTTAAAAGTTTTGAAATAGATGGTTTGGAGTATGTGGAATTTCCAAAGGCTCAAACTGTCCATAAGTTTGAAGCCAATGAATAAAACACAGCTGACCAGACCTCAAATGATCAGAGTGGCATTTGAGCCCTCTGAAGTGTTGCTGGTAGTTGTGACTCAGGGAGGAATATGTGCTGGCCCAGCTTTCTCATAAAGAAAAAACAAAAACAGAATTACCTGGAAAAACTCAGCAGGTCTGGCAGCATCGGCGGAGAAGAAAAGAGTTGACGTTTCGAGTCCTCATGACCCTTCGACAGAACTTGAGTTCGAGTCCAAGAAAGAGCTGAAATATAAGCTGGTTTAAGGTGTGTGTGGGGGGCGGAGAGATAGAGAGACAGAGAGGTGGAGGGGGGGTGTGGTTGTAGGGACAAACAAGCAGTGATAGAAGCAGATCATCAAAAGATGTCAATGACAATAGTACAATAGAACACATAGGTGTTAAAGTTAAAGTTGGTGATATTATCTAAACGAATGTGCTAATTAAGAATGGATGGTAGGGCACTCAAGGTATAGCTCTAGTGGGGTTTTTTTTTATAATGGAAATAGGTGGGAAAAGGAAAATCTTTATAATTTATTGGAAAAAAAAAAGGAAGGGGGAAACAGAAAGGGGGTGGGGATGGGAGGGGAAGCTCACGACCTAAAGTTGTTGAATTCAATATTCAGTCCGGAAGGCTGTAAAGTGCCTAGTCGGAAGATGAGGTGTTGTTCCTCCAGTTTGCGTTGGGCTTCACTGGAACAATGCAGCAAGCCAAGGACAGACATGTGGGCAAGAGAGCAGGGTGGAGTGTTAAAATGGCAAGCGACAGGGAGGTTTGGGTCATTCTTGCGGACAGACCGCAGGTGTTCTGCAAAGCGGTCGCCCAGTTAGAAGAAAAGAGTTGACGTTTCGAGTCCTCATGACCCTTCGACAGAACTTGAGTTCGAGTCCAAGAGTCTTAATTATCACATTCGTTTAGATAATATCACCAACTTTAACTTTAACACCTATGTGTTCTATTGTACAATTGTCGTTGACATCTTTTGATGATCTGCTTCTATCACTGCTTGTTTGTCCCTACAACCACACCCCCCCCCTCCACCTCTCTGTCTCTCTATCTCTCCGCCCCCCACACACACACCTTAAACCAGCTTATATTTCAGCTCTTTCTTGGACTCAAACTCAAGTTCTGTCGAAGGGTCATGAGGACTCGAAACGTCAACTCTTTTCTTCTCCGCCGATGCTGCCAGACCTGCTGAGTTTTTCCAGGTAATTCTGTTTTTGTTTTGGATTTCCAGCATCCGTAGTTTTTTTGTTTTTTTCTCATAAAAAAGTTCGGTAGCGGGAGTATGAGTGAAAAATTTTCACAAACTGTTTCTCACAAATTTACATGCATCTCCTTTCAGGAAGCCTAGGGGTGAAGGAAAGAAATGCCGAAAAGTTTATGGAATGGAGAACAGGGATATGTGGTGCACTGCCTGTCGCTGGAAGAAGGCCTGCCAGCGGTTTGTTGACTGAAATATGGCACTTTCTGAATTTTGTACACTGCTGTTTCCTGAACAATCAATGGCAACAAGAAAAGAGCAAAGTATGTTAAAAGCAGGGAATGCTTAATGCATGATTCTGTTTGGATGAAGCACTTGTAATTATGTGTGAATGCAATCAAAAAAAGTTAATTTTTTTACGTATGGTGACTGTTTTTGCTTTTTCAGTTTTCTTTGAACTTGCTGTGTTTTTAATGGCACTTGAACCAGCTGGCAATTTTGCTGGTTTTTTTTTTAATAATTAAATCTTTGCCTATTTGATGAAATTCCTAAACAGCAGGCTTTTTGGCTGCTATCTTTTTACCCTCTTGTTTCATTTTATTTTGCTCCCTTTAAAATAATCTTCAATCTTGGAGAACAATTGACTCTTCATTCCACTGCTGGACCATGGGTTCCTCGTGAGACTGGTATTGTTTCAGGAAACACATGCAGATTTTTTTTTAAGAAGAAAGCAAATTGAATTTATTGCTGTAAAGCTTTGCTTTTACTGCATTTAAAAAAAATGAAAATTTTACAGTTTTGGTTTTTGATAGTGTGTGGAGGGGAGAAAAAAAAACTTTTAACCAAATTTTAATTGTTTTTATGGTGAAAACACTTGTTTGTTGCTGTCATACGTTTTTTTAAAACTATTTTTGTTATAAAATTTGGCTAGCAATTTGGAAGTAAAAATAGGGTCAGACCTGCCTGAAAATTCAGGATGTGCCAACGGGAAAATCTCGTTGAATTGCACTAGGCTGTACTGCACAATGAATAATTCTAGAAACACATGGAGGTTGCCAAAAGTGCAACATGATGTAGTTGTGAGGAAGTATGTGAGGTGTAAATAATGACTCTTCACTGTAAAGTAAGACTTGTAGCATAGCTTTCATTGAGTATTTTGAGAAAGGAGAAGAAAACCTGATGAAAATGGTTTTGAACTTAGGATCCATTTTCATGAATGTATGACAACCATCCTTTCACAGTCTTTAGTTAATTCTTCAGTGCTGGTTGCCATTACAGATTTTTTTTCAGCTGTTGCATAACTGTATCTGCTCACCACTGCAATTTATTTTTGTTTTCTTGATTGGTTACTGTTGATTACTGTGACCAACAGAGAATGCTGCACCTTCTTTTCGTACCAGGATATTAAGCTAAATCCAATCCAATTTACCACCAGTTATATCGCGGGTCTTCAGGCATAAGTTTCTGCCAAATGTTTAACAGTGAATGGAACTGGCAGCTTAAAACTTTAGCAGTTTGATTAAATACAGGGTTTAAGATTTCTTTCCATCCAGGTAGTCACTGGCCAGTGAGTAAGTCACTTTTTGAAGGGTTTAAACGTATTGAAGTAGATGGCAATGAATATTGTCAAAAAATGTTGATTGATTGCTGTACAAAGAAAATATTGCTTTGTATACCAGATTTTAAAAAATCATTATAATGTTCAGATATGAAGATGTTCTTAAGTTGTGCTGACATTCTGGCCCCTCCATAATCCCTGCAAAATCCAGCCCTAATGAACTATTTGTTTCTGTAATTAGAGAGGAAAACCAGGCATATCTCTTTGGTTTTTATCAGTGTTCATATTGTAGTATTTTAGAGATAACATACCAAAGTAAGTCTCTCCATGGACAGTTTATTATGATATGCTGTATTCTCAGGATTTAAATGTTTATAACAACTGTAAAATGGAAAAGCAGAGACTCTAATATTTTTAATTATATACTGGATTTTTTTTTTCTTTTTTTGATTAAAAAAAAAAGGGCTTACCTGTAAAATAGATCTTGCATAAGTAGCTCTAAACTGGTCTTTGACCACAACTGGTGACATAAGCAAATGAATGTAAACTGTTAACTTTTGCAGCTTTCATTACATTAATTCTTTCCTTGTATGCGGGGAAAAAATGATCAATGGTTAATTTTTCATATGTCATTATGCAAAGGAAACTTCAACCCACAACAAAGCTTGTTTTATTGCCAAACTTATTTGTATTACATATTTGTGGCAGTAAACATTCCAAGAGAGAACTTTATTTCTGCTTTGAAAACAGAATGTGTATTACCAGCAGTTGTACCAACTTTGGTTTCAGAACTTAATCATTGAACAGGTGAAGAAATCATAATCCTTTTGGGGAAAATGCACTTTTTGTATGAAAAAAGTTATGGATGATAATATGTATAGTGTGCTTTTTATTAATGTTGGAGAGGTGCAGCATTTGTTTCCATACTGTCTTTCAGTGGGGGTGCAAAATCCTCATGGTTTTACAAAGGAACATAATTAAGTTAACCAGAATGGAAAGGACCTCTTATTTCTGTACATACACCTGTAATGCTGTGTCATGTCTTACATGATCAGCAATGCCTACTGCTGAGGTTTACGTGCCAATGTAATGCTGGGTTTCATATTTTTTTAAAAAATGCAAGAAATAAAGATCCTCAGAACTGCTTTTGTTTAAATTGTAATGCATTAAAAAAAAATCACTGGTGTAAATAGATGGTCTTACTGAACACCAGCACTAATTGACAACTAGGCTTCACACTGTTAGCCAGGATGTGTTTACAGCAATGTTAGCATCACCAGAAAGTGATTTTTGCTTTGAAACAACACAAAGTTGGATTACGACTGAATTTAGTCTTGATTTGACTCCAGAGCAGATTGGTCAAGATCCCCTGGAAAATACTGCCCATTGTGGAACCAACTAAGCTTAAAGAATTCATATGAATCACCTTCACGGTCAACACACTTACATTTAAACAGTTAAGAGTTGATCTCTGTGTGCACACACATAAGCAAGGATGCACAGTGCTATCCTCTAGGCAGGGCAATATACATTAAAGCCAGGCAGCATAAATGAGATATTGCCTGGCTGGATCCTGAACGACAGTTACTAATCTAAGCACAGCAACAACAACATAAAAACAACCTCAGACCTCAAGTGTGTCTGCCATAAGCAGATCAGGAACATGGTACTGATTAGAGGTTATGTTAACAACATTCAATCTCCACATTCTAACTAAAATGACAATTTTACAAGAGCCAGGCATAAATTCTTAATATTCAAAGTTTAGTTCCAAGGTTTTTTAATGACATTAGCTGAATGTACAGAATATAGCTAAGACAATAATTAGCTATTCGCATTTTGAGCTTTGTTTTATCATTATAGATAAATATCCATAATGATGAAACCACACTGTATATCTTGACACTTGTTGAATTCATATGAAGTTCTTTGCTAATTTCTATTTTATTTTAGAAACAGGTTAATATCTGTTAAGGCAGCAAGTAAAGAAGGTACTCATACACAAACGTTCCGAGCAACTTTTTAATGTGAGAAGCGTTGGGCGGAATCATCCAGCCCTGTTGGTGGGTATCATGGCGGAAGTGGGGGGAGCAATTCGGCACGAAGGGCAGAAATCGGTTCACACCCGATTGACCATTACCTCGGCGGGAAAAAGCATCAGCCCAGAACCCACGTTTGGACAAATGTGACGTGCAGAAGTCGGGACTTACTGTTAGGGTCTTGCTCAGATTGCGGACATCTGAGGAGGAGAAGATATTGGAGCCCTACAACTACTGGACCCTGGAGGAACACGTGCATCGTTGCTGGGTGGATCCTCATGCACATGGCTCTGCCACGAAGCAGCTCTCAGAAGGTGGGAGGTCTTCGTTGATGCTTCAGGTCTGTCTCAGCCATGGGCTGCTATGGATGATCGGCAAAGGGCAGGGAGAGGAAGATCTAGGTGTGAGTGGGAGAGGAAGGTGTATGGGGGGATGACGGTGTAACGGGGGAGAATGCCGCAAGTGAGGAGGAAGGTGTAAGGGAGGGAGTTCGGAAAGGGGAAGGTGACCGAGGAGGAGGGAGTAAGGGGGTGCTGTCCAGGTGAACGTGCAAGGGAAGAGTCTGTGGAGTCAATGAGGGTGGGAGAGGAAAGTCTAGGTGTGAGTGGGAGAGGAAGGTGTACTGGGGTGGTGAAGATGAGTTTGGGAGGGGGAGGGAGAGGAGGGTGCATGTGGTAGGAGGGAATGGTGAGTGAGACAGGGAGCCGAGAGGGTGAGGGGTACATTGGTAACAGTAGAAAGGGCAGCGAGGGTGATTGGTGGGGACTCGGAGGCAGACATGGACCCTGGGGGTGGGTAAGAGGTGATCAGGGAGGTCAATGAGGGTGGGTTCCTCGAAGGTAAGGAATGTGCACGTTCACCTGGACATCCTGGAATGACAAGTTTGGGTTGGTTGGTGACGTTGGGGAGGTGCAAGGTAATGTCAGGGAGGTCCACAGTGATGGGGAAAGGACAGGGGAGCTGATCGAAGACTTCACGACGACCATGATTTTTAAATCAAAAGTGAGCGGAGCTTTGTGTTGGGTGGGAACAGGTGCTGTATGGGAATGCAGTCGGTGGGTGGAGATGCAGGTCAGCTCAGA
Organism: Carcharodon carcharias; assembly: GCF_017639515.1. NCBI lineage: Eukaryota > Metazoa > Chordata > Chondrichthyes > Lamniformes > Lamnidae > Carcharodon > Carcharodon carcharias. The sequence goes on along the minus strand of NC_054480.1, from coordinate 36,213,594 downwards.
TGGACAACTGAAAGAAAATCCCAGCAGGCAGCATTGAAAATGCGCGGGACAATGAGATGAGTGTGATGGATGATAAATGTGTGTGTGGGAGAGTACTTGCACAAGGTTCCAAAAATCTCCCTCCAGAGTCATTCGTGGAGGTACAGCTGAACTGCTAATCAGGGGGGTGCAGGAGGGGAGCTTGTGAAGCCCGTCAATAAAGCTGAAAGACATTACACACTATTCAGTGAAGGTGAATATATTTTCGGATTATATAGTGACAAAATGTGTTCACCCATGCAACCACTTGTGGTCAGAATTTCTTAACTTTTCTACGCCTTCAATTTCTTCTAATTGCTGCCCTGACATCTGCAGCAGGGGTGGAGAAAGCCTGTGCAACAGTTGGCCCTGTTGCCTCTGATGACTTTGGCATATGCCCTCTAGAGAGTTGATGTCTTGAGGGCCTCGGCTTTTTTGCTGTCCTCCTGTGGGCCAGCTGCTCCTACAGTGACAGAGGACAAGGGTGAGAGGGTCACAGGCAAAGGGGTCTCAAAGGGAGTGGCAGCCCCAGATTCATGAGTGGATGACGCAGGGGTGTCCAGCTCCTCCTCCCTTTGGGTGCCAACGGGCCCAGGCCTGACTCCTTGAGGGGAAGAGCACTTGGAGGGATGTGAAGGTGCCCCGTTTCCCCCTCACATTGCCACTGCAGGAACTCACCCACAGCTACCACAATCGAGTGCAGGTCTGCACGCATCTCCACATTCTGCTGGACCAGGATCTTCATGGCGTCCGGCATCCCTCCCATGGAGACCTCCATGCGCACATGTGGGCACCAGAGAACAACTCTTTCAGGTCACAACCAATTAAACTAAATTAACAAAATAAGGAACAAAGTAAAAGGCAGCCCCTTACAGGGAAACTGCAAATACAAAAGACAAAATTTAAAGGAAACTTCATCAGAGAGCAGGCGAACGCACTCCAACTCGGTTGTAACAGTTCTGCGTGATGTTTCCCTGTCTTTTGCTGACGCTTCACGATGAATTGGAAGGCTGAATCCAGAGGCTCATCATCTGACTCTGACCTCTCAGATGCCTCTTCTCCAGCAGTCCTCCAATTGCTGGGGAGTTTGGCTGAACCTGCCTCCTGTTGCAGACACATGTCCAGTGACCACTGGACTGTGAACCCAAGCCTCTCTGGATCTAGGTCCCACCAAGCTGTGTGTCTCTGTGCTGTGGAGGGAGTGGGTAAGCGTGATGATGGGTCTTCTAGGCTGCTTATTTCCAGCTCTTCAATGGAGGAGGTGCCCTCTTGGCTGGAGTTGAGGGACTGACTGGCTGAGGGTGTCAGTTGCTTGGTAGAGCTCCCTGTTAATCAAAGTACAGCTAATTAGTGCATGGCAGCAGAGTCAAAAGCAGGAGAGAGCACTCACAATTGCATTGAGAGGGGGCTGATATGGCGCAGGATCTTCACATGGGTGACTTCACTGTTGCCGCAAGCACAGTCCATGTCCTCACTGACAAGCTTCTCAAAGTGAGTGAGGGGTCGAACGTGTGCCACTCTATCCCCGGTCTGGGACTTCTCCCTGCTGTTGTGACCAGGCTTCTCATGCATGAAAATAGATGGAGTGAGAGAGCAGGCCGCATGTGACTCTGTGGAATGTTTGGTGAGCGGGGCCATGGGTGAGATGGGGACATAAGCTCCAGAGGATATGAGCCTAATGGAGATGTGAGGGTATGTGAGAAAATTAGTGGTGTTGTCCCTTGAGGTGTGAGAACCCTGTGGATGTGTGAAAGGTTTGTGAGTGAGAGAGTTGAGAGTAATGATGTGGTTAATTTACCCTGGCAGAACAGATGAGAGCATTTATCCTTTTCCTGCACTGGGTGGCTGACCTCCTCTGTGCTCCAGTGGCACTGACTTCTGCTCCCACCACCTCCCAGGCTGGATTGGTGACTCTGGTGGACCTCTTGCGGCCAGAATGGGGGTAGGGGACATCGTAGTGGCCTTCCATTGCGTTAAGCATATCCCCCAAAGAGGCGTCACTAAATTTGGGGCTGCCTTCTTCTTTGCTTTCAGGGTCATCCGTCACCTGGAGCAGTCCTGGTCTGTGGATATGCAATAGGTTGTGCTCTGGTGCACTTTAAATATGGTGCTCCCAGCAAGGAAGCACTGAGGTCATGGTTATGCGAGCAAATCCAAGCCTGCCCTCCAGCTATCTGAAGTGTTTTCCATGAATGCATTATTAACGAGGCAGGATGTGCCGGGAAGGGGACATACAGTGCAAAACCCCGCCATTGTGGCCAGCTGGTAAAACAACTTTTTTTTCACGCCCACTACTGCACTTAGTCCAAATCTGGGACGATTCCATCCGTTGACTTTTTAATGGGCTCATACCAGATTCTATTTTTGTCAGCATTAAGACATAATGATACATTTTAAGGGTATAGTTTTATCCGAATTGAAGAAATTTCATCTCGCTGAACAAAACAAATCGGAATGTTTTAGCGCCTTTTTGTGGCTTATTTAAGTATTGCATTTGGTAATATAAGCAGTGGTTCAGAATTACAAGTATTTTTAACTAAACATTGTAAATATTCTGTGATTTATTAGTGCTATAGATAAAAATCTATTTGTAATAAAATACTATTTGAAAGTAATGGAAAGGTTCCTTAGATATGGTTATCAGAATCTTGTTTGTATCGTTGTGAAAATGTCAGTATTTGGTTGGTGTCCTTTTGACTCATTTTTAAGTCTTGAACTTTAATAATGGTTTTTATCTTTCATGCACTATGCTGTATCCACTTCTACTAATCACTGAAACTATTGGAATATTGTTGAATAGTGTACTTTCAGAACTCTCCCATAACTAAATAATTGAACGTACTAAAATATTTTAAATCAAATAGAAACAAATTATACCCCGAAATGGATAATAAGGAGTGGGTAGCCTCAGCTGCAATGCTACATAAACATTTTGACCACCATGATTCTCAAGTTCAATGAATGCAGAGGTTTCTGATTCCCTATGTTACAGAGGTTTATCTGGCGATAAAAACTTGTAGATTTTCAACAACATGCCTGTCTCCATCTGGAGCCAAAAGCCTTGAACTATTTCATTGTAAAGAAAAAGATGGTAACATCAATACACTGATATGAAAGATGGACATTAGGGACAAGATGATGAACCTTAAGTGCATTAATTCCATTAAGTCAGTTGTAATAGTGAACTTGGAATCAAAATGACCCTGGCAGTTCTCCGCCATTGAAGAATTCTCATTGCAAGTACTTTTAATATAAAAGATGCAAAGTTGTCTAATTTTTCCAATCTGCTGCAGCAAGAGTGGCTTTCTTTCAAATTGGAAAACCCAGGTAAAAGATCAAGGTAGGACACTACCGAGAGCAAAAGGATTGCGAGAAGATGAGCAATTCAATTTTTGTTAAATGGTGCAAGGTTCAGTTTTAAAAGTCTGGATTTCAGCAGAGGAGCAGTGAGGAAGGCAGGTGTGAGGTATTCCAGTTTTTCGAGGTTCTGGGATAGAAAAGGAAATTATGAGATGTGTTGATTTCCACACATAGGATAAGAGTGCATAGGGATAGCATATTTGAAACTCTGGAAAAACTAGATAAAGATTGAAAAGTTATGATTATGGTAGTATCAATAAAAGTAAGATTAGAAAAGTTGTGGCAGAGTCAAGGAAGGTCCATGGCAAGAGATGAGAAAAACATTGTTTTGTAAGTCAACAAACATTTTTTTCTTTCCTGTCCTGGAATCAAGTTTTATGCATCAAGAAGTTTTGTAGATTAACAGGGTTGATGTTACCAGGATATTGGCTTTATGGAATTGGAAAGAAATATTTATCATAGAAGAGGAAACTAGCTATTGCAATTATGAAACAGATAATTGAGTCATAAATATCAATAGATGAAAAACTGAGTATGCCATCAAAGGATATTAAAATCAAAATATAGTGATTCAACTATTTTACTGAACAGGATTGAAGTTGGAGGTAGTCACAAATATGAAGAAGGATCAAATCATTGGGCAACCCAATACAATATTTTGTCCATAATATTTGCATGATTGCTTATGTGAAATCCCTGTGCCAAATTCATTAACAACCATACTAATTAATAATTAGAAATCATTAATTGGTGGTTTGAGCTCTTGTTGTTCAAGAGAAATTCTCATTGAGTCTACTCAAGATATCACTTTCCTACATGTCCACTTCCATGTTATGTTGGAGACTATCCCTTTGCCATTATATGACTTCAAGGTAATACACTCAAAGACTAATCACCTTTTATGCAAAGTGCAGGATTCCAGCTCCATGAATAGGGTTGTATGGACGTTTGCATCTCTGTGGTGTTAAATGCAAATGTCTTCAAGGCCATTGTAATTAAATGTTTTCACATTGGTGCCATTCCACAGGATAGCGACGCCTTACGTTGGATGTCTTGATCAACGTTCCACTGAAGTCTCCTATTATTGTAGAGAAAAACATTTTCTCCATAAGGTAAAGAATTTATCGATTAGTTGTTGACCAAGAGACATGGCTGAGCTAAGCAAGTATAGCTTATATAAAAGCAAAATACTGCGGATGCTGGAAATCTGAAACAAAAACTAAAATAGCTGGAAAAATTCAGCAATTCTGACAGTATCTGTGGAGAGGAATACAGTTAATGTTTCAAGTCCGTATGACTCTTCATCAGAACTAAGGAAATATAGAAATGTGGTGAAATATAAGCTGGTTGAGGGGGGTGGGAAAGGTAGAGCTGGATAAGAGGGCCAATGATAGGTGGAGGCAAAGAAGAGATTGCCAAAGATGTCATGGACAAAAGGACAAAGGGGTGTTCAATATATAGCATTTAACTGGGTGTGAGGTTTGCACAGAGTGTGACACCTTCAAGACAAAGTAGATGGATCTGGACAAACTCGACAATAGAGGCCCACACAAATACAAAACTCTACAACTCCCCTCCGGATGCCATGTAATTGGTATTTCAGCTCAACACGTTGATGAATGATGTAAAAGAAAGGACTTTCCCTGACTTACAGCATCTTTCATTCAGAACCTCAGGGTGTTTCGAAGAGCTTGGGGGCAAGGTTTAATCACAAAGCCACTCTAGCAAGATTAGCAGATTCTGTTACAGGATTCAGACAATTGAGCAATGACATTCAACTGTCCTACTCTGTTGGGTGGTGGGATGATTTTGTCAAGTCTTCCTTTATTATTCATCACCCAGGATAATTCATGACACGTGCAGAAGAGATTGAAAGACTGGACTCTTAGGCTTTGAAAAGGTTAATTTTGATGGACCAGATGTGGCATCAAGCACTCCAGAACCTCAGTTCCCCGCTGACTCTTCAGATGGCGGAAAACAAGACCCTGCCATCCTAAAAATTCAGGTCTAAGTGTCAAGGACTCATGGATTGCTTAACCTTGAAGTTTGAGACTATCTGCATAACTCATTATAGTGTCACTCTCTTCCAGAGCCTGACTTCTCCATAGCATCACATCGTGCAAACCATAACCTTTGTCATTCTGCAATCTTTGTCCTTCAACCTCTCCAAATATATCTATAGAACCTACCACCCAGCCTCATCTTGCGTAAGTCCTGATCAGCTAATTGCCTTTCTTTTCCCTAATGCACACACACTGTTTATCATTCCCTCTGTTCGGGATCATCATCACCATCGTTACTTTCTCCTTAAGAAGCCCATCTTTGAGCTTTTCTTGTTCTTTCCAGCTACTTCCTTTCCCTTGTCTCAGGCCCTTAAACATGTTGACATCTCCCAGCAGTACACTCACCTCTCCTGCAACTCCCTGGGGATGATTTTAATCCTACCCACTCAGCAGAAACTATTTAACTCTAGTTTTCAACCTGCCAACAGCACTGAAAATACCCTCGGGTAAAGTCACTAAAGGTGCCCTTTCGTGTAATAAAAACAAAAAGTGCTGCAAAAACTTAGCAGGTCTGGCAGCACCTGTGGAGAGAGAAACAGAGTAAATATTTCAAGTCTATATGACTCTTCAGAGCTAAAGAGAAGTAGAATTGTGATGTATTTTATACTGTTTAAGAGGGAGTAGAGCAAGATAGAAGGTCAGGGATAGGTGGGAGTTAAGGAGAGATTGACAAAGATGTCATGGACATGACAAGGAAGTGTTAATGGTAGTGGTAAAGACTAAAGAAGGTGCTGCTAGAGGCATAAAGGTAAGTGCAGAATGTGTTAATAGCAAAGCAAGGGTCAGCGTACTGTGAAAGCACAATGTAGAAACCAGTGACAGATGGCCAGGTGGTGGGAGGGGTTGGAAAAAAGATTTTAAAAAGAATAAAAGATTAAAATTAAAAAACTCAAAAAATTGGATTAAAAAGGGGGTAAAGAAGGAGGAGAAAGTTCATGGTCTCAAGTTGTTGAACGCAATGTTAAGTCTGGAAGGTTGTAAAGTGCCTAATAGGAAGATGAGGTGCTGTTCCTCCAGTTTACACTAGGCTTCACTGGAACATTGCAGCAGGCCAAGGATGGACATGTGGGCATGAGAGCAAGGGTGTGTTGAAATGGCAAGTGGCTGGAAGGTCTGGTTCATGCTTGCAGGCTGAGCGAAGGTGTTCCACAAAGCGGTCACCCAGTCTACATTTAGTCTCCCCAATGTAGAGGAGACCGCATTGGGAGCAGCAGATGCAGTAGCCCAAATTGAAGGAGGTGCAAGTGAAGTGCTGCTTCACCTGAAAGGAGTTTGGGGCCTTGGACAGTAGGAAGGAGAAGGTAAAGAGGCAGGTGTTGCACTTCCTGCGATTGCCATGGAGGGAGGATGAAGAGTTAGGAGTGAAGGAGGAGTGGATCAGTGTGTCACAAAGGGAACAGTTCCTATGGACTGCTGACAGTGGGGTGAGGGGATGATGTTTGGTGGTGGCATTATGTTGGATTCAGCGGAAATGGCGGAGGATGATTCTTGAAGTATTAATCTCAAAGTGGATGGACACCCATAGAGTTTAAATTAGACACAGGAGAAGGGGTTTTTATTGTAGCCGAAGAAGTAAAATGGCCCAAACAGATTCCATTGTAACCCTCATCCATTAAATTACAAGATGTTGGGTGGGGGGAGGGGCTAAACTAAAAGTGAAAGGCCGGCTTGTGGTGAAACTGAAATATAAAGATTGAACAATCCTCAAACCTCTATGGCATTCAAAATTAAGAATGCTCTCTACTAAGCAGGAAGGCATGCCTAAAACTGAAATTAATCTGTAAGGTGGATGAAGTTGCTGTTGAGAATTACAGCACTACACTCAAACAAATTCCAAAATTATTCACAGGGCTGGGAAAATTATAGACTGAGTACCACATTACCCTACGAGCTGACGCTAAACCAATTTACCCCAAAGAACCCACTCTTGGACAAAGTCAATTGCGAAGTAGAAAGAAGAAGGGGTTATAACTCAATGGTCACCATGCTAACAAAATGGTGTTCAGGAATGGTTAAGGTCCCAAAACCAAGCAGCTCTAAGATTCTGTGTGGATTTAACTCAGCTAAGCAGAGCAGCGGAACGTGAGATCCACGTGATGGCCTCCATGGATAAGAGCCTTTTATTTACCAAATCAGATGTGAACAGTGGATTTTGGCAGGTCTGGGGGATGTACACTTTCAATTGCAAAAATACAGCAAGCTTAGGCCAATCAACTATGCCTCTAGGTCACTGACAGAAATGGAACAAGGATATGCCACAATAGAAAATGCTTTGACAGCAATGTGGGCATGTGAAAATCTTTCTGATTATGTTTCAAAACCAAAACAGACCAAAAACTTCTAGTCACTCTTCTGAACATGAAAGAAATTGTGAAGATGCTGCCTAGAACCCAGGATTTCAGATTAGGACTGATAAGATATGACTCCATCACAGAGTGTGTGCAAAGAAAATGTCAAATGACAGCAGACACACTTTCACAAATACCATCAGAAGGAACTGAACAAGAGGATTTAGACTTCAGGTAGGTTGAAGTATATACACCATTAATCACTTAGCACTTACCATATACTGCAAGAAAGTTGCAGGAAATAAAGCAAGCCCACAAACGGAATGAAGAATGTCTTCAAATCCGAGAATATCGTCTGGAAGGATTGCCAGATTATATCTCCAGTAATCCGATGCTATGCCAGTATTTTGAACAGTGGAAGCACCTCACTGTCATTGACAAATTACTCATCTTCAATGAGAGATCAATTATACTGAGAGCCCTTCGGCTTGATAAGCTTCAAAGACTTCAAGAAAATTAAGGAATTACAATGTATTGTGCGAGGGTGCAACAATCAATCTGGTGGCCAGGTATTACTTACTCTATAGAAGAAATTATTTCTAACTGTATTACTTGTACCATAAACAGCCAGGAGCAAAAGGAACCACAATTGCATTCTTCATTTCCATCGAGGCTATGGGAGAGCCTGGGAATGAACTTATTTGAATTTAAGAGGAAAACCTCCCTTATCATTATTGATTATGAATCACAGTGGATTGACGTAAACTGATTCTGTCATAATACTATGCAATCAATCATTCCCTCAAGAGAATTTATTTAACGCATGGCATTCCAGACATTGTAATATCTGATAATGGACTGCAACCTGCAAATGAGCAATTCCAAAATTTGAAACAACATGGCTTTGTTCATGTATCCAGTTCACCTCGCTATACTCAAGCAAAAGAGGGGCCGAGAGACGAGTATGAACCATTAGCTAATTATTAAAGATAAACAAAGACTATAATCTAGCTCTAGAGTTATTGATCTTCACCACTACAGAATGGTTTCTCACCATCAGAATTACTAATGGTAGGAGACTGAGAACACAGCTTCCAACTCTGACACAAAAATTCAAACCCAATGTCACCACGAATGCCCAAGAGAGGGAAAAAAAAATGAGGAAGAGCAGAAAAGCAACCAAGTTTGGAACTTTAATCAAAGGCACACAGCACGTGAGACACCTGTGCAGAAGAAGAGACTATGGGTCTGGGACCCACAGAGGGAAGGTACAATTATTGAAAAAAATTGCACAACCAGGATCATACAGGGTTGAGACAGGCCAGGGTATCATAAGGAGAAACCACAGCACCTTAATATCCTGAAAAAGAAAGTCAATAGACATTTAACTTTACTACTCAGACCCTGAAGAAGAGGAAACTACAAGCTCTACAGTCACCCAGGGGAAGAACACTCACACCAACAGAAGGGAGAGTACATAATGTCATTGACCTCAAAGAGATCCGAACAAGATCAGGGAGATATGTCAAAGCACCTCAGAGACTAACGTTGTGCAGTCTGAGACTTTGGGGAAAGATGTAGGAGAATGCAAATATGATAGGGATAAAGGCTTGTGGGGGGCGGGTGGTGGGGGGGTAGATGTATGTAAAGGGTTAACATCAGAAGCATACATGATGATGTAAAAATGTCAGATCACATGACAGTAGTAAGCAAAATCTTGGAGAGGAGAAGCTCTTACCTTATGTGGAGCTCCAATTGTGTAAATACTTGCTATAAACAAACAGTTCTGGTTAAAAAGAGTATGGACTGAAACAGCATACTTTTGGGAGACACCTCCCACACAACGCAACACGCGCCTGGACACACACAAAACTAGTTGATGTACAATGAGAATAATAACAGGAACCATCAGACCAACAAACACCAACTGGCTTCTCAAATGTATAGCCTCCTTACGTCAGGTGTCATATTGCAGCAAATATTCTGCTTCTGAAAATCCTAGAAATGACACAACTGTCACTTTCCCAAGATATATTGGGGGCTCTTTTTTTGTTGCCTCACTATAGTGAACAGAATGGTGACAAACTGCTTCCTCTGGATTCAATTCCTTCCTCAGCACTTTGCCTAATGAGTGACTGCCTAGCATTGAGCTGTTACACTATGCCTACCTGAAGCTCAAACAGGAGCTAACATGGTGCCTTCATCTCGTGTTTCTTAACTCATTGCCTTACAATCATCATATAAAAACCCTCAAATGGAATCTAATTGTTTGTTGTTTACCTCTATCAGTGATCCCTCACCACTCCACCCTACAACCCCCTTCCCCATCACTTTTGACATGCAGGCTCCTGGATATTGCTATATTTCATGCTAACCAGATGTCACTCTCAATTTGTGTTTTTTTTAAACTGGAAAATAGCCCATAATGACCAGAAGACTTTGGTTACTGGTGGAATCCTAACTTTGTTTGTTTAGATACATGGAGAGTGGCTTCTGAACAGAGTGCAGGAGTCAGTGATGAACTTTTAACAAAAGAATAAAGCCTTTATTCAACAAGAAAAGATAAACAATATTACAATACTCCTTCACCCACAGCTATACCTTTACAGATATGTACAGATTTGTAAGGATAACACAAGTTACAAAAGCTAACTTATACTCTAATGTTCACAGTGAGTACAGTCCATGTAAACCAATTGGCAACCTGTGGTCAGACTCACCACACTCTGAAACCAACTGACAGATGCCACCTCAAACAGATGCTATCGATCTCTCCTCAACTCTCCCAGATGCTTCTTACACTGTGAGCCAACCAGTCTCACTTAACTCCATCTTTCACGAGGGTTTCCAATCTCCACTCTCCAATAACTTGCCTTGGAATCTTCTCACAAACCAAAACTCTCAGACACCTTCCGCAAGGGTTCACCTGCAGAGTTTCAAACTCTCCTTCCGATGTTCCTCTCCCCTGGGTCACCACATGCATTCAAATTTTCCTCCATGGACTCTCACTGATTTGGCCATCAACAGTACCAATGGCTTCACATGCCCTTAGCAAAGAGTTACAGACCTTAAGTTGGCTCTTTGGACCTTCTGACTTCTCTCAAACCTTTATATCACTTTGACTCTGCTTCCTGCAGCTTGAAGCTTGGAGCCTTTCTCTGCCCTTTACTCTTAATAGGACCTTTTCCAGGTTCCTGCCCTTCCTTTGACTGGGAGGCCTGCTTGGAATTTTCTCCTGTTCCACTCCCCTGGATTCTTGGCGACTTTCTTCTTTAGCTTATGGCTGGCTATCTGTCCCCTTTGCTCTAGTCTCTCCCTGGCAGCTACTTTCAACCAAGGTTAGCTTGGAACTGGCTAGCTGAGCCATCCAGGCTGCTTCTGCCTGGCAGCTGTCTTCAAAACTGAACTCAAAAATTGCCTTTCCAGTTTCTTGTGTGGTGTCTGTGGGAGGGACCTGCCTCTCTGGACCTCTGTTGCTAGGCATCAGCCCAGTTTTCTACACTTGTGTTTTCTTAACTTCTTTTAGTCGTAAACTCTCATTAGAAATGCAGGCACCTTTTAAAGTGAAACTAAAACTCAACTTGACCTTTTCTTAACACAGATACAGAAATACAAATCAAACTTAAATATTAAAGCGAAAACTCATTCCTAACACCCACAAACACCAATATAACTTACTCAATTATCTCTATTTCCGAACACTAGTTTTGAATATAATCAAGTAATGTGGTAATATTATTTAAATTATTGTGCCTACAGACATTTGGCCTGGTTTGGAAGTGGCATTAATGAGGTGGTGTGAATGGGAGCTGTAAGACCTGATGTCCACAGAGAAAGTCCTGTACATGGTGGCATATTTTTAATGAGAAGGGGACGCAGTATACCAAATATCATGTAAATCCACCAAAATAGTAATGTGGAGATCTCAGAACCCATAGATATTGCTCTCTTCATTCTATCACCCAGTACTTAAATTCTACCAAAGCCTATGCATTTAAATGGTGGGTTGGCTCCAGGCCTCTGTTTACTCTAGGTTGCTCTACATTGATGAGAAGCCCTCTCTCATATTGCCACAAAGGATAGCATCGGATTTTGCTGCCAGCCTGCCATTGACTAAACATTTTTGGAGGGGTTTTGAAGTATCTGCATATCAATGTGATGCTCTGCTAGTAATGGCATTTTGTTCACAGCGGCATCACATTGATGATTGTTCAAATGCTTTTGAGTAAAGGGCTGACATTTCCTTAGCTTCTGCTCAGTAACATTCTTCTTAACTTCTATTAACTCTTTCGCTGGCTTCCCTGTGTTGTGCAGCACCCAAAGCCCACTCCTCATCTATTCTATCTATTGCTTCCTGAGTAATTCTATCTGGGCCAATGAGCGTGATTGAGAGAGTGGATAATTTTCTGTTGAGTGCCCCTGTTGTTGAGGTTGTCAATATGGGATCACTTTTTCTGCTTATTTCTTGCATCCAAATCCTGTGGGGAGAAATATGACAGAGAAATGAAATGAGTTTCCTGCTTCCTTCCTGAACTGCTCAGCTAATGGCAGAAAACCTAATTTCTTTTTTTGCTCTTTGAATATTAGCACTTATTCTGCACAAAGCAATTGAGGATACAGGAATTTCTACATTCCCATCTCCTATCACCTCAGCTAAATGGGATCTCAATTTCCTCCTTCTCTGTTCCTGTTCCTGCCGTAAATGTCTATTAACCCGGTATCATGGACAATGCCAGCATTTATTGTCCATCTCTAATTATCCTTGAGAAGATTGTGGTGAGTCATCTTGAATCACTGCAGTCTGTGTGGCAAAGGTACTCCCAAAGTCCCATTGGGGAGTTCTAGGATTTTGACCTGGTGATATGTTTCCAAGTCAAGATGGTGTATGACTTGGACCCTGCTGCCCTCAAACTTTTAGGGGGTAGGAGCTGTGGGTTAGGGAGGTGCTGTCAAAGAAACTTTGGCAAGTCTTATAGATGGCATGTACTGTAGCCACATTATAGAGTGATGGTGGAAATGGATGTTTAGGGTGATGGGTGGGGGTCTAATCAAGTGAACTGCTTTGTCCTGAATGTTGTCAAGCTTCTTCATTGTTGTAGAATCCAGAATCAACCAGGCAAGTGAGGAGAATTAAATCACAATTCTGACTTGTGTCCTGCAGGCGGTGGAAAGAATTTTAGAAATCAGTTGGTGAGTCACTTGCTACAGAATACCCAATTTCTGATCTGCCCTTGTAGCCACAGTATTTATGTGGTTGGTCCAATTAAGTTTTTGGTCAATGGTAACCCCCAGGATGGTGATGGTGGGGGAATTTATGATGGTAAAGCTATTGAACATAATGAGGAAATGGTTAGATTCCCTTTTTGTTGATGTTCATTGCCTGGCACTTGTGTAGCTTGTATGTCACTTGCCACTTATCAGCCCAAGCCGGGATGTTGTCCAGATCTTGTTGCATACAGGCATGGACAGCTCATTAACTGAGGAATTTGAATGGAACTGAACACTGTGCAATCATCAGCAATCTTATGATGGAAGGAAGGCCATTGACAAAGCAGCTGAAGATGGTTGAACCTTGGACACTACCCTGAGGTACCCCTACAGTGATATCTTGTGGCTAAGAAGTTTGGCCTCCAAAAACCACAACCATCTTCCTTCATGCTAAGTATAAGTGCAGCCAGGAGAGATCTTTCTCTTCTGATCCACATTGACTCCAATTTTAATAGGACTTCTTTGTGCTCCAAACGCTGCCTTGATGTCAAGGGCAGTCATATTCATGTCAGCTCTTAGTCCATTTTTAGACCAAGGTAGTAATGAGGTCTGGAACCAATTGGTCCTGGTGAAATCCAAACTGAGTACGAATGAGAAGATTATTGCAAGTGCAACTTGATAGCACTGTTGACGACACCTTTCATCACTTTGCTGATGATTGAGAGTAAACCGATGGGGTGGTAGTTGGTGACATTGATTTGACCTACTTTTTCTGGACAGGACACAACTGGGCAATTTCCCACTTTGTTGGGTAGATGCCAGTGTTACAACTGTACTGGAACAGTTTGACTAGAGATGGGGCTATTTCAGGAGCATAATTTTTTAGCACCACTGTTAAGATATTCTTGGGGACCATAACCTTTGCTGTTTCCAGTGCGCTCAGTTGTTTCTTGATATAATTTGGATTGAAATGAATGAGGTAAAGATTAGTAGTTGTGTTGGTGAGGCTCTTAGGAGGCTGAGATGGATCATCAATTTGGCATTTCTGGCTAAAAATAGCTGTGAATGTTTTAATCGTATCTTTTGTCCTCGAGCTGAGCTTTGCCATGGTTGAGTTTGGGGATGTCCATGGAGGTGGGTGGCCAGTAGTTTGGTGAGAATAGGTTTGAAGAGCAGGATACATGTCTCATGGGCAAGATGAGCATGGAGTATGTGTGAGGTAAAAGAGAAACTAGAGAAATATGTGAATTCAAGGCTAGGGCAGGGGCAACCTTAGGGAAAGTTTGACTTGATGCACTAGGGGAAGGAAGAAACTGGCTGAGGCAGTTGAATGGGTGGTCTCGATCTTAGTGACAAATAAATCTATAAGTTCCTCACAATTGTTGGAAGGGTGTGGAGGAGCTGGGTCAGGGGTTTAAAAAAAAGTTTTTCACTGGAGAAACCGAGGGTTATCTTTGCATCCCAGGATGACCCTGAAATAACAATCTATTTTGATAGAGGAGAGCAGAACCCAATAGTGCTTTATGTGGTCCAGCTGGGAATTCTGCAGAGTAACTAACCTCCTGTCTCCTCAAAGTCTGTACACCATCTACAAGGCACAAAGTCAGGAGTGTAATGGAATACTCTCCATTTGTCTCGATGAGTGCAGCTCCAACAACATTCGAGAAGCTTGACACCATCCAGGACAAAGCAGCCGCTTGATTGGCACACCATCCACCACCTTCATCAGTCACTTCCTCCACCACCGATGCACAGTGGCAACAGTATGTACCATCTACAAGATGCACTGTAGCAACTCACCAAGTCTCCTTCAACAGCACCTTTCAAACCTGTGATCCCTGCCACCTACAAGGATAAGGGCAGCAGACACATGGGAACACCACTATTTGCAAGTTTCCCTCCAAGTCACACACATCCTGACTTGGAAACATATCGCCGTTCACTGTTGCTGAGTCAAGATCCTGGAACTCCCTTCCGAACCCTACATGCACTGCAGTGGCAACAGAAGGCAACTCACCACCATCAAAGTTGGAGGTTAGAGTATAATTGAACAAATCAGTAGCTGTCGTAAAGGCATTTGGAATTTTATAGGTCCATTATAATTGATTTGGGGGAGATCTTTTACCAGGAATAAGTACAGAAGGAAGTGGGATTGAAAAGGGGGGAGGGAGATGTGAATGGAGAGCAATTCAAGGAACTGAATGCTCTGTGATTGATACAATGGGTGCAGAGAGACCAAGCGAGGTGACAAGGTCAAGGGGATAGCCATGAATATGAGTAAAGGAGTATATGGAGGAAAAGTTTAAAGGAGTGTACGAGTGCTGTGAGCTCAGAAGAAATCATCAAGGATGAGAATTTATTACATGCAGAAGTTGAGGGTGGAAAACGATGATATCTCAGTGGGAAACTTGATGTGGTAGAGAATAAGGATTTTAAAGGAGAAAGAGGGATGGAACATTGTGAGATGCTCCAAGGAGTTTAAGGTTCCAGCGTAGGGGACAGGCCAAGATAATGGCTTGGAGATAAGAGCCACATGATAACCATGATGGTCTGGGCAGAGCAAGCAATGGAAGATATAGCTTGCCAGGGATACTTCATTAAGGGGAAAGGGGTTATCATCACCCATCAGCCAAGTTTTCATCAAGGCCACGAGGCAAATGCAATTATCCACAATAAACACACAGATGGCAAGTGAATGGAGGGAGATGCGGAAAGGGGTGGTGAGAACTCATCAACTGGCAGAGTTTATAGGGTAAGGGGTGTTAAATAATTGTTCCATAAGATAGCGCCTGTATACCTGTATTTCAATTGAGTTCACAGTTTACTATTAGGTTTGTTAGCACACTTTTAAAATTAATATCAGTTTAATGCTAATATCAGTGCTGCTTGATCGACACCTCATTCACAACCTTAAACTTTCATTCCCTGCACTGCTGGCGTACAGTGGCAGCAGTGTGTAGCATCTAAAAGATGCACAGCAACGCGCCAAGCCTCCTTTGATAGTACCCTCCAGACCCGTCACCCATACCACCTAGTAGAATAAGGGCAGCAGACACACGGGAACACCACCACTTGCAAGTTCCCATCCAAGTCACACACCATCCTGACTTGGAAATATATTGCCTTCACTGTCGGTGTGTCAAATTCCTGGAACTCCCTCCCTAACAGCACTTTAAGTGCACCTTCATCAGGTGGACTGCAGAGGTTCAAGAAAACAGCTCACCACCATCTCTTCAGGGCAATTAAGGATGGACAATAAATGCTTACCAGCAACACACATCCCAAGTTTCAACCCTGTGTTCAAAGCTGAACTGTGGATAGGTGATTCGTGGGTTTTTTCTCCATTATTTATGAAATAATGAAAGGTATGTGACTATCCAGTTCAATTTCAAAAGGCATCTGCAGTCAGTGCCTGGTCTGTTCTTGGGAAGGAAAATCAAGACCATTCCAACATACTGGTCAAGCAGAATACACTTTGCCTGTTCTGATCTGAACCATATCTGTATTTGCAAGTTTGTTAATTTTAAATAAACTGCGTGCATCTCAGCCATACACTGTCACCTCCAGCCCCACCAACCCCCCACTTCTCCAGGCAGAGTTTTGCACCTGGAAATGGAGGCAGAACCTGTTACTCTAAGCCTGAAAGGTCAAAAACAATAGTAATGGCTGCTGAACAAAAACAGAATTACCTGGAAAAACTCAGCAGGTCTGGCGGAGAAGAAAAGAGTTGACGTTTCGAGTCCTCATGACCCTTCAACAGGTCATGAGGACTCGAAACGTCAACTCTTCTTCTCTGTCGATGCTGCCAGACCTGCTGAGTTTTTCTAGGTAATTCTGTTTTTGTTTTGGATTTCCAGCATCCGCAGTTTTTTTGTTTTTATCTATAGTAATGGCTGCTGGCTTTGCAGCCTTCTGGCTGCTGACCAAGAACAGCAGCCAAAAGGCCTCGAGTGCAGATTCTCTTCTTTCTGCACTGACAAAAGGAAATATTTACCTTCTTCCCAGATTCAATAGATGGCAGTATGGCCTTGCTCAGATGCTTTGCTCTGAGAAGGGCTGGGCTCAAAATCTACTGTGCATTTCTTTTGGACAATCCTCCAATGGGCACAAAGCTGGCATTCAGAGAGAGAGAGAAAAAAGAGATGGAATTAGCCTCATTTCATACAAGCATAGTCCCAGAAATTAGAGCGATCCTAAAGTTACAAAACATGGGTGGAGTAATAGGATTGAGTTTTTGCCTGCTCGTCTTCAGTTTTGCAAACAGGGTTTGAAAATTCGCAAGGCATAAAAAAGCTTTACAATTGGAGCTAGGCCATTAGCAGTGAAATCAGGAAACATTTTTCTCAGTTATGTAAACCTGCCGGGATCCTTAAAAAAAAGGAAAAGTTAATTTTTAGTTAGCAATTTTATGAAGTACATACATGATGAAATTAACCCTTTTTGACCCTCAAGTATAGAATTTTACCATAGTTTGCACTTCATGGTATTGTTGCATTGCAGCAAGTATAGTAAATTCTATTTACAAAATGTTAGTTCTATATTGGTATTATAGAATACAGAAGGCCATTTGGTTCACTATGTCCATACCAACTCATTTAAAAAGCTATTGAGTTAATTCTGGTTCTTTTCCCACAGCCCTGCACATTTTTCCTTTTCAAGTATATATCCAATGCCCTTTTGAGGAAGCACTGGACTGATGGAAGTGCCATCTTTCAAATAAATGTTAAACTGACACCCCCATGTACCCTCTCATCGAGACATAAAAGTACCCCCATGTCAGTATTCGAACAACAGGGAATGTCCTAGCCAATATTTATCCCTCAGCCAACAACTAAAACAGATTACAAGAACAAACCACTGCAGATGAAAATCTGAAATAGAAAAAGGAAATGCTGGAAAGTCATTGACCTGAAACAGGTGATGCCAAAACTGCTGAGTATTTCCAGCATTTTCTGGTTTTACCTAAAACAAATTATCTGGCCCTTATCGTATTATTGCTTTTGGGACCTTGCTGTGTGCCATATTCAGTAACTTCAAAGGCTGTAAAGTGCATTGGGACATCCTGAAGTTGTGAAATGAATCTGCTTCCAACACCCTTTTGTGCTATGCATTCTAGATCATAAGCTGCATAATTTATTTATTTTTCATTTGTATATTTTCCATGTAATGATTTTTCAAAGACAAAAGCAGGAACTCTTAGGTAAAATTGAATATGATTCTACAATCAAGTATAACTCACATTATTAGTCTAGTGTTCCTGTTCATTCGAATACCTCTGAGCTGAGTGTAATGTTGTCACAGACTTGATTCATTTTGAAAGTTGTTTTTACATGCTTATTTTAAAACATTCCTGTAGCTAGACCTGACAGAACCAGATGCCTCCTGGCTGCTTGATCATGTGAAAGAAAGAGGATATCTGAGTTGACCCTAGAGGCAATTCAAAATCTCTTTAATGCAAACTTATCAGCAATATGCATGATGCCAATCAGAAAAATGAGGTTGAATTCAATGTCACACTTCCTTCCATTTATAATGCAACATGCATTGGATCAATCTGAGCAGAAAATATAACTGTTTATTTCCTTTTTGGTTCCTTCTGTGCAAGTTACTTCAGTGCAAGCTAGTCCTGCAGTAGATTAGAGGAAGAGCAAACACCTTAGTTGGAACATAAAAGGGCCGAAAGGGAAACCAAAAGTGTTCTCAGTAAAACACGAACATGATTTATAGCTGATATGTTTACTGTTATTTATATATGGGAAAATAATTTTTCACGGTAGTAACTTGACACAATAAGTGGGAAAAAGCTACCTTTGAAAGGACAGATATAAAGATCAAATTGGTACTTAAATTTCTAAATTGATGCAATTTGATAATTACCAAAAGTTCCACTTCGAGCCATTTGTAATTTTTGTTTCGAATCAGGGGATCTAATGGATATTTACAAAATTTTAAAAGGTTTAGAGAAGGTGAGCAGTGAACAGCTCTTTCCACTGATTGGGTAACAAGTAGCTGTAGATCAAAAGAGGAAATTACGAGCTTTCATAAAGGCCATAGAACAGGAAATGCTTTTCTGCACAGATGGTTATTGAAACAAAGATACTGGGAAACAATTTAACTTACTCACAAAATATGTAGCAAATCAGCGTAGTGATTGCTTTGCATGCCAGCCTGAGGCCTCTGACAAATTCAGCCTCCTTCAATAGATGACCAGATAATTTTCTTTTGTGTGATGTTGTTTGATGGATAAATATTGGCCAGGGATAATGCTAATGCTGTTCTTCAAAATAGTGTCATGGAATCTTTTCATCCGCCTTAAACAGCAGACAAGGCCGAGGTTTAACATCTCATCCCAAGGACAGCATCTCTGACAATGTAGCACTGCCTCAGTGGAGGTCAGCCTAAATTTTGTGTGTAAATCTCTGGAGTGGGCTGGGCCTTGAACCTACAACCGATTGGCTCAGAGGTGAGGGTGCTACCAACTAAACCATGGCTGCAGTATACACTGTACAACTGAATTAGTTTTTTTTTGTTCCAAGAACTTTCTGACTACAAGCATTTCTAATAATCCAGATAGATACCTTTAGTTGTAAGTGATACTTATGTTTTGAGCATGCAACAGCTGGAAAACCTCTGCCCCAATATATATGACAGTCTACTCCACCAGTACTTTGTGTGCACTAGTAAAGTTGAAACCATAACTGAACTGCAAGCTTCGTAATCATTCAAGAGATTTTAGAAGTCCTGGTGAAATTCTGATTCAAAAATTCATGTGGTCATATTAACTCAGACATTTGGATTATAGTAATATAAATGTAAATAAAATAATGGTTGTTACCAAACAACTGTTGGCATATAATTTGTGGGTATAACTAAACAGAAATCTAATTTATTTCATGCCATTTTAATGAACTTAGCTGTGCCATGGAAGACTTAAGTCTCAATTTTAATCCTGGGGGCAAATGAGTGTGATGGATTAAAATGGTAGCCAAGAGGTTTGCTCCCCCAACATTTTAACTCGGCAAAAATATTTTTCAAGTGGGCAACACACCACAGTCATGCAAGATCGATTAACATTCAAAGGTTTTGATCTGAATTATATCAGTTCTTCAACACAATTTTAACTAGAAATATCTGACTGCATGGTACCAAAGCCACCACTCTGAATAATTTTGTGCATTTTCTTTGATAAAAGAGCAGGAATTCCATAAGGCTTGCCTCTCTCTCTCTCCCAGCATTGGCATCTGTTTGGAAATGTCTTATGCCGGGGTAGTCCTTTTGAATATTTGCTCCTATCCTCCAACCTGGATGTAATTCCCACCAATGAACAAGAGACAGTTTAGAACATTTCCAATTAAGACTTTAGTTAAAATGGCCTGGGTATTACGCTCGATTCTCCATGCGGTTTCCCATCCATCCTGCACCCCATTTGCCTTGATAATACTTCAGGCTAAAACCAGGCTTAGCATTTGAATCGAAAACTCGTTAACCTTTGGTGCCAGCTTATTTCTAGTTTGACCAGATTATGATTGGCATTCAGCAGAGGCCAAAGGAAGGAAAAGAACCTTTATTACAATGCCTCCTTATGATCTACTGCAATTCTAAACACACCCCGAAACCAGTTCATAACACCCAGTTTAGTAGTCTTAATTAGTATAGATCTAGGTACAGTATACACAATTAGGGGAGCTGTTTGATTGGAATATAACGTCAAAACAACTAAGGAAAACTATAGAGAAAGAAATTCTGATTTCAGGATGTGGGCAGTAAATCAACTATTTGATGAACAAAAAGTAATTGTAATACTTAATGTTGCAATAGTCAATATGTAGGACAATTGTGTACTTTTATACAACAAAAACTGTGAAAGATTATGTGAATTAGGTTATTAGGGGTGAATGCATTCACACAGTAACATCTGAGAGAGGCTGGGGGTAGGCATGTTAGTTTCAGACTGATGCTACATTTACAGTGTACATGCACCATAAAGATAGCATCAGAACATGCCTGACCCGACACCAGAAGGAAGCTGTGCAAGACTCCCTGGGGAGGGTGGTCTCACACCACTTTGATTTGGAATTAGTTCTGACCTTGGCAATTGATTTGCATTCCAAGTTTAGCAATGGTGTGAAGCAGTTTCTGTTTCACATCGACACTAAAACATGAATACACCTCCAAACTTACTACTGGGAAAAATACTTTTTTCCGGTAACATTGAATTGTTGACCTATTTTGATACACAAAAATTTCTTGCAACATTGAAAACAATCATTTAAATAGTTAAGTAACATTGTATCTTTACAATTACAATATAGTATTAAAATTAAAGCATTGGCCATCGCTGGCAATAGATGGCATTGTTAAATGATCAGTGCTTGTGCCTCAGCTATTTATAGTCTATATCAATGACTTAGATGAGGGGGCAAGTGTAACATATCCAAATTTACTGACTAGGTGTGAAAGTAAGCTGCAAGGAGGATGCAAAGAGGCAAAGTGATATAGACCCGCTAAATTGATTGGGCAAGAAAGTGGCAAATGGAATATAATGCGCAAAAGCATAAACTTATTCTCTTTGGTAGGAAGAATGGAAAAACAAAATAGTTTTTAAATAGTGACAGACAGTAAATGTTTGGATTCACAGGTATTTTGGGGGCCCTTGTACATGAATCACAAAGTTAACTTGTATGTACAACAAGCAATGAGGAAAGCAAGTGGTATGTTAGCCCTTATTGCAATTTCTGGTGAAGAGCCATTGACCCGAAACGTTAACTCTATTTTTCTCTCCAGATGCTGCCTGACCCTGCTGAGTATTTCCAACGTTGTTTGCTTTTTATTTCGAATTCCAGCATCCGCAGTACTTTGCTTTTGTTTTATTACAAGGGGTTGCAGTAAAAGAGAAAGGAAATCTTTCTGCGATTATATAGGGCTTTGGGAACAGTTTTGGTCTCCTTACCCAAGGAAGGATATGCTTGCCTTGGAGGAGGGTGCAATGACAGTTCACAAGATTGATTCCTGTAATGAGATGGCTGTCCTATAAGGAGAAATTGTGTAGAGTAGGCATATATACTCTAGATTTTAGAAGAACGTGAGGTGATCTTACTGAAAGGTATAAAATTCTTAAGAGGGCTTGACATTGTAGATGCTGAGGTCATAATCTCAAGACAAAGGGTCACCAATTTAGGACTAAAATGAGGAGAAATTTGATCACTCAGTGAATCTTTAGGATTCTCTACCTTAGAGGGCTGTGGATGGTAAGTTGTTGAGTATATTCAAGACTGAGATGGATGGATTTTTGGGCACTAAGGGAAACAAGGGATATGGAGATAAGGCAGGAATTGACGTAGAAGTTCAGCAACAATTTCACTGAATGGCAAAGCAGTCTCGATGGACCATATCACCTACTCCTGCTTCTATTTCTTATGTTCATAATAGTTGATCCTGATTCCTCACCAATCACCAACCAGCCACCTCTGCTGGAAGTGCATGCATTGAAGATCAGTTAAGAACTGCATTAGGCTTGCGATAACACCCACATTTCACACATAAATAACGACCATTTGGATGATGGGCTGGAAGGTTATCGGTATCCTCTAATCCACACCTTGGCAAGGATTCCACACCTCAAATGGAGGAAAGGAAAGGGAAAAAATAGAGAGAAAAAATTCTTCATAATTTTAATTGGATTAACAGAAAGATTGCCTCAATTTGCATGAGTCTTTTTAGTTTTTGCATTATTAAAAATGTCTCAGCTGCCTTCAATTTACAATATAGGAATTATATGTAATAATGTGAACATATCCAGCTGATATTCCTTAAAAAACCTGCAGTCTACATCTAAATACCTCTGCAAAGATACCAGTACACTACCCAGAAGACCATTCCAGGTCTTAATTACTCCTGTGGAAAAAACATTTCCTCAAATCAATTCTGAACTTTATCATCTTTTTGTACTTGTATCCCTTCGGTTAATAGTTATGGTTTAATTTGAATTCGTACTTAGGACTAACCCTTTCTTTTCCACCTTGTATCTTACATACTTCTCATTCACCTCCTTTCAAGTTCATTTTTTTCCAATATTTCCTCACAACTTGTATCTTAAGAATAAGCATCACTTCTGGGGTTTTGCAGATTCTCTTGTGCCTTGCTGTACATGTTATTCAATTTATGTCTTAACCAGGGCATTTCAGCAGGATACTTTAAACTTGGGCGCAAAATAGTGCAGTGTCCTCTTTTACTTTGCAGACTTCTACTCTTTCTGATAAGCATAGAGTCTTATTATTCCAGCACATTTTCAACCTTGCCTCTAGTCTAGGCCTTTCAAGGCAAAGACTAAGCAGCATTGGCTGAAAAGGCCACAAGATTAGTCCAGCTAAAAGCCAAGTCGGGCCAATCTTCATTTAGCAGAACTTCCATGTTAAAATAGTTAGCCCATTGGGATATTTATTTACATGCTTTTAGCTGCCTTCATGATTCAATGGTTGCATCCATTCTCAATGTTTCATTACTTTCCTTGGTAAGAAACCAACTGAACCTGTTATTTTAAAGAAGGGGGAACTATATCTAGTCACTGTCGTATCTGTTAATAGAAATTGCATACACACACATTTGTATAAAAATGGTTAGGTTGAAAAGGAGATTATATTTTTACATTTCTAAATACTGATAGCAGACTTTTCTTTAAAGTGGAAATGCAACGCCCCCTTTTGATCTGTTTCTCTGAGGGCCATCCATCAAACATGATTCAATGGGTTGGTGATTTACTTAGATACCTCTGCCAATATTGTTCTGCACCACACTGCAGTGATATTCAGTTGTTCGGGCCATTAAACTGAATTTTTTTTAGATGGATTCACTAACATTGTTTGCACATATCTGTATTTTTTCAGTTTTTCTAATTTGACAATTGTGTTCACAGCGAGTATACTTGATGAGTGTAAGTGCTCTTGATTACTTCAGTATTAAGATAAAATCAACTCTAACTGCTACTCACATCTTGCTAGATTTCATTTCTGTCATGTAATCAAAATGTGATTAATTCAACAATTTCTTTCTCAGTTTGAAAATCTGCTTAAGGGCATTCTAGTTCATCAAACAGGAACAATGCAGTATTCTAACATAAGCAAACAGTTTCTTTCAGGCATTGCTAATACAGGATTTTATGATACCCAAAGCACAAGTTCTAGGACTATGAATGGTATTACTTAACTTTAAAAAAGACTGACATGCTCCTCCAAAGTGTAGATTCCTGAGAGAGAGCGCAAAGCTATGATTCCCATTGTATTGTTACAGCTCCAGAATGTTCAATGAAACTATCCCATGTATAACATTACTTTTCAATATTTTCAAATGGATAAAGTGAAACAATGGATTCAAAGTCACCTTTTTGCATTTATATAAATGACTGGGAATCAACTTTTTGCATCCATGTGTAGAGCAGTAATTTAGATGTAACTGAGAGAAAGCAGTCAGTGTAACATAAGACTTAAGAGCCATAACGATCCATGGCAATCCTTCATTATTTTACCCTGTGCAAAATTCCATAGCTGGCGGTTTTTAAACAATTGTTCTGTGTTTGATATGCTACTCTCAAAAGCAGTGCATATGGCCACTTGTATAAAGGTATACATATAGCATTCTCATGCCTTTATATTTGATGGAAACATAGCATCAAAGTTAGGTATTACAGAAAAGCTTCAAAACGAGCACAGCAATGGTTTGCTTTGGCAGCACTTCCCGGTTTATTTAAGATTGATTTGGGTGTGAGTATATCCAAGCTATTCCCAGCACATGAACTTTAGGCAGACCTTTGGCATGCCTAAGATACAGAAAGCATAATCACCTAAAAAAAAATGTAATTACTACAGTTACAGAGATCAGTACAATGCACAGTCATCTTCTCCCACTACTCATAACTAACTCTGAATATTAAACACATCTTGAATACAAACACAGGTTTATAATTACAAAGTCAGTATCATATAGAATAATATTCCAAGCAGAGAAGATTTCAACAGCTTTAAGCGCTTTTAACAAATCCAGCTGAAAGCATGTTGAAAAAATAAATATATGAGCATACTCACACAGCACTCTTAAAAACTTTCATCAGGCAAAACTCCTAATGTAAAAGGCAGAAATCTGAAATACAATATAGATTTCTAAAAAGTAACCATAGTTATGGCTTAATTTAGTAAGGATTTGCACATATTACCACTAACAAGCCAAAACATGATAAGATTTGATTTTCTGAAATATATTGAACAATTCCAGTTTTTTTGCATTTTCTAAATGATAAACAAAAATCATCAGTAAAGTATCCAAAGTAAATTCTATTAAAACATATAATTTGGTATATATTCAGTATTTAGTGTACATTATAACTAAAAAAAAGCATGTGCTACCTTTTTATCAATGCAACAAATAAGTTAACTCCTTACTTCCTTGTCTAAAGAGCAGAGAGATCTGGCACAGCTTTGAACTTTGTGAAAAGCTTCATGTCATGACACAGCCAAAATTAATCTCCACGAGAAGGCCAAAAATATAGACATTGAAATGTTAAAATAACACAACGCAGCACATGACTCACACCCGCCATAGCAAAGAAGCCCCATTATGAAACACTTCTTAAAATGCACTAACTCAGAAAACTAAATCTATGATAAAATTTGTGTGCACGGAGACGTTACAGAATGAAGGAATGTCTCATCTGTTTGCAAAGTGGAGAATCTTGTTTGGGAATGTACACCTTTCTTGTTTTTATGCATAATTTGACAGTGATGTCTAATCTATTAACACACAAAATGGTGGGGTTTTCACATCAATATTTTTGGACTGCAGGAGGGAATGAGAACTTCAACTATTACAGATTGATACTTGGGAAGCAACAGTTAGATAAACTCTGTTACTCAATGGTTGTTTCATTATCTTTCAACAGTAATCAATGTGCTTTGGATCCTGCATACACAGAGGCAATCCAGATCTGGTTACATTTTAAAGGACAACAATAGCTCAGAAAATGATTGAAAATCTCAATTTACCAATATTCTTCAAAATTATGATGAAATTTAAAAAGAAAGGTGTATAGAACCACTGGTAAAATGCCCCAAATTTTAACATCTAATCCTAAATTTCACAAGTGGACAATGAACCTGAAAAATCACTGGTGTACATATCTTTCTGAATAGTATTTTTTGTAAATATAATGTTCTTGTAAAACTGCCCGACTACAATTTAACATGTACATTAGTGAACAGCTAGCACTCTAAAGAACTATGGTGCACTGATGCACTCTAGAATGTAAAAGTAACCCAAAGGCTACATTTCTTGTGAAATCCATCCGAAATCCTTGTCATCTGCTACAGGAATTTCTTGATTCTCTTGGTCTTGTTGGGAATCTATCACTTCCTTATCATCTTCCAGAATTATATCAGCCTGTGGAATCACATCATCATCCTTCCACTTCATTTCCTCTTCACCGTCTGCCATTTCTTCATCAACCTCCCTTTCTCTGTCCTCATGATCTTCAGGGTACTGGCTTTCCCCATGTTCATCAGGGTACTGGCTTTCTCCATGATCATCGGGGAACTGGCTTTCCCCATGTTCGTCAGGGTACTGGCTTTCTCCATGTTCGTCAGGGTACTGGCTTTCCCCATGTTCGTCAGGGTACTGGCTTTCCCCATGTTCATCCGGGTACTGGCTTTCCCCATGTTCGTCAGGGTACTGGCTTTCCCCATGTTCGTCAGGGTACTGGCTTTCCCCATGTTCGTCAGGGTACTGGCTTTCCCCATGTTCGTCAGGGTACTGGCTTTCCCCATGTTCGTCATGGTACTGGCTTTCACCATGATCTTCAGGGTATTGATTTTCTCCATGCTCGTCAGCATACTGGATTTCCCCATGTTCATCAGGGTACGGGTTTTCTGCAGAGAACATTCCATCTGGAGACTCATCTGCACCATCCTGGTCTAGCTGAGACATCAGACTTCCACCGGCACAATCCACACATATTCCATGACGTCTAGAGCCGTGCTTAATGCCAACACTGGCTGCTGACATGAAGACTCTGTTGCAGACTTTGCAGACATATTTTTTGTCTTTGCTGTGCACCTAAATAGATGAAACAAATTATGTTTAGTGTTTTTTCTTTAAAAAAGGATTCTACCTAAAAAGCCCCTGGTGAAATAAAAAACTTGGTAAAAGTGGTTTGGGAGATCACTCAAAAGAGCAGCTTAGATGTGATGCGAGAGAAGTTTTGAGAAAATATTTCCATCACCCATTTTTTTCACTTCTTACAGCTTTCTGCAGTATGGTTTTACAGGCATCCTTTTATATCTCGGAAGCAGTCACTATTTAAATACGTAAGCTGGTACAGCAAGTGTTGGCAAGTTATTTGATCTCCTTGCCCTCAAGATCCACATGCACACTTCAACAGGGTCACCAGATAACAATCTGAAGCAGGGAGCCTGACTGATTTTCCTCTCAGTAACTCAGGGGTACAAGACCAATCTGACTCAACTACTCGCTTGATAAATTTCTCTGAACCATTGGACGAGCGACCTGACAGCATTTGATAATGGTAAGCGTAAATCTAGAAGTAACTTTACCATCACACACAATTGAGATTTGACAAATCTCTACTGAAAGAGGCTGAAGCAGATCTTTACAATAGACAAATTATCATGGGATAAAAACTAAAAACTGCGGATGCTGGAAATCCAAAACAAAAACAGAATTACCTGGAAAAACTCAGCAGGTCTGGCAGCATCAGGCGGAGAAGAGTTGACGTTTCGAGTCCTCATGACCCTTTTTGAAGGGTCATGAGGACTCGAAACGTCAACTCTTTTCTTCTCCGCCAATGTTGCCAGACCTGCTGAGTTTTTCCAAATTATCAGGGGAACCTACTGATCTTACAAATCCTCTCTACAACTCAAGCAGTGGTGTTACAGCCTAAATTGTTCTCACTGACTTGGCAGAATAATGGTGGGAAGGTGAAAAAAAACAATGAGAATTTGCTTTTCAGTTTCTTTAACAAGTATTCTTGAAGAACAATAAATAATAAAAACAAAAAAAATGCTGGAAATACTCAGCACATCAGGTAGCATTTGTGAAGAGAAATAAGAATTAACCTTTCAGTTCATGACCTTCATCAGAACATCTCAACCTAAAATGTTTAATTCTTTCTCTCCACACATGCTGCCTGACCCACAAGAGTATTTCCAGCATTTTTTGTTTTTTTTATTTCAGATCTCCATGATCTGCAGTATTTTGCTTTGCTGTCTTCAAATTGGGATTGAAGGACAGATCCTGGGTTGCGTACAGAATTAGTTCTGTTCTCATAGACTGTCATTAGTAATAGGGACTCTGTTAGGGGACTATTTACAAGTGGAGTTCTGCAGGGTTTGCTGTTAGGGCTGTTAGTCTTCACGATTTACAATTATGATCTGGATGAAGGCATTGTGGGTACGTATCGGGATAAAAGCATTGTGGGTAGTCTGCAAATTCATAAATTACTCAAAAATCTTTGCTGGTATCAGAGCCCTTGAGACACAAAAATGATGGTCTGATCTAGATGCAATGGGAGGAAAGGCCATCATTTGTGGAGTATTGTGGGGTGGTGAGGTAACATTTAATCCAGGTGAAATGTACTGTAATGCATACCATGCTGCATCTGAATTTAAATCTGTGAAGGTTTTATAATGCGATAGTCCCAAAAGGTGCACAATGTGAAGAGACGATAGTGAAAGATAGTTAGGATTATTTGCCACAAAACAAAGAGCAGTACAATGTTCAAAACCTCAGTTAGGTCACATCTGGAATACTATGTTCAGTTCTGGTCTCTTCACATGAGGAGAAATAGAAAGGCTCTGGAGATGTTTCAGAGGGCCACTAGGTTAATCTGTAGTTTAAAAACCTTGGCTATCATAATAGGTTCAGGAAGGTGGATCATTTTATTCTAGAAAAATATTGACCTTGGGAGGCGTGATTAATGCATTTAAAATTATTAAGGGACTAAACTGTTTGCATGTTGACAGACTATTTGCGTAAGAGAGAATGAGGGATGAATATACAAGTTATTTAAGCAGGAAACTAGGTCAGATGTCATGAAGCTTTTCTTTTTCTAGAGTCTCAGATGTTTGGCACGTTGCAAACTGGTGTGTAGTGGGTATAGATCCACAGCAAACATTCCAAAAAGGGAACTAGGCAAGCTCCTGGAGGAGGCCAATCTCACTGTGTACAAAAAGTAGGTGGGATATTGGATGATGTACCCTGTCGTCACTATTATCTTGTGGTGGAATTTGTTTTTGATTACCTTCCAGGGACAGGGAGGAATTTCCTAGGGTTTTATTTTCCCTGAACAGGCGTTAAGTTTATTTTTTAAACCTTCTTTCACCTCTGCCAGGAGATTACTTGGCTATTGGTAGGCAGGTGCATTAATGGTTAGTTACAACATGGCTGAAAGGGTATTACCCAACGGACCAGGTGATCTTTTTCCTTCTATCTCTTTAGTATGATCTCTTGGGGTACTACTCAAAGACACAAGTGAAATGTTTAGTTCTAACCTGGCCTACCTGCACTGTTCAAGTCGGAATGCAGGCAACTGGAGTTGCCTCTGAATTGTTGAGGCCAATTTAAATTGTATACAAATATCAGGTTCCTTGTCAGGAAAAAAAGCCAAACATTAAAATAATTTTACATCTGTATCTCTGCAAAGGACACATGTTAAACACAAGACTCGATATATCAAGATGTACAAGAGTTAAACTTTATGATAACTCCTGTTTCTGCATGTTAAAATTGCCACAGTAGGAGGTCTGGACATATTATGTGTAGACCCACATATGGCCAAGTGCATTAGAATGCCATACATATGTATTTCTTGTCATTTGGACCTACTGATACATATGTGCCATTGAGTCCAGCAGTAGCTTCTGCCCAAGCCAGGAAAACTCAAGTTTATTTTTAGCCCCCAAGTTCAGTTTATCAATCAAAAAGGAATGGGACTACTTTCATTGCCATGCCCAATTGCTCAAATTAGAGTTCATTTACTTTTTGCATTTATGCAAATCTTCCCCCTCCTGCTCTCCAGAAATTTTGAATGCTGGCCAGTCGTTTTTTTTTAATCCCTGCACTGATGTCCTGCCCCTTTTGCACTCCTGCAAAATGTTTGATCTTTTTGTCTCTTCAACCAGACTATATGACACTCAGGGAATAGGGAGTCCCTCGACATCGTGCAGATGGCATCACAACAGAATGGAACAAGTTACATGGACTTAACTGGACTTTCCTGTCCAGCTTTCTTTTTTAATTTAGTTATGGGATGTGGGCGTTGCAGGCAAGGCCAGTATTTGTCAACCCCTAACTGCCCTTTAGAAGGCAGTGGTGAGCCCCCTTCTTGAACCATTACTATCTGATTCATGTAGGTCAACCCACAGTGCTGTTCAGAAGAGTGTTCCAGGATTTTGGCCCAACAACAATGAAGGAATGGCAATTTCTTTCCAAATCAGGATGGTGCATGACTTGGAAGGGAACTTGCAGGTGATGGTACTCCCATGCGCCTGTTGTCCTCTGTCTCTATTATGTAGAAGAGATGCTGTCAAAGGAGCCTCGGCAAGTTTCTGCAGTGTATCTTGTAGATGTGACACATTGCAACCACGGTGTACTGGTAGTGGGAGTGAATGTTTAAGGGGTTGATGGGTGCCAGTCAAGAAGGGCTGATTTGTCCTGAAGAGCATTGAATGTCTTATGTGTTGATGGAACTACACTCGTTCATTCAGACAAGTGGGAAGTGCTCACTCGTGTTCCTGGCTCATGCCTTGCAGATGTTGAAAAAACTGAGGAGTCAAGAATGTTAATTACATATTAATTTAGTCTATAATTGTATTCAGATAGTAGACATTAACTGCGGATCCACTTGCATTTCCTATATTTCAGGGCAGATTAAACTGTGGTTTCTTAGGTTTGGAGGTGCACGTTTGTAATGTGTATCTCTGTAAATAAAAGCTGATAAAATAGTGTAAAGCTGAGACTTCAATTCTATCCTTCACTACCTTGCTATCTGTTTAGAGCTAATGTGGTACTAATGTTACTTCCCATTTATCAGCTCAAACCAGAATGCTGGCCAGATCTTCCTGTGTTTGGACATGGACAACTTCATTTTTGGCAGCGTTCAGACAAAACACTACTTCACAATCATCAGAAAACAAGCTGGAGATGGTTGGGCCAGGGACACTGCCCTGATGACCTCCTGCAGCGATGTCCTGGGCCTGAGATGATTGGCCTTCAACAACCACAACCATCTTCCTTTGTGCTAGATAGAACTCCAAACAGTGGAGACCTTTCCCTTTGATTCCCAGTGACTTCAGTTTTGCTCGGACTCCTTGATGCCACACTTGTCAAATGCTGCCTTGATATCAAGGGCAGTCACTCTCAACTCAACTCTAGAATTGAGCCGTTTTGATCATCTTCGGACAAATGAGGTTTGAAATTGAGTGGCCCTGGAGGAACCCAAACTGCATCATCTTATTGGTATGAATGTGCTGCTTGATAGGATTGTCGAGAACCGCTTCCTGCACTTCACTGATGATTTGACAATAGAGTGATGGGACGATAATTGTCTGGAATGGATGTCCTGCTTTTTTGTGGATGGGACATAACCAGACAATCTTCCACATTCTTGGGTAGATGCCAGTGTTGTAGCTTTACTGAAACAGCTTGACTAGGGGCGTGGCTAGTTCTGGAGAACATCTTCAGCATTACAGCAGTGTGTTGTTGGGGCCTATGACCTTCGCCGTATACAGCTTTCTCAGACATTTTCATATGCTATCAATAGATACGCCCAATCATGATAATGTGCAAAATGTGTTTTATAAACTCATTTTGTTTAAACTCATATTTTAGGTGACAGAAATTTCAGTTACTGAGAAATAAATATGATAAATATTGCAAGCATTTGCAATCATTGCAAGGAACCATGTGACAAGATTATGCAATCACAAGGTGAAATTCTCTCATCATAACAACATTTATCGCTCATGACATTTTAGCACTGACAGTGTCCACCACAGGAAAAAAATCTACTGCAGTTACATAAGTATTCAATGAAATGCTTGTTCCACATATTACAGTTAAAAGTGTGGCAAGCGGCAGGGAAGACAGAACATGAAAAGCAACAAATAAGATTGAGAGAGAGAGAGAGAGTTAAGAGAAATATAAATCATGTAATTGCCTCTCTGACATTCAATCAACCTCCACTCAATGGAGAGGAGTGGCATCAGTTTCTATGCCAGAAATGTAATTTATTATTTCAAATAAATTTAAGCTAGCCACATCTGGTGGGTTAATTAAGTAGGGCTTTTGATACAGAGCACTCAACTGCATTCTACTCAGGCGCATTTACTAGATGGGAAGGGGAGCAACATGAAAAACATTTTGATTCTGCTATTGCTTGTAATTTAGCCAATGATTCTCAATTTTTTGCACTATCCCACTTCAGGAATTATTTTTCTTATTATACCCATTTTATTCATTAAGCATGATGTAAGCTGTTCAGTGGGTATGGTTACATTTTCATTAACATCATTCAAAAATGACTATCTTTTGCAACAATGGACAGGAATAACAAAGAAAATATGACCTGTAAAATAAAGCTTCAGTTTAGAGGAAATACAGTTTTCTTTTAATCTTTGGTGATTGTGCAAAGTCTTCCTTGAGTCTATAGCAAGCAAGTAGTCCTATTCCTGACTTTCAACTTGGGTATGGGGCTGCTTGTATTTTGAGGTAAACCTGCCACTTGTTCAGCACTTGCTACTGTACACCAATATTAAACCGAAACATAGCATACAATTTCTCATTTATTCTAAACCACCTTCCACCTTTGTGCCATGTCATGCATGAGATTACAATCACCTATCAAAATTCTGGGGGTTACTATTGACCAGAAACTGAACTGGACCAGCTATATAAATACTGTGGTTACAAGAGCAGGTCAAAGGCTGGGAATTCTGAGGTGAATAACTCATCACCTGACTCCCCAAAGCCTGTCCACCATTTAGAAGTCAGGAGTATGATGGAATACTCTCCACTTGCCTGGTTGAGTGTGGCTCCAAGAACACTCAAGGAACTCAACACCATCCAGGACAAAGCAGCCCGCTTAATAGCACCTCATTCAAAGCATTCACTCCATCCACCACCAATACACAGTAGCAGTGTTGTGTATTACATACAAAATGCAATGCAGCAACTAATCAAAGCACCTTCCAAACTCAACATCTATCACGAAGAACAAGGACAGCAGATACATGGGAACACCACCATTTGTAAGCACCTCTCCAACACATCACCCTGACCTGGAATTATATCACTGTTCCTTCCGTGCTGCTGGATCAAAATCCTGGAACTCCCTTCCAAACAGCACTGAGCGTATCTACACCACATGGACTGCAGCAGTTCAAGGCGGCTCACCACCACCTTAAGGACATTAGGGATGGGCAACAAATGCTGGCATTGCCAGCGATGCCCACATCCCATTAAAGAATAAAAAAAATATTGGTCCAAAAGTAAACAGCAAATTACAACACAATATATATCTGGTTAATGAAGTTTCTGCAAAGGTGCCAGTCTGAATTTTAATTTAAGGCCCAAAATAACTCATACATTTTAACATAAATCATAGAAAGTTACAACATAGAAATAGGTTATTCATCCCAACAACATTGGTGATTATTGTTTTTAAAGAAAGACTAGTTACCTAGCTTAATCCCAAGGTTTAACATGCCACTAACTTCAAGTCTCTATTCTTAACTAACACCTCAAACACTTCCTAAGTCTGAAAAATGTTTAAGTAAAGCAAAAGAATACATTTATTGTGCAAAATGAAAAATCTTTTTATTTCAAGGATTCAAAAATTAACCTGCACATTTTACAAAATGCTGTAAGTTAAGTTGATGCTGCATTTAAGATCGAATAATAATAAATCTAATATCTAATTTTGATCAAAGTAAGCAAAGAATATTGAACACTTAGGCATTGCAATTATTCTTGCTAATAATTATTGGTTTCACAATTTAACCGAATCAACAATGCCAGGATTTTTCAAACTACAACTTGTGTGTTGTGGCCACATTTATATTCTTGCAGCACATTCAAATAATGTTAAAGCTAGTTTTAAAAAC
Source organism: Carcharodon carcharias (assembly GCF_017639515.1). Taxonomy (NCBI): domain Eukaryota; kingdom Metazoa; phylum Chordata; class Chondrichthyes; order Lamniformes; family Lamnidae; genus Carcharodon; species Carcharodon carcharias. Next base: position 36,179,496 of record NC_054480.1, on the reverse strand, counting down.
AATATTATATGCTTTAAATACAGTCTGCAGTTCTCAATTTTAGTACCGAATATGAAGAATGCTTACCAATGTGTGCCTTTTCATGTGTTCCCGCCGAGTAAACTTCTTGCCACAGATTTCACAAGGGTATGGCCTTTCACCTGTGTGTGAGCGCATATGTCTCTTCAAGATACATTGATGCATAGCAGAGAAGCTGCAGTATGGACACTTGAACTTCTTCCTTATCACAGTAAATTCATTAACTGTAAAATGTGAAGAAAAAGTTTTATTTAATTTGAACGTATGATCCAATAATTTTTTAGAATTAATAATTTGTACACTGCAATAGGTAGGCAATATCAAAGCCAACTAGAGCCTACAGTGCATTTTTCATTAATGATAACATTTGGATACTCATTTAGTTTCAGAGCAACCTTTCTACGTCAGTTTGTAAGAAGCAACTGTATTGCTACAAGGTGCTGAGCCATGGAGATAGGAAATTACACTGAAACCTGCAATTCCTGAAAAACTCCTGACTTGAACAATGTTGTCGGAAGAACTGGGAACTTGCAGAGATGTACACCTCCTCAACAAACACCCAGGCAATAAACTAGCCTGGACAATTTCTAGTGGCCGTTTAGTTACGAATAACTGCCTCTGCCAATAAATACTATATAGTCTCAAGGAGGAGAGAAAACAGAAAAATTGCAGCAGGTGACAATATCTCAGTTAAATTGTGTGAAATACCTGCCTCACTGAAAGACTAAAAACACAAATAATTCGCAAACATGGTGAGGAATGTTTTTTTAAGTCAAGGTTAAGAAGAACCCAAATAAACATCTTATCTGTTTTGTGCAGGGAGTGGGTGGGGGGACAGTAGTGGGAAAAAGAGAAGAATGTTGGGGCAAGAGGAGGAAAAGAGCCAAACTTTGAATAACAGTCAATTACTTTTTTCCAATGAATAACAGCTTAAGCAGAGACAATTAAGTGTTTTCATGGAAAACAAGTAACAAAACAGAATAGCAGTAAGTGTAAGCTATTCTTCCCGAAGCACATGGCTAGACAACCCCGAGCGATTCAACTCAAATGAATTTACATGAGTACACGCAAGAGGAAAATTACTGCTTAAACTACTGATGCATAGGGCAGCAGAAGGCTTGCTAATTATGTCCAGATGACTGATGTACATATATGGTTCAAGATTGTTAGGCTAAAGTCAGTGATTTAAAATGACAGCAGTGCTCACTGCAATTAATTTCTAACACGAGGTCACATACCCAGAAAGGCACTCATTTTTTACTTCATGGGCATAAATGTTAATTACAGATGAACTAGAATTTCCATCTCAAGTCTGATTAGTAGCATTGATGGATGCTAGCCAAAACTGGAAAAAAAATTGAGAACCAAATTTGATCTCAAGGAGATTAATCTTATTACTTTGACAAACTAATCAACCCAACAAAGTTGGTGCAACTGAACTGACTGTATGAAAGATTTCTTAAATTATTAGGCAATGTATGATTAAAATGGGAGTTCAGAGAGTGTCAATGTCTATATGAAGCTTTTGAAAAATTAAGTTTCACAATACTGAACAGTTTCTGTATTTGGTTTATTTCTTTAAGAGAAGATGCAGAAAAGTCAGTTCCTTTTGGATTACATAAAACCAATTAGCTGCAAGTCTAGACAAGGTACAATTCCTTAAGCACATTAAACTCAAATGTTAAAGAGCATCTACTGCACAACAGAAAAAAAAATACAAAGGAGAGATCTTGCATCAATAAAGCTTATGTCCCGAGAGTTTCTTAACACACTTCACATTGAATGAGTTATTTTTGATATATATACATTTTTTTAAAGTGGGTTGTGGGAGTTGGTTTGGATACAGGAAAAAAATCAGACATCTGCTTTGAATAGTACCAGGTGATCTTTATGGTCCAACTAAAAGGTGGACCATTTAACATCCCATCCAAAAGACTGCACCAATGCAGCACGCCCTCAGAGCTCCACTTAAGCATCAGTAAATTTATTACTGAGATCCAAGAATGAGAGGCAGTGCTGCCAACTGAGCCAAACTGACATCATGTAATGCATAACAGTACATTAGAAAGACTCAAAATTGTAATGTGAGTGAATGAGGTGAAACTTCAGAAGAGTTGCATCACTTCAAAATAACAGGTTGAAAGACAATCTGATCATATTGGAAGGGATAACTGCAACAGAAAGCTACTTTTATTGACTTTGATACTTTGTAATCATGTACGTTTAGTTGTCAAACTGTTTTGTGTATTTCTCTAAGGGTACCTTCAAGGAACATTACTGCAAGCAAGATCATAACTAGTTAGATTCATGATATTTTAATTTAGGGTAAAGAAAACCTTGAGGATGCTTTTAAAACTATGCTAAAGGTGAGGCTATCAAATGCCAATTGTCATAATTATTACATCAAGCATGCAGCTTTAATTTCCATACTTAATTTTGACTGTAAAACAATGCAAAGATAAGCAGCTGCCAAAGCATTCACTGCCATCCAGAAATCCAATTCCAATATACCAGAACCAGTTACTAAGAATTTTAGGAATATACAGGGAGTGAGGATATTCATGGGAGGGGATGTACCCAGGATAAAGCTGATGGATGGATCATCGAGAGATACAAGCAATGGGAGGGGAACAAAACTGCAACTACCCAACAAGGAAGGCGAGGGGAGAAAGGGAAGGGCGGGGGCAGGGGTTAGGAGGGAAGCAAATGGATAGTTAAAGGAAAATAGCAATTGTTCATAATAGACACGAGTATCACAATATTAACTCCACACACAACCTGCAATGATAAACCCGTAAAAAGGTGACAATACAGAAAAAAACATTTTGTTGCCAGAGTTAATTAAATAAGCTCTTGAAAAGATAATTTAGACACCAGCATAGTTCATTTGTCAAGTAGAATCAAAGCCAAAATTAAATTTCCTTGCTATTGCAGGATGTTGGTTTACACAATTGAACTAACACTACAATAGTCCCAACATATGTACTGGTTCAATAACTCTATAATCTATTACAGAGTGATAGCAATAAGTGCCATAGAGATGTATTAAATTTCAATATTGGAAATTTAAATTGTCTAAGCATTCTAGTTACTTCAGTGAAATGCCTTTTAACAGACATGTCAAGTGTGAAATCATATGGGACAAAAACAAAACAGAAATCAAAGAAAATATAAAAGCAAAATACTGCAGATGCTGGAAATTTGAAACAAAAACAGAAAATGTTGGAAAAACTCAGCAGGTCTAGTAGCATCTGTGGAGAGAAAAACACAGTTAACGTTTCAAGTCCACATGACTTGTCTTCAGGAGAGTCTGAAGAAGAGCGAAGTAGTAGTGTCATACGGACTCAAAATGTTAACTCTGTCTTTCTCTCCACAGATGCTGTTAGACCAGCTGAGTTTTTCCAGCATTTTCTGTCAGAGAAAATGTACTATCCTGCTATGCTTCGGAGACAGCTGATCAAGTGGCTTGATCAAATATTTCATAATTCTACCATGAAACAAAGTAGTATCAAGGCATTATTTTGTAACTATTATTATATTTAACGTAAGAAGCATCTGATGACTTGTGTTATGTGGCAGGTCACTTTGCGGTTATAATGGGTGTTGCACCCTCTGGCAAACCTGCCCAGGAATTATGATTTAATTTAAAGCTACATGTATTTGGAAATATCTCAACAGTTTAATTTCAATTAGACATTTATTAATTTGCACCACTTCCATGCCATGTTACTCTGTAGCCGCTTCACTTGCTCAACCGACGTAAAATTGAATTTTCCAAAATACTGTATCCTTGAAAGAAAACCATTATTCTTTCACAGAAATGTAAAATGGTTACTTTAGTAATTCTGTTCTTAACCAACTGTCTCCAAACTGTCAAAATAGCTACTACTCATACAGGGTAACATCTCTCAACCTGCCAACAGGAAAACAAGGACAAGTGACTAAAATCAGGGTTGTTATTTTACAACACATAAATATTCAAATAAACTTATTTATAATATTTGTGTCTCACACAAATGGAGGTTTGGCATGTGCTTCATTTCATAATTTATTAGGGATTAATAACTTATAGGATTTTGATTGTACATAATTTCACTCAAACTACTGGTATGTACAGGTGCCAAAATATCAGATTAAAGCATCCAACTTGCTTTGTTTCTAGTCCAACTTACAGTAAATTGTCTCAAGTGCTTTGAGACATCTCAGTTGGAAATGGTGCTAGCTAAATGAAAACATTGATATAATTCCAGAAAGTCAAATTTGGAACAGTTTTAGGGTTGGAAAAAAAAAAATAAAAATTCATGAACACCACTCCAAAGTTTACAGGATAGAATTGAAATTCACCTACAAAAATCAATAACTGCCAGTTAAAAGGCATACACACCATACCCAGCTTGTAAAATTTCAACTTTATTAATTAAAAGGACTACTATTCCTTTTAATCCATTCTTTAAATCCGTAATGTTACGTCGCCTGGTCCCCTACACAATTCTCCATAGTTTTATCAATATAGCCATCAATCTTGAATCAAAGATAACTTGTAAAATACTAACACTACCCAACTTCACTACCCAACTTCACTACCCAACTTCACTACCCAACTTCACTACCCAACTTCACTACCCAACTTCACTACCCAACTTCACTACCCAACTTCAATACAAATGTGCCATAGCAGCCACTCCATAGGACAAGCCTTTCTCAATGGTTATGGGAGCAGTATGAGTTAGCAGCATGCAAATAAACCACAGTTACAAAAGTACTGATATTTCTTAAGAGAACAAAAATTCATTTGGTAAAACTACGAACAGCATTTTGCTGGAGTTGGAAATCTCACACCATTACACACCATTTCTTTCCCACCAAGATCCAGCCTAATGTTGCTCTATGCTGGGAGGGAAAAAATTTGTGGAAACAGTGTCAACTTCTCACAAGTGATGTAGTCCTTAGTGTTTTCCTTGGATTAGAGGAAGTACCTCAACATTTCTCCACCCTCCCCAAAATTGAATTATGGGATGCAGAATACACTGGTTTATTGAATTAGACTTCATTACTTTAAACTACAATGGACTACTGGAAACTGATTTAATAGAAAAGCATTTTGCAAAACAGACCAGACACCGATGCTAATCTTCACAATTCCTAAGAATTTAGAAGAACAATCAAAATACTAGTATGAAAATTATTCCTGGTTCCAAATACTTTCAACATAGACATACAAAATACCAACATTACAGGAGCAAACCAACTGACCAGATTTTGTATTGATGACAACATAACGCATACTGGATGGAGACATTGTCAACTGCAAGAACTATGCAGGGGATTAAAAACATTCTTCATCTTCACAAGCATTTCACACCTATTACTCCAATGTATGAACTAGCAGCTGCACAAGCAAAGAAGATTTGCCTCTGCCCTTATAATGGTTTGAGAGATCAAAAAGGAAACAATAAATCATTTCACCAGTAACAATATGCTTGTGTATTTCACTCAAGCAACTGCATAATGCATTCATTCTTACACAAATAATTTAACAGCTTTTCAACAGTAAAGTCCTGAGCTGCTAGCAAATTGTTCTTCCAATGTTTAAGCTGGTTTATTTCTGAAGCAATTCAACAAGAGATCAGAGACTCCCAGGCAATTCCCTTTCTATGTAGTTAGTTGATTTTACATGGGGTGGGGACAGAAGTGCCATAATAGGCCTCTGCACCCATGGGTTGGGAAGGCACGGGGAGGGAAACAGAATCATAAAAATTTAGCCACTTGTAATTACTATCAAGTGTCCATTACCAGGAGGCATGCAAGGGCAATAATGGGTTATAAAAAAGCTTGAGCTGTAATATATGCCCTTCTTGATAGTCTCTGACCCCTTCCTTTCAGCCACCATCCCCCACCTCACTCCGCAAACACCTTGCTGCTCCAGGATTGAACTGAGTCATACTCACATGTAGTCTTTGCTTGGACAAGAATATTCCATCTTCTATTAGAACTATTAACAATTGGTGCATTCTAACTAATTTCTTTTATGAAAAAGAATGTCAAGCATCTTTCTCTTAAGACAAAAGTAATGCAAAAAGCCTACCATTGGCCACCAGCTCTTTTATAGCCAATGAGCTTATATTTGCAAAAAGGAAGATAGTTGTGGTTGTTGGGAGGTCAATCATCTCAGCCCCCAGAACATTGCTGCACGAGTTGCACAGGGTAGTGCCTTAATCCAAACCAACTTCGGCCACTTCATCAATGACCTTCCTTCCGCCATAAGGTCAAAAGTGGGTATGTTCACTGATGATTGCACAATGTTGAGCACCATTTGCAACTCCTCAGATACTGAAGCAGTCCATGTCCATATGCATCAAGACCTGGAGAACATTCAGGCTTGAGTTGCTAAGTGGCAAGTAATATCCACACTACACAAGTGCCTCCAACAAGAAATAATCTAACTATCTCTCCTTGATGTTTGCCATTATCATCAGCGTAACACCCAGAATCAACTTCTTGCGGCTCAGCATTGACCAAAAACTTAACTGGAACAGTCACAAATATTGAGGCTACAAGAGCAGATCAGAGGCTCAGAATTCAGTGATGCGTATCTCACCTCCTGACTCCCCAAACCCTGTCCACCATCCAGAAGGCACAGTTCAGGAGCATGATGGAATGCTTTCCACTTGCCTGGGTGATTGTAGCTCCAACAACACTTAACAACATCCAGAACAAAGCAAACTGTTTGATCAGCACCACATCCACTGCCTTTGACATTCACTCCTACCAATGCAAGTGGCAGCATTGTATACCATATACAAGATGCACTGCAGCAACTCACCAAACCTCCTTCAACAACAACCTTCCAAACCCATGACATGCCAGCTAGAAGGACAAGGGCAGCCGATGGATGGGAACATAAACACTTGTAAGTTCCCCTCCAAGCCACACACCATCCTAACTTGGAACTATATTGCTGTTCCTTCACTGTAACTGGGTCAAAACTCCTGGGGCTCCCTTCTGAACAACTCGGAGTGTGTCTGCACATGGACTGCAGCGGTTCAATGTGGCTCACCACCACCTTCTGAGGGGCAATTAGGGATGGGCAGCAAATGCTGGCCTGGCCAGTGTCACCCACATCAGATGAAAGAATTAAAAAGCTCAAGTTACCCTTCATACTGCATGGTGCTAAATGATTGCTGCGATGTCACTGTTCAAAACTAGTCAACATGCAAAACTCCAGCTTGTACTAACTACCATTTATTTCGACAAATAAGCTGGTGAAGTTTATAAACCACTGATAGAACCAAGAAAGCAACGGCAGTGAAAGAAACCAAGAAACAAGCCCTGAACCGACACAACTGAGACAAATTACATTCGATACAATATGTCTGAGCAAAACAATGCTTGTGATTCAGTTATGGGTATAGATTGCAAAACTTAAGAGAATTTATTCAGAAATTAACTAAAATTGGGGAAGGAGGTTGCAACCAGGGAAAGATCTTTGGATAAATGCTGAGTGGAAATATGTTGGAGAGGGGAGAGATAAAACTATGAATAAAAAATTAGTGGGGGGCTGTTGCTGGGGGCACCAGGCTGATTACTGGGATGGCAGGATTGTCATATGAGGAGATATTGGGTCAACTAGGCTTGAATTCACTGGAGTTTAAAAGAATGAGGGGGGGATCTCCTTGAAATGTATAAAATTCTTACAGAACTGGACAGACTGGAAGCAGGCTGGGGGATCTAGAACAAGGGGCCACAGTCTCAGGATACAGGTAGGCCAATTATGACTGAAATTAGGAGAAACTTCTTCACTCAGAGGGTAGTGAACCTATGAAATTCTCTACCTCAGGAGGCTGCGGAGGCTAAGTCACTGAATATATTTAAGGATGAGAGAGAGAAACTTCTGGAATCTAATGGCGTCAAAAGGTATGGGGAGAGTGCAGGAATATTTCATTGAGGTAGAGGATCAACCATGATCATGTTGAATGGCAGAGCAGGCACAAAGGGCGGAATGGCCTACTACTGCTCCTATGTTCTATGCAAAGTTAAGCTGATTTCATGAAACAGATGGAATAAATTTAACAGGAAAAGTAAAGTTTATTGTAATTAATTATTATTAATATAGTCGGTAGGGTCAAGTTTTGCTTAGGACACAATTGGGAAGTTGCGCCCAAAATGCACTCTAAATTGCTCCATTAGGTAAGGCTACACTTCAAGCTGCTGCTAAAAGTCATTAGCATAATCAAACAAAATCTCCCATGAAGCTGCACAGGGAGTAAAATAGAATGTAATAGTTTATTTCTTTTCATTAATAAGTATTCAATATAATGAAAACCTGACAGGCTTTTGAGCGTGCAGTGAATAGATTTATCACAAAAAGGTATCCAGCAATCCTACGTGTAAAGATTCTTTTAAAAAAAATCACTGAAAATGACTTAAAAAATACAGTGCTTTAAATTCCATGATCTTTTGCACTGATTTGGTTACTGTAAAGGAGTGTAAACCTAATCCTCTGCTTAACAAGTTGACTAATACAAGTTAGTATTAGGCTTTTGTACACGTTGAAAATTGAACATATTTTAAATCTGAACCAATTTTGTCCTTTTCAGATGCTGATGGCAGTTATGTATTTCCCGTTTATAATTCAACTTGAATTCAAATGGATCCTATAAAATAGGAAAGCACAATCTTTTTCATCCCAACATCCTCATTGAACATCCATCTGCGGCCGAACACAGTAAAGGATTCAATTTTCCTACCTTATTTTAAAAACAAAGTTAACTAATATACTGATAGCTGCTCTACAAATATGACCACAAAGGGTCAAATAATCTTGGGTAAAGCTGGTCCAAGATTTTGTCTTTCAAAACTCCACAAGTGCTTGGGACATATGAAGCTTAAAGCCAAGTTCTTATGAAATTGAATAATCTCAAATTGTTGATGCTTACAGATCTTGATATTCTGACTCAGGCTTTATTACATCATCAAGTTATCAGTGCCATAAAGATGGCATTCCCAAGTACCACAGTGAAACTCAGTGAATTAGAAATATAAGCATAAGGGTGCATTGCCTGAATTCAGGGGCTGCATACAACCCAAAGGTCACAGTTTGGACACACCTGTATTGTATCATGACATTTATTTTAAAGACCTATGAGGTGCCTGGATAATATTTATAACTTATGGATTAAATTAATTTATTAAACTTAGAGCAAATATAGGTACATAGGAAATAGAAGCAGGCCACCCAACCCCATGAGCTTGCTCCACCACTCAATTAGATCATGGCCAATCTTCTACCTCAACACCTCCATCCCCACATCCCTTGTCTTTTAACTAGAAACCTATTAATCTCTGTCTCAAACATATTCAACAACTGAGCCTCCACAGCCCTCTGGGGTAGTGAATTCCAAAGATGTACCATCCTCTGAAGAAATTCCTCCTCAGTTCTATGTGGCCTACCCCTTATTCTGAAACTGTACCCTCGGTCCTGGACCCTCACCCCAAGGCTGGAGAAACACCCTTCCTGCATTTGCCTCGTCGAGTTCTATAACTATTTTATAAATTTCAAAGAGATCACCTCTCATTCTTCTAAACTCTAGAGAATACAGATCCAATATCCTCAATCTCCAAAGAACTAAAGCTGAAAGAAACTTGTATTCATGCTGTGCTAGTCACAATCTCCAGGTGCCCCTAAGCACTGCATTTGACCAAGAAAGCATAAATGCTACTTAATTTACTTGATTTTTTTTTCAGTCAAACTGATTGATGGGAAGTTAAAATATTTTCCTAATTGCTCCTAGCAATAACCTTTGCTCAGAACAAGATTAGACAAAAATTCTACGAAGAGTACATTACCATGCCTTCTGTAACCACCAGAAGGAGGCAGTAAAAACGATTGTGAAACTAACGCATTTTAATTTCAACTTGCATCAGAAGTCAGGGATGCACATAGATGCATAAACTGAGCAGAAAGTATTAGTGAAACGGCATTATTCTTGGCTTTTCAACTTGTCACAAGTCCAAATTTCAGATTGTAGCAATGCGCTGAATATTGTATTAAGTTAAACAGCACTAGTATCTACACAAATGTTGAAATGCCAACACGAGGGAACCAAATCCTAATAAAATATGAGCATGTAATTAAAACTGGTTTTCCTGTTCTTTAACTGAAAGAAACAGTTTACTGAGGACAAAAACTGAACTCAATACATTTCATAGGTTGGTGGTATCTAAATTTTATTGAATTCAAAGCAATTTAAAACAGTGTGACTAAATACATCAGTGTACTATACAGCAACATATTGCTATTTCTACAAAAAAACAACAGGTGATACATTACATCCTTTGTGAAGATGTGTAGAGAATTCCATAATATACATGAATCTACAATCGAGTGACATAGCAGTTACATATAACCTCTATTTTTTTGTCTTGAACAAATTAAGTGCATAGCTATAGGTAAAGCAATCCAGTTTGCATCAAGGTAAACATTGCAAATATTGTATTAAAACCTAACAGCTTGGCTGAATTGTGGAAAAGGACTGCAGTTCACAATTAAAAAAGCAGGATGCTAGCATAAGCAGTTCTAGAACAAAATGTAAGAGTCAACACTAAATTTACAAAGCATAATATATACTCTATAGCAAATACTCAATGAACGCAACAACTGTAGACATATATGGCACGTTCAAAGCAAACTACCATTTCACTATCACATTTGTTTGGTATCCAAAAACAAAAACTTTCCAGTATTATGAATCTCAAGAGGTGGAAGCTCAACCCTTTCTTTGGTGGCAGCAGACAGAGGCGAGAGCTTCCTAGTAGAAATAAAAATGTTTTTCATCTCTTGTCACATTGACAAAAGAGTTTGCACTCATTCTGTCCCTGCAGTAATGGGAAGATTGACATAATGGATATTACGTTTAAAAAAGCTGATATAGGGGAAGCTCCTGAAAGTCAAAGAAGCTAATGCTGAGCTTTATAAGAGTAAAAAATGTAATTTCGCATTTATAAAGAGCTAGCAGCCCAGTTACATGGGATCAACATTCAAATAATGTACTTCTAGCTATGTAAAAGAAATTGAATACATAATACATCTGCAATTGATTTAAATTTACAACATGCTCTTGCATATATTGTAATCTTCAAGTCAGGAACTTCTATAAGAGTCCTATTAAACAGACACTTTTACATAGCCTAAATATGCATCACTGAGATTAAAAGTAAAAATTTCAGAAAAGAAACCACGTTTAGTCCAAAACCTCTCATTTAACAAGAAATACTAAACACCACAACTGGATAAGTGAACAAAAAATATGAACAGTGGACAAGAAAAACATTATGGGGCTGCAACCTCTTTCTTTAGTGCTGTATGATTAGGACAAAGACAAAAACCTGATCAATTCCTAAGTATATAGGATTTTGCACAAAATTCAATATAAAATACATTTAACGATTTCTAGGCACTATACTCATCCATATTTTTTAAAAGCGCCTAGTAATCTAAAAGAGTAACTTTGCTCTGCAAAGTCCATGTGCTACAAGTGCAAAGAGTGCACAGTGGGAAAAGAATAATCTATTCCTATTAATAAGATTTGAAAAGGCCTGATTAGGTGCACCAAGTAACAAAATATAATATTCTCTGTATACACTTGAGGACTTATCTATGTGTTAGCTATGCAAAAGTAGTAATACAAGAGTGAAATCCAAATTGTTATATATTAAATTATTCTGACAATTCAATTTCACTGGGTTGTGGAGTGGGGAGCTGCTGGATGGGGCCAAGTACTGGTGTATCATCATAACATTCAAGCTGCTCCTCAATTTTTAGGAGATCACTATCCAAAAGTTGGTCAGGAAGTTCAATATCAACCTGGGTGCTATCCTGATAGCAAATTCTCATGTGATTCATTAGGTTTTTCTGTATACCAAAACTCTTTCCACAGTTATTACACACAAAAGCACGGTCACATGAATGTACAGATGCTACATGACGATTTAGATCAGTTCTATCACGGAAAGATTTCAGGCAAAATGAACAGTGCAAGTTTTTGCGTTTGCAGTGGACAGTTTTCTCATGACGTTCAGCATTTGACTTCAATGTGAAGCTGGCAGGGCACCTTGGGCATCGATATCGTAAAGCTTGCCCAGGAAAGACATGGATGCCTGTGGTTGTAAGGTTTGGCCTTACAGAATCAGAAGTATCAACTGGCAGCATCATTAATGCATGTCGATACTCATGCTCCCTATGTTTTAAAGGGCTGCTAAACCCTAATTTGCAGAATCTACAGGTCAACTCATCTGGATGCAAATTTGTGACTGGCAATGGGAAACTGGAATCCTTTAAAACTTTGTCTGGAATGAAGCTGGTCCCCATTTTTGGATCTTCACCTTTCAATAAATCTGTTGCAATGTTGACATCAAGGCCTTAGAGAAGGAAATCCATGTATTAGATTTCAGCAGTGTTTCCAAGGGAAAATAAAATATGCAAACTTAAAACAATGCTGACTTTACCTGGATTGGAATTTTCATACACCTTTGACACTGCCAGGATTCCCTCTGTACTATCTACTTTGATCTGCAATTGCAAGATGGCACAAGTTAATAAATGAACTGTGATTTATACTTGTGAAAATTAATACAGAAAGATTACATTACTTACTAAATAATAATTCACATCATTTAAAATGAAGTGCACCCTTTACTGATGGTGTTTTAGAAAATATTTAAGATATAAAGATGTTTACATGGAACTAAAATCCTTGTATGTATATAAATTAGTAGCCCTGCCCCATCTGATTTACATTTTAACAATTATTTAACTTTTAAATTTCTTTGTATTTTGAATGACTCACAGAATGGCCTTGGATTCTTACCTGCGATGGTGAGTTAGTTGGTTTATGTGACATTTGTTCAGGTAAAATTTCATCATATTGCAACATCCTAGGAGGACTCTGTTCTGGAAATTGGGAAGTCAGTGGAGACAAATCTCTTGCTTGGAAATCATGTGCATCTTCTGTATGATTCAAGTTATTTCCGGGCCCTGAGGAACACAGGAAACGAGTCTCACCCACGTAAACTAGCACCAGCTGGCTTTCGACAAAAAAGAAACGCACTGCAGTAAAGTGTCTTTCTGTTTCTCTTCTGCCAGTGAGAAAGAGGAAAGGAGATCCTCAAGTTTGAAAGGAATTGCCCACAGCTTCAAAAAACTAAGTGTCTTAAAGTAATCAAGGTGTTCAAGGTTATTTCTTTGAATAAACGAAACATCCTAAATTGCTGCTCGTGTTAAAGAACGAAAATTGGCAAGTTCAATTTACCAATACAGCCAAAAATACAAACTCTTCTTACAATATCATAAATTTTCTTTACAAAGTGAATTACCAAAATTATATAATGATTTGTGGTTGAAGTAAACTTTATATTACAACAGTATACCAGTATTTTTTATGAAGACCCTTAGAAAAACACAGGTCATCTCACCTTCCTACAAAGACTCCTTTCAATATCTAAATGGTGTCAAACAAACATGCTTAATCTTCACATTTTCAGCACATTAGTTATGAAAATGCAAAAAATGAGCTTTATACTGTCAGTGCATCCTAAGTAAAATATTCAGTTTTGTGATTTTAGCTGTAATAAAATAGATAAACTGTAGGGAATTAAAACACAGCAAGTTAGGGGAGTAGCCTCAATTTCATCACCAACCTGCACATATTTGAATTAGCGTTCAAAATTTCTCAACTGTTCTTGACATAATCTTGACAATCATATTCTTGACATAATAAGACATTCCCTAATAGGACACATCTTTAACACTAATTCATCTTTAAGGTTCAAATTGCTCAGAATATAGAAAGTTAAGACAGGTTTGTTTTAAAAAGAAAACAACTTCAGTTTAACAAAAATGGTATAACATAAACTAGAACGTGAGCTGTAAAATTTTAGGCTTGAAATTGCTGTTCAAGAATCTGAAAGGGTTTAAAGCCACAGCTTCTGCACCTGAAATCAGAAAACTCTAAATATTTCCACACCACAATACAAAACAAAATCTCTTGGCCTGTTACCAAGTCTCAGCTCTACACAATCATGATAGATGCCACTTGAATAAAAAAGGACCAACCGAGTGTGCCTAGGTTATCACAGCAAAAGAACAAGCTCAGAACTAGTTCTAGAGTTTCATAATGGATTACTCCCAGAGGCCTTCTTGATAACAGACGACACTTTTATTAATACAGGTCCAAAACAACGCACAAATAGTTCTAAGTCCATTGCAAAAGAGCTTCAAGTACAGTGAACTCAGTGGAGGCGTTAACAACACAGAAATGCTTTCACTAAATTTCTTAGATCTTTTGTTAAGGTAACAAAGTTCATTTTTTAAAAAGACAGTGCTAATTTTTGAATAATGCTGGCAGTTCATGTGGATATTATCTAGCCACTGAAGCATGGGTATAGTGGTGTTTCAGGCAATATGTTAAAGCTATGTAACCTAAAACAAAAACATCTGTTTTTTGCATTCTTAGTCAATATAGGGTATATATTCACTATGGTATAACATACATTGAACTATATGTTTCACATTAAATTTAAATAATCTGAACTAAATTTAATATGAATTATAATCCAAAAATTTGAAATATTTTAATTCATGTAATTATTGCATTTAGTTTGTGCATCACAATGCACTGAAGTCAATCATATGCAACATAATCGCCTGCCTGCTTGTGATGTCAATCCCTGCGCATAAACTTGAAAATTTAATCAAATTCATGGATTACCTTTGTATTAAATCTAAATTCAATATTTAAAAAGGTAAAATTTAGATCAGTAAAAAACTCATTGCTCAACTTATTTAGCAGATGCATCGTTAGAGATCCAACCTAATGAGTTGTCTTCCCTATATTAGCTCAATTGTGCATTCAGCATATTCCAATCCTCACGTTAGTTGTCGTATCTTGCCAGACCATATTCCATGTTTCATTACTGAAACTACTTCAGGAACTTAATGCCAACCACTGAATGCTCACTGAAAAGGTTCTCTTTAACCTTTTATTCCTAATCTGGTCTATTTATTTGACACACCACATTCCTTTTTAAAGCTTCCTGGTGCAGATTATGGTTTAGCTAAGTGCAAACTGAATGCAGCACTATTCACACCCCTGTGGACATGTTTCTTTTCAATAAGAAATCAAACAAGTTTCAAATGGTTGCTCATCAAAAAATTATAATTATGTTAACTAAAATACTCAATGCTAATAACACAATCCCAAATGCTTCCTCAGATCTGCCTGCACTGACCCAAATGGTGATGCTATCACAGGCAAATTATGTTGCATCTACTATAAAAATGATGTCGCCTTATTAAAAAAAATGCCCTATTAAAAGATGGTGGTGCCCAAAATGACTTGAGAAGTGAAAACACTTTCTCCTGATGGTAACTGCATTTGACAACACTTAATGGGTTCAGTAACCGAAGAGAAAATCTCGAATTTGAGAATCAGTTTCCCCATTTAGTCACCTAAAATACAACACAACTTAACAGCTGAAGGATATATTGCTCAAGGGATATTATACAATACTGGCAATTACCTGTAATCAGCTGGATTTTTATTATGCTCTGATTTTTACATGGGAACACTGATAATCAGGCATATAATATGTCAAAGGAATGCTAATGCAATAGGCATTTGTATGCAGCTGACTTTCAACGGACATCAGATAAAGATAATTTATGCACTTCAATGTGAGCATAGTTGCTGCACATGACAGGGAACTCCTATCATAAGAATCTTCCCCGTCTCTTTTCTCTTGACAGATGACGGTGGACTCATGCATTTCCAGCATTTTTAAATCTTTTACACCACATGCAAACTTTCTTCAAGCAAGTTGCCTTTAAAGTAGTGCGTTCCCTCACTAACAACTCTCCTCCATTCCCATTACATATCTAACAGTTAGACATTTATTTTATTTTGAACAGCATGAGCAATGAATGTTTCTAGTTTTGTTGAATTGGCATTGGTTTAAAAAACCTGGAGCTGTTGGCTAAGTAAAATAAATCTTTCACCTCAAATGTTTTTCAGCGATTTGAAACACTGATTGACCAAAGTATTTATGCTACGACTGCGAGCCATACAGCACCTTGCTTGTCATGCCTTGCTTCAAATTTAAATTCTCCCAAACCAGGAAGAGAAATCTCCGCAAATCTGCTTATGTATTGAACACACCCAGGCCACCAATACATTTAAGTAACCAGGTTTGACATTGCACAGGAGTTATGCTCCATATACTGCCAAATTACAGCAGTACAAAAATTGCCCCTTCCAGGGCACCTCTCACTATTCACCCATAGATTCAGTTCAGGTCACGATGTCAACTCAATACTGCTTTTGCATCCGTGACACTGAATTTCTAGTATAAATGTCTTCAGGCACACAACTTCTGTATCATTATAAGCCCACCAACTCCCACAGCCAACTTGACTACACTTCACATCCCACGTTCTGCAAAGACTATTTCAATCCCTCGATTTCTCCATCACTTCTGTTTGGATTATGTCACCTTCCATACCCTCAGTTCAGATAACTCTCCCTTTTCCTCAAGTGAGCCCCCCCCCCGCCCCCCCCCCCGCCAAACCATTGTTCTCCCACCGTGGTTGACAAAGTTCTCAAACATATCCATTCTATTTCTCACACTTCTGCTCTCACCTTTTTCCTCCAAGAATCACAAGAGGGTTCCTCTTATCATTGCCTTTCACCCAACCAGGCTCCACATTCACCAGATAATCTTCCATCACTTTCACCACCTCCACTGCCAAACACATCATCCCCCTCCTCTTCCTGCATTCCAAAGGGATTATTCCCTCCATAATACCCTGGATCCACTCATCAGTCAACCCTAACACCCCCTTCCCTTCCAAAGCAAATGCAAGAGGTGCAACGTTTTTCCTTTTAACTCCTCTCTTTTCACCACCCAAGACATCAAAAACTCCTTCCAGGTGAAACAATGATTTTCATGTATTCACTGTTGTAGTTTCCTCTCTATAACAGAGCAAAAGCAGGGTGGATGGCTGCTTTGTGGAGCATCAAATCAGTACACAAGCATGACTCCAAGCTTCCAGTCCCATCATTTTAATTCTCCACCTTGCTCCCACTCTGACCTCTCTCTCCTTGGCATCTGCAGTATCAGAGTTCCTTTACAGCACAGAAGGAGGCCATGCAGCCCAACGACCACACTGGCTCTCTGAACGAGCATTCCACCGAGTCCCATTCCACTGCCTTATCGCCATAACTTTGCACACACTCTATTTTCAGGTAGCAACCCTTTTGAATCTCTCCATCACCTTCATGAAGTTTGTTCCAGACTCCAACCATTCTCTGGATGAAAAAATTTTTCCTCACATCACATTTACTCCTTTTGCCAATTATTTTCAATCTAGAGAGAGAACAGTTTCTCACTATTTACCCTGTCCATTTCCCTCAGGATCTTGAATATCTCTTATCAATCCTCTCAGGCTTCTTTTCTCCAAGGAAAAGAGTCCCAACCTGTCCAATCTATCCTCATAGTTACAGCTCTTCAAAGGAGAGCCAATGGATGTTATCTATTTAGACTTGCAGACGGCCTTTGACAAAGTGCTGCACAGAAGGCTGTTCAGTAAGATAAGAGCCCATGGTGTTAGAGGCAAGGTACTAGCATGGATAGAAGATTGGCTGTCTGGCAGGAGGGAGAGTGGGGATAAGGGGGTCCTTTTCAGGATGATGGCTGGTGACTAGTGGAGTTCGCAGGGGTCAGTGTTGGGACCACAACTTTTCACTTTATACATTAATGATCTAGATGAAGGAACTGAGGGCATCCTGGCTAAGTTTGCAGATGATGCAAAGACAGGTTGAGGGACAGGTAGTATTGAGGAGGCAGGGAGGCTGCAGAAGGATTTGGACAGGTTAGGAGAATGGGCAAAGAAGTAGCAGATGGAATACAATGTGGGGAAGTGTGAGGTCATGCACTTTGGTAGGAAGAATAGAGGCATAGAGTATTTTCTAAATGTTGAGAGAATTCAGAAATCTGGAGTGCACGGAGACTTGGGAGTCCTAGTGCAGGATTCTCTTAAGGTTAACTTGCAGGTTGAGTCGGTAGTTAGGAAGGCAAATGCAATGTTGGCATTTATTTCGAGAGGACTAGGATATAAAAGCAGGGATGTGCTGCTGAGGCTTTATAAGGCTCTGGTCAGACCACATTTAGAATATTGTGAGCAATTTTGGGCCCCGTATCTCAGGAAGGATGTGCTGGCCCTGGAGAGGGTCCAGAGGAGGTTCATTAGAACGATCCCACGAATGAAAGGCTTAACATACGAGGAACGTTTGAGGACTCTGGGTCTATATTCGATGGAGTTTAGAAGGATGAGGGGGGGTCTGATTGAAACTTACAGAATACCGAAAGGCCTGGATAGAGGGGAGGTGGGGAAGATGTCTCCATTAGTAGGAGAGACTAGGACCCGAGGGCACAGCCTCAGAGTAAAGGGAAGACCTTTTAGAACAGAGATGAGGAGAAACTTCTTTAGCCAGAGAGTGGTGAATCTATGGAATTCATAGCCACAGAAGGCTGTGGAGGCCAGGTCATTGAGTGTATTTATGACCAAGATAGATAGGTTCTTGATTAGTATGAGCATCAAAGGTTCCGGGGACAAGGCGGGAGAATGGGGTTGAGAAACTTATCAGCCATGATTGAAAGGCGGAGCAGACTTGCTGGGCCGAATGGCCTAATTTCTGCTCCAATGTCTTATGGTCTTATCATTCTTTGAATGTCCTCTATATTCTCTGCCTTCACATCCTTCCTCAGGCATGTCGCTCAGAACTCGACGCATTACTCTAGATGAGGCCTAACTAGTATCGTATACAAGTTCAACATGACCTTCCTACTCTTGTACTCAATGCCCCTATTAAGAAAGCCCAAGATACTACAGGCTTTATTAACTGCTCTCTCAACATGCTCTGCCATCTTTAATGACCTATGTCCATATACACTGAGGTCCCTCTGTTTCTGTACCTCCTTTAGAGGCTCTCCCTTTACTTTATACTGTCTCACCATAAGTTTCCTGCCAAAACAAATCATCTCACACTTCTCTGCAATGAACTGGATCTGCCACTAAAATAATTTTTATATATTTTTTCCCACCTATTTCTATTATTATTTTTAAAATTTATTTCCATTCATTGTTTTATCCCCACCTTTTAGCCTATTTTGATTACCCCCCCCACCCCAACACACCGTCCCCTTCCCCCACCCCCACAAGGGCCATCTGTCACTTACTCATATATAAAAACAAAAAAAACTGCGGATGCTGGAAATCCAAAACAAAAACAGAATTACCTGGAAAAACTCAGCAGGTCTGGTAGCATCGGCAGAGAAGAAAAGAGTTGACGTTTCAAGTCCTCATGACCTTTCAACAGAACTGGATGAATCCAAGAAAGGGGTGAAATATAAGCTGGTTTAAGGTGTGTGTGTGTGTGTGTGCGTGTGTGCGTGTGTGCGTGCGTGCGCGTGCGTGCGTGTGGTGTGGGGGGGTGTGGGGGGGGGGGAAGTGGAGGGGGTTGGTGTGGTTGTAGGGACAAACAAGCAGTGATAGAAGCAGATCATCAAAAGATGTCACAGACAACAGAACAAAAGAACACATAGGTGTTAAAGTTGGTGATATTATCTAAACAATATCCCCCCCCCAAATACATCTTAAACCAGCTTATATTTCACCCCTTTCTTGGATTCACCCAGTTCTGTCGAAGGGTCATGAGGACTCAAAACGTCAACTCTTTTCTTCTCCGCCGATGCTGTCAGACCTGCTGAGTTTTTCCAGGTAATTCTGTTTTTGTTTTGGATTTCCAGCATCGGCAGTTTTTATGTTTTTATCTCTGTGTTTAATTGACTGCCACTGCTCTTCAAGAAATGCCTACCTCCTTGAAGAAGTTCTGTTCGTCTTTGCGACAAGACTTCTGTATCTCTCTTTTGCCTTGCTCACCTTCATTGCCTTCCATTTCTCTCCTGGTGTTTGACAAGGTGTTTACTAAAACCCGCTTTCACAGCCATATCTCCTTTCTCAGTGACTGTCTCCGTCTCCGACTTACCCCACGTTGATTTCAACTGAAATTCCACCCCTCATGTTTCGAACCCACCCAGGATTACAGGTATCTCCGGGACATAAAACGTTTCTCGGACTGCTGTTCCCATCACATTCTGAGATCCACACTCAGTGCCATGCGCCGCCATATGAACACACTCGACCCCTCCCTCCAGCAGCACCGCCGTACCCTTTTTCAAAGCTGCGCGTGCCCCCAGTTTCATTTTATTCTTCGGCTCATCCGACGCCGCAACAAGAAACTTTTCCTCTTTCTCTCAAGTGCTAAGGAACGCAAGCTCCAACAACTCATTGACACCAACACCCATCTAGGACCCTCCACCCCTGCCTGTCCCTCCGTCCCCACCCCATCTCCCACTCTCAGCCCCAGCCGTGTATTCACTATACCCCCTGACCTTCCCCTCTCCGATGCTGAATGTTCAGTGCTCAGCAAAGGACTTAGTTTCATACCCTTACACCCTCACCTCAATGAATTTCGGGCTCGGCATGATGCTGAACTCTTCTTCCGCCTTCTTCGTCTCCGGGCTCACTTCTTTGGGCAGGAGTCCTCTCCCCGTTCAACGGATCCTTTCACCCACCTCCAATATTCTCCCTCCACCTGGACCCCTCCCTCTGGATTCCTCTCCTGATCTTTTCATTGAGAACTGTTGGCGCGACATTAGTCGTCTCAATTTCTCTGTTCCTCTCACCCATTCTAATCTCTCTCTCTCTCTGAACTTACTGCACTCCATTCTCTCAGGTCCAACGCTGACATCATCATCAAACCCGCTGACAAGGGTGGTGCTGTTGTTGTCTGGCGCACTGACCTCTACCTCGCGGAGGCTGAGCGTCAACTCACAGACACTTCCTCCTACCTCTCCCTGGACCATGACCCCACCACTGAACATCAAGCCATTGTTTCCAGGACTGTCACTGACCTCATCTCCTCTGGGGATCATCCTCCCACAGCTTCCAACCTGATAGTCGCCCAACCTCGGACGGCCCGCTTACACCTCCTACCCAAAATCCACAAACAGAACTGTCCCGGTAGACCGATCGTCTCAGCTTGCTCCTGCCCCACAGAACCCATTTCTCGTTATCTTGACTCCCTTCTCTCTCCCCTTGTCCTTCCCACCTACATCTCTGACACCTTACGTCACATCAACAATTTCCAGTTCCCCGGCCCCGACCGCTTCCTCTTCACCATGGACGTCCAATCCCTCTACACCTCCATCCCCCACCAGGATGGTCTGAGGGCCCTTAGCTTCTTCCTCGAACAGAGGCCCGAACAATCCCCATCCACCACTACTCTCCTCCGGCTGGCTGAACTTGTTCTCACACTGAACAATTTCTCCTTCAACTCCTCTCACTTCCTCTAAATAAAAGGTGTGGCTATGGGTACCCGCATGGGCCCCAGCTATGCCTGTATCTTTATGGGGTATGTGGAACATTCCTTGTTCCAGTCCTACCCCTGCCCCCTTCCACAACTCTTTCTCTGGGACATCGATGATTACTTCGGTGCCGCTTCATGCTCTCGTCGGGACTTGGAAAAATTTATTAACTTTGCTTCCAATCTCCACCCCTCCATCATTTTCACGTGGTCCATCTCTGACACTTCCCTTCCCTTCCTTGACCTCTCTGTCTCAATTTCTGGTGATAGACTGTCCACCAATATCCATTACAAACCTACCGACTCCCACAGCTACCTCGACTACAGCTCCTCACACCCCGCTTCCTGTAAGGACTCCATCCCATTCTCTCAGTTCCTTCGCCTCCATCACATCTGTTCCAATGATGCTACCTTCAAAAACAGTTCCTCTGAAATGTCCTCCTTCTTCCTTAACCGAGGTTTTCCACCCACGGTCGTTGACAGGGCCCTCAACCGTGTCCGGCCCATCTCCCGTGCATCCACCCTCACGCCTTCTCCTCCCTCCCAGAAACATGATAGGGTCCCCCTTGTCTTCACTTATCACCCCACCAGCCTCCGCATTCAAAGGATCATCCTCCGCCATTTCCGCCAACTCCAGCATGATGCCACCACCAAACACATCTTCCCTTCACCCCCCCCCGTCGGCATTCCTTAGGGATCGTTCCCTCCGGGACACCCTGGTCCACTCCTCCATCACCCCCTACTCCTCAACCCCCTCCTATGGCACCACCCCATGCCCACGCAAAAGATGTAACACCTGCCCCTTCACTTCCTCTCTCCTCACCGTCCAAGGGCCCAAACACTCCTTTCAAGTGAAGCAGCATTTCACTTGCATTTCCTCCAACTTAGTCTACTGCATTCGTTGCTCCCAATGCAGTCTCCTCTACATTGGAGAGGCCAAACATAAACTGGGCGACCGCTTTGCAGAACACCTGCGGTCTGTCCGCAAGAATGACCCAAACCTCCCTGTCGCTTGCCATTTCAACACTCCACCCTGATCTCTTGCCCACATGTCTGTCCTTGGCTTGCTGCATTGTTCCAGTGAAGCCCAACGCAAACTGGAGGAACAACACCTCATCTTCCGACTAGGCACTTTACAGCCTTCTGGACTGAATATTGAATTCAACAACTTTAGGTCTTGAGCTCCCGCCTCCATCCCCACCACCTTTCTGTTTCTTCCCCCCTTCTTTTTGTTTTTTCGAATAAATTATATAGATTTTTCTTTTCCCACCTATTTCCATTATTTTTAAATATTTTTAAATCTTTTATGCTCCCCTCACCCCCACTAGAGCTATAACTTGAGTGCCCTACCATCCATTCTTAATTAACATAATCGTTTAGATAATATCACCAACTTTAACACCTATGTGTTCTTTTGTTCTGTTGTCTGCGACATCTTTTGATGATCTGCTTCTATCACTGCTTGTTTGTCCCTACAACCACACCAACCCCCTCCACTTCCTCCCCCCACACCCCCCCCCCACACCACACGCACACACACACACACACCTTAAACCAGCTTATATTTCACCCCTTTCTTGGATTCACCCAGTTCTGTCGAAGGGTCATGAGGACTCAAAACTTCAACTCTTTTCTTCTCTGCCGATGCTGCCAGACCTGCTGAGTTTTTCCAGGTAATTCTGTTTTTGTTTTGTCACTTGCTCATCCCGCTTTCCACTCTTAATGTCACCATTAGCACCTCCTTTAGCCAGTATCACCACCATCAACACCCCTTTGACGTTTTATTTATGACATATTTTGTAATCTCTCCTTTGCCTCCACCTATCACTGGCCTTACATCCAGCTTCACCTGTCCCACCCCCCCCATAAACAATACATATTTCATCATATTTCTACTCCTCTTTAGTTCTAAAGAGTCATATGGACTCGAAACATTAACTCTGTCTTTCTCTCCACAGACGCTGTCAGACCTGCTGAATTTTTCCAGCAATTTTTGTTTTTGTTTCATCTGCCACTTGTCTGCCCAATCCACCAACATGTCTATATCCTTTTTAAGTTCAAGATTATCCCCATCAGAGTTAACAACATTTCCAATCTTCGTATCATCTGCAAATTCTGAAATCATGCCCTACACACCACAATCGCAGTCATTAATATACACCAGGAAGAGCATGTGTCCCAACACTGACCCCCTAGGAACACGACTACAAACCTTCCTCCAATCTGAAGAACAACCATTTATAACTACTGTTTCCTGTCAGCTAGCCAATTTCTTACCCAATTGCCTACTTTCCCTTTTATTCCATGACCCAGAATTTTGCTCACAAGTCTGTTGTGTGGTGCTGTATCAAATACCTTTATAAAATCCGTATACACCATATCAACAGCATTTCCTTTTATCAACCTTCTTGGTTACCTCCTCAAAAGACTCCAGCAGTTAAACATGATTTTCCCTTGATGAATCTATGCTGGCTTTCATAAATTATCCTGCACTTGTCTAAGCGATTACTAATTTTATCCCGTACTATAGTTTTCAGGAGTTTCCCAGAGCTGAGGTCAAACTGACTGGCTTGTATTTGCCAGCCTTATCCTTGCAATCCTTTTTGAACAAGGGTGTAACATTCGCAGTTCTCCAGTCCTCTGGCACCTCCCCTGTATCTAAGGAAGACTGGAAAATTACTAGTGCCACTGCAATTTCCACTCACTTCCCTCAGTACCTTTGGATGGACCTCATCCAGTCCTGGTACCTTAACTATTTCAAGCAAAGATAGCCTTTCCAGCACCTCCTTCCTCTCGATTGTAAGTTCTTTTAATTTATCAGTTACCTCCTCTCTCACCTCAACCTGGGTAGCAAGTTCTTCCTTTGTAAAGATAGGTGCAATGTATTAGTTCAATCCCTCCAGTATTTCTCCAGCTCCACTCGCAAGTCCCCTTTTTGTCTCTAATCAGCCCTATTCTTTCTTTTAACACTCTTTTATTATTTACATGCTTAAAGGCGACTTTGGGATTCCTTTTTATGTTCACTGCCAGCTTCTCTTCATGCTCTTGACTTGCTTTTCTTATTCGTTTCTTCACTTGCCCTCTGGACCTTCTATATTCAGCTTGATTCTCCATTGTACTTTCTACCTGACATCTGTCATTCACACACTTCTTCCTTTTCATTTTCAACTCTATCTCTCCAAGGCTCTCTTTATTTATCCGACCTTTTCCCTTCAAGGGAATATACCTTGACATTGCCTGCAATACTTTTTCTCTGAAGCCACTATTTTTTCTGCCAACATTTGATTCTAACTCACTCAGCTCGGATGCATTATCATCCCACTAAAGTTGGCTTTCCCCCAATTAATTATACCTGCTCTGGATTGTTCGCTGTCCTTTTCCATGATCAACCTAAACCTTATGATACAATGGTCACTTTCCCCTAGATACTCTCCCAACTGATATTTGATCCACTTGGACCAACTCATTCCCCAGAACCAAGTACAAAAGTGCATGTCCTCTCGTTGAACGAGAAACAAACCACTCTTAAAAAAAATTTTGAACACATTCCAAGAACTTTCACCCCTCTTGTTCTTTTGTACTAGTCCTACCCCAGTCTATGTCTGGACAATTGAAGTCCCTGTTATGATTACTCTATAACTCTTACACCTCTCCGTAATTTTGTCGCAAGTTTGTTTCTCCATATCTCTTCTACCAGTTGATGTCTATAGACCACACCAATGTTATTGCGCCTTTCCCACTCTTAACCTCTAGCCAGAGAGGTTCTGTCCTTGACCACTCTGGAACATCCCCTCTCTCCAGTACTGTAATGGCATCTTTAACCAATATTGCCATCTCGCGCGCAGCAGCCGCGCGCACCCCCACCCCCCTTCTTCCTTTCCTGTTTCTCCTAAACACCTTGTACCCAGATATATTTAAGGTCCAGTCCTGTCCTTCTTTGAGCCAGGTCGCTGTTGTAGCAATAATATCATGATCCCATTTGTCAACCTTGCCTGCAGTTCACCAATCTTATTAATCACACTCCGCCCCATCTAATGACTTACTGTTGCCTACTCTAATTCTGTCAAACACTCCAAGTATTCTAACTATCTTGTTGCAACTGTCTGGTCTATGCTCATTATTAGTTGATACTTAACTACTTCCCAATGCCAGTTTTTCTCCTCTGCATTCTGAATTTGCTCCCCAGGTTGCCATCCCCTTCCCAATCTAGGTTAAACTCTCCCAACAGCACAAGCAAACCTCCCCGTGGGGACACTTATCCCAGTCCTGTTAAGTTGTAACCTGCCCTTCTTGTACAGGTCCCAACTGACCCAGAACCAATCCCAATGCCTTAGAAATCTGAAGCCCTCCCTCCTACTCCATTTCTCCAGCCACATGTTGAACCGCTCAATCTTCCTATTCTTGTGTTCACGAGCACATGGCACTGGGAGTTATCCCGAGATTACTGCTCGTGAGGTCCTGCCTTTTAATTCCCTTCCTAACTCCCTAAAATCTGCTTTCAGGACCTCAGCCCTTTTCCGATTGATGTCATTGGTCCCAATATGGACCATGACCCCTGGCTTTTCACCCTCCCCCAAAACAATGTCCTGCAGCTGTCCTGTGACATCCTTGACCCATGAACTAGGAAGGCAACATACCATCCTGGAGTCATGTCTACAGTTGCAGAAACGCCTGTCTGCTCCCCAAACTATGAAATCCCCAACTATTGTAACACTTCCAGTCTTGCTCCTCCCCTCCTGCGCAGCTGAGCCACCTGTGGTGCCATGGGCTTGGCTCTTGCTACAGTCCTCTGAGGAACCACCTCACTCGCTAGTATCCAAAATAGAAAAGCGATTAGACAGCGAGATAGCCTCAGGGAATTTCTGTACTACCTGCCTGTTTCTCTTCGATACTCTGGCAGTCACCCATTCCCTCTCTGCCTGTGTACTACTTAGCTGTGGTGTGACCATCTCTCTAAATGTGCTTTCCATGTAATCCTTAGCCTTGTAGATGCACCACAGTGACTCCTACCACCAGTCAAGCTCCACGACTCGGAGCTCAAGTTTCTGCAGCTTGTGACATTTCCTGCAGATGCAGTCATTGAGGGCATTTTGTGCCTGCACGACTTGCCGCATCCTGCAAAATGCACATTCCACAAGGACGAACTGCATGGACATACCTTATACTTTATATAAGGCACTTACTACAGTATTTACTAATTTATTTTAATTATCTTTACTTAGAATAAATCCTATATATACACACAAGAATTTACTGCGTCTGTTTCAGTCTTGCCCCTTCTCGTGCTCTTTTAACTCTCTGGCTCCACTATCCAATGAAGTGCAACACAAGCTGGAGGAACGTCACTTCGTCTTTTGATTAGGCACCTGATAGCCTTTTGGACTCAACATAGAGTTCAACAATTTTAACCTCCAGCTTATTTTGTTTCATACTTTGATGGTTTGGTTTTCCAATTTCTTCTCTTTCATTTCCTTGAGTTTGCTTTCGGACAGCAACTATTCATCATTTAGCCATTCAAACCTCCTCTAGACCTTTTGCTTCTTTACCCATCCTATTACCACTGCTTTTAGCCATGTATCATGAAACCTTTTGTCATTTAATCTCTCCTGCCTTCCAGCCCTATCACAGGCCTTCCCTTTTATTCTTTTTCCTACCTTTTCCCCTTTCACTTGCTCAAAATCTATTAAATTTCTAACTTTTCCCAGTTCTGGTTAAAGGTCATAGACCTGAAACATGAACTTTGTTTCATTCTCCACAGATGTGAGTATTTTACCCTTTTTTTTATTTTTATTTCTGTTTCAGTAATCTCAAGTTCCTCTGCCAGTTCCAAATAACACAAATACACACCACACTGTTGCTCATTTATTTCCTAATGCAGGTCTCGTCTTCATGGACATGTACCATAGCACCTTCAGCTTCTACATATACACAACTTAAATCTGTACTCTCACTAATTTGTGCGTCTCAAACTGCTAATCCAAACAGGTCTTGCATTTTTGACTTAAAATTTATTCACCAGCTACACAGCTGTGCAAATCTCAAAGCCCACAACATTAAAACAAGTCTAACGAGCACAAAACAAACACATTCCTAAACAGGATTTATTTGCCTGGGCTTCACAAGGCAAATGGGCTGCAAATAAGACATTTGCACCCTACTTAAGTTCTTCTTAAGTTCTACTTAAGTTCTTCTGGTGCTCAAAGCTATTGAAGTCCTTCCTTCAGAGAAACTTAGAACACAGAAGGTGGCCCATCGCGTCTGTGCTGATCAAAAAGCATTTATCCATCTAACCTCACTTTCCATTTTCTGGGCTGTAACCCTGTAGGTTCTAGCACTTGAAATGCATATCTAAGTATTCAAATACAATTAGAGTTCCTGCCCCTACCACCCTGTCAGGCAGTGAGTTCAGAACGCTACCAGCATCAGTGAAAAAAAATTTCAAGCCCCCTTTAATCCTTCCACTACTTACTTTAAATCCACGGCCCCTGGTTACTGATCTCTCTGCTAAGGGAAAAGATTCTTCCTCCCACTCTGTCTCAGCCCCACAATTTTTACACAAATTCAATTTCCTCTCAGCCTGCCTTGTACCACAGAAAACAACTTCAATCTCTGAAATCTTTCCTCTTAGCTATAAATTTCCAGTCCTGGAGTACAATCACTCCTTCCTATTATTTGGTGACCAGAACTGTGTATAGTACTTTAGCTTAACTAGTGTTTGATATAGTTCCAGCATAACCTCTCTGTTCTCATATCCTATGCCTTGGTTAAAAAAGGTAAATATCCCATATGCCATCACCACCACCTAATCCATCTGTCCTGTTTGCTACCTATAGGGATCTGTGGGTATGAACTTCAATGGCCCTCTGCTTCTCGATCATCCTCAGCTCATACCATTTATTGTGTATTCTCTTGCTTTGTCATCTCCAAATGCATTATCTCATATTTCTCCAGACTGAATTAAATTTGTCACTTGTATTCCCACATGACTAGTCCATTGATATCTTGCTGCAGTCTGCAGCCTTTTTTCTATCAACCCTATGTAGCATCTGCAAATTTCTTAATCATACCACCTACATTTACATCTAAATCATTGACATTTACCATAAAAACAAAGGACCATGTCCTAAACCCTGTGGAACTTCATTGGAAACAACATTCTTGTCAACAATCATTGATCAACCAGTACTCTTTGCTTCTTGACATGAGCCCATTTTGGATTCAATTTACCACTTTGTCTTCTATCCCATGAGCTTTTCTGACCACTTCTCAGAAGTCTTGACGAAATCCATTTAGACACCGTCAAACCCATTACCCTGATCAACCCTCGTTACCTCCTCAAAATATTCAATAAATATAGTCAAACACTGCCTTCCCTTAAATGCATGCCAACTGTTCTCAATTAATCTGTGCTTTTCTAAATGATTAATACCACCCCTCAGTTTTTCCAGCCACCAAAGTTAGGTTGACTGGCCTGGAAAGACCATCTATTCCTTTCTCTCTTTTTAAAGAACTTCTTCCTACCAACTACAGGTGTTCAGAAGCAGTTGGACATTACCTAATTTACTTACTTTGTTTTACCCCAACTGTAATGGTATCCTGCACATGGGGCTTTGGCCCATCACTGTTTCTGAAGAAAGCTAATATTGAAAGTCTTCCAAATGTTGATTTTCTCTTAATTATAACTTCTCTATTTTGATGGACAACAAAAAACTTATAGTAAAAACAGGTTAAACAGTTCTACATCTGAATTTTTCTGAAAAGAGAGATATGTTGTCAAAGCTTTTCATCTTGCACTCATCAGGGCAAACGCAAGAATGCCAAATTTCAAATTATTACAATTTATACTACAGGAGAAAAGGGTGTTGATTGGTTAGGAAGTCGACTCTGATTAGTTGACACATTGTCATGGAAAAAGCAACAGGAAACCTTAAGCTCCTCAAGCTCCCAGGTAATTTACAAAAGAACAAGGCTTGCACATATTCCTTTTGTTGGCAGAGAATGGATCCCGACACACAATTTATAAATGCAGTTTTAAATGAGCCACATTATGATCTTAACTTAAAATCTTAACTTGATTCGTGTAGCTATTAGTGCACTCAGGATTGTTCAGCAAGTGCTGCCCAATCATGGAATCACATCTAACAGGAGACGCTTTGTTTTGGGTTTTGCAAGTGCGGGCTGGTTGAGGACAGTCTGTACCCTGCCTGTTACGAACAACCCAAAGAACATGCTGTTTGATTCAGCGAATCTTTGGGATGTACACGATACATACCTGGCAACGCACCGGCACTGAAATTCATACATGACGCTGTTAGACTGCTTGATATGCAGAATGTCTTGTTGGACTGACAGCCACATCCTTTTAGTGGGAAATCCCACTCACGTAGTCAACTCCATAGTAATCTGAATTTTTAAAAATGAACAGTTTATTTGAAATTTGGCATTCTTGCATTTTTCCT
Organism: Carcharodon carcharias; assembly: GCF_017639515.1. Taxonomy (NCBI): domain Eukaryota; kingdom Metazoa; phylum Chordata; class Chondrichthyes; order Lamniformes; family Lamnidae; genus Carcharodon; species Carcharodon carcharias. The sequence continues at coordinate 36,149,540 of NC_054480.1, read as the reverse complement.
GATGAGTGCAAGACAAGAAGCTTCAGCACCAACTCTGTTTGCTGCAAGGCATTTACATCATGTTACTAACAGGCTTAAGGACAAGAAACAAAGTACAGCAATACATATCTATACAGCTTTGGGGAAAAAATAAGTTCGAGGTTCGATTGGCAATCCCATCACAGTCAGGTTATGGATTAAAAGCCTACATTCTAATGCTATTTTGAACTTCTTATCCAAAAGGCTTGTCAATTTTTTGGGCCAACTACTAAATAGAGAACTGTACAGCAGCTTAAACTCTAGTCTTCCTTCAGATGGGAAGGGAGCAATTTCACCAAAGCTTACCACAACAGGAGAGCTTTGAAAAGCTGCCTTACTTTCTCTGTGGGCTCAGTCACTTTGCAAATTAAATCAATCTTACAAATGTAACTACTCTAAGGAAGTTCAAATTCCAACTTTGCAAAGGCCAGGATTAAATCTCTGCAGAAAATTGTTCTCGCCAGGCCTCCTGTAACCCTACAGAGGGCCCCAAGCATTAACAATTGTCACAAGTAACCAGTCTGTTCCATCATATCCTTTTAGCTCCAACAGGAAGTACAGAAGTTTGGGAGGGGGGCAACGGTTACAGTTATAAATGGGGAATAGAGCCACATGCCCATACAAATAAAACACTGCTGCAACAGTCATGTAAAAGACAACAGATTTTCACTCCAATGCATAAGACAATTAATTATTCTCAAACTCTTTTAGACAATTGGTTAGAGGTCTTCCTTTAACAAAATGCAAACCCAGTTTAAGCAGAGAACCAGTTTCTTTCTGAACAGTTCTATTCTCTTATCAAGAATTCTGTACAAAGAACATTTCCAAACCATTTTTATGGGAAATCATCTGAAACAAGACCTTGATTTCCAGTTGTTGGGGTTGTTTATCACTGCACATGAAAATAAACAAGCATATATACCGTAAGTACCACCTGAATCATGTGAAACATTTGAGAAATTGAAAAATACGCATGTCTAAAAGTAATGCAATTAATAAACTGCCGGTGTAATTTTAAAAATCACAATTGTTTTCTTCAGTAAGTTTTGCTGCACAAGTTTCTCTGGTGCCAGCCAACACCCTCCCCCAGCCCGCCAACTATAATGGAATACATCGTGCACCTATGATGAACTGCCATACCCTTCCACCAAAACCATCCACAACTCCAGGATCATACTGGACGACACAGATGTGCCGCAACTCCTTTTCTCCATGACTGACTGCCTCAAGTCTCTTTCACCTCCTCATTTCTAATAGCAAATTCCAAGAACTCATGGAACTCCACGTAACTACATTCGTCACAACATTCCCTTTATCACCTCCCGTTACTCTAAGAACACAGGAACTATCTTTCAATTCTTTTTTTTTAAAAAACCTTCATACTTCAATGTCTCTGTAGACAGACCAAAAACATTGCTTTCAAAAACAATGCTCATTCATTTACTCAGCTGTTCAGAAAAATAGAAAACAGCTGACTGCTGCAGTCCGAAGAAACATATGGGTTAAGTTGCATGATTTCAAATACTATGGATTATACAGTAAGTATTACACCAAAGAACTACACAGGCAAAAACCACTTGAGACAGTATGAAGCAGTTGCAAAATGCTTGCTGTAAGGCATTTACATCATGTTACTGACAGACTTAAAGACAAGAGGCATAGTACAGCAATACACATCTACATAGCTTTTGGGGGGGGGGGGGAATAAGTAGTGACTATGGGGAGTAAATTAATCCGATTAAATTTCCAAGGATTAATGAGTTAAGCAATGATCAACATGTCTAGGAGAAAAACAGGACAAGGCAGCTCATTAAAAAAGCATGAAGACATTTTGAGAAAACCCAACTTTAAATCAGCCATCAGCAAGGCTGAGCATCATAGAAGCCCATTCATCTGAATTAATTTTGGTAGATTCAGGAGGACTGCTTTTAACAAGCATCTTATCAGTCAATACATCTGGCAAACACGCCTTCTGGTTTCTCTCTCCAGCTGAAACCAGTTATTACTTCAATGAGGAGTGGCAGTCTATCAAACTACTTCAACAACCACCTGGTGGAAATTTTGCCACTAAATATATAAAGCAAGCTTTCCTGCATAACCTACATGGGGAATTGTAAAATCAGTTGCTTCAGACCCTTTTTAACAGACTATATACAATTTACCATAAACTGTGGAAATCTTAAAAAGATGTGCGTTGTACCTTTAGGCAAGTATTCAAAAATAATAGGATTATCATCTCCTGGTTGGTCAGACTTGACAGATAAGAAGTTATGCTTGCTCAGAAGTGCAGCTCTCAAGTTAGCCACTGTAGATGCCTGCTGTTCTTCTTTTACGGAGGCAACAAACTGAGAAAGATAATTTGATTCTACACCGGCTAGTGGCTCCTCAGGATTCTGACAGAAATCAGGTCTGTCTCCCCGACTATCTGAACTGCTTGGTTCAGTGACATCTGCACCTAAGGAAACACAAGCAAGTTAGTAAGCTACTTGAGCTCTTTTTGCATGTATAAATCAAACTAGTCTATTTAAATGAATCTTGACACAAAAGATATACTGTCCCAAGAACATTACTATAAACATTTAAAGGGCTGTTCGAGTGGGCAAGTTTATTACACTATTGCGTCCATCTCTGAAGCACGTTTGAACAATTTTTTAAATAACAGCTTACCTAAGCGGAAGCAATTACCTATTGCCGGGGGTCTGGTGGGCAAATTTGAATATTGGTGCCAGATAGCTGCTGATTTCAAATACCAGTATTCAAGACTATAATCAACATTCTGCGGGAGCAGCATGCAATAAATTGTTACTTTTACTGTGAGAGAAAAAGTTGTAGCCACTGTTATATTCAAATTGGCCATGCATTTCCTACAAGAAGGTTCGACAAATAGCGAGGAATTAATACTGGCCAGGAACTCCTACTCTTCTTTGAAATCATGTCATTGAATCCTTAACTTTCCTGAGGGAAGTGACAATGTCCTGGTTTAAGATTTCACAAAGTTCAGCTCAAGACAGTTCAGCACTTCCTGAGTACTGTACTGAAGTGTCAGCCTCAATTGTGTGCTCGAATCTCTGGTGTGGGGCTTGTTCCCATAGCCTTCCGATTGGGAGAGCACAGTGTTACCACTGAGCCATAGCTGACACCATAAAATAAGTTCATTCATAAAAAGGAACAAATTTAAACAATGTCAGCACACCGCATTAAACATTTGAAAATACATGTCAGCAACATACTTGTCAACTAATGTTAAATATCACTCACTTCAATGCTTAATAAAAAGAAATAGATTTGGTACATCAAGGTGGAAGAATACATTTGCATCTTTAAAAAATGGTCTTGGGATGTGGGCATGTTTGCCTAAGTTATAACACAAAATGTTGCTTCAAAATGAATTCTTCATTTGTGAAGTACACTGTGATATCATAAGCAAGGGTTGCAGCAGGATTATTGTAAGCACAGGTTCCTTCTTGCATGAACAATTGTTGCTTCAGCAATGGTGCAAAAAATATTTATATTGATGATTATGTCTTTGGCCAGTGCTTGTAGGTTAAAGCTAAGCTCAAGCTACAATTTCAAACTCATAAAATTTTACTAATCATCCGTGTCATGGACAGTAAACTAAAATTCATTTCAGTTGAATATAAGGCTTTGTGGAGGCAAGCTTAACCTTGTTAAAACTAAAAGAAAATCTCAAAAACTAGTAACTGAACAGTGAGCTGACATGTGTCAAAGATATGCTATCAGTAATATCAATGAAAAACTGAAAGCGTTCCACAAATTTCTCTAAGCCTTTGTTGCATCAAAATGTTGATATGCCATTTTAATCATCTACCCAAAAAACGGTTACATAAAGCAAACAATTGATCACACCATGAGAAACTATTAAATGTCAACATATAGGTTAAATAGGTTTGGCATTTGCACAATTCGACATAACTATGACTGAACAGCAATTTTACATGCTAATCAACAAATTAGTATTATTATTGCACAGGTTTGAGGATGTTGTGAAATCTGAGTCAATCCACAACTTTGACAATGTTACAATTTCTTGAACACTCAAAGCTGTGATCCTCAAGCAAAAAGAATTCTACTTCTATAAAAATTCAGCTTCACCCACACTACAACCCCCCAATCCTTTAAAATTAACTTTGATGTTCTATTTGCCACAGTAATGCTGCCTTGGCTACCATGGCCACTTAGACTGGAGCCAGAATTGTGCAGGGGATCTGACAGCAGTATATTAAAGTAACAGGAATGCAAGAACATCATTGCAGAACTTGGAAAGGCGGAAAAGGCACCATGGGTTCGAAGTTTTAAACAAACTTGACAGCAGTTATACTTAAGAATTACCACAAATTCAGGTTTGTATGTGTAGACAGCAGTATCATACCAGCCAAATACCCTGTAGCTAAAGAAGCTAGCCAACCTGAAACTTGTTTTATTCTTGGCAAAAATCAAAAGCAGTGATGATAACTTTTAAAGAGATTAGCATTGCTGTTTCAGTTTAATGTTTTCTTCACCTGATCTGGGAACATGGGATTTGAATGAGGAGGCAGCAGGTCCCCAAGTACTTTCCAGCCATTTCCAAATGATCAAGTTCACAGCAGATCTTTGTCTAACAACAGCTTGCATTTATATAGTGCCTTTAACATAGTAAAGGATCTCAAGGAATTTCATACTTGAATATTTGTCGCTAAGTCACTTAAGGAGCTATTGAGGCAGATGAAGAGATACGTTTAAGGAGTATCGCAAAGGAAAGGGGTTTAGGGAAGCAATTCTAGTGCTTAGAACATGACTAATTGGGGAAGCAATTAAATTAAGGATGCATAAAATGCCAGAATTTCACTTGCCTGGATGAGTGCAGCTCCCACAACACTCAAGAAGCTCGACACCATCCAGGACAATGCAGCCTGCTTGATTGGCACCACATGCACAAACATTAACTCCCTCCACCACCGACACAGAGTAGCAGCAGTGTGTACCATCTACAAGATGCGCTGCAGGAATTTACCAAGGCTCCTTCAACAGCACCTTCCAAACCCACGACCACTACCATCTAGAAGGACAAGGGCAGCAGACACATGGGAATACCACCAGCTGGAAGTTCCCCTCCAAGTCACTCACCATCCCAAGTTGGAAATATATTGCCATTCCTTCACTGTCACTGGGTCAAAATCCTGGCACTCTCTTCCTAACAGCATGGTGGGTATACCTACATCACATGGAGTGCAGCAGTTCAAGAAGGCAGCTCGTCACCACCTTCCCAAGGGCAACTAAGGGTGGGTAATAAATGCTGGCACTGCCAGTGAAACCCACGTGCCATGAATGAATATATATTAAAAAAAATTACAGCTATTTCAGTGTTGTAGGGCTGGAGGAGGTTACAGGAATAGGGAAGGACAATGGAGGGATCTGTAAACAAGGGTAAGAACATTAAAATCAAGGCAATGCTTAACTGGTGCCAATGTAAATCTATGAGTGTAGCAGTGAACGGAAATTGGTGCAAGTTAGGATCTGGCTAGCTGAGTTTTGGATGAACTCAAATATACGTAGGGGTGGAATATGAGGGGTCAGTCAAGAGTGCATTGGACTAGTCAAGTCTAGAAGTAACAATGGCATTAATGAAGGCTTCAGCAAGAGGTGAGCTGAGGCAGGGGCAGAGTTGAGGGAAATCCATGGAATAAAAGGGACAGTGGCAGCATGGATACCAAGTTGGCCAAGTGAGAATAGTTTTTCAGACTGAAGGGAGGTATACAGAGGGGTTCTCCACTACCAGGGCCACTGCTTTTCTAGATACACAGTAATGACCTGGACTTGGGCGTAGAGGACAATTTCAAAGTCTGCAGATAACACAAAACTTGAAAGTATTTTGAATTGAGGACGATGGTGATAAATGGGTGCAGGAACAGACACATTTGGAGGTAAATGTGCATTAATTATTGAAGATAGGAGAGCAGCTTGAGAAAGTGGTTAAAAAGGCATACGGGACTCTAGCTTTATAAATAGAGGCACAGAGTCCAAAATCAAGGCAGTTATGAGAAACCTTTAAAAATCACTAGTGCAGCAAAAGAGCCACTGATATGAACAAATTATTTTCTAAATGCAGTGGTTAGTTAGGCTCTGGAATGCACTGCTTAGTGTGTGGTGAAGGCAGATTCAATCATGGCGTTCCAAAATTAATTGGATAAACACTCCAACAGAAAAAAATTGCTGGGCTGGGGAAAGGACAAGGAATAGGAGTAGTGAGTTGTTGTTGCAGAGAACTTGCACAGACACAAAGGGCCACACCTCCTTCTGTGGCATACCATTTTATGATTCTATGACTTCTATCAATTACAGAGGTGGAAAAAGTAAACCTAAATGATGAGGAGGCTATCTCGCCAGGGTCAAATATGATACCAAGTTTGTGAACAGTCTGATTCAGCCTCAGTCAGTTACCAGGTAAAGGGATCGATTCAATGACTGTGAAGCAGAGTTTGTAGCAGGGAGCAAAGACAATGCTTCAGTTTTACCAAAATTTAGTTCGGAGGAAATTCCTGCTTTTCCAATACTGAAGATTGGGCTCATAGTGTGATGCATTTACGTGTACTGGAAGTTACATATATTAATACACAGAGCCCCATTCTTTGGAGGCAGAAAGAACATGTCTACACATTGCGCCTGTTTCAGCTGAACAAATTAAGTGACAGCCATTCACTGACTCATTCCTCAGGGCAATGCCTTGACCAGTCAGGGTTAAGCTGCCTGGCTTAAATTTCAAATAACGCTTGGTAGTTAACTGTCAAGTCACCATCAGTGGTGCATTCTCCATGGCAATGCCACTTTGCCAACCAATCAACATTCTCTTCACATATGGTATAAATTGTTGTCTTCCCCTTACATTGATATTCTTGCGAATGTCCTGATGAGTGGAAGACGAAAAGCTTGGAGACATCTCTTTTTTCAGCAATACACAAGCTGTCTTAACAATTTAGGAGACAGTGGGAGGGGACAAGAGAGGTGGTGGTGAGATACAGCTGGATGTTGTCACTAATCTAAAAGGAAGATGGGTGCAATTGTTGAAAGCTAATCGTCTCACCCCCAGAAAATCACAGCCGGGGTTCCTTAGGACAGTGCAATGAGCCCAACCATCTTAAGCTGTTTTAATGTCCTTCCCTCCAAATGGGCAGAAATAGGGATATTGACTGATAATTGCAGTGTTCAACTTTATCCGCAATTCCTCAGAAAATAGCGCAGTCTGTGCCTACTTGCAGCAAAACCTGGACATCTTTGAGGCTTGGGTTGAAAAGTGGCAACAAGGGCATCACACAATCCAGGCAATACCAGCAATCTCCAAGGAGAGAGTCTGGCCACCTCCCATTAATATTCAAACGCACTACAAACCCCACATCAACATCTTAGGGATCACCATTGACCAGAACCTTAACGGGACTAACAAGACAAAAAACTATGGCTACAGGAACAGGTCACAGGCTGGGTATTTTGCACTGAGTAACTCACTCTGACTCCCTAAAGCCTTTCCACCATCCACAAGGATGGAGTTAATATTGTGACAGAATACCCTCCAAATGATTTGGTGCACAGCTCGCTTAATTGACGCCATTTTAAACATTTATTTCCTCCACTACCAGCGAGACTGCTTGCCGTGTTTACCTCCAAAAGATGCACTGCAACAACTTGCCATGGCTTCTTCAGCAACTTGCAGATTCACAGCTTGTATCACACAGAAAAACCCAAGGGCAGCATGCGGAGGGAAATGCCACCAATTCCCATCCAAGTTACATACAATTCTGACATGAAAATATTTCATCACTATTACATCAAAAAACCTGAAACACCCCAACAGAATCATGGAGGAGTGGTTACCTACACTACACAGACTGCAGTGGTTCGAGGCGGCGCTCACCAGCACCTTTTCAAAAGCCATTAGGAATGGGCATAAATACTGGACTTGATAGCAACACTCACATCCCATGAATGAAGAACATAGCTGAAAAATGATGCTGTTTTTAGCTATGTCACTGAGGAGAAGTATGTAGATGTCAAATAGAAGGGGGCCAAAGATTCTTAGAGGACATCTGAAATAACAGTGCAGGAACAAGAAGATAAGCCATTTTTAGTGATTCCCTGGCTCCGGCTGGATAGGGAAGAAAGCAATCAGGTGCGTTCAGTCCCACACAGCTGAAGAATGGAAGAGGGACACTCAAGGAAGGTGAGTGTCAAACTGTGTCAAAGCCTGCAGCCAGGTCAAATAGAATGGTTTACCACTGTTGCAGTATGATAGGATGTCATTTGTGACTTTGATTAGAGCAGTTTCAGTACTGCAGCACGGCAGAAACCTGATTGGAGCAGTTCAACCATGAAGTTCAGGAAAAGATGGGCATAGATTTGGGAGGCAACAGCATGTTGATCAAAGGCTTGAAAGAAAAGTGGGGTTGGTGATGGAGTGTTATTTTCAGGACAGCAGGGTCAAAAATTTATTCTTTTTGAGAGAATGATGACAGCAGGTTTCAAGCGAAGGATGAATGGTGCCCAAGGTGAGATAACTGTCAACGTTATCAGTTAACATGGGGACCAGTAAGTGAAGCTGGCTGGTCAGCAGTTTAATGGGAATAGGGTCGAAGGAACAGGTGGTGGGTTTCATGGACAAGGTGAACTTGAAGGGGGAAGATAGGAGAAAAAGGTGCAACTTCAGGTCGAGGGCAAGGGGAACCTGAGAGGAATCTTAGTCCAGCAGATTAAGAGCAGATGTAAGAACTGCCTCAATCTTAGTGACAAAGAAGTCCATAAGCTCCTCACATTGCTCTTAGGTGCGAGGGTGGAGCCAGCAGGAGAGAGAGGTTTAACATGTCAGTTTGCAGTGAAGAAAAACCAGGAGTTAACTTTGCAGTCCAAGGTAATTCTAGAATAATGAGCAATTTTTGTAGTTTAGAGCTAGACTCGATCGTTATCCAATTTTTTGTGCTTTAACATTTAACTTTGAATAGACCCCCAAATAATTCATTCAATATAGTATAGTAAACGAGAAGATTTCCGCATTTCTTTTCGGTGACCATTACAGTGTAATACCCCTGGGAGTTCTCCAACAAACTCACAGCACAAATTCACTACTGGAAGATCAGGTCATGCACCAGTCTAACCTACAGTGGCATAACGTCCTAGTAAATTCCATGTCTTCTTCATTATCATACTCTTCAGTGCCTCCTTTACTTCAATGTTCAATGTCAAAACTGCCTATCTCAAGTTTGCTGTTCATTTGGATCACCAAAGTTCAGATCATCTTTGTGCAATTCAAAGAGTCCCAAACCGAAGAATGCTATGCATGTGCCCAAAGCTGGCTTCCAGACCATTAAACTTCAAATATTCTGAGTGTGGCGAATAAGAGGGCCAACAGCACGTTTGAATAAACTCAAGGACCAGCATATCTCTCCTTCTCCCCCGCACCCCACCCCTCAAAAAAAAACATAACACACTCAAAGTCCTCAAAAAGAAACTGCAAGAACAATTTCCTTTGTTTTTATTCCATTGAAACCCGATGAGTAAACATTAGACATGTCGGGACAACACAATTAAAGAAAGAAATTCGAGTTTTGTTGTGCAATTTTTGATGTTTTCTTCTCACCCTCTGCCGTTTCGTTCTTATCTCCCCCATCCACCCAGCAAACACCAGCCCCCCGGACCCCCCGACCCTCAGCAGCTGTCACCTCATTCCAACCTACGTTTAAAGCAATCTCATGCCTTCAATTCCACTGTATGGCAGAAAGCTGAGTGGTACTTCTGCTATGCAAAACCCATCAAGATACAATCCAGGAAGCAAAACGCGCAGAAAATACTGACAGTTCAGCTTAAGGTCAATGAGTCAAATCTAAAAAAGCAAGAGATTTAAAGCAGTGGGAAAGATATCTTAATATCAACATAGATATAAACTTATAAATCACAATTTTAAAGCATTCCTCTTGAGACTAAGAAAAAATCCACGTGGCTGACTTCCACGGACTGATTTCCAACAAAAAGCTTTTGCTTATCTTTCCAGGAGGGCTCGAGATGTTCAAAAATTTTGGAAGCTTAATTTGTTGCATGGAGCACAATCTCGCATGTAACCCAGATTCCCAAGTTCAACAAGACTGCAGCTTTGCATTCTGCAGTTAGCTTTCTACAATAGAATAGCACCCATGGCCTGAACTTGGAATAGCTGGATAATTTGAAAGCCTGCTCATTAAACAATCTGATTTTATTTGTACAGTAAAGTGTTTGTAATCAAGTGAAACCATTTATCCAAGTTGGGTTTTGAACATCTTTGTTTTAATCATTGAAAAGACAAGTGGAAAAATAATGGAGAAACAAGGAGCTTTATGAGCTCAATAGATGAAATTCAGCAATACGAATCTGACAAGGCCTCCATCTACTCTGGCATTTGAGGATTGCAAATCTATTGACCATGCCAATGAGGGGACTGGGTAAAAGGCTCTTAGTCTCGAAATTGTGATCTTCCTGCAGATCTCAAAGCTTCACAACATTTACACTGTAATGCCACCATAGTAAAAACAGCAGCATAAAATTTGGAAGTCAAGGGTCAAATTATTGTGTAATTAAGCATCAGTTTTATGATATTAAAAGACAAATCAAAGGCTGTTAAAAAAAATCATTTTTTCTTCCTTTCTGACATCAAGGGTTATAAGCTTCTATGCGTCTCCTGAATATTCTTCACCCTCAGTTTCTTCTGGCCCTATCCCTGCTCACCCTTTTACATCTTTTTCCACTATCTCTCCTGACTTTGCCCTCTCTGACCCTGAATGGTCATATGTCAACAAACATCTCAATTTAATTCCCTTACGTGCTGACCCACCACCATCCCCCACGACCTTTGTGAATTTCATCATGCTAAGCCTTCTTCTGCCACCTTTATCGCTCTGTCAATTTTCACAAGGCGGCTTCCCCTGAACAACAGACCCTTTCTCTAGTCTTCAAAATTCTTGTTTTACCTGGACCCTTCTGGCCACTTACCCTGTCTAAATTTTTTCCATTGAGAATTGTCAGCATGACATTGGCCATTTCAATTTCTAATTTTTCTACTCCTTTTACTCAGTCCAATCTTTCTCCCTCTAAACTTGCAGCATTCCTTTCTCTCTGGTCCATTCCTCACATGGTCAGTGAATCGGCTGACAATGGAGCTGCTGTTGCCTTTGTGTGGATATTTAATTTCATTGCTGCATTGCGTAATACACCGATTCTTCCTGGTCTTACATGTCAAATTTCCACGTCACAGTGGGCACTTTAATCTGAATTTAAATCTGTCACGGATTCATCAAGTTGACGACTCGGGTTTATCTGCTATTGATGGAAATCAAAAACCAGGGAATAAATTCAAAACAAGGAAAACTAATGCAATTAGACAATTCAGATGAAATTCCTCAGAAAAGGGTAATGGCCAGTGCAGACAACTGAAGATAAACCTTAAAAGGGCTCAAGAATATAGAAAATACTGGCTGCTATTTTGAAGGGTTCTTAGCCAAGGTATTAAAATGAGATATCCTAGGAAAATAAGGAATCTGGATTTGCAAAATACACGGATTAAAGGTCGTCTTCTGCCCAAAATATTCTGCTACATAAGCAGTCAATCTTGTATCACCTACATGTTGCAACATAAATCTGAACAAGTCCTAGAAGGTTTCATCACTTCCAAGCTTTGTAATTCTACTCACATACAAGTTCTGAGCTCAGAATTGCTTGAGAAAAGCAGCATCAAGCACAGGAAAGCATTTTCATAAGGAAACACAGTTAGTCAGCTAACCAATGTTGTATGCTTCCTAATGGCAAGCTTCAGTTTAACAACAGGTCTTTACTGTTAACAGACTGCTTCTTACTCACTGAACTGGCAGCATAAGGATTCATGGCAGAAGTTATTAAAAAGGTGGGGGTGGGGGGCTACTTTTGATACCTAAAACCTAAAAAATGCCTTATTCAGATGGGATTCAGAAATAGGCGTCATCGTACATTTAAATTCCTCATTTAATTTACTTTTAAAAAGGTTGTTTAGCTTTGGCTAAAGGCTGTTCTAACTATTTAAATATATTTCTATCCATTGACACAAATATTAATCCTGAAACAATGAAGACAAATTCCTTTTCTTGCTCTTGTCCCTCCTGAAGAAAATGCACAAAGTGAGGGATAATTTAAATTCTACACTAAATCAGTACCAACATACTGCTAAACCTGAAATTTGTATTAACATCCCATGGATATAAAATATATTCCTTAATTTTAAAGTGGGAGTTGGCTAGTTTATGAAGAACATTGGCTATTTTATACCTTAAATCCCAATGTTAAAAACTGGCAGGGAAGGAATTATTTGCACCAAACAAGTGACTTTTTTTTTTAAAAAGGGAGGTTTATAGAATCTCAGAATTGGGATTTGTATCCATGGTTGCATTGGGAACACACAGGAGGCCACAGGAGAACTGAAGGGATGGGCTGGGATGTAGAGGTAGGGAAGGGTACAAGGTGAATATGATCAGGCAAAACAATAGATGGGTGAGTGAACAAGGATTTCCAATTCACCAAGCTGGATGTTAAGAAACCAAAGGAGTTTGGCAATGACAGGGCAAAGTTGAAGAAAGGGCATGGGTCATGTAGAGTGGTGCTTGCAAAGTTAGCAAGGAGGGCATCAAAGTAACCAAGTCCAGAAGTAACAGGAAAATGGATATGCTTTTCAACAGCAATGGGAGCAAGGCAAGGATAGAAAATTAAGTTATAACTGCATCCTTTATGATAAAAAGGATACGAAAAAACTACATTCCTCGTCCCAACTTGTGTCCAATAATCTTACTGCATGCTGCTGGAGTTACTAATGAAAGTGATATGAAACTTGGGCTCTTACCCAATAAGTGTGCAATCAGCTACAGTAGTGAAATATGGAAGAGTAATGTCACATGGGTAATATTCCACATCACGTATTCTGCAAAATTGTGTACTATGCTGAATTTTCTTACAACAAATGAAATCCCAAGTTTATAAATAGATTCATTACACATTGTTTGGGAATTGCAAATACATTTCCAAAACAACCATCATAAACTAAAAAGGAATCTAAACACTTGCTAAAACTAAGTTTGCTGAAAGGCACCCCTGACCGTCTCCGAGATTGGATAATTTTCACTAGGTATGGTAAATGTGATGCCTCAGTTTTAGAGAAAGGCCAAAAGATTACACCTTGTAGGATTCCTTTTGGAACAGATTTTATGAGGATTTACATAAAGCTTTATTGTTTGGATTAAAACTAATTGCCTTGGGGAGTGAAGATATTTCAGCAATTCTCTAAAATATTGTTTCTCATACATTATTAAAAATCCTTGCAGTAAAACATTAGGTGCTCAGAAAACAAAGTGAACACCCTCACGTGCAGATTACCACATCTAACCTCTATCGTTTTAACTTCAGGTACTTGGGTAATTTGGATACCATGTTTCCGATACTGACAAAAATTCAATTTTCATAACAGTTGGGATAGGTGTGCTGTTTCTGCTAATGCCAAAGTCTGGAAGCTAGGGTATGACCTACTTCTCCTAATTCTTATGTTCATATGATTTTAGGATAGGAGAGCAACATCTTCACCATTAAACCATCATTCTGACAAGACCAGAGAGGCTTCTTTTTTTCCCCCACAACTGCCAAAAGCTTTGATTAAACTGCATGCCATCTATTTTAAAAAACATTTATTCATTCACGGGAATGCAGACATCAGTAGCCAACATTTATTGTTCAAGCCCAGCTGCCCTTGAAAAGTAGGTGGCTGAACCAGTTAGATTTCTGGATGGTGGTGGCCCCCAGGGCTTAGATTGTGGGACATTCGGTGAGGGTAATACTATTGAATATCAGGTGGTTAGAGTCCCTCTTGTTGGAAATGATCAATGTTTGGCACTTGCGTAGTGTAACTCTTACCTGCCACTTATTATAATATTGGATGTTGTGCAGGCTTTTCATTGCAGATGGCCACAGACAGCTTCATCATCAAGGAAATGAAAGCAAACAGAATGAAAATCCTGTTTCTGGCATTATGATAGAGGGAAATTTATTGGTGAAGCAGCTGAATAAAGATGGTTGGGGCTCGAACACTGCCTTGAGGAACTCCTACAGCGATGCCCTCCAGCTAAGATGATTGGCATCCAAGCCTTATGCTAGCTATGACTCCAACCAACGGAAGCACCCCCAGCTCCGATTCCCATTGGCCTCGACCTTACGAGAGGTCCTTAATCCACGTTCGGTCAAATGCTGCCTTGATGTCAAGGCCAGTCACTCTCACCTCACCCGCGGAATTCAGTTTTTTGTCCATGTTTGGAACAAGGCTGTCATGAGGTCAGGAGCCAAGTGGTCCTGGCAAAACCAAAATGGAGCAGATTAATGTTAAGTGCTGCTTGATAACAATGTAAGTGGCACATTCCATCACTTGGATTAATGGAACACTAATTGGATTTGTCCTTTTTCTGGACAGGATATCGCTGGGAAATTTTCCACTTTTTTTCAGTAGATGCCAGCGTTGCACTGTACAACTCCACTGGAGGTATGGCTGGTTCTTGCGCACATATCTTCAGCATTAAACAAGTTGTATCCAGGGTGCTCAGCCATTTCCGGATCTAATGCGGAGTGAATCAAATTGGCTGAAGGTTGGCATCTGTGATCGTGGGGATTTCAGGAGGAAGCAAAGATGGACTGTTCACTCAGCAATTCTGACTGAAGATGGTTTAACCTTGTCTTTTGCACTCAGTTGCTGATTCCTGTTAAAATCAGAGGCCATGTTGGGGTTTCTTTCAAATATTCTTCAATCTAGTGTCAGTCAACGTTTTACCTGCTGGTTCTCTCTTTAGTCCAGATAGCTAGGTAAATTCACTGACTGACGTGACAAAAGCCTTTTTCCACAGAACTTGCAAGCCTATGCTGTTTCTTCAATTACACTGCTAATTTGAACAAGTTAATTTGGAGGTGGCTTTACATTGTACTAATTGCCAATGGCAAGCTAGATGTTTTCCTGGCATCAACTGCATTCCTGCTAATAATATTACCTATCCTACCCCTGCAACAAAGACAGAACTGACACCGGAATGACGGCCACCTCAGGTACTCGGCTAATTCATTGCACCAGAATACTGCTCCATGATGCAAAAGTGGTATCATGATGCAAGCATGTCGACGTACAGGACAAATTCAGCAAAATTATTCCACAAAGTACTTTTTTAAGCTTCTCTCAATTTATTTGCAGTCGCCACAATGTTGGTTGATCAACCTTCTCCAACTCCTCCTGTCAATACCCATTTCTCTTCCAATCCCACTGCATTTACATCTCTCATCACCACATCTTTCCATCTGGTCTTAGGCCTTCCTTTTCTAATTCTAGCTGGAAGTCCCATTTCCATCACTCACCTAGCCACATTTCCTCTCTTTGCAACAGATGACCACAACATTTCAATCTCTTCTCAGCTACTTTGTTCAATGCTCCTACAATCTTTACTGTCCCACTGGCTCCTGATATTGTCCTTTAGCGTCACTTCACACATCCATCTCAGCATCTCATCTCACTACGACGTTATTGTTCCTCTCTTCTTGATGTTTCCCAAGTTTCTGGACGATGTAATAACATCAGTCTAAACCATCTTGTAGATTCATCCTTTCAGTTTCAGCAATACTTTGCTATCACACAACACTCCATTGAACTTCTTCCAATTACTTCAACAAGAGCTAATCTGTTGCTTAACTTTCATTTTCATACTTCCATCTTCTGCCACAACTGACACTCCTTGTACATAACAAAAATAGAATTACCTGGAAAAACTCAGCAGGTCTGGCAGCATCGGTGGAGAAGAAAAGAGTTGACGTTTCAAGTCCTCATGACCCTTCCACAGAACTGAGTGAATATAAGAGGGGTGAAATATAAGCTGGTTTTGGGGGGGGGGGGGGGGGGGGGACAGAGAGGATAGGAGCAGATAATCAAAAGATTTCACAGACAAAACAACAAAAGAACACCACCCCCCCACCCCCCACCTTAAACCAGCTTACATTTCACCCCTCTCCTTATACTCACTCAGTTCTGTGGAAGGGTCATGAGGACTCGAAACGTCAACTCTTTTCTTCTCCGCTGATGCTGCCAGACCTGCTGAGTTCTTCCAGGTAATTCTGTTTTTGTTTTGGATTTCCAGCATCCGCAGTTTTTTGTTTTTAACTCCTTGTACATATCCTGTAATAATTATTTATATTTCTCAGGGACTCCACAAATTCTAGTACGTCTCCGGACTTCCCCCCTCAGCACGCAGTCATGAACCTTCTCTAGATCGTCAAATACAATCTTCATGTTGCATTGGCTTTCCCAATATTTTTCCATCACTTGTTCAAAAACAGAAATCACCTCCAACCGCATCCATTAGGCATGAATCCAAACTGACCTTCATGGATTTCCATTAACTTTCTCAGTTTCTGCTCCATGATTCTCTTCCACGTCTCAAAGGTGTATGCTAAAAGTTTAATTCCCCGATGGTTTTTTGCAGTCTTAAATGTCTCCCTTTCCTTTGAATATTGGTATCAAAATACTTCGCAACCCTTGGGATTTTCTCCCTTCTCAGAACACAATTGAGTAGCGTGTTCAGGACCAGGGCCCTGTATTCACCGAGGCAGATCCATACTTCTGCTGGAACCTCAAGTGCTCCTATGCTTTGTAGTTTTTCATTCCTTTCAGTGCTGTTTTGATTGCTTATAGATTGATGAGAGTTGTCACTTCTTGATTTGAAGCTACCTCTTTGTTCTTGGGTTTTCTTCATTCATAAAACAGTTGTAAAACTGGCCCCACCTGATCCTCTTTCATGAAGGTTGCTGAACCCGCATCCTCAATTGTATGTACATTTCCCACTAAATGAGATGTTACCATATATCTTAATTGAGTTGTTACCAATTGTTGAGTTGAATGGGCTTCACACAAGGAGCTAATTCTCAGAATTATTTTCCAAATGGTGCAGGAACTGAGAACTGTCCCTAAATCAAAACCAAATCACTGCACGCAAAGATGGAACTCTAGTTTCACCCAACATCTAACCAAACTGCAGGTGATTTCAAAATAGTGATCTTTTAGCCATCACTCTCATACTAGTTCAGCTGCCTAAACTATAATGTAAAAGTTGAGGAGAAAGAATTGGAGCATCTCAAGTGTGATATATCACATTTAACATTAAAGTTTCATAGTGGTGAAAAAGATATGCAAGCTATTTGCACGTTTGAAAGGCAACTGAAAAATTACATTTTAATTCAAAAATATTAAATATAATTCCATCCCAAAGATTCAACATTGGTGAAATTCCCCCTTATACAGAAAACAGCAGCCTATTCATCTTGCCCTAACTTAATATTTCTAGCTATGTCATGTACTTTCCTGGTCTAATTTCTATTTTTCCTCCATTTCCTGTTTTGAGTTTTTGCTTTATCCCTATTTTTTAATTCTTGCAAATACTTATAACTAATAAGCACATGGAGGGCAAAGCAGGCAAAATCCAAAGAGAACAGAGCTGGGAAAACAGAAATTCACCAAAGAAAGAAGGTAATATTAATAACTCAAGCAGGAATGAAAATTCTTTTTCACAAGGGGAATGGCAAGCCAACACCAACTCTAACACTTCCTCCTACTGCCCTGACCAAAGCTGCAACAAACATCAAGCCATCACTTCAAGGACCATCACTATTCACAATTCCGCTGGAGATGCAGAGGAATGTCAGTCCCTCATCTCAGTTGCATCTCCATTATCAGAACTACGCTCCATACTACTGCTTCTGATGTCTTCCTTTTCCCTCAACTGAGAAGCCCTCACACACACTGTGTTTGCCAAGGCCCTTGGGCATATCTATTATGTTTCACACATTTCTACTCTCACCCCTTCCCTTCCAAAACCAGGATACGATTCCCCTGATCCTCATCTTCCAATGTGCAAGTCATCATTTTGTCACCTCCAGCTTAGTGCCACCACAAAACACATCTTTTCCTTGCCTCTCCTTTCAGCATTCCAAAATGATTGCTTCCCCACAACAGCCTGGTTCACTGCGCAGTCACCCCAATACCCTGTCCCTTTTCCACAGCACCTTTCCAAGTGCAGGGGATACAATACAGCCTCTTACCTCCTCTCTTCCCACCATTCAGTATACCACTAATGCCCTTTAGAGAAGGAAATCTGCTGTCCTTCCCTGATCTGGCCTACCTATGACTCCAAACCCACAGCAATGTGGCTGACACAAAAAAATGCCCTCTGAACAAGGGCAATTGGGAAAGGGCAATAAATGCTGGCCTAGCCAGTGATGCCCACACCCCATGAATGAATAAAGAAAAAAACTTCAAATGCAACTTAGTGTAATTTACTTAGTGTACTTGGAATTCAGTATACCGTATTCACTGCTCACGATGTAGTCTCCTTTGCGTTGGGAGTGATGAAGTGCAGATTGGGTGATCCTGAGCTTCCAGTTGCCTGTCATTTTAATTCTCCACCATGTGACTCTGACCTCTCTGTTCTCGGTCTCCTGTAGTGTTCCAATGAACCCAATGCAAACTCAAGAAAACAGCGTCCCATCTTTGGACTTGGCACTTCACAGCGTTCTGGACTTGGCAAAGAGCTCAACAATTTGAGATCATAACTTTTGGCCCCATTGGCTTCCTTTTCCATTGCATTTCCTCCTCTTGTTTCTCTTTTCCCTTTTGCTTTTGCTCAGCAGCTATTCACCATTCTGCCATTCACATCTCCTCTAGACACATCTTTTGTTTCTTTACTTGTCCTATTTCCATCCTTTTGACCCTTTGTCTTTAATCTCTGTCTTTCACCCTACCATTGACATTCCCTTTTGTTCTTCATCCCACTCTTCTCCCCCACACCCCCCGCCCCTTTCACTTGCTTAAAACCTATAACAGTTCTAATTTTTCCCAGTTTTGATGAAAGGTCATAGGCCTGAAACATCAACACTGGTTCCCTCTCCACAGATGCTGCCAGAACTGCTGAGTATTTCCTATGATTAAAAAAAATTAACATTGCCAAATAACAGAATCATAAATGATCCATTAATGCTTGCTCCAATCATTACTGAACTTTTAATGAAGACTTTATAGTGCAAAGTGGCGATAACCAGAGTTTTAAAAACAAACATTCTCTCAGGCTCCCCATGTAGACAACTTAAAGCAAATTTAAGAGAATGAAGTACCATTCAGAAGACTAAGATACATAATCAACCTGAAAGATTGATTTAAAATAACCTACTGGCAGAAGGAAGGTGGTACTTTAAACAAAGTCTGATTTCTTTAATCATCTGAGTACAATTAGTTAAACATGAAATTTTAAAACATTGGGACAGGAAGAGGTTTTTTAGTATTGAATAATTCACTCGCAGATGCCTACCCCAGTACCACCACCTAGAAAATAAATTAGAGCAAAATGAGGTGGTGCTTGCAGGGCTCAGTGTAATCCATGCATATTAATGCAGCTTAATGGAAACCGTACATTGACAGGGAAGGCAATCATTTTAGACAGACAGATATAGAGTACGAAAGCACATGAGTTCTGCACTAACCATCCAATGTCAAGAAGTGCATAGAAAAGAGCAAACAAAGGAACAAATAAGACTCAAAAATCAGCATAACAAACATTTAAGGATAAATAAGGCATTCGCTAAACCAACAGAATGTAGATTAAGCTGATTTCGTTCACACTACAGAATTCAAAGAGTAGTATTTTACTTATTATATGGGGGTCCTCACCATGCAACCTTCTTAAGATTATGAGCTTTTCATCATCTGATGCACAAACTTGAAAATTACTGCATAAATTGAATTATTCAATGAGGTCAGTTATATCTGTATTCAACATTACTCACTCAGCAATATTGATATAAACAGGATTTCTAATTAACACCTACAGCATTTGGCTGATCAGAACTATCAATTGCTCATGCAGGTCAGTATATTTATTTTAGTTTAAAATCTAATGGATTGTTGTAAAGAAATCCAAGTGCAAGCCAGCAGTAGGTTTCACAAATAAAATTGGGGTACATAACTAATCGCGGAAATCTTAATCGAATTCCACAACTGTTATTTTCTTCTAATTCATTCATGGGATGTGGGAGTCATTGGCTAGGCCAGCATTTATTACTCATCCCTAATTGCCCTTGTTCAGAGAACATTCAAGAGTCAACCACATTGCTGTTATTATAGGTTTGAAATGGAAAGCATCTTAATGAACTGGATATGCTTCTTCAGAAATAAAAAATTGTACCCCATTATTTGATTGCAGAAAATGTAAACATCTGAAATATGAATAATGATCAAATGACAGACAGGCTTAAACTGAGAGATTCCGTAATAACTGCAAGGGGTTAAGCAGACATGCAAATGGCAGTTTCAAATTTAATTGTGCTTCAACTCTGAAAACCTGCATTTTCCAAGATGTAATTAATTGTTTTAAAGCAAACAACACGGTCCATTAAAAGTCAATGCTTTATAATATGCCTTCCAAAGCTATTTTTCTTCCTTTTATTTCATTCCCCTTCCTGCGTACTCTTCAGTTTTCTTTTATCCAGAGGTAAGCGCTCCCCTAGAGTTAGTCTTGCCTTTCTCTAAGGCATTTCCTTTTCCTTAATGGTTCTGAACTTCTCGAACAATGTAATTCCTATGAAAAGTTCTATCTGTAAAATTTGGACAGTTCAAACAGAAACTAAAGAGGAAAGATAAAAGCAAAATACTGTGGATACTGGAAATCTGAAACAAAAACAGAAAATTCTGGAAAAACTCAGTAGTTCTAACAGCATCTTTGGAGAGAAAAACACAGTTAATGTTTTGAGTCCATATGACTCTTCTTCAGAGCTAAAGAGAAGTAAAAATGTGATGAAATTTATACTGTTTAAAGGGGGGGGAGCAGGCGAAGCTGGATAGAAGGCCAGCAATAGGTGGAGGCAAAGGAGAGATTGAGAAAGATGTCATCAACAAAAAGGGCAAAGGGGGTGTTAATGGTAGTTGTATGGGCTAAATGAGATGCTGATAGAGGCATTAAGGTAAGAAAGCAGAATGTGATAGCAGCAGGACAAGGGTAAACACGCTGAAAAGAACAACACGAACAAGTGACAGATAGCCCTTGTCGAGCTGGGGGAGGGGACGGTGTTGGGGAAAAAAGATTGAAAATAGGGTAAAAGGTGAGGATAAAACAATGAATAAATGAATAAAAATGAAAATAAATAAAACTAAGTGAATAAAAAAATAAATAAAAATAAAAAAATAGAAATATATGTTTGAAAAGGGGGGTAAAAAAAAACATGAGGATAGGGGAAAGTGTACGTGTTCTGAAGTTGTTGAACTCAAATGTTAAGTCTGGAAGTCTGAATAATGCCTAATTGGAAGATGAGGTTCTGTTCCTCCAGTTTGCGTTGGGCTTCACTGTAATATTGCAGCAAGCCAACAACGGACATGTGGGCATGACAGCAGGATGGTGTGCTGAAATGGCAAGCGACAGGAAGATCTGGGTCCTGCTTACATTCACCTAGTCTAACGTTGGTCTCTTCAATGCAGAGGAGGTCGCATTGGGAGCAGCGAATGCAGTGAACGAAACTGAAGGAGGTGTAAGTGAAGTGCTGCTTCACCTGAAAGGAGTGTTTGGGTCCTTGAATGATGAGGAGGTAAAGAGGAAAGCTGGTTAAAGGACCCGATCAGAGGAGAAAAATATGTACTAATGGAGGAAGCAAACAAAAAAATGTTGAGAATTTTTTTTTTTAATCTGAATATTGTGTAGATTTCAGGGCAAAGAAATCAGTAATTTTATGGGCTCTAATAGAGCGGGTTTAATTTTCTAACTTACAGAAACATTAAAAACGCCACAAAATTCCACATGTAAGACACAAGGCAATAACACAATTGAACGCTGGAAGCTCTATGATGTTAAATCAGGCCTCAAGCATCAGGCAAAATGATTCTAAAATCAAGATAACGCAAAGGTAAAACAAGCATTACACCCACTGTTAAGATGAACACACATTAGCATTTTATAAAAGAGAAATTGAAATGATTGTTAATTGCACACTGATTACAGTCACCAATAGCAAACGTCTTAATTTATATCGTTCGGTGATTATACTCGGGAGAACACCAGTGAGTTACTTGACTGGAGGCCATGCCATGCTTCCACTTTCTAAACAACGCCAAGATGAAGAAGAACAAATTCAAAGTTGGAGGCTGTGGCAAGGGAGTGGGGGTTGAAAGTTGGAAACATTTTCTTGTTATTTATCTAACAATTGCTCTAAATGATCAATTTTGAAACTTCGACAGAAGATTCCATGACCAACTTATTAATGAAGCTATGTATAGAATAGCAGTCTCATGCAAAGTTGATATGACTAGGTTCCGTTCTAAGAAGGGGTTAGGAACTCACTCGAAAATAAACTGCAACTGAAAAATATTGGATTCTACCTAATCTAACAACTCGGAGAGAATGGTTGCAGCCTAATCTCTCCAGAAACAAAGATGTCAAAATCCTAATATATCTGCAAACCAACTATCATCTACTTCCAAATCAACTGAAGTAATAGGTGTGTGAGCTCATGTCCATAATTCCACCACACCTACCTGAGAAGTTAAGCCAGTTAAAAAATACAGTTACAGTCCACCCAATCAACCTGAAGGTAAAATGACAGCTGTGACTGGTGGTTATTCCATGTTAAACTTCTACGGCAACACTAATTTAAATTATGGATCTTCAACTGGCAAATTATTGAGTGAATATCAGTGGCGCAGTTTATTCAAAATTCAATAAAATTATTATTATTCATTTGCAAAGATTTTTTCCCAGCTACTAATTTGGCGCACCTCACATAGAGGTCATACTACTTTACTTAAATATTACAAAATTATAAAAACTACTACTCTCAAATTTATTGTAGTCTAGTGTTTGACAAGGTTTTGGGGAAAGAGCAAGCGTGGGACATGTTGGATAGTTCTATCAAAAAGCCAACAAAGCACTAGGAAATTAATAACCTTGCTGTGTGACCTTAAGATTTAATGACGGATAATAGTTATTAAATTTTAAACAAACAACTGAATATTTTGCTTACCTGCCCCATCACGGCTATTATATGGCCACCCAGCAACAGTAAACATTGAAGGCATTGGGGAGCTGGCTCTGCTATCCACTTCAACATGCTGTGTAATATGGCGTACTGTTTGCTTATTTTTACGATTCTTTTTCCGACCAGGCAGCTGCCACACCTCAGGGACCTGATCAGAAAAAGTGTTCTGTGAAGTGCTGTTCTTGCCAAGGTGAGATTCTCTCAGTTCAGCGCCTCCATAATGCGAAGGAGATATCTGCTCCTCCTTGACTCTAAATGAATTGTAACCAGCATCACTGGACCAGAGTGACTGTGACGAGATGTCATCATGACTGTCAGTTTTCTGCTCATGTTCCTCTTTGCTGTAGCTGCTCCCACCATCATGACAGCTTGCAATTGCCGAATCTCCAGAAGAATTTGCAGGACTTGTTCGTCGTCTTTCCAACCAGGGAGAGCTACTCCTGCCCACTGCTACTGGCGTCACAACATCAATGCTGCTGCTTGAGGGGGCTCCCATATCATACTCCATAATATCCTCTGATGGCTCAGTCTTTATACTGATGTCTAAAGCTGCCTTGATAAAACTGTGACATGCCTGAACTATGTCTGTCATCTGCAAATAACTTGCAGCTGACATCACCTCAATGACATTCTTGCTAGTCAGTGCTAGGTGTGCTGAATACATAAAATCAATGATTACTTTGAAACCTTGCGCTGTGACTATGTCCAAATGAGTCACTGTGGCCTGGTCTGAGGACATCTTCTGCACCTGACAGTACAAAGTCTTGAAGTAACGGCTACTACCAAGCAGAACATTTTTGTGCGCTTTAAAGATTTTCCCCTCTACAATGATACAGACATCGCATAGGATGCCATGTTGCCGTTGTTCATTCAATTCCTGCAGTAAGTGGCGATAGTGGGAAGTGATCTCCATGTCGTCCTTTCGATTGTTCATTGACAAATATTGTTGCTGCTTCTGAATCCTAACAACAGGAAAGAGTGGAGAAAAAAATTAATACCAACTTAGCAAGAGTCCCAATCCTAATTTAACAAGTAGCTGTGCTTAATAAAGGCAAAATAACTTCATATTATGTCCCAATATCCATTCACAATTCAAAGTACTGCGTATTATACTTTCTAGCAACTAAAATGTATTACAGGGCAAGACATTTCGTGAATTCAAATCTATTTATGGTGTTATCCAAAAAATATAACCTGTAAAATGATAGCTCTTTACACTTTTTAGTACAAAGCATTTAAGGAGAAGGGCAGCAGATACATGAGAACACCACTTCCTGGAAGTTCCTCTCCAAGCCACTCACAATCCTGACTTGGAACTATATTGCCTTTGCTATCGCTGGGTCAAAATCCTGGAAATCCCTCCCTAATAGCACCGAGTGTACCGACACCACATGGACTGCAGCATTTCAAGGTGGCGGCTCCCCACCACATCCTCAAGGACAATTAGGGATGGACAATAAATGCTGGTCTAGCCAGCGACACACACATTTCATGAACGAATAAAAAAAAGTCAGGTGGCAAATATGGCCCATGAGAGAACAGGACTGAGGGTACCATTAAGTTGGCAGACACCATCAAAGCTTCAACTTCCAATTTTCACACACTCAACTGCACATGGTTCATCTCTGCCACTTCCTTCCCTCCATCAGCTTCATCATTTCTATTTCTGGGGATAGGCTGTCTACTAATATTCATTACGTGCCCACCATCTCTCACAGCTACCTCGATTGTACTTCCTCACAACCTGCTTCCCATATGGACTCCATCCCACTCTCACAGTTTTTCAGTCTCCATCACATTTGTTCTGATGTGACAACCATCCACAGCAGTGCTTCTGATACATCTTCCTTTTGCTTCAATCGAGGGTTCACCTCACTGTGGTTGGCAGGGCTCTCAAATGTGTCCACCCCATTTCTCACACTTCCGCTCTCACCCCTTTCCCCAGAACCAGGGTAGAGTTCCCCTTGTCCTTACTTTCCACCTCACCAGCCTCGACATTCAAAGGATCATCCTCCACCATTTCTTCACCACCTCCAGTATGATGGCATGAAAGTTATCTTCCCCTCCCCTTTCAGCATTCCCCAAGAACCATTCCATCCCCTACACCCTGGTCCATTCCTCAATCACCCCCAACACCTCATCGCTCTCTTCACAGTCCAAGGCCTCAAACACTCCCAGGTGAAGTGGTGATTTACCCTACTTTTTTCAATTAACATACCATATTCACTGCTCATGATGGAGTCTCCTCAACATTGGGGAAAGGAAATGCAGATTGGGCGACCGCTGTGCAGAACACTTCTGCTCAGACTGCAAGCATGATCCTAAGCTTATGGTTTCTTGCCATTTAATTCACCACCTTGCTCATGTTCACTTTTCTGTCCTCGGACCACTGAAGTGTTCCAGTGAAGCTCCATACAAGCTCAAGGAATTGCACCTCAACTTCTGATTATGCACTTTACAGCCTTCTAGACTCAAAAGTGAGTTCAACAATTTTAGAATGAATTCTGTTCTTCGTTTTGATTTTTTTTTGCCATGTGCCAGTTTCAGCCTTGTTCTTCTGCTTTTAGACAGAGCTGTTCATTATGCTGGCACTTACACTTAGTCTGGACAAATGCTTTATCTCTTTACTACAACAATTACCATTCCTTTTGCCTTTCGTTCCATGACATCTTCGTCATTTGATCTCTCCTGCTCTCTTTTCTATCCCAGACTTTCCCTTTTGTTCTCTGCCTGCCCTCTTTTGACAGCAGATACCCCATTACACTTCCACCATCCTTCAGTTCTGTAGTCATATTTGACGAGAAATGTTAACTATCTCTCTCAACAAATACGGTCAGACCAGAGTACTTCCAACATTTGTTTTTTATTATGACAGACAAATCATGGCCTGTTCTTACCTAATTCAGGTGTCCTCCCAAAGAGAAGGCAATCATCTAAACCATTATATGTCATTCTCCTCTCTACTGCCTCCACTGAATCAAAGCTTACCTGCAGAATATTAGCATTGCACAAAAGCAGCTATGCATAGAATTAATGTATATTAATTAATAGAATAAAGAATTATAAAGAAAAATAAGAATTAATAGAAGTCACTTGACTCAAAACTTGAGTATTGCTGAAGAGATATGTTGCTCAAGCTTATCGTATTGCAATCAGGACAAATCCAAGAATGCCAACTATCAAACAATAACAACAATTTATACTACAGGAGAAAAAGGTGCTGATTGGTTGGCAAGTCAACTCTGATTAGCCATGGCAAAGCCATGGAGAAAGCAAGAGAACTATAGGCTGTCCAAGCTCATGGGGGAATTCAAAACAAAGGTGCAAGGCTTGAACAACTTTCTTTTGTTTACAAAGAATGGGTCCCTGTGTATCAAGGTATGCTGCTTCTAGTGAGGGTAAATGAACCACAAAACAGAATTAAGAAAGTCTTGCAAATAAACCATGCATTTGAAAATACAAGATATGTTGAAATAATTTCACACAAATGAAATTAACAAATTTTACACTTGACCCAATTTGTGCAGCCATTCCTGATTACAAGTCAAGCTGCATACATGACAATTTTATTCTGACTCAATGGCTAGGTACACTTTGTATTTTATGCTCATGTTAACACAGTTGATTAAGCTCCAACCATAAAAGGGATCATGGACAATTTTACATTCAAGATATGAATACACCAGGGTCACTAGACTCAAGGATACAGCTTTGGTCCAAAATAGACAATGGAGGCAAACTCCAGAGGCGAAGAAAGTGTGACTGCTCTTGATATCAAG
Source organism: Carcharodon carcharias (assembly GCF_017639515.1). Classification (NCBI taxonomy): domain Eukaryota; kingdom Metazoa; phylum Chordata; class Chondrichthyes; order Lamniformes; family Lamnidae; genus Carcharodon; species Carcharodon carcharias. Next base: position 36,122,628 of record NC_054480.1, on the reverse strand, counting down.
GCAGCATTCGACAGAATGTGGCATCAAGGAGTCCTGGCAAAATTGGAGTCAATGGGAATCAGGCAAAACTCTCCATTGGTTGCAGTCATATCTAGCACAAAGGAAGATGACTGTGGTTGTTGTAGGCCAATCATCTCAGTCTCAGCACATCACTGCAGGAGTTCGTCAGGATAGTATCCCAGGCCCAATCATCTTGAGCTGTTTCATTAATAACCTTCCTTGCAAAATAAGGTCAGAAGTGGGGATGCTTGCTGATAATTGTACAGTTCCAGTCACAACTCCTCAGACAATGAAGCAGTCTTACCATTAACTACAAACTTAACTGGTCGCAATTATAGGCCAGTTAAGGCACAAGGGAGTTTGGCCAAGTTGGATGGCATTTATTTTAATACAAGGAGTCTGACATATAAGGCAGATGAGTTGAGGGCACAAATTAACACATGGAAGTATAATGTCATTGCTCTCAGAGACATGGTTGAAAGAGGGGCAAGGTTGGCAGCTCAATATTCCAGGGTATAGGGTCTTCAGGCAAGACAGGAAAGGAGGTAAAAGAGGAGGGGGTATAGCAATATTGACCAAGGAATCAATACAGCAGTAAGGAGGGATGACATCTTAGAAGGCTCCTCAAGTGAAGCCATATGGGTAGAGCTTAAAAACAAAAAAATGGACAATCACATTGCTGGGAGTGTACTATAGGCCCCCAAACAGTCAGAGAGAAATAGAAGAGCAGACGTGTAGGCAAATTTCAGAGAAGTGTAAAAATAATAGGGTAGTTACAGTGAGGGATTTCAACTTCCCCATTAACTGGGTTAGTCATAGGTTTAGAGGGAGTAGAATTCTTGAAATGCATCCAGGAGAGCTCTTTAAGCCAGTACGTAGAAGGTCATACAAGAGAAGGGGCAGTCCTGGACTTAATTTTAGGGAATGAAGATGGCCAAGTGGTAGAGGTATCAGTGGGGGTGCATTTTGCAGATAGTGATCAGAACTCCATTAGATTCAAGGCTGGTATGGAAAAGGACAAGGATTGGCCAGGAATTAGAGTTCTAAATTGAGGGTCGGCCAATTTTAATAACATCAGATATAATTTGGCCAGCGTGTGCTGGGAGCAACTACTTTTAGGTAAATCTATGTCAAAGCAGTGTGACTCATTCAAGAAGGAAATAGGGAGAGTAAAGGGCCAACATATTCCAGTAAAGATAAAAGGGTGGGACCAACAAATCCAGGGAACCCTGGATGTCGAGGGATATATAGTATTGGATAAAGAGAAAAGGGCAGGCTTAAGGCAGATACCGAGAGCTCAAAACAGCAGAAGCCCTACAGGAGTATAGAATGTGTAGGGGGGGAACTTAAAAAATGAAATTAGGAGAGCAAAAAGGGGGCATGAAAAAACATTGGCAGGAAAATCCAAAGTTACTTTACAAGGACATTAAGAGTAAGAGTAAGAGGATAACTGGGGAATGAGTGGGGCCCATTAAGGACCATAGTGGTAATTTGTGTTTGGAGCCAGAAGACGTAGGTACGGTTCTAAATGGATAGTTGTGTCAGTGTTCACAAGTGAGGGGGACAACATGGGTATGGAAGTCAGGCAGAAGGAGTGCGATATTATTAGAGAAATTAACATAGAAAGGGAGGAGGCTCCAAGTGGTCTGGCAGGCTTAAAAGTAGATGAATCTCCAGGCCCGGATGAAATGTATCCCAGGCTGTTGAGTGGGGCAAGGGAGGAGAAAGCAGGGGTGCTGGCAATAATTTCAATGCCTTTCTGGCCACAGGAGAGGTGCCAGAGGACCGGAGGGCAGCCCAATGTGGTACCGTTATTCAAGAAGGGAGGAACGGATAAACCAGGGAACTACAGACCAGTCAGTCTCACCTGAGTGCTGAGGAAACTATTGGAGGCAATTCTGAGGGACAGAATTAATCTTCACTTGGAGAGGCAGCAGTTAATCAAGGACAGTCAGCATGGTTTTGCTAAGGGGAGGTCATGTCTGACCAATTTGATTGAATTTTTCAAAGAGGTGACCAGGTGTGTAGATGAGAGCAATGCACTTGACATAGTCTACTTGGACTTCAGCAAGGCTTTTGATAAGGTCCTGCATGGGAGACTGATAACCAAGGTAAGAGCCCATGGGATCCAAGGCAATTTCGCAAATTTGATCCAGAATTGGCTGAGTGGCAGGAAGCAGAGGATGATGGTTGAGGGATGTATTTGTGACAGGATGCCTGTGTCCAGTGGGGTTCCACAGAGATCGGTGTTGGGTCCCTTGCTGTTTGTGGTTTATATAAACGATTTAGACTTGAATGTAGGAGGGTTGATCAGTAAGTTTGCAGATGACACGAAAATTGGTGGGGTGGTACATAGTGAGGAGGATAGCCTTAGATTACAGGAGGATATAGACGGGCTGGTCAGATGGGCCGATCAGTGGGAAATGGAATTTCCTTGGGCAGGAAAAACAAGGCACAGGAATACATGGTGAATGGTAGGACCTGGGAAGTACCAAGGATCAGAGGGACCTTGGTGTGCATGTCCACCCTTAAGGTAGCAAGGCAGTTAAGAAGGCATATGGAATACTTATATTCTATGCCTCGGCTAAAAAAGGTAAGAACAGGGAGGTTATGCTGGAACTGTATAAAACACTGGTTAGGACACAGCTGGAGTATTGCGTGCAGTTCTGGAATCCGCATTATAGGATGGATGTGATTGCTCGAGAGAGAGAGAGAGAGAGAGAGAGAGAGTGCAGAGGAGATTTACCAGGACATTGCCTGGGCTGGAGAGTTTTAGTTATGAGGAGAGATTGGATAGACTGGGATAAAAGCAAAAAACTGCGGATGCTGGAAATCCAAAACAAAAATAAAAATACCTGGAAAAACTCAGCAGGTCTGACAGCATCTGTGGAGAGGAACACAGTTAACTTTTCAAGTCTGTATGACTCTTCAACAGAACTAAGGAAAAATAGATAAGAGGTGAAATATAAGCTGGTTTAAAGGGGGAGGGTGGGACAAGTAGATCTGGATAGAGGGCCAGTGATAGGTGGAGATAGCCAAAAGATGTCATAGACAAAAAGACAAAGAGGTGTTGAAGGCAGTGATATTATTTCTTTCTCCCCTTGTCCAGTCCCTTCCCACCTACATCCGTGATTCTTCTGACACCCTACATCATATAAACAATTTCCAGTTCCCTGGCCCCAACCGCCTCCTCTTCACCATGGACGTCCAATCCCTCTACACCTCCATCCCCCACCAGGATGGTCTGAAGGGTCTCCACTTCTTCCTCAAACAGAGGCCCAAACAATCCCCATCCACCACGACTCTCCTCTGTCTGGCTGAACTTGTTCTCTCACTGAACAATTTCTCCTTAAACTCCTCTCACTTCCTCCAAAACAAAACGTGTGGCTATGGGTACCTGCATGGGCCCAGTTATGCCTGTCTCTTTATGGGGTATGTGGAACATTCCTTGTTCCAGCTGTACTCTGGCCCCCTCCCACAACTCTTTCTCCGGTCCATCGATGATTGCTTTGGTGCTGCTTCATTCTCTCATGTGGACCTGGAAAATTTTATTAATTTTGCTTCCAATTTGCACCCCTACATCATTTTCACATGGCCCAACTCTGACACTTCCCTTCCTTGACCTCTGTCTCAATTTCTGGTGATAGGTTGTCTACCAATATTCATTACAAGCCTACCGACTCCCACAGCTACCTTGACTACAGCTCCTCACACCCCACTTCCTGTAAGGACTTCATCCCATTCTCTCAGTTCCTTCGCCCCCGTCGCATCTGTTCTGATGATGCCACTTTCCAAATCAGTTCCTCTGACATGTCCTCCTTCTTCCATAACCAAGGTTTTCCACCCAAGGTAGTTGACTGGGCCCTCAACCGTGTCCGGCCCATCTCCCGCGCATCCGCCCTCACATCTTCCTCTCCCTCCCAGAAACATGATAGGGTCCCCCCTTATCCTCACTTATCAGCCCACCAGCCTCCGCATTCAAAGGATCATCCTCCACCACTCCCGCCAACTCCAGCATGATGCCACCACCAAACACATCTTCCCTTCACCAGCACCACCACCCCACCCCCAGGTGCAACACCTGCCCCTTCACTTCCCCTCTCCTCACAGTCCAAGGGCCCAAACACTCCTTTCAAGTGAAGCAGCATTTCACTTGCACTTCCCTCAATTTAGTCTACTGCATTCGTTGCTCCCAATGTGGTTTCTTCTACATTGGAGAGGCCAAACGCAGACTGGGTGACCGCTTCGCGGAACACCTTTGGTCTGTCCACAAGCATGACCCAGACTTCCCTGTCGCTTGCCATTTTAACACTCCACCCTCCTCTCATCCCCAAACATTCATCCTTGGCCTGCTGCAATGTTCCAGCGAAGCTCAACGCAAACCGGAGGAACAGCATCTCATCTTCTGACTAGGCACTTTACAGCCTTCTGGACTAAATATTGAGTTCAACAATTTTAGATCATGAACTCTCTTCCTCCATCCCCACCCCTTTCCGATCTCCCTTTGTTCCAATAATTTATATAGATTTTTCTTTTCCCACCTATTTCCATTATTTTTAAATGTATTTCCATCCATTGTTTTATCTCTACCCTTTAGCCTATTTCGATCCCTTCCCCCCACCCCACCGGGGCTATCTGTACCTTGCTTGTCCTGCTTTCTGCCCTTAATGTCACCTATTAGCACATTCCTTAGATAATATCACCACCTTCAACACCTCTTTGTCCTTTTGTCTATCTCCACCTATCACTGGCCCTCTATCCAGCTCTACTTTCCCACCCACTCCCCCTTACACCAGCTTATATTTCACCTCTTTTCTATTTTTCTTTAGTTCTGTTGAAGAGTCATACAGACTCGAAACATTAACTGGGTTCCTCGCTGCAGATGCTGTCAGACCTGCTGAGCTTTTCCAGGTATTTTTATCTTTGTTTTGGATAGACTGGGGTTATTTTGCCTGGAGCAGAGGAGATTGAGTGGGGACATGGTTGAGGTGTATAAAATTATCTGTGGCACAGATAGGGTAGACAGGAAGGAACTTTTCCCCTTGGTGGGGGGGAATCAATAACCAGGGGGCATAGATTTAAGGTAACGGACAGGAGGTTTAGAGGGTATTTGAGGAAGAATTTTTTCTCCCAGAGGGTGGTGGGAACCTGGAACTTGCTGCCTGAAAGGGTGGTAGAGGCAGAAACCCTCATAACATTTAAGAAGTATTTGGATGTGCACTTGCGATGCCATGGCAAACAAGGCCATGGGCCTAGTGCTGGAAAATGGGATTAGAATAGTTAGTTACTTGTTTGACCAGCGCAGACTCGATGGAACGAAGAGCTTTTTTCTGTGCTGTTGACCTCTATGACTCTAAGAGCAGGCTTGGTACTCGACAATGAATTACTCACTGCTTGACTTTCCAAAGCCTCTCCACCATGTACACGGCCCAAATCAGGAGTGTGATAGAATGCTCTCCTCTTGCCTGGATGAGTATAGCTCCAACAACACTCATGAAGTTCAACATCAACTAGAACAAAGCATTATATCTGATTGGCACCCACCCACCATCTTAAAATGGTCAAGCATCCACCACTGGCACACAGTGGCTATCGTGTGTAACGTCTACAAGAAGCATTGCAGTAACTTGGAAAGGCTTCTTCACCAGCACCTTTCAAACCCATGATCTCTACTGCCTAGGAGTTCAAGGACAGTAGGCACACAGGAACACAACCACATGTCAGCTTCCATTCCAAATCACACACCATCCTGACTTGGAATTATAGTGTTGTTCCTTCATCAATTGTTGGATCAAATATCCTGCAATTCCCTACTGAGCAGCACAGAGCACTTACACCATAAAGACTGCAGTGGCCCAAGAAGGCTGTTCAACAGCACTTTCTCAAGAGCAATTTGGGACAGGCAATAAATGCTGGCCTGGCCAGCAACACTCAAGTCCTGCGAATAAATAAAAAAATGCTGGCCTTGCCCAATATCTCATGAATACATTTTTTAAAAACAGTTGTAATACAGAAACCATACTATTTGCTATTTCTTTACCTGACATTTAGCATAGATTTTAACCAAGCTTTCTCTAAGTAATATCAGCACTCTCACTTATAAAACAGAAGGCTTTCAGTTCAAGCCCCACATCAGGACATTAACACAATTTACTCCATCATTTCAATGCCACGCAGTCTCAGTTTTAATGCTGCCCCCTCAGGAGCAGCAAGCTCAACTGCCCTATTTTATTTTCCCACTGAACTTCCTGCCCAGCTGCCGCTAGGGCTAACCTTGCAAATGTCCTTTGCATCCCACTCACCTCTCCCAGTGCTGATGCTGTTGACTCTGCCAGATCAACAACAACTAGTATTTACATGTTGCCTTTATGTAATAAAACAGTCCAAGATGTTTCACAGGAGTATTATCAAACAAAAAACAACACTGCAACGTAAGGAGATTATGAGGGTTGATATGCAAAAGCTTCATCATAGAGACAGGTTTATGGGCCACCTTAAAGAAAGCAAGGTGCATAGCAGAGAGGTTTAGAGAAGAAATTACAGAGCTGAGGCCCCAGGTAACTGAAGGCATGGTTGCCAATAGTGGAGTGATTAAAATCAGGGATACCAAAGAGGTCAGAATGAGATAAGCAGATATTTTTAAAGAGTTGGCGGACTGGAGGAAATACAAAGATGGGGAAAGGGCTTAGCTATGGAAGGATTCAAAAATAAAAGGTGAGAATTTAAAAAAAGTGAGGAGTTGCTTAACTGGGATTCAATCAGTCCATGAGTCCAGAGGTGATGGGTCAATCAGGCTTGATGCAAGTTAGGGCATGAGCATCCACCATCAACCATAGCTCCCGTCCTCACCTCCCTCCTGAATCTCTGTTCACATGAGCAAGGTCCTTGCCGTTCATAAGCTAATTGTGGTCAAATGCATTGACATCACGGCTTTGACGGATGATAACATTCTCCTCTCCCACCCAACTTAATGCAACCTCCTGCCCAGTTACACCTTCCACCATTTGCCCAGATTCAGATGACCATGGTGGCAGCATGGCCCTCATCACCATATTACCTTGATCTGCCCCCATTACTCAGCTGCCACATTTTTCCTCCTTTTTAAGCATCTCGCCTTGTTCCATCCACCTACCCCTCTCCCCACCATCTCACTTTTAAAATCTTTGTTCTCCAGTGCCCACCCAAGCACTATGCCAAGCTTCTCACCATCTTCACTGCTTTCCTCCCTCAGCCTCTGGATCTGCACCAAGAATTTCTGTGATTTGAAACTCCTTTTTAACTCATCATGGCTTCTCAGCTCTGATTCACTGTCCTCCGTTGTATGCTTCTCGACTCAGTCTATTTAAACTTCCCTTTCCAATCACGGCCATCCTCTCAGCTTTGCCATCCCAAGTGGCTTCTCTGTTCCCATCATGTCAATCGCTGACAAGAGGCCCTCTCCGATCACTTCTTTGCATCCCTCTGCACTCGAATCCCCTTTCCCCCTCACAAACCCACTTCCTTCTGTGTCCTACCTGGGAAAAAAACACTCCCAATTCATGTACAACTGCATTTTGGCTTTATTCACCATGACATTTGTACAGCCAGCAATCAGCTGAAATCACACACTCACCTCTACCTTTAATGCAATTGGCCCTAAGACTATTCGTCTCACTCACCCTACTCATTCCCCTTAAGTCCAAGGGATGCAGGCTTGAAAGTTTATTGCAGACAAAAGGTTTATCAATTCGTCGTCAAAGTTTGGCTGAACCACAAAAAGTACCATCGGCTCCAGCTCTCTTCAGCAAAGCTACTCACTGCATTTCAAGTGGATCCCTGAATCAAGGTAACTCCCAGCTTCTTTTCACTACAAGCTGTCTTCCAAAATCCCTGCCTCCTCCAAACATACCTTCAATAATTGCGAGGACTTCTCTGTCATAAAGATAGAGAGCACCTGTTGGTTACCTCTACTGTTTCCCTCCTTTTTCCTAGCCCACCATACCAAACTTCCCTTACAGGCTCCTCTCTGTCTGAGTCCTAAACTCACATCTTTCTTCAGATGCTTCATCTCCTTTCTTGCTCTCTTTGAGCTCATCTCATTCACAAGGTCCACCTCCATTCCCCGCCATAAATTCCAGCCCCCAGCAACAAGTACATCCTTCTCCCTGGACACTGTCTTAGGATGAACCAGACTGTTCGCAATTTTGGTGACCTATCTGAACCTGATATCATCCAGTGACCACATACCCACTCCATAACTAAGACCAACTACATCCATGTCTAACATTACACTGCTCCAGCCCTGCCTCTCTCTGCCGCTGAAACCCTCATCCATGCCTTGGCTACTCCAATGCTGTCCTGGGCAGCCTTCTATTTTGCACTCTCCGTTAACCTAAGTTCATCCAAAACTTAGCGCTCCTGTTACATAGCCTGCATTAAATCCTATTCACCTATTACCCCTATGTTTGCTGACCTACATTCACAGCAACACCTCAATGCTGAAATTCTCACCCTTGTTTTCAATTAACTCCACAGCCTCATCCCTGTATTACTCTAACCTCGTCCAACTCTAAGTCTATGACATCTCCAAGCTGCTCTAGTTCTGGTCTCTTCTGTATCCTCAATTTTAAATCATTCCACCAGTGGTCTCCATGCCTTCAGTTGCCTTAGCTGCAAACTCTGGAATTCCTTCCCTAAGCATCGCCACCTCTTTACTGTCTTAATATCTCATGTGACCTGGTATCATTTTATTTGATGACACTTAATGAAACTCCTTGTGACATTTTACTATGCTAAAGGGTCTATATAAATAAAAGTTTTTGTTCACGTTGTCAAAGACCCTGTATTTGCAATGAGAAGTTAAATCAAGGCCCTGCTCATCTGAGGGAGACAGAGGCATGGTGGGAATTTCACTGAACGAGTAATCCAGAGGCCCAGGCTAATGCTCTGGGGACATGGGTTCAAATCCCACCATGATAGCTGGTGGAATTTAAATTATTTTTTTTTTAAATTGTGTTAAAAACTAGTCTCAGTAACGGCAGCCATGAAACACATCGATTGTTGTAAAAACCCATCTGCTTCACAAATGTCCTTTCGGAAAGGAAACCTGTCATCCTTACCTGGTCTGGTCAACATGTGACTCCAGGCCACAGCAATGTGGTTGACTCTTAACTGCTCCTAAGATCAATTAGAGAAGAGCAACAAATGCTGGCCTTGCCAGTGGCGCACACATCCCCATAATGAATACATTTTTTAAAAAAGATGTAAAAGATGCATGTATTACGCTTGTGAAGAGCAAGGAACTGTCCTGGTCAACACTCAACTCTCAATGAGCACCAAAATATATGAACCTGTCATCCATCACTAATTTTTTTTGGATCTTGCTGCGTGTAAACTGGCTGCTGTGCTTGCTGCCAACATTACTTTGAAAATAATTTACTGGCTGTGAAGCACTTGGAGATGGATTGGTAATGTGAATGGCACTACATAAAACATATTTTTATTGTTTTTCCACCAACACACCCCTGATCAAGGGGCGCTCCATTCATCAACTTCACCAGTGAAGCAATGCCAAAATGTCATGAATTTTACAACTTCAAAGATAATACCATTCCAAGTTTAGTCAGCAATACATTTACATAGAATTTCATAGCACACATGGTAACCATTTGAACCATCATGCCTGCTTGTTGTCTATAACCCTGCAATTAGTACATACCCAAATTCGCTAGAAAATTACAGCTTTCCAGAAGTTCTAAACCACCTTATGAACAAATTTTCATGTTCTCTTGCATAACTTCGTGCACTCAGGGTTTTTTTTGTTAAATTAACTCCAGATTTCAGAAAAAACACACCATATGTGTGGCAATGACTTATCAGCATCAACTTTTTGGTTTATTTTTACCCATTTCAACCCCAACAGGTAATTGCTTTCCTCAAATGTTCCAACTCTGATTATCCCTAAACTCACTACATATGTGGCTCTAAGATCTAATTTCAGACACATTGATTTCAGGATATATTCATAGTAACTAAACTATCCAGATTTATAGTTAACTGTTTTATAAGCATGTAGTTTGTGTTTTAAACAAAGAAAGCAAATATTATGTCGACATTTCTTTACAATTTACCACATCCACATGGATAAGAAAGGAAGTTTCTGCCAAGCAAAAGTGTCTTCAGGTCAGTCGCAACCAACTATTTCAACTTAGTTATGGCTTTCACAACTGTTACCAAAATAATTTTCTGCAATCATCTGAAAGGGTTTAAGGCAGTGCTGTTTTAAAAATAAGTCAGTCAAGTGTTCTGAATTTCAATGTTAAGTAACTCAAATTGATCAATCGTTCGAGGAAAAGTAGAGCCATTTGTTGGTAATGCAGCACATACCTAACCAATTCCAGAAGTTCCATTTTTTCCAAAAAAAATCTCTTTATAAGGCTAAAGGTCATTCAACCTCAAGCTACAGTTTTACAGAACTCCCACAAAAATTACTTATGCCTATGAAAATTAAAGAATTAAAGAAAAGGTGCATTCAAGAATTAATGCAGAACAATACATTGAGTTTGCATAAAAATGTGTTGTTTTGAATTTACATGATTTACAATATAGATATCCCAAATGTTCCAAAATTAAGAGCCCATAGTTTTAAAGGCACATAAAACCTATACAATTATTACAGCAAATGTGATCTGAAATTTCTTAAGTTTTTGAACTGCAAGGCAGAGGTAGCTAGCTTTTCTATATTTTAATATCCCCACTTTTTAAATAGATGAATCTTGAATATATGTGCAGATTACATAGGTCTGCATACGCTCCCTTCCATATTTCAGACACATTCTTCAAGCATTCACGATACCTCCCTCAGCAGAGAATTTCTCCTCTGTCTCATTCTCCATCAAGAGATCTCTCTTTCAGGAATCAGTAATTACTTTTACAGGGCCTTAGTGAGGCCACACCTGGAGTATTGCGCGCAGTTTTGTCTCCCTACCTAAGAAAGGATATACTTGCCATAGAGGGAGTGCAGCGAAGTTTCAGTAGCTTGATTTTCTTATGAGGATAGATTGGTTCGACTGAGCCTGTATTCTCTTGAGTTTAGAAGAATGAGAGGGGATCTGATTGAAACGTTTAAAATTCTAGCAGGGCTGGACAGACTGGATGCAAGGAGGATGTTTCCTCTGGTTGGGGAGTTTAGAACCAGGGGCCACAGTCTTAGGATACGGGGCAGGTCAGTTAGGATTGAGATAAGGAAATATTTCTTCACTCAGAGGGTGGTCAGCCTGGAATTCTCTACCACAGAAGACTATGGAGACCAGGTCACTGAGAATATTCAAGAAAGAAATTGATAATTTTTTGGATATTAAGAGCATCAGGGGGTATGGAGAGGAGGCGGGAATATGGTGCTGAGATAGAGGATCAGCCATGATAATATTGAATGGCAGAGCAGGCTCAAAGGGCCAAATGGCCTACTCCTGCTTCAAGTTCCTATGTTTTTTTTACTTCTTCCAATTGTCCAACCTACTTTCCTGAAATGCAGTATATGTCTGGTTTGATATCCATAATAACGAACTTAGCTGCTCCAATATTGCCCCAGCACCAGCTATCCAATTAAGTTATTATTCTCCAAACGTGCCAGAGTGGTGCACAAACAATATTATCCATTGTTATCAACAGCACCAAATTACATTACAGGAGATTTGTTAGTTTACCAGTGTTGGACTGTGATTATAGGGAGGAAAATATCGAAGTCACAATACATAAAACATTAAAACAAGAAGCTGTGCTCAGTATAATAAATAAAGCGCAATATAAACAATTGATAATGGGTCTATCAGAAATGTGTATAATGTGGAGAAAAACATTTAAACTGGGAACCAAATATTTAAAAACATTTTTGTTACCTCATTAAAAAGATACTTGTGCTGTTTAATAGCAATCCTAACTTTCAACCGCAAGTTTAACTGGAAAGTAATACAAAAACATAGCAACTCATAAAACATGGGATGGTTGAGGGAGAGCTGATGTTTCTCAAGGCTAACGGCAGAGCACAAAGTCTTTCAGCAATTTGTGGCAATTCACAAGACATCTTTTCCTTGTCCCATATTGCTGAATAATTTATTAATAACAGCGACATTAAACTCGCCATTATTTTAGCAGCAAAATCTAGGCCAATTTATTTTTTGTAAGGATCATTGAGGTATTTTTTGGATCTGGCTTAACTTGTCACCCAGGTTGAAAATAATTATTTTGACTCTCTTTCTATCCCCACCATAGTACACAAATAATACACAAAGCATCAATAGAAAATTATAGATCATCACTTCATTGAATGTAATAAAATTAACATACAATTAACTCATTCCATAAAAAATCATCCAAATCAAGAATCCTCTTTGTTTGGATCATTCAACTGCAAGACCATACAGCTTCTTCTGGTTCTGCACTCAATAAGCAGTGTTGTCATATTTGTCACATCTCTGATATGATAGACAGCAGATTAAATTCAACTTCACAACATAGTTTTCCATTGATGTTTTATACATTGACACCATACTGTTTCTATTTTCTCCCAGTCATCATTATGTGCTATTAAAAGTAAAAAATCAACATTCATGGCATAAACCTCTGAAGTAACTTCATAAAACATAGCACTGGTCTTGCTAGGTTTGTTTTTAATTTATTTCAGGCTGGTCTGAAGATCTCTATCCACAGTCAATAAAGTAAATCTCTACTTCTTAGAGGCTTGCTGGCACAGGTGATCATCACACTCTCTTGCAAGAATTCAATGTTGACAGTGGATACCTGACATCGAAAAGATATTGTTCAGTCTCCCCTGAATTTTGAGGAGCGTAAAAATAATTTCATTTCACTCTCTAACTTACAAGTTTTGCGACTTTTGACTCAATTTCAGATGGATTAAAAATTATAAAAGCTGATTGCTAATTTGCAGAGTTCATGTGTTGAACAATACATTTTTGATTGACTGCAATGGATGATGTATGAATCGAACTTCAATCTGGTAATCAAATTCATCATACACAAAGAAAGCCATGCATCTCTGAGGCACATCTTTATACAACTACTTGACCAACTTCATAGAATTCATAAAGGAAATGCAATGGATGTGGTTTATATTGATTTTCAAAAACAAACAATTTAATAACTTGCCCTAGCTCAAACACTTGGGCAATGCAAGCAAATGACGCATTTATATTTACTAAAAAAACTGTGTGAAATTCCTGTGGCCATGATTTTTGATCATACTATTGTTTCAACTTGGAAAACTGCCTGTGAAAATATTTAGAATATGTAAACAGTCATCAGTAACAGTATAGCTGGTAGTGTTGTGGGCAGAATTTCTAATAGTCACTTATTTCCCTATAATACAACAGTGACTACACATCAAAAATACTTCATTGGCTCTAAGGTACTTCTGGATGTCCTGAGGCCTCAAAAGGCACCACATAAATGCAAATCTCCTTTTGTATAAAACTGCCAGGAACAGTTTACCATTTTTATTTAAATAAAAAGTTGCCTTTCCTGACCTCAAGGCATCCCAAAGTGCTTTACAGCCAATGAAATGCTTCTGAAATGGAACAATGATCACTATGCCAAAAATGGTCAGAACTGGTGCTCCTTTAGAATTTCAACATAGTAATGTGAAGCAGGACAGTGGCTCCATGATTTCTATGCCTCACAAACTGCTCCAAAATTTATCTCGTGCTATTTTCTCCCTTGGTTTTCTTCAGTTTATTTCCAACCTAACTGCAGAGCAATTAATGCCTAATGTTCCAAAACCTACTCCTGGTGTTCTCAGCCCAAATGCTTATTATGCAACAATTTTTTCGTGGTCATTAATCCCAATTTCATACATTGGGCACTTCACCTACATAACATGCAAGACGTGAAGTTAAAGCAAATTAACTGATTTGAATACTGATGTCAGCTGATGCCTTAGATATTCAGACCAAATACTGATGGTACCATTGGTCATCACTTGACATCTAGCTGTGTCACCTGGCTAGATGAAAAGTCTGCGGACACAGCTAGGTGTTAATTGGCAACTATTACCATAAGCTGCGAAGCAGCACATATGGCAGAGTATAAGCACAGGAAGCAGTTTAAACAGTTTAAAATCCACAATTCTTTTAAACAAGTGTCATTTTTTAATATAAATACATCACAAAAAACTTCCAAAACCTAAAAACCTGCTGGAGAATATACATTCCCTGTGCCACAGAGATGTTTTGGCTTGACACAGATATTGGTCTTGAGGAGCGGAAAAGTTAGCCAGACTATATAAAACAAAACCTAACTTTTGAATGCATCATTTTTATGATTTTTAGCCAATACAAATTGAATTGCAATTTCAATTTGATCAATGTTAGTTTTCTTCAATGTCAATGGTTTTCCACAAACTAAGTCTGTTGTGCTGTTATTATATTGATCTTCAGAGGGCTGCTAACTGCCAACATGCAGGTCTGGCAGCAAGCCCATCATCATCTTCCCAAATTTGTCATGTCAACTCTCCCTTTACCCTACCCTTAAGGCAAAAAGAAAAACACTTGCAAAGGAGGAAAGCATTTCTTGAACAGCAACTTAATCAACGAGCATCAAGCGTTGTACCCTTATTAGCCTCTATCATCCACAGATTTTAATATGACTGCCCAGAGACCATGTGGGATTAGAATTCTACATGGACAATATTTTGATTCCAAATGTCATGGACTACATTTTCAAGATGTTATAGCAAGGGGCAAGGTGTACAGAATGCCTGATCCAACACAATCTCTGACCAGCACATTTAAAGCACAAAACACGAAAATCAAAAAGAGGGGATGACAATCAGATACCCATTTATATATACATGGCTCAAACCTGTGTATAGGGAGGGACTTTTAATAATGTAATTGTGCGCAAAGGGGAAAAAACCCTTTGATATCCGCACAAACATGGAGCTCAGAAAGGCATTTTAAATTCAAGAAAGATGATAAAATCATGATTAAAACAAGGATCATATACCTCCTGCAACCCTTGTAGCATTGATCCAAGCAAAGGCTGAGGTTTAATTCAGGCCGTGTGTTGAGCTGGTCTGTCAGTTTAGCAGCATCAAGAGTGCTGCAGAATATGGCCAAATTAAGAGGAAGAAAAGAAAACTCAGTGCTTCCACTCTTGGCTGTTGTCCTGGAATACCTGGCTATGACTGCTGGAAAGTACGTGTGTTTGGGCAGGAGCCACATCAACAATGTACTTCCCAAAAGGTTACTGCTGCCCACAGAACCATTGTTGAAGTAACAACATTGTTGACTTTGACAATGTTGAGCAAAAGAACTTCTACCACTGTAATATTGATATTTTGTGGAACATAAAAATAATTCAGAACAAGAAGCCATCTGGTACACCTTCCTGTGACAAACAAAATGAATACATACAAGTCAAGTGGGGGAGAGACGATTATTCTTTGCTCATAATGTAGGTGTGCCAAATCACTCTGGAGTTGACGACTTATGATTTGACGACTTACAATTTGACACACACTGCTTTTGATATCAGTTGATTCCACCTAGAAAGCAACTGTGAATTAATCTAGAACAAAGCTCTACAAGTGTCTGAGGTTATGCTGGTATAAGTTATCCATAAAAGTAATGTGCTTGAATAAGTTGCCTCATGGTGGTCTCCATCTCAACTGTGAGTACACTGTAATTCTTAATCAGTGGCAAAAACATCCATTTGTAGCACTCAGCAGTATGAATTTCCCATTGCAATGAAACATTATTCCATTTCCAGTAAACAATGATGCACAGCTATCATGTTTACTCTGCCACCTGGCTGATTGCTTCTGACAAGATCATTATGGAAGCTGTTTTTCACCCTTAACACGTTGTGATCTTCTGGAATACAAGTTTCTGCATTTTGCAAATGGATATCAGAGACCTTTAAATTAATAGAAGATGGAAATGCAAAATCAAGCCAAATTATGATCAGATCTTTTCTGGTTTTCCCACCTTTTTTATTATTCGTTCACGGGATGTGGGCGTTGCTGGCTAGGCCAGCATTTATTACCCATCCCTAATTGCCCTTGTTCAGACAGCATTTAAGAGTTAACTACATTACTGTGGGTCTGAGTCATATGTCAGCCAGACCAGATAGGAACAACAGATTTCCTTTCCTAAGGGATATTAGTGAACCAGATGGGTTTTTATAACAATCATCATTAAACTTTTAATTTCAGAGTTTTACTGAATTCAAATCCAATGATCTGCTGTGGTGGGATTCGAACTCCAGTCCCCAGAGCATTATCCTGGGTCTCTGGATTACCAGTCCAGTGACAATACCACTACACAACCGCCTCCCCATATTTCCTCCTTTAAAATACAGTTAGACACTTAGTTTAAATAATGATTGCAACTTTTGTTGTAGTTTAACTTATTTTTGCTTACTGTCTTTCTTTGTCTCGCTGTCCCTCCCCTTCATCAACGTAGTGCCAGTTCCTCCCCATTCTGTCCCAGGATTGTTTGCGATCTCCCAGTGCTTTGAAATGAAGAGGAATTCTACCTGGAACCAAACAGCTAATTAGCAGATATCTCATTATTGCACATGAACACTATTAATGGAATGTCATTAGCAGCCAGAGATAAAGTAACAAAAAACAGTTGAGTAAGCTACAGTTTCAATTAAAGGCCAAATTTGGACATTTGGCCACATTATGAAATAGTTTAATAACAATGAACATAAAATGCAACCATATTATTCCCTGCTTCTACCTCATTTTGATCTGCCACTTTTTTAATATTAATGTAAAGCATAAAAGATGAAAATTAGACCACAAAAGTATAACAACAGCAAGGACAAATAATGAAAAGGCCACAGGGAATTGGAAGCCGTAACTTCTGCCTCAAAATGAGTGATAATTTTTTATTGCCTACTAATGCAATCTTTTGAAAAGGTCGTATTTTATTAATCTAAATTATAATTAGTGCAGACAATATACAATCTTGGATATATGTTAAGGTTTACAACTGAAAAACAGCCTATCGCGATCACTTTTATTGTGCTTCCAGCAGCAAATCTGTCAGCAGCACAGCATTTAAATCCACATCAAAACTAGGTTTCAATCATTTGTAAGACTAGCTGCAAATGCTGAATTAAGGAGTCCAAGTAAAACTGAAGTCTTTGGGTATTGGGGGAAAACATCTCCACTGACTGGACTCATACTGACCACAAAGGAAGATGGATGCAGCTGCTACAGGCCAATCATCCCAGCCCAAGGACACTGCTGGAGTCCCTTGGGGAGTGTGCTCGGCCCAACCATCTTCAGCTGCTTCATTCATGAGCTTCCGTCACGAGGTCAAAAGTGGCAAAGTTTGCTGATGATTGCAGTGTTTAGTTCAATTCACAACTTGTCAAATAATGAAGCAATCCTCCAGCATGCAGCAAGGCCTGAACAACATTCAGACTTGGCTGATAGATGGCAAGTAACATTCGCACCACAAGTGCCAATCACTGACCATTTCCAATAAGAGAGAATCTAACAAGCTCCCCTTGGCATTCAACAGCATTGCCATCCCACAATCAACGTCTGGAGGTTACCATTGATCAGAAACTTAACTGGACCAGCCATATACGAAACGTTGCTACAAAGGCAAGTCAGAGATTGTGTATTCTGCAGTGAGCATCTCACCTCCTGGCTCACCAAAGCCGATCCACCATCAACGAGGCACAAGTGACGAGTGTGATGGAATACAACCCTCTTGCCTGACTAAATGCGGCTCCAACAACTAAGCTTGAAACCACACAAAACAAAGTAGTCTGCTTGATCAGCATCCCCTCCACAACCTTAAATTTGACTATCTGCACCAAAGATGGACAGTGGTTGCAGTGTGTACAAGATACACCACAACAACTTGCATGACCCCTTCGACAACACCCTCCAAACCTGCGGCCAATATCACCAAGGAGGACAAAGGCTGCAGCAGCAGATGTACAAGAACACCAGCTTCAGGTTCCCCTCCAAATCATTGACCATCCTGACATGGAAATATAAAAGGCCATGCCTTCACTGTTGCAAGTTATAGTCCTCCTGGAAAGCCCTCACCAATAGCACCTACATCTCATGAACTGCAGTGATTCAAAAAGGCAGCTCACACCACCTTCCCAAGGCCAATTTGGGGTGGGCAATAAACACTAGCCTTGCTAGTGACAGCCATATCCCATGAAGGATTCAAGAGAGAAAAATTCACAGGTACTATCCAGTTCACCTTAAAACATGAGATCAATTTGTGCATGCCCAATAATTTTACTCTTAAAAGGGTAATATTTCATAAGCAATATCAAGTGTGTCAGGTTACATCTATACTACTTTCGGAAAG
Source organism: Carcharodon carcharias (assembly GCF_017639515.1). NCBI lineage: Eukaryota > Metazoa > Chordata > Chondrichthyes > Lamniformes > Lamnidae > Carcharodon > Carcharodon carcharias. The sequence continues at coordinate 36,104,284 of NC_054480.1, read as the reverse complement.
TTGTCAGACCATTTTTCTTCGACATACAAAAGTACAGGCAAATGGACGGAAACTGCCGGTAATCTGAGCTTGAACTTCCTTAATTAACAATAAGAAACCACACGCATTTATAGGGTACGTTTCATAACAAAAGGGTGCTTTACACCCCATGAGGTACTTCTGAAGTGTAATGGAGGGGAATATGCCAAACAACTGGCACACTGTACAAATGCAGCCATATTTGAGATTTTAGAAAAGAGAACAAAACATTTCTCATGTAGAAAAAAAACCATCTTGTATTTATACAGCGCCTTTCAAGTCTTCAAAAATCCTAATGTGCTTCACAGCCAATTACGATACTTCTGAAATTGAGTCACTGTTGCAATGCTAGCAAACATACACACATTAAGGTTCCACAAGGCACAATGAAAGAAATGACCACAAGATTGGAGTGGTGCTGGCTGAAGGTCATCCTTGTGTTTCCTCAAATAATGCCACCAGATCCTCAACATTCATCTGATGGGACAGATTTAACACTTCATTCAAATAACACACAAGTGAAATATTGTGCCTAGATGTACTGACTGGACTCCTTCAGCTATCCTTTATTTCCCTATTTTATACCTCCAAAATATTGGCAGAATGAACCATTTGTTGAGAATTCCCCAACAGTGAGCTTGTGATATTCTATCTGGAATTGAGACAGTGGGCTATTCCAGGTGGAATTTTTCAGCTGCTCTTGCTTTAAAGCAAAGAAACTAGAGTAAATAATTGAAATGCAAGAGGTCTTGTGGTGAAATCAGTAGCATCCTTGCCTCTGAGCCATATGCTTCGGCTCAAGTCCCACTCCAGGGCTTGATGGCCAAGGAAGGTGCTTACATAACACAGCCAAGGAGGCCGAGTATCAACTTGCAAGCCCTTCCATCATACAGCAATGGCAGGAGTTATGAGAGATTCCCGGTCAGCCATGTGACACTGGCTGACCAGAAAATTGAAGCCTCTACCAGTTTTACATGCAGACCACAACACACACATCATAGCGCACGTTACCACAGAAACTAAGACTCCTTGCCTCGGTTGGTGGTGGTGGGGGGGGATACGATGACGATTGGCTCAGTTGGTGTGGATCAGATTGGGGCAAGATCAGATTGGGGCAAGAGTACAGAGTTAAATTCACCATTCCAGCTGGGCTGGATTCAGGACCTGTCTCCTTGCCCTACCCGCAGTGGAGGTTGTGGTGGTGTGGGTCAGACCTACCTTTGGGCAGAGAACTGAAAAAGAATTGAAGTGGTTTCCCTTTCCAACATGTAAAATTATACAGCTCTGCAGGATCCATTTAACCTTTAAGAACAATTACCTCTGGTGTCAGCAATGTGTCACTATAGTCACAAGGTTACAAGAGAAAATGAAATTGGCCTGTCTTAGCTCTTCCACAAAGACCCAACTGGTTTCCTTAATTACAGAATCCATTTTTTTCTTAAATTATTTCACTGTTGTTGCTTCCACAACTCTATTCGTTCAATACATTAATCACTTGGTGTGAAAAGACTTCCCAATGTCAATTTTAAATACAACTGTGCCACCTTGTTCTACTGTTAAAAGCTGAGCTTGAATCAGAGTTCCAGATCCTTCATTTCCATACCACTTACTGTCTTAGATCTCTATATGAGGTCAAATCTCTGGCATCTTCTTTCAAACTGAAATGCTCAACTTTGTCAGGTTTTCCTCACAGCTTTAACCATGATTTGTCTCATGGATTTTATTTGAACCATTTTTGAGACCTGTCTCAGTCACCTCAATACTCGAGGGTGTTATCTCACTGGAATGCCAGCAGCTTCAGCTTCACTTCCTCAGACTTTCACTCTAATGTTTTGGCTATGTAGTTCTGCATTATATTTGCTCCACTAACTGCTGCACTGCAATGACTGCACCAAATTTATTTAAACAAATATTTTTCAATTTCATCCTTAGTTATATTGAAAAGTACTACTTGGCGCTCACATTTTCTCTTCCATACATAATATTAAGTTAACAAGACTTTTTTGGAAGAAAACTTAGTTATCAAAGAAGTCAACATAAGTCATATTTTGACTTTCCAGAGTCAGGAACCTATGGACCCTGACACTAAATTAAATTGACATGACTTCATGCAAACCATCAAAACACTAAATTAATGGCCCAGATATCACTGCCTGTAGGTATGCAATAAATACTTATAACAAAACATGGAATTTAGCCATCCCTCAATTTCATTTTGGAATTCAGGCATTTTTCTGCCTCTGCATTTCAAGAATTGGCTCATTATAACTTTTATTCAGTTGCATCCAATGGAAGGTAAATAGCTCATGGTTTTTGTCATTCACTTTTCTGATATGTACAAAGAGGGATATCCTTTGATGTTCAAAATACACTTAACTTTCATAAAGTTAATTTTGCTGCATCATTCCAAGGATAAAATTAAAAGGTGTTCAACAATTATCATTATTTCAGTCATACAACTGAGAAATGGTGTTTCCTACACTTATAGCAGACGTGTTTCCTACATACGTGTTTACTGTTCTTGCAAAGCTGACATTACTAGAATTTTCAATCCTGACGTGCAGTTACCATCACAGAGTCACAAACTGATTAGTGACATCTGATCCACTCACATTGAAGAGATTGGGGCTCAGGGAGGAGCAAGCAGCTCAATACAGGGAGAAAATAAAACTTCTTCAGGCATTATACCAGACATTATATTGCATACAGGATCTCCGTACAATTCTTTACACGTTGCCGCAAAGCTAATTAAGTCTAGAGGAACTGAAATTGAAAAAGTCCTTACAGAAAAAAAATCAGCGGCCTTTTCAGTGCCAAACACTGACAGTGAAAACCATGCAAGAATATGAATTGGGCACGAAGATCAGAATGCAACACTCCAGAGCACGCCAACTATAAGAAAGGATTGGATACGTAGGTGGATTTAATGAAAGATTAACTTTCATGAGGTGCACATAGTAAGTAAGCTGTCTCTGCCCAAAATAAATGGAGCACTTAGGTGCTATAACCAACAACTTTGAAACTGACATTACTGCAAGTGAGTAAGTTTTGGTCAATATAAATGACTGCCCTTTTTAAACATAGACCTTTTAAGTGTTGAATGTATTACCATTATTTTCAATACGACCTCACCACATATCAAAACAAATACCGGCACAATAAATCCTTCATCACATGGGTGCCATACAACTCATCATTTCAACAGATCACTCATCACTTTCATGATAGAAGATAGGGTTTGAAAAGACACAGCAGCAAAAATAATAGTATACAAGGTCATTGTCTTTGCTAATAGTATAACCCATGACAATAGACACACCATTGCTATTATCTCACTAAATAGCTAAACTACCTTCCTCCTCTACTTTTCAACATGAAAGCAGGAATATATAAAGGGCATAATTCCTTGAGTGTTGGTCATCCCGTTATACTTTGACAAATGGCCACTCTTCTTGTTGTCCAAACAAATATCAAGAAGCCATTTATCCGAGAAGTTCAAGCTTAGGCTCACTCAAAAGCAATATGTACCCTTTGGCAAGAGCCATTGAACAGTGACCCCTTTATCTGTACTGTTCAATATTGCACTGGGTGGTACATTTCCACTTAGTTATTGGGAGAGCTGTTATCTTGAACAATTTTTCACCATATTGTAACAAGAGTTTAAAAATAAGGCACAGTAAATCATAATCCTTAAAACCTGACTACAAATCTGTGAAAGTAGAACACCATTAATAATTACTGATATCATCAGACTTCTCTTGTTTATTTTCTTGTTCTCATTGAAAACTGTTTCACCAACTTCCTGTTATAAAGCTACAAATTACTTTAGGGCATCTGAAGTTTAGTCACAGAATAAAGCATCGTTCCAAAGGAAATGCAGCTAAAGCTCTCCCTCCTCCACCCAACCCAGAATTTTATCTGTATTGCTGTGGATACTCTGCAGAAAAACACAACATGCAGGGCTGGGCTCTTAGCCTCAAAAGGTCATTTACCACTTTTTACACAAAAACATATAGGAAAGCAAAAGATATTTTAGTCCTTTATATGCCCTATTGAACAAATCCTATCACAATTTCTTAAAATGAAGCTTTTCAGTTACAAGTGATCATTAAATATATGAGTTGGAACATATGAGTTGGGCTGCTGGTGGGGGCAGGGGCAGACGGGTTTGGTGTGTGGCAAGAAAACAGAACCATAGGAGAAGGAAAAAAAGCCAAGTTTCATGCTTATGAATGCAATCCAATCAAATGACCTCTGCTAGGAAGTGTACATGCACAGATGTTAGATGTGGGCAGAATCAGGCTCAGTTTTGATGCAGTTTTTTTCCTTTCCTCCCTCACTCCACTGTTGAAGCAGCCTGCTAACATTCAGTGCCTTGGCTCACATTTGAAGAATTGGGCGGGGCACTGGGGGCTTGCCAGAATACATGTAACTATACCCCAGCATGAACCACTCCCTTCAGAAGGGGAAGGAAAAACCCGAATAGACTAGCCCCACAGTTTACAGCTTGTCATTTGATTCATGCCAAGGTAAAAGCCACATTTCTCCTCCTACTCCAGCCAACAACTGAAATTACATATTCCCATAACAGTGAGTAGTACATTCTCCATCCATCTGTCTTTTCAGGAAACTTCCTGAAAGGCTGCTCAACCAACGAGACATTACTGGACCAAGCACCTCAAAAACTTGATCCGTTTTGTTAGCAATACATATATAACCTATTTCCTCCATATTAAACTCTTACAACATATCAGGACTATCTACGACAAAGCTATTCCAGAATTGGGATTTTAACTTTTTAGCCTGAGAAAGAGTTTGAACAGTCAGACAGAAGGTCTCTCGAATTCTATTTAGAAAGATTTCTATGAAGAATGTACCAACCCTGCAGAATATGGTTGGAGTAAAGGATATATTTGCATTACGTTTACCAATCACATAATATAATCATGCCAGGCTGCAGGTGACCATGTACAGTTACAGCAAAGCGATGAGACTGTCACTTCTTTGTCGATGGAGAACTCCATTAAAATTACCAATACAACTATCAAGAGACACATTTATTATATACACAGATAAACCTAGTTTCTTTAAGGATACAGCTTAATGCTGCCATCTAACTTGAGGTCACAAATATACAAACTTGGACATGGATTTCACTGCTACTGTAATGACATCCTGACTTTGAAATGTTTTAAAATACAAGTTAAAGCATAAAACTAGATGTCTTAATATTCCTTAAAGGTAACTATCACGAAATTAACTTGGCAAGACTTTCGATATATTTCAGATTTAATGACATTTTTTATTTTATCCTCTTCAAATATTTCTTTGGAAATGTTTCTATATGGAGATTACTAAAACTTTGTGATAGACATTTCCTTGCTGGAAAGCCTAATATATTTAGTTATACTTTTCTTTCCCTCCCCCCACCCCCACCACCAAGTAAAATAACGGATTTTGTACTCACTTCACTGCATCCCTGAAGTATTCAGACAAAACATTTTGAACACTTGGCTGCCAATTTTCATTATACATTGGATGGATGACAATGTACTTTGAAGGTTAACTTTACTTTCTCGTACATTTCTTCCTTAATTTAAAATACTATTTTTTTTTTTTACATCAAGCTGTTACTGCTTTCTGAAAAAGCACCGATACATCATAGCAACTAAAGTACAGAGCAGATAGAATCAGAAAGATTCAATACTACCCCAAGCTCATAAAAATAAAAAATTCCACCAGGTAAGGGCAAAAAATATGCTGGTTTATATCAGCAAACAATGGGAATGTAGCAATTCTTTTAGCTCCAATCCATTTGGCAACATTTGTTTGTATATGGAAATATAAATTTACATTTGGCTAATAAGTTAACTGAATAAGTGTTTGTAATCATTATCTAACAAGTTGGTATACGAGTGTTTGGGAGTGATTTTATTACATATTTGGACTAAAGATTACATCCAAGATTTGCCCTCAATGTTCCTGCTGCTCAAGTGGACAGCAGGAACCAATAAGCAGCACTCATCCAAAACTTCAAATAAAATATTATTTTCCCATTGTGAAGTTCACAGTGTTTGCAGTCCCAAACCACACTACCTGAAAAAAAACTTATTTCTTCAAAAGGTTCCCATGATCAGTTTAAGCACTGAACTATCAGTTAGCAGGATTCTCTCTCAGTGGGTGTTCCAGTCATAATGGCTTCCTCCCCCACTCCATCCATTTTGAACAGGAAATTTCTAACGGGAAACTCCCACTTGCACACAATTAAAAAATATTACCAGAAAAATCCCCAAGTGGAAAAAATTCTGGGCAAGTATTGGTACATTTTGCTGTCTTAATTTCAAGCATACAAATTTGCAGCTCTTTAGTACTACCAAAGAGATTGCAAAATTCCATGGATAGTCTGATACATCACTGATTACTATCGATGATCTTTTCAGACAATGGCGAGCAGCATTTGAAGCTCTGTCACAGCTTGACACGTGTGAGTCAAAATAAAGAGGTGTGGACAGTGAATATAAATTAAGCTGAGGTGTGCTTTTGTCAGAATTTACACTACTCTTCGAGATATTCTTAAGTAAAACTGAAATGGAAGCACTAATTGTTGTCCAAATGTGCTTACTTCCATAACAATACCAAGTCAAGTTGAACAAACCTATATAACAGATGAGACCACTCAAATCAAACTATGATGATCCATTACCATTACTGCAATAATATTTCCAATCCATCTTATTTCAACCAGCTGTGATTATTAGATTGTGCCTTTCATACAATTAACATTTCAAACACTTGGAAGTCATGGATTAAATATTCTTTTGCTGTGATGCAGAAATTCACCAAGCTATTTTAGTATCATCTAGATGAGCACTTGAAACCGCATAGCATACAGGGCTATGGGCCAAGTGCTGGAAAATGGGATTAGAATAGATAGGTGCTTGATGGCCAGCATGGACACGATGGGCCAAAGGGCCTGTTTCTATGCTGTGTAACTATGACTCTAACACAGAACTTTCAAGTGCAACGTGCGCCTTAATACATCCTGTGAAAACCATGCTCCATTGCCATTTCCACATATCGGATTTAAAGTTGAAATCATAGGAAAGGGAATCCATACAAAAGGATGTTAGGGAAGGGGGGTGGTGGGAGTAAAAAGACAGACAGAAATAAACCAAAATGCAACATTTAGGCCCTATTCTCAAAAACATTTAGAATGCATTGGTTCAAATACTCCACATTCCAAACATATTCCTCCATCCCCCTTATCTAAGAGTGTGTTACTGGATCAAAACACAGAAGTTCTCATTCCACCCATTTATTCATATATTGAGCCAAACATCTGTTCCTCTCATTGGACAGCACAAATAACATCCCAATTTTCTCATAATAAACACAAGATATGTAGATTTGCACAGCTTTGCAATGTTTTAAATATCGGCACCAATCTACTGCATTTCTTTTGAAAAAGGTTCCACGGGAATAGCTTCAGGACCTCCTCACAGCCTCTCAAGCTCCCAGACCTCTGGTGGTTTCACCGTATGGTACTTTTTTAACTCCAACAGGCCAAATGACACTTTTATTCTAATGGAGTTTAGCAATTTCTTTATATTTGGAATGAAAAAAAAGTCTATGGATCTAAATTAGTGCAGCAGATGTTACACTTAGGCAAATTTACTTGACACCAGTCGTGTTATAGTGATGTAACATCTACTTCATCTATTGACTCAGCCTTGTGATGTGGAGCACAGATCAATATTGCTGGCAGGAGGATCCTGGATATAATCTTAAATCTTGCACCAATTTTGCTGAACTAGCTAAGTATGGGGTTTGTTTCATTCTCCATCTTGGCCAGCAGCTCAACCCTTAATTTCCCTTGAAAATAATCACCACATCCCATCCACTAGAAATGTACTTGTGTTGTTTCTCTGAGCAGGTAATCATCTGTATACATGTACCAATAAATTTCCTTAAAATGACCATGTATTCCAAAAGCCACATTTGTACTAAGTCAGCAAAAAAGTTCACAACATCAATTAGGCAGAATGATAATCAATGCAAACTTCCAACTCTCCCAATATTTAAAGTATTCCGTGTTAACAACTTGTACGCTTATTTATTTGCACAGATTAATAGTCAAGTATAAATGTCTTCAAATTAGACAAATATTACTGTTGAAATTACTTCTGTTGCACATTCCACAAAATATACTCAGACACAACTAATAATTTCTAACACAAGTTATTAAAATCTAGTATCACAGCATAGGCTATCCCTTGCATAAAAGATACCTTCGAAATATGTTTGCACAAAATATGAACTGCGAAATCAAGCACATTTCCCTCATTATTTCAGGACCCAGCAGTGAAGCATTTCAAAGAATGGGGAAGCCCTTTCAGGGACATGTCTGCTCTCACTGGAAACTCCAACCAGGAAGTGGTTGAATAGGACTGCAACTGCCTCCACAGACCTGTGTCTGTGTGCATAAAGTGCTGGAGCACACTTGCACCAACAGAATGGAGGATGTGGGCAAACAACACCCCAGCTATGGCCGGTAGCCAATGTTTCAGGTTTTCCTACCAAAATGGAAAGCCCCCCACAAGATGGACTTGGGTATTTTAATATTTTAACTAACATATCTAAATGAGAAAATCAATCTGAACTACTGTCTTAAAAAGAATCAAACCTTGCTGAAGTGTATGCTTTTTATGTTTCCAACAAAAAAATATACTTTCACTCTTCTTGATACAGATTGATTTGGTACAGATTTCCAATTTATTTTACATTTCCAATATCTGAAGGTTTCATTTCCTGGTGGGAATAATCCATTTAGTGTGACCACCATAATAGGTGCATTATCCATTTTCTTTGTACAATAAAATCCTACATTTAATCAAAAAGGTTAACTGATTTAATAGTTTGTCAGTTTATGTTTAACTGAAAGTAAGGAAATCGAAAGAATCAAGCAATATACATAAGAAAAATCATTGAAGGAGTTCTGTATTTATTTTATAGTGGAAAGTAGTGCGTAAATACATTCATCTAGCTTTGCTCTCTACACTTAAACACCATCGCCACAAACTGTGGGTTGCACTTCCAACACGCTACCTGTTACAGAAATCCCACCTTTAAACAGCAAGTATTTAAAGGATGAGGAATATAATCCAAATCATCCTTTTATTTATCAGCAACCAAACGCAAGCTGCACATGGGCGAAATCATGTGTACAGACGAATAGTTTACATCACCAACTCTTCCAAATCTGAGTTTTGCATAATGAAAAGGGATTTTTTAAAAAAAAAGAAGTTAGGCATTTTTTGTTTAAAGAACACCCGTTAGAAATAGAAGTCAAATCATAAAATAAGGTGAAACCGTCTCCCAGGAGCAGACGGTTAAGCGGTTTTGCTGTTTTAAGTCGGGCTTGTTGGATAATCCACCCTCCCCCCCCCCCCCCCCCACCCTCCCCCCCGCCGGCCATTCTCACCCCCCACCCCCAACTCCCTCCAGACAAAGTCAGGCTTGAGTGGGAGACAATACCCGGGCAGGCCGCGGACTCAGCCTCACACCGCGCTCTCCCCGCACTTTTTAAACCGTTTCAACTCTCCCCGACTTTGGCCCAAAACGGAGGGAGACAGAGAGGGGGGTTAAGGGGGGCGGGGGGAAAAGAGATTTGGCCCCAGCTCGGCCGAGGCCGAAAGGGGGTTTTCTGGAGGCGAAAGACGGGCGTTGACGCAGCAGGAATGGAGTCCGGGCCTCTCCCCCCAACGCACCCCCCTCCCCCCCCCCACCACACACACACACACACACACACACCCCCGGCCCCGAGGCTCAGGCTGCACTCAGTCCGGGTCCAAACCCTTCCACTCACCGCCAACAGCGAGCAAAACAAAACAACACACACATACAAAATAAACCATTAAACAAAGTCTCTCAACGGAAAGGACGAGCGCCGCCCAACACTCACCGATTAACCCATGTATATGTGCAGCAGCGGAAAGGGCCCCGAAACCAGCGAGTCCAGCACAAGAGGGAAAAAAAAATGATCCCGAGAAGCTGTCTCCTCCTCCCAGCCCTGAGTAACCAGGAACCTGCTTCCCCCTCACCAGCGGAAACCACAGCCTGGTATTGTGGGTAAGGCATAGACCCACCCCTGCCTGCTTCAGCTCAGTGCACAACAGAAATACAACAGCCCCTGCCTGCTTCACCCCAATCTCACACACACACAAATACAACAGCTCCTGCCTGCTTCAACCCAATCTCACACACACAGAAATACAACAGCTCCTGCCTGCTTCAACCCAATCTCACACACACAGAAATACAACAGCCCCTGCCTGCTTCAACCCAATCTCACACACACAGAAATACAACAGCCCCTGCCTGCTTCACCCCAATCTCACACACACACAAATACAACAGCTCCTGCCTGCTTCACCCCAATCTCACACACACAAATACAACAGCCCCTGCCTGCTTCACCCCAATCTCACACACACAAATACAACAGCCCCTGCCTGCTTCACCCCAATCTCACACACACACAAATACAACAGCCCCTGCCTGCTTCACCCCAATCTCACACACACAGAAATACAACAGCTCCTGCCTGCTTCACCCCAATCTCACACACACACAAATACAACAGCCCCTGCCTGCTTCACCCCAATCTCACGCACACAAATACAACAGCCCCTGCCTGCTTCACCCCAATCTCACACACACAAATACAACAGCCCCTGCCTACTTCACCCCAATCTCACACACACAGAAATACAACAGCCCCTGCCTGCTTCACCCCAATCTCACACACATAGAAATACAACAGCCCCTGCCTACTTCACCCCAATCTCACACACACAGAAATACAACAGCCCCTGCCTGCTTCACCCCAATCTCACACACATAGAAATACAACAGCCCCTGCCTACTTCAACCCAATCTCACACACACAAATACAACAGCCCCTGCCTGCTTCACCCCAATCTCACACACACAAATACAACAGCCCCTGCCTGCTTCACCCCAATCTCACACACACAGAAATACAACAGCCCCTGCCTGCTTCACCCCAATCTCACACACACAGAAATACAACAGCCCCTGCCTGCTTCACCCCAATCTCACACACACACAAATACAACAGCCCCTGCCTGCTTCACCCCAATCTCACACACATAGAAATACAACAGCCCCTGCCTACTTCACCCCAATCTCACACACACAGAAATACAACAGCCCCTGCCTGCTTCACCCCAATCTCACACACACACAAATACAACAGCTCCTGCCTGCTTCAACCCAATCTCACACACACAGAAATACAACAGCTCCTGCCTGCTTCAACCCAATCTCACACACACAGAAATACAACAGCCCCTGCCTGCTTCACCCCAATCTCACACACACACAAATACAACAGCTCCTGCCTGCTTCACCCCAATCTCACACACACAAATACAACAGCCCCTGCCTGCTTCACCCCAATCTCACACACACAAATACAACAGCCCCTGCCTGCTTCACCCCAATCTCACACACACACAAATACAACAGCCCCTGCCTGCTTCACCCCAATCTCACACACACAGAAATACAACAGCTCCTGCCTGCTTCACCCCAATCTCACACACACACAAATACAACAGCCCCTGCCTGCTTCACCCCAATCTCACGCACACAAATACAACAGCCCCTGTCTGCTTCACCCCAATCTCACACACACAAATACAACAGCCCCTGCCTGCTTCACCCCAATCTCACACACACAGAAATACAACAGCCCCTGCCTACTTCACCCCAATCTCACACACACAGAAATACAACAGCCCCTGCCTGCTTCACCCCAATCTCACACACATAGAAATACAACAGCCCCTGCCTACTTCACCCCAATCTCACACACACAGAAATACAACAGCCCCTGCCTGCTTCACCCCAATCTCACACACATAGAAATACAACAGCCCCTGCCTACTTCAACCCAATCTCACACACACAAATACAACAGCCCCTGCCTGCTTCACCCCAATCTCACACACACAAATACAACAGCCCCTGCCTGCTTCACCCCAATCTCACACACACAGAAATACAACAGCCCCTGCCTGCTTCACCCCAATCTCACACACATAGAAATACAACAGCCCCTGCCTACTTCAACCCAATCTCACACACACAAATACAACAGCCCCTGCCTGCTTCACCCCAATCTCACACACACAAATACAACAGCCCCTGCCTGCTTCACCCCAATCTCACACACACAGAAATACAACAGCTCCTGCCTGCTTCACCCCAATCTCACACACACAGAAATACAACAGCCCCTGCCTACTTCACCCCAATCTCACACACACAGAAATACAACAGCCCCTGCCTGCTTCACCCCAATCTCACACACATAGAAATACAACAGCCCCTGCCTACTTCACCCCAATCTCACACACACAGAAATACAACAGCCCCTGCCTGCTTCACCCCAATCTCACACACATAGAAATACAACAGCCCCTGCCTACTTCACCCCAATCTCACACACACAAATACAACAGCCCCTGCCTACTTCACCCCAATCTCACACACACAAATACAACAGCCCCTGCCTGCTTCACCCCAATCTCACACACACAAATACAACAGCCCCTGTCTGCTTCACCCCAATCTCACACACACAAATACAACAGCCCCTGTCTGCTTCACCCCAATCTCACACACACAAATACAACAGCCCCTGCCTGCTTCACCCCAATCTCACACACACAGAAATACAACAGCCCCTGCCAACTTCACCCCAATCTCACACACACAGAAATACAACAGCCCCTGCCTGCTTCACCCCAATCTCACACACACAGAAATACAACAGCCCCTGCCTGCTTCAACCCAATCTCACACACACACAAATACAACAGCCCCTGCCTGCTTCACCCCAATCTCACACACACAAATACAACAGCCCCTGTCTGATTCACCCCAATCTCACACACACAAATACAACAGCCCCTGCCTGCTTCAACCCAATCAAACACACACAAATACAACAGCCCCTGCCTGCTTCACCCCAATCTCACACACACACAAATACAACAGCCCCTGTCTGCTTCACCCCAATCTCACACACACACAAATACAACAGCCCCTGTCTGCTTCACCCCAATCTCACACACACAGAAATACAACAGCCTCTGCCTGCTTCAACCCAATCAAACACACACAAATACAACAGCCCCTGTCTGCTTCACCCCAATCTCACACACACAGAAATACAACAGCCCTGTCTGCTTCACCCCAATCGCACACACAGAAATACAACAGCTCCTGCCTGCTTCACCCCAATCTCACACACACAAATACAACAGCCCCTGCCTGCTTCACCCCAATCTCACACACACAGAAATACAACAGCCCCTGCCTACTTCACCCCAATCTCACACACACAGAAATACAACAGCCCCTGCCTGCTTCACCCCAATCTCACACACATAGAAATACAACAGCCCCTGCCTACTTCACCCCAATCTCACACACACAAATACAACAGCCCCTGCCTACTTCACCCCAATCTCACACACACAAATACAACAGCCCCTGCCTGCTTCACCCCAATCTCACACACACAAATACAACAGCCCCTGTTTGCTTCACCCCAATCTCACACACACAAATACAACAGCCCCTGTCTGCTTCACCCCAATCTCACACACACAAATACAACAGCCCCTGCCTGCTTCACCCCAATCTCACACACACAGAAATACAACAGCCCCTGCCTACTTCACCCCAATCTCACACACACAAATACAACAGCTCCTGCCTGCTTCACCCCAATCTCACACACACAGAAATACAACAGCCCTTGCCTATTTCAACCCAATCTCACACACACAGAAATACAACAGCTCCTGCCTGCTTCACCCCAATCTCACACACATAGAAATACAACAGCCCCTGCCTGCTTCAACCCAATCTCACACACACACAAATACAACAGCCCCTGCCTGCTTCACCCCAATCTCACACACACAAATACAACAGCCCCTGCCTGCTTCACCCCAATCTCACACACACAGAAATACAACAGCCCCTGTCTGATTCACCCCAATCTCACACACACAGAAATACAACAGCCCCTGCCTGCTTCAACCCAATCAAACACACACATATACAACAGCCCCTGCCTGCTTCACCCCAATCTCACACACACACAAATACAACAGCCCCTGTCTGCTTCACCCCAATCTCACACACACAGAAATACAACAGCCTCTGCCTGCTTCAACCCAATCAAACACACACAAATACAACAGCCCCTGTCTGCTTCACCCCAATCTCACACACACAGAAATACAACAGCCCTGTCTGCTTCACCTCAATCTCACACACAGAAATACAACAGCTCCTGCCTGCTTCACCCCAATCTCACACACACAGAAATACAACAGCCCCTGCCTTCTTAAACCCAATCTCACACACACAGAAATACAACAGCTCCTGCCTGCTTCAACCCAATCTCATACACAAATACAACAGCCCCTGCCTGCTTCATCCCAATCAAACACACACAAATACAACAGCCCCTGCCTTCTTAAACCCAATCAAACACACACAAATACAACAGCCCCTGCCTGCTTAAACCCAATCTCACACACACAGAAATACAACAGCCCCTGCCTACTTCAACTCAATGCACATAAACAAATACAACAGCCCCTGCTCTTTGTATTTAAGGTTGACAAAGCACCAGGACCATATGAAATGCATCCAAGGATACTGAAGGAAGTGAGAGTGGACATTGCAGAGGCACAGGCCATAATTTTTCAGTCTTCCTTTGATTCAGGGGTGGTGCCAAAGGACTGGAGAATTGCAAATGTTGCATTCTTCTTCAAAAAAGGGTGTAAATATAAGCCCAGCACCTACAGGCCAGTCATTTAACTTTGGTTGTGGAAAACATCTAGAAAAATTAGTTCAGGACAAAATTAATAGTCACATGGACAAATGCGGGTTAATTAAGGAAAGCCAGCATGAATTTCATGCAGGAAAATTGTGTTTAAATAAGTTGCTGGAGTATTTGAAGGGGCAATAGAGAAGGTTGATCAGGACAATGTGGTTGATGTGGTATACATGGCCATCCAAAAGGCATTTGATGCCCCATGACAGGCTTGTGAGCAAAGTTATAGCTCAAGGAATAAAAGGGAAAGTAGCAACATGGATACAAAATTGGCTGAGTAACAGGAAACAGTGCAGTGGTTAATAGATGTTTTTCGGGCTAGTGGAAGATTTGTAGTGGAATTCCTCAGGGGTCTTGCTTTTCCTGTTATATATTAATGATATAGACCTTTGTGTACAGGGCACATTTTCAAAATTTGCAGGTGATACAAAATTTGGAAGCATTGCGAGTTGTGAGGTGGACAGTGTATAATTTCAAATGGACATAGATAAGGTGGTGGAATGGACAGATAGATAGAAGGTAAAGTTCTATGCGGAGAAATGTGAAGTGATTTATTTTGGGAGGAAGAACATGGAGAGTCAATATAAAATAAAGTGTACAGTCTAAAAGGGGTGCAGGAATAGAAGGACTTGCATATACTCTTTTAGTAAAACAAAATTCAATAAAACGAAAATCAATAAACAAGAGGGGATGACAGCCCCTGGCGGGGCACTGTAAGAAAAGTCAAAATGTCAAAGGAAACTTAACTAACTAAATGAAATTTTCGGGGTTGATGATACACCCCAGCCCTCACGGCGCCCACCGGTTGTGAAGTGCCTCAAGCGTACCGGTGTACACTGTGTGCCCCCTCTCCAGGGCCACCTGGCCACAAACATAGCCATGGGAGAGGGGCAGACAGTCGGGGCGGACGACCTCCTCAACCACCTGCTGCCTGGATCTGTTGATGGCCACTTTGGTCAGGCCCAGGAGCAGGTTAATGAGAAGGTCCGCCTCCCTCTCCGCACCGGGTGACCAAAGATCAGGAGCGTGGGGCTGAAGTGCAACCAAAAATTGAGGAGCAATCCCTTCAAATGTCGACACTCTACATAAATGTGGAACATGGACTCCCCTTGGCTGCAGAAAACAGATGCAGCCTGAGAGTCCGTGAACCCATTTAACCTACGATTGCATGGCACAGCTGAATGCAACACCCTCCTTGCCAGGTCCCTGATGGAAAAAGGGAGGACTCCCACCTAGAGACCCCTCCGCTGGCGACCTCCCAGGACCTGGGTATATAAGTGCATAAGTCATTGAAGGTGGCAGGACAGGTTGAAAGAGCAGTTAAAAAGAAGCATACAGTATCCTAGGCTTTATTTATAGGGGCATGAACTGCAAGAGCAAGATGATTATGTTGAACTTGTAGCTTGACCTCAGCTGGAGTGTTGCGTCCAGCTTTAAATGTCGCACTTTAGGAAAGAAGTGAAGACATTGGAGAAAGTACAGAAAAAAAATCACAGGAATGGTTCCAGGGATGATGAACTTCAGTTATGAAGATAGATTGGAGAAGTTGGGACTATTTTTCTTGGAGAAAAAGCAGCTGAGAGGGGATTAAATAGAGGTAGTCAAATGATGAGGGGTCTGGACAGAGTACATTAAGAAAAAAACTGTTCCCGCTCATAAAAAGATTGAGAATGAGAGGGCATAGTTTTCAGGTAATTTGCAAAAGAAGCAAAAGCGATATGAGAAAAAACTTTTTCTCACAGCCAGTGATTAAGTTTTGGAATGCACTGCCTGAGAGGCATTCAAAAGGGAATTTGTCTGTTATTCGAAAAGGAAGAGTATGCAGGGTTACGGAGAGAAGGTGGAAGAATGGCACTAAGTAAACTGCTCATTCAGAGAGCCAGAAAGGCTGAATGGCCTCCTTCTGCATGGTAACATTTCTGTGATTCTGTGAAATACAACAGCCCCTGCTTGCTTCAGCTCAAGCACACAAATACTGCAGTCCCTGCCTATTTCAACTCAATCTCACACACGCAGATACAACATTATTTGCTTCATCAAATCATATACAATAACCCCGGTTTGCATCATCAACACACACACATACAATATATATATGTGTATATATACAACAGCCCCTCCCTGCTTAATTCATGTACACACTGTCATGATCAGAAGATATGAATGAAAAAATGTTTCTAAACCTATGTCACCCTGGCTACTTTAGAAAATTATTTTTCTTTTAAAATGGAGAAATGGCTGGACTGATAAAATGGCCACTGCTGACCACATGATGGTAGCTCTGGAAGTTTCTGGGCGGTTTAAAATTGGACAAGGGCCAACACATCAAACCCTTGGAATGTAATACTCCTTGCACTGTATAAACTTTCCAGCCAAGCCAATACAAAGGATAGTAGACAAGATGCCTGTGCCAACCATGCATGGACAAATACAGAGCTATTTGTGATTCCTCATCTCCAAGTTGTGCAAATGATTCTACAGTTACCTGCTCAAACCACAATAGGTTTGAAAAAGAGGCCTCATTAGCTGAATAGCTCAACCCAAAACCACCCTGTCAAATGACCGAGGCTTGAGCTGTTTGAATTGCTTTCATCATACAGCTTTTGGATTCCAGCTTCAGTCTAATATCTGACAGGCAGGCCACAGAGAAGCAAGCTCTGGCCAACTTGGACACGAGCACCCATTTAATCTGTGTCTGCTGGGACAATTTGGTACTGTCGCCTACAGGACTGATTCAATCTCTGCATGCCTACTTGATCTTGGGACATCAACACCACTGGTCTTCAGCCAGCCGAACTCTGTAAAAGAATTACTCATTGGACTTTGATTCTGGACTCTGGGCTCACATGAAATCATAATCATTATTTTATCGTTGTCTCTGCCCTGAACCCCTCTCTTTCCCTTATCCCTCTTTTATTGTCTGAATGCAAAAAGGGGCGGATGTTGCAAAACTCCTTTCTCGTGTTTAGTGTGTGTGTGCGCAAAATAAACCAACCCTCTTATTTTACCTTATCTCGAGGTTGCTGTGGGGTTATTAATAGAGGATTGGAGCACTCCAAATTGAAGGGTTGGGGAACATAAATTATCACTTGGAAAAAGGGGAAATCAAAAATCAAAAACACCTTTCTGTTTATGGATTATAGTGAGTGGAGAAATCAGGGCTGTTCTAAATTAAACCCCTTCCTGTCCATAGCAACACGCATGCATATGCAGCACCACAGGTCATTCCTGCTCCCGCAACCCAGAAACATGCATACACATACACTGAGTAAAATTGCATGATACCAGGGGAAATAAGACTAAAGTGCTGGGAATCTGAAATTAGCTTTACAACTGGTAGCAAGTGCACAGTACAGCACTTCCTCCCCTGCAACAGAAAAGGCAGGGTGGCAAGGGGTGGAAATGATTTTTGCCCATCCATTCTGGCCCATATAGGGTACTAATACCATGGTGTACCTTTTTTTAAGTGACTTATTAAGGTGACACTCCAGCAACAATTGCAGAATTTTTCTTCTTCAGCACTCCCTCAGGATTGAGGATGACTTGCTTCCACTCTTGTTTGATAACTTCTGCAGACTCTGCCACTGCAGGGCAGTTTGTGCTTGAACGTTTGGGTAGATGAGTTGTTTGGAGGTTTGTGCACTCCCCCCAATGCCTGGACGTGGCCTCTGCACAATCCCAATAAAGTCTCTTGATGTAAAAACAGAAAATGCTGGATAAACTCAATAGATCTGGCAGCATCTGTGGAGAGGGAAACAGAGTTAACATTTCGAGTCTATGACTTTCTTCAGAGCTAAAGAGTAAAAGAAATATAATGGATTTTATACTGTTTAAGAAGCTGTGGAGCACGTGGAGCAAAATAGAAGTCAGGAATAGGTAGGAGCTAAGGAGAAATTTGACAAGGATGTCATGGACACAGGACAAAGGCAGCATTAATGGTAGTTTAAAGACAAAAGAAGGCACTAATAGTGGCATAAAGGTAAGATAGCAGAATGTGTTAATGGCAGAACAAGGGTCAGTGTTTTGTGAAAGCACAACATAAAAACAAATGATACATTGCCCTGCTGGGGGTGAGGGGCTCAGTTGGGAATAAAGGATTAAAAAAATTGAATAAATAAAAAGAAAATGAAAAATAAATAAAAATAAATAATTAGATTTAAAAAGGGGGTAAAGGTGGAGGAGCAAGTTCATGGTCTGAAGTTATTGAACTCAATATTATGTCCTGAAGACTGTAAAGTGCCTAATTGGAATATGAGGTGCTGTTCCTCCAGTTTGCGTTGGGCTTCACTGGAACAATGCAGCAGGCCAAGGACAGACGTGTGGGCGTGAGAGCAAGGCAGTGTGTTGAAATGGCAAGTAACAGGAAGGTCTGAATCATACTTGCAGACTAAGTGAAGGTGTTGCGCAAAGCAGTCACCTAGTCTGTGTTTCGTCTCCCCAGTGTAGAGGAGACCACATTGAGAGCAGCGAATACAGTCGACAAAATTGAAGGAGGTGCAACCCCTGAAAGGGATGTTTCTTCATGTGATTGATGCCTTCCTGAATGAGCTTTCGCCACTTTGTTCACAAAGCCGGGGTCTCCTATGAGTTGGCAGGTATGTTTGAACTCTTTAGAGATGGTTTGAGGGCATCTCTACAGCGGTTCTGCTGTCCTCGTGGGAGTCTCCTGCCATGACTGAGTTCTGAGTAGGGTTGCTTCGGGAGTCTCGTGTCAGGCATGTGAACATGTCCCATCAAGCGGAATTGGTTTTGAGTGATTAGCACCTCAATACTCGGCACATTGGCTTGGAAGAGGATGCTGCTATTGGACCGCTTTTCTTGCCACGATATCTGGAGGATCTTGCAAAGGCACCGCTGGTGGTATTTCTCCAGAGCTTTGAACTGCCTGCTGCAGGTTATGCAAGTCTCCAAAGCGTATTGGAGTGCGTCATTGCTGTCCAGTAAACCATGACCTTCCTCTTAGGTTTGAGATCCTGGTACTCAAATACTCTTTTCTTCACTCAGCCAAAGGCTGAGCTGGCACATTGAATTTTGTTGTCTTTGTCTGTCTTCATCAAGAGGAGGCTCCCAGAATTGCAGAAAAGCATTCTTTCAGAAACACTGTGTCTGGTAACTGTTGAGACATTGGTCACTCAGTTGCTGACAATCATTGTTGACTCAGAAAGAAGAGGATGTAGCTTGGAAATAGTAAGCTTCATTCACATTGGAGACACTCTAAAAGCTGTTCTATTGCAGACCTCTAATCTTCCATGTGAAGTGCAGAACACCAGCAGCCTGGCTTCAGAAAAGTCCAAGATATGGCTTTCCCTTAAAGGGTTAGATATGTTCCCATTCAAGCACGTCCCACTTAGCAGAGAACAAATGCCTGAAAAGAGCAGGTATTGACAACCGCAGCTACCAATCACACATATTTCTAATTGTTACAGGAGCATCAGGGCCCTTCAACCTAACCATCCTGGTAAACTCAGCATGCCAAACCACAACAGTTGCTTCTTGCAGTTGGAGAGCTCTTTGGCACAACTTAAGGTTAAGGAGTAGGACAAAGACACTGTTCATGGTCACTGATGGTTTAGCAAACCGTAGAATGAAACAGTACAGAAGGAAACCATTTAGTCACTGTACCTCTGCCAGAATAGTTTGTTTCCATGTTCCACTGGCACTGCAATAAATTCTGAATTTTTTCTCTGCTTTTACTTTGCATTTCAATGTTGGTCGGAGGGGAAGCAAAGGCTTAAGTTGCTGGGTATCACAGTCTGACAGCAACCTGACAGGTCAGCAGGAGTATAGAGAATGTGTTATTTATAGGGCTTATGTAAAATATCTTAGGTTGATAAAAGGTGGCAGATAAGAAGAGTGTACACTTACTGCAAATAGCCCTTCATAGCAGTTATTGAGTTATTGTCCATTTCTTCCTCTTTTTTCTTCTTGATACCCTCATCCTGTAGTTTACATGCTCATTCAAAAACAATAATTTGCATTTACATAGCGCCTTAACAGAAAAGACATTCTAAGATGTTCTATGCAGGCACAAACAGAGGAAAATGGACAGTAAAACAAAGGAGATATTGGCCTGTAACTTCTGAGCTCCCCAACATCAGATTTAGGGATTTCAATTGCAAACTTTGGATAGTTCCACCAGGGTTACACCAATAATTACTCAGATAAAGTTAGGAGAATTAAAACCTCTTCTAATTTCTGAGTAACTATTTTAAAGATCCAGACCAACCCTGCGGGACTCTCTCCACATCCCCACACGGGGGTCCCCCACATTCTCTGTCAAACCCCACACTCAAACTATATCCCCCAAATTCCAATCTTCCACCCCCCGACCTCTGATCCCCAGACCACTGGCCTCCAATCCCCCACCCCCCCGATCTCTGACACTCCTCCTGACCTATGACACCCCACAACCCCCAATCTCCGACACTCCCCATCTCCCACGGACCCCAGACCCCCACCCCTCCCCATGGACTTCTGAACCCCCATCACCCCCACTGCCATGGACCATCAGCTGACCTCCGCCCATGAAGATAGACACCCCTCACTTCCCAAGGACTTTTGACCCCCCCCCTGCTCTCGGGCACCCCTATGACCTCCACCCCAAGACTTCTGACCCTCCCCCAGGACCTCCCACCACCCCCTTCCCGACCTCGGACTCCCCACATGACATCCCTGGACCTCTGTTCCCAACCTCGAACCCCCCCACATCCACCCCCTCTGTATCTTGGACTGACTCCCCCCCGCACAACAGCACCTCTGACTGAGCATGGACCCCCCCACCATCCAAGTACCTCGGACACCCCCACCCCACCCCACCACGCACTTCGGAACCCTCCATGGAATTTTGACTCCCATCTCCCACCAGATCTTCAACTGACTCCCCTGGACCTCTGACCGAACCTCCCCACCAAACTCCTGGATCTCCGACCCATCTCCCCAGGCCACCCCCGGGCAATCCCACACCCCACCAAATCCTACCCACTTACCTTAGACACTTAACTTTCCTTGGACTATCAATTTCCCTGGCCCTTTAAATTTAACTGCTTTATGGCAACAAGTGCCGTAAAACGGGGGTGTGGCCTCCTTGAATTCGCTGGGGCCTGCAAGGATTCCTTCGATGCAGGCTCTAAGCAGCCCTGGCAGACGAAAGTGTCAATGTAATTTTCAAGATCAGGTAAGCAAGTATTTATTTCTTCTAATTACTGCAGGCCAGCACTTTCCGATGCTAATTGCAAGTGACGGCCCATTACATAAGTTATATGGCACAGAAACAGGCCATTTAGCCCAATCAGTCCATGCCAGCATTAATGCTACACTTGAGGCTCTTCTTGTCTTTCCTCATCTAAATCTCTCAGTGTAACCCTCAGGTGCTTGTTTAACCTCCTCTTAAATGCATTTATACTATTCTCTTCAATTGCTCCCTGTAGTTCTTGCAAATTTTCTCTATACACCTCCAGTGCTTCCTTTTTACAACTTGGCAATGAAAACTGCACGCAGTACTCCAAATGAGGTCTAACCATGGTGTGATACTGGTTTGGCATAACATCCTTACTTTTCAATTCTGTATGAGGATGTGTTAGCCAAAAGCTTGGTCAAAGAGCTGAGTTTTAAGAAAGAGCTTAAAGGAGAAGGGTGTAGGTAGGCAAAGAGTTCAGTTCCGAAGAAGAGTCATATTGGACTCAAAATGTTAACTCTGTTCTCTGCCCACGGATGATGCCAGATCTGCTGAGTTTTTTCCAGCACTTTGTTTTTATTTTAGGAAGGCAAATGGGTTTGGTGAGAAGGTTCCACAGAGCTGAAGGCACAGCCACTACAGGGGCAGAGAGGGAGGAATTACGCAAGGGGGGATAATCAGAGGAATGGAGAGTTTATGAGCAAGAAGGTTGTCAGGATGGAAGAAGTTACAGAGATAGAGAAGGGTAAGGCCATTGAGGGATTTAAAGACAGGGATGAGAATTTTAAATTTCAGGTAATGGTGGACCAGGAGCAAATGTAGATCAGTGAGGACATGAGTGCTTGGTGAGCAGCATTGAGTGAGGGATAAAACATAGGCAGCAAAGTTTTGGATGATATTTATGGAGTGTAGAAAATGGGAGGCCAACCAGGAGAGCATTGGAATAGTGGAGTCCAGAAGTTACAAAGACATGGATGAGGGTCCCCACAACAGATGGGCTGCAGCAGATGTAGAGGTAGGCAATGTTACAGAGTGGAAGTTGACAGTACTTGTGATAGACGGTATATGGGGTCAGAAGCTCAGCTTGGGGTCAAATAGGATGCCGAGGTCGAAGAAAGTCTGGTTCAGTTTGAGACAATAGCTATGAAAGGGGGCAGGGGTATGAAGTTTATGGGAGCAAAAATACTTGCATTTATATAGCAATTTTCACAATGAGTAGATGTCTCAAAGCACTTTACAGCCAAAAAAGTACTTTTGAAGTGCAGTCATTGTTGTGTTGTAGGAAATGAAGCAGCCAATTTGTACACAGGAAAATCCCACTAATAGCAATGTGATAATGACCAGATGACCTGTTTTTGTGATGTTGATTGAGGGATAAATAATTGCCAAGACATCATGGATAACTCCACTGCTCTTCTTTGAATTGGTGCCATGGAATCTTTTACATCCACCTGAGCAAGCAGATGGGGGCCCAGTTTAACTCCTCATCCAAAAGACAGCACCTCCCACAGTGCAGCATTCTCTCAGTACTGCACTTAAAATGTAAATGCAATTTTTGTATTCAAGCCCTGGAGTAGGAGTTGAACCTGGAACTGAGAGGCTCACAGGTAAGAGTGCTACCAACTGAGCAACTGGCAAGAGAAGAAGATGATCCCATTTCAAAGGACAAAGTTGTACAGCATGCAACAGAGATCTTCAGTAGATTATAGAGCAGTACCTCACTAAGTAATACAAGCAACGGAACTGATGCTTTCAACCACTCATTTATTGACATTGACTTGATTGGATCTGTGCTCTTTTCCGGTAGTTTCTCATTTTGAGCCTAAGTCAATAGGTGCAAAGGTTACTTAGATTCCCAATAGCCATCTGTTAGTTTACTCAGCACCCTGGAACAATGCAAGCAGTGTTCACTGCTGCAGAACAAAAGAATCATGAATATGTCCTGGATAATGGTCATCAATATGCACAGTGAATTTTTTGTGCACCTGCACGTGAATGGAGAGGTACCTCATCAAGTCCATCTATGCATTGAGATTGTTGTGAAGAACCCTGAATGCCATTTTGGTTTCTTCTGTAAGATTCTGCATTCAAGATTCAGGTGATAAAATTCTGTGGTGTGTCTGTTTCACATGGGAAGTGATAAAGATGTTTCCCTAACAAGCATGTCATCAGTCACTTGTTTTATGCAGGGATGAACTTGTAATAAACTTGGAGTGCAGGACAAGTTTCTTATTGGAAACAGTAAACTTTAAAAAGCTACTGATGAAGCTACATGCTTGTTCCAAGACCAAGGTTAAAAAACTCCACCCTTAAGATTCCCCACGCTCAGGGCTGATTCATCTATAGAGTCACATGATCCCCAAAACAGTAAGAAACTTACAATTACTACATTCCTCCCGCATTAATTTTGTTTTACCTCTCTTATTTACAAAAATATCTTAACCCATATCACAATTATATACTGTTCATGCAATTATAAATTTAGTCTTTGAGGTGGTTTTCTGATTTGGGTAGGGCAATGCAACTCAACAACTTGAGATCCTTCCATTGGATCAACTTGGCCAGGAACTGCAGTATCAGGGATATCTTTTGACAATGGCAATTCAGAATTATTTACTCCAGAGACATCAAGTATTGTCATTGTCAATTCATTATCAAACTGGCACCTCAGGGATCAAAGACTAAAACAAAAACAAAAACAAAAATACCTGGAAAAACTCAGCAGGTCTGACAGCAATATGCTTTTATCAAAGATTAAACTTTGATTTCAGGTGGAGCAACTGGTTGTTGGAGTGTGTCTCGACTTCTGAGATGATCCACATGTTTCCGAACAATCCTGTTTCCCACTTCCACCTGATATGATCAAAGGTCCTGTTTCGGAGATAATTGTACCAGGAACCCATCTTGGTCCAGTTGCAAAATTTCGCACAAAAGCTGTCTCTCCCACAGTAAAGTCTCAACTTTTCTTGTGAAGGTCATGATTCACTTTCTGACTACTGTTTTCTCTCCACATTCCCTTCTAAGTTAGGGAATACTAGACTCAATCTTGTACGAAGTCAGCATTTCATTAGCAGTTCAGAAGGTGTTGAACCCATGGTTGCATGAGGAGTCATGTGATTGTTGAAAAGAAACCTTGAAATTCATGTTTCTAATGACCCCCTGGATAATTTCTTCATGCCTACTTTAAAGGTTTGCACAGCTCTTCCTGCTCACCCATTGAATGAGGGATGATACCATGCTGTTCCAACATAGTTAACCCCATTTAGGTTCATGAATCTCGGGAATTCCGTACAGTGAAGGCAGTACCATTATCCAACACAATAACTTCTGGTAGACCATGTACATTAAAACATCAGCACAGCTTTTCAATAGTTGCACACAATGTAGGTTACCTCATTTCATCCCACTTTGAAGGTGCACCGATGATCACTAGAAACATGGTATCTAAAAATGGACCTAAATAGTCTACATGTAGTCTAACCCAGGGTCAACCAAGCCACTCCCATGTATACAGAGGAGCTGAAATGGGCGACTTTTGCTGTTGCTGACACTGGACACAGTGTTTATCCATTTTTTCTACATCACTGTCTATACCTGGCCATCAGATATAAATTCGTGTGAGCATCTTCATTTTTGAAACACCGAGATGCGCACTATGAAGCTGTCATGAGTGGTTCTCTTCCTTGCAAATTTATGATGACTCTTGCTCCCCAAAACAATTTACCATCTTGACAACTCAGTTCAGATTTAAGTACAAAGAAATGTTTTAATTCCTCAGAGACTTGCGCATTTGACCATCCTTGCAACTCCTGTTCTTGGACTCTTGATAAAATTGGATCACGGTTTGTCCAATTTATCTGTTTCACACAGACCAGTCAGGAGTCCAGGAAATTCAACACAAGTACAACTTCTTGAGGCACTGGAGCATGTGTAGTGCTATCTGGCAAAAGACGACAACTGAGGGCATCTGCATTTGCTATAGGTATACCTGGACAGTGCATAAAAATGTACTCAAATGCCGACAAAATTAGAACCCATCTCGGAATTCTAACAGAGGCTGTTGTTGGGATTGCTTGATCTTCACTAAACAAAACCAACAGTGGTTTGTGATCTGACACTATGGTGAAGTATCAACCATACAAATATTGATGGAACTTCTTTACTCCAAATATGGTGGATAAGCCTTCTTTTTCAATTTGTAAGTAACCTTTCTCAGCTGCAGAAAAGGCTCTGGATACATATCCTATTGGCCTTTCAGATCCATCCTCCATCTTGTGTGACAATAGTATTCCTTCTCCGTAGGGAGGTGCATCACAAGTGAGTATTAATTCCTTAGATAGGTCTAATGCACTAGCTGACACAACAAGTTTGAAAGCTTCTTCACTTTTATGAAGGCTTCCTCTTGCTGTGCCATCCAGGACCATCTGTGGTTCTTCTTTAATAATAACTGTAAAGGGATTAATATTGTAGATAGATTAGCAAGAATCAGCTGTAATAATTTACCATGCCCAATAAAGACTTGAGCTCAATGATGTTGGTAGAAGAGGGTGCTTCCTTGATTGCCCTGACTTTCTCCTCTACTGGATGCAATCCTTGGGCATCCACCCAGTAACCCAAATATGTGACTTCAGTTGCTTGGAAAGAGCACTTCTTTTTTTATAAACATACGCCAGCCTCCAAAAATCTCTTCAGGACCTCTTCTAGGTTGGCCAAATGTTCTGCTTCCGTTGATCCTGTGATCAGGGTGTCATCCAGGTACACTATAACTCGGGGAAGTCCTTGTAGTAGGCTCTCCAGTGTTCTTTGGAAAATCGCGCAGGCTGATGATACACCAAAGGGTAGGGTTATATATTGGTACAGGCCCTTGTGCTTGTCTGTGGTGACATACCTTTTCGATATGTTGTCCAGCTCTAGCTGTTGGTATGCATGGCTCATGCCCAGTTTAGTGTAGGATCTTCCTCCTGCAAGTTTAGCATACAGGCCTTCAATCCTTGGGATTGGGTATTTGTCTAATTTTGCAGCCTTGTTCATAGTTAATTTACAATCTCCGCAGATGCAAATGGTTTGATCTGGTTTCATCACAGGGATTATGGGTGCTGCCCATTCTGAAATGTGGACTGGCTGGATTATTCCTAACTTCTCCAAACAGCACAATTCCATATCCACCTTCTTCTTTAGGGCATATGGGACAGGTCTTTCCTTAAAAAACAAGGGTGTTGCTTCAGAATCCACATATATTTTAGCTTATAGACCTTTTATTTTTCCCAATTCATCTCAGAATACTCTGTCATACTTTTTTAACAACTCAGGAATTCCTCCTGTCCTGACCTGAAAAACTTCTGACTGGTTGAGTTTAATTTCTTTCAACCAATCACAGCCCAGAAGGCCAAATCCTTCTCCTGTTACAGCTGTCTGTTGTTTGTAGGATACAGGTACAGAGGTGAAACCTTTCACCTGTATTGTCTCTCCAGTATATGTTTTTAGCTGAGCTGTGGTTTGCTCCAAGCTCAATGGCTGGTACCTTCTCTTATGTATTTAAAGATGTGTTCTCCCACCACTGTGGTCAATGCTCCTGTGTCAACCACCAGACCAGAGGCTTTCCATTTAATTGAAGGTTAACAGTGATTGGTTCAGTTTTCCTGGCCTTCAGATTGTGTAGAGAATAGATGTCAGTATCAGCAGCTTCTGGTTCATCTATACTGTGCACTTCATTTAACTTGACCTGCTGTGTAAATGGCTCTCTTGATCTTGCCCTGCAGTGTTTTACAACATGCCCTTTTTTGTGACAGGAATATATTCTGCCTCTTTAAATCTCCAGGTTTTCAGTGCATGATTACCCCACATCGGTAACACTTTAATTTTGGAATTACTGGTGAGCTGCTTCCAGTATTTCTTTTTCTTTTTCTAGCAGTAGGGGCTGTGCCCCGCTACGCGGTAGCCTCCCTGGTCTTCGCAGCATGCCCGACGGAAGGTTCCCACCCTAACTGCAGAACAACACCATGTTGCACACTTTGCAAAAACTGAGAGTGCCTCTCAGCACTCTTCATTGCTAGTATTATTTCCATGGCAAGCTTCAGGTCTATATCAACTTCAGCAAGTAAGCAGTGCTGAATGGCATCATCATGTCCACCACAAACCAATCAATCTCGCAACATGTCGTTTAGGGTATCACCGAAATTACAGTGCTACATTAACTGTTTTAACTTTGTGATGTATAGTGCGATCAACTCACTGTGGGCCCTCACTCTAAGAGTTGAACTTGAATCTTTGCATGATCACTGATGGTTTAGGCTGAAAATGTGCCTTCACAAGGTCTACTAGCTCGGAAAATGACCTGGAATTTGGCACATTCGGAACCGTCAGACTACTGATTAGGTGATACGCTTTGGTCCTGCAGACACTTAGGAGAATTGACTTCTGTTCCTCCTCTGCCATTATTTTGTTCGCCAAGAAGGAGAAACCTGGGTGCTCTATGTACTGACTCCAGTCCTCGATGGATGAGTCATATGGGTCAATTCTACTGAAGAGAGGCATTGCTGATGAGCATACTTTTTTTCCTTCCCTTAAAAATCGAAATAATCACGGTCAAGAGGCAAGGTGCAGCATTGGAGTTATTTATCCTTGTTGCCAATTGTAATAAATTTGGAGTGCAGGGCAAGTTTCTTGTTAGAAACAGTAAACCTTATTTACAGTGCTATTGATGAAACTACATGCTTGTTCCAAGACCAAGGCTAGAAAACTCCGCCCCTAAGATTACCCGCGCTTAGAGCCGATTCGTCTATGCAGTCGCATGATCCCCATAGCATTATGAAAGGTTTAACTTACAATTACTGCAGAACTGCAAGCAGACTTATCTGGCAGATGCAGTTTACGGTGGCTTGGAAGAATCATGTTATGTCGAAGCTTAATGCTGTGGTAACCTTTACAGGAACAAGGAAAGCACTCCCAGTCCTTGAGATCATCTCTGCAAGTCAGGTTGCAGCAAACATCATAGCTCAGTTCCATGTTTGCAATGAAATGAAGGTGACAAAAACATATATTCTCAGATGTGCCCAGGTAGGAGTAACATACTCTGTAAATATGGATCCTATGGTAATAGCAGGAGGATACCAACACTTAATGTGCCTTTGCAACAGCTAATGATGTCCAGTGACTAAGTGGTCCTTCTTATCCAAAGTATGCAACAGTCTGGAAGTTGACACTGAATCTCCTTTTCACAACCTTCCAAGTGCTCGTTGTATTGTGGGAGAAATTTGCCACTCTTGTGCAAGTGTTGTACACTTACATAAAGCAAGGTGCAAAATGGCATTACAAGGGAGTCAAAAAAATGGCAAAATATTCAACTCAGAAGCTGAAAAATGTTTCCTGAGAAAACATTGGTACCTGAAAAACAATTTAATCAATAGCAAATTAGTTTTAAGAAGCAGTACTCAACAGGCCTAAGCTACTCAACATTCATCCACCGAGTTTTTTTACGTGTGAGGTTAATGCTGTGGATAAAGCCTTGCCTAAACTGTTGAATTGGTCTGAGGTCTTATTTGAGTGTTTACATAAAGCACTAGCATGCCAGGAATGAAACTTTTCCTGGCTACCATTCCAGGATTGCTCCACCAAAAACATTTCATATTGACAGCTAAGGATATAAGATCCATCCCTAATTTTCCAACCATGCCTGAGCAGAAATGGAGCCTTAAAATTTAACTCTGAGAATTATAAATATTCTCAACAATTAAGTGTTTTATTAAAAAGTGTTGCATTCTTTAATTTGAAACTATTGGTCTCAAGGGGTGGAATCTTGTTGAGGCATTGGTGGTCTTGCTGGAGAGCCGGCAAGAGACTTGTGCTGCCTCTTTTCAGGAAGGCCTGTCAAACCACAAGCCAATCAGGCACTGGCAGTAAAGGCCCCAGAGGCGAAAGTTTTGCCTACCGAGAGTTGCCAGGCAATCAGAGTCTGGCAGCTCTTGTGCTCACCAGTGCCACTGGGGAGACTGTGGCTGCTGTTGGAAGGACAGGCATTAAAGTCCCAGGAACAGGGAGTGACCCAGGCCACAGGAAAATAATGAGGGTGGGTGGGTGGGGGGGAGGGAGGCAGGTGGTGATTCACAGGGCAGGGTCATAGGGTGAGGGGTGCAAGGGGGTCAGTAACAAGGGCAAGGACGTGGCTCTCAAAAGGCACCCCCAACCCCCTGCTTCCCGATGTTGAGTCCCTTGGTCAGGCACTGAATGAGGGATCACCCCCAACCCTCCCACCACCACACACCCCACCCCACTAGCAGCTTAGAAGCTGGCCACACAATTGTTGTACAAACCGCATGGCGACAGGCCTGCCTTCAGCTAGGTTAATGCCAGCAGTGACAGGATGAGGCCCTTAAGCGGTCATTAATTGGCCTCTTAAGGGCCTCAATTGTCAGCAGGGTGGGAGGGTTGACCATGGACCTTCCCGTCCATAACTTAATAATGGTGGAGGCAGGAAGGCAGCGGGGTTCAGGTACACTGCCATCCTATCTAATTAAATGCACTTCCCGCCTCCAAGCTCGCCACCAGAAAACGAAGATTCCACCTAGTGTCTCTGTTAATGTGCTTTTATCTGTAATAATTGTTTAAAACATAGGTATTTAATTTATATTAAAAATTATGATCAGAGGAGAAACCCTATTGTTCCACGAGAGGC
Organism: Carcharodon carcharias; assembly: GCF_017639515.1. NCBI lineage: Eukaryota > Metazoa > Chordata > Chondrichthyes > Lamniformes > Lamnidae > Carcharodon > Carcharodon carcharias. Next base: position 36,073,477 of record NC_054480.1, on the reverse strand, counting down.
ACTAGTTTACATATTTATGGCCAAGCAAATTGCAGCTGTACATTCCCACCTACTTGAAATCTAGTCTGCTTCCTAGACAGTGCGTGGCATTGTGTAGGTCAGACAAAACGGTGGTTAACAGATACACAGTCACATATGTCACAAACTTGCCCAGAATCCAACTTCACCAAGTTAGGAAACTAATGCTTTCTTATTTAAGGCTGTGCTGTTATTTAATTGAGGAATTCCCAGACAGACAACCTGCCCCTGTAATAGTCATGTTGTGTGCCACAGAAAGCGGCGCTACAGCAGATGTTGTAACAGCTGGAGGACAAACTTTTACAACATGGTTTCAATTGTTCTTGTTAATTTTAACTTGCAGTCTTTCAAAATTTGGAGGAAATTAGTGACAGATGTAGCCAGTGATGCAGCCTCTGCATCATATCACCAGTTATATCAAGTTTTAAATGTCACTGTCTTTCATTAATTACAATCAGAAAAGCACTTGTGCTTCCATACTGAAGTTTGAATCCTGAAATTGCACCTGCAACTGCACATCTACAGTCTTGACGCTTTTTAACTGACATTATATGGGAAAATAAGAGATGTAGTTGGTTCCCTATCACAGGGGTTTTCAAATGTTTTGTTTCTGGAGGTCCCCATTCCATGTTATAAAAATTCCATGGAGCGGCTGTAACAAAAGTGCACAAGAATTTTCTGAATATAAGTTAGTTATAAAATTAATATATGTTAATTATTATATTTGCTTTACTTGCTTAATGTGAAAATTGGGTGGTTGAATTAAGATGGGACAAATGGCCTGCCCCATTTTGTAATTACCATGATATTGTGTAAAGGATTTAAGATCACATTGTTTCCACACTAAATCAGTTTAATCCAACTTGGAAAATGCTGGTCCCATGCTACTCAACGAATGGGTTGCAGAGGAATTGTGGGACACTGTGACTAGAAAATTTCTGAGTTTGCAGAGGGGCAGGCAAATGTCCAGAGGAATTAACCCCAACTTTCACCATAGGATTTTGTTTTATTTGTTCATGGGAACATGAGCATTGCTGGCAAGATCAGCGTTTGTTGCCAATACACAATTGCTGCTGAGAAAGGCAGTGGTGAGCAGCCTTTTGGAACGGCTGCAGTCCAATTGGTGTACATGCACCCACAGTGCTGTTAGAGAAGGAATTCCAGGATCTTGACCCAGTGAAGGAACAGTGGTATAGTTCCAAGTCCGGATGGTGTGTGGCTTGGAGGGGAACTTGCAGGTGTTGGTGTTCCCATGTTTTTGCTGCTGAATGGTAGTGGTTACAGGTTTGTAAGGTGCTACTGAGGGGCCTTGATGAGTTGCTGCAGCGCATCTTGGACATGGTGTACACAGATGCCACTGTCCGTCGATGGTGGAGCGCGCGAATGCTTAAGGTGGTGGTTTAGGGGTAGGCGATGCCATCGTGATATTGTCGCTGGACTAGTAATCCAGAGACCCAGGGTAATGCTCTCCCGCCATGGCAGATGGTGGAATTTGAATTCAATAAAAATCTGGACTTAAAAGTCTAAAGCTGACCAAGAAACCATTGCCAATTGTTGTAAAAACCCATCTGGTTCACTAATGTCTCCCTTACCTGGTCAGACCTACATGTGACTCCACGTGTGACACCACAGCAATGTGGTTGACTCTTAAATGCCCTCTGAAATGGCCGAGCAAGCCATTCAGTTGTATCAAACCACTAGAAAGTCACAAAAAAGGAACGAAACCAGACGGACCACAGGGCATCGACCTAGGCACCAGAAACGACAATGGCAGTCTCAGCCCTGTCAACTCTGCAAAGTCCTCCTTACTAACATCTGGGGGCTAGTGTCAAAATCGGCAGAGCTGTCTCACAGACTAGTCAAGCAACAGCCTGACATAGTCATCCTCGTGGAATCATATCTGACAGATAATGTCCCAGACACGATCATCACCATCCCTGGGTATGTCCTGTCCCACCAACAGGACAGGCCCAGCAGAGGTGGTGGCACAGTGGTATACAGTTGGTAGGGAGTTGCCCTGGGAGTCCTCAACATTGACTCTGGACCCCATGAGGTCTCATGGCATCAGGTCAAACATGGGCAAGGAAACCTTCTGATTACCACATAGCACCCCCCTCAGCTGATGAATCAATGCTCCCCATGTTGAATGGCACTTGGGAGGAAGCATTGAGGGTGGCTCCAATGTCCATCACGAAAAGTGGCTTGGTAGCACCACTACTGACTGAGCTGGATGAGTCCTAAATGACACAGCTGCTCGACTGGGTCTGCAGCAGGTGGTGAGGGAACCAACAAAAGGGAAAAACATACCTCATCCTCACCAACCTGCCTGCTGAAGATGCATCTGTCCATGACAGTATCGGTAGAAATGACCATGGCACAGTCCTTGTGGAGATGAAGTCCCAAGTTCACATTGAGGATACCCTCCATTGTGCTGTGTGGCACTACCACCATGCTAAGTGGGATAGATTTTGACTAGATCTAGCAACTCAAGACTGGCCATCCCTGAGGTGCTGTAGGCCATCAGCAGCAGCAGAATTGTACTTGAAAACAATCTGTAATCTCATAGCCCGACATATCCCCCATCTACCATTTCCATAAAGCCAGGGGATCAAACAGGGTTCAATGAAGAGTGCAGGAGGGCATGCCAGGAGCAGCACAAAGCATACCTAAAAAGGAGGTGTCAACCTGGTGAAGCTATAACACAGAACTACTTGCATGCCAAACAGCACAAGTAGAAAGTGATAGACAGAGCTAAGTGATCCCACCCCAACAGATCAGATCAACCTCTGCAGTCCTGCCACACCCAGTCGTGGTGGTGGACAATTAAATAGCTCACTGGAGGAGGAGGCTCCACAAATATCCTGATCCTCAACGATGGAGGAGCCCAGCATTTGCTACAATCTTCGACCGGAAACGCTGAGTGGATGATCCATCTTGGCCTCCTCCGGAGGACCCCAGCCCCTCAGATGCCAGTCTCCAGTCAATTCAATTCATGTGATATCAAGAAACAGCTGAAGGCACTGGATATTGCAAAGGCTATGAGCCCTGACAATATTCCGGCAATAGTACTGAAGACTTGTGCTCCAGAACTTGCTGTGCCCCTAGCCAAGCTGTTCCTGCACAGCTACAACACTGGCATCTACCTGGCTATGTGGAAAATTGCCCAGGTATGTCCTGTTCACCAAAGGCAGCACAAATCTGCCTCAGCCAATTACTGCCCCATCAGTCTACTTTCCATCATCAGTAAAGTAGTGGAAGGGGTCACCAACTGTGCTATCAAGCAGCACTTGCTGAGCAATAACCTGCTCACTGACGCCCAGTTTGGGTTCCACCAGGGCCACTCAGCTCCTGACGTTATTACAGCCTTGGTTCAAACATGGACAAAAGAGTTGATATCCCAAGGTGAGGTGAGAGTGACTACCCTTGACATCAAGGATGCATTTGACCGAGTGTGGCATCAAGGAGCCCTAGCAAAACTGGAGTCAATGGGAATCGGGGGGTGGGGGGGACTCTCCACTGGTTGGAGTCACTAGCGCAGAGGAAGATGGTTGTTGCAGGTCAGTCATCTCAGCTCCAGGACATCACTGCAGGAGTTCCTCAGAGTAGTGTCCTTGGCCCAACCATCTTCAGCTGCTTCATCAATGACCTTCCTTCTATCAAAAGATCAGAAGTGGGGATGTTCGCTGATGATTGCACAATGTTCAGCACCATTTGAGACTCCTCAGATACTGAAGCAGTCCATGTCCAAATGCAGCAAGACCTGGACTATATCCAGGCTTGGGCTGACAAGTGGCAAGTTACATCTGTGCCACATAAGTGTCAGGCAATGACCATCTCCAACAAGAGAGAATCCACCCATCACCCTTTGATATTCAATGGCATTACCATCACTGAATCCCCCACTATCAACATCCTGGGTTTACCATTGATCAGAAACTGAACTAGACTAGCTATATAAATACTTTGGCTACAAGAGCAGGTCAGAGGCTAGGAATCCTGCAGCAAACTCACCTCCTGACTCCCCAAAACCTGTCCGCCATCTACAAGGCACAAGTCAGGAGTGTGATGGAATACTGCCCACTTACCTGGATGAGTGCAGCTCCCACAACACTCAAGAAGCTTGTCACCATCCAGGACAAAGCAACCTGCCTGATTGCAAGTTGAGAATTATGCTTCATGGAGAAGCAAAATGGCACCCCATCCACAAACATTCACTCCTTCCACCACTGATGCACAGTAGCAGAAATGTGTACCATCTGCAAGCTGCACTGCAGGAATTCACCAAGGCTCCTTAGACAACACCTTCCATATAGAAGGACAAGGGCAGCAGATAAATGGGAACAACACCACCTGGAAGTTCCCGTTCAAGTCACTTACCATCCTGACTTGGAAATATATCGTCGTTTCTTCACTGTGGCTGGTTCAAAATCCTGCAACTCCCTCCCTAACAGTGTGCACTCACCCAGGCAAACGGAGAGTATCCCATCACGCTCTTGACTTGTGCTTTGTGGACAGGCTGTGGGGAATCAGGAGGTGAGTTACTCATCACAGAATTCCCAACCTCTGACCTGCTCTTGTAGCCACAGGATTCATATGGTTGGTCCAGTTAAGTTTCTGGTCAATGGTAACTCCCAGGAAGTTGATGGTGTGGGATTCTATGCTGGTAATGGTGCTGGATGTGAAGGGTAGATGATTAAATTCTCTCTTGTTCGAGATGTCTTTGCCAGACACTTCTGTGGCACAAATAATACTTGTCACTTATCAGCCCAAGTCTGAATGTTGTCCAGCTGCATGCAAGCACAGACTGCTTCCGTATCTGAGGAGTAGCGAATGGTGCTAAATACTGTGCAATCATCGGCAAACATGCCCACTTCTGGCCTTAGGATGGAAAGAAGATCATTGATGATGCAACTGAAGATGGTTGGGCTTAGGACAGCATTATCCTGGAGCTGAGATGGTTGATCTTCAACAAGAACACACATCTTCCTTTATGCTAGCTATGAATCCAAATCTGTAGAGTTTTCCCCTGATTCCATTTGACTTCACTATGGCTAAGCTTCCTTGATCCTGTATCCCATAAATAGCTGCATGTTTCTAAACCCATCAAGCGTTGATATAACCAGATACAACTCTAAAAATATTGATAAATACTGAGCGTTGTTTTTTAAAGGTTAGGAAAACATATCAAAATTCCCAACAGGGTTTGTTAATTTTTAATCGAATGGGATCATGTAAGAGGCCCAGACACAGCATAAGAAGGTGGCAGCCAGTTTTGCAGCAGCAAAATAAACATTGTTTCTGCTGCAGCCACTTGAAGAAATGTTTCTCTATTTATTCAGTTTGCTTTCTAATAGTTGTTAAATTGAAATTCTGTTTTAAAAATAACAAAATCATAATTGATACAACAGCACACAACATGTTGCCGATGTTAAGGTCAGCCTGACGCGGTCCCTCCGCCCACATTAGTATTATTAATTTCCAGGAGCAGGATTGATTCCCATGAGTCATTAGGCACTTTACATACAGTACAAGCAAAATATGGCGGATGCTGGAGATCTGAAATAAAAACAAAAAGTGTTGGAAAAACTCAGCAGGTCTGGCAGCATCTGTGGAGAAAGAAACAGAGTTAACGTTTTGAGTCCAATATGACTCCTCTTCGGAACCCTTCCTGTAAACCATTCCCAGTTGAGAATCCCTGCCCTATCACATTTTCCTTTGCAAGTGATGTAGGGACACAGTGGAGTGAGACAGAATCAAATGGATTAAAGTACTAACTCTCTTATTCATTCAGTGTTAATTAAAAAGTAACCTCAAGAGCAGTTTACAATTGAAATAAAATGAAAAACACTCTTTTAATATTAAAATCCCCCAGTGCAAAACTAGAGAGCCACAGTGTCAGCCAGGATTAGTGGTAGCACTCTCATCTGTGAGTCAGAAAGTTGTGGGTTCAAGCTTCATTCCAAAATTTTGAACACAAAATCTAGACTGAAACGTTGGTGCAGTACTGCAGAAGTGCCGCATTTTTGGAGGTGTCGTTTTTTTGGATGAGATATTAAACAGAGGCCCTGTCTACCTTTGCAAGTGGATGCCTAAGATCCCATGACACTACTTCAAAGAACAGCAGGGGAGTTCTCCTGATGTCCTGGCCAATGTTTATACCTTAGCCAACATCTTTAAAAAAGCAGATTATCTTGTTATCACATTCCTGTTTGTGGGAGCTTGTGAGCATAAATTGCTGTTTCATTTCCTTCATTGCAACAGTGATTACACTTTAAATAATACTTAATTGGTAGTAAAGCACTTTTGAACACCCTAATGTTGCGAAAGGCATTAAACAATTCAAACCTTTTTTTTCTAATAAGAGTTGGGATGCTGTCTGCATATCACGCCAGTTAAAACTTTTGCATTCCAATTCACAAAGATCAGTGACCAGTGCCCTTAATTTCACAAAGTAGTCGTAAAAGTAACTAAAAGTTTAGGTATCTTCTTTTAGGGGTAAACTTAATCTTTTAATTAAAATCAGGAGAATGCCTGTGTTAAGATTCATGCTCTGTCCCAACGCTCATATTTAGGTAGAAGAAAATTCCGTTCAACTGAAATGTATGATTTTTTTGTGTAAATACAGAACATACTGCTGGAGTAACAAGTACCCGTCTAATAAACTTATTTCTTGAAAATAACAGAACATTTTTTCAGAACCTGTAAACTAAGTTCTGCAATGACCTTTCTGTAGGTCCTTGCCTCTGTCCACACAATTATTCCAACTGTTGTGAGGTTTATATAATTTAGTGAAGTGAACAAAATGTTTAAAGAGTTGCTACCTAGGTATGTTCCTCATTTCCTTTGAAGCAAAAGCTAAATTCTTTCAGGAAACCCCCAGTTATTTTAGAATGAGATGGTTATTCTCATGTTAATTATTTTATCACACAAGTATTTGAGGATCAGGTCACACCTAAAATCTTCTTAAGCAGCCTGTCAGGATCGAGGATGACTTGCTTCCATTCTGATTCAGCATGTTCTGAGATGGCTGATAAGTCCAACGTGCAACCTGCCGACTCTGCCAAATGCAGTGTAGGTAGTGCTTGAACGGTTGGGTATATGGCATGTTTGGAGGTTTGTGTGCTCCCTCTGATGCCTTGACTTTGCCTCTGTACATTCCCAATGAAGTCTCAATGTGTTTGGTGCCTTCCCAGATGATCCTTCTCCATTTTGGTTGATCACAAGCCAGGGACTCTCATGAGTCAGCGGGAATGTTTGATTGCTTCAGGGATGCTTTGAGGACATCCCTGAAGTGTTTCTGCTGTCCTTCTGAGAGTATCCTGTTGCGACCGAGTTCCGAATAGAGCAGTTATTCTGGTGTCAGGCATATGGGCAACATGCCCAGCCCTGTGGAGCTGGTTTTAAGTAATTAGCATCTCGATGCTGGGCAAGTTGGCTTGGGCGAAGATGATGCTTTTGGACTGCTTTTCTTGCCATTGGATCTGAAGGATCTTGCAAAGACACCAGCAGTGGTACTTCTCCAGCGCTTTGAGGTGCCGGCTATAGGTTGTCCAAGTCTTTGAAACATATAGGAGTATTGGGATCACTGCTGCCCAGTAAACCATGACCTTAGTTTCAGGTTTCAGATCCTCGACCTTATACACTTAAAATAAAGCATTTTAGAATTTCTGTCTTGCATGATATGCACTTAATGCTTGTGTCAATCACAGATATAAGATCTGTCCTTTACAGTGAGAAATTTACATACAACATCATTTCGTAAGACTGAAGTATTTAATCAGACAATCAACACCCAATACGTAACAGCTATGGCGTTAACAGAGATTGGCTACATTTGGACTTCACAGTTAACTCAAGATGACAATGGAATTGCAAACGATGTTTATCATAACAGCACAGGAGACCATTTGGGGCCTGTTATGTCTGCACTGACTCTCTGCAAGAGCAACTCAGCTGGTTCTGCTCCTCCGTTATTTCGTTTCCTCGTCACCCTGCAAATTCTTTTTCTTCAGGTGCTACCCAATTCTATGTTGAAAGCCCTGATTGAGTCTGCCTCCACCACAGTCTCAGCCTGTGCACTCCAGATCCTAGCCACTTGCTGAATAAAAATGTTTCCCCTCATATCACTGTTGTGTCTTTTACCATCACATAAAATCAGTTTTGTATAGTTCTTGACACTTTCACGAATGGGAACAGATTCCTGATACATATTTTGTCTAGACTTTTCATAAAATCTTATTAAGTCTTCTCATAACCTTCTCTTATTTAAGGAGAACCTAAACTTCCCCAATCTATTTACATAACTGAAGTGCCTCATCCCTGGAACCATTCTCATAAATCTTTTTTGCACACTTTTCTGCAGTAGATTTCATCTGCCTCATGACTACCCATTCCACCAGCCAGTCTTTGTCCTCTTGAAGTCTATCACGATCTTTCTTGCAGTTTACAAAACTTCCAAGTTTTGTGTAATCTGCAATTTTTGAAATAGTGCCCTATACATCCAAGTCTAGGTCATTAATTTATATTAAGAATGGCATTGGCTCTTCTACCAACTCCATTGTATACCTTTCCCCAGACTGAAAAACAACCATTCACACCACACTCTGTTTCCGGTCACTTAGCCAAATTTGTATCCCTGCCGCCCCTGTGCCTTTTATTCCATGTGCTTCAACTTTGCTCACAAGCCTATTGTGTGGTGCCGTGTCAAATGCTTTGTGGAAGTAGTGTGAAGTAATACATTTTGGTCAGTGGAAAGAGGGGAGACAATATAAGCTAATGGGTACAATTCTAAAAGGAGGTGCAGAAGCAGAAAAATTTGGAGGTATAAGTACACAAATTGTCGAAGATGGCAAGACAATTGAGAAAGCTGTTAAAGAAGTATGTAGTATCCTGGTTTTCATAGAGGCACCAAGTAAAAGTAAGGAAATTACATTGAACCTGTAGAAAAAACATTGGTTCGGCCACAATTGGAATATTGTGTTCAAAGGCAGGATGTGAAGGCCTTAGAGAGGGTGCAGATTATCAATTTGAATTGGTGAGCCTTGGCTTTGAATCCTCCATTAGCAACAGCTTGGAGGTTAAGATTAATCAGAAACTGAACTTGATAGGACATATAAATGCTGTGCCTACAAGAGCAGATCAGAGGCTGTGAATTCTGTGGCGAGTAATTCACCTTCTGACTCTCCAAAGCCTGTCCACCATCTATAAGGCATAAGTCAGGAGTGTGATGGATTACTCTCCACTTGCCTGAATGAGTGCAGATCCAACAACAATCAAGAATCTCCACACCATCTAGGTCAATGCAGCCAGTTTGATTGTTACCCCATTCACCACCTTAAATATTCACTCCCTCTACAACTGATGCACAGTGGCAGAAGTGTTTACCATACACAAGATGCACTGCAGTAACTCACCAAGGCTCCATCAATAGCACCTTCCAAACACGGGACCTCTATGACCTACAAGGACAAGGAAAGCAGATTTATTGGAACACCACCATCAGGAAATTCCCCTCCAAGCCCCGAACCACAACGACTTGGAATGATATCATGTTCCTTCACTGTTGCTGGGTTAAAATCCTGAAACTCCCTTCCTACCAGTGCACTGGGTGTACCTACATCATATGGACGGCAGCGATTCAAGAAGGCAGCTCACCAAGGACATCTTCTCAAGGGCAATTAGTAACAGATGCTGGCCTTGCTGGTGATACTGTGAAAAAAATTGAGAAAAGATTTACAAGAATGGTGACTTCAGTTACCTGGGTAGATTGGAAAAACTGGGGTCGTTCTCCTTAGAGCAGAGAAGGTTGAGAGGAGATTTTTTTTTGTTGGAGGTGTTGAATTCATGAGGGGTCTACACAGAGTAGACAGAGATAATTATCCCCTTTGACGAGGGCCTAAAGCCAGATAATGGATTTAAGGTCATTGGCTCACCTTAAGAACAAAAGGCATCATGAGGAAAAACAATTGTATGCATTTTCTGGATTGCACCAGCTGAAAGGGTGGTGAAGGCAGATTTAGTTGTGACTTTCAAAAGGGAATTAGCTAAGTACTTGAAGGGGAAAAACTTGCAAGGCTCTGGGGAAAGGGCCAGTGGAGTAGGACCAGCTGGATTGCTCATGCAGAGAGGCAGCATGGACTCACCTGGCTGAATGGCCTACTTCTGTGCTGTAACCATTCTAAGATTCTATGATTTCTTTAATGAATTATCCAATAGGTAAAAACCTATACACTTTCGGAACTAGCATAATGCAGGAAATCAGAATTTTCTGGTCTGTCACATTGGGTTTGAGGTTATGTTAATTAGCTAAGTAGGGCTTTGCTGAATGCAATTCAGCAGTGTCTGAAATGATTAAGGAAAATGACACAAAGTAACACTTTGGCATAAATTACTAACACTCATTATTTCCTTGGGAAAAATGACATGATTTTACCCTTGTGAATTGTATCCCAAAAGGTATTTATATTAGATTGGCATCTATCTACAATTTACATGCACTTAATTATTTAATTTATGTGTAGTATCTCTTATAATACATAGGATATATTTTACAATCTTACACTGCGGTGGACCCAGTCCATACAGGTGAAAGTGGGAACTGTGAGGAGGAAGGCAAAGGTGTAAGGAGGAATATGAATGATTAGAAAGGGTGGTCGGGATGACAGGAAAAGGAATAGATCTTGAAATTTGATAGGATGCAGGGTAGAGGATGAGTGAACTGGAAATGCATTTTAAGTGGTTTATCCCTCCCTAGCAATAACGCACCAACACTACCTTACAAGCAAAATGAGAAAAGAGAAGCTACTAAAGTGTTTGACAAGCACAGGAAGACAAAAAGACAAACAAAGAGAAATGCATCAACACAACCGAGAAAGGCAAGAGAAATACACCTTTCACGAACAGTGTGCCTTGCCAGCCACTCATTGCTGGTGTTCCTCCAACACTTAGAAGTCTATTGAGGTCCTGCTTCCAGCTATCGAGGCCTAATTCCCAGCTCTGGCTCACTCATTCCACATTCTGCTGCATTCCCTTCTGGTTCCATTTGAAATTTAAGGAAATTCTATGCCATTTCGGCCCCACACCAAGTTTTCGGTTGGCTCACTTATTCCAAACTTTACAAATTTCGGGTGTGAAGCTGAAACAATGAAGCATGAAATATCCACTCAAGCGTGAGTTCCACTTGATACTGATTTGTGATTTTTTTCAGCTCCTGACATTCTGTTGGTGTTTTTTTCAAAATCCTGCATGTGGCATTTATGTAGTTCTTTGGCTTTTGCACCCAATGTTTCTGTTTCTAGATACAGCACTGCTGTTTCCTTTTAGCTCCTATTTCCATTGTCTCTTTTTTTAAGTACAGGTTTACTGTTTCTTACTTGTCGCATTCTTTGTGAGCCTTTTTTTAAGCGGTTGTTCAAGGTATTTGTATTATTCATAATGTCCCAAAACCTGCTGTTAAGTCCATGCATTTTCAGAACCATTTATTTTTAACTGGCCCTGACCCTTTCGGCCTAATTCTCTTCCCTGCTAAAACCTTATCCCACTAACCTCTTCCATACTCACCACCCACATCATCAAATCCTCTGTGACTCACAACTTGCTATCTGAAACTTTTCAACATTTTCCATGACTTAATTTTAACCACCCAGCACCACAACTCCTTTTCCATTCACCATTATCATCCTCTCCACAGTCTGGCATAAGGATTGACCATAAAACTTAGGAGCAGAAGTAGGCCATTTGGCTTATTGAGTCTGTTCCACCATTCACTGAGATCATGGCTGATCTGATAATCCTCAATTCCACTTTCCTGCCTTTTCCCCTTAACCCTTGATTCCCTTACTGATTAATAATCTGTCTATTGCAGCCTTGAATATACTTAACGATCCAGCCTTTACAGCCCTCTGTGGGAAAGAATTCCACAGATTTACTACCCTCTGAGAGAAGAAATTCCTCCTCATCTCTGTCTTAAGTGTGCAACCCCTTACTCTGAGATTATGCCCTCTGGTCCTAGACCCTCTCAGCATCTACCCTGTCAGCCCCCTAAGAATCTTATCCATTTCAATAAGCTTGCCTCTCATTCTTTTAAACTCCAATGAGTACAGGCCCAACCTACTCAACCTCTCTTCATAAGAACATCCCACCATACCTGGAATCAACCTAGTGAACCTTCTCCGGACTGCCTCTGATGCCAGTCTATCTCCCCTTAGATAAGGGGACCAAAACTGTTTACAGTGTTCTAAGTGGCCTAACTAGTGCCTTTTATAGTTTTAGCAAGACTTTCCTATTTTTATACCCCATTCCCTTTGAAATAAAGGCCAACATTCCATTTGCCTTCCCTATTACCTGCTGAACTTGTTGGCTAGCTTTTTTGTGATTCATGCACGAGGACTCCCAAATCCTTCTGTGACTGCAGCTTTCTGCAGTCTTTCTCCATTTAAATTATATTCAGCTCTGCTATTCTTCCTGCCAAAGTGCATAACCTTACATTTTTCAATGCTATATTCCACCTGCCAAGTTTTTGCCCACTTACTTAATCTGTCTGTATCCCTCTGTAGGCTCTTTGTGTCATCCTCACAACTTGCCTTCCCACCTATTTTTATGTCATTCACAAACTTGGCAATAGTACATTTACTTCCCTCATCCAAGTCATTAATATATATTGTAAATAATTGTGGCCTGTTAACAGTGAGGTTGATGAGCAGTTATTCCAGCCGACCCCTCTGTTGACATGCAGACGGCTTGATGCTTGATGACCAGTCCAAACCATTTGTCATCCCCCATTATGTCAAGGACAAGAAGCTGAATAAGAAAAAAGAGGAGGCAAGAGGCAGGCTGAAACCCAGAAAGCGGTGAAAATGGGGCTAGGAGTCTGTACTTGGCTGGGGTGGGGTGGGGTGCGAATCTGCACCGGGCTGGGTGTTGCTGTGGATGTGCAGGGCTTTCTGTGTTCGCGTGTGACACCAGGCCTGGGATTGTCATGGCAACACCCTGTGATCCTTCACTTGGTTTAAGAGGATCCTGTGCACAATCATTTGAAAAGGAGACTATGATGTGTCTAGTGATATTTAAAATTGTAATTAAGGGACGATATACTGTTGGGGAATATGGCTACCCTCATTCCCACAGTGTTGCATCAAACCGAAACTAGTATGTGTTGATTTTTGGCTGCAGCATATAATTATGAAGGCATAATTTTTGTTCATACTCATGTACAATTTCATTTTCGGAAGTTAATTGTGGAGGGGGGGAGGGGCGGCTGGAATGCAATCCTGAAGGTTTCGCCTCGGCTGCCAAATACTCTTGCACTGACCCTGCCTCTGCTCTCCCTTGCTGTGATGGATTTGCAGGAAAGGAGGTTAAAAGCTTAGAAAGGGTAAACATTACTTCCTTCAGATTAAAGAGACAGAATGTTTTGGGAAGATGTCTCTGAGCTGGTCTACACCAGGATGCCAGGTAGAGTGTTCGGCGTTGGTGTAGTGTCGGTGTTCAGTCAATAATCCGGCACAGGCAATATGTCTCTGATCTTGTCATTCTCTCGTGGCAAAAGCAGATAGCCACCCCTTTCCCCCCATAGCTGTCCTCTCGGAGTGTGTGAGGGATTTAGCAGTAGTGATGGCCTACCCCTGTCAGGTATCGTGCACTATTTTTTGTAGCAAGCAGCTAGAGGAAATTGGGGAAGGTTAGCTGCCAAGGAGTGTGAGACCTGGGACTATTGAACAATGAAATGTTGAATACGGCTGATCAACCTATCAAAGTGAAGGAAGCGCCGTGCATATACAGGAATTAATTGCAGATGGGAGAGCTGGGTGGTCATAGTGTAAGATCTCAAGTTAGAACCCTGTTAAACAGGGTAAAGTGTGAAGTATAAGTTGTTCAAATATTTTAAGAGGATGAAGAGAGGCCAGGGAGAAAAGAATGTCCAGTTTATCAGCTTGCCTGTCCTGGTGAGGTTGCTGAACTTATTTTCTATTGTTCTGCGGTGATATGGAAGAAGGAATCACCATTCTGTGCCATTAGCCTCCCTCCAACTAGCATGACTTGATACTGCAAGCTGGCTATCCCCTCCATGTATTTTTCCAACCTTACGAAAATGATTGCCTTTTTTTTAAGCTTTCCGTCTAACGTCTTTTTTGGGGAATGCTGACTGACGTGTCGTTTGTATTCCCAGCAATTATTTTGTTAACTCGATATTTGAAAAAAAAGGGATTGTTTTCTGACAAATTGGTTGGGGGGAACGAAGGAGAAAAATATTTCTGAAAGGTTAACTCTATTTCTCTCTCCACAGATGCTGAGTTGTGTATCAGATTTCCAACATCCGCAGTGTTGTGCTTTTGGCGCATTTGAGGAGGGAAGTTGTTTTCTTTCCCTGAGCTTTGGCGGTGGAGCTGCAAACGAGGTGAGGGTTACCCTTGCAGCTCCTCCCTCAGGTGTTTATTTTGCAACTTGTCACTCACCAGGGTGGGGGTCACGTGCTGTTGCTGCTGACGTGGGGGGACGGATGACGTGTGCTGAGGGCGCCGGGCTGGTTGTTTGGCTCCTTTCCTCCTCAGTTCTGATTTAAGAGTTGGTGCAGCTGGACTTTCTTTCTCCATGGACGCCCCAAACCAAGGTATTAAACCCTCGCCATCCGGACGTGTAGTTGCTTCTTGTTTGTTCTGCCTGTGTGTTTTTTGTTTGTTCTTTTGTGCGCGCTTTAGGCTTGGCCGCTGCCCCTAGCCGGAAGTTACTGGGATTCAGGCATCAAACGCAGGAAGAGGGTTAGGCCAAGGCTAAACTCAGCACAACAAGCCACATTAATTGTACTGGAATGCTGCAGTTTAGGTTGGCAGCAACAGCAACAACTGATCATTTAACCATCCATTTCTTTCTTTATTTTTCTCGCCTGTATCACTCTCTTCATCGAAGTTTTGTGGACAGGCAATGTAAAAGAAAATGCAGGTCGCAGCAAGATTTAGTTAATTTCGTTACCTCGTTGAAGCTTTGGCCGTATTTGAAATCATTTATATTCTTTCTATCCCCATAACTTAAATGTTTTATTTGACCATTGTGTAAAATTTGAGTGTTTTTAGGCAGGTAGTAAAAATGTCAAATGCGCAAGAAATGTTTCATTCTTAGTACAAAGCTATAGTTCTATAAGTTAAAATACTTCAACTTTGACTCTTCCCAGGGATGTTTTCTTGCAACGTGTCTGGCATCACTGCTTTGCTTATAAGCAGCAATGCAATAATATAAAGTGCTTTTTCATTGTGTATGATGTGACAGGACAAGAAAACAATATACAATGGTTCCTTCTGACCTAAAAAAAGGTTTGGTGACATCTTTTCACAATTGAAATTTTCAGCAAAGTACATGCAGAGAAATTGGTTACCATCAGTTGGATGGCTTGTCACTCGAGCATGTGAAGCGAGCGAGTGGAGCATTGGCACAAGTGAGGTTAATGTGATTTGGTGACCTCGCCAATAGAAACAAAAATAAGTTTTATTTACAAAATTGGATTTTAAAACTGAGTTAGGAATTAAGCAAATTAAAGAGGTACCACTTCTTAGGATTTTTGAATTCTGTAGTTACAGACCCATGCAAAAGATTTACCGTTCTAAACTAATGCCAATAGTTTCTCCACCTTTTATATTGCAGTTCTTGTATTGTATTTTGACCTTGCAAGTTTGACATTCTCCCACTGCAAATACTGTTCTGCCAGGGGCAAAAGACCTACGGAGTAAAAAGTTCAGTCCACGTGATTTCAAGTATTCTGTATGTAATATATTTTGAGACTTGTGTTTGGTTTTATATGTAGAAGAGTTGTCAGTACAAAACAATCAATGCAGAACAGATTCATTGTATCAATTTACTTCAATCTTGGTGCAAGCATTCCCACATATGAAATAGTTTCTACATTGTTGGCAAGTCAGAACAGGCAGTGAGTAATGTTATGGCAGAGTGCAAGGCCCACAAATATCTGTTTCTGTGATAACTAAAGAATCCTGAAACAAATTCTTTGTTTAGGCATGCTATGTTAGCACTTTTTTTAATTGTTCATGGCATGTGGACGTTGCTGGTGAGGTCAGCATTTATTGCCCATTCCTAATTGCCCTTGAGAAGGTGGTGGTCAGCTGCCTTGTTGAACTGTTGCATTCCGTGTTGTCGGAACACCTACAGTGCTGTCAGAAAGGGCGTTTGAGTATTTTTGATCCAATGAGAGTGAAGGAATGTCGATATAGTTCCAATTCAGGATGTTATGTGACTTGGAGGGAAACTTCCAGGTGGTGGTATTCCCATTCATCTGCTGCCCTTCTACTTATAGGTGGTAGAGGTTGGGGTTTGGAAGGTGCTGGCGAAAGAAGAGCATTTATAGTTAATCTTATTGCAGGCCTTGATCCATTTAGTGAGTCTTAATGAACAACATAGTTACCCTGATTGTTCTAAGTAAATGTACCATTTTTTTTTTGTCGGATTCATTAAGAAGGATACGCTAGGAAGTTCCCACGTTTGTTGCTAAATTGCTGCTGTGATCATTTAGGATGAGACATGGCAATTGGGTCCAAGTTTAATGGTTACTTCCTTTCTCAATTGAGCAGCTACTGCTGGAAACATACAAGTGTAGATGTTGAGCAAGATCAAGCCCTGATGCTTTCCATAATTTATTATTTGACCTGAAGATTGACACTCGAGAGAGCTTTTTGAAAGGAGAGAAAATAACGAGTACATCTCTGACCAATTTAATTTTCAAAGCCTCCTAAGGCAAGTTAAATGTGATTGTTACAAAATGTTTACCTCAAGGTCTTTACAAATGCATATTATCTTTCCACAGTTTTGTACAGTGGCAGTTGTAACATTCAAACAGTGAAGATTGTATTTTCTAGAAAAGCTGTGACAACACTGAATAATATTTACAACATTTTCTTCAGCTGTGAAAAGGAAATTCCCAAACTGGAAGTGTGATCTCATTTCCCAGTACTAAACATGATGTCTTTCTGATTTAAATTGGTGAAAGGAATCTACCACAATTTTGTTTTTAAATCAGGCTTTTATTCTTTATAATTTTCACCTGGAAGTGTTGAACTGTGCTGGGATGTAAAACTACACAAGCACCAGTTCTCCTTCCAGTATCTTGCTGCTATTCAGGTGTAAGACTATCTAATGAATGCAAACTATTTGACCACAAACAAGGTATCAAAGCTCAGCCTAATTTCTCTTTCGTCTGATGTTCAAATATATGCCACTATGTAGGATCACTATGTAGAAATAAGAAATAGAACCGTAGAGAAGGTACAGCACAGAAGGAAGCCATTCGGCCCATCTTGTCCATGCCAGCCCGAGGACACCCAGGTCCCCTTTCTAATCCCACCTTCCTGCACCCGGCCCATAGCCCTGCAGCTTATAGCACTTTAGGTCCAGGTACTTTTTAAAAGAGTTTAAAGTTTCTGCCTCTACCACCAACTTGGGCAGCGAATTCCAGACACCAACTATCCTCTGTGTTTAAAAAAAAAGTTCCTCCTCATGTCCCCCTACACCTTCTGCCACTTATCTTGAATCTATGTCCCCTGGTTCTAGAATTCTCCATCAAGGGAAACAATTTTATCCTGTCCACTCTATCTATTCCCCTCAATTTCGTACACCTCAATCAAGTCACCTCTTAGCCTTCTTTGTTCTAAGGAAAATAACCCCAATCTATCCAATCTTTCCACATAGCCACACTTTTCTAACCCTGGCAACATTCTTCTAATGGGAGCTTCCTGACTGACTTCACTTCCCCTAATGCAGGATTGTTGAGGCAAGCTGTGGTAGTCCAACTGCTGCCCTTGCTGAGATTATCTACTCAGTACAGCCTGCTGTTCAAACTTGGGACTGTTGGCCTGTATGGCTTCAGGTGGTGCCTTTACTCTCAGACACTTTGGGAGCAAAAAGGGAAGCCCACTATTGTGTGATGCTTAAATTCTGCAATAAGATGTTTGGAAAATTATAAGTTGTGGAACATTACAAATAATTGATGGTGACCCATCCTTGATAAAAATAAAATGGTTTTGAAGGAAATTAGTCTGCAGTTTTATTTCTTCAAACTTATTTAGGTAAATATTATTTGTTGTTGGTATTCTGTAAGTTCTACCTCATTTGCATGCCTTGTGCTTGTCCTGAAAAAAGTGTTCAACCTCATTTGATTGTCATTAATGGGGCAACAACTTTCACCCTCTTGTTCCTTTTAGTTACTTTGTGTATCTAATTTACTGAAACTTAGTTGTTCCTATAATGGATTTGAATTTCTTTGGACATCTCCCATCTTAACAATATTTTTTATGTTCCTCTTTAGTAGGATTATACTTCCTTCTTTTCCCCTCCCTTTCCCAGAATTTGGTTTTGTCCATAGGAGCCAGCTGCACTTGTATGTCTATGAAGCGGCGAGTCATTAACAAGTATTTCTGTACCTGGTTCCCTGTCATGTTTATAGTGGGACGCTGTATAGCTGTTTGCAGTCATTGTGTTTGGGTTCACTGTTGCAGCTTGAGTCCCGTTGCTAGCTGTTTACTCGTTTGTTTGTTTGATTACCTGTGACAGATATCAACCTTAACTCTCCTAACAAAGGTCTGCCTGGAAACATGACGGACGTGCCTGTGGATACCCCTGCAAGTGGGGATGGAGTTGGTGTGCTATCTGAAGCTGAAACAGAGGAGCTCAAGATTGAACTTACCAAGGTATAGTGGAAGTACTTCTACAATATGAAGAAAGCTCTATGCTGCCTTTGAAGTGGAGCTACCATGCCACAATACAATTTTTTTGTCAATGTTTCTTTTCCTGTGCTGTGATTTTTTTTTCTTTGAAAGACTCAGGTCTATAGAGGCAGAAGGAAAATCTTTTGCCAATAGATTGGCAGTTTTTTTTTAAAAAAAAGTTACTTAAAGGTGAATTACCAACATGACATTTATTTTCTGTCTTCTGCCATACTTTTGTCCTTTAATTATGATATTCAATTAATCTTGCTGCTATTTTAACTGGCAGCTGAATTAATGAGCCTGTTTTAGCTCTGTGGTTTTGAGTGGGTTAAAATCAGACTCATGATGGGCAACGTAGCCTGTCGAGGCATTTATTTGAGATGCTAGTCAATGGAATAATCTGAGGTTTATTTTGTTAATTCCACTTTTATTGAATGAATCGGTTGTTTCCTATTATAACAATCTTTTAAGATTAATTGTTCAAATATAGGAGGAACAATTTAACACACAGTTGAGTAATTCCTACAGTTGAATTTTGGGTTGTGCAAGATGGCTGTTTGTGTTTGTGAGCATGGCAGTTAATTAGTCAGTTATAATAAGTTGGGTGTGGTATAACCACACTTACTGGCTTTTCTTCACTCTGGATGTTCAGCACAATTACTACCCCCATTTTGTGATGATCTGTCTACAGTTGAAGTCAAAATGGCTATCTACGTTTTGATACATTTTTACAATTACTCCGGTAGATCTGTGGCTTTCTGGCCTGTTCCTAACCTCTGTCCAGTTGCTGATGAGTCTGTTTGTATGTAAAACTTAGAGAATCAATAGCCTGCAAAAATATCACCAGGGGCATGGAATAATGTGTATTTGCATCTTTGTTTTTGGTACTTTTTTGGTGCAGATTGTCATGTGTTAAATAAAAGATTTATGTTAGACATTCCACACAGTTGAATTCAGTACAATAATACATTAAATTCCCATGTTCTGCTAGATAGTGCTTTAGCTGTACAGTCAGCATGGAAGCTGTTCATTTGTCAAGGTTCAAAAAAATGTTTTACATTGGCAACGCTTTTGATCCAGTCTGTTCCTTACACTTGGAAAATGGAAAAGTAATGAATGGAACTAAAGATTAAGAAGAAAAAAAAATGCATTTTCAGTTGTTATTGGAGCATTATTGAGCAATGCAGATTATTTTACTTCTTGCTTTCCTTGACACTTTTAGATATCGCCAGAAATATTTTGTGCTTCAATGACCAAATTGTTTGCAAATCTAGATCTGTAATACAGAAGTGCCACGTTTGAGTAACTATGGCAACTTTTGTAGTAATTTCTTGTGGAGAAACATTCCCGATTCCAGGAATTATCATTAGATTTTGTTTCCAAAATTGTCTATTTAACCACAGACTGTAATACATTTTCTAGTATCACAAAAGTGAGATTAGGGAGAGTGTTTTAACCTATCTAATTCATATTTCTATGGTAATCTATGATCTTGTCCATCACAGCACTCAACTTCCTATTCTTTGGTGGTTCCAGAGTTTAGTCCTCCACTACTGTATCTGGAAGAGGACTCCTGGTGCTGACAGTGATAAATGTGGTGAATTACTTATTGATGTCAGCCCTGAACTCCCCTCTTTCGTTTTTCCCATTGTGACGCTTTACTTTTAAGTAGCCATTTTTCTCCTTCATAAGCTTCTGGTGATATACTAAATTAAAGCTTTAGCTTTATTCTGTGTCAGATCTGTTGGCAAATGCTGTCAGTGTGGTAATACGCCATACAGATAAAGGAAATCCCTGGTTTTATCCCTGACATGTTCTACATTAACCTGATGTCAACTGGGCTGGTAGTAGTACTCCACTTATCCTGGGCAGGCCTGAGGCCAGGGGGAAGGGAGATTAAATCCAGGTTTCCAGTCCTGATTGCTATGCATTGATCCCTGCTGAAATAGTTGTTTGCACTTAAAAGTTGAGATCAAAAGCTCTGGATTGTCTGTAATAGGTTCTCTATCGTCAAAATCTCACTCTCCGGTTTCATGCATGATAAATAGCTGAATGAGAATGTATGGTTGCTAGTACCTTCTGAATTTTATTCCAGTATGAATCACTTGGGGTGGAGACAGGAAGGAACATAGACTCAAACAGTTCCCTTGGCTAGTAACAGGATGGACCTGCAGCAGCACTTTTTTTCCCTTTCCGTTTTGGTCCCCTGGGTCACTCATTAACTGACTGTGAGAAACTGTATGGCTCTTGGAGATCTGACTGACTTTTCGGTTGATTTTGTGGAGGTGTGTGAGAGTAGCCTTTTTCTCCTCTCACTAATGGGCACCTTGAAAATCGCTTAACTTTGGTTTTTTTGAAGTGGGGAATTTATTAGAATTTGCTGTGAGCATTAGTAAGGATGCATTATTTTAGTGTGGGGTTTGTCAGAGGAAGTGCCCTTCCAAGTATATTGTCAGTTAGTATTGTATTGAGAGCGCTGGTTATATATCGAATCACTGGATTTGATGATTTGTAATTTGTAACACAAAGTCCTCCTGCTGAACCAGTTTATCTCAGGAAGAGCCTCTGTTGGCAGAACATCTCTGTAGAATGATCTGCATAGTTGGTATTGTATGCTTTCACATGGAATGCAACGTTAATTTCTTTGCTGAAATCAGTGTTGACAACATTTTGCCAGACATTCACAAATGTACAATATTACTGTTCCTTTTGTGGCATTGAGATTTCTTTTGAGTGATTTCCAAAACCACCTCTGCAAATACCATGCATAACAGGGAATCATTCAAAATGTTTCCCTTTCTGTGTCATGGAATGGAGTGTTCTGAATGCAGCTTAACTGAGGGATTGATAATAAGCATTTTGTCAGGCACCTACAGAACATTTTTTAGGTCATGCATTTGAAGCTTATTCAATAAACGGATTTCGTTGTCTTAAACAGTAGAAAACTAAAATATTTATAACAATTTATCTGCTGAAAAGCAACTGATTATTTGTGATTTACAATTTTGTGTTTCTCTCTAGGTTGAAGATGAAATAGCAACACTTCGGCAGGTGCTGGTTGCCAAAGAAAGACATGCTTCTGAGATCAAGAGAAAGTTGGGATTAACTCCTTTCAATGAGCTCAAGCAAAACCTTAGCAAGAGCTGGCAAGATGTGCAAGCATCCAATGCGTGAGTACTTAGAACATGGAACTGGTACCTTTTCCATTGTTTATCTTTCTTCATAAAATCATGTTATCAGTATAACTCTGAGAAAAGTCAGTGTCCAGGATACATGTGGAGGAGATTGCTTGCTATTAACTTCTGCTTGCCCTCCTCAATCCCCTCTGAACCTTAGATATGTAAATCGCATTCATGCTTTTATTTCAGAGTACAATAGATTACAAAACTGAAATGTAGCACTTTTGACAATTGGAACAATTAGGACATTTTTTACTTTGTCTTACATCAAGCCATTTCAAGTGAGGTGTAAAGTAAAGAACCTTTTACTCTACCTCACCAGTGAGCTTCAACCTCAATCTCAGCAGAGCATTCACTTCTTCTTCAGTGCTGAATTGTATAAATTTGACTATCACCTAGGAGTTTTCCAGTGAGATTGCTAGAGTTGTATTTTTTTTGGTAGTTTGTTTTGGTCCTGGTCCTCTATCTGTAAGATTAAAACTTACAGCTGATCACCATAGGTACCAATTTTCAAAAGAATAATGAACAAGATTAATGTATTGTGCAGTTTAACTTTTGAGATATGCTAAATGTATACATTTATATACAATTTCTTTCATAGCAATAAGTGGACCGTAGATAATTTTTGTCATTTATTTTTCTTCCCATTTTCCTAATAAATAGTTAAAATTGCAGGATTGTTTTGTTAATTCTTATCTCTTTATTTTACTGAGTTATTTTGTGTAATACTTGGGGCTAATTGCTAGTAAACAGTAAAGATTATACAGCTTTATAGGTGTAAGTGATCATAAATGTTGCTACAGTCTTAAGATATTTAAAAATGAATAATTTTAAATATCAGGATGAGTTTTTGCATAAATCCTTTTTCAAGATATTCTGTACATACAGCTGAATAAAATGCATACATTTTTAAGTGAAAGAATGGATCCCCCCTCCCCCCTCAAAAGTTTATATACAAACTATCTTTTTTGAGCCATCCAATGCAAGTAATATTTTCAATTTCTTAAATGACTCCATTTTCAAGAAGTTCATATGATTTTTGCTATTAAAGCTGCATGGTTATTTTTCAATTTCTGGTGAAATAGGTCCACTGGCATAGTTAGCACGCTACTTATATAGCTACAGACCAAAATTTTGGCTAAAAGTCTATTCTATCAGGTTGTTTAAGAAACTGCAGCAACATAAGATCATATTTTGGAGATGTCATTGCTGTGCATTAGTAGATTAATTATTCTTTAAGTTACTTATAACTTTATGACAATAGCTAAGAAGAATGGAGCGTCTAAGTAACCTATTCAAAGCTTTTGAGTGCTACACTACATTTAAGAAAAAATCTTGCTACACCTGTTCTCATTTTCCCATCAAAATGTTCAATTTGCCTAAGGAGGAATTTGAAAGAACATGGAGTTTTGATTTGTTGTAACCAAAGTTGCTTTGCAGGCAATGACATTAACCTTTGGCTGACAACTTCATCACAAGCTCATGTCTGTTTTATAGTTGGATTTGTATCTCTGAGCAGTTTTCATTTCCAGTTGAAGGATTTACAAATGATTTGTACTCTTCATAAAGTAAAATTAAGCAGAGTGCACAAGAAATTTCTGTTGTGACATTGTGGTGTAGCAGTTTGCGAGTTGAGGTAAGGACTGATTGATCTAGATTCCACAAATTATTGAGCACAATGGTAGAATGTGGAAGGAAAGTTGAATGCGTTTTAAATAATTATAGTGTGATAAGAGACTAGGGTCTCTAAGTTTGGGATTTATGAATAAAATCTTTTTTATAGAGATTTGTATGCTTTGGATGTTACTCTGTATAAATAACATTGTTGGTAGATTTTAAACTGAAGGAAAAATTAGGCAAATGAAGTCTTGTAATCTGGTTGTGTCACCTGCATTTATGATCCATTACACTGATATAATTTTATGAATAATTAATTTAAACAACGTGGAAATGAATTTGTAGAAAATTGTCTGAGAACTTGATCTAATCTGGAGTCTTGCATTTCAGGAGCACTTATAAATGGGACATTAATTTGGACAGTGCTTGATTAGTTAGACAGAGCTGTGGACTATCATTTTGTTACAGTTGAGAATGTTTGCTTGCTGCTCGGAACCTGAGTAACACCTTACTTTAACTGTTGGTTGTTGCTTTTCTCCATTCACCTTGATTTGTAAAGGTTTTGCAAGTCCTTTTCTTAGACTTTATAAAAAATGCCAAATGATTTTTCACGTACTTTGTTCAATTAAATTATGCAATGTTCCCAAAAGTAATGACTGACATAATCGGTGGCAGATTTAATTTACTGGAGCAAACACTAGTTTACATACAATAGTTTGAGTGGTTCTTCTGGTTGAGCTCACTTGATTTGCAAATTGAGAGTAACACCTGCTCTGGAAAAATATTCAATTGTGCTGTATTCCCAGTAGGTTCAGTGAGTCTCCAATGAAACTGAACTGTGATATGCACGCACAATCTGCTCATTAGTAGAAATTTTCTGCTTTGTTCTTTTTCCTGTACAGAGCATAAATACAATCTTTTGGATAAAATATTTGCTTCCCTACTCGCTCCAGAAAAATCCCTTTCATTTTATGACCTTATGCTTTGCTTTTTTTAAGTTTCATTTGATGTATCAGTTTTAGTGGAAGCTATTTTGATTCCATTGGTTTTGTCTCTGATGCAACTGTTGCTGTCCTGTTTGTTCTGCAATTTTATGCTTTGAGCACAATGGCCTTACTCTACACTTTAATGTAAACTTGAAATTATTGGTGAGGCATTTTCACACTTAACTGCAGTTCCTGTGCAATAGCTTGGTAATTCGATGAGAATGCCAGCAAGTACAGTTTCATTCAACAGAATACATCACACAAGATTTGACTGACTTAACATCCTGTGTGATGAACTTAAACATTATTAACAACAAAAACAGAATTACCTGGAAAAACTCAGCAGGTCTGGCAGCATCGGCGGAGAAGAAAAGAGTTGACGTTTCAGGTCCTCATGACCCTTCAACTGAACATTATTAACACTGCTTATGGTGGACCAGCAACTTAGTCGGAGCAAATCAAACAACTGAATCTTGCTGAGAGTTTATTTCACTAATAGGACATTAGAAAACACAGGACATATAACTCATTACATCTATGCCAGCGTTTCAAATTGAGCAATTGATTCGGAAACCATGTTCTTGCCCTTGTTTGTCATACTGAACATTTATCCATAATCTTGTACGTGTGCTTTGGTGAAAGCTGTTTTTGGAATACAAGTTTCTTCCAAATTAGCAGCAGCTTCCACCCCTCAAAAGTAATGCACTTCAAAGTATACCACGAATTTGCTATGTCTGATATTTAGTGCATCAAAAAGTTCAAAATAAATTGTTAACTAATTGGATTATATGGTAGATTAACCTCGAGACATAAACAGTTCTACCTGAGTACCAGTGAAATTCAGCCTTTTAAATGCAAGATCAGAATATTTCAAACACCTGGGTTCGTTGGGAGCTAAAAGGTTGGTGAAATCTATCATTTTTAAGGAAGCCATATGAGAAATTATTCAGCTGCTTTTCATTTTCAGTGTGCAGGGTGATTCACATAATTATCGTCACAAGGCAATGTCACAATGAGATTGCTCAGCTGCACCTGTGCTCCTTTATAACTCTAATGGTAAACCTTTTGATATACACACTGGAAATGTCATGTGGTGTGGTCATATTGCTTGTGGTGTGACTACATTTCAAAAATCAGTTCTAGGCTGCCTGTTTAGGCACTGTGATAGTGGCAGATAGTGCAGAAGTAAAGTAATACAACAGTGAATGTTGTGTAACATCTGGAACTAATACGGTATCCCAGGATCCTGTGAATATTCATGTCCAACAGCTACAAATCTACCTAACGCTTCAATGTTTTGGAGATGGCTACAGCATACCATAATGTGCAGCCAATATAATCTAGCTGGTATGACTAAAGTTGGTGGTGTTGATTTGTGGTTCAGCCTGGCAAGTTACATCTACCAAAGCATGAGTGAGGGTACATTTTCAATAGGCTTGCTTCACCAGGATTTTGATCCAAAAGACTTGCATTTATGTAGTGCCTTTCAAGACCACTGGGCAACTCGGTGCATTTTACATCTAATGAAGTACTTTTGAAGTGGCATCACTGTTATAATGTTGGAAATTTGGCAACTAATTTGTGCACAAAAAGCTCCTGTGAACAGTCATGTAAAATTAATTTATCATTATTAGCAACAGTTAGTTTGAAGTACAGTTTAGTTGTTGGAAGTACTATATTTTAGAAGAGAGCTTTAAAACATCAACTCCAGCTGATCCTGACAGGTGCACATAAAGAATAAGTGCTTAATTATTTACATGAGGATGGCTAGTGTTTGACCATGCCTTTCTAAAACCTTTTTCACCTTTCCTAGAGGTGCTTTGGAAAAAAAGAGCTGTAATCTCCTGCTGTGAGTAGCATTTTTAGTTGAGGATTAACAGATGATTGCCGAAGGCCTAACAGCAGTGTAGGTCTGCATATGGCTCAAGCTGAAAATAGATAATGTTCTAGTTATTGTTTGAGTTGTTCACCTTCCTGTTGGAAAGTTAGTACCTGACAACAGCACTGTGGCAGAGGTGCATATCCCTGCTGAAGCTTTACACGCTAAATGGGCATGTACAACGTAAATAGCACTCATCATCAATATGTTGTTCTGATTGGCCCAGGGATAGTCGTAGATATAGGCCCATATCTTCCAATCAGGATTGGACACACTGGGCAGAATTTTATGGCAGTGGGATTTTATGTTCCTGTTGATGTCAATAGATTTTAGAATGGCTCACCCCATTTTAAGCTGTAAAACTCTTGCCCATATTTCTGACCCTGATCAGAAAGAAAATTCACACTTTAATTTAGTCTGATTTTTGAGTGATTACTTTTCTGATTGAGCATCTTCTGATGAAGGATCCTTCATAGCTGACCCAGTGCAGCAAACCTCGCAAAAGCAGCACCAAGAATCTGTGCATAAGCCCTTTTTACGGCACTAGTTGTAGTACTCCAGTGAGTAAAGGGTGTAAGTGTCCTAAAGCTGCTTCGAAAACAGCTAAGGAGATAAGTGTGTAAGATAAGGGGCTAGAGTGGCAGGTGGTTGAGTTGGGTTTTGGAGGCTGGTCAGTACAGGGGTGTGTCAGACAATGGGGTGTCAGTTGCATCGTTCCCCAGGAGGTAGACTTGGAGTATTTTATTGAACGTTTTCTGGGTAACTATCCTGGTAAGTAAGTCGGAAGTGTCAAGTCTCCAATTCAAACTCCAGTTGCATACTTTTCAGAGAGCCCCAGGGAACAGGGGAATTGCCTAGTGGAACTTAAGACTTCCCAGGGCATTTTCCACAGGAGTCGGTGCATTGCAAATTCTGAGGGATCTCATCGTGCATCTTCAAGGCTATGTTCGGTCTCCAACTATCCAGAGACCAGAAGATCTGGGCTAATTTTATACAAGGCATAAGATATCATATGCATTAGAATTTGATAACTGTAAAATACTTTTTTTAAAAATCCCTATGGATAAGTCAAAGACAGTTGTTGTGCAGACTATTGTAGGACAAATGATAGCATGTTGCTCAAGAGATTTAAATACATTTGCCAGAACTGAATCATGTAGCAAAAAAAGAAAACTGGCCTAATGGAAGGGAGGAAGAGCATACTGCGAATTCTTTCACTCCCTTTCACTTTTTTTCATGACTTTCTTATTCCACCATGGAATGCCAGCATTGCTGGCTTGGCCAACATTTATTGCACGTGAAAAGATGCTGCTGCGCTGCTTTGAACTGCAGCAGTCCATGTGTTGTAGGAACACCCACAGTGTTTTTGGGAAGGAAGTTCCACAGTTTTGACCCAGTGACAGTGAAGGACTTCACACCCATTCCCTGAAATGTCCTTGTGACAAACCTACAGTTTGCCTATTTTTTTTTTTTTAGCAATAATGTTAGGTTTGGATGCCAGAAATGTTCTTTGATACCCTCTGGGTTCAAGAACAGGATCCCTTTGTAACTTGAATATCTAATAAAAATGCTTAACCTATTTTGAAATGTTTGTAATTTCAGATCCTGACTAGGCATTATATATGAAATAAATCAATTGAACCAGGCAGCCTGCTTTCACTACATTCAGCTCTTATGAAATGGCATTGATACTATTCAGGGAGTAACCAGCAGTAATCGGTGTTTGGTCAAAAATATGATTCGGTGAATTCTGTGGGAGAAAATTAATAAAAGAATGGAAAGAATTTGCTTTCATTTAGCTGCATTTCATGACCTTGGAACATCTCAAAAGCAGTTTACAGTCATTGAATTACTTTTGAAGTGTAGTCACTTTTGCATGGGTAAAAGAAAACAATTTCTTGAACAGCAAGCTAGTGCAAATAACTAGATAGGTGACCAGATTATCTGATAAGATTTGATTTGAGGGAAAAATGTTGGCTGGCTACAGTGGAATATAGTGTAATTAAAACTGATCTGGCTCCAATTCAAAATTAGAAACCTAGTTTTAGAGCAGAAACAAGGAGACTTGAAGTGAGATGGGCAAAGTAAGAGCATGAGTTAAGTTCATCAAATTGACTGCAATTAAAGTGGCTAGTTCAATGTAATGTTCAACTGTGTTCTTTGAGTAGCATGAGTTTGGTTGACACTTTAGAGAAATGATAGTTATTATTTGGCAAAACTAGGGATTGGAGATGTATAAAGGTCCTTTTAAAAAAGAATGTGTAAGGTGAGCCGAGAGGTATGAAATGTTGGTCAGAGACCTGAGTTAGCCTGAAATACAATTAAGGTCAAAAGGGAGACTTGCATATAAAAAGCAGTGCTGGCCAGTGTGTAGAAGGATGTAAGATTACACATCAAGTCAGAGTTACAGTGCTCATAATTAAGTAACAGATGAAAATCTGGAGCTGTTGGAAAGATGCACTGATAGGTAGGGAGAAAACTGTAACAGACTTTATTTTGCATCCTTAGCTGCAATTGTACAAATGCAGTCTGCAGGTTGAAATGCTTGAAAATTGAGTGAAATGTTGAGAAACCAAATTTTTGTGTATAAAGTGTTCTCCTTTTATTGACAGTAATTTTCTTGCCAAGATAGAGACTTTAACTTGTTTCATCTCTTCTTCTCCCCTCCCTGCCCCCACCTCTGGCTATGACAATAACTCTAGACATTGTATTGGAAAGACTTGAGTGCAAATGGTAAGGGTGGAGTGATTCCTCATTGGCCCAAGCTCAGCTCTGGAGTTGTTCACCTAAGAGACCATGCTCATGCAGAAATCTTATTTCCCAATTTGAGGCGGAGCTTGGCTCGACTTGAAGTTTAGAAGTACGCAGTCACATTGTACTTGTGGCAGATCCTACAGACCTGCTGATGTATTAGAGCAAATATTGTTGCTTTGTACAGAAGCTTTTTATTGACAAGAAAAAGTCAGTTTCTAGCCTATTATTCTAAACATTGAACGTTGCTGTTCCAAAATACACGGTGAACTCCTTAAATGTTGATGATGAAAGCTGTCCATTTTAGCAGTGTGTAACATGGGACCTGGGCAAAAACCCATCTTTGAGCTTAATGGAGACTTTTTACAAAGAACTATTGGCTAAAATGTTTTGGATGTTCAAGAGCAATTTTTGATAGGTGCGCTAACCAGTTTGAGAGCCCTAGTAAAATGTTCTTATGTCTGATCCTTTTCAAATGTAAACCTTTCTTGATACAAATTCTGAACAAGGGAAGACGTATAAGTATGTAGATGCTTAAATTAGCTGCAACCCCAGAAGGTGGACGTTCATGATGTAAGTAGTTAATTGGGACTGTTGAGCCCAAATCTTTTTTTAAAAAAAGTTAGCGCCTTCTGCAAAAGTACTGCCTTATTAGTTTATAAAGTATTTCCTTTCTCTGCTTTTAAAATAATTTCATGATCTACTGAATAAATTTCTCTTTATCTTTATAGCTATAAAGGCGCATCTGAAAAAGTTGAAGATTTGAATAAGACAATCACTCAGTCTGAAGTGTGAGTGATCTTTCAATGGTTAAGAAATTGGTGCAAGTGAGATGGAATATAATCTTGGGTGTTTGTGTTCAGAGAACCTTGTTTATTAATCACATCGCAGAATACTGCATGGAATCAACATTTAAATCAGATACCTTGTTTAAGTTAGCCTTGCCTTCCTTTGTTGCTTAGTGGGCAAATACGTTGTCCACTGAGTTGAGCCAAATCACTTCTCTAAGGACATCCCAAAATATCTTATTTCCAATGAATTGATTTTGAAATGCAGTCACTGTTACCATGTAAGTTGATGTATATTGTAAGCACTGCAAACTGATACTGCAGGTGCTGTTATATGACAGACATCCTCACCATAATAAGGCTTCATCTTTTTTTGCATCAGTTGGGGCAAAATCACTGCTTAAAGAAGAAAGTGCCTTTAAATTTTTCAGTGACTAACTACCCCTTTTTGCCAGTTGGTATGTAGTTGGCAAAGATTAACTGTACTGAGGGTAATTCTATTTCCCTTTTGATTATGGTGTAAACATGGCTTAAATTTCCTCAGCCCACCTGCACTGAAAATAGTGACACATTCTTTTTTGAAATTTTGCCATTGTAAGCTGTTGACTGGGCCACCACATATGTCTTTCACCCACTTAGCTCACTTAATAGCACTTCTGCCTTTGTGTCAGAAACTTTTGGTTCAAGCCCCATCCAGGACTTGAGCACTTCAGTGCACTGAGCAAAGTGTTGTTAGAGAGGCTACCTAACCTCTTGTGAGATGTTAAATCAAGGCTCTGGCTCTGAATGCTTGAGGTCGGTGTTTGAAATCTTTTGGCATTATTTAGGAAATGTCAGAGTTCTTCTAGTTATCACTCTTCCCTCAACGATTCTCGCCAAGAAAAGATTAACTAGTAATTCATCCACGGCTACCACATTTACCCACATAAAGTAACTACACAATTTAATTCACTTTACGTGAAAACTTTGGGAAATTTTTGAGAGATGTACAAGATGTTTTTGGTTGGTTTCAACCTATGGACTGAATGGTCAATTGCCAACTTCTGTTACAAATAAGTTTCTCTGAAATGCAATTTTTCTTTTTGCATGGTAAGGTGTGTATGTATCTAGAGTTTTACAATGGCCAAATAAGGGCATTTAACATGTCAGGGAGAATTGGGAAGCTTGGTTTGGTGGGAAATGTAATTATGTTGGGTTCATTTACCTGATGTTAAATGTACAACCAGGGTGGTTAAACTCCGAATTAGGCTATTGAAATGCTGTTCCTTCTCAGGCTCGTTCAAAATATTACAATTTAGCTTTCTACTGTACAAGCTCCTGGTATTTTGAAATACCTGGTCTGAGATACTTTTTATTTAATATTACAATAAAGTAACTTCATTGTCATGCTTTTGTGTGCTTACACATGCCATTGGAGCTGGCCTCCACTCTCAATGCAATTACCACTCTGGATGCCAATCCAGTGTTCAGACCTTCTTGTCTTCGTTTGCTATGGCTGTCCTGAGTGGGACTCAAACCCGTAACCCTCTTGACTCTGTGGCAGGAAAGCTATCACCTGAGTTGAGGCCCACTCTGTAACAAGAGAATGGTGCACAGAAATTAGCACCCTGAGACCCACACTATAGAAGGGCTGAATATAGAATCTGTTATGGCTAAGGTGAGAGTGAGACACACAATTACTTTGATATTTGATGTGCTCCTCTGTGCTCGTCCAGTGTTCTTTTGTGCTGATGTCATGATACTTACATTATGATGTCAGGCCCTGGAGATGTCAAAGCTCGTTAGCTGCATTTAATAGCCTGACTTAACTGTAGAAATGGCTTTCTCTATTTTGCTTGGCTTGTAGAAACATTTGGGATTAATTTCAGTGGTGCTGCTAGCTTATTAGGAGTTGCTTGCTAGGAATCAGTGCTATCTATGTAATATAGCAATGTTTGTTTCTTTCAGTCTCTTTTGACAGCATCTGGCTGTTGTATCACATAATAGACAAAACCAGTCCTTAACTAGTGCACACGGTGAATGCAGATAGTTGAGACTATTTTCCAAAAAATAGGCCATGGAGAAGAAAAGCAAATAATTGAATAATTGTTGAAAATTCATTTTAAGGTAACATGCATTACTTATGATTTAGATGGCTGTTAAAACCTCTAGGTGATCCTAAAACGCCTGGCAATCTTTTGAATGATGGGAGTACAAGCAGGAAACATGCACGATGTTCTAGTATTTCCAGTTGAGTTCTGAAGTCAGTAGAATTTGTCAACTTCCACAACTAGGTAGAGAAGTGATCCACAAAAATTATAGTGCAAACTGTATCAGGCTGGTTGGTGTAATGGTACATTTCTCTGCTTTGTGTGGAGTTCGATCTCACTACTTTGTCAGTCTAGCTGACATTGCCGCAATGAGTCAATTTCTTCCACTCAAGTTCTTGAAGACCAATGCCGTTGTTTTCATCCCATCCTCTTGTTCTTCCTCCATTCCGCAAGATGCGTTGGGCCTTTTTCTTGATTAAAATGTTACATAAATAATGATTATTACTTGCTATATTCTTCCCTTTCACACTAGGAAAAAATTAGAAATGTGTTGGATCTGCAGGTGGGGATAAAATGTCTGTTCTAACCTCTCACTTGGGACTGCATTTCTGGTTTTGCCTATCCCTCATTAGATGGTGAATTTTAGAGGAAATTGTTAATCTACCCCCTTCAGATTACTATGCGTTTGGGTCATGTTCTTATTTCTTCTTGTCCAGTCAAATGTGCTTTGTAGCTCTTGAGTGGAATTCAAGCACTCCTCACTCCCTCTCTTGTGGAGAGAATGGGAGAGGGAGTGCAAGAGTCAGAAAGAGATTGATAGGCTAGCAGGGCTTTGCATTAAATCCATTCATACCTAGAGTGCTTTTATAGTAGCCATGTTTTATAGCACCAGATTGTTTTCCAAGTCTCTCACTTTTAATCTGTCCACTGTAGTGAGATGAGGTTTAAGTATTTTTTGTCATGTGCTCTCTTGCTCTGGGTATTCCCTTCATATAACAGTGACACAGTATGCATTATCCATTAGTGGCCCAAGAGGAGTTTACTTGCAGAAATTTAAAATAATTTGAGAGGAAATCACTACAAATTCATGAATCTCCGATAATTTGAGTTTTGTCAGGATCTTTTTGGACAAATGCCAAAGATTTTGACGTAATTTGTCGTCATCCTTTCATGATGGTGGCTATGGTATATCAGTTTTTGTCGTCATGAGTAACTGAAAGAGTGCTTCCAAAACTGGGGAAAATGTCTCTTTCCATGTACTGTGGCGTTTCCCCCAAATGGAGAGGGCTGAATCCAATAGATAAATAAACCACTTTTGCAAATTGGGAAAATTCGGTGTTCAGAGCTTCAGATTATTTTGAGCATTTTATTCAGGCCACTGATGTGAAATTAGGAGGTAGAGAAAGTCAGTATCACTCCAACTTGCTAGTTTATATTGCGATATGTGTGTGTGTGTGTCTCCGAGTTTTATTTCCAGGAGCAAAATTAACAACACAGGCTATTTTCCTTTGCCTTTACTTAGCAGCCAGGGTTTTCATGAAGTGTTTGTCTGTGATCAGTACATTTTTTGGGATGTAGTGCAGTCACCACAAGGATATATTTCTTGCTGGCTTCACCAGGCAACTTGGGAAGGGGAGCTCAATTCTGCAGATGCTCAAGCTTTTCCTCTAATAAGCTTCAGCTAACATCAAAACAAAAAATAATTGTTTTAGTTGCATTATTCCAAATTACCCACAAGGATGTTTTTCTATCTTGAGGATCAATCTTGCCCTGAAGGCACCCCCTCATGTGCTCCCTCCCTCCCACTCCAGTGAAAAATTGTATTCCAATTACAAATTAATGAGCTTTTTCACTTCATCGTACTGGTTTCATAGTTGTGTCTGTCTATTGAGACTTCTTCAACCAAATCTGCTCGGTTATTTGATTTTTCTCCTTTGTTTCCCCCCACCCGTCAACTATTGCACCCACCCCCACCACCACCACCTTCCTCACCAAACCATTGGATCCCCATTTCTTCAAACAAAAGCAAAACACTGAATGCTGGAAATCTGAAATAAAAACAGAAAATGCTGGAAATACTCAGCAGGCCAGGCAGCATCTACAGAGAGAGGAGTTGTTGTCATTTCAGGTCAGTGACCTTACACACTGGAAAAACTTGGAAACATATTGGTTTTAAGCAGGTAAAATGGGGGAGGGTGGTAAAAGAACAAAAACAAAGAGCAATCAGCGATAGGCTGGAAGACAGGAGTCGGTAAATGAAAGAGTTGGTTATGCAGAGCCAAAGGGACAAGATAATGGGACATGAAACCAAACGTGTGTCCAGTCTTGTGTCCTATTACCACCCCTTTTGGCTGTGTCTAACCAGTTCTCTTGTCATTTACACTTTCCTGGCTTCTGCCCTATCACCGATATTCATTTTTGTTCTTTTTCTACCCTCTCCCATTTAATTTGCTGAAAACCTATTACACTTAACTTTTTTTTTCCCCCAGTGCTGTTGAAAGGTCATTGACCTGCAATGTTAACTGTTTTCTCTCCACAGATGCTGCCTGACCTGCTGTGGATCTCCGTTTCTTACTTGAAGCTTCAGTTCTAAATATGGCATGGTGTTAGGGAAGTGAATAATATATTGGAAGGGATGCACTTTTTACAGCCATCATGGGTGATGGGTGCATCTTTGGCATGATTTAGAAACAAAGTGACTGGAGATCGAGGCAGTCCAGATAGCACATCAACTACTCAGTTAAGGGTGGGAGCATTTTCAGACCCCCAGTACATGTCAAATCACTGCTTCCGAATGAATAATCAATAGCCTGATTTCTGGGTGTTTGTTTAAAAAAAAAAAAGAGGACTTGTTCATGATCCCTTTGGCAGGCTCAATCTATTGGAATATTCTGTGGTTTTCTTTATTGTCCACAGCAAACCAATGGATCTAGTTGGGATAGGTGAACAAAGGGATCTCTGAGTACACAGGTTAGCAAACCAGACTCTGGTTTATCTTGGGAGGGATAGAATTGAAAAGTAGGCAAATTATGCTGGACCTGTTGTTAGCCCACACTCCGAGTGCTGCATTCAGTCATTGCCATTTTATAAAAGACTTGTGGAGGCACTGGAGCAGGTGCAGAAAAAATTTAGGATGATAGTAGAAATGCAAGGAAATGCATGACAAGAAAGGATGAACAGGCTGCACTTTGTTCTCTTGGAAAAAGAAGGCTGTGGGAAAAGAAGTCTTTAAAATTGAAACGTTTTTATACAGTGCAGCACGGTTGAGGAACTAAATGAGTACTTTTCATCCTTCTTCACCAAGAAAGAAGATGCTGCCTAAGTCATAGTGAAGGAGGGGTAGTTGAGAATTTGATAAAAAGGAGGTATTAGGCTGGTTATACTTAAAAGTTGACAAGTCGTTTGGACCACATGAGATATCGGGTCAGAGGGAATTAAGGGTGGAAATTGTGGATACAGTGGCCATGATCTTTTAATCCTCCTTTAGAAAACCTCAGTGTAGGAAAGCTGTTAAAAATAATTCAGGACAAAATTAACAGTCACTTGTACAAATGTGGATTAATTAAGCAAAGGCAGCATGGATTTATTAAGGGCAACTCTCATGTATAGCTGACTTGAGTTTTCTTGATGAGGTAACAGTTAATGTGGGTGATGTATGTGGACTTCCTAAAGGTGTGACTTGGTACCACATAACAGGCTTGTGAACAAAGTTGAAGCCTGTGGAATAAAAAAAACAGTGGCAGTATGAATACCAAGTTGGCTGAGCGACAGGAAATGCAGTAATGGTGGAAAGTTGTTTTTCAGACTGGAGGCAGCTATACAGTGAAGTTCCCTAGGGGTTGGCATTAGAACCACAGTTTTTCTTGATTTATATTAATGACCTTGATTTGGGTGTTTAGTGCACAATTTTAAAATGTGCAGATGATTAAACATTTGGAAGTATTGTGAACTCTTGAGGATAGTGATAAACTTCAAGGATATAGACTGGTTGATGCAATCAGTCAGGAAGCTGTAATAAGACACAAAGGGTCTTAGGCTTTATAAATAGAGGCATAGAGTACCAAAATAAGGTGGTTATGATGAACTCTTGTAAAACATTGGTTTGTCCTGAACAAGAGTCTTGTTCTGGGCATCACAGTTGAGTGAAAGCATTGGAGAGGGTGCAAAAAATATTTACGAGACTGGTTCTGGGATGAGAGATTTCAGTTACGTGGATAGATTGGCGAAGCTTGGTCTGTTTTTCTTTGAGAAAAGAAGATTATGAGATTTGAAAGAGCTGTTCAAAACCATGAAGAGTCTAGCCAGAATAAGTGGAGTGAGACTGTTCCATCAGCAGAAGGGTTGGGAACCAGAGGACAGTGATTCTCTGGTGATTGGCAAAAGAGGTGACATGGAAAATGCTTTTACACAGTGAGTGGCTAGGATCTTTAGTGTTGTGGAGGTGGATTCAATCATTACTTTGAAAGGAGAATTGGATAATTATCTCAAGAGAAAATAGTCAGAGCTATGGGAAAAGACAGGGGAGTGAATGTCGCTCAATAATCTTGCAAAGAGCTGGCACGGACATGACTGATCCAACAGTTTCCATTAGTGCTGCAATTATTCTTTGATTTTACTTGGGGAGGAGCATAACTGAAGATCATCAATATAAGATAGCCGCTAAGAAATCCAATTGGGATTCAGAAGAAACTTAGTTAACTGAAGAGTGATGAGAATCTGGAGCTCGCTACAATGCTATGGTTGAAGCAAATAATATTGATGCATTTAAAGGGAAGGCTAGGGAGAAAAGGACACAAGATTTCACTGAGATTTAGATGAGAAATGATGGGAGGAGGCTTGAATGGAGCAAAATCACAAGCATGGACTGGTTGGGCTGAGTGATCTGTTTCTGTGCCATATAGGATTTTCTTTTCCTTCCTCGTGCTTTTCCAGCTTACCCTTCAATAGTTTCTGCACGAGGCCACCATGAATGCAACTGTTTCCCTTCACTTAATGGACCCATCTTCCTAAATGGAAGATTTCTACAAAGATAATTTGAGAAATAACGAAGACCCAAAATGCTTTAATTTTCCCTGAATTGAGACCTCAATTTAGTTGTTAAAATTAATGTACCTTCCCTGTGGCCTAATCAGAAAGATAGAAAATTGTATAGTTATTAGCTTCACCCTCCATTTTGTGTTTGTGAACTGTATTTGAATTGGCTTTTAGACTGGGCATGCGTAGCTGTATTTTCTGCTAGCCATCCTCATTTCAGCAAACACCCCCTAATTTTGTTTGTCACCATCCAATCAATTTTGGCGTCACTATATATAGACTTTCACGTACATGTTAAGTCAGGCCGTGTAAAGTGTCTTCAAAACATTTAGTTATTGCCAATGGCTAACAGAAAACCTATAGCAAATCAATAGCTCAAAGATAAAAACAAAAAACTGCGGATGCTGGAAATCCAAAACAAAAGCAGAATTACCTGGAAAAACTCAGCAGGTCTGGCAGCATCGGCGGAGAAGAAAAGAGTTGACGTTTCGAGTCCTCATGACCCTTCAACAGAACTGGGTTCTGTTGAAGGGTCATGAGGACTCGAAACGTCAACTCTTTTCTTCTCCGCCGATGCTGCCAGACCTGCTGAGTTTTTCCAGGTAATTCTGTTTTTGTAATCAATAGCTCAAGTAAGTACTTACTAACCTGTGTATTTCCAACATTTGAGTTTTGTTACATTTACTGTAAAGAAAATAATCATAGAATAGTACAGACAGAAGGAGGTTTTTTGAGCCGTCCAGACTGCCAGCATTTAGTCCAATTTAGAGTAAGCTTTGTTGGAGAAACTTAGGTTAACTGAAACCAAATTCCTCCATGGTTAATGGTACAGAATGTATACTGCTACATGGTTATAAACAAAACTTGGCTTGTGTTTCACCTGTGGAATTTGCTTTCAGGAGTAGGTAATGAAGAGTAATTACTTGGAGGAGCTTAAGTTACAGTATCAGCAGAGCCTGTGACATCCCCTTCAGTTGCAAACTTTCATTACTTCATGATTTGGAAATGACAGTACAGAATAATGAATCTGTTTCTACTGTAGATTAAAGACACTGATTTTGCATTTCCATATAGACTATACATTATATTTGTAAAGATAATACATTAGCTGGGCATTACTCAAGATGGGTTTTGGGGAATCATGGTTTAAATAACTGGTTGTTTGTCATAATTTAAGACATAAGGGCCACAGAACTTGTGATGGCCCTTGGGGGCTGAATTCACAAATTTGGCCAGTATTCTGAGGAAACCATAAATGAATTCTAGAAATTTTTAATATCTGGACAAGGATTTAGGTTTGCTGTTGGATTCTTAGTTTCTATTAACATGAGCTGAAAGCCAGTGAGTGACAACACACAGGGAGGGGTGGCGATCACCCAAGTATGGCAGAACTGGAATGTCACCAATTCTGACAACCTTGTTATGCATAGCATGTTTATGTCCATCTTTGTGTGTTTGTCTCTGTTTCTGCACCTCTGTTTTTCTCTATTTGAGTGTACTTTCCCATGTATTTAGGAACACAACAGTATGTTGTTCAGTCCCTTGAACCTGTTCCTGTTCTGTCATTGAGTTAGATCATGGGTAATCTGTGATTCAACTTCATTTACTGAATATTGATCCCTATCCTTTGCTGTCCTGACCTAAACTAAAACCGAACAATCTCTTAATTTTAATTGGTCCAGAATCTACAGCCTTTTGATGGAAAGAATTCCAAATCTCCACTACCATTTGTGTGAAACTGTCCTGATTTGACTCTTGAATAGACGAACTCTAATTTTAAGATTGTGCCTCCTTGTTCTGGATTTCTCCACCTGAGGAAATTTTTCCTTATGTATTTGCCCTATTGAAACTGTTTATCATTTTGAATGTCTCAACTAGATCACTCAATCATCTGAATTTAATAGATTACAAGCCAAGTATATGGAACTTGTCTCATAATTTATCCTTTAGTCCTTGGCTGCATTCTGGTGAATTTGTGCTGTACCCAATGGCAAATGTATCCTTGCTCAGGTGTGGTGCCGAAAACTGAGTGCCATACTCCGGATGTGGTCTGATCAGTGCTGTATACAATTTGAGCATAATTTCTTCCTCTTGAAATTCCACCTCCTTTGAGATAAAGGCCAATCAATATTCCATTACGTTTTTCGGTTAAATTTTATACCTGTGATTTGTGCACCATGAGACACATTATTTTCAAAATGGCAAGACTGATTCTGATTTTTTTTTTGCATCCATGCTGGATTACCTCACACTTCACCACACTGAACTTCACCTGTGATAGTTTTATCCAGTCACTCAATCTTACTGTAACTTTCTAACTTCTTACTCCCATCTATGTCATCTACTGCACCTCCTGATTTAGAACCATCCGCCACCTTGAACTTTCTTGTTCTAAATCATTGATTATACTGAAAAGCTAAGGTTCCAGTACAGATCCCTAAGAAATGTAACAGGTCACATTCCACTAATCAGATTATATTCCCTTTATCCCTATTCTAACTCATATCACCCAATTCATGTACCAAGGTTACCTCCAATTCCATGTGCTCTCTTATTTTTGCAACTAATCTCTTGTACAAAATATCACAATGCCTTCTGGAAGTCCTTATAAACATTGATAAATTGTCCCCTGTATTCCTTGCTAGTGACATCCACAAAAGGTCCAGCTTTTTTGGTCAGGCAAGACCTACTCTTCACAAATTCAAGCTGACTTTGATCAGCTCATACTTGTTTATATGGTGAGCTGCTCTATCTGCTAACAGATCCTAGTAACTTGCCCACAACTGTTAAATTGACAGGTCTTTGGTTTCCTAGTACCTCCCT
This sequence comes from Carcharodon carcharias, assembly GCF_017639515.1. Taxonomy (NCBI): domain Eukaryota; kingdom Metazoa; phylum Chordata; class Chondrichthyes; order Lamniformes; family Lamnidae; genus Carcharodon; species Carcharodon carcharias. Next base: position 36,033,668 of record NC_054480.1, on the reverse strand, counting down.
TTCCTCAGTTCTTAAATAGTGGCCTTTACAATTTTTCAATTCCAAGTTGTATTTCCCTAATCTAGCAAATTTTAGAAAATAATGACTAATTTATCTTCAGTCCCTCCACCTGTTTCTTTTAATACATTAGGATGGAAATAATTTTCTGGAGATTTGTTTTCCTTCAGTCCTGTTACTTTGCCCAATATTACATAAAATCCATTAAGTTGCTTCCCAAAATTTACTTTTAGGTTCTTGTTTCTTGACTATGAAAATGGACACAAAGTATTCATATAATTAAGCAGCACAGAAGGATGCCGTTGTACCTGTCTTAGTTCTTAGGTAGATTTATCCAATTAATCCCACTCTCTTATTCTTTCCATTTAACATGATTGCCATTTTGTTATTATCCATTATCGGTTATAAAATGTTTTGTTCCAGATAATTGCCCCAAAGAAATTCATTGGCTTTGCTATTGAGCTGGTGGTCTTCTCCAAGTGTGTGAAAATTAAAACCTTCCATAATAACCTCCATTGTTTCTGTTAGATAATTCTCTCATCTCTTTTTATATATTTTCTCCCCATTCCCTATTACATCACTGTTGTCATGGAATCTGCAAAAACTTCCCACCAGAGTCTTGTATCCTTTACTTTTTTGATAAATAAGTGTTAGAGTATTAGGTATTCAAGGAGGAGTTAAGAGGGCTCACAGCAAATATGTTCCTGCTATGAAAAAGGGTGTGACTCTAAACCTAGACCTTACTGCCCCACACCCTCTCTCCTCACGGATGTCAAGAAGCGCACAGAATAGGATAAGGCTAAAAAGCTATGAGGAAAGATTGGATAGATCTGTGGTTATTCGCTTTTGAACAGTGAAGGCCTGGGGTGATGTTAGCATGGTTATAAAATTGAGGGGCCTAGATAAAGTGGTTAGGATGGACCTTTTTGCAGAGCAGAGAGATCAATAACCAAGGTGTATAGATTTCAAGTATTCGGTAGAATGACTAGAGAAAACTTAAGAAATGTCTTCACCGAGAGGGGGGTGGGGGGAGTTCTACAGCTCACTGCTTGAAAGGATGGTCGAGGCAGAAACTATCATCACGTCTATTTTTTTTTTAAAAAGTACTTAAATATAGACTTGGAAGTGCTCTGACATGTAGGCTTAAGGACCCAAAAGCTGGAAAGTGGAATTAGGCTGGAAGATTTCTTTTTGGCTGGCACAGACACGAGGGGGCTGGTTGTCCACCACCTGTGTCGTAATTTTTTTTATTTTTCTACATTGTGTTCCATCCATATGTTCCCACTATCTGTTCACCATTAATCATGTCCTTTCTGATGTTGTGCTCATGTCTATCATCAAGGATACTGTTCCACAAAACCTTAAAATAAATAGCTTTTTATTTCAGTTGATTTTTGAAGGTGTGGAATGCTAGAAATTCAAAGAAATATTCCTTCATTTGACTATCTTAAATGCCAGTACGTCATAAAAAATGACACCTCGGGCACAGACGACCTGATCTCTCTCTCCAGTTTTCAAATGCATCATTAATTCTGGGCAAAATATCAAGCAGAAGCACAAATCTTTAGAAACATTTTGAAGCATTAAAGTCAAAATAACCAAGGTATTAAAACACACAAGTTCAATTGACTTAGCCATGTTCGTATGAAACCTCTGATTTTATTTAAAACTCTTTTTCGAGCAATAGAAATTTCAATCAGTGAGGAAAGAATTTGGAGATGAACTTTAGTCGACTGGATTCAGTTCATCAACAAACCTGGCTGTGAAATTCATGTACGGTTCTCCTGTTGTGGTATGTTGATCTATCAGTTCCCCATCACAAAATAGGCAGGGGGAGCAAGGTTAACGTGGACAACAAGTGTAAGCCATTGCAACATTTTTTTAGTGTATGTGGTGTTTATAACTGTTGGATCTTTCTGGCTATGGACTCTTTTTGCATTTTTAGCCCAAACTGCTGACTCCCTGTATCAGCTTCGTGTTTACAGAACTCATACCCTTCAAAATCCTTTAATGTTAAATATTACTACAATAGTTAACATGATATTTAGTTGCTTATAGTGGCTGCAGATTGCAATGACAGAATGTAGTTCTTGTTTTCCTTCAGGCGTTCATTGTTGCAAATCTGCTCTTTCCCTTCCCAAAATCATATTTCCTATTTTGCTTGCTTAAAATACTATTAGCACTACTCTGTATTGTCTGCGTACAATACCTTGTATTTAATGCAGATTATCATACTGGCGAAAATAATCCGCAATTTGGAACTAACATTATTAAACTGAAATTTGCTTAAGAAAAAAGTATGATTCTTCATTTCTTAAATCTAAAATGCTTCACTATTCTAGCCTGACTGGATGTGCACCCCAGTTTCCAGTGAAGAGGCCTGCCTGGAAATTAATATTTCATGGCCTGTAGTAATGGTGTTGTATGACAATTTGCATTTATATAATCCCTTTTATATAGTTATATGTCCCCAGGTGCTATTTATACTCGCCAGTTGATGGGGAAAGGAACCAGCTTTTTTTCCCAGTTGGATAAAGTTCTTTGGTTCAACTTGTTACTCCATAAAACAATTATTTACGGTTAGCAACTTGCCATCTGTTGGAAAACCAAATTCAATTGTTAATGATTAAACTTTAATCGCTGATATTTAAGCTGTGGGTTAGTACATTGTTGCATAGCTAATTGCCTTCCCGAGAACTCTGATATATACTTTTAATTATGAGCATAAATGAATGCTTCATTAACATTATTTTCATTTTAAAGTTCAATTCTTGCTCCTCGTTATGTCTTCAAAGAACTACCTCTTGAAATTCAATGACCAGTAGGAAGGTACAACAGCTGCCCTCGTTATGGAAAAGTCTCTAAAATCAGTGTAAAACTCTGGGAAGAAGATTTGGCATTGTAGCCAGAACGCAAGTGCAAGAGAAAAACTAAACCCAAGATTCGGATGTGGAAATGAAACACTGGATTAGATTGAGATGTATTAAACCTGATCTCTTATTTTGCTTAAAATCTTTGGCCGTTTTGAATTTTGCATTCATATTTTGTCCATAATTATTTAACCAGTATATAACCCTAATTGGTCAAACAGTTCATTTTTGCAAATAAGTAAAAAAAATTGTAAACTTGAGGAAGGATGTAGTTGCATTGGAGGCGGTTCAGAGGAGGTTCACTAGATTGATTCCAGAGATGCGGGGCTCCTCTTATGAGGAGAGAGTGAGCAGTTTAGGCTGTACTTGCTAGAGTTTAGAAGGATGAGAGGAGATCTAATTGAGGTACATAAGATGCTAAAGGGGATGGACAAAGTAGACATGGAGAGGATCCTTCCCCTTGTGGGGCATTCTAGAACGAGGCGCTATAGTTTTAGGCTAAGGGGTGGTAGATTTAAATCAGAGATGAGGAATTACTTTTCTCAAAGGGTCAAGAATCTGTGGAATTCACTACCTCAGAGTGCAATGGATGCTGGGACACTGAATAAACTTGAGGGGATACAGATTTTTAATGAGTAATGGGTTGAAAGGTTATGGGGAGAGGGCAGGAAGTTGGAGTCGAGGCCGAAATGAGATCAGCCATGACTGTATTGAATGGCAGGGCTGGCTTGAGGGGTTGAATTGCCTGCTCCTCCTAGTTCTTATGTACTTATGTAATATATGAATTGGTAATGCAGTTGCCTTTCACTTCTAGGACCTTGGTTGAAATTCAGTCTGGATTGGTGGAAATATCAACTGATGGTTTCACATTTTGGGCATAGCTTAAACTTTAAAAACTGTAAAGGAAACTACAAGTTAGTTAACTGTCAATCACCTGTAAGTAATTCCCTAAATGGAGCTGTTACTATGAGTACAATGATGACTGAGCACTTGGATATGACTCAAAGTTTTATTAAAATAAAGCGCATCTGACTGTTCGTAAACAGCATGGATCATAAGCAGAATGTAGATGTTGGGAATTGCAGAGACTGGATGAGTTGCTGCTTTTGCCTTCAGTGTATTTTGGAGTTGGTGGACTGCAAGACCATCCCGAGTGAGCACACCTGCAGTAAATATCTCTACCTCTGATCTCTGTGGTTCAGAGTCATTGAGCCTTGGCTGCTATTTCTCTCCAAAAGGCCAAATTAATGAAGAGATCCAACACCGGATCAGCTGCTCCAGCTCAACCTTCTACAAAGTATGGCAGTGAGTGTTTAACAACGAAGGCCTCCACGAGCCAACAGCAGTCCTAGTGTACTGAGCAGTTGTTGATCTGTACTGTGTATTAGTGACACAAGCGCTAGAGAAATCCCATCAGCAATGCTTGCGCCTCATCCTCCAGATTCACTGCGGGGGACAGTCAAACAAACCCTTGTGTTACTTGAAGCCAGCTCCACAAACATTTGAGCAAAATCAAGTTTGATGGGCTGATCACTGTCACCCCAACCAATTCCTGTTTTCTCAACTTTTAAATGGCCAACATTCCCTGGGAGGACGAAGCAAATGCTTCAAAGACACTCTGAAGATCTCCCTGAAACGTGACGGCATTGACATTAATGACTGGCAAGAATTTCCTTTAGTGGTTCAAAATAGATACAACTTGTCCATCAACTGCATCATGCTTTGAGTCTCAACATCTTAATGATGAGACCGAGGAAGAAAAGGAAACAAATCCTGCACTTTTATCCCAGGACATCTTGCCCTAGATGCCCAAAGATCTGTACGTTGAGAATTGGCCTGTTTAGTCACATGAAAACCCATAGCATAAACGTGCAACTGAGTATATGAAATCCCTGAATTGGGGGACAGTCAACAATCATGAGTTTAAAAACACTCAGCAACATAAAGGGGTGAAGTATCTGACTGTTTGCTCCAGACTTTGGTGTCACCTTTCTGGAGAGGTGCAGCTTCAAAACAATTTGGTTTGTAGTATATAGAGCAAGGGGCACCTAAGTGAAATAGAGAACAAGGGTCTGCAGAAACTATCTATCAGGTACATTGTACTTGCTGCCTATAGGAATAAGGATAAAAACTGACTGAAAGGATAGCAGAATGATGACTGTGGTACCTTGGAGCAGGAGGCTACCCAACGTGGGGAGAAGGGAAGCAGAAAGTGTTAGTTGTTGGAAATTCAATAATTAGAGGGAGGGATATCGTCCATTCTGAGTAGAATGGTATTTGCTGACCTGGTGCCAGGGTGATGACCATTTTGAACTGGATTAGCAGGATGTTGGAGAGAGGAGGATGCGGTATGTTGGGACCAAGAATATAGGGAAGAGTAGGCAAGTGACTCTGAAGAGTACAATGAACTCAGCTCAATTCAAGAGCAGTACATCGAGGGTTATTCATCATCTCTGGATTATCTCCCGATTTATGAGTGGAAGGATAAGCAGATTAGGAAGGTGAACATGTGGCTAAAGGATTGGTGAGGAAATGAGTAGTTCAATTTAATGGGACACTGGCAACAGTACTGAGTCAGGAAGGAACTATAATTTAGGGATGAGCTCCACCTGAACTGGACTGGGAACAGAGAACTAGCAGAAACGATAAATAGGGCGGATTAGTAAATGGAAGGACAGGTTAAGGAATGTGACTCAAGTAAGCGTTTGTTACACAAACTTGGAGTGTGAGAAATAAATTCAATGAATTGCAGGTGAAAATTAATCATGGAACTGCTGGATTGTCACAAACAATCTGGCTCACTCATGTCTGTCGGGGGAGGAAATATGCTGTCCTCAATTGGTCTGGACTATGCATGACTCCAGATCCACAGAAATGTGTTTGTCTTAACTGGCCAAACAAACCACTCAGTTGTATCAAACCGCTACAGAAACTGGGTGTGCCTAAAGTGCATGGCCGACAGCGTATGGACTGTAACGGTTTGAGAAGGCGGCTCACTACTACCTTCTCGAGCACTCAACCCAAGAATGAATTAAAAATTCATCCTGGAGGATATGACATTACTGAGATGTGATTGCAAGTTGGTCAGGACTGGGAATGAAATGTTACCAGACTATAAAATTTGTAGCAAAGGTCAGGGAAAATATTCAAGGGTGGGGGGAGTAATTTTGGTAATTAAGGATGAATTCACTTTAATGATAAGTGATACAACGAGGTAAGCAGGCAGTGGAGACTTTATGTTTTGTCTTCAGAAATAGATAAGCATTTGGCTGTCATGGGAGTTGTGAATAGGTTTCGTGGTAGCAGCTCTAAAGTGACAGATAGTATAAATGCAGTGATTAGTCAAGCATGCTGCAAAGGCAGACTGGCTTTGATGGGAGATTTTAACTTTCTTAGACTGGAAGAAGCAGTCTAGCACATGGCAAAGAAGTGAATTTCTTTAGTATGTTTAGAGTAGTATGTCCTAGAACCAACAAGGAAGCATACCTTAATAGATTTAGTGATGAGCTAGATTTAGTTCACATCCTAATGGGGAATTTTACCTAATGACAATTGTAAATAACCTCAGAGTGCTTGATGCTGATGGATGTTTTGAGTTGAGTGCCAGTCCTCAAGATTTCATTCCTCACCATATTGAGTACGATGTTTTTTTTATGGAAAGGAAACCAAAATAAATTGAAGCCTGTTCTATATTAGTAGAAGGGCTACATCTATTTTTCATTTGTGCACTTCATTTCCACATGTAGATCACGGGTTCACACTTATGGTTTGTCAGTGTTATGGTTGCATTCTGGCATAGGGGAGAGTTATTTGTCTAGGATAAAGAAATAAAGTTAATAGGTGAGAATCCTTGTACTTCACAACAGCTAGTAATGGAGTAATAAAGCCATAGGAGCCAGGTACCTGCTTTTGTTGTGGATGCGAAGAAAATTGGTGACCAGAAAGCAGAACAAGCAACCAAAGTGAAGGGGGTGAGAGTAATGCTAATTTCATCATTATTTTGATGACCAGCAAACCCTGTGGCTTGACACTGAACTGTTGAAGAGTTGGCTAATGTAATCCACAACCATCCATATTTATACTCTTCCTTCTGTCACTTAATTTTGCTTTAACTGTTTTCTTCAGACTTAATGCATCAATGATTTGATTTAATTTTCTTGTTTGATCTCCAATCTGTTTTGCAGAACCCCTCATTTGTATACTAATTTGTATTCATAATTAATTATTGTGCTTTGCTTCATTTTCATCCATATCCTTACAGGTTCAATGTACAGAAAACCACCTGCTAAACTGGGCTTTTTAACCCCTTCTTTCACTAGCTATTAGCAGATTGGGATGCAATGTTGTAGAATCACACTTTATTATTTTAATATTGTACTAAAATAAGCAGTATTACTTGAATTTTTAAAGAAAAACTAGTTTTATGCATAACATCTAAACTGTTGCGGTTTTTAAACGCAGGTACAAGAAGACACAAGCAACACTTTCTACTGCTGGATCTAAGACCTCCAGTGCCATATCTAGTGTTGGCTCAGCTCTTAGTAGGACGCTGGGAGAAATTAAGTAAGTTTGCTTTTGTCAGACTTGTGTAATTTCCAGTACAGAGATAATTAAACTGCATAAAGTAATGAAACTATATATTTTTGTAACAATGGTTTTAGAATGTATTGTCAAGTCCTTTTCAAGTGAAAGTACTAAAAATAATTTTTGTTATGCTCCTCTGTTAAATCTGCCAAACCAGTAGCAGTGAAACTCGTGTCATCACTAATTGCAGATTTGTGTTCTGCTTGTGTTATCTCCACTCCTTGAACTAAAAGTCAAAATAATTTGTATTAGATGGAGCCTGATGAAAAACTCCTTGAAGGAAAATTGAAAATTCATCCTGACATGTTGATTTAAAAAAAAAAACCCATTCAAAGGATGTGGGCTTTGCTGGCTGGGCCAGCATTTATTGCCTGCCCCTAGTTGCCCTTGAGAAGGTGGAGGTTGAGCTGCCATTTTTGAACTGCTGCAGCTCATGTGGTGGAGGTACACCTACAGTGCTGCTAGGGACTGGGGTGTGCGTGTGTGCGCAATGGTCACTTCTACTGATATTGTCATGGGCAGATGCATCTGTGGCACGCAAGTTGCTGAGGATGAGGTCAAGTATGTTTTTCCCTCTTGGTTCCCTCACCTGTCACAGACCCAGTCTAACGGCTATGTCAATTACGACTCTGCCAGCTCAGTCAGTTGCGGTGCTACTGAGCCACTCTTGGTGATGGACATTGAAGTCCCCCACCCATAGTACATTCTGTGGCCTTGCCACCCTCGGTGCTTCCTCCAAGTGGTTTTCAACATGGAGCACTGATTTTTCAGCTGAGGGAGAGTGGTGTGTGGTCATCAGCAGGAGGTTTCCTTGCCCATGTTTGACCTGATGCCAAGAAACTTCATGGGGTCTGGAGTTGATGACTCCCAGGGCTTCTCCCTCCTGACTGTGTACCATTGTGCTGCCACTTCTGCTTGGACAGGACATACCCAGGGATGGTGATGGTGGTGTCTGGGTCATGATTTGTCGGATATGACTCCATGAGGATGACTGGCAGGCTGTTGCTTGACTAGTTTGTGAGGCAGCCCTCCCAGTTTTGGCACTATCCCCCGATGTCAGTAAGGAGGACTTTGCAGGGTCGACAGGGCTGAGTTTACCATTGTCTTTTCCAGTGCCTAGGTCGATGCCGGTCCTTCTGATTTCATTTTTTTTGAGGTTTTGTAGCAGTTTGATACAACAGAGTTGTGTCTAAGATGCAACCGTGTTGCTGTGTGTCTGGAGTCAGATGTATGTCAGACCCCAGGTCAAATGGTCAGACAGCAGATTTCCTTCCCTAAAGGACATTAGTGAACCAGGTGGGTTTTTACGACAATTGACAATGGTTTCATGGTCATCATTAGACTTTAAATTCCAAATTTTTATTTAATTCAAATTCCACCATCTGCCGTGGCGGGATTCAAACCCAGGTCTCCCAAGCTTTACCCTGGATTTCTGGATTACTAGTCCAGTGACAATACCACTGCACCAGCAACAATACAATTTATGCCATCACCTCCCTACCCCTATCTAAGCTATCCCATTACAGCTACAACACTGGCATCAACCTGATGATTTGAAAAATTTCCCAAGTTTGTCCTGTCCAGAAAAAGCAGGGCAAGTCCAATTGGCCAGTTATCACTCCCAGTAATCAATTCCCAATCAGCAGCAGAGTATTGGAATGTGTTGTTGACAGTGCAATCAAGGTGCACTTACACAGCAATGACGCTTGGCCTAAATAGCCAAGTGGTTATGGTACTGGGCTTGTAACCCCAAGATCAAGAGGTCAAATCTCACAATGGCAAACTATGAAACAATGTAACTTCATCTGAAACAGATGGAAACGGGTTTGTACTCGAAAGAGTTACACAGCAATGACGCTTGGCCTAAATAGCCAAGTGGTTATGGTACTGAGCTTGTAACCCCAAGTTCAAGAGGTCAAATCTCACAATGGCAAACTATGAAACAATGTAACTTCATCTTAACAGATGGAAACGGGTTTGTACTCGAAAGAGTTACACAGCAATGACGCTTGGCCTAAATAGCCAAGTGGTTATGGTACTGAGCTTGTAACCCCAAGTTCAAGAGGTCAAATCTCACAATGGCAAACTATGAAACAATGTAACTTCATCTTAACAGATGGAAATGGGTTTGTACTCGAAAGAGTTACACAGCAATGACTTGCTCATCTATGATATGTTTGGGTTCAGACAAGACCAGTTGCCTCTGAATTCATTACAACCTTAGTCTAAACATGGACATAAGAACTGAACTTTGAGGTGAGTTGAGAGTGACTGCCCTTGACATCCACGCTGTATTTGACCAAGTGTGGCATCAAGGAGCCTTTGCAAAATTAAAATCAATGAATTTTGGGAAGAAAGTTCTCCACTGGTGTAAGTCAAACCTCGCACAAAGGAAGATGTTTGTGGTTGTTAGAAGCCAATTATTTCGGCCCCAGGAGTTCAGGATAGTGTCCTAGCCCCAAACATGTTCAGCTGCTTCATCACTGACCATCTTCTCTCCATGATGATCAGGTCAGAAGTGAGTATAATGACTGATTATTGCATAGTGTTCAGTACCACGTGCAGCTCCTCAGATACTGAAGTACTCCATGCATGTAACAAGGCCTGGTGGAACATTTCAGGCTTGGGTTGATAAGTGGCAAGAAACTCATGCCAAACAAGTACCAGGAAACTTGAGAACATAACCATCTCCCCTTGACGTTCAACGACATCACCATTGCTGAATCCCTCATTAACACCCTGGGTGTTACCCAGAAACTTAACTGAACCAGTTGTATAAATACTGTGGCTACAAGAGCAGGTCAGAGGCTGGGAATTATGTGGCATGTAACTCGCCTCTGTAATACCCAAAGCCTGTCTACCATCTACAAGGCACAAGTCAAGGGTGTGTTGGAATATTTGCTGCTTGCCTGGCTGAGTGCAGCTCCAAGGATACTCAACTTGCCACTATCCAGGATAAAGCAGCCTAGTTGATTGGCACCACAGTCAGCAGCTTAAAAATTGACTCCCTCCACCACTGACAGACTTTAAGAGCAGTGTGCACTATCTAAAAGATGCCCTGCAGCAACTCGCCAAGGTTCCTGTGACCTCTAACACCTAGAAGAACAAGATCAGAAACATGGCAAGATCCCCTCCAAGCTATACATTTATCCTGACTTGGAACTATATCATTGTTTCTTCTCTGTAATGGTACTGTGGCTGCACCTACACCACACAGACTACAGTAGTTCAAGAAGGTGGCTCACCACCACCTTCTGGAGAGCAATTGGGGATTGGGTTATAAGTCCTCAGTGCTGCAGCTTGGATATAGGCCATAGCCTTTCATGTATGCAGTGTACTTGGCTGTTTCTTGATAGGATTCACTCTGAGCTAATAGCTGAAGACTGACAACTGTGACGTTGGGGGCCTGAGGAGGCGGCCAGGAAGGACCATTGACTCAGCACTTCTGGCTGAGGATGGCTGCAAATGCTTCAGCTTTATCTTTTGTACTTGCATGCTATCATTACCCCATCAGTTTGCAGAGCTGTCTTCTCTAAATCGTTTAAGTGCCTACTACCTTTCCCAAGTGACTGTGGCAAGACTGCAGAGCTTTGATCTGCTCTGGTTGAGGGATCATTTAGTTTCATCCATAGAGTGCTGCTTCTGCTGTTAAGTCTGCATGTGTTGTGCTTTCACCAGGTTGGCACTTCATTTTTAGTTGTGCATGATGTTGTTCCTGGCATGCTTCCCTATACTGCTCATTGAACCAGGGAGAGACCTCTGACTTTTTGGTAGAGTGGGGAATATGCCCAGTCATGAAGTTGCAGATTGTGGTTGAATATAATCCTGGGCTGCTGATGCCTCAAAACGCCTCATCGATGCCCAATTTTGAGCTATTAGATCTGTCCAGAATCTATCACATTTGTTGTGGTGTGCAGTGCAGCATGATGGGCAATATTCTGTGAAGATGGGCCCTGGTTCGACAAGACTTGTAATCACCCCTGTGAATACTGTAATGGACAGATGATTCTGTGACAGGTAGTTTGTCAAGGATGTGGTCAAGAAGATTTTGCCTTTTATGTTGGCTCTCACTACATGCCACAGGACTAGACTGGCACATAGGTCCTTCAAGACTTTGCCAGCTCAGTCAGTCATGATGCTGCTGAGCCACTTTTGGTGAATAGACATTGACCTCAGATTATTTGCCCTTGCTACCCTTAGTGCTTCAACGTGCCGGACTACTGGTACATCAGCTAAAGGAGGGTAGCTTTCATGCCCATCTTTGAGCTGAAGTCATGAGACTTCATGGGGTCTGGAGTTAATGTGAGGATTCCCAGGGCCACTGCCTCTTACCTGTATCCACCTCTGGTATATCTATCTTGTCGGTGCGATGGGGCTGATTTGAAGAGTTTGGGACATCAGCTATGTATGATTCACTGGGCGTTACTGTCAAATTGTGCTCGACTAGTCTTCAGGACGGCTCTCCCAATTTTGGCATGTCACCAGTGTTGTTTTCTAGTGCCTAGGTTGATCGAACAGGTGGTCAGTTGGTTTCTAGTCTTAGACAAGTCGACTGTCGTGTTTCGATGCATCGACTGTCGTGTTTCGATGCAATAGAGTGGCTTGCTGGGCCGTTTCAGAAGGTGTCTAAGAGCAAACAACAATATTTGAGAGTCTGGAGTCATCTGTAGGCCAGGCCGCTTAGCGATGGCACATTGCCTTCTCTGAAGGACATTAGCGAGTTTTATTCCTTTTTACGAAAGAATAATCTTGCCTCTCATTTAATGGCAACATCACCCCACTGTCCATTCTGGAGTTTGAACCAATGTTGGTTCAAACTCCAGAATTTGGTTGGCTGGAAAACCAATTTTAATCAAGGATTTGGATCTTAGTTTCTCCTGATCATACCATTGGGTCAAATGTCAACATCTTTTCAAAGCAGACGTTAGAAAGGTATAAAATGCTGAAGATAATTTGCCAGCCAAAGGGAGCGAAATAATTTGTCTCTCTGGTAGTGACCGACGGTTAAGATAAAATTAATTGTTTCTATTCATTGTTGACATTGCTATGTGGATTAATGACTCTTTTGAACACTCTTTAAAAAGTACTGTTTCGCTGCTTTGGAAATGATTTAATGGTTAGGGTCACTAAATGTAGCATGTGCTTAAGACATAGCTTTGCATTGTTTTGTTTTCAAATTCTCCACATGTATGATTTTTAACATCAAATTCACCAAGCTATTAATTAGCGTAACTGTAACTGGCTTGATTTATATGCAGTTAAACCACTGAACTAAGGTACATAATATTTTTGTGGTGAATTGTAAGCATAACATTGGTAGGCAAGTACAAATTTGGTCTTTGTTCACATCGGCCAATAAGACTAAAGATACAAAACATTTGATTTTATTATAACCATTCATAATGAGCTGAATTTGATTGTTATCACTTTTAGTGTATGAACTGAATATACAAGCTATCCAAATAACTAGGTGCTCAGAAAATGTAGACAAAGGTGTTTAGGCAATCGTTAGTACAGTGACAATGCAAATATTGGTTCGGTATTATGAAGAAGTAAATTAATGAATAGCCAATTACACCAATTCTGAGTTTTTTTTCCTCTTTTTGCTTCGTATTGAGATTTTTATATTAATTGTTTGTTTCGCTCCTTGTTCCCTGTGTTCTTTTCCAGTGGTGAAGCAACTGAGTTATCATAAAGCATCTTCTCATTGTGGGCATAGTTGAGATTAAGAGCTAATGGGTGGAGGGTGTTGGATACATATTCCGTTCTACAGCTTTATGATACAGCATTTGTGTTCTTCTGCTGGCACCTTTTTGTAAGATGTAGATGTTAACTACATTTCCCTATTTCTACTACTGCACCCCAACCAAAATAGCTCAAACAGTACAAATGCTGAAATGTTCTCAAGTTTTTTTTATAGGTTAATATGGTTGAATTTTGTCTGAGTTTATTCAGGTACAGATTTTAAAATCTTGTTTAAAAAGAAAAAAATCCACTCAAGCGAATCGAGACTATAGTGCTGTGGTTTTCTAAGCTACCTTGCATGATTATTATGATGTGCTGTTTTGCATGTTAGAGCAAGTCAAATCTGGATTTTTTTAGTTTGAAATGTATAGCTGCATGTATTTTGTGTGTATTCAGGACACTCTGATTCTCTTGATTTGTTTAGGTGCTTAAACATTTATTCTGTTTCAAGCAAATCAATATATAATTCTGCAATAGTGTTGAGCATTTTCCCAGATGAAACATGACATTTGGTTTTTAAAGCAACACTATATTATACTATAAAGAGTAAGATTCAGGAATGTATTGCTCATGAACATTTGTGATATATTGGTCAACAGTTATTGGAAGGCTATAAAGAAGCATCAACTTGAAATTTGCAGAATATGGCTTACTGTTAGTTAGTAGAAAGACCTGCATTTATATAGCATCTTTCAGAGCCTCAATGTCTCCAAAGTGCTCTACTGCCAATGAAGCACTTTGGAAGTGAGGACATGATTTGAAATTTATGGAATGATAAAGCACAGGAGCAGTCTGTTCAATCTATTGTGCTGGCTCTTCCATGGTATCTATCCCCTTCCACCATCCTTCAGACAATGAATTCCAGATCATAGCAATTCAAGGAGTAATTTTTTTCCCCTCATGTTGCTTTTGGTTCTTTTTAGGAGTTGTCTTAAATCTGCATCCTCTGGTTGCTGACCCACCCCCCGCCATCCCTGCCCTAGAATCAGTTTCTCCTTTATCAGAACTTTCATGATTTGAAATCCCTCCAAATCCCCCTTTAGTCCAAGGAGAATAGTTTTTTTGTCTTGTCCCTCCACATAACTTAAGTCTTTTAACCCCTGGTGCCATTCTAGTAAATTTTCTCTGCACCTTTTCTAAGACCTTGACATCCTTGCCAAAGTTTAGTACCCAGAATTGGGCTTGCTATTCCAGATGGGGCCTAACCAGTGTTTCATAAAGTCTTAGCATAACTTTAGTTTTATATTGTATGGCTGGGATTTTCCAGCCCTGCCTGCTTCAAGATTGGAAATTCCTGCTGAAGTCAACGAACCTTTTGACTGGTCCATCAAATTTTCTGTCCTATCACGGGCTGGACCAGAAAATCCTTGTCTATAATCTCTATTTATGTCATAACGCCAATGCTTTGGAAGCACCACTGCTCATTCCTTCCAGTATTAAAAACATGTTCACTGCTACTACCTGTCCTCTGTCCCCAGGTGATTTTGTATCCATGTAACCCCATTAATTTATTAACAGGTCTATCATGTGGAACTTTATGACAAGGGCTTTTGAAAGCCTATGTACACTACCATTATTGCTGTTTATCAACCCTCTTCATCAAAGAACTGAATTAAGTTATGCAAATGTGATTTGCTGTTAACAAACAAAAGCCAGCACCACTTTGTTAAGCCATCTTTTTCCCCCCAAAAGTTACTTAATTTTGTCTAGAATTTTTATCTCAAAGTTTCCCTACCATTAGCTTTAGGCTGACGGCTCTGCAGTTTCAAGGTTTATCCCTCTCCCCATTTTTGAATGGGGTTGTAACTTTTGCACCTCTCTGGTCCTCTGTACCATTCCCATATCTTAACGCAATTGGATGTATGTGGCCAGAATTTCTGCAGATTTGCTTCTCTTAACAAGCTTGGATGCATCCCACCTGGACTGAGTGCTCTCACTGCTTTGAGCACTACCAATGTCCACTTTATCTATTTTTATCCAATCCAATTTCTGTACCACATCGTACTTTGCTGTGACATCCTTTTCACTTGTGAGATGCAAAATATTGATTTCATGCCATCTGCTTCCATAAGAATTTCTCCATTTTCTTGGTCCCTAATTGGCCTCACCCTTCCTTAGGCTACCTTTGATTTTTTATATGTCTATGAAAGACTTCTGGGTTCTCCTTGTATGTTACCCCAAACCCCCCAGTTATTTTCATACATGTTCTTTTCTCAACGCATTAAGTTGTTCGGTTCTCCTCTGTACATTCTGTATTCAGCATAGGTCTCAACTGAATTATAAACCTAATATTAAACTTTCTTCCCTGTTTCATTTGTCATTCTAAGAGCTCTAGTTTTGGATGCCCTTCCTTTCCCCTTGTGGGAATGTTTAATTTCCTGCCAATCTTTGATTCCAAACCATCTGAGCCAGATGCATTTTCAACTCAGTGAAATTTGGTCTCCAGCAGTTGAGCATTTTTACATTAGTTTTTTCTTTATCCTGTTCTGTAACTGCACTAAACCTAATGTAATCACTGTTTCCCAAATGCTCCTTTGCCCCATGTTCTCCAGAGCTGGATCCAGCATTACTTCCTTCCTCTTTTTGGTCTTGAATTAAAAAAAGCTTTTGCACACATTTCAGAAATTTTTTTCCCTTTGCTGTTGATACTGTTATGTCCGAATCTACGTACGATAATGTTCAATACGAATGGTGGAATTGTGTGGAATTCTTAAGTGTGATAAATAACTGGATAATGTTTATTGGTTGATTTTTTTTTTATGCAATCAAAAAAAAACAAATTCTCAATTTTACCTCATGCTTGGAATAAGCATGTTCTTCCATACTTGTGCATTATGTACTCTAAGATCAAATTTATATTCATTGGGGTTTATGAGGATTACTATTTGGTGGTTGTCAAATACTTAGAATGTTTGGCTGCCAAATTGAGTTAGTTTGGTAAAAACATAATTGCCTGCCTTGAAGTTGGCAACAGTGCTACTAAAAGCTTTATATGGCTTTGTAGCTTGACATTATTTTAGAAATGTGCATATTATCACTAAATTATTCACTCCCCTTAAATCAGGTCAATGCAATGCTAGCATTGCTTTAAGTGCCTACATTTTCAGAGTCAAGTATGGACACCGAGTACAGGTATTGCTCCTCGTACCTTTTTTTAGCAGTGTCTATATTTTTACATCAAATTGGAACTATTTTAGTGGGTATATTTGTATTTTTGAGTGTTATAATTTAACTGAGTTTTTTTCTGTAAGTCTCACAAGTAACTGAAAAATACTATCTTAATATTGGAGCTATCCCAGGCAGAGAGCTTTCATTCTAATTCTCTTTTGGTTATCTTCAATATGGCAGCCAAAAGCTTTCTGACAGATTCAGAGGTATGGTCCTGATATTTAATCATTCTGAAAAAGGACTTCATGAACATTAATCATTTGAGTGATGTGACGCTTTTACTGTTTTCTGTGGTGGAAGTTAGTGACATTATGGTGATATGGCCTGAATTCTCTTTGTGCTGGCTGACCTATCTTTCCTCTTTGTTATTGCCTTGTTTCAGGTCTCACCCTTTTTCTCAGTCTTTTAGGTAAGATGAATGTATAGCCTTTTCTGGGGCGTAGGCTCAAATCTGACATGAGCCTTTAGTATTCATAAAATGGTGAATTTTTCTTCACCATCGGCTCTTGCTTTTCTAAATTAACTCGAGTTTGAGGATACAATCACGCAATAACTGTAGCTTTGATCTGAAGTTTTTGTTTGCACAGGTGTTGCAGTTAGTGCAAATTTAGTCTGAGTTTGATTTAGAGCCTGACCCAACTTCAGAATATAGGAACAGGAATAGGCCATTCAGGCCCTCGGCCCTGTTCTGCCTCTCAGTCAGATCATGATCTCTACCTCAGTTGCATGTAACTATCTTTGATCTATTTTATTTGAAACCCTTAACTAACAAAAGATTTCAGTCTCAGCCAGGAAAATTTCAATAGACCCAACATCTTTTTGCTAGGAGATTGTATGGGGTGGGGGTGGGGCACCTCCTTCTGATTTCCATCTGGATTGACCCAGCAGAGGAAATAGTTTCTCTGTATCTACCGTATAGAATCTAAATAATTTTAAATATCTCTCATCACCTCTCAGCCATTTGAACATGAAGGTCCATGTGACAAGTCTGTCCAACCAAGTGCAGAAGACTAAGATTTCCTGGAGGAAATAGTCTCAGTCCACTTTCAGTTAGCAGTTCCAGATTTTACTCCAATGCAAAGTGGTAAACTTGTTGTCAGAATGCATCATTAATTATTTCTCCTTGTAGACACATTACTTGTAATGTCTAATTTGAACTTTGAATAGACATAAAGTTGAGGCCAGATGATCCAAACAGATTTGGGTGTCTAAAGATCAGTTTACTTTGCCGTGCTACTGTTTCCAGGCCTCTGAACACATGTCAAGTTCCCTAAACCATTGGGATTGGGCATGTCATGGGGAATGTAATGAAGGGGAGAAAATTGTCCTTTTTTTTAATATTGGTCATAGTTAATATAGCTTAAAAGACAATGCTATTCCTGTTTTTAAAAGGAAATTAATTTGAAGATTTTATTTAAGAAGCTTCAAAGTATGTATATTAACTTTTTTCTATGAGTTGCAGGTTTTTGTTTGTACAATTTTTGATCTTGCATTTGTAAAATTACTGTTAGGAATGTTTGCTATCATGAGAAAGTGATGCATACTCGCTCAAAGTTTGATAACCTTCCATGCCCACTGGGCAAACATTTCTTTTTATAACTTGGGCTATTTGTTCGTTTCTTAATGCTTCCAAGTAGCAGTTACTCCATACGTCATTCAATAAGCATGCCTGCTATGAGGTAATGTATTACTACATTAATTTGATCTCAGAGCCTTTTTTCCCTTTTCTGTTTAGTTGCTGCATTGCTGATAATACCTATCCCTTTAATTACCCAAAAGTGCGGGTATTTCATTTTGTTACAAGTTTTGTTGGGTATACTTCCAAGCTTAACAGCATTATTCCTCGTGCTTTACCCTAATTATATAGTTTTATGATATATATCAAATGTAGTTATTCAGTTAACTAGTTAGCATATACTTGTTGAATTGTCAACAGTTCTGAGATTTAAATACAGTTGGCTTACACAAACATTTAATTTCTATTTTTGTTTTGATTTCAGAGAATCTCCTACCTTTAAGTCATTTGAAGAAAGTGTTGGAAATCTAAAGGTATGAAATAAAAGCAAATCTGCCAACCACTTTTTGTTTTAGAACTTTGCTTTCTAATTGTAGGGAAAATTAAGTTTGGAGAAATAGGTTCTCATATGCTACAATTTCCAGCATTTTATTCAATGTATTAAAAGCAATTCTTGCCCAAGAAAACTTGCTCCTCATTGCATATTTGTATTTATTTTGATTGCAGTTTTTAATTGAGCATGACACCCCATGACATTCAAACTTTTCAGCTGTGACCAAACATATATTTCTGAGATGAAATATGAAATGAGTTTCTCTATTTTCGGGCTTTATTCTCAACTAAGAACTGATCACTGTCAAGTTGTCTGAGTAGGCTTAAACATTAAGCTTCAATAATGGTCAGAATATCCTCCCTTAAAAACAACATTGCCATGTATTTAGTGACTATATAGATCAAATTCCATTTTCATTGCATAGGAATCCTGGCTTTTTTAACTGTCACTTTCCATCCATTATGGCTGTTAATTTAATGTGATTAAATACTATTTAAAATTTATTTTTTATTTTCCAGGATTTTTAACCAATATTTTAGGGATTTGATTATTCAATTTTTCAGTGGCACTGCTCATCAGTGGATTTCGGTGTACCCTTGTAATGGGACACTCTATAGATTGCAGAAGTGTGCCTACCTGTAATTGTCCAGTGCTGATTTTATATCCAGATGGAGCCCCAGGAAATAATCTGTTAGAGACTTGTATCTGTCCTGATGTAAATAATATTGTACAAACATTTTGTACCTAATATGTTAATAACTTATTTATACCAATTGTTAAATTTGCCATGTATGTTGCACACTCATTATTTGAGTATTGCCATCCTGTCCTGTGTCTAAGAAGCATCTAAGATTTTTTCTATTGAAAGTTACCTATTGTGTAGTGATGTCTACAGTTGCACACGGTTATTGCTTTATCGAGTTTCCTAAGCTATTATCACAATTGTTACAGTGTAGGAGAAGGCCATTCGGCCTATTGTGTCTGCACTGGCTTTCTCAGCATTTAACAGTGCCAATCCCCTGTGTTTTCTCTGTACCCTTGCACATTGTTTCTGTTTAAATAATCATCCAATGTCCTTGAATACCTTGATTGAACCTGCCTCCGCACTTCCAGGCAGTGCATTCCAAACCCTAATTACTTTGTGATTCACCACCCTGCAATGTTATGGAGCTCCAACGCTTTATGGGATGGTCAGTCAGGTAGGGAAGTTGCTCCCTGACTTGCCTCATTCATATCTACAACACGGCTAATGTAACCTGAGAGAAATTTGCTTTGTTCAAACGGTGTGCATTGCATCACCAGAACCCACTTGTTTTAAAAAAAAACAGGAAAATATCCATCTTTGTTATCAATGAAAAAATATTCTCCAGTTCTGCCTTGAAACAGCTTCGGAAGAGATTTGTCTGGAATACTTAAGTGGCTGAGCTGCTACGTCTGAATAGTTGTGTCGACTGGAGATTCTAGCTGTGTCTGAGTTTGAAACTGACTAGCTGAATCTGCGAACTTCTGCTTTGGATAAATTTGAATAAGTTGTAAAGGCAAATACAAGCAGAATTTCTAAATTCATTTAATGGTCGTTTAGATTTTTTTCTCACATTTTGAATGCTACTTTAGCTGGAATGCTTCCCCTGGTTGCAAACCTAGTTCCAGCTGGTGAACATCAAGGAAGGAGATAAAGTAAAGTGCTGAGCTGAGCACTAATTCATCAAATCTTGGTGGCCCAGACTCTAAGGGGGATGCTTAACTTATTTAAGTAAAAATAATGATTGGTACTCATATCAAATTTCTATGGAGGCTAAATGTTAGTATGAGAACAACAATGATTTTCATTCATACTAAATGTCCCTTGATGAAAGAATTAAATTTTTGGTTAAAACAGACTTTACTTCTCCTTCTGAATAATTTTATTTAGGGGCTACTCCGTAGTTCCCATTGCACTTATTGTATGATTGATACATTCTTCCAAATGGATGTTGAAATAATTTTTGTTCCTGGATATGAGTTGTGAATATTTGCTTCATGGAATAGTAACAGTTGAGTTTTTCTGTTTGCAGTTATTTAACAAAAAAGCTTAGCCAGTATTTCTTTGAAGGATAGCAGCGAAATCAGTGGGTGAGTTAACCAAAGGTATACACGTTTGTATTGATTAGATTAATAGTAGCTGAGGCAGTGTATTAACCTGATACTCCAGTATATGCTGCCAGGGAATTTTGTATTCTAAGCAAAGATATGAGAAAGTAGGGAATATATCCATGTTTTTGGCATGAATTTATCAGGTCATGGGGTAGACAGTGTAAGCAATTATGTTTCTGAAAGTGCAATTGAGCAAATTGCCTACATTTGCAAGAAGTCTCAAGTCCCTGAGAATTTTGGCTACCTTTCTGATAATCAAAAATGTCAGCTTGAACCTTGAACAAAATTCTCAGTAATCTGCGTTAACATTGTTACTGTTTGGGCTGATTCCAACTTGGGATTCTGAGTCTCTGATTTAAAAGTTCATTTTCTTTGCTCTCGTCTCTTCTGGCCCCTTGTTCTTTTTTCCCCTTCCAACAACTCTTCAAATCTTTCTTAGCCAAAAGGACTGACTGCAGACCTGCTTCCAAGCTTCTGCTGGTGTAGCTTGACAGCAGATTGCTCGGAAATGCACAAGAACATTGAATGAAAGTCATCAAAGTGAAACATTAATTTTGTTTCTCACTCCACAGATGTGCCTGATCTGAGTGTTTCCAGCATTTTCTGTTACTTTATTTCCATCTGCAATATTTTGCTTTGGTCTCATGGTCTTACCATTGTGGCCTGGTTGAAATCTAAAACCAACTGAGAGAATGTCAGTTGCCATCATGAGTTTTAATTGTTCGGTAGTACAGAACTTATGTAAAAAGATATTTTGTCGAAGCTTTTTGCCTTGTACTCATCAGGACAATTTGCAAGAACACCAAATGTAAAGGGAACAACAATTGATACTGCATGAGAAGAGAGTGCTGATTAGTTGGCGAGCGAGCTCGGATTGGGAGAGGTGTTGCCATGGAGAATGCACCAGTCAATGGTGGCTGACAGTTAACTGTCCAGCGTTGTTTGAAATTTAAACCAGGCAGATTGACTCTGGTTAAGGCATTACTCTGAGGAATGAGTCATCAAATGGCTGTCACTTATTTTGTTTAGCTGAAATGGGCACAATGTGTGTACATGTTCTTTCTGACTGTAAAGAACAGTGCTCTAAAAGGTGTCCAAACTACCTTCGATTACCCTGGAAGGGCAACCTATCAAAAATTTCAGGAACAGGTGAAGCGAGCTGTTTCATGCTACTTACTGTGCAGTAGCAACATGAGTGGTGTTTGCCACTAACAAGATGCTGCCATCAAGCCAACAAAGATGTTCTATCACACAAATTAGTAATGTGGTAAATGAATTTTGGTGCCAGTGTGAGACCATACATCCCAAAGATTGGTGGATCGTATCAAATGGCATGTCCCTTCCGCTGTTCACAGTGGGCAAGGTACAAGACCATGCCCAACCAGCCCGTGCTTGCAAAACTCAAAACAATGTCCAATGTGAGACGTGATTCCGTGATTGGAGAACATTTGCTAAGTAATCCTCAGTGTTCTAAGAATTATGCTAATTTAAGATTGCCAGTCAGGCTTGCAGTGTGGCACATTTGCAAACAGTGGAAGCTACGTATATTAATGCACAGGACTAAAAGCAAAATACTGCGGATACTGGAAATATGAAACAAAAACAGAAAATGCTGGAAAAACTCAGCAAGTCTAGGAGCACCTGTGGATAGAGAAATAGAGTTAATGTTTCGAGTCCTTATGACCCTTCAGAGCAGATGAGACAAAGAATGAAATGAAACTGGGAACAAGGGCAGCTTTGAGATAGGATAAGTTGGTTCTTCTGGAGAGAGAGATAGTGTGTTTAATATAGCAACACATGACACTGAGCGTGGATCTCGGGGTGCGGCGAGAACAGCAGTCCGAGGAATGTTGTATGTCTCGGAGTTACCTGTAATCCTGGGTGGATTCGAAACATGAGAGATGAAACTTCAGTTGGAATCCACGTGGGGTTAAGTCGGAGACAGACAGTCACTGAAGAAGGAAATATGGCTGTGGAAGCAAGCTTTGGTAAACACCTTGTCAAACACAAGGAGGGAAATGGAAAGCAAGAAGCTGAACAGGGCAAAAGAGACAAAACGGAAATCCTGTTGGAGAAAAGAGCAGTACATCTTCAAGGTTAGCATTCCTGGAAGAGAAGTGGCAGTGGATTAAACACTAAGATAAAAGCAAAATACTGCGGATGCTGGAAATCTGAAACAAAAAACAGAAAATGCTGGAAATGCTCGAAGAAGGGTCATATGAACTCGAAACATTAACTTTGTTTCTCCCTCCACAGATGCTGCTAGACCTGAGTTTTTTCAGCATTTTCTTTTTTTTGTTAGTACACAGGTCCTTATTCTTTGCAGACAGAACATACATGTACATTAGTTGTTTCAGCTAAACAAAATAAGTGACAGCCATTCGCTGGTCAAGGCATTGGCTCATTTCTCAGGGCAATCAGTCGAGCTGCCTGGTTTAAATTTCAATCAATGCATGGCGGTTGACTGATAGTCACCATTTGACCAGTGCGTTCTCTGTGGCAATGCCTCTACCAATCAGAGTTCACTTACCAACCAATCAGCATTCTCTTCCCATACAGTATCAATTATTAACAAAAACAGAATTACCTGGAAAAACTTAGCAGGTCTGGCAGCATCAGTGGAGAAGAAAAGAGTTGACGTTTCGAGTCCTCGTGACCCTCCCACAGAACTGAACGAATATAAGGAGGGGTGAAATATAAGCTGGTTTAGGGGGGGAGGTGGGGGGGCGTGTGGAAGGGGGAAGAGTTGGTGTGGTTGTAGGGACAAGCAAGCAGTGATAGGAGCAGATAATCAAAAGATGTCACAGACAAAAGAACACAGAGGTGTTGAAGGAAGTGACATTATCTACGCAAATGTGCTAATTAAGAATGGATGGTAGGGCACTCAAGGTATAGCTCTAGTGGGGGTGGGGTGGAAAGACTAGCGGGGCATAAAAGATTTAAAAATAATGGAAATAGGTGGGAGAAGAAAAATCTATATAAAGCAGACACTTCCTCCTACCTCTCCCTGGACCATGACCCCACCACTGAACATCAAGCCATTGTTTCCAGGACTGTCACTGACCTCACCTCCTCTGGAGATCTTGCTCCCACAGCTTCCAACTTGATAGTCGCCCAACCTCGGATGGCCTGCTTCTACCTCCTACACAAAATCCACAAACACAACTGTCCTGGTAGACCGATCGTGTCAGCCTGCTCCTGCCCCATGGAACTCATTTCTCGTTATCTTGACTCCCTTCTCTCTCCCCTTGTCCAGTCCCTTCCCACCTATATCTATGATTCCTCTGACACCTTACGTCACATCAACAATTTCCAGTTCCCTGGCCCCAACTGCTTCCTCTTCACCATGGACGTCCAATCCCTCTACACCTCCATCCCCCACCAGGACGGTCTGAGGGCCCTTAGCTTCTTCCTCGAACAGAGGCCCGAGCAATCCCCGTCAACCACTACTCTCCACCGTCTGGCTGAACTTGTTCTCACACTGAACAATTTCTCCTTTAACTCCTCTCACTTACTCTAAATAAAAGGTGTGGCTATGGGTACCCGCATGGGCCCCAGCTATGCCTGTCTCTTTATGGGGTATGTGGTACATTCCTTGTTCCACTCCTACTCTGGCCCCCTCCCACAACTCTTTCTCCGGTACATCGATGATTACTTCGGTGCTGCCTCATGCCCTTGTCGGGACTTGGAAAAATTTATTAATTTTGCTTCCAATCTCCACCCCTCCATCATTTTCACATGGTCCATCTCTGACACTTCCCTTCCCTTCCTTGACCTCTGTCTCAATCTCTGGTGATAGACTGTCCACCAATATCCATTACAAGCTTACCGACTCCCACAGCTACCTCAACTACAGCTCCTCACACCCCGCTTCCTGTAAGGACTCCATCCCATTCTCTCAGTTCCTTCGCCTCCGTCGCATCTGTTCTGATGATGCTACCTTCAAAAATAGTTCCTCTGACATGTCCTCCTCCTTCCTTAACCGAGGTTTTCCACCCAAGGTCGTTGACAGGGCCCTCGACCGTGTCCGGCCCATCTCCCGCGCATCCGCCCTCACGCCTTCTCCTCCCTCCCAGAAACATGATAGGGTCCCCCTTGTCTTCACTTATCACCCCACCAGCCTCCGCATTCAAAGGATCATCCTCCGCCATTTCCGCCAACTCCAGCATGATGCCACCACCAAACACTTCTTCCCTTCACCCCCGGCCCCGGCGGCATTCCGTAGGGATCGTTCCCTCCGGGACACCCTGGTCCACTCCTCCATCAGCCCCTATTCCTCAATCCCCACCTATGGCACCTCCCCATGCCCACGCAAAAGATGCAACACCTGCCCCTTCACTTCCTCTCTCCTCACTGTCCAAGGGCCCAAACACTCCTTTCAAGTGAAACAGCATTTCACTTGCATTTCCCCCAACTTAGTCTACTGCATTCGTTGCTCCCAATGCGGTCTCCTCTACGTTGGAGAGACCAAACGTAAACTGGGCGACTGCTTTGCAGAACACCTGCGGTCTGTCCGCAAGAATGACCCAGACCTCCCTGTTGCTTGCCGTTTTAACACTCCACTCTGATCTCTTGCCCACATGTCTGTCCTTGGCTTGCTGCATTGTTCCAGTGAAGCCCAACGCAAACTGGAGGAACAGCACCTCATCTTCCGACTAGGCACTTTACAGTCTTCTGGGCTGAATATTGAACTCAACAACTTTAGATCTTGAACTCCCTCCTCCATCCCCACTCCCTTTCTGTTTCTTCCACCTTTTGTTTTTTCCAATAATTTATATAGATTTTTCTTCTCTCACCTATTTCCATTATTTTCAAATCTTTTATGCCCTGTTAGTCTTTCCACCCCACCCCCACTAGAGCTGTACCTTGAGTGCCCTACCATCCATTCTTAATTAGCACATTCGTTTAGATAATATCACTACTTTCAATACCTGTGTTCTTTTGTCTGTGACATCTTTTGATTATCTGCTCCTACCACTGCTTGCTTGTCCCTACAACCACACCAACACCAAAACCCCCCCCCCCCCCCCCCGCCCCCAAAACCAACTTATATTTCACCCCTCTCCTTATATTCGCTCAGTTCTGTGGAAGGGTCATGAGGACTCGAAACGTCAACTCTTTTCTTCTCCGCCGATGCTGCCAGACCTGCTGGGTTTTTCCAGGTAATTCTGTTTTTGTTTTGGATTTCCAGCATCCGCAGTTTTTTGTTTTTATTTCAGTATCAATTATTGTTCCCTTTACCCTTGGTATTCCTGTGAATTCTCCTGATAAGTGCAAGTTGAGTTTTTTTAGGCTGATGTCCTGTGTCAGTCCAGTCTTTTACATGCCTTTGTTCAAAAACCTGATTTAAGACCAATCCAGAAATGGAACTTATTCTGGTAGTGCAATGCCAAAAGCAGGGCAATTAAATCACATTCAGAGCTGACTACAAAATTAATAATTAGACAGATTCATTCTGCAGATAGTACTTTAAATGCATGTTTTCAGAATTTCTGGAATTATGTGCACCTTGTCAAAATGGTCATTGGTATAATTGTTAGAGATGGAAATAATAACTGAACTTGAATTGATGCATCAATAAATTGCAGTGTTGTTGATCTTTATCATCCCTCCAATTTTTTCTCTCAGGCAGCATTTAAGTGACATCCAGCAAGAAGGTTCCCACCATCAGCTGGATCCTGAATGGCTGCTGCAACACACAAAATGGCCACCAGCCTTCTGTGCAGTGCTGAAGATAGTGGTTATTTGCTTGTATATTGCCATCTGCTGGCCAATTTTTTTCCCCCTTTTTTTTGATGTGTTCTGAATTCTGGAAAAAGCATTGTTGTGTTGCATTGTAGGTTACTGTTAACTTTTTTTTAGATTAAATTAGATCTGTTAACAATTCTGTACTAACACAGGCATCAACAAATTCAGGAGTTCTCACCTGTGGTTTGTCTTTTCCATCCCCACACATTTTTCTCCCCACTGCACCGTTCCCCCACCCCAACCAACACTGGTGAACTATTTGTAGCAGTGAACTGTTGAGTTACACTTATGAATTTATTGCAAGAAATTTGCCTCAATTACCCTAATCCTGTTAGGTTAGAGGGGAAAAGAATCAGCCAGCGTTGTTGAATGCTATCTAGTGACCCCTTCTGTAAGTATTTGCAGATGGAGGGTGAAGATATGATTTTTTTTCTTCTCCACCGATGCTGCCAGACCTGCTGAGTTTTTCCAGGTAATTCTGTTTTTGTTTTGGATATCCAGCATCCGCAGTTTTTTTGTTTTTATCTATGAAGATATGATTGTGTTTCGCTGATCCCCTTAGGTTAGAATAGACCATTAATAGTCTTTCTCCAAGAAAACAATGTCTAAACCATGGCTCACAATCAAGAAGTGGTCCAGTTCTGTCTGGTCTGTGAAACCAAATTAGTATCCTTTGTTGTTGGTCCTTCTGCAGCACTGCTATCTGCTCAGTTTTAAATCTTATGGTAGAAAGGTGCCTCCTTGAGGTCAAATAGCTTTACATTTATACAGCTTGTAGGGATTTAAAGGTACATGTGAGCATGTCTTCTCATTACATGTGGCTGCCAAGGGAATTTTGTAAAAAAAAAAGAAAAATACAGACCAAGGCCAGCATTTGTTTATTATCCTTAATTGCAGTTGAACTGAGTGGCTTGTTAAGTCATTTCAGAGGGCAGAAAGAATCAGCTATGTTCCTGAGAGTCTGCAAACACATGTAGGCCAGACTGGGTAAGGATGGCAGATCTCCTTCCCTAAAGAACGTTCGTGAACCAGATGGGTTTTACAACAATCAATAATCGTTGTCATAGTCACCATTACAAAGACTAGCTTT
Organism: Carcharodon carcharias; assembly: GCF_017639515.1. NCBI lineage: Eukaryota > Metazoa > Chordata > Chondrichthyes > Lamniformes > Lamnidae > Carcharodon > Carcharodon carcharias. The sequence continues at coordinate 36,006,264 of NC_054480.1, read as the reverse complement.
ACATTTCAGGTTTATTAACATTCCAAGTCCTCCCTTGCGTGAACCCTGCCCTTCTCTTTCTCCTCCCCCAACCCCAAACCCTCAATTTAGTTTAAAGCCCTCTCTACATCCCTAGTTATACAATTCCCCAGAACACTTCTCACTGCTGTTCAAGTGAAGACTGTCCCAACATACAGCTCCCTCTTTCCTCCATAGGTGCAAGTGTTCCATAGGTGCAAGTGTTCCATGAATTGAAACCCAGTTCTCCAAAACCAATCTTAGAGCCACGCATTCAACCCTCTGATCTTATTTACCCTATGCCAATGTGCCCATGGCTTGGTTCTGTCTTTTAATTTAGCTCCTAGCCATTCATACTCCTTTAGCAGAACCTCTTGTGTGTCTATGTGGACCATGACAATTGGATCCTTCCCCTCCTATTCCCAAGCTCCTTTCCAGACCTGAGGCAATGTCTTTAACCCTAGCACCAGGCAGACAACGCAGCCTTTGGGACTCTTCTCACTCTTGGCTGCAGTGAACACTATCTATCCCCATAACCTTACTGTCTTCTTCTAGTACTACCATGTTCCTTTTGTCTCCCCCAACTTGAATGGCTGCCTGCATCATGTTGTTGTCAGTTTGCTCATCATTCCTGCGCTCCCTCCTCCACACAAGTTGCAAGAATGTCGAACCTGTTGGACGTGTGCAAGGGCTAAGGCCACTCCATTGTTATCTTTTGGATCCTCAAACCTGCCTCACTTGCAGTGACATCCTCTTGTCCCTGAGCACAGACCAAATTAGAAGCACCTAGCCTAAGAGGTGTGACTGCCTCCTGGAACTAAGTATGCAGGCAACTTTTCTCCTCTGCATCGCAGTGTCCAAAGCTCAGGCTCCAGCTCATCAACTCTGACATGAAGTTTCTTGAGCTGCACTGCTGATGTGGTTGCTGTAGATCACACAGGTGTCCAGTAGTCCTCACATGCTACAGCTGCAACACATCACCCTGCTATCTTTTTTGTGTTATTTAACTAGTTAAATTTCAGGTTTAGAAATATCATTTATTTATTAAGTAGTTTAACTAGTTAAAGCTATAAATTTAATACAGTATTTTTAACAACACCCCCCCCCCCTCCATGCCACTCCAGCTTACCAGATAAACCTACTGCCCCAGTAAATTAATGCCTCTTGACATGTTCTGTTCTGTTTTACTTTTATTCATATACTTCCTGTTATAGTCACCTGATTGAATTATTTAATTTCTCAACGTTCAAGGAGGAAAGAGTTAAAATGCTGTCCAACCAATCGCTTACCTACTCCTCTCTGACGCCACACCTAAGATTATTTTCAAATGTGTACCTCCAACCTGTTTTACCTCCCCACTGGTCTCACTCTGTTCTTGTCCTCGGTGCTCTGTTACTGCTCCTTTATGCTCCCTGCTGGTCTTGCTCTGTTCACGAAATTTAGGAAGATTTTCCAAAGTGCAGAGGGCCAGCAAAATAAATTGTACCTAACCTCCTTCCTAAAAAGTGCACAACTGGTTGCGTTTCTGTCGCTGGATGAAAGAGCTGTATTGAATATTTAATATGTGCTTACTGATTTCCATTTTGTAGAACTCAAACAGCTAGGGACTGTATCAGGGAGGCAATAGTGTAATGGTAATGTCACTGGACTAGTGATCCAGAGACCCAAGCTAATACTCTGGGGGCACTGGTTCAAATCACGCCATGGCAGCTGGTGGAATTTAAATTTAAATCTGGAGTTAAAAGCTAGTCTCAGTAATGGTGACTATGAAACCATTGTCAATTGTCATAAAGGCCCAACTAGTTCACTGATGTGCATTAGGGTAGGAAATTTGAAATAAAAACCAAGTGCTGGAAAAACTCAGCTGGCCTGGCAGCATTTGTAGAGAGAAATGGTTAACATTTTGGGTCCAATATGTCTACTTAAGAAGTAGTAGTTCCGAAGAAGAGTTATATTGGACTCAAAACATTAACTCTGTTTCTCTCACTACAGATGCTGCCAGACCTTCAGAGCTTACTTCATACCTTCAGCATCCCCGATATTTTGCATTGATATCAGGGAAGGAAATCTGCCATCCTTGCCTGGCCTACATGTGACTCCCGTCCCACAGCAATGAAGTTGACCCTTAATTCTCCTGTGAAATGACCTTGCAAGCCAATCGGTTGTATCAAACTGCTACAGAAAAGTCCATAAGGAATGAAGCCAGACAGGCCACCCGGCATTGACCTAGGCATTGGAAACTAGAACGGTGTGCACAGCCTTGTCAACCTGCAAAGTCCTCCTTACTAACCTCTGGGGCTTGTTCCCACAGACTAGCAACAGCTTGACAGTCATACACTCAAAATCATACCTTGGAGTAATTGTCCCAGACTCTTCCATCACCATTCCTGAGTATGTCCTGTCCCACTGGCAGGACAGACCACCAGAGATTATGGCACAGTGGTATACAGCCAGGAGGGACTTGCCCTTGGCATTGACTCCGGATGCCATGAAGTCTTATGGCATCAAGTCAAATTTGAGCAATCCCAGGGCTAGATGGATTGTTTGTAAGGCTGCTGATGGAAGGAAGTCAGGGAGGAGAAAGCAGATCTTCACTAGATACAGGGGAGGTACTGGAGGACCGGAGAAATGCAAACGTTGTTCCATTGTTTAAAAAGGGATCAAAGGAAATGCCAAACAATTATAGGCCAATTAGTCTTACATCGGTGGTGAGCAAATTAGTAGAATCAATCCTGAGAGATAGATAGGATTAAATGTTATGTGGAAAGGCATGGACTAGTCAGGGATGGTCAACATGGATTTGTTAAAGGAAGGTCTTGCCTCTCAAATTTGATTGAATTCTTTGAGGAAGTGACAAGAAGGGTTGATGAAGGTAGTGCTAGTGAAGGATGTTGTGTACATGGATTTTAGCAAGGCATTTGACAAGGTCCCACATGGCAGATTGGTCAGGAAAGTAAAAGCCCATGGGATTCAGGGTAATGTGGCAAACTGGATAAAAGGTTGGCTTTGTAACAGGAAACAAAGGGTAATGGTCGATGGATGCCCTTGCGAATGGAAAGTTGTCTCAAGTGGTGTTCCACAGGGCTCGGTGTTGGGACCCTTACTGTTTGTGTTATATATTAACGATTTGGACGCGAACATGGGGGGCACGATTGGGAAATTTGCAGATGACACAAAGATTGGCCGAGTAGTGGATAGTGTAGAGGATAGCCATAATCTCCAAAACGATATAGTTGGGTTGTGGAGTGGGAGCTAAAGTGGCAGATGGATTTTAACATAGAGAAGTTTGAGGTCAAACAGTTACAGGGATTACAAAATAAATGGGAATATACCAAGAGGGGTAGATGAAGTGAGAGATCTTGGCGTACAAGTACACAGGTCCCTGAAGGCAGCAAAACAAGGTTGTAAAGAAGGCAAATGGAATACTCTCCTTCATTGGCAGAGGTATAGAATATAAAAATAAGGATATAATGTTGGAATTGTATAAAACACTGGTGAGGCCACAACTGGAGTATTGTGTGTAGTTCTGGTCACCACATTGTATGTAATAGGTTGTAATAGCTCTGGAGAGAGTGCAGAGGAAGTTTACAAGAATGTTGCCAGGGTTAGAAAAGTGTAGCTATGAGGAGAGATTGAATAGGTTGGGGTTATTTTCCTTAGAACAAAGAAGGCTGAGAAGTGACTTGATTGAGGTGTACAAAATTGAGGGGAATAGATAGCGTGGACAGGATATAATTGTTTCCCTTGGTGGAGAATTTTAGAACCATGGGACATAGATTCAAGATAAGTGACAGAAGATGTAGGGGGGACATGAGTAAGAACTTTTTTACGCAGAGGGTAGTGGGTGTCTGGAATTCGCTGCCCAAGTTGGTGGTAGAGGCAGAAACTCTAAACTTTTTTAAAAGGTACCTGGATCTTCACCTAAAGTGCTGTAATCTGCAAGGCTATGGGCTGGGTGCAGGAAGGTGGGATTAGAAAAGGCACCTGGGTTCTGTCAGGGCCACTGAGCTCCTGACTTCATTACAGTCTTGATCCAAACGTGGACAAAAAAGCTGAACTCTGTCTGACTATGCCCTTGATATCAAGGCAGCATTTGACAGTGTGGCATCAAGGAGCCCTGGCAAAACTGGAGGCATGAGGACAATTCTCCACTTGTTGGAGCCTCACCTAACACGAAGGAAGATGGTTGTGGTTGGAGTTTAATCATCTCAGTCCCAAGGATTGCTGCAGGATTTCCTCAGAGTAGTGTCCTAGGCCCAACCATCTTCAACTGCTTCATTAATGATCTTCCTTCCATCGTAAGGTCAGAAGTGGGGATGTTCGCTGACTGCACAGTGTTCAGCGCCATTCATGACTCGTCTGTGTCCATATGCAATAAGTCCGAGACAACATTCAGGCTTGGCCTGGTAAGTGCGCAGTAATATTCGCACCATACAATTGCCTGGCAATGACTATATCCAACAAGAGAATCTAACCATCTCCTTGACATTCAATGGCATTGCCATTGCTGAATCCTACACCATCAACATTGACCGGAAACTGAGCTGGAATACTGTGACTACGAGTGCAGATCAGATGCTGGGAAATCTGTGGTGAGTAATTTGCCTCCTGACTTCCCCAAGCCTACCACCTACAAGGTGCAAATCAAGAGTGTGATGGGATACTCTGCACTTGCCTGTATGAGTGCAGCTCCAGCAACACATAAGAGGCTTGCCACCATACAGCACAAAGCATCCCACTTGATTTGGCATCTTAAGCATTCACTCCCTCTGCCACCGCATAATGGCAACACCATATATTATCTACAAGATGCACAGCAGCAACTCACCAAGGCTCCTTCAATCCAAGCGTGACCTCAACACCTCGAAGAACAAGGACAGTAGGTGCATAAGAGTACCACCACCTGCAAGTTCCCCTCCAAGCCACACACCATCCTGACTTGAAACTGTCATCGTTCCTGCACTGTCACTGGGTCAAAATCCTGCAGTGGTTCAAGAAGGCAGCTCACCAACACCTTCTCAAGGGCAACCAGGGATGGGCAATAAATGCTGGCATTGCCAGCAGCGCCCACACGCTGCTTGATTTCAAATTACCAGTTGGGAATAAAAGCCATGATCAAATTTAAAATAAAAGGAACTACTGAACAGTGTAGGAAACTGCATGGGTCAGAAAGGTTACAAAACCTGACTATCAGTTGAAAAAAGACCTGATTAGAGAATGGGGAGAAAATGAATAATTGTTTTTATTAAAAAAAGCTCTTCAAACAAAACAAAAAAACAGTAAAAATTGAATTGAACATAGAAAACAAATTCCCTCTTGAAGTGTGCCTATAGTGTAGTGTATTCTTTACCATGATTTATCTCAATTTCCACATGAAATTCCCTGGGGTAATCCCTGGGGAAGAGAGTGTGTGGAATAGCAAAGATTGGGTAACACAGGGAATAGTCTTTCAACTGTAAATAATATAAAGGAGCTTCAGTATCAAAGACTGTTAATCAATGTGAAAGTCAGAGAGCCACTCATGAAACATGGGGTGGTATTTAATAACAGCGGCAGGGTCCTCGCCTGCCAGCTGAGGGCTGGCAAGAGCCCTATGTTACCACCTTTGGGGGAAGCCTACTGTATTGAGTGCCAGTCAAGCACTTAATTGGCCAACAGCAGGCCTTCCCAGGGATCAAGAACCCTGGGGTCCTGCTACCAGAGAGCTGAGGGCAATGTACCCACCTCCCTCCCAGGATCAGCGAGGGACCCCAGGACATGGGTGAGTCAAGTCTTTTTTTTGCCAAGTGATCATCAGGCTTTGTAACCTCTCTGACCCACCATGGATGCAGGGGAGAGAAGGTTTGGCAGCCAAGGCTGGCTGGGGGGGGCGAGGTGGGTTGGCTCGCAGCAGGTAATTTGACCCCCTTCCTGATGCTGGGTCCCTTTTGAACAAGAATTCCTCATCTCTGGGCTTCCCATGCAGCAACTATTCATGAATGAGGCCCTTAAGTGGGCACTAATTGCCTATTTAAGAGACTCAATTAGCGATGGGGTGGGAAGGTTGTCCGCCAGCCTTCCTGCCTTGAAGTTAATCGGGGCAGAAGTGGGAAGGCTGTGGGATTCCCATCAGGCACCCTCCTGCCTGATTAAATGCCTCCCCACTTCCAAACATGGCACGGGGGAGAGCATTAAATTCCATCCACGGCCATGTGAAGATCAGAGTCTGATGCCAGTGAAATAATGAGAAAATCCAAAGGTAAATAGTTTTCGACCTTGTGTAACATAAACGTTTTTTCAAAGAATGAATCTGCAGAGTATATGCAGAATTTATTGTGCATTACATACACTCTGAATATACTTTCATTAAGTTAACAGTAAAGGATCTTCAGTGCCAACCACTTTTAAAAGCTGGATTGAACAAAACTATCACAGTAGTGTGGGAGAAGGCTCATGTGGAGCATAGATGCTAGCATGGATCTGTTTGGCTGAATGGCTTGTGTTGAACTATAAATACTTTATGAAGGTTGCACATAAGGAGTCCAACAGGATTTTTTTCCTTTAAGTACCAAGTTGTTGTTGATTTTGAATAGTGTGGCCTCATAGAACTAGACACAGCTAGAGAAGGAATCAAGTTTGTGGCTGAGAATCATCAAAATTAGCCTGAGTAGGAAGTGAAACTGGGTCAGGAGATGAGGTAAAACATTGTATAAAAAGACACAATCTAGTTTGATCAATATTAGATCAGAGCTGGTATTAAATGAAAATGAACTAAGGCAGACCATTGGAAGCCCGATGAAAAGAAATAGTCTTGTACCAACTGTCAGTGTTACATGTGCTTTTGGCTTACTATCTCTCAATACAAAATAAAGGCCACTAAACTCTTTTTTAATTGCTTTATCTTGGCTACCTTGTGCAAATGTGTTACATGTTGGAGAAGTGGGGCTTTGGATTTGAGAGATTTTTTGAATTCATCATAATTGTACTGTAAAATTAGAACCTTTTATCTGTTTTCCTTTAATCCAGTAAATTAAAATGCCTATTTGTGGGAGTTGGCTAAGTAAACTGCACAGCATTAATAAGACAGCGAAACCAAGGAAGTGGAATTCTATTGGACCCAGTATAAAGCTACTGCGTTGCTAGGGAAGGAGGGTAACAGTGAAAAGTAGATATGAGCAGAAATAGGATTTGGGATTATTGGAAATGCAGCAAGGGCTGGAGAGTTTCAGCTATGAAGAGAGACTGGATAGGCTAGAGTAGAGAAGGCTGATGGGGTTACCTGATAGAGGTATACACAATTATAAGGGGCATAGATGGGAAGAAACTTTTCCCCTTAGTGGAGGTGTCAATAGCCAGGGGGCATAGATATAGATTTAAGGTAAGGGGCAGGAAGTTTAGAGGGGATTTGAGGAAAAATTTTTTTCACCCAGAGGGTGGTTGGAATCTGTAATACACTGCCGGGGTGGGGGGTGGTGGTAGAGGCAGAAACTCCCACAACATTTAAGAATTACTTAGATGAGCACATGAAATGCTATAACATACAGGGCTACGGGCCAAGTGCTGGAAAATGGGATTAGAACAGATAGGTACTTGATGGTCGGCACGGACACGATGGGCCGAAGGGCCTGTTTCTGTGCTGTATAACTCTGTCTATGTCTAAGGGAAAATACTGATGATGGGGTTTCAGGTGCTAGATGGATCCTGCCTGAAACAATTCCTGATACTATTGTGGAATACAAGGGTAGAAGAAAGAAATTGTTTTATACTCTAGAAACAATGTACAGCATGATAGACCAAGATGCATGTAAATAAGGTGAAGGTGATCAGAAACTGGTGAAGAGCTAAAATGGAAAAAAAAATTCAAGTTGCAGAAATATTAAATACCAAGCTTTAAATATGTTAGGAGATGACACTAAGTTGCACAGGGGGGCAGATTCAAATACTGGGGAAGATGCAAACAAGCTGAAGGAATGTGGTTAGATTGGCAAGATGGGCTGGTGATTAGGACAAAGGCATAATTTTTTTATTCATTCGTGGGATCTGGATGTCACTGTCTAGGCCAGCATTTATTGCCCTCGAGAAGGTGGAGGTGAGGCTGTTGCCTTGAACCGCTGCATGTCATGTGCAGATACATCCACTGTTGTTAGGGAGAGTGTTCCAGGATTTTGAGCTAGGAACAGTGATATAGTTCCTAGTTGACATCAAGTCCATATCGATGATTTGGATGAGGGGACCAAATGTACTATTTCCAAGCTTGCTGACTACATGAAACTTGGTGGGAATGTGAGTGGTGAGGAGGATGTTAGGCTTCAAGGTGATTTAGACAAGTTGAGTGAATGCGCAGATGCAGTATAACATGGATAAGTGTGAAGTTATCCATTTTGGTAAGAAAAATGGAAAGGCAGAGTATTATTTAAATGGTGATAAATTGGGAAAGGTTGATGTACAAAGGGACCTGGGTGTCCTTGTACACCAGTCACTGAAAGCAAGCATGCAGGTGCAGCAAGCAGTTAGGAAGGCAAATAGTACTCCCTTGCATCTGCCCCTGTCCTTCGAGGTGTTAGAAGTCACTGGTTTGGAAGATGTTGTTGATGGAGGCTTGGTGAGCTGCAATGCATCTTATATATGATACACACTGCTGCCACGGTGCATAGGTGGTGGAGAGAGTGAATGTTTAAGGCAAATGGTATGTTGGCCTTCATTGCAAGAGGACTTCAGTACCGGAGCAAGGATGCCTTACTGCAGCTGCACAGGGCCTTGTGAGACCACACCTGGAGTATTGTGTGCAGATTTGGTCTCTTTACCTAAGGATATACTTGCTGTAGAGGGAGTGCAATGTAGGTTCACCAGACTGATTCCTGGGATGGCAGGATTGTCGTATGAGGAGAGATTGGGCTGATTAGGCCTGTATTCACTGGAGTTTAGAGGAATGAGAGGGGATCTCATTGGAACGTATGCAATTCTGACAGGACTGGGCAGACTGGATGCAGGGATGAAGTTTCCTCTGGCTGGAGGGTTGGGGGGAGTGTCTAGAACAAAGGGTCACAGTCTCAGGATATGGGGTAGGCCATTTAGGACTGAGATGAGAAACTTCTTCACTCAGAGTGGTGAACCTGTGGAATTCTCTACCACAGAAGGCTGTGGAGGCCAAGTCACTGAATATGTTTAAGAAGGAAATAGATGGCTAGACTCAAGACATCAAGGGGTATGGCATTGAGACAGAGGTTCAGCTCTGATCATATTGAATGGCAGAGCAGGCTCAAAGGGCCGAATGACCTCCTATTTTTCTATGTTCTTATGTTAAGTCACAGCAGTCTGTGGCTTGGAGGGGATCTTACAGATGGTGGTATTCCCTTGCATCTGCCCTTGCCCTTCGAGATGTCAGAAGTCACTAGTTTGGAAGGTGCTGTTGATGGAGGCTTGTTGAGCTACAATGCATCTTGTATATTATACACACTACTGCCACTGTGCATAGGTGGTGGAGAGAGTGAACGTTTAAGGTGGTGGATGGGTGCCAATCAAGTGGGCACCATTGTCCTGGATGGTGTCAAGCTTCTTGAGTGTTGCTGGTACTGCAATCATCCTGGCAAGTGGAGTGTATGCCATCACACTTCTGACTTGTGCTTTGTAGATGGACAGACTTTGGGGAGTTGATTTACTCGGTATGGAATTCCTAGCCTCTGACCTGCTCTTGTAGCCACAGTATTGATATGGCTAGTCCAGTTCAGTTTCTGGTCATTGTAACCCCCATGGATGTTGATAGTGGGGGATTCAGTGATAATGCCATTGAACGTCAAGGGGGTGATTTAGATTCTCTTTTGTTGGAGATGGTCATTGCCTGGCACTCCTGTGGTGCAAATACTACTTGCCACTTAATCAGCCCAAGCCTGGATGTAGTCCAAGACTTGTTGCATATGGACTTGGACTGCTTCGATATCTGAGGAGTTGTGAATGGTGCTGAACACTGCAATCATGTGCAAACATCCCCACTTCTGACTTTATGATGAACGGAAGGTCATTGAAGCAGCTAAAGATGGTTGGGCCTAGGACACTACCTTGAGGAACTCCTGGGGTGATTCCTGGGACTGAGATGATTGACCTGCAGCAACCACAACCATCTTCCTTTGTGCTAGGTATGATGGGATCAAATGCTTAGTAATATTAAGAGAAATGGGAAGCTGGAAAATAAACTGAACTAGTTTATCTCTTGTGATCACATGAATAGTCGAGACCAATGGCATTTTCAGTTCAAACGGTGTTCGAGGGCAGCGAAATGAAGTTGTACCAAAACAGTGGGAAAAGAAAGGAAAGCAGATTCTAAGGGTAGGAAGGATGACGATTGGCAGGGAGGATCAGAAGGAACTTTGCCAATGTAGGAGCACGGAGTTGAATTTTTACGTTAGTGATCGGGGAGCAGGGAGATAACTTGTGCCTTTGATACCTGGGAGACAGTACAAGTTACATTTTGGAAGGTCGGGTGGGTGGTCGTGGTGTAATTGGGGCTGAGTACTTCCTGCCTGCAAGTGTGAGGAAAGTTTGTGGTAAACTATTTTAGTTTTCTACCTCCTAGGGCAACAGAAAAGAATGGTGTGTTTGCACTGCCAGAGTTTAAACCGTGTTTTGCCTTTTTTTTCTCTGCCAATATCACTGGTTTTGGATTAGTTTAAGGGTGGGAGTAAAGTTTCATTTATAGTGTTGGCATGAGGTAGTTTAGTGCTTTTATGTTTAGTTTTGCTGTGTTGGCAGTTGTCTTTTGAAATTTTGCAGCCAGCTACTGGTGCCTTTTAAGGGTATCAATTTGGCAAATTTCAGTCCAGGTGATTTGTAAGAATGAGTTAATTCACATTAAAAATTACATTTATGTAAAAAATAATTAAATCCTTGTAGTCTTTATCTAAAACAACATGGATGCTGTTTCAAAAATTAAGCTAGTCCACAGTGACACTAGCTGGCAAGAGTATGTAGTTACAATCATTAATTTTGTTAACTTTCAGTTGATCAGAAAGATACTGTTATGTAATATTAGGTGGTGCCCCATTGTTTTCCATGTCATGTAATGTTAACATTTACAACACCATTGACAGGTGCAGTACCTGATGAATATCAGACCATCCACTCTTTTGAATATATAATCAGTGATTCTGAGAGACAATGTAGGATAGGGGAGGGGTTAATTGTGGATGGGTCACTGAAACCAGCGGGCGTGTGATAGGTGAGGAAACTAATTGTTCTTGGAATTTATATCCAAAGGGAGTGGGAGGGTAGGAGTGGGGGAAGAGCCTTGTGGTTCTTTGCAAAATTGTGTAAAACTCAGCTTAATCTGAGTTTAAAGGTTGACGAAAATATGTGACAGTTTAATAGTTCCAAGCTGTTCCTTGGATTTAGCTGTGTGAAGTCTTTTCCTGGAACCTGGCTTAAAAGTCCAATATGAAAAGCCCTTTTGTTGCTAAAGTTTGTATCCTTTTCACTGCACAGAATAGTTGTTATCTGATTTTCTATGTAAAACTTCATCATTTTACTATTTGGGTTTTTATAACAACAACAGAAACTTGCATTTATATGTTACCTTTGTAGAAAAATGCCTACGGCATTTCATCAAGACATAAATATAGTGATGCCAAGCCAAAAAAAGCAGTTATTAGGGATGACTAAAAGTTTGGTCAAAGATGAAGCTTGTAAAGAGGATCTTAAAGTAGATGGAAAATGTCAAAACATAGGAGTTTAGGAAGTGAATTTCAGAGTATAGAACCTAAACAGCTAAAGGTGTAATTGCTGATGGAGCAGAAGGAGGGAAGGATACACCAGAGGCTGGAGTCAGAGATAGAGAGTTCACTGGGGTTGTGAAGCAAATATTGCAATGTCATAGGTGCAGTTAACATGAGGATGAGAATTTTAAATTTGATACATTGGAGAACCAGGAGCTAATGTAGGTCAACAAAGACTGGGATGGTGGAAGAGCAGGACTGGCCTGAGATAGGATGTGAGCAATAGAATTTTGGGTGTGCTGATTTTTAGCAATTGAGTCTGTAGATAGATATGGCTTGAATAAGGATTTTGGTGGCAAGACTAGGGCCAGCTGATGGTACAAAGATGAGGTAAGCTGTCTTTCTCCTGTAGGGTGATGGGAAGGACATGGGGCTAGAAATTCATATGAGCTGGAGGATGCCAAGGTTGTGGACAGAGTTTCAGCCTGAGAGACTGGCCAGGCAGAGTGATTGAAGTTTGTGGCAAACGTATGGAGTTTGCAGCAGGGCCAATGGTAATGGTTTTAGACTTTGATGTTCAGATGTAGAAAATTGAGACTCAAGACTGTATATTAGACCAACATTCTGATGGCACTGAGACAGTGGAAGAGTCAAGAGTTGATGGTGAGGTAGGCCTGGTATCATCAGCGTACGTGTGAAAATCATGAATGTTATTACCAATGGTATGTAGACATGGAAACTCAGTTACACAGCCCAATTTTGTTTTGAAATAATCTTCTGATTTTATTTTTTGTGGTGCAGGGGTTCAGGGATTCAAGTAATTATCTCTTTTTGAAGGATGTACAGACAGCACTTCATGCTTTGCTGGAATTCCTAGGATTTTCTGTTTCTTGAACTTTGTCAACAGAGTGTCCTACACTTGTCCAGATGGCATAATTAGATTTAAAATGTGAGTGAGACTTGGTAAAAAGGAGGTAGCTGGTTAGTCATTAATCATTAATGTTCACAGTGACTAGGCAACAGTTTCTCTGAGTTCTCAGTCTTTGAGATGATCTGTTGATACCTGTGCTGTATCATCTTTGTTTTCATCAAACCGAGATAGCTATTGATGGTGTATTTTTTTTTTTCACAATTAAAATTGTAAGACCAGTGAGTTATGATTGGTCTTTCAAGCTTAATGGGATTCCTGATTGTTTTTGGGAATGAATTTTGTGACTCTGTCCATATTTGTGAAGTCTATAAATCATTGGCCTCGATATCACAAGTAAACGATAATTGAGTCAAATTTGCCATTGGTACTTTCTTGGATACAGTGTCGGTCACTTCCATTTGCTTGTTGAAGCCCCAGGCCAAATTATGGTATAGCAGTACCCTCTTGTGATCTGAACTGGATATTCTTATGTATTTTTGCATGCGTATTGCTTCAGTCTCCAAAAGTAATGCAAGCAAATGCTGGATAAGATGAGGTTTTGTCGGCATCATGGGTAAGATGAGGTTTTGTCGGCATCATGGGTAAGATGAGGTTTTGTCGGCATCATGGGTAAGATGAGGTTTTGTCGGCATCATGGGTAAGATGAGGTTTTGTCGGCATCATGGGTAAGATGAGGTTTTGTCGGCATCATGGAGTTGCTTTATTTCAGAACTTAAGCATATGGAACCACAATTGTGAACAGAGTCACTTATATCAATCAATATAACTTCTTTGTATGAAAACACAAAATAACTGCGCTGTCTTCTCCACATCAATGGATTGCCTTATTTGATTTTAACAGCGTAATTCCTCTGCCTAGGGCAAAACCATTTTCCTGCAGTTTCCAGTTTCTCTCCTGTCAATGCAGAAAAGGCGTTCACTGGCATTGCCATCGCTAGGTCCCCCACTGTTGGTGTCCTGGGGGTTACCATTGACCGGCAGCTGATCTGGACTAGCCATGTGAATGCTCTGGCTGCGGGTCGGTGGGGGCTTTGAGTCCTGTGGCGAGTGACTCACCTGGCTCCCTAGGGCCTGTCTGCCATCTGTGGAGCATAGGTCGGGAGTGTGGCGGAGTACTACCTGCTTGCCTGGATGGGTGCAGCTCCTGCGGTCAGTCAGGTGGTGGGCGGGGCGCAGCCTGCTCGATTGGCAGCACATCCACGGGCTTTTGCCCCTTCTGTCATGGATTTATCAAAGGGAAATCATGTTTGACAAGCCTACTGGAGTTTTCTGAGGATGTAACTGGCAGAATAGATGGGGGTGATGACATGAAGCTTGTTGGGAATGAGTGATGAGGGTGTTAAGAGGCTTCAAGGCACTTTAGACAGGTTGAGTGAGTGGGCAAATACATGGCAGATGCAGTATAATGCGGATAAGTATGAAGTTAGCCACTTTGGTAGGAAAAACAGAATGGCAGCGTATTATTTAAATGGTGATTAGATTGGGAAATATTGATGTACAAATGGACCTGGGTGTCCTTGTACTCTAACCACTGAAAGCAAGCATGCAGGTGTGGCAAGCAGCTAAGAAGGCAAATGGTATGTTGGCTTTCAATCAGAGAGGACTTGAGTATAGGAACAAGGATGTCTTACTGCAGCTGTATGGGGCCTTGTTGACATCACACCGGGCGTATTGTGTGCAGTTTCAGACTCCTTGCCTCAGAAAGGGTATACTTGCCATAGAGGGAGTGCAATGTAAGTTCAACAGACTGATACCTGGGATAGCAGGTTTGTCATTTGAGGAGAGATTGGGTTGACTAGGCCTGTATTCACTAGAGTTCAGAAGGAGAGGGTATCTCATTGAAACATGTGAAATTCTGACGGCGCTGGATGCAGGGATGATGTTTCCTCTGGCTAGGAGGTCTAGAACAAGGGGTCACAGTCTCAGGATACAGGGTAGGCTATTTAGGACTGAGATGAGAAACTTCTTCACTCAGGGTGGTGAACCTTTGGAATTCTCTACCCCAGAGGGCTGTGGAGGCCAAGTCACTGAATATATTTAAGGAAATAGATGCCTCGACTCTAGACATCAAGGGGAATGGAGAGAGAGCAGATGTATGGTGTTGAGTTGGAGGTTCAGCCATGATATTGAATGGCAGAGCAGGCTCGAAGGGCCAAATAACCACTTCCTATTTTCTATGTTTCTAACAGCTTAACCTGGCAATACCCCTGTTGAGTTCAAATGAATAAAACTTTAACAGCAGTAGCAGCTGTGAGCAGTCAATAAAATGTTAAACTACATTTTATCATCTCTAGCAAAGTGCTTTAGACATCCCATCTGAACTGTAGTGTATATCTCCTAGCATTGCCCTCCTGTGAATTTAACTTGGAAGGTTGAATTTAGCTCAATATTACCGCACACTACACTAAATTCCCCCTGTAGCAACCTAGTCATAAACTCCTCCATGACAGAAATAAGACTGTCTTCCCCCTCCTGAAATGGTAAACAGAAAGGTGGGGGTGGTGGTGGGGAGGTGAAGAGAAGAGAGAACACTCTACTGAAAATTCTGTGCACAGTATTGTTCAACACACACAGACACATTGCTGTAAAAATGGAACTTGCGTACCATGACATCACAAAATGACTTTAGTATTCTAAGAAAGGAGTCTGTAATGTAGGATTTAAAGTTAATTTTCTGATGCTCTCATCTGAAATATTTATTAAAACCTCAGTTTAGACTAATTATGCTTTGGTGCTATTGGTAGTGTTTTGCCTGACTGATTTTTGGTTCAAGCGCTGTTCCAAGACATGGAATCTGCACTGACACTCAATATTGAGTGATTGCTGCTTATGGAAGATGCCATTTGCTTTTCAAATGGACATGAAATATCTCATGGTGCTACTTGAAGAGCAAGCCATTTTTCCAGTGTCCTGACTTTCATTTTTCCACAATATGGTTGGGGATGAAGAAAGTCATTCAGCCCATCTACATCCATCCAAAATTATCCTTTTTTAAAAAAAATCTAATTTCAGCACTCAACTGTTTCTGATGAATTCAGTTTTCAGATTCACTGTTGACCACTTTGTGGGGGGGAAAGAAATTCCAGTCATTAGCCCTAAATTCCTTTTACAAGTTTAAGCCACAATCTTATTGAATGGCAGAGCAGGCTCAAGGATGGCCTGCTCCCCATTCATATGTTTGCACATTTCCTTATCCTACTCTTGTATTTTAATTTAAAGTAATATTCCAGATTTACCATTTCTTGTAACTATCTTCTAAAATAGCCTCCAAATGTCTTTCTAGGCTGCAAATACCAAGTTTCTCCTCAGTTTTTCCTCATAATTCAAGACATTTTGACAGGGATTAGCCCCATGTTTTTTTTTAAATCTGCATTATCTCATGGGCTTGAATGTGCCTTACAACTTTGCTGCTAGAAGTTCTATGCAGTACTTGATATGATCCGACTTCCTGTGACTTTTATTTTGTGGTCTAACTGTGTAGTTCAGTGTTCTGTTGGCTTTTGTGACTGCTGCCTAACATTGGTTGGATATGTTGGGCCTCATTTACTCAATATCCTCAGCCAAGATAAAGCAAGAAGACTACTTCAACATTCATGGAGTATGCATTTTTTCTTAATTGTAGTACTTAATGCTTGCAATAAGTTTCATTGTTTTGCCTTGCATATTTTATCCAACTCATTCTGCAATACTTAGGTGCCTCCTGTGGTTCAACTTCTAGTTTGTGAACATTGGGAAATTTGACAACTTAGAGTTTCTGAAATCAACTTATGTAGACTATAAATGATCATGGTCCCAACACCGAGTCCAGAAATATGTTGTCTTGACATAACCCTTCTGATACTTGTTTTTACCCATCTAAATTTTTTCGACCAGAACCTAATGCTTAACCTGAACGTGTACAACATTGTTTAACTGAACTTTTGGTGTGGAATTTTAATAATAACAGCATTGTAAGGCTTTCCACAGTCCACTTAGATTGGTGATTCAGAGCTTTGGAAGAGGTTGCCAGGCAACATCTTCCCCTTAGAAATCCATACTGCCTAGTAGGTTTTTTGGAAAAGAAAATTCCATAATTTTACACAATTAATGGGACCCTAGTATGTTCTGCCCACTTTTCAAATATGGGCACCAGGCACCCCAATTAAATTGCTGGTACTGCCCCAGTATCCAAAAACACTCACATAATGATGCTGCTACCCCAGGAATCTCTGCCTTCTTTCCTTTATCTCGCACTTATCACTTTGTGATTAATGTTGGCTGTTTCTGAGAATTTGCTTGTTTTGAGCCTTTTAAGGCTGTTCAGAATTTTCATACAGTTGAGATGAAAGTTAATGAATTTATCTCTGGCTGCAGAGAGGGCATGTTGCTGATGACTTCCCTTGTGACTAATTGGAGAAGATAATTAGACACTGTATTTCGTTACTGAAAGTTCATTTGTTTCAAGCTTATTTTTTGTTTTAGGATTTTCGATTTCTTCTGATAGTGACCTGTTTTATTGGATCCTCCCTGATCATTCCTTTTCATGTGTTCCTGCAGTCTCTTATATTTATCCCAGTGAACCATTTTCCTTTGCCTTTCCCTGCAGGATTCAAAGAAATTGCTTTTCTTTATTTTCCTTCAGGTTTATTAAATAATTTAGTGAAATTTGTTTACTCTGAGCTTGTAGGATAAACACATTCCAAATGCCTTCATGTTCAGAATTATTCCTTTTTAAAATGTTCCATTTGTCCTTTAAAGATTAATTGGCCTTTCATTTAATTTGTTTGTGGGATCTTATGGTGTTCACCCACATTACAGTATTATGTTCCACGGAATAATTGGTTGTGAAACACTAGAGGAATTGCATAAATGCAAGTCTGTAATTTGTTTATCACTTTTTTCAAGGTGCTTATTTAAAAATATTAGCGCACATTCTATCTGAGAGTGTAATAGCACTACCTGTATTTTCTAACATTGCATTTTTTTTTCAGGCTAAGGTTATCGGAAATGAAAATAACAGCAAAGGTGGCTATCATACTCCTACTGCTTCAAGTCCAAGTGCAGAGGAAAAACTTCCACAGGACAATGCACCTTTCTGAACAAGAGCTGTTCTCTTCATACCTGACTCACTGAATCCCAAATCTACACAAATTGAATTTAGTGCTGTTGCAACCATCACGTTAATGTACATATGGTTATTTGATGCCTATTTGATGAAAAGTACAATACTGCTGATCTCCAGGAAATCTGATAACCATTTTGTAATATGTAAAACTTGAACAAAGATATTGACCTTCAGAATTCTTCTGTCAAATTTGAAAGATCATATTCCCTTTATAAAGTTGTTGTCACTATTTGAAAACTAGCTTTGACTACCTTAAAACCTCAGTTTCAACAAAGTAGCAAGTACTTGGCACACTACTATTAACTCCCATTCATATCATACTAGCCTTACTTTGTGCTTTAATGCCACTTTTATATGTATGGTCCAACTCTGGGATAATAGTGGATAGACTTTCCAGTACTATTTAAGCTTGTATAGGATGATTATGTGCCACAACAGACATCATTTCAAGAGTGTGTATTTGGACAGGGATTACTTCTGCTTATGTTGTACATCCAGCAGCTTTAAATATGTATGGTTAGTACATTTGTTAGTGATTGAAGCAAGCTGAAGTTTCTTTTTAAAAATAAAGCCAAAATACTAGATAGTTACAAGCTATGATTTATATCCAGTGGGCTATAAGGGATATAAATGTGAAATTTTGGTGGGTTTTAATGGAATGAATCACAACGTAGGTTTTAGTTTAGAATATTTTGATGCATTATGGGTAATATCTGACCGTTTCTATTTTCAAACAAAAGGTGGGGGTTGTTCTGTTCCATGTATGCCAGGATATAATTGTACATTTCCCTTTCTATCACTAGAATGCTCACAATAAAACGTTGGCTATTAAAGCATTCCAAAAGAATGTGTTTTTTTTTTCCCCTGATTGACCTAGAAGTCATATCCCTTTCTTTCTTCACCTGCCCTCCCCACTTCCCCCTCTTTGTAACTTAATTTTCTGAGAGTGGACAATACTTCCAAAATATTCAAATCTAATTTTTCTCTTACAATTTTCACTGGCAACTAGATGCCTGAACTGGATATTGTACATTTTTGAGTATCTGGTGGGTTGGGGGCTGGGGGTGGGACAGCCCTGGCACATTTGATGGGCTGAATGACCTGTTTTCAAGCTGTAACATATGACTCTGCTTATGTATACACAATGGCAGTCCAGGTACACAGTATAACTGGCTGGTCTCTATTATTGAGTTACAGAATTTACTGATGCTGTATAACTGGGTGTTTAAGCACCTAATATGTAATTTGTATTTGCTCTCCGCTGTTTTTTCATCCTACAAAAGAAAATTAAAAGAAAGCAACAGAACCATAAAGTGGTATAACAAATAATTTAACTGAAGTGTCATCAGTTGTGAATTTTATTTTTTTCGTGTTAAAATTGTTAATGTTTTGAGTGCTGCACCAATGTAACTTTAGAAAAGACTAAACCAAGGAAACATAAAAATTGGGCCACTGGGAAAAGCTTTCTCTAAACTCCCTTCCCTGTCCTTGACCTGAACTTAATCCAAGGTGGCTGCTGGGCAGTCAGCTCCTCACTATGCACATCAACCTGTGGCCATCTGTTGCTCTTTCTCCCCCTTAATCCGCTTCTGTTTTAAATTCCCCTGATCTAACAGTGGGTGCATTTTAGCCCAAACTTCAAGTCATTTAAATGGCCTGTTAGTTCAAGTCCTTTTCCCTGACTTTGATCTAATAAAGATTTGGAAAAGTCTTGTACATGGATTTTCTCTCAAATTCGGCTTCTAACTTCTGGACACCAAGACCGTGTTTTTGTGCTGGACTATGTAGGAATAAATCTTCCAAGACTCTGCTCCCCTTTGATCTGAGAGTTGTGGAACAGATGGAAAATCTATGTCTTGCTTCAAACTTGGCTTCATTATGCTGGACTTCTCGACATCATGAAGGTTCTTGTGCTTTGGACTACACTGTCTATACTGTAAGACCCAAGTTTGTTTCTGATCTCTTTCACAATATTTAAGTAACTTTGTGTTTCCTTTCCCCACTGCTGTGAGTGAAACTTCAGGCTCTTGTTGAGCCTGTGACTGGCTAATGATTATCCTGTTTTTCCTGCCCCTGGTGAGAAACTCACCATGGTCTTGCACCTTCCTATCTCTCATCTCCAGCTCCACAACCCTCCCAAGATATCTGTGCTCATCTAATTTTGGCCTCTGAGCTTACTCAGTTTTAACCACTCCACCTGTGGCTGTTCCTTCAACTGCCTAGGCCCTTAGCTCTAAATGACCTTCCTACACTGTTATGCCTCTATACCTCACTTTTCTCTGACACTCTTAAAATCTATCCCTTTGACCAAGTTTTTGGTCATTTGACCTAATAGCCTTATGTGGTTCGATGACAAATTTTGATGATGTTCCTGTGAAATTCTTTGATGGTTTCAATGACATAAATGCGCATTGTCATAACTATATCATAAATTTTTGAGATTTTAAACATTAAGTTTAGTTGTCCAAGGGAATTTGTAAATTTGGTGGGCAGCACTGATAGCATTCTGAAGTTAGAATTAATATTTGTACAGAAGAAAGGAACGCTTCCAAGGTATTAGTTGCATTGATCAGAAAACCCATTTGGCCAATGGAAGCTCACCAATCTTTTTGCATTAACTCAATATGCAACCTAATTGCATTTTAAATAACCCTGATTTTGCCTCTCGCTTTGCTCAGTAGCTTATTCCAGCAATTTCTAATTCTGATGATTTTCCTGATGTAGGTTCTCTAACTTTTCACTCATTGATCGTAAAATGGTGTAATATCTTTAAGCAAGTCATTGTCATGGCCACGTAAAAGGCAGTTCCTTAAAAGTTGTCCATGAGTTAAGAATTTGTGTATGTTTATGCAGCTCCCTTTTAATTTACGAATGGGGTTGAAACTTGAGATTAATAGTGATGATGGCTTCTGCAATTGACCAATTGGTGTTTGCCCCTCTCTGGTGGATTCAGCAGGCTTTTGGGAGAGAGAGAGAGAGGTTTCCTATTTCCTTCTAATTCTGTGGTGATGGCACTTACAGGTTACCTGGACTTTTTTGGCAGAAACAGTTGATTTCTTAAAAATACCTTTCTGCGTGTCCCCCCTTGGCCAAGAACCCTTTCTGAAGTTGTTTCTCAGAATTCTTCCTGGGGTTTTGGGTGCACAGGCTGTTTACAGCCTGTCTTTATGCAGTTGAAAAACTTAAAATGGCTACTATCATGTGACCTGGGCAAAATGCAAAGTTATATTCCAAATAAGGCAAATGATAATCCCATTCAGCAATCCCAAAGTTCCCTTGTTTGCTGCAGTGTCCAAAAGAGGTCAAGGTTTGCACACCTTCAGGGAAAGCCATTTTCTGTTTGAGGATTCATTAAATTTCAAAAGTCTTTTCATAGGATGGTTACAGCACAGATCAAGGCCATTTGTCCTGTCGTCCATGCCAGCTCTCTGCAAGACCAACTCAGCTCATCCCACTCCCCTGTCCTTTCCCTGCAATATTTTTCTTTTTGGCTACTTATCCAATTACCTTTTGAAAGCTACTATTGAATCTGTCTCCACGCAGTACATAAAAGATTCTAATCACAGAAAAAGTTCTTCCTTATATAGCCTTTTTGCCAATCATAAATCTTTGGTTCTCGACCCTTCTGCCAGCGGGAACAGTTTCTCTCTAGCTAATCTGTCTAGGCCCCTCTCACCTTCTATAAGAAAAACACCCTAGCTTCTCCAATCTATGACCCTCATCCCAGAAACCATTTTTGTAAATCTTTTCTGCACCCTCTTTAAAGTCTTCACGTACTTTTTGTAAAGTGTGTTACCCAGGATTGGACAAAATACTCCAGTTGAGGCCAAGCCATCATTTTATAAAGGTGGTTCATAATTTTCTTTTGCACTTAATGCCTTTAAAAAGCCCGGAACCTCTTTGCCTTTCAACCACTTTCTGAACCTGCCCTGCCACTTTCAATGATTTGTACAGGTATACCCCCAGGCCCTTCTGCTGCTTGCACCTTTTCTAGAATTGTATCCTTTATCTTGTATTGCCTCATTTTATTCTTCCTACAAAATGCATCACTTCACACATCTCTGCATTCAGTTTCACCTGCCATGTTTCCATCCATTCCACCAGCCTGTCTACATCCTCTTGAAGCCTATCAATATCTTTTCCACAGGTCACAATACTTCCAAATTTTGTGTCCAGTGCAAATTTTCAAATTGTGCCCATACATATATACAAAGGTTTGATGTATATAGCAAGAAAAGCAGTGGTCCTCGTACTGACCTCTGGGAATCCCACAGGCTATCTCCTCCTAGTCTGAAAAACAACCATTCACCACACTCTGTTTCCTGCCACTTAACCAACTTCTTATCCATGCTGCCACTATTTCTTTTGTTCCATGGCTTCAACTTTGCTGGAAAATATTATTTGGCTGTTTATCTAATGTCTTTTGTAAGTCTATATACAACACATTAACCTCATTATCCTCATCAGTCCTCTGTTATGTCATCAAAAAACTCGATCAATTTAGTTGGACAGAATTTGCATTAACAAACCTGCATTGGGCTTTCCTTAATTAATTCACACTTGTCCAAGTGATTGCTAATTTTGTTTCAGAGCATCATTTCTAAAAGCTTTCCCAGCACCAAGGTTAAACTGACTGGCCTGCAGTTGGTGTGTTTGTCCTAGAACCAGTTTTTGAACAAGGGTGTAACATTTGCAATTCTCCAGTCCCTTAAGACTATCCATGTACCTAAGGAGGATAGGAAGTATCTCCCCAATTTCCATCTTTAATTCCCTCTATTTCTTTCATAATTCTTTCACCTTTGAATGCATTACATCCAGTACTAGTGATATATCAACTGTTAAGTGCAGCTAGCCTTCCTAATACCTTCTCTTTATCAAAATGTAGCCCATCCAGCATCTCAGCTCCCTTCATTGATTTTGGCAGCATCATCTTCCTTGTTGAAGACAGGTGCAAAGTTTTTGTTTAATACCTCAGCCGTACCCTCTCTTACCATGCATCGATTCCCTTTGAAGTCTTTAACTGGTCCCACCCCTTTTTACCACCTTTTACTATTTAGGTTCTTTTAGGAGATATTTGGATTCACTTATGTTAGCTGCTCGTCTCTTCTCGTACTACCTCTCTGCCTCTTGTTTCCTTTTCGCTGCCCCTCTGATCTTCCCATATTCAGCCAGTTTTTATTTGAACTATCAACCTGATGTCTGTCCTATGCACCCTGTTTACTGCTTCATCGTACTCTATTTCTTTCATTATCCCGGGCCCTCTGGCTTTGGTTGCCTTACCTGTCCCTTTCATGGGAATGTAGCTTGATTGCACCTGAACCCTCCTCTTTAAAGGCAGCTTATTGTTCTGTCACAATTTTCCCTGCGACCATTTGATTCCAAGTTGAAATGAAAACATTAACTCCATTTCTCTCCACAGTTGCTGCCTGACCTGCTGAGTACTTCCAGCAGTTAAAGTTTCAGGTCAATGACCCTTCATTAGAGTTCTACAGAGGAGTGCAGATAGCTTAAGTGAGTGGGCAAAAAAATGCCAGATGGAGTATAACATGGGAAAATGTGAAGTTGTCCACTTTGGCAGAAAGAATAGAAAAGCAGGACATTAGTTAAATGGCGAGAGACTGCAAAATGCTACAGTTGAGAGGGATCTGGGTGTCCTTGTAAATGAATCCCAATAAGTTATACTCATGAGAGTTCAGAAGAATGAAAGTTGATCTTTTTGAAACGTAGTTTTTGAAGGAGGCTTAACAGAGTAGATATTTAGAGAATATTTCCCCCTGTGGGATATTCTAGAACTGGCGACCATTTAAAAATAAGAGGTCTCCAATTTAAGACTGGGATGAAGAATTTCTTCTCTAGCTCGTTAGATTTTGGAATTCTCCTCAAATCTGTGGAGGCTGGGTCATTTTATATGTTCAAGACTGAATTGGATTTTTTGGTCTACAAGGGATTCAAGGATTATGGGGGGGACAGGCAGGAAATTAAGCTAAGGCCACAATTTAATCCACCACAATCTTATTGCATGGTGGAGCTAGCTTGATGGGCTGAGTGGCTTACTCCTTGTATTTTTTTTATAATCCTATTTATTTCAGGTTTCTAGCATTTTGCTTTTGCTTTGTTTCCAACTTACATGGAACAGATCTGTTCTCACCACTCTGAAATTAACTCTCTTCCAATTAAGTGTTTTCATTCTAGAATACTCATTATCCTCTTCTATGGCTAACCTAAATCTTAAAATATCATGATCACTGTTCCATAAATGTTTCTCCACTGACAGTTGATCTGTTTGATGAACTACATTCTCCAGAACCAGATCCCAGCAATGCCTCCTTTCCCATTGGGCTAGAAACATATTGATCAAGAAAATTCTCCTGAATACATTTCAGAAACACTTCTTGGTCTCTGCCTTTTACACTATTAATTTCCTAGTCAATATTAGGATAACTAAGATCCCCATTATCATTACTCTATAGTTTTGCACTTCTGTATTTCCCTGCAAACCTGCTCCTCTATAACTTTCTCACTAACTGGTAGCCTATAGCATACACCCAATGGTCTAACAGCACCTCTTTTTTAAACTCCAACCAAATAGGTTCATCCTTGACCCTTTCAGAACATCCTCTCCAACACTAATATTCTCCTTAATTAATACTGTCATCCCTCCTCTTTACTTTCCTTAAATTTCCTGAACACCTTGTACCCAGGAACATTTAGTACTAAATCCTGCCTGTTTTTGAACCAGGTCTCTGTTTTCAGCACATCTTATTCCCATGTGGCTATTAGTGCCTGAATGCACTGTAAATCTAATTTAGACCTTACTGCATTCCCTATTAGTATGGCCCTGCCTAATACCTTACTATTTCACTTAGTGTTATCCGTCTCTTCAATCTTCTGTGCATCTTCTCTCTAATGCTACATCTTGGTTACCATCTCCCTGCCAAATTATTTTAAACCCTCCCCAACAACACTAGCTGATGGATAAATCCTAATTCAAAACACTTAAGATCTGATCATATGAACAACTTTGAGATGTAAACAAATTTATAGCAACATGGATTTAAAATCGTATATGTGGCCCCTGAAAAGAAGTTTGAACATTCCTCATATAGCTAGTGACTATGTGTGTTTGAGCTAAAATTAACACTGGTTGTCAACAATATTAAACTGAAAAATAGTCAAGCGTTTAATGCACTCAACAGATTCCTCCCCCTGTTAGTATTTATTTTCAGTTGGTTTATGCCTTCATTAAAATGGTGACTGGAGGAATTTATTACAAACATGTTAAGCATCTATATAATAAAATCACCTACAGTAATTTCCAATCATTATCAAATATTTTAATTTTAACTCTTCCATCAACTGAGAGCTTATGCTCAGCACAGTGACAATAAAGACAAAAATAAAATGCTGTGGTTGCCTGAAACCTGAAATTAAAAATAACAGGAAAGACAGCAGCTGTGGAGAAGGAAACAGAAGTAACAGGCTTAGTTTTCATTCTGCAATCTGGACCTCAACATCAGGTGAATTTCCAGGTTCTAACCCTGCGTTGTGTCGGCATCTGACATAATTTTTAACAGGCTGATTGCTCATTGGTCAGGGTGTGCACTTGCTGTCCAATTAAGGACAGCAGCAGTCTCCCACAACTGAAGGGCCAATAGGAGGCTCTCCAGCACTGAAAGATTGGCAGCCCCACAATCAGGTGAGAATTGCTGATGTGGATCGCAGGAAAATTGAAGTGACCTCTGAAGAGTTTTTATTATTCTTAAATTCAAAAAAGCACACTTGGCAGGCTGTCATTGTGCAGCGGCAACTCCTCCACTGGATAGCCAATGGCTGCAGCTGTGGTGTTTGGCTATGGCAGGGTGTGGTTTTTTTATCTGCCACCCTTGCTCGTGTTTCAACCTCAGTGGTGTGGACCTTTAATTGACCTAATGGGTTACCTGCCACTTGCGAGCTAGTATCCACCAGCCCTCTGATCCTGCCTGACAGGCCCAGAGACTGGACTATGGCAGGAGACTGGCATGCCAGCTGGTAGTAGAAAATTGTGGGTCCACCCAGCTCCAGTCCCACTACCTCAGGCAAAAATTCTGCCCAACATTTCAGGTTGATGACCTTTCATGAGAACTGAGTGAAGTTAGAGATTAAACTGTTCATAAACAAGTACAAGGGCAGATAAAAGGTGAGAAGGAGCAGAGGAAAGAACAAAAGGGAAGGTCTGACAGGATAGAAGGCAGGAGAGATTCAGTGACACTCTGGATGATGGTGCAAGGCAAAAGGAGGTAGTAATGGGACAAGTAAAGAATCAAAACATAGATCTAGAGAATAATTTAAACATCATACTTAGATATAAAATTGCTCTATTCACCATAAAAGAAACAATTGCACAGTAAGCACTACTGACACATTGGGAGAGCTCTGTTGTTAGGAGTCACTGACTGCACAGCTAAACTTAAAGATTCAAGTAATTTGAATTTTCCATTTGAGTACTTGGAACAAGTGCTACATCCCTTTTAAGAAAACAGCAGTACTTGCTAAGTATTCATGTTATAAATAGCTGCCTTAGTTTCCTCATTGGTTTTTAACATTTCTGGTTTCTCTATCTTTGTCATGCTAGTTCTGAGGCTATCAATTCACCTTGAATTTTGAGGGTACAGAATTTAAAGCCAAACTTATACATGTAATTAAAAAATAGCCAAATGGACACTAAGCAAAAGATTATATGTCAAGTGTTCAGCTTTTCTACAGTGCAGCGTTAGCTCATTCCCTCAATGTGTTGTTGCCATGTCAGCTCTATTGTCTATGTATGACTGGCAGCCAGAATCACTTTCCTCTCACAGCAGGTACCCCAGGTTTTACAAAGTGGTCCTATCTAGAAAATCCATCTTAGAACCTCTTGGTTGTTAAAAAATACAAATAAATTAGGATAATAAAATAATAGCCTTGGAAAAATATAATGTATTAAAAAGGATGAAGTAAATGTACTGCCTTAGTTACTGAGGAAGAGTATTCTCACCCTATAGAAAAACACAGACTTGGCAGAGTTGAACTCTCTTTCCTATCAAGCAGGCAGGCCATCATCCTCCCCAAATAAATGCCACAGATTGAATTATGCCAGAATGGGAAGGAGGAGAGTGAAAAGGCTTATGATTCACATTCAATCTAATCAGCAGAAGAGAAATTCCTGGGATATGCTTATTTAGTTAAATATTTAATACTTAAAACACCTAAAGCCCAGAGGTAAGTGATTTACAACTCCTCAGGCTATGAAATTGCTTCTATTCTAGACTATCCCCATCAGTTTAGAATACACAATAAATCAAATTGGTGTCTCATCATGTCTGATACAGCTGATAGAACCTACAAAATCCTTTTCCAGCAAATGTGTTTTGGCAAGGTGGCTCCTGTTATTGTGCAACTGTTGAAGCATTCACTTTACATCAGCACATAATTTGGACCAGTGCTACCCATTAGTTTTAGTTTATTTATCATCCTTCATTTAACCGTTCTTCATACGTTAAGAGCGGTTGCTAAATTTTAGATACACAGTAAGACATCTTTGTTGAATTACGAAGAAAACAATGAATCCAACCACCCAGAGGGTGGTATTTAATGCAGGCAACGGGGTTCTTGCCTGCCGGCTGGAGAGGCAGTGAGAGCACTGTCCCGCTTCCTTTGCAAAGGCCCACTGGTATTGAGTACCTCTAAGTCACCAGCAGCAGCCCTTCCCCAAGATCAAGGACCCTGGGAGTGGAAATCCTGTGTCCCCCTGCCCCCCACCCAACCAACCTGTAAGTGACCAATCAGATGCTGGCTGCTGCCAATTGTGGGCAGCGCCACTGGGGGACTGGTGATAGCTGCCAGTAATGCACCCACTAGCTGAGGATTGCCAAGGGACCAAGGCCATAGGTATGACGGCGAGATGGAGGTTGCACAGTGAGGGTCAGTGGGGAGGGGGCTGGCTCCTGGCATAGACCCCAACCCAACAACCCCCCCCAACCCATAATGGATGCTTTTGAATGAGGGATCCCCGCTGGGAGCCCACCAGCAGCCCCAATAGGATTTGCGTGGTGATTGCCTTGCCCACTGGCAAAATGAGGCCTTTAAGTGGGCATCAATTGCCCACTTAACAGCCTAAATTGGCAGCAGGGTGACAAGGCCGTACATGAAATTTCCCACCCTAGACTTAAATGCCTCACCTCAAAGCTTGCCTCAGGGGAGGGTGTTTACTATCACAAAAGATTAAAGGAGGTACTGATGAGGAAGGCTTCATCTGGCTCATCCTTCTTATGATTCCCCCATTGCAGCATCCATTGCCTCTTGAATGACTCCACAGAGTTTTGTCTTTGCAAACCTAAGCAGAAGACCATATCAGTTATGATCACTCTTTAGAGAAGTGCTTCCTGTTCACTAATCCTGAATTTGCCTTTTACTGGTTTGTATCTTTTTAAACCTTTTCCTATAGTCATGGTATATGATACAATGGCTTTACCTTTTCTATCTTCCTTGTTATCTTAAAGTAATTAGGTCTAGCTAAAGATCTAGCACAAGCACATGCATGATGGACCAAATAGCTTCTCCCTGTTTTATCATTTTTATGATTTTACAGTTTTTAATACCTTGAACAACATCCCATCAGCTCATTTTCAAATGCTGGTCATGAAAATAATGATTTTAAATTGCCAATAGACATCATTTTTCATTTCCACAAAATGCTAGGGACACAACTGAAGACATAGTTCAGCAGGAAAAACTTTGAGGTAGGATAGAGTTAAATCCCATTTGTTTGATATTTGGGAGTTCTTAAGAAAGTAGGACTGTTTCACTTGTCTGAAGAATACTTATAATTTGGTAAGCAAATGGAGTCCAATCTGATTATTTGAAAAGATTTCACTATTATTATTTCTTATGACAGCACTGATGTACAAGTCTTTATTAATTCCTTCGGGCAAAGGTCCTGAAGGAGAAACTGGATCAGATAAATTTCTGACTGAAGTACCTTAATGACAGAGATACTATCAACTATTCAAAAGAGCCCTTGAGTTGCCAAACCTGGGAAAACTGTAGTATTAATAATAATTTGGTCATTCTTGATTAAGAGACTTCTTGACAATGTGGGAACTTGTGAGGATAATAAAATATCTCCTCTGCAAAATGGCTGTCAAATTTATTGGAGTTCGGGATTATAACTAAAAAGTTCAGAGTTAATAAGGCAAAAAAGTTAAAAGTGAAACATATCATAGTAAACATACCAAAGGCTATATTGTTTTGAAAGATGGCTCAAAGTTGGGTTAAAAGTAAACGTATTCCAGTCTTGATGATGGAATAGATCAAGTTTTTGTTTTTCTGATGTTGAGATAGGAGGGAGGCAGATTTATCCCAGTTTTACAGACTAGGAAGAAGTGACTCAAACAAGAAAGAGACAAGGATGATTAATGAGAAGACTGAGTAAGAGAAACAGACCAGTTAATAAACAGATATAATTCCATGGAGGGGAAGAAGCTCAGAGAATTGGAAAACCCAATTTCAGCAAGAAATTTAGCAGCTGTAATAAGTTAACTCTATACATGAATTTTCAAAGTTTTAGATTGATAAAGTAATATAAATTGATACCAAGGCTAGAAGGATTAAATTATAAACACAGGTTGCATAGATTAGGTTTGTATTTCCTCAAGTATAGAAGATTAAGGATTCTGATCCAAATAAATATTTAGTCACATAAACAACAAAGGAAACATTAAAAGTGTAATAAACCATTAAACTTAACTGTAAAATTAGTCATTGAATATTAGAAATCTCTGCAGGATGTTTTCCTCATAAAGGCACATCAACCTCTTGGACCTTGGGTTTGATTACTGAAGCTGAGCAGTACGTCAAATTATCTACTTATTGACAAAATAGGCAAGAACTGATATTTCAGTATATTCCTTCAAGAATAGCATTCTACCTGATAACAGACAAACAAAAAAACATAATTTGCATTTATTTAATGTCTTTCATATTCTCAAGCTGTCACAAAATGCTTCAGAGTCAATAAAAGATAGTCACTTTGTAATGTTGACAAATACAGCAGCCAAATTGCACATAACAATGTGCCACAGATAGCAATGAGATAAATGACAAGATAATCTGTTTTTGGTGGTGTTGGTTGAGCAATAAATGTTTACCAGTCATTGGAAGAATTCTGCTCTTCTTTGAAAAGTACCGTGGGGTCATTTGCATCCTTCCGACAAGTCAATTAGGCCCAAACTTGGGAATTCCAAGGCCTCAAACATCTGAATTTTTAAGGAAATTCTTGAATCATTTTGTTTTATAGAATGTCTCTTCCTTGATAAATTGGCTTCCTTGGCTTTGATTCTAAATCATTCAATGTTCTTCATGACAGAAAAGTTAACAAAGTGCATTTGAGGCAAGAAAGATGAAAAATTAGGAACTAGCCTGCCTGTTTAACATCTGTATTTCACAATTGTTACATCTAAGAAATTTGGAAACATGACTTTTTTCCTGAAATGTGGATAAAGTCTGGAATCCTCAGTCATCATCAGTCACTTTAATTTTGTGCATCTCTTGAAGACCTATATTTGTGAGCTTGTTCCAGTACATTGCTAAGCTGGGGCTTATCTGTTTCAGATTCTAATGGATTTAATACTCTACTGCTGGGATAATTTTCTTTTCATTGTTCATGGGATGTGGGCATCACTGGTTAGGCCAGCATTTATTGTCCAATTGCCCTTGAGTCAGAGGACATTTAAGGGTCAACCACTTTGCTGAGGGTCTGGAGTCACATGTAGGCCAGACCAGGTTCGGACTGCAGATTTCCCTCCCTAAAGAGCATTAGTGAGCCAGGTGGGCTTTTATGACAATCAGCAATAGTTTTTATTGAATTCAAATTTCACCATCTGCGGTAGTGGGATTTGAACCCAGATCTCCAGAGCATTACCCTGAGTCTCTGGAATTTTAGTCCAGTAACTATACCACTATGCCACTACCCTTTTAAAGGAGCCAGATGTTTTGATTGTAACTTTGGGAGCTGGCTTATCAATGTCGATCTCCCTAAATCCAATCTATATTCGGCCAATAAAGATGCAGTGAAGAGATTCACTCAACAGAGACAAGGCACTTCCATGCAAGAATTGTAGGATAGTCAGAAAATTATCCAGGGCCATTGTTGAGAATCTGGTAGTAGCTGGGTATAGAGCAACACTGGCAAAGACATTGGAACAGGTCACCAGCTCAATCTTTTATAGCAGGCTAGGGAGCATCTGTGGTGAGAAACAGACTTAAAATTTCAGGTTGATGATGACTCTTCATGAGAACTGATGAAAGGTAATTGACCTGAAATGTTGGCCGGAATTTTCTGGCCTCTCCCGCCAGCAGGATCTTCTGGTCCCACCGAAGTCAATGGCCTTTTGAATGGCTTGCTCCTGCTGCGATGGGGCTGGAAAATGCCATCTGTTAACTCTGTTTATCTCCACAGGTGCTGCATGACTTGCTGAGTAGTTACAGCATTTTCTATTTTATTTCAGATTTCCAGAATCTGCAGTAATTTGCTTTTGTTCAATTTCTTAGTTGATGAATAGTTTTGAAGTGTAGAAAACACAAAAAGAAAATCCATCTGATCAAAATTGGATTTAGATTTTACTAAATCGGTATCATTTGACTGAATTCAAATGAACTTACATTTGGAAAATCATTAAAAGCTCATTTGTAATATTGAATAGGTTAAGCAATAATTTTAATGTAAATATCTAGATTCAATTTATTTACTTGGGGGACAGACATTCCCTGTTTCATTCCTGATGGTAATGCCTTGACCAATCAGAGTTGACCTGCCTGATTTTAATTTGAGCAAAAGCTTGGCAATTAACAGCTTCCTGGTGCATTCTCCATGACAATGCATCTACCAATCAGAGTCCACTTGCCAACCAATTAGCATTATCTTCCCATGGCGTATACATTGTTGTTCCCATCGCTATTGGTAATCTTGCGAACTGTCCTGATGAGTGCAAGACAAAAAGCTTTGACAGTATGTCTCTTTTTTCAGAAACACTCAATTTATTTTTAATCTTCTCCTCACTCTGGTGGTTTAAAATGATGGCAGATATTTTTAGTTGAAGATGTCTACAATTTGTTGACTGAATACAGCAGCAATGGTAACCATGTATATGAAAAACTATGTTTCCAAGTTAAAAGGCAATGATATTTTGTTCTGTTCCAACACATTCTTTTGATTCTGGCCTTTTTTATATTTCCCTTCTCTGCACTTCGTAATCAACTGTGGCCGTGTGCTCTGGAATACTTTTCCTGAATTCCTCTGTGTTACTTACTTACTCTCCTTCAAACCTATCTCTGTGATTTTGCATCTTTAACCCTTCTTTGCCATTGCTCAGTTATTTTTTACCTTGGTGTTAGGTTTGTTTTATTATTTTAATATATTATAAGAACTGATCATTTTGTTGTGCTTCTCTGCTTCACTTGCTGGAGAGGTGTAAAAATGTAAGCAACAATGGCTGCTTACAGTTGAGCATGTATTGCAATACACAATTATATTAGAGGGGGATCAATGTAAGAAGAGATGTTATAAAGTGACACTAACTGTTTCATGCATAGCACTTATATTAATATCCCCCTTATATTAAAGGAGTATCAATGTAAGAAGAGGAGGTGTTATTAAGTGATACTAACTGTTTCATACATAGCACTTAAGTAGGTTAATTATGTTGCAATCTGCATTTAGATTTTGGGGAAATATTTTTTGGCAATGATACTTTGATACAATAGTTGTGATCCAATGGTTGAATGTTATGGCAGAGACTTTATGTTTCTTTTTTTCATGATGTTTGTTGTCTTTGTGTCAGGCAAATCTGATGCACATGTACTTAGTTGTTCCTTGTTGCAAGTTAATTACCCCAGAGGAATTTGTAGAGAACTTGCCAGCTGGAGTTTGGAAGTGATCAGAGAGGGTGAGAATAAGGGAGCAGGGGTTGGTGTTGGTGAAACCTTCAATCAAATCCACAACCTTTGTTCTTTAATTATTTTTTATTAAAATTGAAATGGTGTAGAATATGCCCACACATTTTTTGCATTACATCTTTGAGCTATCATTGCTACTCTGAGGTAAATGGAAAACTTGGCCAATGCTCCCAATGGTAAACCTAATCCATGACTGCAGCAGTGGATTAAGTATTTCTAGAGTAGGTGCCTGGAACTGTTTCAATCATTGTAAGAAGGTCACCCCAGGGTGTTTTGCAAAGAATGCCCTGGAATGTGTTAATGTTTAGAAGGAGTTTTTCAAGCAGAACAGTTAGACCATTGGTGGAAATGGTTAAATTGGTGAATATCTGAAGCTGAAATGCAGAACTATTAAGAGTTGTGGCTTTAGCACATTGTTAAACTAAACAAGATAGATCATCTAGATGATTTCTTTCACAACTTCGAGATGTTCTAAAGTCCTTTGCAGTCAATGAAGTTCTTTTGAAGTAGAGTTGTCAACCTACTGTGGCTACAAGAGCAGGTCAGAGGTTAGGAATCCTGTGGCAAGTAACTCACCTCCTGATTCCCCAAAGCCAGTCCACCATCTACAAAGCACTAAGTCAGGAGTTTAATGGAATACTCTCCAAGTGCCTGCATGAGTGCAGCTCCAACAACACTCAAGAAACTTGTCACCATCCAGGCCAAAGCAGCCCGCTTGATTGGCACCCCTTCCACAAACATTCACTCCTTCCAACACTGATGCACAGTGGTAACTGTATGTACCTTTTACAAGATGCTGTGCAGGAACTCACCAAGGCTTCTTAGGCAGCACCTTCCAAACACACGACCACTATCATCTAGAAGGATAAGTTCAACAGATGCATGGGAACACCACCACCTGGAAGTTCTGCTCCAAGTCACTCACCATCCTGACTTGGAAATATATTGCTGTTCCTTCATTGTCACTGGGTCAAAATCTTGGGACTCCCTGCCCAGCAGCAGTGTGGGTGTACCTACACCACATGGACTGCAGCAGTTCAAGAAGGCGGCTCACCACCACCTTCTCAAGGGCAATTAGGGATGGGCAATAAATGCAGGCTTAGCGAGAAACACTCAGATCCCATGAATGAATAAAAAAACCCTAGAACCATAATTTCAAACAGTTTTATCAGAATTAAGTTACTTTGACATTGGTTTTAATGGAGTATTAATGTCATTGGTTCTTGATGCATGGGTCTCACACATGCTGGTCACAATCCCAAATTAAACTTGTCAGAGGAGGCTCTTTTTTTCCATAGGTCTTTCCAGTTGGCCTTTGAGTGTCCAGCAAATTTACCACAGAGCTGCTATTGTGAAACTATTACAAACCAGCAGTCCCAACATACTAAATCCAGTATAAAAACAGCTGATGCTGATTCTTTACCAATATAATAGGTGTAACTGTGCTGTGTTGATAGCCCCATTCTGATTGAAGATGTGGCAATCAGTCAAGTTAACAATAGCATCAAAAACTTCATTGTCAATCTTTCCTTTATGAGTCATACGCCAACATATTCAACTCCGCTGGGAGGTAGCAGAGGCTGAGTTAAAACAAAGATGAGAGCAGCAGTGAAGGGAACATCTAAAAGCAGTTCAGGTTACAACATCCTTGATATTGACAACTGTAAAGAAGGGTTAATTGTCTAAAAATTAACCTATGCAACTATTTATTAAGTTGTCTCCACAAATTTAAAGTGAATGAATTAGCACAAAAATATTACGACAAAGCTGAATGTATGAAAAATATTTTATTTTGACCTGTTTTTGACTGAAGAGAAAGATTTGCAAGTTTTTAATACCTATTTTGGGACCCTGTTCTAAATTTGGTAAAGTGTGCTCCCAGGACATAAATGCAGGCCAACTTGACCAATTATCCTGAGTCCCTGACCGCAAGCAGCATCCAAAAGCCCAATTCATGCCTAAAGCTCACTAGTTTTATTCTCATTAGGTACAAAGCTCAACTTTCAATGAGCTTTGGGTGGCATACCCTTCAAGATGCCAATTTCACACTGCTTTCTGGCACTATCCCACTTTCTCAACCAAGCTGCCTTTCTTAGGGTGATCCTGCCTGCAAATGAAGACTCTGTTATGTTATTCCTTTGTCATTCCATCACACAGGTTAGGACAGCAGATTTCCCTCCCTAAAGGACATTAGTGAACTAGATGGGTTTTTACAACAATCGGCAATGGTTTTGTGGTCATTGTTAGACTTTTAATTTCATATTTTTATTGAATTCAAATTTCACTGTCTGCCATAGCAGAATTTGAACCCTGGTCCACCGATGATTACCCTGGGTCTCTGGATTACTAGTCCAGCAACAATACCATTATACATCACCTCTCTTGGGACTCACTTGGCGATTTTACTGTAGCTAATAGGTGTAACGCCCCACTATTGTGCCTGTAACTAGTAGTAATTCTATACCTGTTGATATTCACCCTGTAACTAACTAAAATCCCCCTGCGCTGCACAAGGTGCTGACTTCCTCTGCACTCACCCATTTTTAAAAGGCCTGTTCTCTGTTTCTCCTTGGACTCTGGTTCCATATGAAGGTCACAACGCTGCATTGGGAATCTCAGTTAGAGCTGATCTGTACTTAGACTTAACCGGTCAAAACCGGTGACATAGACCAACATGAGCCAAACTGCACATAGGGCTTGGTGTTTGCAACACTTTTCAAGGGCACTTTGTCCTTAACTCAGCTCAGCATCAACATTTCTAAACCACAGCCGG
This sequence comes from Carcharodon carcharias, assembly GCF_017639515.1. Classification (NCBI taxonomy): domain Eukaryota; kingdom Metazoa; phylum Chordata; class Chondrichthyes; order Lamniformes; family Lamnidae; genus Carcharodon; species Carcharodon carcharias. The sequence continues at coordinate 35,970,808 of NC_054480.1, read as the reverse complement.
ACCTGATGAAGGAAGGTTTTGTCACATTTTTACAAATTACAGCACAAAGAGGATAGTCGTTGCCCTGTCCCACCAAACACCATGCTGGTTCTTTCTCCATTCCACCACTCCCCCCCACCCCCTCTGCCCCAGCACCACCTCCCAACCCCAACATAAGATCGTATTATATTCTGCTGTTTCAAATATACATTTACTCTGAAATGAAGGCCAGGATTTTACCAGCCCCAGGAGGTGGGATGGGAGGTAGGGGTCAGACAGATGGGTTGCAGCGGCTCCCCAATGCGGTCCCAAGGTTGGGGCATTTTACTGACAGCAGGACCAGATGTGGAGAGGCTGCTTGCCTCAAGGAGGCCTGCAACTGATTTATACTGCAACTGAAGGCTCACACCTTCCAGTCTCCAGATTGTCAGTAACCAGATGTACCTCTCCAAGATGCATTTTGGGACCCTGCAGAAGTGCTAATGCAATAATTCCATGGTAATTGCCCTGGAAGTTTGAACTCCCAGTGGGTAATTCCCCTGCTCCCCAGGAACCCTTCGAGAAAGCCTCGAACTCCGAGTTACAATTGGAGATGTTGGACAGCTCTGACATACTTACCTGGATATTTACCCAGGAAATGTTAGACAGAAAAATCCTAACTCCTGGGTAAAATACAACTGACACCCCCCCCCACCAATTCTTCCCTTGATTCCCTGACTCCCCCCGATCCCCCCCAACCCAACCTGACTATCCCCCCATCACCAAACTACCCCCCCCACACAACACCCTCCACCCTGACCTGACTAGCCCACCTCCCGCCCAACTCCCCCCAACCCACCTCAACCACCTTACCCAAATTCCATACTACCACTCTATCCATCTGCCCCCTACCCGCCTACACCATATCCAGCTGCCACCCGATCCACCTACCCACTCTATCCACCTACCACTTTACCCAGCTGCCAACCTACCCAGCTACCTACCCAACCACTTACACACAGCCATTCACTCACACATTCACCCACTAACAGCTTGGGGGCCTTTAAACACTTAGCAGAATACAGCAGCTAGTGCTGCAAAATGGAGGCATGGGTCCTGTGCAGATCCTCTTTGCTGCTCTTTGCAAAGATTCCTGCCTTGAGGGCGTTCTGCAGGATCCTCCATCGGAAGTTGTAGCCTTTTCAATGTCTGCAGGCAAGTGGGTAGTTTTTTTTTTGATCAGAGTCAGTCACAGGGGTTTTGGCTCTGTTAGAAAATTTTGGGTCATAATTAAAGGCAATTTTACAATGTTGGGGCAACGCCTAGCTAAATGTAGGTGGCATCCCAGTGACAGCTCAGAGGGAATGCTTTAATGGAACTGAGAAGGGGCAGGGGGTGTGGAAGGCAACACCAGGAGGAAGGAAAAAAGACAGTGAAGTGCCAACGACCTCCCCAGACCTGTTAATTTTTAATTGTTTTTAAAAACTTATCTGCTGCAGGCCCAAGGCCTACTGCATTCCCCGGCTGTGACCACCTCTGTCAGTGGTGCTGCTGAGGCTGCAGAGCTGCTGGCACTGTGATTGGCTTGGCAGAATCAGGAGCACACCCGCCATACTTCATTGTAGGGCAGGCCCACAGGCAGCCAATTAAGAAGTCACCTGTGGTAAATTACTGAGTAGGCCCTGCTGCCAACACGTGTGGGATCGAGATCCGCTTTTTACAGGGTCATTAGTGTCCCCTGTAGCGGGCATGGAGATTAAGGTTTGTGGAAGACTGCTCAAGTTTTTAACTGTTCTTGGGGAAAAAGGAATTATGAGAGCTGGGAAAAAGAAGGTCCTGACATTACTCGTAAAATTCAGCCTGTAAAATTTAGTCTGTACCTCAATGGCCACATACTCTAAAGTATCCCCAAGGTCTAACAGTCCTCAGTTCAAGAATTCCCCCTCCCCCACCCCATGCCCCTTCTAGTGAGAATCCTTGGATTCCATTCCCTCGTTCCACATTTGCCCATCGATAGAACTGATCTTTCAATATTTCCCTACACTAAGTCGCCTGGGTTTCACTGACTCCTTTATTGATTGACTGCTCTTCTCCATGCTGCTCCTGGCTCAGTGTGAAATGCAGCTCATGTGTCACGGAGCAGAAGGAAATCAATAAGTTGATCTCCGCGGCTGCTGGAGGCATAGCTGGGAAGAGGTACAAGATTCCAGAAGAGTTCGGAAACCTACTCCATGGCCTCAGAATCTATGACACAACACTTTTATGATGAGCCCATAATTGTACATTCTAGAACATTTTAAAAAATTCATTCATGGGGTGTGGATTTCGCTGGCTGGGCCAGCATTTATTGCCCATCCCTAGTTGCCCTTGAGAAGGTGGGGGTGAGCTGCCTTCTTGAACTGCTGCAGTCCATGTGGTGTAGGTGCACCCACAGTGCTGTTAGGAAGGGAGTTCCAGGATTTTAACCCAGCAACAGTGAAGGAACGGCGATATATTTCCAAGTCAGGATGCTGAGTGACTTGGAGGGAACTTCTAGGTGATGGTGTTCCCATCTATCTGCTACCCTTGTCCTTCTAGATGGTAGTGGTCAGGGTTTTGGAAGGTGCTGTCTAAGGAGCCTTGGTGAATTCCTGCAGTGCATCTTGTAGATGGTACACACTGCTGCTACTGTGTGTCGATGGTGAAGGGAGTGAATGTTGTGGATGTGGTGCCAATCAAGTGGACTGCTTTGTCCTGGACAGTGTCCAGCTTCTTGAGTATTGTAGGAGCTGCACTCATCCAGGCAAGTGGGGAGTATTCCATCACATTCCTGACTTGTGTGCCTTGTAGATGGTGGAAAGGCTTTGGGGAGTCAGGAGGCGAGTTACTCGTCGCACGACTCCTAGCCTCTGACCTGCTCTTGTAGCCACAGTATTTGGATGGCTAGTCCAGTTCAGTTTCTGGTCAATGGTAACCCCCAGGATGTTGATAGTGGGGGATTCAGTGATGGTAATGCCATTGAACATCAAGGGGTGATGGTTGGATTCTCTCTTGTTGGAGTTGATCATTGATTGGCACTTGTCAGCCCAAGCCTGGATATTGTCCAGGTCTTGCTGCATTTGGACATGGACTGCTTCAGTATCTGAGGAGTCACGAATGGTGCTGAACATTGTGCAATCATCAGTGAACATCCCCACTTCTGACCTTTTGTAGTTACGTTCAGATTTAGGTTGCTAGCTTTTGCATTAGCTTTCATGTGGCCTGACCTTCCTATTCTGGAGCATTTTCTAGTTCAGACCTAACTGTCGTATAGTCCCAGGTTTTATAAGTAAGTTTGGCTATCCGTACAGCACAAATGTGAATAATATAAATAGCAACCATAAGAAATATTACAAGTCAATAACATATCCCAGACTCAAGTTTCACTTAAGTGCAGTGGTGCAAACACAATCTGCACAGCTGTAATTCCATTTTCCAATGAAGTGATCGGGGCTTCACCCTATAAAATTGGAACATGCATGCAACAAGCCTATTTAAAGTTTATATAGTCCATTAGAGGCATGTGATTACAATCTAATTAAAACAATCAATCTTCAGAAAAGGAGACTTTAAAAGCAGAGTTGATGAGGTAAGTTAAAAAAAATTTGGAAATGTGTGATCATTAGTCAGTACTAAACACACAAACATTTCTAAATACTCATTTTTCTCTGATTTAATGGTTACATGATGTTAAATTTACCACTGCCACCTTAAGTATGTTAATGATCTTGTTGTGGAGTAGTATGGCATGGGTGTCTTTGAACCATAAAATTTACAATACAGGAGGATGCAGATGTATAGAGGTAGTAATATGTTCACCATATTCTGATAAAATAGTGTGTACAACCACTGTCATCATCAGTAGTAATTTCTAACATTACAAATTTATGTAATAACTTGCAACATGTATGCTGACAGTTTTTAAGCTTCATTTTTGAATATAAAATGCCCTTATTTATCAAACTTAAAAATTAACAGGTTTAAATAACCCAAACTTTATGGGGCCCTGAAGAATCTTCAGATGTGCAACTTTACTTCACAGATCCATTAAGGTAGTTGGAGCAATCTATTATAAGCTTCTCTTTTGAAAAGTGACGCTTTGCAGGCTTACCAACTGGAAGAACAGTGGAAGTGACTGAATAATGTGATATAGAGGAGCATTGAGACTTCCTGACACTTTCATTTCCCAGAGCACTCTTTTCAAAACATACCTACTCTTCCAGACAATAACTATATACACTGTTCAAGTAGAAGCATGTTGGTTCCTTTTTCAGTGTGCAAGAACTGATAAGGAATTCATTCACTGATTCATTGTTGAATAACAAAGTACTGGCACAGACAGTGATTTTAGCTGAGCTCTCCTCACTAATTCCAGGAAATAAATCAGAATCAGCACTAATAACTTATCCAGCAAAATATTAACCATCTACAATAGCTATTATTATCACCAAGCTGATTGTATTGTTAATTAGATTTTTGTTGTTCATTTGATGATTGTTCCTTTGTTGGTTGCTGGCTACCATACACACTGACCTTGCTGTTAAAGCATGATGCTCTGAGCCTCTAGCTTTCTCCTTGTTCAGCCAGACAACTGGTCATATGAAGTGATGTGGTTAACGTGTATTATTTTCCAACTTTGCTCCCACAACCCCAAATGGGATGGCTATTCATCAGTGTCCTGTCTGAGAACTGATCATACTTTTGTTTATGCAAAAGGGTTCAAATAGTACATGAACTTTGCAGTCAGGCAAGCCTTTAAGTTTATTTTTAAGGCCTGTTCTTGAAATCCCTCCACCACCTCTTTTATTAAAATACATCTTTTGTTTAAAGTAATGTGTTGGCTTGTTTGAAGATATGCTCCATAACTTCCAAACTGTACAACAAAATGATATTTTTCCATGCATTGATCATGTCCAGGGAGTGCAATGAGTGGCATGTGCAGCATTTGAGGGCTAGCAGGGCCAAGATATGTAAGTAAAATGTATCAGGGGAAACAGCAGGATCAGCAATTAGGGAACCAGATGATCCACTGGGTCTAAAACTGAATCTGCGCATCCTCTTCAAACCTAAGCTGCTCGTTCTCCAACTCAGAAACCAGCAAACCTCTCTTAGCTCTAAAGGTAAAGAGCTCAATATCACTAAAGCTCCCACTCCCCTTTTTTCCACCTCTTGACCTTGGATTTTGGATTGCTCCTTTCCATTCCTGACTTCATTCCAGTTCCTAATTATCCAGCTTTGGCTCGCAGGTCTTGCTGTGCTCCCTGCCCCTCTGCTTTTGGGCCATGGATGACACTCGGCCACTTTCAATCTAGGACTCTTCCCATCCTCAAATTGCTCAGTGTTTCCATTTCAAATTACAGGCCATAACTTCTGCCTTATCCCTTGCCCTTGCTCACATTCCTCTATATTGCAATGATTCTCAGTTTGCTAGCACTAATCAGGTTGTAAATCTGGTTTAATAGCTCCATCCCTTGGCAGGCTTTAGCACACTATCCCTTACATATATTATAGCATCTCCCAGATAATGTTACGTCACCATTGCCATTTCCAACTCCAACAAGTGTCTTTCACCTTTTATCTTGCCAGAGCCCTTTTTAAAAGAATGCTAAAGATACGTAATCATAAAATCAGTAAAGAAACATGTACTGCTTTCACACTGAGTAAGTGAGGAAAGATAGGAGGAAGGGTTACCCTACAGAAAGATTGAAAAAAGAGTCAGAGATGGAAAGGCGTAGAGACAACAACATGAGAAAGGACATGATAGCCATACAAAGAAGGGCAGGGAGAAAAGTGAAAGATTGGGCAACAAATACAATGAAGAAATACACAGGGAAGAGCAAGTAACAATTTGAAAATGGAAGATAAACAAGCCGTCACAGAAAAGATAACATAATTTTAAATCTTTAATTTTGTCCAAAAGAGAATTAGTTCTAGTATAATCATGATAGGTCAGCACTTCCTACCTGTAAAATACAATTTCTAGAGGAATTGACACCTTAGGTAATTTATTTTAAATACTAGAAAACCTTCCACTTCAATCCAATTATTTCATATTGTACTTGTACAATGTTGATGTTTGACCTCATCCTTGCAGTTTTCTGTTGCCAGTTTAATCAACATTTGATTGAACATTGTCAGATTACATTAATACAGTGAAAACATAATGTTGAAAAGGGAAAAAAGTAGCTTAAGATAACTTCTGTAGTTAAAATTTGAATGTGGGTGGAATAATCAGATAATTGCTATTCATTCTAGGTTGGTAGGATTTGGCCATGACGTAAGTGCACCTGTGCTGTTATTTGGGTTCTGAACTGGTCTCAGTCACAGACTGAGGGCTGAAATTTGTCACAATTTATTTAGAATGTGGGAATTTTCTCAGGGTTAGTTTACAATCTGATGTCAAGAGATACAAAGAAATTCAATGTCCTTTTGGTTAGTTAGTTAGTCACAGTCTCAGTGGGGGTCAGACATTCAGCATATATATTTTTTGTTGTCTCGACCCTGATAAACTGGCAAGTTTATCACCATAGATTTAGAGCCTACAGTCTGTCATCGTCAGGCTATTTAATTCAGTGATTTTTCACAGCAGCTAACCAAAAACAATAATCATCTGAATTTGAATGAATTTCTGATACTATGATTGGGCCTGAGGTATGTGGGGAGGGTGTGGGGGAGGCAGGAGGGATGGCTGTGGGGAGTGGGGGAGGGTGTGGGGTGGGCTCCTGAATAGTTTCAGTAAAAATGAATTTCCATGAAAGATATTTCCAAAAGGATATATCTCCACTGTACAAATGCTATAAAGATATTGGTTCACTAATGCTTTCCAGTTTCCACTTACAGCAAAGATGTTGACTGCTTATGAATGGGAATTAAACCTACGACGTAACACTACAAAGAATGGTTCCAGTGAAACATGAAACAGACACCTATCAGACAGCATGTTATAGCATTGAAAATGGACTGGTTAGAATTAGGTCAGCCCTGTGGGGATGACATATCACTTAACAATGAAGCTTGTGTTCCAAACTCATGCTTTTTCATCTGGGGCCACATCTGTCAGCATTAAGATAAGGAAATTAAGTTTACAGCCTCTGAGCTGGTTATTTTTCTCTGGATACAGCCTTTATATATTCCCTGTAAAATGGCATTTTACAACTATTGGATTAAAGTAAAATAAAGCAGAAAATGCATAGTATAGCTGTCAAGTCCAAAGGCAAGTTTGTGTTTTTGGTAGCTTTTATTTTTGCCTTTTATTGCAGCTGAAAACTGAAAGATAAGCAACCATTTTAGAACACTTGGAAAGCTGGAGAGGAAAAGGGATGATAGATACAACAGATGTTCCACCATACAGTGAAAGGTGATTGCTAAATCATCTGCAAATGGATTAACAGAAAACTGTTAGATGATATAAAACATAATTTCAGTGAGGCAATGGAAAACATTGAAAGAACAAAAGGTGTACAGAGTTAAGATGATGAAAAGTCAAAATACTAGAGGACTACTCAAATGGAATGGTGAGAAAAGGGATTCAATTTGAGAAAGCGAAAATAAAATTGGAAATTCAGGAGCTTGCATTTATATGGCACTGTTTATATTCTCTTTACAACATATAAAGCATAACAAGATTCCCACAAAAACAGAAAATGAGATTAATGAACATTTAACCTAATTTGGTGGCATTTGTTGGAGGATAAGTTTTGGAAAGGTTAATCCTCTTCAAAGCAAAATACTGCAGATACTGGAAATCTGGAAGAAAAACAGGAAATGCTGGAAATACTCAGTAGGTCTGGCAGTGTCAGTGAAGAGAGAAACAAAGTTAACATTTGAGGTTGTGATGAAAGGTCAGGGTGGATGAGCAAGCTAACCACAGCACCATGGTGCAGGAAGCCACGGGATAGTGAAAAGGAATGCTGCTGTATTAGGGCATGGTATAGGTAGGAGGATAGACACTGTTTTCTGCAGCCGAAAGTGTGAGTCTCGAAGGCTGTGTTGTCTGCCTGGTGCCAGGGTTAAGGACGTCTCCTCTGGGATGGACATGAACTTGGAGTGGGGGGGGGGAAGGATCCAGTTGTCATGTCTCACGTGGGTATCAATGACATAGATAGGACTGAGAGAGGTTCTGATGAGGGCATATTAACATCAGGTGGCTAAATGAAAAAGCAGAACCACAAAGGTAATAATCTCTGGATTACCACCTGAACCAGGAACAAACTGGCATCGGATAAATAAGATCAGAGAGTTGAATGCATGGCTCATAGATTAGTGGGAGAAATAGGTTTCGATTCATGGGTCACTGGCACCAGTAATGGGGAAAGAAGGGAACAGCGCTACGACTAGTGTCCTGACGAGTTTATAGCTACAGCTGTACAGAGGGCTGTAAACTAAATAGAGTTGGGTGGGGGGGGTTCCCATGGAGGAAGATTTGGAAAGTTAAAGAAAAAAGACAAAGCAATAGTGCAGGATAGCAATAAAGGTAGTGGTAACCAGACTGTGACAGGAAGGGACAGAGAAAAGTATATCGATGTGGTATGGTTATTCAAGAAGGGAGGAAGGGATAAATCAGGGAACTGTGGGCCAGTCAATCTCACTTCAGTGGTGAGGAAACTATTGGAAGCAATTCTGAGGGACAGAAGTAATCTACACCTGGAGAGGCAGGGATTAATCAAGGACAGTCAGCATGGTTTTGTTAAGGGGAGGTCATGTCCGACCAATTTGATTGAATTTTTCAAAGAGGTGATCAGGTGTGTAGATGAGGGCAATGCATTTGACATAGTCTACTTGGACTTCAGCAAGGCTTTTGAAAGGGTCCCACATGGGAGACTAATAATGAAGGTAAGAGCCCATGGGATCCAAGACACTTTGGCAAATTGGATCCAGAATTGGCAGCATGGCAGGAAGCAGAGGGTGATGACTGGATGCCTGTGTCCAATGGGGTTCCATAGTGATCAGTGTTGGGTCCCTTGCTGTTTGTGATATATATAAACGATTTAGACTTGAATGTAGAAAGGTTGATCAGTAAGTTCACGCATGACACGAAAATTGGTGGGGTGGTAAATAGTGAGGAAGATAGCCTTTCACTACAGGAGGGTATAGATGGGCTGGTCAGATGGACTGTTAAGTGGGAAATGGAATTTAACTCAGATAAGTGTGAGGTGATGCACTTGGGCAGGACAAACAAGGCATGGGAATACATGATGAATGGTAGGACCCTGGGAAGTACCAAGGATCAGAGGGACCTTGGTGTACATCTCCACCAAGGTATCAGGACAGGTAGATAAGATGGTTAAGAAGGCATATGGGATACTTGCCTTTATTAGCCGAGGCATAGAATAGAAGAGCAGGGAGGTTATGCTGGAACTGTATAAAATGTTGGTTAGGCCACAGCTAGAGTATTGTGTGCAGTTCTGGAATCCGCATTATAGGAAGGATGTGATTGCACTAGAGAGAGTGCAGAGGAGATTTACCAGGATGTTGCCTGGGCTGGAGAGTTTTAGTTATGAGGAGAGATTGGATAGACTGGGGTTATTTTCCCTGGAGCAGAGGAGATTAAAGGAGGACATGATTGAAGTGTATAAAATTATGAGGGACATAGATAGGGTAGACAGGAAACAACTTTTCCCCTTGGTGGAGGGATCAATAACCAGGGGGCATAGGTTTAAGGTAAGGGGCAAGGTTAGGGGGATGTGAGGAAGAATTTTCTCACGCAGAGGGTGGTGGGAATCTGGAACTCACTGCCTAAAATGGTGGTAGAGGCAGAAGCCTTCATAACATTTAAGAAGTATTTGGATGTGCACTTGCGATGCCATGGCATACAAGGCTATGGGCCTAGTGCTGGAAAATGGGATTAGACTAGGTAAGTATTTGTTTGATCGGTGCAGACTTGATGGGCTGAAGACCTCTATGACTCTATGAGAATCCAATCATAAGAGTGCATCAGCAAATATGATCAGAGTAGGGAAAAGTGCCTTTAAACAAACAGAGGGGAAGGACGGTGTAGGTGAAGAAAGATTTAAAAATTCAAAGATAAAAATTGAGGCAATAGGAAAGTTTATCGATGTGAGTAGAGACAAGCTGATTGGGACAGGAAGGGACAGAGAGTTTAACAGTAATAGTTCATCAGAGAGTAAGGTTTATGCAGCGAATAGTAGTGAAAAAATAAAGTTGAAATCACTTCATCTGAATGTGTGGTGCATCCGCAATCAGATCACTTTGCAGCAGCAATAGAGATGGTTTAGATCTAATTGCCAATACAGAGACAGAGGGTGGAATTTTCCATGCCCATTGGTGGCGGGCATTTTTGGTGGTGTGAGTGGACAATATGGCGAGAAGGCCAAAAATTGGTTTCACGATGTCTTATAACCAGTTTGCAATCGACTGCTCTGTCTGTCAATGGCCGGCCTTGTTTCCTGCAGTTGGACTTTGGAAACTTCATTGTAATGCATCTGTGCATCATTATAAGCCCAGCTCACCAGAATCATCCTCCCATGTCAAATTTACTGCCCACATCATGAAAACACACCAGTGCACAACATGTCTTGACAAGTGTGACGTGCAGAAGTCGGGACTTACTGTCAGGGCCTTGCTCACATCGTGGATGCCCAAGGAGCAGAAGATGTTGGAACCTGACAGCAACAGGACCATGGAGGAACATCCGTCACATGCTGGGTGGGCTCTGATGGTCATGGCTCCGCCGCAAGGCAGCTCATTGAAGGTAGAAAGTCACTACTGAAGGTTTGCTTTGGGACTTCAACGTCTTGGCATGGTCTGCAACAGATGATCATCGAGGGGGTGGAGAGGAAGGTCTGGCTGTGAGTGGGAGGGGAAGATGTACCGGGGGTGGGTGTGAGAGCGGAAAATCTAGGTTTGACTGGGAGAGGAAGGTACACTGGGGAGATGAATTTGGGAGGGGGACCAAAGGTGTCGGGTGGATGAGGTTGGGAGGTGGGACCGAAGGTACCATGGGGGAGAGAGTACGGGGAGGAGGGGGTAATGGTGGAGAGTACGGCAACAGGGGAGGTAGTGTAAGTGGGGAGGAAGCTGGAATGGAAGGAGTTTGGAGGGGGCAAAGAGTCCAGGGGGGAGGAAGGACACCAGATAGGGAAGGAGTAAGGATGGAGGAAGAAGTAAGGATGGAGGAAGGTGTCAGGAAGAGTGAAGAGTAAGGGTGCAGGAATGAGTCAGGTCAGGAAGGGGGAAGGAATCTGGGGGTTTGGGGGGGAGGGGTAGTAGTTCCAAGGGGGAAAGGAACTCCAAGGGGGGAAAGAAAGTGTCTGCTCGGCGGGGGTGGGGGGATGTCCAGGTGAACATGCAAGGAAGGGGCCTGTGGAGTCGGTGACTGCCTCCTGGGGAGAGAACTGAGGGTGGGCAAGGTAGGAAGGAAAGGTGAGAATGACAGAGGGTAGAGTGAGGTGGTAGGGTGGGTGGGTGAGTGTGCGATGGTATTGGTAGAAGGGATAGCGAGGGTAGTTGGTAGTGACTCAGAGGCAGACAAGGATCCTGGAGTTGGGAAGGAGGAGGTCAGGGAGGTTAATGTGGTTGGGTGTTGGATTTTTGGGAAGGCAGGGAACATGCAGGTTCACCTGGGCATCCAAGAAAGAAAAGGGTTATGGATGGTAGGTGGCGCCGGGGGTGTTGACAGTGATGGAGGAAAGGAAATGGGTGATTGGGGGGGGGGAAAGGATGGGGGAACCTGAAGAAAAATGTTAGATACACTATGCTTGCAAATCTGAAAGTGAAATGAGACTCGTGCTGCGCAAGAGCAGTTGCTACCTGGGCGTGTGATCAGTGGGTGGGCAGAGATGCAGGTCAGCTCAGATGGACAACTGAAAATGAACCCCAGCAGGCAGCATTGAAAATGCTCAGGGCATTGAGATGAGAGTGACGGGGTGAAGGGTCTGCATGCATGGGAGAGTGCTTGCATGAGGCTCTGAAATGCCCTGCCTTTCCCTCCAAAATCACATGTGGGCCAGTTGTGTGCAGCTGAATTGTTAATGGTAGAGGGGGGGTGGGCGGGAGGAATGCAGGAGGATGATTTGTGAAGCCTGTAAATGAAGCTGGAAGACACGATTACACATTATTCAGTGGAAGTGAATATATTTTCAGATTATAAAGTGAAAAAGTGTTCACCTGTGCAAAAACTGATCAGAATTTCTTAACTTTTCTAGGCCTTACACTTCTAGGTGCTGCCCTGACACCCGAAGCAAGGGTGGAGACAGCCTGTGCAATGGTTGGCCCTGTTGTCTCTGATGACTGGCATGGGTCCTCTGGAAAGCTGAGGCCTTGGGGGCCCTGGCTTGCCTTACCTGTCCTCCTGTAGGCCAGATGCTCCCTCTGTGGTGACAGAGGATGAGGTTGGGGGGGGGGGTCACATGTAAAGGGTATTCAGAGGAAGCAGACAGCCTCTGATTACTGAGTGAATGACTCAGGGGTGTCCAGCTGTCACTCCTCCTCCTTTTGGCTGCCCGAGGGTTCCAGCCTGACTCCTTGAAGGGAAGGAGCACCTGGAGGGACATTGTGGTACCCATTTCCCCCTCGTGTTGCCTCTGCAGGAACTCACCCATGGTTACTGTGATGGAGTGCAGGTGAGCACACATCTCTGCTTTCTGCCGGGATGTCCATTGCATCCGTCATCCTCCCCATACAGACTTCCAAATGTGCACATGTGGGCATCACTTCATCAGCGAGCAGGCGGACCCACTCTTCCGACTCACGTGCTACTCTGCATGATGTTTCCCTGCCTTCTACTGACTCTTCATGATGAGTTGGAAGACCAAATCCAGAGGCTCGTAATCTGACTCGGACCTCACAGATGCTTCTTCCCCAGCAGTCCTCCGAGTGCCGGGGAGCTCAGCTGAACTTGCCTCCTGCTGCTGTGGACACATGTTTGTGCAGTGACCACCAGATTGTGAACCTGAGCCTGCTCTAGATCCAGGTCCCACTGAGGTGTGTGTCTTTGCGCTGTTGGAGGGTCTGGGTAAATGCTGTGATAGGTCTTCCAGGCTGCTTATTTCTAGCTCTTTAATGGGAGGAGTCCTCTTGGCTGGAGGTGAAGGACTGGCTGGCTGAGGGTCAGTTGCTTGGCAGAGCTCCCTCTAAACCAAAGTAGAGATCATTAGTGCATAGCAGCAGAGTCAAAAGCAGGAGAGAGAGAGCACTCACAGTTGCATGACAGAGTTGAGAGAGGGATGATATGGTGCAGGATCCTCACGTGGGTGTTTGCCACCAATCTCACCGTCACCGCAGGCATGGTCCATATCCTCACCAGTCAGCGTGATGGTAGGCTCCTCAAAGTGAGTGAGGGGCCTAATGTGGGCTGCTTCACCCCTGGTCTCGGGCCTCTCCCTGCTGCTTTGAGCTAGCTTCTCCTGCATGAAAACAGATCCAGAGAGTGTGATCAGGGCACATGGCACTACGTGGAATGTTTGTGTGGTGAGCGGAGCCATTGACGGGATGAGGACGTGAGCTCCAGAGGATATGAGCCTGATGGAGATGTGAGGGAGTGTGCGAGAGTTAGTGGTGTTGTCTGTTGAGGTGTGAGATCCCTGCGGATGCGTGATGGGTTTGTGAGTGTGTGATTTGAGAGTGATGAAAAGAGTGACTTACCCTGGCGGAATGGAAGAGATCATTCATCCTCTTTCGGCACCGGAGGCAGCTGTCCACTTTTGCAGGGCATTGGCGCTGACACTGCAGCCACTGCCTCCCATGCTGGATTGGTGACATGGCCTGCTGGTCTTTGTCCAGAGCTGGGGTAGAGGACATCATGGCAGATGTCCAAAAGAGGACCACATCACTGAATCCGGAGGCTGCAGTCTTTTTGCCTTTCAGGGCCATGTTTTCTGTGCAGCAGTCCTGGGCTGGAAGCAATGAGAGGTGTGTGCACGGCTGCACTTTAAATATGGCGTCCGGTGTGAGGAAGTGGCGAGGTGATAGTACGGCAGGCAAATACGAGCCTGCCCTTTTTCGAAATGGCGTGTTTCCCGGGAATACATGATTAATGAGGCGGGATTGGGACAACATGGCATGAAAAGCCGCCATTGTGGCTGACGGGTAAAATGTTCCTTTTCCTGCCCACTTCCACACTTTGTGCAAATCTAGGATGATTTCACCTATAGTTACAAGGTGCCAAGGTTTGGAAATAAATATTCCAAGTCACACAACATTTCATAAAGAGAGGCAGGATGGAAAAGGAGGAGGGTAGCCCTGATATTAAAAGGTGGCATAAGGACACTAATGTGAAAGGATCTTGGATCAGAAAATCTGGAAGTAGAATCAATATGGATGGAGATTAAAAATAGCAAGGGTCAGAAAACACTGGTAGGAGTATTAATAGGCCTGACACTGTAGTTATACCATTGGAGAGAGCATTAAACAAGAAATTATTAGAGCCCGTAACAAAGGCAATGTAATAGTTATGAGGGACTTTAATCTTCATATAGACTGGACCAGTCAAATTGACAAAGTTGCTCTGCAAGATGAATTTGTAGAAAGCTATCATGACATTTTCCTGGAGCAACAAGTTATGGAACCAATTAGGGATAAAGCTATTTTATTTCTTGTATTGTGCAATAAGACAGGGTTAATTAGTAACGTCATAGTAAAATATCCATTGGGAAATAGTGATCATAATACAAATGAATTCCACATTAAGTTTGAAAGAAATACTCCAATGATAAATGACATACTTAATCACAAACATGGATTTTAAATTTGTAGCTAAAGTAAACATTGGTCCCTTAGAAGTAGAGACAGGAGAAATTATCATGGGGAATTAGGAAATGGCAAACACTGAACAAATATTTTGTTTCTGTCTTCACAGTAGAAGACACAAATTACATACCAGAAACAGCGGGTGACCTAGGGGCTAATAAGAGGGCAGAAATTAAGGTAATTACTATCAACAGAGAAAAACTCAAAGGACTAAAGTCCAACAAATTTCCAGAACTTGATAGCTGTAGATATAGTGGATGTTCTGGCTATGATTTTCTAAACTTCCCCAGACTCTGAAATAGTCCCAACAGATTGAAAGTTAGCAAATATAACACCAAAATTCAAGAAAGGAGGGAGAGAGGAACAAGGAACTGGAGGTCAGTTAGCCTGGTATTAGTCATTGGCAAAGTGCTGGAATCTATTATTGAGATGTCTTAACAATGCACTTAGAAAAGCATAGTATGGTTAGAACAAGTTAACATGGTTTTACAAAAGGGGAACCCTGTTTGACAAATATGTTAGAGTTTTTGAGGGTGTAACTAGTAGGATAGATAAAGGGAAACCAATAGATGTAGTATACCTGGATTTCCAAAAGGTATTCGCTAAAGTGCCACACAAAAGGTTAATATAAACGTAAGGACTCATGGAGTTTGGGGTGATATATTAGCATGGATAGAGGAATGGTTAATGGACAGGAAGCAGTGAATAGGGATAAATCGGGCATTTTCAACTTGATAGGCAGTGATTAGTGGAGTGTTAGAAGGATCAGTGCCGGGGCCTTGGTTATTTGCAATCTATATTAATGACTTAGACAAAATGACAGATTGTAATGTATCTAAGTTTGCTGCTGATACAAAGCTAGGTGGGAATGCAAGCTGTAAGGAGGACACAAAGAGGCTGCAAAGAGCATAAGAAATTGCTTAGGTTTTGTATTAACCTTTTGTGTGGCACTTTAGCAAATAGGAGTAGGCCATTTGGCCCCTCGAGCCTGCCCCACCATTCAATAAATCATGACTGGTCTGATTGTGACCTTAACTCCATTTTCCTGCTTGCCCCTTAAGTCTTGATTCCCTTGTCAATCTAAAAGCTGCCTAACTGAACCTTGAATATATTCAATGATCCAGCCTCCACTTCTCACTTGGGAAGAGAATTCCAAATGATAACAACTCTGAGAGAAGAAATATAGACAGGTTATGTGAATGGATAACTAGATGGCAGCTTGAGTATAATGTGGGGAATGTGAGGTTATACAATTCCTGCATAAAAATAGAAAAGCAGAATTTTTTTTAGAAGTTGTAAAACTTGTAAATATTCTTATTCAGAGAAATTTGGGTACACTTCTACAAGGAATGCAAAAAGTTGGCATGCTGATACAGCAAACAATTAGGAAAGCAAATGGCATGTTCGCATTTATTGCAAGGGAATTTAAAAAAAATTCATTTACAGGATGTAGGCATTGCTGGCTGAGTCAGCATTTATTGCCCATCCCTAGTTGCTCTTGGGAAGTTGGTGGTTTTCTGCCTTCTTGAACCACTGCAGTCCATGTGGTGTAGGTACACCCACAGTGCTATTAGGGTGGGAGTTCCAGGATTTTGTTCCAGCGACCGTGAAGGAATGGTGATATATTTCAAAGTCAGGATGGTGAGTGGCTTGGAGGAGGACTTCCAAGTGCTGGTGTTCCCATGTATCTGCTGCCCTTGTCTTTCTAGATGGTAGTGGTTGTGGGTTTGGAAGGTGCGGTCTAAGGAGCCTTGGTGAGTTTCTGCAGTGCATCTTGTAAATGGTACACACAGCTACCACTGTTTGTCAGTGGTGGGGGTGGTGAATGTCTGTGGAAGGGGTGCCAATCAAGCGGGTTGTTTTATCCTGGATGGTGTCAAGCTTCTTGAATGTTGTTGGAGCTGCACTCACCCAGGCAAGTGGAGAGTATTCCATCACACTCCTCTCTTGTGCCTTGTCAATGGACAGGCTTTGGGGGGTCAGGAGGTGAATTACTCGCCACAGGATTCCTAGCCTCTGACCTGCTCTTGTAGCCACAGTATTTATGTGGCTATTCCAGTTCAGTTTGGAGTACAAGAATAAATAAGTCTTGCTACAATTGTACGGGGCTTTGGTGAGACCACACCTGGAATATTGTGTGCAGTTTTGGTCTCCATATTTAAGGAAGGATATACTTCACTGGAGGCAGTGCAGCGAAGGTTCACCAGATTGGTTCCTGGGATGAGAGGATTGTTCTATGACGGGAGGCTGAGTAAATTGGGTCTATATCCTCTGGGGTTTAAAAGAACAAGGTGTCATCTCAGTGAAACATTCAAGATGATGAAGGGGCTTGACAGGGTAGATACTTAGATGTTGTTTCTCCTGTCTGGGAAATCTAGAATAAGGAGGCACAGTTTCAGGGTAAGGGTTTGATCATTTAGGACTGAGATGGGGCACTTCGCTCAAAGGATTGTGAATCTTTGGAATTCTCTACCCAGAGGGTTGTGGATGCATCATCATTGAATATATTTAAGGCTGAGATAGACAGACATTTGGTCACTCAGAGAATCAAGGGATATGGGGAGCAGGTAGGAAAGTGGAGTTGAAGCCCAAGTTCAGCCATGATCGTATTGAATGGTGGAGCAGGCTCGATGGGCTGTCTGGTCTTCTGCTCCTATTTCCTATATTCTTATGCAAGACCTGCTGAAATTTTCTATTCCTCTTCAAATGTTACTTTGGGATCTTTTGCATCTATCTTGGTAGGCTTATAGGATGTTGGTTTACCATCTCACTTAGAAAATGGCACCATCAAAATTACAGTGCTCCTCAGTTCTGAATTAAATTGATGGCCTAGATTATGAGCTCAGATCCTGGTACACGGACAAAGAAGTTTCAAATAAGATCATTATATGCTAATATACACTGCAATTTCAAGTCCCTGAAACCTAAGAAGAGGTCTTTAAGAAAAAGTAATGATGTTTGAGCAGACCTTTTGCAAATCAGATAATACACTTAGCTTTTACTCACAATGTACTTTCTCTGCAGCTATCTACAGGCTATCTACATTACTGCCTTTAGCATAATTTTTCCAAGCTATTGACCAAATGTTACTATGCAGCTGCTTCCTTCCTTCTGTGTATTCTTGAAAATATGAATAGACCATTTACTTTGCTTATTAGATTAGGAGTCCACATTCTCTGAAATGTACTGTAATAGATTAAAGCAAATTTAACTGGCAATTAAATGAATCACAAGACTTCAACAGATTGTTCAACATGACCTTGTAAGTATTTTGCTGGTGCCATTCTTATATCTTTGGCCAAACGAAATGGGCTATAAATTTGTTAGTTCTCAACTTAGAAATGAAGGTAACAATGCGGTTGGTTATATCATGCACATAAATCAAGAGGCGTCTACTTTCTCTGTATAATCTGAGCATGCTGCAACGGGTCCAATTTCTACCCCAATGTGTTCCCCACCAGCACACTACATTCTAAGACATAGAAAAGTGCAGGATTGGAAAAGACTATACAGTCATTTGCTGGTCAGTTCCAAAAACGGATAGCACTCAATTATCCATTCCCTCAAATGTTCATTGAATTGTCCCATAAATTTTCCATCGTATCAACTACGACTGCTCCCACAGTTCGTTTTGCATGCTCAGTAACCTCTTTTGTTCAATCTAAGTAGTCTTTGCTCTTTTCCTCTTCTGAACTTGAAACATATCACTGATTTAGAATGTGTGGCAAACTTGAATATAATCTTATTGGGGTTCAGCTTAACCATTTGCATAAGAATCTTAAATGGTTGAATAACCTTTTTTTTTGAACCTTTCCTTCTTAAGAGCAAGCAGAAGCTCCTGTACCATACTTATAGCTCAACTATCTTAAGTTAGGTATCATTTTGTTTGCTCACGTTAACCTGAGGGCAACAACAAATGACCTTTCATAGGAATTATGTACTAATGCAAATAAAAAAAATCACTGTACCAATCTCTTAACTCCAAGCTATCTGATAGCTTAATCCTTATCATTTCCTGCAATTTAAAGGCAAAAACAAATTCATCATCTATGTCCTAGAAGCATGAACACCTGAAATATACTCTATGAGCTCATGAGAACATAGAATAATGCTCAGAAAACAGGAAGTTTTATCGCTGCTATCCTAGTATTGTGAAAGCACAACTTGTGAAATGAAGGAGTTGTGCCAACATTTCTTTGCAGCTTGAATACCTACCTGATGAGGAATGTTGTGCCCATGAAAGTTAAACCATTCTAGCTACTACTTGTAGTTTTGCATAATATTTCTCACATAATTGACATTAGCAACATTTCGCAGGCAGCTTTCTAAACCCTTAACCTCTGTAAATTTAGAGTAATTATATATTTGCTGGCTGGCTGAATTGAACTGGTCGTAAATCCTAAACCATAAAGTGAACCATAATATTCAAAGGTAAATAGAATTTGCAATTTATACTGAGATGTATTGAATATAAAAGCAAGAAAGTATTGTTGAATACAAGACAAGGTACTGCACTGAATGCAGTTCTGGGGAATCCATTATTGGAAAACAACTTTCAGACTTGGTTATTCAAATGTTCTGTTGTCCAAAATGCAGCTGTACATACGTTGCCCCACACTAAACCCCACTCAACCATCACCTCATCCTGTGGACCTGCATTGGCTCCCTATCCTCCAAAACATTTTAATACTCATCTTCAAACTTTTCCACGGCCTCACACAATCTTACCTCTGAAACTCCTTCCAGACTTTCTCTCCCACATTTGTCAGTCACCTGACTCTGACCTAGTTTGCAGCTCACCCTCTATTGCCCACCAACGATGGGAGAGGTTTCAATCATTTCAGCCTCATCTCTGGAATTTCTTACTTAAAGCTATACAGAACAGCCTGCATGTATATAGCATTTTGCACATCTTGTTAAAAGCACTTCTGGATTACTTTTAAAATGTAATCATTGTTGTGATGTAGGCAAAGGTATCAACATTTTTTTAGCCACGAAATGCTGACTTAAATTCTTGTCAAGTTTTCCAACATAAATTAATTTATCTGTATTGATTTTCCAGTCCTGCTTTCACTGGACTTGGAAGAACCTGCTGAAAGGGATGTTTTTACCAAATAAGGCATCATCATGGACTGGTATCATACGTCACATTTTCTGTCATAACCACCATAACAACACTGGACATATGGAATGCCTACAGCTGTTCAGCAATGTTGAGGCTGCTGGAGACCTTTTAAAAGTTAAAAGGCTGCCACAGGGATTGCATTTGAGAAAGGGGTGATATAGTTGCATTTCCCTATTGACATTTTGCATCGGGGCTGTCAAAACCAATATGTTTCTCCCTGGTCTGAAGGAGGAGGACAGTCATTTCAGATACTAATGTAACAAAGTCATACAGCCACAGAAATTCTCTGCCTTCTGCCTCCAGGGGCTCCTGGAGCAAGCGGCAACCATGCTGTAGATCCCTGAAAAAATATAAAGTAGGCTGACCCTGAAACACTCCATGAGGTTACAAGGGCTGACGTCTGCTGCAATAACATTGCATTGATGTAATTGTCACAGAGGAAACAAGTAAGTCTTTCGATGTAAGACAACATGTAGCGAGGGAGAATATATGCAAAATTGGAGCAGAAGAAACTTTAAAGAAAAACAACAAGGACCGTGTGTAGGTCTCTCAGATATCTATAGTGGGGGATCTGTTGCTGGTAGGCCAGGCTAGACAGAGGTGGCAGATTTGCCTCCCTGTTGGACGCAAGTGTGCCAGTTGGGTCTTTATGATAGTTCAGCAGTTTTTATTGTCGTTTTCCTAATGCAGCCCACAATTTGCTGTTCTTATGACTCTGGCATAACAAATTCTGCAAAGCAACTATATAAAGTTGCAAATTCTCACCCACTTTGCATAATGGCTTGTATAATCGATAAGGGACAAGAGCAATTGAGTCAAAGGATTAATTTCAGACCAGAAAAATTTTAAACCTTAACATCTTTAAAATGGAATAATCTTTTAGTAAAGAAAAGTAAAGCAAAGTTTTAATGAAAGATTTTATGAATTAAACAGCAATACAATTTAGTGGACGTGCATCAAAGGATCATGAGAAACTGGCCTTCTGGCTGACTTAGTTATAGAGGCAATCTATGTGGTTTTTGTCAATACTATTGCAATCACATTTGGACGATGGTCGCTTTGAGAAACTGTTATATATATTTTGACACAATCAGAAATGTGCTGTTGGCCATCTGCAGATGTTTGACCTGAATATCTGTGTGTATATGCCCCCAGCATAAGTTTTGGGATATGCCCTCAGGAGAGCTGCATCAGAATATTCAGGTTCAGGGGGAGATTCCCTACTTAGCATAAACTTGGTCAGTACCTGCCAGAACAGGTTATGATGTGTTGGGCAGATATAGCAGCATCAGCAAGCTACGGAAGACTTATCGCCCTGTTGTAAAGGAAACCAATTTCTGACCACAGACACAGCATTTCTGCAGGGTTGTGGGCTAGGGAGCAGCTATATGGCCCAACCTACACTGAAAAGTGGGCTGGTACACATCCCACACTCCTGGAGTTCCAGCTGTCCAGTGTAACCCAGGCCAGGGCCAAGGAAGTTTCTAATCTGATCATTTCTTCCCCTAGTCATGCTCCATTCAATGTCAGGAGCCATGTTTGATGCAGATAGTAGCTTCATCCCAAACAGGCTCTCCATCTCCTCCCCAGAAACTCAAGGAGCTCTTCTCCTGACCCCATATTCAAAGAAAATGAGTGCTAGCAACCACTGCTATCTCTCCCCAACCACCATCAATAGCCCCAGCCCCTGGGCCCCACCATTATCTTCCCAACCCAGTCACCATTACCTTCTTTTACCACCAGACTCCCAACCACCATTACCTCTCTCCTCCAGCACCCAAATCTGACCCACACCATTACCTCCAATGGCCCACAGTTACCTCCCCTCCCCAATCTTCACATTTACTGCCCTTCGGCCGATTGGATCCAAATAAAAAGTTACTCTCTTTAACAACATTTAATTCTGGGCTCATGGTTAAATGTAAACAACATCTTAGAGCTAAGAATCCAACCTTTTCTATGTATGTATGCAGCATTTAAAAAACTTCAGCAAAGTATAAATACGCTGTTTTCATTCATTTCACAAGTTTGGTGTCTGTATTCTGTTAATGACAGAATGCAAGCAGATCCCAGCATCTGAAACACGGAAATCAAATCCTCTGCAGGCAAATGCACTTAATGTTAGGGATAGAAAAGGGAATCTGCTATTACTCATCTCAACAAGACAAACCCACAGCTGTATTTATACAGCAAATCTGTGCACAAAGCGTGTGTAATGAAAGGCAGAACAGCAGTGCTGGTTTCAGCAGAGGCCAGCAGTCACACGGCGATTGAATTTCAGTAGTTTCTGCACTGATGTGGGAAAATATTTCCTTTCCCTCCTGGCATTCCTACAGGGAGAGAGATCTCTATTAACTGAGGCTTGGGAGACACTGCTAAATAGAAAGCAATTATGTTGGTGATCAAGCAGCTATTCATACTGTCCTGATCAAACCTTTTGGATACGATTGACAGGAACCGAACTCTCAACTTTACCCATAAATAAAATCTCTGCTGCCTTAGAAAACTAGACCCACACTATCTTATATAGTTGTAGTGGCTGCTTGATAGGGTTAGTAACATCATCAAAAAATACAGCGATTCAGAGAAGCACAAGTGCAATAAGCTCAAATCTCATTTTCAATGGTTTGGGTCATCCAGCAACTTATGACACTGGATATATGCCAAATGCCAGACTACTTTATCTTATTTGTTGTATCTTAGAAATATAGAAAAGTAGAAGCAGGAATAGGTCATTCAGTCCTTTGAGCCTGCTCCTCCGTTCAATATGATCATGACTAATCCTCTATTTCAAAGCCATACTCCTGCTCTCTCTCCATGCCCCTTGATGCCTTTAGAGTCTAGAAATCTATTTCCTTCTTAAATATATTCAGTGACTTGGCCTCCACAGTCCTCTGTGGTAGAGAATTCCACAGGTTCACCACCCTCTGAGTGAAGAAGTTTCTCCTCATCTTAGTTATAAATGGCCTACCCTGTGTCCTAAGATCTTATTGTAGGTCTCTCACTTTCTCTCATAAAAACTAGTTGTACCATGTAACGTAGAATATGTTATTTTACTGTTTGTAACTGGTCTGGCTATTTAAGGCTACAAGCTCTAATTGCTATATATGTGCAGCCCAAGGTCAATTACAAGTTAATTGCTCTTAGGTGGATTTGGGTGACCATTTCTGTGCTGAAGAAATTTCCCCTGAAATTGGCCAATACCATGTAAATATTTGGCATCATTTTAAGGTTCAGAAGAAGTTATCAGAGAATGGCCATGTTTCTTTCCATTTCTAGCACTCTAATGCAATATAGATATTTGCATGTGTGTGAAAGTGTAGCATTTGAAATATGACAGATCCATATCCAAACTTTTAAAATCTCTTGTGCCATTGTCCATGAGCAATTTGTGTGGTCTGGAATATTGTTGTGCTGCTTGGTTCCTAACTGGCCCTCCATGTAAATATTAGTTGCACACTTCCTATATACATTGATTTTATTTCTGATCACAATTTTTGAGTTTTTTTCATTTCCATCATAACTATGTTAATTAGTGATACAAACCTCTGTAACTTATACATCAAGACTAGGCATCGCACATCCTTTATAATATTTAGCCGTGTAGGCTTCCACAATTAAGAAATGCTGTTGTCCTTCCACTAATGGATCTTCCCAACATCCTGTCCTGGATTTCATGGTCAGCAGCTGAGGGTCGGCCCTTCCACTGACCTCAAAGAAAGCTGCCCAAAAATTTAGTGGTCTCGAAGGTGCAGGTTTTCCTTTCCTCAACATCAGTTTGAATCTGGCATCAAGAGGATTTCCAGAAGCAGTGATGTCATCAAACGGGGTAAGCAACCAATCACACTGAAGTATTCTCACACACAGCAAAGGAGGAAGTAAGATGTTCTGAATTATTGCCTTTTAATTAAAATTTTAGAGAGTGAAATAATTGGGCCATATGCATGGGATTAAATTAGAAACTGAAATATCATAAGTGTAAAAACAATGCAGAGTTATTAATCATAATGGAGAAATTTGACAAATATAAATTAAGCGTTTCAAGGACAGTGAGGTCATTCTGCAGTAATTATGAACTTAGTACGCTGTTAAAATCCAGGTATATCACATTCATTAAGATGTAGCTTTTTCGTGGATTTTTCCAGCGACACAAATAGTGTAAAAGGACAAGTTTTGATCAGTTAAGTTTCTAATTGATTGTACTCAGGGTTAAAGGAGAAAACAGTGCACCCTATAGGAAAGTGTAGAATCACTGACAAAAACTTCTGGATTTCCGTATTTAACTGTGTGCGCGCGGATTCAAAATGTTTCTGCAATGTTCAGAGCTTTCAGTTTCACCATCATTATTACAGCAAAACCCATGCCTTTATTTTTCTAACCCATTTCTTGTCTGGAGTATTCTAAGTGTGATTAGAGGCAAGTTACACACGCACAACACACACACATCCTGTAGCATTGTTCAAAGTAAATCGAAGGAGACACCCTGGTTTATCAACAAAAATGTGATGGGGTAAACTTTGCAAGAAGTATTTGCGATACTAACAGGAAGTGCATGCAAGATTCTTAATGTATTATAGATCCATATATTTATGCTTTAATGCATTTCTGCAAAACCTAACTTCTGGTCAATTTTCCAATATTAATTCCAAATCCACATTATAATGGAAACTGCATATTTAAATTTATCAAGCTTAAATTTTACCTTTATACCAGTGGCGATACGATAATTGAAATGGATGGAGTATATAAAATGGCTGTTGTATTTTACCCAAGTTAGAATTGTTCAGGTCAGGTTGGCTTTTATTCAATTGCATGAAAAATATTCTAGAGAAAGTTAGTAGCAGTGACTGAGGATGACATAGAAAAAACTATAAATGTAAAACTGAACATCGGTCATCGGAAACGTGAGCTCTGGTATCAGGTTCATGCCATACCATTGATGAACTGTAACAACTAGACAACCAGGGGAATTTGTAGTAAACTTTAGTTGCTGATAATAAAAAACGTTCTGCTCCCAACGAATAGCGTCTTCTGCTGACTCAAGCACACGATTAGTACAGCTAACTATAATTCTTTATGTTACCGAGAGTTTTTTCTGCAAATGTTCTTTCACACTTTATCCCCCTTGTTTGACACAATTATTGCAAACTAACGCCAAGAAGAAACATGACACGCGTCTGACCATTTTCTAAAGTTTTACGATGACTTGGTGCATCGGTCAAACAAATTTAGTGATTTAAACTTCAAACTCTCTCATGTGCGTGATAGCACAGACGGCCAGTCGCCGGCGCTAAAGTAATCCCTTCAACAGGCGCCTGTTTAACAGCAGCAGAAGTTCGCTGCAGAATGCCGGCGGCTGCTAGACCTTCCCACGCTGCTCTGTCGCACGCGTGGGGCGCACAGCCTCGCTAGCTGGCGCCTCTTCTGTCTCATGTTTCTCCCCATCAGTGTCAGGAAACCTGCCCTCAGTGAACTTCTCCATCTCTCTTCTGCTGCTGCCGAATTTAAAATCTCTGAACAAGTTAACAGGCTGTTGGTGAGACCCGAGTTTAGGAATGACTATACTGTTGGCAATATTGTTGGACACATTGCATGTTTTTAGGACTCATTTGTCCAGTATTTTATTAGAGATGTTACCAAATTGCAAATAACCGAGTTAACGCTATCTCAAAAATTTATATGATGCTGACATTAACTTCTAGGCTAATTTTTCGGATTCTTGTGGCACCTATCTCAAACCTGCAATGTAATAAAGCCCTTAAATGTGCACCGTTTTCACTAAAAATGGGTTCAAAACCCCACCCGGTGTACTGGCGCTCCTTAACAGCATTGCGGGTGTAGCTACAGCACACGGACTCCAGCGGTTGGAGAAAGCGACTCAACACCATCTTCTCAAGGGCAATTTGGACTGGCCAGCGATGTCCGCATACCACAAAATTTTTTTTTTTAAAAAAACTGCATACGTACAGCGCAGGTGACGGAATTCAAAGCATATCTATGACAGTCATATCACTGATCAGTACAAATGTATTTTAAATTTTGTTAAAGCAGATCTGATTGATTTCTCCAGGTGCCGGTTTGGAAACTCCATTGCAGTTCTCTAGAGGCAGGGTATTTTTGATTGTTCCAGAAACTGTCTGTTTAGAAATTTTCCGGAGCAATACCTCTCTTCCATTTAAAATCAGTGGTCGAAGCTAAGAAATCTCCAAGTTGCAGTTCAATAGAAGCTGTACCTTCAGCATAAAGCTGGTCTAGACCACCACAGAAAGTAAATAGACTTGATGAGAGACAATAAATACATTGGCATTTTTATGAGCCTCTGTGTGACTCTAATGTGCTTTTTTGCTGGTCACATCAGAATACCATATGTTTGGAGGCAAGGAAGCTGGTGGCATATAAAAACAAATACTTTTTAGATAGTAAATAATGTAACATTAAAACTCGATGTGTTACACAGAAGGTAGAAATAATGTGTTGCACATACCATTAAATGCAAGAACAATCTGAGCATTTGTAGTAACATAAATTGGGTTTAAAATAGTTCCACTCTCTGATCCCTACATTTTACTTGGTTTCTGAGATTTGTTGGCACTTTAAATCTTGCTATCCCCATTCCAGTGAATATTCTGTATAATACTACATCAAGGCAAATTCAGTTGAGAACAATTCTAAGATTTTAAAAATATTTTACCTCTTTGCTTTGATTAGAGCTGATGGTTCCTTTTGTATTGAGTGTCAGATTGCTGCAACAGGTGTGAAGGCATTCATTGGGTGTCTGGGATTATTTCTCCTTGGTTGTAATGTTTCACACACAGCTGGCATTGCTACTGCACAAAAATATATAAATTTACACGATACAGTAGTGTCTGGACACCTGAGGATTGGAATGGAGGTCTACTCTATTTATAGAACGAGAGATAACAGCTGATCAATAAGTTATTAAAGATCCCAGTTGTCCCCCCCCCCCCCTCCCCCGCAATGGTTAAATTGGTCAAGTCAGTGTGTAACCGACCACAAAGGGTCCAAGTTGCATTCTGTGTTGCGGACGCTGGTCGCAGTCGGAGTGCAGGCACGGTTGACCCCTGTAACTTGGGAGGGCGCAATTCTCTAACCACTGCACCGATTCTATATAGACACTGGTTGTTGCAAGTCATCAGTGGATCGCCAGACCAACTGTGAAACCCTTCATCAGAGGGTCTGCCAAGCAGTGATGAGTGAAACAAAACCGGGCCCGGGCGAGCTGTCAATCAAAGCGGTCTCAGGAGATTTGAGACCTGCTGTCGAGCTGGCAAACTGATACCGTGGGAAAGCGGCCCGCATTTCTAACCGCATTTTAGCCAACACGTCTCTCAGAGCAGGAAAGGCTTTGTACAAGAAGGCAAGTTGTTAAATCATGAAGAGATCTTTGGAATTCAGCTCCTCCGACAGCGAAGTGGACATTGAAGAACATAGGTAAATCGTGAATTAATTCATCATTCGCTGAATTGTAATTTAGATACTGAGCAGTTAATGCGATGCATCATAGTTAGTGGCAGATCATGATTAAAATGAGTGCTTTATTTAACAAGCTGCCTGAACAGAGATATTAATGACAATCTTATTTAAATAGGAATATGAAAGCATCTGTGTTACCATCGACTTTCTCCCAGAGCCAGGCAAGAAAGAAAAGACGAGGAGTACGTTTACAATTTTCCTATATTACACTTTCCTCTTTCTGGCTGCGTTACCGAGAATATAACTTCTTGTACAATTGTCTGAAGTTGACCTTTCGTTTAATTGCAGATCGTTGAGAAACGTCGCAGAGATCGGATTAATAACAGTTTGTCGGAACTTCGCCGACTGGTTCCCAGTGCCTGCGAGAAACAAGTAGGAGGACTTAACCTTACTGTACATGAGTAAGCAAGATGCACTGATAGTTTAATGGAGGTTACACTTAGTTTAGTACAGTGATAGATAATACAGTGATAGATTAATACAGTGATAGTTTAATACAGTATGAACTGTTAGTTTAATACAGGATACACTGAGTTTAATACACTGATAATTTAACGCACTAATAGTTTAATACAGGATTCACTGATAGTTTAATAACGTGATAGACTAATACAGTGATAGTTTAGTGCAGTATGAACTGTTAGTTTAATACAAGATACACTGAGTTTAATACACCGATAGTTTAATGCACTGATAGTTTAATACAGGGTACACTGATAGTTTAATGCAATGATAGTTTTATATAGGATACACTGATAGTTTAATACAGTGGTAGATTAATACAGTGATAGTTTAATACAGTATGAATTGTTAGTTTAATACAGGATACACTGAGTTTAATACACCGATAGTTTAATGCACTGATAGTTTAATACGGGGTACACTGATAGTTTAATGCAATGATAGTTTAATATACTGATAGTTTAATACAGGATACACTGATGGTTTAATACAGTGATAGTTTAATACAGTATGATCTGTTAGTTTAATACAGGATACACTGAGTTTAATATACTGATAGTTTAATGCACTGATAGTTTAATATACTGATAGTTTAATACAGGATACACTGATGGTTTAATACAGTGATAGTTTAATCCAGTGATAGATTAATACAGTATGAACTGTTAGTTTAGTACAGGATACACTGAGTTTAATACACTGATAGTTTAATGCACTGACATTTTATTACAGATACACTGGTAGTTTAATACACTGATTAATACAGCGACACTAATAATTTAATACGGTGATAGATTAATACAGGATACTCAGTTTAATACAGGGTACACAGTTTAATACACTGATAGTTTAATAAAGGGTACACTGACAGTTTAATACAGGGTACATTGATAGCTTAATACACTGATAGTTTTATACAGGATACATTAATAGTTTAATACAGTGATAGTTTAATAAAGGATACACTGAAAAATCAATACACTGGTAGTCTCACACAGGATACACTGATAGTTTAATACAGTGATAGTTTAATACAGGGTACACTTAGTTTAATAAGGATACACTGTAGCTTAATATAGGATGCACTGATAGTTTAATACAGTGACAGTTTTATACAGGGTACAGTGACAATTTAATACAGGATACACTGATAGCTTAATACTCTGATGGTTTCATACAGGATGCACTGACAGTTTAACACAGGGTACACTGATAGTTTAATATAGGGACAGTATACAAGATACACTGAGAATTTAATACAGGATATATTGAGAATTTAACCCAGTGATAATTTAATACAGGGTACACTATTTGCTTAATACAGGGTACACTGATAGTTTAATACAGTAACAGTTTTATACTGGATACACTGATATTTTAATACTGGATACACTGATAAATACAGTGACACTTTACTACAGGATACACTGATAGTTTAATAGAGAGATAGATTACTATGGGATACACTGATAGTTTAACACTCAGTGCAGATTTTGTTATTGATTGTTGGGGTAAAAAACGGGACAAATTTAAAATTATCTGAGGAAAAAAATCTGATTGCACAGGGGTAAGGTGTGTACATTGGATTCCCCAAAACTGGCAAAATATGTTCACTTATCTTACAGGGGTCAGCAAAACTGGAAAAAGCTGAAATATTGCAGATGACAGTTGATCATTTAAAAGTGCTACATACAAGTGGTGGAAAAGGTGAGCACAACATTGAGTGTTTTTTTTTAGCAATTAAGTTGCTTAAAAGTGTTGGCTGAAGAATTTAGCATCCGACCTGTTATTGTATTTATTCTGCAAATTTCACAGTGAGTGTTTTTTTTTATGTTTGCATATTGCTAAGATTATAATATGGGAATTATTTTGTGAGGCTTTGCTCCAGATCTGAGTGAAGTCTTCCTGGCAGCAAGTGCAGTTAGAGGAGAGAGATCTACAGACCTTGAGCCCTAATTTTAACCTGCAGTGAAGCTCCAGGCCAGGAACTTTGCCCGAATATTATGGTTGTAATGATGGTGAAACCGTCAGCGTTCACCTTCTTTGCTCCTCTGAAGCTCCTCTCCAGCCTGCAAATGTGCAGATAAGTGCAGAAATCCAGAAGTTGTCAGAGCTTCTTGGGTTTCCCAAAGGACATGCTGCTGAACACCCACTTCAGTCACACACACACCGCATGCATGCGCACGCGCACCCCACCCCGGTCACTTCAAATCATCCCCTGACCAAAACTTGCTCCTTTACGCCACTAATCTCACTCTAAAAAACCTTGGAAAACTTACATCTTATTGCATGAGATGTGACTGGGTTTTCAGCTGGAAACTATGGAAACTAAATTAGCAGTTCCTGCTAACTGCCTAACTGCCTTCACTGGCCTCAGACTACTAATTTTCTATTTGTGGAATGTCAAATTTTTCCATAAGGGTAAAATTCACATTTTTAAATATAGTTTTTAAGAAGTGCATTTGATATTTTAGCATCTGCCTTAATCCCATGTGCATGGCCCAATCATTTATTTTGCTATCTTTAACATTTTATTTAAATGAGGAAAATTCAGTGCATTTTACTCCCTGCTTGGAGCCCATGAGAATATCTCAATATGATTGGCTGCTTACACAGCTTGATTACAACACTGTTGCTGGATGCCAGGAGATCCCCTTGACTTGGAGTCAGATTCAAACTGAAAGGGGAATCCATGCCACATAGATTGCTAAATATTTTTGGGCAGCTTTCTTAGAGATCATTGGTGAGCACTGTTGCTTTGCTGCTGTTCCCAAAATCCAAAACCTTGCCCTACTAAATTATACCCTGGATTTATAGCCCAAGCGGACTTTGTGGTCCACTTGTGTGCAGCCTCCCGGAGAAAGCAAGTCTCACATTGCCTGAGTTTCACACTGTATGGAGCATAACTGCTTTGCAGTATTAAACCTAGAAAAACCTGGGCATTTTTCAAATTCACCTAGAGTTGAATGAAAGTTTCAGGGGTCATGGGTATTCCTTTCCACAATTTTTAAACCATTGACCAGAAACCTAACTGGTCCAGCCAGATAAATAATGTTACTGGGTCAAAATCCTTGGACTCCCTCCCTACTCACCAGCTTTTCAAGGGCAATTAGGGATGGGCAATACATGCTGACTGTGCCAGCGATGCCCACATCCCTGGAGCAACAACAAAAGTAATTTGTTTCCACTGAGATTAGACGTTATATCTGCGCATCTGTGCCAAATTTGGTGGGAACTCCAGGCTTTAAATTTGAATAACTGTGTGGGAGCTCTGTGTATGTCTCTAAGAAGACAGAATGCTGTTGGAACCAAGCAGCATAAGCAAGGCACTGCCAGGTTGGAACCAATATTGTAGCTACCTGTCTGAGATCAGTAGTCTGACATTGGTAGCTGCAGTATTATTGTGAAATAAAAGCCAAATCTGTCAAATGGTTACACTTGTAACCATTTGGCTATCATTTCTGTGGTTAAGATTTGGCAGTTAAATGATTGGTTTACACGTAATTCCCATTAATATAATGTACAAAACAAGTAAAACAATATTAAAACAACCTGCAAGTATATCTATCTATGACTATAACATTTTGTTTTCCTACTCATTTGAAAGTATAATAAAACTGCCAAATTAGCATACTGCTAATTTGTTAGAGTGGGCAACACCTTTGTGATAGCTAATGTGGAAGATTGCCCATATATGTCCTGTCCACAAAAAGTAGGACAAATCCAATCCAGCCAGTTAAAGCCCCACCATTCTACTCTCAATCATCGGCAAAGTGATGGAAAGTGTTGTCAACAGTGCTGTCAAGTAGCACTGACACAGCAATAATTTGCTCACCAATGCCCAGTTTGGGTTCTGCTAGGGCTACTCGGCTCCTGATCTCATTACAGTCTTGGTCCAAACATGGAGAAAATAGCCAAACTCAAGAGGTGAAGTGAAAATGATTGCCGTTTACACCAAGACAGCAATTAACCAAATGTGGCATCAAGGAACCCCAGCAAAATTGAAATCAGTGGGAATTAGGAGGAAAACTCTCCAATGATCAGTGTCATACCAGCACATAAGAAGATGGTTGTACTTGTTGAAGGCCAATCATCTCAGTCCCAGGACATCACACCAGGAGTTCTTCAGTTTAGTGTCGCAGGCCCAACCATCTTAAGCTACTTCATCAATGGCTTCCACCATTATAAGGTCAGAAGTGGGGATGTTTGCTGATGATTACAAAGTGTCCAATACCATCTGTGACTCCTCAGGTACTGAAGCAGTCAGTGTCCATATGCAGCAAATCGTGGACAACATTCAGGCTTGGGTTGATATGTGGCAAGTAACATTTGTGCTACACAAGCATCAGACAATGACCTTGTCCAACAAGAGAGAATCTAACTATCTCCCCCTGACATTCAATGGAATTATCATCACTGAATTCCCCAGCTTCGCTATTCTTGGGGTCAGCAGTGACCAGAAACTGAACTGTCACTACAAGAGCAGGTTAGAGGCTGGGAATTACGTGGTGAGTAACTCGCCTCCTGAATCCCCAAAGTCTGTCCACCATCTCCAGTGCACAAGTCAGGAATGTGATGGAATGCTCTCCGCTTGCCTGAATGCAATCCCACCAAAAAAAGTTTGTTATCATCCATGACAAAGCAGCCTGCTTGATCAGTACCCCATCCACCACCTTAAATATTTGTTACCTCCACCTCTGGCACACAGTAGCAGCAGTGTGTACCATATACAAGATGCTCTGCAGCAACTCACAAAGCTCCTTTGACAGCATCTTCCAAATCCACAACCTCTACCACCTGGAAGGGCAAGGACAGCAGATGCATGGGAACACCACCCCTTCAAACCACACACAATCCTGGCTTAGAACTATATCGCTGTTCCTTCACATTCACTGGGTCAAAATTCTTGAATTCCCTTCCTTACATGACTGTATATGTGCCTACACCAGGTGGACTGCAGTGGTTCAAGAAGGCAGCTCACCACCACTTTCTCAAGTGCAGTTAGGGATGGACAATAAATGCTGGCCTTGCCAGTGACACTCCCATCCCTTGAAATAATTTTTTAAAAACTGGTGGTTATAATTGTGATTGTCAGGTAGTGAATTTTGTACAGTTGCTCAATTTGTCTGGTGTGAGTGACTAACCATTAACTACAGGTGTTTTAGATTATATATATCATATATATATATATTATATTGATTATAATTTAGGCTTATTGTTGTAAATACTTTATCTATTGCAAACATGAACAGGCCATTCAAACAGTGGTTTACTATTGAACCCTAAAAGCTGCCATCAGCATTTATATGATGATAATCTTGGGAACTACATTTATGTTAAAAGAACAAAATGTTAAAATAGACACACATGTCACATATTTAATCCCTGATCTGTGCTGAGTTAGTTGGATAATTGTTAAAATTGTCTTCAGCACCGCTGGACTACAAAGCAGAAGACACTCCTGATTGTTACCCCATGACCTGTTGTAGAAAGTGCTTGATTGTCATCATGCTCACTAATTGAGATATTTATCTTCTGTTGTTTCTGATTCTGCCATATACTCTCCATCACTAACTAAAATACAAGCTTTACCTTCTGACTGGAATTCAGACTCATGTGGACTGACTTAAGTTGATTTAGATATTGCAGTAGTCTAAACATTGCCTTGATGTATTAACAGTAATTCTTCAGAGCTTGCAGTTTGTATTAGGCAGCCAAAGATGCCAATGTGATGAAGTGATTCAACCTGTTGCCATTCTTGTATGCATTTTGGTGGTTCCACACACAGGATTCGATTGTATCATCATGATATGGATGAGACATTTAACTGAGATTCTGCCTGCCTTTCTGTTGGCTCTGGTAGACACTAAAGACCTCAAACACCATTTGAATTCCCCTGAGCTGCAGGCCAACATTCCTCCCTTAACCAATATCACCACCAAAAGGCTGATTAACTGGTTATTCAACTCATACTATTTGTGGGATGCTGCTTGTTCAAAATAGTAATTGTGGTTTAAAATATAATTTGCGTGTGAGGAGCTTTGAAATGTTTTCGCATGGTAAGATTAATTTCAATGCAAATTTTATTAGCATAGCAGAACTTGGGCACAGAGTGGAGTGGAATCTCTTGTGACTCATATAAACAGCTTTTATGTATGATTGAAGTGCTATGGAACTAGTTTTTCTTCTATAAACTCATTTGAGCATGTCTTTCAACTTGCTGAACAATATACAGCACATGGCTGCATCCCATTGTAACTATGGAAGGGGTACACCAAACATTTGCTAGAATGATTCCCAAAATGAAAGGGTGTAGTTATGAAGAAAGACTTAAAAACTGGGATGTTACTCATGCTAAGAGAAAAAGTTAAAGGGAACCTAATAGGTCTTATCAGAATTATGAAGGGTGATTCATGGAAGATTATTTCCATGGATTGGCAAATCAGTAACAAAAAGTTTTAAATTCAGGATTATCATTAGAAAATGAAAAGGAAAGTTAAAAAATGGTTTCACACAGTGTGGTACTAGAACATGGAATGTTTCACCAGAAGTGATAATTGAGG
This sequence comes from Carcharodon carcharias, assembly GCF_017639515.1. NCBI lineage: Eukaryota > Metazoa > Chordata > Chondrichthyes > Lamniformes > Lamnidae > Carcharodon > Carcharodon carcharias. The sequence continues at coordinate 35,936,482 of NC_054480.1, read as the reverse complement.
CAGAAACTAACGTTTCTTAGAAGGTATTTGATAAATATTTAAAGAAGAGAAATAGAAAAGTATGTGGAGGAAAGGCAGGGAGATGGGCTTAGATCAGATAGTTCCAAATGAAGAGTTAACACTGACAAAGGCACAATGAACTGAATAGTCTCCTTGTGTGCTGTGATTTCTATGGGACACACATAATGTTCATGATGAGCAGCATCCAAATTCATTGTTGGGTTTAACAAGCATGAAATAAAGCTTTTATATTTTGCTGAAGCTTACTGTCAAGCAACGATAGCAAATTTAAAAAAAATGTACTTTTGGAAATATATCTGAGCATATGTATGTGAGATTTTATGTATGTGAGATTTTATATATGTGTAATATATATGTGTTCTCCATGGACAAATATCTACTGTCACTAGTCAGCTTTCTTATTAGACAGAAAACTATCAATCAATGTCTAACAAAAGAACAATTATATGGGATCTAGTTGTCACGGCAATTCCCCATTCTCTGTACTCGACCTCGACCTTGACTACATCTCAATTACATTTTCTTCATTCATGGATCTCACACTGTCTCAGCCTTGCTAATATCAATCCTCCTCTGTTATGTGCTTAAGGCTCCCCTGAGTTCCAGCATGGTGTCCCTCCCATTCCCAGCTTGTATGTCAGCCCTTTCTTCTCCCTGCTTCAGACATTATGCCCCCTCCCCACCACTGTATTCTTTCTCCTCCTCCTGTTCAGTTTTGATTCTTGGGATTCTCTCTTTAACAGCCTAAGGCTATGCTCATTTTTTCACTCTAGCATCAGACTCTCATCTTTCCCTAGGTCTGTTTCCTGGTTTGGTCTCTATCTCTTGTTCATAATACATAGAAGAATCACACGGGCCATGAATATGGCTCATTGATTTCCAAGGTAGTTTATAGGAGGGCTGTTTTCTGCCTTTTTACTTTGACCACTGGGAAAATATAATGCAAATTTGGGTGTGATTCCTTGTGGTGGAGTCACATAATTACTCCAGATATGGATATTTCTTGTTGAGGTACAATTCTATGGATGCCAGTCCCTTTCGTTTACTTCACGTATTGTTTATATGTGAATCTTGACAGTGAGCATCTGCAGGCAACTTAGTCGCTACTGATCATTACACCCAAGCCTGGGCTTCTGCTCAATCGATATCCGCAACAGCCAGCTGGGATGATTGGATGGCTTATTTCACCACTTTGTAATTTGAGGCCCTGAGGATAATTATAGTGTAGCTGTTCCTCAGACACCTGTTCTCTAAATAAATCTGTAAATCAGTGATGGAGTATGGTACAGCAATTTGTCATTGACAATTGTGTTTTACATCATCCTGCCTTTTAGTTTGTTTCAAGGTTAGAATATTGTCACGTTGTAATTGAATTTATTGCAGCAAGATGTCTTGCAGTTTCTAATTTCACTGTTTTGAATTAATAGGTTATTTTGAGACTTCAGCATTTGCCACAGATTACCGGATTCTGGGTTTTCGGGAATGCTTATCTGAAGTTGCCAGATATCTCAGTGTGACTGAGGGATTAGATCATTCTGATCCTTTGAAAGCTCGCCTGGTGTCACATTTAAACACATGTGCATCACAGAGAGAAGTTGTAATTGTCGAGAATAGCCATCAGCTCCTGAGTGCCGGATATCCTCACCAGCTTGCACTGACCTCTCTATCTCATTTCAGTGTTGAAGCTCCTGCACATAGCTTTCCTCCTGTAGAACAGAGTCATCACAAAGAATCAATGCTCAGCAGTATCCATCTCGAACAGTTAAATAAATTGGCCCCCACAGGTTGTGTGGTCCCCGTTCTGACAAATGCTGCACATGTACCATCTTCAATATTTTCAGTTTCTCCTCTGTCAGCCATACAGTTCCCATTTTCCATGGATCCTCTGCCTGTACTGCCAGCTGCTGCTGCCCGACCTCCAGTGCAAGCTGTAAAAAGTGGGAAACACTTCTGGGCTACAGAAGTGGGGGCTTTTTAATTTGAATGTGTGTTTATTGTTTTAGAAGGTCAAATGACAAGATTTTACAGAAATCACATTAATGTTTGCATTATGCACACAATTTAATGTACACTTCATGATATGGTAACTACGGCTCTGTTAAAGTCAAAGGTCTTTATTATAAACTCAATGCAAAGGAAAACAGTTTTTATTTGATGGGATCATCTCATCAATCTTTGGCTTACTTTAAGGACTTTTAATGGTGCCTTAGCTGACAGCAGGGAAACATTAATTATAACAAAAAATTGCAATAATGAGTTTCAAATGTATGTAATTTATTATATATGACTGGAAAAGTCTTACTTTTTATATTGCATGAAATGATGACTCGTGAGTTATTAGAGTTTGATAAGAGTTACAATTAAGAGTGTTCAACAGCTCCGTGTGTAATAATACTAACCACTGCAAAGCAACAAGTTCCCAGGTTTGGTTCCTGTCTGAGCTGAATTACAGTAGGCCTCCTGTCCCCTGAACTAGGAAAGGGAAAAGCCAGCAGTTTTCAAACTCTGAAGCTATGGGGGTAAGGTACCAGAGGGTTGCTGGTTCCTATGAAGCTTCCTTCTTGTGAAATACTGCCTTCATGAAAAAATTACAGCCAGATGTTAAACTGATTGCCTGGACTGGTATAAATACTATTTTATGAGAGCTGAATATACCTACCATCTGACATTTACTAATAGGGGTTCCACGATCACCATTGTAAACTCTGCAATGTCCAGTTGAGGTGTCTATCATTCAGGTGTTGAGACAAGAGTACCCTCTAGTGTTCCACTTCCTTACTGCAAATTTGTCAACACACCTGTTCCTATGATGAAGTTACATTGTTTCATAGTTTGCCATTGTGAGATTTGAACTCTTGATCTTTGGGTTACAAACCCAGTACCATAACCACTTGGCTATTTAGGCCAAGCTCTCAGCCATGTAGTGCAATTAATTTTCTGAGTTTTTCCAGGTAATTCTGTTTTTGTTTTGGATTTCCAGCATCCGCAGTTTTTTTGTTTTTAATTTTCTGAGAGCTTGTTATGCAAATAGCCTTCCTCCTTGGTCAAGATTAACCCCCCCAATATATGTAATGCTTGATGATAAACACACTGTGTCCATTGGTTAAAGTTATTTATCACTATATCTAATGATGATATTAAACCCTCTCCCCAGTGTTTTTAACAACTAAAGTTAATGCCACCACAGTCAATACTTGATATGGGTGTATCTAAATAGCTACTGAATAAGTCTATCCATGATATCACAGGAAAAAATATTTTCTTTTGTGAAACCACAGAATGGAATTGCACTAAATTTCATAGCACACATGCTATTGTGCAGTACCCAAATAACGTCTGCAATTTTTAACTCATGCACAACAGTGTGCTGAAAGAATATTTATCTTAAATTAGAGGTACACGGGTGATATCTTTAATACCATCCACTGTATTTCTTAAAGTGACTTAGATACAACACATGGCTACAAATAATTGGGTCAAAAATTACATCAATCCTCTTTACACTTATGTCCCGACATCCCCACGCGTCATTTCGATCTTCAGTTTGGCGGGCACGCACTGAGGTCAGCTGTGCGCCAGCCGAACTATCAAAGGCCTGTTAAGGCCATTAATTAAATAATTAAAATGATTGTCAGGGCTGCCCATCCAACCTTAAGGTTGGCGGGCAGACGCAGAGCCCAGGCGGCCTTCGCATTTCTCACGAAACCTCATCCATGGGTGGGATGAGGTTTCATGAAGGGTTTATAAATTAAATAAAATTTTTTATTAAAATTCATAAACATGCCCCAGCTCATATGACACTGTCACATGAGGGGACATGGTTTTTAACATCTTTTGAACTGAACTTAATCTCCCCGAGGCACGGAACTGCCTCAGGAAGATTCCTGCGCTCTTTTGCGCGCATGCACGATGGAGCACAGGCCTCAACTCTCCGTCCTCCCCCCTCCCACACAGGTAGCGTTCAGTGCTTCCAGGTGCACGTCATGCTGGGCAGGCCTTAATTGGCCCACCCACGTAAAATGGCACACAACCGATCGCGGGTGGCGATTGGCTCTGCGCCCGCCCGCACCCGCACCCACACCCGCTCCCGACTAGCTCACCCCACAGGGAGAAAACTCTCCCCAATGTTTCAGGTGAAGTTCTGATGAAAGGTCGTCAACCTGAAACGTAACTCAGTTGCTTTCTCCACAAGCCTGACATGCCGAGTATTTCTGGCATTTTCTGATTGTAGTACTGGTTTGAGCCTGCCCGACTTCATTCCACATAGGATCTTTACAGCCAGCAGATAGAGGAGACTTTCATCCCAATTGTTGAGGCTGGATTGGAGCCAGATCCTGGAAGTGAAAGTCCAGTATCTACGCACTGACTGGCTCTGCTAAATTTTTTAAAAATTTGTTAACTCCTTGAACTTGAGAGGAAATGAATTCTTTGTTGTTACTGTGGAATGTGTGACATTTTTTTTCTTGGTTGCGATCATTTCAGTGCGCCAATTGACTGAATTTAAAAAAATACTCATGCAGTGGCGCAAAATGGTACTTTACACCCGAAAACAGATGCATGTCATGCCTCCCTAGGTAACAGCAGTACACACACACAAAATTTCATTTCTCCGCTCCCAACATCAATACTAATACAAAAGCAAAGCAAATATTGGCAAACTTTCAAATGCTCCCAATAAATATTGGTTCACTCCCAGGGATTCCCTGGAAATGCTGATATCTATTCAGTATCTCCCCACCCCAATATTGCCACACTTCTGGCGATATCTTGAAATATTGATACACTCCTGGCTTTTTTTGTTATATCTGAGTTTGTCAGGCAAAAAAAAAAACCATTATATCTCAGATTTATCGGTATGCAGCAACAATTGTTATTAAAAAACAAGTGTAGAAATCTGACGATCACAGAGACTGGATTTCCTCACACGTCCACTAAGTGCTACATCAGGGCTAGTATTGTGGCCTTCATAGCCTACGCAACTCAATCCTATTTGTGCTGACATTTCTTATTTTGTTGTGGGGGGACCTTGTTTGAATTCTGTGGATCTGGAGGTTTGAAAAGGCCTGTTTGCCTTCTTTGTGGATAAGTTCTAAATGAGTAAATCAAGATAAGTCAGTATTAGCCATTTGGGATATGTGCTACATGTGTATTAACCTTCATTGCCCACAAAAGCAAAACCTTGCCCTAGTCTAGAGATTTCAGTTCAAAATGTATGATTTAAGGCCCAATGTTCAAGAATAACCTGCTGATCAATGCATCTCCCTTCCATTCATATTGAGTATATGAGTAAAAGTTCTATTTTCTGACAAAACACAAGTATTCATGTTGTAGGATAAATCTTATGAATGTGTGTTACTGGTACATTCCTGGAAGCAGCCTACATTAATCAAGTGGTTATTTTTGAATGTTTCTAAAGCATTTTCTTCTAAATAAAAATGATCTTGACAAAATTCATCACATTGTGTTTTATTTAATTAAAAAAATTACTATTGTGATATTATGGATGAGTAGTCAATAGTTTAGACTATCACACTAATGCATTGAATGTCACCAATGGTAATTTCTAGGCCATGGACTTTAAATTTCTTCCATGATGCATAAATTCCTTTATGAACTGTTTATTCTTTCGTGGGATGTGGGCATCACTGGCAAGACCAGCATTTGTTGCCCATTCCTAATTGCCCTGGAACGGAAAGGTTTGCTAGGTCACTTCAGAGGGCAATTAAGAGTCAACCACATTGCTGTGGGTCTGGAGTTACATGTAGGCCAGGCCAGACCAGTTAAGGATGGCAGATTTCCTTCCCTAAAGGACATCAGTGAACCAGATGGGTTTTTATAACAATCCATGATAGTTTCATGATCACCATTACCAAACTTGCTTTCAATTCCAGATTTTATTGATTGAACTTAAATTCCATGGTGGGATTTGAACCCATAGCCCCAGTGCATTAGCTGGATTTCAGGATTAACTAGTCCAGTTTCATTACCATTACACCACCATATGCTGTTTTCAAAGTTATTCAAAAGCTTAAAAGGAATAAATGAATTAACATCAGGCTTAAAATAGCTCACAAAGAACTTTTAGCCGAACAGTACACAAAGTCAAAGCGAACCCAGTGATGTTTTGTACATGGAAATCTGATGTATGTAATTAAGTCTAGTTATTGTAAAGTTTCTAAAATAAATGGATGCTCAGTTTGTAATACAATATTCCAGTTCCCATTTGGCATCATATCGGCTCCTAATGATAGTGGTTTTAGAACAGACCTAGAAACTAATTGAATGGAAGATGCCAACATATTTGGCACCTTGATACTTAATACAGTTCACAAAAAGAATGGGTTGTGCACTACGGCCCTGACATTAACTTGGAGCCGCAGTGGGTGTGGGAGTCCGATATCGCATGGGAAATGGAGGAGTAAGTTCAGCACATCTGTATGTGGCAAGTTAGCACAGCGCCTCATTGCACAGAATTTTCCGTGCCCTCTGGCGTCAGGCGTGCTCGGCGGTATGAGCAGATAACATGGTGAGCAAGCGAGAAATCGGTTTCAAGACATCGTGAAACCAGTTTGTGATCATCCGCTCAGCCCATCGATGGCGGGCTATGTTCCCCACTATCGAACGTCGGGAACCTGATTGTGATACATCTGTTTATCATTATCAGGCCAGCCCGCCAGAATCATGCCCTCCACTGTTGGATCGTCCGCCCACATCGGTGTGATTGTACACCAATGCAGAACACGTCTTGACAAGTGTGATTTGCTGAAATCTGGGCTTACCACCAGGGCTTTGCTCACCTCGCAGACATCCAAGGAACAGACGATGCTGGAGCCCGACAGCAACTGCACACTGGAGGAATGTCCATGGCAAGCTGGATGGATTCTCATGGATATGGAAGTTGGAAAGTCACGGTTGATTCTCACAACGGATGAAGATCGAGGGGGTGGGCGAGGAAGGACTAGGATTGACTGGGAGAGGAAGAGGTGTCAGGATGGGGTGAGGTTGGGAGGCGGGAAATGAAGGTGTCAGGATGGGGTGAGGATAGAAGGGGGAAGGAAGGTGTCGGGGGGGAGGTTAGGAGGGGAGGGGTGTACGGGGAGAGGAGGGGGTAATGGGGGAAGACGGCAACTGGGGAGGTAAGATTAAGGGAGGTGGAAGGTGTAAGGGAAGGAGTTTGGTGAGGGGGAGGAGTGTGGAAAAGGGAAGGAAGCCGGGGGGTTGGAGTGGTGGGGGGATGGTGGTGGTGGTCGTGGTGGGGGTGGTGATGGGAGGAGGGAGTGCAGAGACATGAGGGAGTCCCATGGGAGGAAGGAGTGCGGAGAAGGGAGGGAGTATGGCTGGAGGAAGAAATAAGGTTGGAGGGAGGAGTCAGGAAGGCGGAAGGATTAAGGGTGGAGTAATATGTAAAGCTGGGGGAAGAAGTAAGGGAGTCTGAAGGAGTCAGGAAGAGGGAAAGAGTAAGTGGAGGTGGAGTCCGGGGGGGCAGCGTGTGTAGAACCAAGGGGGGAGGGAGTCTGGGGAGCGAAGGGGTTCCAAGTGGGGAAGGGGTCCAGAAGGAGGGGGATGTCCAAGTGAACATGCAAGGGAGGGCTCTGATGAGTCCATGACTGCCCCCTGGGGAGAGAACTGAGGTTGGATGTGGTAATGAAGGTGGAGGAGGGAATGGTGAGAAAGGTTGTGGCTGGTAGGTCATGGAGGCGAGGTGGAAGGTGATGCCACAGGGGTCAAAAGTGATGGGCAAAGGAAATGGGTGACTGGGGGAGGAGAAAAGAAAAGGGAGTGCACGAGGAACCGAATCCACACCATGCTGTCTAAATCGAATGTGAAACGACCTCGTGGTGGGTGAGATCAGGTGCTGAAAGGGGGTGTGATCATTGGGTGGGTGGAGATGCAGGTCAACTCAGGTGGTCAACTGAAAGCGAATCCCAGCAAACAGCATTGGAAATGCTTAGAACATTGAGGTGAATGTCCAACGTGACGGATCAGCATGGGTGGGCTCTGAAAGGCCCCGCCACACACACACATTTTCCTCCGGAATCACTCGTTGGCCAGCTGCTCCTTCTGCGGTGACAGAGGCTGAGGTTGAGGGGCTTACAGACAAAGTTCGAAGGAGAGGACAGCCTCTGAGATTCCTGAGTGGATGACCCAGGGGTGTCCAGCTGCTGCTGCTCCTCCCTTCAGGAGCCCGGGGACCCCGGCCTGACTCCTTGAGGTGAAGGGGCACCTGGAGGAACATTGAGGTGTTCCGTTTCTCTCTCGTGTTGCCACTGCAGGAACTCACCCATGGCACCCACGATTGAGTGCAGGTCTGCACACTTCTCTACATTCTGCTGGACCAGGGTCTCCATGGTGTCCGCCATTCCTCCCATGGAGATCTCCATACATGCACATGTGGGCACCATGTCATCAGAGAGCAGGCAGATTTCTCTCTCCGACTCACATGCCACTCTGTTGAGGGCTTCCAACAGCTCTGTGTGATGTTCCCCCACCTTCACCAGATTGATTCCAGAGATGCAGGGCTTGTCTTATGAGGAGAGATTGAGCAGATTAGGCCTATACTTGCTAGAGTTTAGAAGGAGGAGAGGAAACCTAATTGAGATATATAAGATGCTAAAGGGGATAGACAATGACGTGGAGCAGATATTTCCCCTTGTGGGGCATTCTAGAATGAGAGGCTGTAGTTTTAGGCCAAGGGGTGGTAGATTTAAATCAGAGATGAAGAGGAATTACTTTTCTCAAAGGGTCGTGAATCTGTGGAATTCAGTACCTCAGAGTGCTGTGGATGCTGGGACGCTGAATAAATTTAAGGAGGAGATGGACAGATTTTTAATTAGTAACAGGTTGAAAGGTTATGAGGACAGGGCGGGAAATTGGAGTTGAGGCCGAAATGAGATCAGCCTTGATCGTATTGAATGGTGGGGCAGGCTCGAGGGGCTGAATTGCCTACTCCTGCTCCTAGTTCTTATGTTGTTATGTTCTGCTGACTCTCCACACTGTGTTGGGAGGCTAAATCCAGAGGCTTGTCATGTGACTCAGACTTCACAGATGCCTCTTCCCCTGCTGTCCTTCAAGTGCTGGGGAGCTCAGCCAGATCTGCCTTCTCCTGCTGCGGACATGTGTCTGTGCAGTGACCATCAGATTGTGAACCCGAGCCTGCTCTAGACCTAGGTCCCACCAAGGATTGTGTCTCTGTGCTGATGGATGGTGTGGGTAAGCGCTGTGACAGGTTTTCCAGACTGCTTATTTGTTCAATGGAGGAGGTGTCCTCTTGGCTGGAGGTGAGGATGTGGATGGAGATGAGGGACTGGCTGGCTAAGGGTGTTGGTTGCTTGGCAGATCTCCCTGTCAACCAAAGTAGAGATAATTAGTGCATGGCAGCAGAGTCAAAAGCAGGAGAGAGAGCACTCACAGTTGAGAGAGGGATGATGTGGTGCAGGATCGTCACGTGGATGTTCGCCACTGACTTCACTGTCACCGCAGGCACAGCTCATGTCCTCGCCAATCAGTATGATGGCACACACCTCAAAATGAGTGAGGGGCCTAACGTGGGCCACTCCACCTCTGGTCTGGGACCATTCCCTGCTGATGTGAGTCAGCTTCTCCTTCATAGAAACAGGTGGAGAGAGTGCGAGCAGGACACATGGCGCTGCATGGAATGTTTGTGTGGTGAGCGGAGACATGGACAGGAGCCATCCTGTCTCCAGTCCTGGGCTGGGAGCACTGAGGGGTGTGCACACAGCTGCACTTTAAATGTGGCGCCCAGCGTGATGAAATGGCGGGCAAATGAGAGCCCATCCACCATGGAAACAGCATGGTTTCCGGGAATGCATAATTAATGGGGCAGGTTTGGAACGCTACGGCTTGAGAAGCTGCCACTGCGGCCTGCAAGTAAACCATCATTTTACCCACCCACTACTGCACTTAGTGCAAATCTGGGACGAATCCACCCATTATTAATTTACTTCCAGGTTTGGCATTGATTGCATGGCTGTAGACGTGATGTGGACCTGCATGTCATGATCTGAACTCAAGTACTTTTAGGACAATCCAAAGATACAGTTTGAAGTAGTTAGGAGGTTTGGCACAGAGACAGTAATTTCATAATGGACTCAGGATGCTCAAAGGCTGGGCCTTGCTTGAATGATACCTTGCTTGATCTACTGCTGGGGTTGTTGAAGAGCAGGAGGGAAGTAATCTTCCCAGCAACAGGAAAAATCTGTGACTGACACAAAGAAAGTGTGGCTGCAGGTGGCTGTAGCAGTCAGCAACAATATTGTGCCGCAGACTTTGATTCAGCGTAGGAAGCTCCTTAATGTCACAGCAGTTCAGGAAAGGTAAGTACAATGGTACATTCACAAACATACTGCTGCACATGTCACTCCTTCTCCTCATTTGCCTTGTCAAACCTATTTCCTCACATCATCCCTCACACTAATTTAACTTGCAGGTGCACCCATTGTTTTCCTATCCATGCACTTCCTCAAATTCTCATTTATCCATCAAACATTGTCACTCACAATTGAGTAACTTCATATCTATCTCTATGTAGCAACGTCACTGGCTGGGGGTTGCTAATCATGGCTGAGATCATGGTAATACAATAGGGCAAGGGAAGGAGCCAGGTTCCAAGGATTACCTCAGCTGGTACAGGGATTGAACCCACACTATTGGCATTATTCTATACCACACGCTAGCCATCTAGCCAACTGAGTTAACCAACTCCTCCCTGATTGCCGCTCCCACCAAATGCACTGCTCCATCAGGTGAACACATGCCCTTACATTCACTCATGAGTCTATTCTTCAACTGTTTTGAAAAAAACACATAACACCAGAGGTGGTCCTCCACAGCTGACAGCTGCAGAGGAGGAAGTGGGAAAGGTCAGTGGTATTTTAACTGTTGGAGACAGAGAGCCAAGACCTCCCAGATACTTGGTGACACAATTAAACATCAGCAACCAATGTGTCATTTAACACTCAATCATGTTGGCTTGATTTGAACAGAGAGTGAAAAATAATCATCTTCATAATGAGAAGTTGCAACGTACTTAATATGTCAGTACTAATTCATAGCTTTTCTTTCCGCCAGCACCTTCATATGTGCAGCAGGAGTCTACGAATCTCACGGATGATGGATCCTCAGAGAAGCTGATTCCTTCTGAGGTTGCACCATCATAGGCCATCTGTTTACCATGCAGCAGCACAGATACTTACGCTTCAGTGGGACCAGCCAGACAAGTAGTTAGGTTTTCACCTGGTGACTTACACATCATATAAGTGAACAAGAACAGATGATGGTGGCAGGGACAACTTTGGAGAAAGTCGGAGAGTGCACCTCTCTCCAAGTTCTGCTCAGCTGGACACAGATGCTGTATCCCTGGGGGCCATCGCTGAAAAGGATAATCATTGAGCAAAAGAAGAGAATGTGCGATGTACTGACAGGCCATCCAAGCACACTGGCTACGTTTACAGAGGGAAGCAAGGAGTCCACCTCAAACATGAATGGGTATTGCTGGGCATAATGATAATATCTCCTTGCATGGTTAGAGTGGTCAACTCCAAGGACCATCAAATGCTACAATCAAATGAGTTCATCCACACCTTAACTATAGCCGTGTACTCTCTGGAGACCAACATGTCTGCAATGTTCCCTTCAAGCTGGCTAGAAAGTACTGTGCAGCAAAATACCCTCTTTTTTTTGTGTGTGTTATATGACGCTTTAAAATTTTGTACAGCCATGCACGAACAGTTGCTTAAAGAGGCCAACTTGTGCTTGGCTTACATGGGGATTTTTGTATTGCTGAATGGCCACATGGTGGCAGAGCTTAGAGAGAGCATTACCGTGCAGTGAAACAAGCAGGTGGCGCACAACTAATGTTCACTTTCAGCTGCATATTTGCATAGCTAGATTCCGCAACCACCGCAACCTGAAGAGAACTTAAAGGGAAAATTGCATGTCTGCCACCTTAAATAAGATGATAACAAACTTAACCTTTTCCCTGCAGCACTGCACTGATAAGCACCAAAGTTCCCTGCAGCAGTGAAGCATGGCTGGCCTAAGAGAGGAATGACGTCAAAAGGGAACATAGAAGTGAAAACTCTACACAAAGTGCTTCCACTTCTCATCTATTTCACTTCTCAGTCAGTACCTGACATATTGCCTGGTGTCCCAATAGCTGAGTCTGTCCTTGAAAAGGTGCTGGTGGAACTATCTTTAGTGGGGCCCTTAGTTCCTACAAAACCCAGAAGTCATCAGCCAAGAGTATCTTGTCAGCTTGCCTCATCATCTGCTGAAGCCACAGGTGTGGAAGCACATGGGAGTGGTAGGACAAAGAACAGCAAAACAATGTAGTTACAAAAGGCTAGATATGTGGATGAATAGTAAGTGTTATGTTGCGAATGTGTTCTTTAGTAGAATTACATACATTTTATACTTTTGCACCACTTACCCATATTGCCCATTTTTGGTTGTTGAGTGGTAAAACACCTTTTAACTTACTTGATGACATTAATTGACAGAGACCATATGGGGATGTTCAAAGGATTGGTTGGTTGTTTGCTGGAATGCTTGGTGTCAGCTACATTGGAGGGGGACACAGGAAGGGTGACAGTTGCATATGCTTCTGACATCAGCCTGCTGATGGCTTGTTTGATCACGCATCTGGTGATCATAAGACATTCACTGTAGTGCTGTTAGGCTTCATTGACCAGGTTTTGGTGTGTCTCATCAGCCAAATTTGATGTACCCTTCTTTCCTCACAGCCACCAATTAACAGCAGTTGCAAATCCAAAGAGATCAGGGAGCTTTAACTGCTGCAAAAGCATGATGGCAACTCCATGGGAATCTTAAGCACACCTGCAGAAATATCTTCTAGCTGCACATCAATGGAGTGGAGGCCCTTGTGGTTCACAAATATTCCTGGTTGACCTGTATGAGTGCGGATTGACACGTGTGCAGTTGATGACACACTTCCCTGGTGGGAAGTCAATCAGATCTGCAAACCCGAGTACCCTCATTCTGACTGACATCATTGGAGGGAAAGTTGACATAATTGCCGGCCCTGGCAAAAGAGTGCATCAGGCACATGTGTTATGAGAGCAAGGTTTTGTAAGATGGTTATTTTTCAAACTGTCTCTTTAATTCAAGGTAAAAATAGAGTAATGAAGAGGGCATGTGATCTCCTAATATTTCTGGCTGATGAAAGGCCTATGTGACCTTGTTGTCATGGGGACTGGGGGTACAGATCAAATCCTATTTGAAACCCAAGTGTCAGCTTTCACATCTGGACACTAAGTAAGGAGCAACTAACTTTGCTATGAGCAGACTTACAGATTCAGAGACCCTGGACAGAGAGAGAGAGAGAGCCCCAGAGAGAGAGAGACAGGGAATTAGCAGTTGGTGCGAAAAAACAGGGAAAAAGGCTGTTCTCTGTTAGCCACCAGGCCGAATGTTGGTGGAAGCTTGTTCTCTGGTCGAAGAGACAGGACTGGTAGAGATTTGACAATGGCATGGCCGGGGAAGGTGTTTCCAGAGTGGGCCTTACTGCTCGAAGTTGGTTCGAGAATCCTCTGAAGACTGAGGGAAGCGACTTTTGACGGACACTGAATATTATGACTCAGTGAAACCAGAAGAAGCAAACCCATTGGAGCCTGGAGACAACTTTGGACTGATCCCTATAAAGACTACAACTCTGCAGAGAGTAGGGTACAACCTATAAACATGGAGTAGGGTTTTTGTTTGTGTTAGCAAGTTGGGTTACCTTTTTGCCTACTAAGTAATGTTTAGTTGACGTTCATTTTAGCTTATTTGTTAGAGTAAAAGTCTTAAAATGTGAAACCTTGTCATGTGATTCTTTGAGTCAATTACTGGAAATTCAGATCTTTTTAAAAGTTATCGGTTTCTATGGGGATGGTAAAACCTGTCTTATGCATTTGTGGGCTGCTGGCCGGGAGATCCTTGATATATTTCCGCTGGAGCCCTGGATGGATCTGTGCCAAAAGAATTTGAGGGAGGTGGTGACTTTGACAGCCACTGGTAATGTATGGCCACCAGGTCCAGCAGGGAGTGGGTGTTCCTCCTTAAGGTGTCAGGTGTCTGCCACCACCTGACACAATAGCCTGAACCTCTTGAATCACTGCTGTTCAATGTGTCAAGGAGTCTCAGCCTCTGCCTGTGAGGTTGGCTGTGGCTCCTATGAGCAGCATTGCTCTCTGCTGCTTTGTTCTTTGCTATTCAGCTAAATATCTGACACTGCTGGCACTTGCTGCTGCTACTGGTCTCCCTGCTCCTTGGCTGAGGTCCAATCCAAGGCAACCAAGGTGCCACCCACCCTGATGTGACTCAGAAAACCTGTAAAATGTAGAAAGTAAACTCAGCAAAATTACTGTGAACAAACCCTTTTCCACTAGTAGGTAAGGAAGCATCTGTGAGTATTGAATATTTTATTGCAGTACTTCCATGAGCTTTAATCAGCTCCCTGAATTGCCTCTGTGTTCTCACAATGCTCTCACTGGCAAATTTCAGGGAAATGCTAGGAAATTATTTTAAAATTAAAACTGCATTGAAATATCACTCTAATTGAGCATTAGTATATGTTACCAGGCAAGCCACCTATCCCAAGGGGTTTGTGTGTAAGCAGTTTAACGCGTCCAAGTTAATTGTGTAAGTCAGAAGGTTGGAGCTCTCAATTTTGCAGCTTTTAACTCCCATCTACACCATGTACGCCTCCAGGTTAAAATTTTCCTCCTGTTTGCTATATTTCCTACTTCATGAGGTTGCCTTTTACTAATTCATCTTCAATCTTTGATTGATGTCCAAAAGCAACATTCGTTAACTTTGTGCTTGTGATGCTATGTGGCTAAAATCAAATAATTTGTCTTGTGCACCGGCAATATTAAAGTTAGATGATTTAATTATTTCTATGTGGGGGTGGTTGTGGGGAGGTGTAATTTGTTTATTATGTTGAGAGATGTCAGTTCTGTGGATTGGATCAGGTTTTGTATTTAACATCCCAGAGTCCTGGATAGAATGCAGCACAGCTTAGGTAGTTTAGTTTCCATACGTTATGCATTACTCTCTAGCTGAGGCGATGGACAAAAAGCCTTTTATCAAATGTTTGCTTATAGAGTTCTGTAATCTTAAAGAAACTTCACATCACAATTGACCACTGAAACAAGCATAACACAAGCAGAAAGTGAATTATCTCCAATATTTTTGCCTGCTTGACACCTGCTAATGTTAACTTTGCTGCCAGATTAAAAGCAGAAATCTTTCTGTTCATATCTTATCACTCACACATTGGTATGCAATTATGTTGTGCCTCCATGCCACCAATAAAGAGATTTTTAGATTATCTTTGGCAATTAACAATACCAAAAAAATCACCTTTTCCAGTAATATGTTCAAGAACCCCATTTTTTAAAGGTATTTATTATCTATACTCAGCCTCAACTTTGAGAACTGTTCTATCTTTTTGCCAATCATGAGCCAAATAAGGCAGCGGGGGTATAGGTCAGGATAACAAAGTGATTTAATCCACGACGGCAGAAATGGAGAGGCTTCTTTGACAGCACAGAGCCTTGCTAGATGCAAGTGGAGTAAGATACAGAGCCTTTCTGTTTCTCCCCCTTTCTCCCTGCTTCACTTCTCTTCCTCCTTTCTCTACAACTCTTTCTTTCACTGTCATTCACTTTTGTTTCCCTCTCTCCTGCCTCACTTTTGTTTCTCTCTCTGCTCCTTCCCTTTTCACTCTCTTGTTGATCCAACAGAACCCAAAGGAGTATGTTGGAGTTGTTGCTGCATCACAGAGAGTGGAAAGGAGCCAGGGTTGGACAACAGACATAACACAAAGAACAGGAGAACAGGCTGGGGCCTCAGATGCTTCAGAGTATGTAATAGCATCCCTCAGGAGCACATAAAAGATTACACGAAGGAAGAAACAGTCCATTTACATGTGCACTGAGTATCAGAATGTATGTAAGTCTCTCATCGACATAATTGTATCTCTTTATATAACAAGTAGGTCTTATGGCCTTAAATGACTACATAAATTACATCTCAATAGTGGCAGTATTTTAGCATATATGTTAACCTAGTCTTCATGGTAATTACACAATTGTCTACCTCCTGATGGATTCTGTCTAACATTGAGTACATATTTCACATTTATTTCCTGCCATTCTTTCCGCCACAAAATGTTTGCCTGTCAAATTAATGAGTTGAAGGTTATAAAATTGCATAGCACCTACAACACAGAAACAGGCTGTTCAGCCCAACTGACCTATGGCAGTGTTTATGTTCCACACGAACCTCCTCACAACCCTCTTTTTGTAAACCTATCAGCATATCAGAAATCAAATCGAAAATACATGTCTAATAGATAATTTAATGTATTTTAAGGAGACTGTGCATATAGCAAACATACCTGAATCATCCATACTGAAGACATTCTGGAATAAAAATATTGACTGGCTTGGCATTTTAAATTGCAGGGCCCCAGTATTTCTAAATCCAATTCTGTTCTGAACAGGCTACCAAGGTTGAAGACTAGAGGGGCAATCGTGCAAGGTTCCCATGCTAATGGACATAAATTAGGAAATTGGGGGCCTAGCGTCATAACCCCTCAGACCTGCAGTCCTTTGTAGTAAGCTTATACCCTGTCAATTGAGTCTTGTGAAATTATCACTTATTTACTATTCTCAGATACTATTGAGGACATTGTACATTTTTTCAGTGATTCAGCCTTTCTGGACAGGAACCTGAGTTGGAGTGTTTATATTTTATCTTTTTTAAAAATTCTTTTTCACGGGGCATGGGCGTCGCTGGCTAGGTCAGCATTTTTTATTGCCCATCCTTAATTTCCCTTGAGAAGGCCTTGGTGAGCCACCTTCTTGAACCTCTGCAGTCCATCTGGCATAGGTACATCCACAGTGTTGTTAGGGAGGGCGCTCCATGATTTTGACCCAGCGACAGGGAAGGAATGGTGATATAGTTCCAAGTCAGGCTGATGTGTGGCTTGGAGGGGAACTTGCAGGTGGTAGCGTTCCCATGTGTCTGCAGCCTTTGTCCTTCCAGATGGTACAGGTCGTGGGTTGGAAGGTGCTGTCGAAGGAGCCTTGGTGAGTTGTTGTAGCGCATCTTGTAGATGATACACACTGCTGCCACTGTGTGTGAGCAGTGGAGGGAGTGAATGGTGAAGTTGGTGGGGTGCCAATCAAGTGGACTGTTTTGTTCAGGATGGTGCCATGCTTTTTGAGTGTTGTTGGATCTGCACTCATCCAGGCAAGTGGAGAATGTTCCATCACACTCCTGACTTGTGTCTTGTAGATGGTCGACAGGCTCTGGGCAGTCAGGAGGTGAGTTAATCTCTGCTGAATTCTCAGCCTCTGACCTGCTCTTATAGTCACAGTATTTATATGGCTGGTCCAGTTAAGTTTCTGGTCAATGCTTACCCCCAGGATGTTGATAGTGGGGGATTCAGCGATGGTAATGCCATTGAGTGTCAAGGGGTGATGGTTAGATTCTCTCTTGGTGGAGAGGATTTCCCCGATTCCCATTGACTTCAGTTTTACGAGGGCTCCTTGATCCCACACCCTTTCAAATGTTGCTTTGACCTCAAGGGCTGTCACTCTCACTCACTCACCTCTTGAGTTTAGCTCTTTTGTCCATGTTTGAACCAAGGCTGTAATGAGGTCAGGAGCCAAGTGGCCCTAAACTAAACTGAGCATCACTGAACAGGTTATTGCTGAGTAAGTGCCGCTTGATAGCACTGTCGACGACACTTTCAATCACTTTGCTGAATAATAGACTGATGGGGGATAGTTGACTGGGTTGGATTTGTCCTGCTTTTTGTAGTCACGACATACCTGGGCAGTTTTCCACATTGGTGGGTGGATGCCAGTGTTGTAGCTCTACTGGAACAGCTTGGCTCAGGGTACAGCTAGTTCTGAAGCACAAGTCTGCAGTACTATTGCCGAAATATTGTCAGGGCATATAGCTTTTGCAGTATGCAGTGCCTTCAGCTATTTCTTGATATCACATGGAGTGAGTAGAATTGGCTGAAGACCGGCATCTGTGACGCTGAGGACCTCTGGAGGAGGCTAAGATGAATCATCTGCTCGGCACTTCTGGCTGAAGATTGTTTCAGCTTTGTCTTTTGTACTGATGTGCAGGGCTCTCTTATCATTGAGGATGGGGATATTTGTGGAGCCTCCTTCTCCAGTTAATTGCTTAATTGTCCACCACTTTTCATGACCAGATTTGGCAGGACTGCAGAACTTAGATCTGATCCATTGGTTGTTGGATCACTTAGCTCTGTTTTCACTGCTTGGCATGCAAGTAGTCCTGTCTTGTAGCTTCACCAGGTTGACACCTCATTTTTAGATATGCCTGACGCTGCTCCTAGCATGCCCTCCTGCATTCTTCATTGAACCAGGGTTGATCCCAGGCTTGATGGTAATGGTAGAATGGGGGATATGATGGGTCATGAGGTTACAGATTGGGTTGAGTACAATTCTTCTGCTGCTCTTGGCCCACAGCGCCTCACGGATGCCCAGTTTTGAGTTGCTAGATCTATTCAAAATCTATTCCATTTTGTAAGGTGATATCCCAACATAACATGATGGAGGGGATGCTCAGTGTGAAGACGGGACTTTGTCTCCACAAAGACTGTGCAGTGGTTGTTCTTACCGATACTGTTAAGGACAGATGCATCTGCGACAGGTAAATTGGTGAGGATGAAGTCAAGTAGATTTTTGTCTTTTGTTGGTTCCCTCACCACCTGCTGCAGACCCAGTCTAGCAGTAATGTCATTTAGGACTGGTGGACATACAGATCATACCCAGGAATGGTGATGGTGGTGTCACGGACATTGACTGTAAGATATGATTCCGTGAGTATGACTATGTCAGGCTATTGTTTGACTAGTGTGTGAGGCAGCCCTCCCAATTTTGGCACAAGTAAGTAATGTTAGTAAGGAAGATTTTGCAGGATTGACAGGCTGGGTTTGCCATTGGTGTCGTTCTTGGTGCATAAGTCAATGCCGACTGATCAGCCTGGTTTCATTCCTTTCTATAGGCTTTGATACACTCAGTTGTTCAAAGGGTTTGGTGTCATAAGTAGGCCAGGCCAGATAAGGATAGCAGATTTTCTTCCCTAAAGGGTATTAGTGAACCAGCTAGGTTTTTATACCAATCAATGAGAGTTCAATGGTCATGATTACCGAGACTAGCTCACTATTACTGAGACTAGCTTTTAATTCCGTTTTATTAACTGAATTTAAACTTCACCAGCCACTGTGAAACTGTTGGGATTTGAGACTGTGTCCCCAGACCATTTGTCTGGATCTCTGGATTACTAGCCCGGTGATATTACCACTGTGCCATCTCCTCTAAAGTGGATTCAAGTGATTCCCCCTATTATTGTTTCAAAGGATCCCCAACAGAAAATAGTGTGAATTTACCAGTAGTTCTAGTGTTGTACCATGAGATGTCTCTGAACTACTGTGTGTGGCAGTAAATAGGAATAGTGCTTGTAAGTAAAACCTTTCATATGTTTGGGGATCATGTGACAGTACAGACGAATTAGCCCTAAGTGCGGGTAATCTTAGGGGTGGAGCTTTCTAGTTGTGGACCTGGTTCAAGCATGTAGCTTCATCAGGAGCTATGTAAATAAAGTTTACTGTTTCTAACAAGAAACCTGTCCGGTACACCAAGTTTATTACAATTGGCGATGAGGTTATATAGTTCCGATACTGCATGTTGCCTCCTGAATGTGTGTATATCGATTTTTAAAGGAAGAAAGAAAAGTATACTCACTAATCATGCCACTCTTTGGCAGAATTGACCTGTATGGCTCGCCCACGGAAGACTGAAGCCACTACATAGGTTTCTACTTTGTGGTGAATGGAATAACAACATAGGAAAAGCAGAAAATAATTCTTCCAAGTGTCTGCAGGAGCAAGACATATAACCTAGTCCATAGTCTGATGGCCCTGAATACGCCAAACTCCAGATCCTTTAATGAGCTAGCTGGTAGACCTAGTGAAGACACATTTTCAGCCATCAATGATTATGCAAAGATTCAAGTTCAACTCCAGAGTAAGGGCCTCAGGTGAGTCAATTGTAACGTATTTCGCGAAGTTAAAGCTGTTGACTGAGTACTGCGACTTCAGAGATACTCTCAATGACATGTTGTGAGATCATTTGGTTTGTGGCGTACATGATGATGTCATTCAGTGCCGTTTACTTGCAGAAGTTAATATTGACCTGAATCGTGCCATGAAAATGGCACTAGCAATGGAGAGTGATGAGAGGGACTTGCAGGCTTTGCAGAGTGTGCAACATGGCACCATTTTTCAGTTGGGGTGGGAACCTACTGCCAGGCGTGGCGCGGAAACCAGGGAGACATCCGTGAAGCAGGAAACAGTCTCTACCCATCGAAAAACACAAAGGAATACTGGAAGCATCTCATCAGTGATTCAAAAATTAATTTGTTATCGACGTGGGGGCAAATATGTTCCAGAAATCTGGAGATTTAAAGAGGGAGAATGCCACCACTGTCACAAAAAAGGGCTTGTTATAAAGCAATGCAGGGCAAAATCAAGACAGCCAATCAGGAAGCAGACCAAGATGATTGAAGTGCACAATATAAATGAACCAGGAGCTGCTGAAACTGATATCAATTCCCTATTAAACCTCAAGGTAGTGAAAACTGAACCAATCACAATCACCCTTCAAGTAAATGGGAAGCCTCTAGTCATGGAGATTGACCACAGTGGTGGGAGAACACGTCTTTAAGTACCTAAGTGAAGGTACTCAGCCACTGAATCTGGAAAAAACCACGGCTCAGCTGAAGACGTACACTTGAGAGGCAATACAGGAAAAAGGCATCGTCTCTGTACCTGTGTGCTACCGGCAACAGACACCCCAGCTGCCAGTGATTATTATAACAGGTGAAGGACCTAACCTCCTGGGCTGTGATTGGTTAAGAAAGATTAAGCTCAAATTTTTCAGGTTAGAACAGGAGGAATTCCTGAGTTGTTACAAAAATATGACAGTGTATTCTGTGATGAGTTGGGTAAGATAAAAGGCCTACAGGCAAAAATATATGTGGATTCGGAGGCAACACCCTGATTCTTTAAGGCCAGATCTGTGCCTTACATCCTAAAGGAGAAGGTGGATGCAGAATTTTGCCGCTTAGAGGAATTAGGAATAACCCAGGCAGTCCAATTTTCAGAATGGACAACACTCGTAGTCCCTGTGATGAAACCAGAACAAACCATTCACATTTGCGGAGACTACAAATTAACTATGAACAAGACTGCTAAATTAGATAAATACCCTATTCCAAGGATTGACAATTTGTAAGCTAAGCTTGTTGGAGGAAAATCCTACACCAAACTGGACTTGAGCTATGTATATGGTTGTAATGGTTTATAACCATTATAACCATAACACACACAAGGGCCTGTACCAATATATGCCTCTACCTTTTGGTGTATCATCTGCCTGTGCGATTTTCCAAAGAGCCATGGAAAGTCTACTACAAGGTCTTCCCAAGTTGTAGTGTACCTGGATGACATCCTGATCACAGGATCAATGGAAGCTGAACATATGGCCCATCTAGAAGAGGCTTTGAGAGATTTTTGGAAGCTGGTGTACGACTGAAAAAAAAGGGAAGTGTACTTTCCAAGTTACTGAAGTCATTTATTTGGGTCATCGAGTAGTTGCATCTAGTAGAGGACAAAGTCAGGGCAATCAAGGAGGTACCCTCTCCTACCAGTGTCACTGAATTCAAGTCTTTTTTGGGCATGATAAATTATTAGCTTCTTGCTAAATTTGTCTACAGTTCTCCCCTTTACACTTTTTATTGGAAAAGACCAATAGATGGTCATGGAAGGTGCAATAAGAAGAAACCTTCATAAAAGTCAAGAAACTTTTATATTCATCATGTCTGCTACAACTTATGACTCATCAAAAGAATTAATATTAACCTGTGATGCATCTCCCTACGGTGTGGGAGCAGTATTTCCACACTAAATGGAAGATGGTTTCAAAAGGCCAATGGGATATGTCTCCAGAACCTCTCTACAACCAAGAAGGGTTACTCACAACTTGAAAAAGAAGGCTTATCAGTAATATTTGAGTGAAGCAGATAAAGAATTGGACAAACCGGGATCCAATTTTATCAAGATTCCAAGAGCAGGTATTGCAAGGATTATCAAATGCATCAGTCTCTGAAGAGATTCTATGCCCATAAAATGGAACTAAGTTGTCAAAATAGAATCATGTTGCGGGGAGCAAGAGTTGTTGTCCCTTCGCAAGGAAGAGAGCCACTCATGACAGAGCTTCACAGTGCACATCCAGGCATTTTCAAAATGAAGATCTTGTCGCAGAGCTACATCTGGTGACCGAGTATAGACAGTGATGTAGAAAAATTTTTTAGGTATCATGTTTTTAGTGATCATCGACGTGCATTCTAAGTGGATGGATGTGTATGAAGTTAGATCACTGACTTTGTGTGCAATTATTGAAAAGCTGCTCCAATGTTTTAGTGTACATGGCCCACAGTGTTTTGGATAATGCCACTGCTTTCACTAGTACGGAATTCCAGAGATTCATGAACTTAAATTGGATTAAACATGTCAAAACAGCAACATATCATCCCTCATCCCATGGGTTACCAGAAAGAGCAGTACAAACTTTTAAAACAGGAATGGAGAAATTATCCGAAGGAATGTTAGAAACACGAATTTCACAATTTCTTCTCAACTATCGCAAGACTCCTCATGCAACTACCGGTTCAACACTGTCTGAATTACTGATGAAATGTTGCTTTCGTGCAAGGGTGAGTCTGGTGTTCCCTAACTTAGAGTGGAATGTAGAGAAGAACCGGAGTAGTCAGAAAGTAAATCATGATATTCACAGATCAAAAATTTACTGTGGGACAGTCAGTTTTGTGCAAAATTTTGGAACTGGGCCTAGATGGGTTCCTGGTATCATTGGGCAGAATCGTCCCAGATTTGCACTGTGTGGTAGCAAGTGGATAAAACATTGCTGGCCACAATGATGGGTTTTCATGCCATATCATCCCAAACTCACCACAATACTTATGCATTCCCGGGAAACACGCCATTTTCATGGTGGGTGGTCTCTCATTCACCCAACATGCCATCACCTCGCTGCTTCATCATGCTGGGTGCCATATTTAAAGTCCAGAGGCACATATCTCAGTGCTTCCAACCCACGACTACTGCAGGGAAGATGTCCATGAAAGGCAAAAAGACTGCGGCACACATGTTTAATGAAGTGTCACTGGAATACCACTTTGGACACCATGGACGCCCGCCGTGATATCCTCTAACCCCCATTCTGGCCGCAGGACGGGCAGCGGCATTACTAATCCAGCATGACAGACGATGGCAGCAGTGGTCAGTGCCAATGACCTGCAAAAGTGGACAGCCACCGAGTGCCACTACAAGATGAATGGTCTCATTTATCTTGCCAGGGTAACTCACACTTCTCATCACTCTCAACTCACACGCTCACAAACCCATCACATATCCACAGGGATCTCACACCTCAAGGGACAACACCACTAAATCTCACACACACCCTCACATCTCCATCAGGCTTTGGAGCTCACACCCTCATTCCCGTTCATGGCGCCGCCCACCACAAAAACGTTCCATGCAGTGCCATGTGTCTTGCACACACTCTTTCTATCTGTTCCCCTGCAGGAGAGGCTGGCTCACATCAGCAGGGAAAGGTCCCAGACCAGGGTGTGAACTGGCCCACATTAGGTCCCTCACTCACTTTGAGTAGCGTGCCATTGTACTGACTGGCGAGGATGTGGACCCTGCCTGCGGTGACGGTGAAGTCAGTGGTGAACACCCACATGAGGACCCTGCACCACATCATCCCTCCCTCAACACAACTATGATCTCTACTTTGGTTCACAGGGAGATCTTCCAAGCGACTGACACCCTCAGCCAGCCAGTCCCTCAGCTCCATCCATGTCCTCATCTGCAGACAAGAGGACACCTCCTCCAGTGAAGAGCTGGAAATAAGCAGTCCGGAAGCCCTGTCAGAACACTTACCCACACCCTGCACCACGGCAGAGACACCCACCTCGGTGGGACCTAGATCTAGAGCAGGCTCAGTTTCACAATCTGGAGTCCGCAGCAGGAGGACTCAGGTTCAGCCGAGCTGCCCAGCACTCAAGAGGACTGCTGAGGAAGAGGCATCTATGAAGTCCGAGGCGGCTGACAAGTCTCTGGATTCGGCCTTCCATCTCATCATGGAGAGTCATCAGAAGGCAGGGGAACATCACGCAGAGCTCTTGGAAGCCTTCAACAGAGTGGCAAGCAAGTCGGAGGTGTGCAGTTTCCTACTGTCTGATGAAGTGGTGCCCACATATGCATGTATGGAGGTATCCATTGAGAGGATGACAGACACCATGGAGACCTAGTGCAGCAGAACACGGAGATGCGTGCACTCCATCATGGTATCCATGGATGAGTTCCTGGGGTGATAATGCGAGAGGGAAATGGGGCACCTCGACATTCCTCCAGGTGCTCCTTCCCCTCAAGGAGTCAGGCCAGGGTCCCTGGGCATCCAAGGGAGGAGGAGTGACACTAAACGCCCCTGGGTCATTCACTGAGGAATCTCAGAGGCTGTCCTCTTCCTCTGAGTCCACTTTACCCGTGAACCCCCCACAACCTCATCCTTTGTCACCACACAGGGAGTAGTTGGCCTATGAGTGATTCTGGAGGGAAAAATGTGTGTGTGTGTGGCAGGGCCTTTCGGAGCCTCGTGCAAGCACTCTCCCACGCAAGCGGATCCTTCACATTTCACACTCATCTCAATGCTGCCTGCTGGGATTCGCTTTCAGGTGTCCATCTGAGCTGATCTGGACACCCTGCCATCTCCACATCCCTTCTTCCCCCTGGACACACTCCCCTCTCCTTCCCCTCTCCGCACTCCTTCCCCTCTCCGCACTCTTTCCCTTACACCTACCTCCCCAGTTGCCATTTTCTCCCTAGTTACCCCTCCTCCCCTGTTCTCCCTCCCCTTCAATCTCCTCCCTAACATCTTCATTCCCCCCTCCTAACCTCCCCCCGATACCTTCATTCTCCACTCCCAACCTCACCCCTCGACACCTCTTCCTATCCCAGCCGATCCTAGACCTTCATCTCCCGCCCCCTCGACCGTCACTGGTTGTGAGCATCAACTGTGGCTTTCCAACTTCTGTGCGCTGCTTTGCAGCAGAGCCATATCCATGAGAATCCACCCAGCATGCCATGGACATTCCTCCAGTGTGTCGTTGCTGTCGGGTTCCAGCATCTTCTGCTCATCGGATGTCTACAATTTGAGCAAAGCCATGGTGCGTAAGTCCCGATTTCTGCACATCACACTTGTCAAGGTGTGTACTACACTAGCATATTTTCCCACCAACATGGGTGGACCATCCAGTGGGGGGGGGGGATGATTCCAGTGGGCAGGCCTAATAATGATATGCTGATGTATTACAATGAGGTTCCCGATGTCTGATGGTGGAGAATGCAGTCCGCCATCGGCAGACTGAGCGGGCGACCATGAACTGGTTTCACGCCCTCGTGAAACCAACTGCACTAATATGTCCGCTCACACCATGGACACTGGCGGGCATGGAAAATCCTGATCATTGTCTCTGAAACAGGACTTTTATCATACCAAGTGGCAGTTGAAAACCAGATTGTTTGAAAATATGTGGATCATTTACAAAGTAGAGAGACACTTCGATAACCAGTTACTCCACCTGAAAATGATCCCTGAGGTGCAAGATCGACATAGAATAGACATACCTAAAGTCTCTGTTGAAGGAAATAATTCTAAACTGCCATTGTCTAAGGATGTCCCTGATGCAGCAGTTCCTGATTAAGTCAATCCAGTGGAAGAATCAAGTCTACCCGAATCAGAAAACCACCTCAGAGACTTAATCTATAATCGCATGAATTGTGTACATTTGTATATGTTATGGATTAAGATATTCTTGTAAATAAGAGATATAAAACAAAATTAAAGGGGGAGGAATGTGGTGATTGTAAGTAAAACCTTTCATACTGTTTGGGGATCAAGTGACAGTACAGACGAATCAGTCCTAAACACAGGTAAACTTAGCTTCCTAGTTGTGGACCTGGTTTGAGCATGTAGCTCCATCAGGAGCTCTGTAAATGAAGTTTACTGTTTCTAACAAGAAACCTGTCTGGTACACCAAGTATATAACACTAGGTATGACAATAGATCTAGCAGCTGAAAAACTATAAAGGAACTAATTGAATGAACAAATATAGTTTAAAAAAATCAAATTTTTTGTCATATGCTTCAGGGAAATCATGCAATTGTGATAGTCATTGCTTAATATCTTTGGAAATACATTAGAAATGAATAGTGTCGTACTTCTTTGATGAATCAAAATTACAAAACTAGCTGATTAACTTAAACTGTTGTTTCTTCTCGTTTCTTTAACACCTATTGATAGTGCTGGAACAACAGGAGCTGACCCATCATTGGGAAAAGTGGTTAGGAAAAGTTATGCCTCCAGTGGGAGGAGTTAAATTAACATCAGCAGAAAATACTGACACAAAATCTCAAGACTATTTTTTGCTTATACTGTAGCGTATTTTGGCAAAGTTATTATATCTTAAAGGGGCATGAGCTGATTAGGTTTTCAAGTTGACTGTGTGTAGTGACAGGATCACTGCACCTGGCCTAAAAATTTCAAACATTTAAGCAAAAATGACCATAAAAGCAAAACAGATTTCAGAAGTGCCAACTCATTTCTGGTATTCAGTATTGCAAACTTTAGTTCCGGGCAAAGTGAGTAATTTCTGGCTATTTCATAAAACAAGCTGGTTGCTGCTTGGTATTAATCTGAAATTTTGGTGCTGCAGCATCACTTCATGACATCATGAGTTTTTAAATCAGGTCTGTCAACACCAGCTCACTCAATTCCAGTAAAAATGCCAATTATTACAAAGACTGTGCAAAGTCTAAGAATTCATCTCAAAAAGTATAGTAATTAGCAAGACAAAGTGTCACTAAATTAAAGTCAACCAGTAATAAATTCAAAAAGAACAATTTATATTTTTATATAAACAAAATGCTACGGATGCTGGAAATCTGAAGTAAAAATAGAATATGCTGGAAATACTCTATAGGCCTGGCAGCATCTGTGGAGAGAGAAACAGGGATAATGTTTCAGATCTGTGACCTTTCATCAGAACTGCAACAAGTCAGATATGTAACATGTTTAATGAAAGTACAGAGGCAGGGAAAGGGGGGAGGGGAGAAAACGATATAAGATTGGAGATACTAAATGACAAAAGGAATGATTGTGCAACACAGAAGTGGGGTAGTAATGTGATATGGAATCATAGAATGGAATCATAGAACAGTAACAGCAAAGAAGGAGGCTATTCAGTTCATCATATCTGTGCTGGCTCTCTAAAGGAACAATTCACCTAGGACCATTCCCTGCCTTCTCCCTTAGCCCTGCACGTTCTTCCTTTGCAGATAATAATTCAATTCCCTCTTGAGTGCCTTGATTGAAATTTCCTGCACCACACTTTCAGGCAGTGCATTCCAGATCCTAAACACTAACTGCATAAAAAGTTTTTTCTCACGTCACTATTGCTTCTCTTGCCAATTACCTTAAATCTGTGTCCTCTGGTTCTCAATCCTACCACCAATGGGAACAGTTTTTCCCTATCTACTCTGTTCTGCCCCCTCATAATTTTGAATACCCCCATCACCTCTATCAAATCTCCTCTCAACCTTCTCTTCTCCAAGGACAATAGTCCCAGCTTCCCCAATCTATCCATGTAACTGAAGTTCCTCATCCCTGGAACCATTCTTGTGAATCTTTGCTGCGCCCTCTCCAATGCCCTCACATCCTTCCTAAAGTGTGGCGCCCAGAACTGGATGTAATAGTCCAATTGAGGTTGAACCAGTGTTGTATGCAGGTTTAACATAAATTTCCTGCTTTTGTAATCTATGCTGCTATTGATAAAACCCAGGATACCATTTGCTTTATTAACTGAACTCTCGACATGTCCTGAAACCAAAGAGGACATTGTGCAGCTTCTTTCACAGCTCCCTGGTGGTCTAGTGGTTAGGATTCGGCGCTCTCACCGCCGCGGCCCGGGTTCGATTCCCGGTCAGGGAACATTAGTTTTTTGCGTTTTTAAACGTTGGTGTGACAGTCTGACAGTCGGAGAATTTCATTCTTAATCCGGAAGAGAGAAGGAAAAAATTAAAACGTGTTCATATCACAGATGCGTTGTGGGTTTCCCAGAATTATCTCTCTTTGATGCCCAGAATTGATAGGTAACTTTTATCTTTTCTCGCTTCTAACTAATATACACCGGGCACGAGCACGAGCTACAAAATAAAACGATAGATTCAAAGCAACAAACAAAAATTTCATTCCCTGACCGGGAATCGAACCCGGGCCGCGGCGGTGAGAGCGCCGAATCCTAACCACTAGACCACCAGGGAAGTTGCAAACTAACCGTCATTCTATTTACTGGAGGCTGTTTGGCGCGATGCGGTCTGCGCCTCTGACTGGGGCGGGGGGTGGTGGTGGCAAGGGGGGAGGGGGCGGAGCCACCTGAGCTGGGTGTCTATTGGTCGGCTGTTATGATTGACGCCTGGCCAAGCTGGGGAGGCGGGGCCAACCAGGTTTATATAAACGCGGTGGTGCAAACGAGCGCTTCATGAGTCTTATCCAAAGCGTCGGTTTTTTATTGTCGAGAGCGATTTGTGCCGGTTCACAGTTTCAAATGGGTCCTGTCGCCTAGCGTTCACTTTCTTCAGTCATCGCACCTGGGTTCCTGTTTGGTGTTTTTAAAGGTACGTGGTTGGGGTGAAGGGCCCGGTCGGAGGGTGGAGACCGGAGGGGCGCTCTCTGGGCTGGAGCGCCCCCCCCCCCCCCGCCACCCTGCCGTCTCCTAACCGACTGTACCCGGTCCCCTGGGCTCTGGCCGCCGCGGCCTGCGCGACCCAGAGCTCCTGCTTTGTCCTCCCTGTCAGGCTTCTTGCCCACCAGAAGGCCTGTAGGGTGCGGTCCGGCTCCCACTGTTGACCCTGAAGTTGCTCACCTCCCACCTCAGCAACTTTTACTTTTCCAGCCTACTCAGCCTTGCGGTTGACAGCTATGCTATGAACTCAGCTGTTTCACTAATGTTGGTCATGATGTACAGAAAAACTGAGCTGTTGGGTTGTCGTTAAGTTTAGGAAAACACAAATAACTAGGCGGCGATAGTTTGCAGACAGTTTTGAACATAAGGGCGCTGTTAATGTAACAGTGACTCCCCTAAAATAGGTGACACTCTAATAATGTTATGCTCTGAATGATGTTTAGCAGTCTCTAGGGCTCATAGGATGCTACTTGGGCCAAGAATCTGTTTATAACTTGCAGACTCTTAACAGAAACTGCTTAAGCCTGCCAAAATTTGCAGCTGAACAGATATCCAGTAGCTTGAATAAGGTCTGTCTTTCCATACTTCGATGGAACTTTGTTTTTGTAAAATTGTTTCCTGGATCAGGATTAATCCTGAATGCCATTTTCTCCTTCCTTTCTCCAAATAAATTATTATAAAATCTCAACCAACATTCAGTTACTGAATAACTTTTCATGATTTTTAGCAATTCCTTTGGTACTAATTGTGGATAGCTTGGGTTATTGACTGGGTGTGACATTTGGCTGTTAAGCAAGTCTGCCATTTTAAGGCAACTAATCAGGTATAGATGGGAGAAGGGGTATCAATAGCTTTTGACTAGGTTATATTTAGACTGTCAGATACTGATTGAAATTTGGACTAATTTCAGTTCAGTCTGTAAACTTTTCTGTATTTGCAAAATTCTTATGTTAATTGTCTTAAGTGTGCTGAATATTCTCAGACTTTTAGTCTCCTTTTTTATATAAAGACTTAAACCCTGTGACTGGTTTATATGAAAGTCAGTCAGATTTTAGACTAAAATATATTGATCCCTTGGTAAAAAGGCTTTATTTAATAAAGGTGATCTGCAGCATGGTCTAGTATGTGACCAATTGGGCTGGGCACTTTACACTAGAATGGCAACCTGTTGAAAAACCACCTGGGTTTACTGTTAGAATGCTAATCTGTCAACCTAAAAATACTTTTTGTTTCTTATTGCTATTTCAGGGTTACCATCCAGATACTAGTTTGAAAGATTACAATGGCATCCATTCCTTCAACTGGCTCCCTTGCAGCAACCCATGACTATTACAGGAGTAAGTAATTCCACTGGAAAAATGAGCCTTTTTTGTGGTTGGAGTAGGAGGGGGAACTATTAAATTACAGATAGCTGATTGGTAGGTTGCAATTTGGGCTTATGTCCAACAGAAGCAGCTGTAAGCATGATGAGTAACAACTTGCAATAAATTCATAGCAATGATTTTTTCTTTTCAGTGAGTTTACTAAATTTGATAACTGTTTTCTGAACTGTTTCTATAAACAGCAAGGAGAAAATACTTTTAATACTGTTAATATCCAGCAGGATTGAATCTATAGTTCAAAATTTTTTGATTCAGCGGTTGTCTGAGTAGATTACAAGCATAATCTGTGGCCCATGAGAATTTTATTTTTTAATTAGCCTATTACTGTTATTGATAACTGGTATATTCCATAATTTCTAAGATAGTGGAACGCTCCTTTTAAGGGAAAGTGATTTCTGAAAGTCTTGTTTTGTTTAACCCTGCAAAAAAAAAACATCGCCCTCAAGAATGTGTGTAAATATTAACCAATGTAATTTTTCAATTGAAATTTATTTGCTGTTTTAACAGGTCCTGTACATAACTTTGTTCCTTTTCTGCTGGCCTGCTAAATGGGCTAACAACTTTTAAAAATAATTAAGAATTTTGTATGCACATGATTTCAATTCACTAATTATAGTTGGTATACTACACATGAAAATTAACTTTGCTAACAAGCAAGCACTGTAACTTTATCCCTAAAGTTGAAAGCTGTATTTCTAAAACATGGCTCTGAATCAGAGGCCCCTCAGTCCCCAGAAGGTCCAGGGCTGGGGAAATCCTGAAGGGCTTTTACTCTTGCATTGTTATCTGACTTTTCCATAGTTTCTGTATTAGCTTGTATTTGTAGTATTTGATACTCATGGGAATTGTTCCTTTTTTGAGTAGGGTGATGCCTTTCAGCATTCAGGAAATGGTACATGTTTGTCAAGGCAAACTTAAACTATGTTCTAAACATGCTAGGTAGGCTGGGAATTGAATTCCAGAAGCTTACATTAGTTCTACAAACTATTATGATAATTAAAATACAAATCTCTTATGCCAGGGCGCCTTGGTTCTGCTTCCAGTAATAGTTCATGTGGCAGCTCTGAACACATTGGAGAAGTGATTCCACACCATCCAGGTAAGGGGATTTCTACTAAATAATTGCATAATGAAGTGTGTATGCCCTTGTCCTTGCAACACATCTCCTCTTGGATTCCACTCAAACCATTTGCAGATAATTTAAGTTATGCTACCAATAGCCCAAATTGCTTTTATCTAACTAGTTGGTCTTGTGGTGTTGATCAGATTTCATAAAATTTAGCCTTTAAGTACTTCAGGTGATTATTGAATCACAATGTAATCTGGTCACTTTTAGTCACATTTTATCAACTGTTATATTGAATTAGTATTTGTAGTGAATGAAAAGTTGGGATACATTGGCTGGAGCATAGGAGTTTTTAGCAAATTGGGCTGTGCTTCAGGGAATTACAGAACTGAGGCTATGGTCCCACCACAGACAGCAAGCTCCATTGTAGAAATGGGCAATAATAATAACGTGACCAGTTTGCAGTCAAGTGCAGGGAGAGATGTAGTTATATTGGGTTGTTTACATTGGCTTGCATGTCCTGTTCATCACCAAGACACAGCATCCATGGTTAAATTAACCAGTGCCAATTGGGGTGGGGTGGGGGGTGGGGTTCAGTATTATTGTAACTTGTGCTGCATTAATTATCTCTCAACCTGCACATCTAGAAGTTTGGTCCTGAAATGGTCAGTGCTCATTTACCTTGAACCTAATTGAGTCCATGCCATGGAAGCAAGTTATTGTCAAGTCTTAAAACTTATGTAGCATGTACTGTTGCTATCAAGAAAATAAAGTTTGAAACTAGTGTTTAATTTAGTTGTCACACAACCATACTTTCCTTTATACATGGCAGAGCTTTCAACAAAGCCTGTGCTTTTGGACATGTTTTGTTTGGCCTATATCAGAACACAGCAGATATCATTAGTTGCTAATTTCATGTTTACAGGATTACCAAAGTCTACAGCGGGCCAATGGTGGATCAGTTTTTTCTTTGGGAAAACTCAGAACCACCCAGTAATGACAACCCTGTCGGAGTCCTCAGAGAGGTAAGATATATCTGTACAATATAATCAATAATAATGGAAGGTGGTAAAGTAGACACTAATTGTGTAATGAAGAATGACATCCTATCATTTTCTTTCAAAGGTATGTCAAGTGTGTATAATAAATGCTGCAATAATTTTCTTTGTCTTTCCAGTGGCAAGATAAACTGTATCCTGCCTCAAATGGTGAGGAAACGACATGCCAGTGAGCCCAGCAAACCAACATCTTAATGATTTGGCTTCAACTTCTGAAGAAGACGCTAGGAATTTCAGGCGTTCCAAAATATTAATGTTTAAAAATAAAGGCTGCTTTCAGTTTCTAATACTTTTTTTAATAAAAATTATATTCCTTGTTTTTTTCCATGTAATCAGTGGGAATTGTTAAGTGTTTGGCATACTTGAACATCTAAATAAATGAAATACTTTAGCAGCCCATCTGTCCGGGTTTACATTCACTTTTTTCTTTTGCTGGCTGACCTTGCCAGCCAGACAAAATCAGTAAGTTCTAGATGGATATCACATTCATAGACATGCAGTTAAGGCTTGGCAAGATGATAGAGTAACATGTCGGTAAGCTTCTCAATAACTTGGCAAGTTCTAAAATCATAACTGCTAATCAATGACAGATTACTTTTAAAGTGAAATTAAAATTTGGTAAGATGTAAAGATATGCAAGTGATCTGGAAGTTAGTCTTAAAACTGCCAGTGTGGTGAAGGGGTAGAGCAAGCATACATGTGAAAGATGACTCCATGTCTTCAGATAATGCCTAGAAATTCCAAGTGCCTATTAATTATAACACCCTGATCATCCAGTGCAAATGGTGAGGTCCAAAGAGCCCTATTTGACCTCTGACCTACAGTGCTGCAGGAGAACCTTGAACATGAGTGGTACAAGATTGGGCTGCTGCTATTGCTGCAGTATCCCATAGATAGATGATAGCCTAATGCACCTTGATCAAAATAATGTGTTAATTATGACTTTGATTAAGGCTGTTTTGGTGCTGTGTTCTCAAAGGATATGGGGCTAGATCATGGGAAGTCAAGAAGATTTAGCTTGGGCAAGGAACAATGAGGCAGTTGACCAGATTGTATCATGACCAAAAAATCTGTAATAGGAAAGTGAGTCTTCCAAGTGTTAGGTTATAGCTTTACATTACCTTGGATTGTGCACTATCATATGGTGGAAATGGCTTATAATGGGGTACCTGGTTTGGTGCTTGAGTGGAGAAATGATTTGCCTCCCACATAGCTATTTGGCGATTGGATGTTCCATGATCGGAGACTGGTGGCTGCAATTGCACTTTGGCTAGTCCCTCATCTTCCATTTCAAGAATGTAGCTATCTTCTGTTTCAATCTGCACAGGGAATGAATTGAGTGCTGTCCACTGTCATTGAGAAAGGTGGAAGCTAGGAACTTCTGCTGTTCAGTCAATGTTAAGGTGTTGGTCCTTTGCCTGTATCCCACAGTTCTAGATAGTGACTTGATACCAGCAATGTTCCTTTTAACTTCCTTTTGCTGCGCGCAGCCCGTTTGTTACACTGCAATCTCTTTAAGATTCTTGTACGTGTGCACTTTAAAGGGACCACTGCTTATACACAGCCTGTTTGTCTCTGCTGCACCACTTTCCTGATTGTTGCACACTTGTGCAGCTTAAGAGGGTATATTGAATACCAGATACATAAATATTTAACTGCTGTCTCCCAGAATAGCTGATACAATTTTAAGTGCGTTTATGGTGGGTTTTTCAATTCATTTTGAACTGCAAGACCAGCATTGCTCCTGATTTTTCCATCTCACTGAGTGCAATGCCTGCCATTTGTGAAAAGGTCAATGTGAGATAGCACCAGAAGCCGCTCAGTTGGAGAAGGCTCAAGAATTCTTGATTACCCTCAGCAATGTTTAGCCACAAGTCCATAATCTGTATGTTGGCTGCAGGATCATGAGGCAGAGTAGTATTCTGCAGTAGTGTAGACTAGGGCCACTGTGGTGTAGAGTGTTCTGGTTGAGTTTCTCCATGATTTCTCCATGCAATGGTTTCTTGGCAACTGTTTGAGACTCAACCAGATTGTTTGCAACATTGATGTCATACTTGACCCTAAGTTGAGCTTCCAACCATGTATTCGCATAATCACTAAGACCATCTATTTCCACCTCTGTAGCATTGCCCGACTTTGCCCCTGTTTTAGCTCATCTGCTACCGAAATCTCATTCATAACTTTGTTATCTCCTGAGAGTTTCTGGACCAGGTTCACTCTGACTTTTACTTTGTTTATAATTAGACTGGGGTGTAAAATGTTGAATAAATGTGAGTCAGTCATTTTACATTGTCTACTACTATACATGACTAAAAAACATTTTGCATGTCAGTTTAGCTCAGTAAATGAATCTGTTTCCTGTAAGAAAGATAGAAACTCAGGCTCTAACTAGGGTAAAGATAATCACCAGCCTCTTCTCCAGTTGTCTTAAACCCCTCTCACTTCATCAATCAATGCAAGGAGCTAATGGACTTTTTTGTCACCAGGCTTGATCACCCAATCAGCTGCCCCTGCCACATCCCCCCCTTTTAATAGCCCACTGCGCCCAGCTTCAAGCTCCACCTGCCCTAGCTCTGAACTTACATCTTTCTCTAGTTTCTCTTCTGTCTCCCCTCATGTCTCCAAAATGTCCATTTAAACCACCTCCTGCTCCCTTGGCCCTATTCCTACTAAACTGCTGACTGCCTAATTTCTCATCCTGGTCACCATATTAGCCGATATTGTTGACCATTGTCTCTCTTCGCATTGTAATCCTTAAATCTGCTGTCATCATCCCTTGCTCAAAAGTATCCGTTGACCCCACTGTGCTTCCAAACTGCTGTTCTATCTCCAACCTCCCTTACCTCAAACACTTGAATGTGTTGTCTCCCAAACCTGTGCCCATCTTTCCTGGAAATCCATGTTTGATTCTCTTCAATCAGTCTTCCACCCCTGCACAGTACTGAAATGGCTCTTATCAAAGTCACAAATTATGTTCTATGTGATTGTGACAAAGGTGAACTTTTCTTCTTTGTCCTTCTTGACCTGTGTGCATCCTTTGATGTGGTTGATCACACCATCCTCCTCCAATGTTCCTTTATCATCATTCAGTGGGGTGGAACTGCTTTTGACTGGTGCCATTTTTATCTATCTAATCATATCCAAAGTTCTTTTTTATTCGTTCACGGGATGTGGACTTTGCTGGCTAGGCCAGCATTTATTGCCTATCCCTAGTTGCTTTTGAGAAGGTGGTGGTGAGCTGCCGTCTTGAACCACTGTAGTCCATGTAGGTTCTGTAGGTACACCAACAGTGCTGTTAGGGAGAGAGTTCCAAGATTTGCAATGGTTTCTTGGCAACTGTTTGAGACTCAACCAGATTGTTTGCAACATTGATGTCATACTTGACCCTAAGTTGAGCTTCCAACCATGTATTCGCATAATCACTAAGACCATCTATTTCCACCTCTGTAGCATTGCCCGACTTTGCCCCTGTTTTAGCTCATCTGCTACCGAAATCTCATTCATAACTTTGTTATCTCTAGACTCGATTATTCCAGCATACCCTTGGCTGATCTCCCACATTCTGCTCCCTGTAAACTTGAAGTCGTCGAAAACTCTGCTGCCCACGTCTGGATTTGCATCAAGTCCAGTTCCCCTATCACCCCTGTGCTCACTGAGCTACACTGACTCCCGGTCAAGCATCATCTTGATTTTGAAAATTCTCATCCTCATTTTCAAATCCTTCCATAGACTTGCTTCTCCCTATTTCTAATCACCTTTAGCCTCACCATAAGACATAGGAGCAGAAATTAGGCCATTCGGCCCATTGAGTCTGCCCCACCATTCAATCTTGGCTGATAAGTTTCTCAACCCCATTCTCCCGCCTTCTCCCCGTAACCTTTGATTCCCTTACCAATCAAGAACCTATCTATCTCAGTCTTAAATACACTCAATGACCTGGGCTCCACAGCTTTCTGTGGCAATGAATTCCATAGATTCACCACTCTCTGGCTAAAGAAGTTTCTCCTCATCTCTGTTCTAAAAGGTCTTCCCTTTACTCTGAGGCTGTGCCCTCGGGTCCTAGTCTATAAAACTACTAATGGGAACATCTTCCTCACGTCCACTCTATCCAGGCCTTTCAGTATTCTGTAAGTTTCAATCAGATCCCCCCCTCATCCTTCTAAACTCCATCGAGTATAGACCTAGAGTCCTCAAACCTTCCTCATATGTTAAGCCTTTCATTCCTGGGATCATTCTCGTGAACCTCCTCTGGACCCTCTCCAGGGCCAGCACATCCTTCCTGAGATACGGGGCCCAAAATTGCTCACAATATTCTAAATGTGGTCTGACCAGAGCCTTATAAAGCCTCAGCAGCACATCCCTGCTTTTATATTCTAGTCCTCTCGAAATAAATGCCAACATTGCATTTGCCTTCCTAACTACCGACTTAACCTGCAAGTTAACCTTAAGAGAATCCTGGACTAGAACTCCCAAGTCCCTTTGCACTCCAAATTTCTGAATTCTCTCCCCATTTAGAAAATAGTCTATGCCTCTATTCTTCCTACCAAAGTGCATGACCTCACACTTGCCCACATTGTATTCTATCTGCCACTTCTTTGCCCATTCTCCTAACCTGTCCAAATCCTTCTGCAGTCTCCCTGCCTCCTCAATACTACCTGTCCCTCCACCTATCTTTGTATCATCTGCAAACTTAGCCAGGATGCCCTCAGTTCCTTCATCTAGATCATTAATGTACAAAGTGAAAAGTTGTGGTCCCAACACTGACCCCTGCGGAACTCCACTAGTCACCGGCCGCCATCCTGAGAAGGACCCCCTTATCCCCACTCTCTGCCTCCTGCCAGACAGCCAATCTTCTATCCACGCTAGTACCTTGTCTCTAACACTGAGCAGCCTCCTGTGCGGCACCTTGTCAAAGGCCTTCTGGAAGTCCAAGTAGATAACATCCATTGGCTCTCTTTTGTCTAACCTACTCGTTACCTCCTCAAAGAATTCTAACAGATTTGTCAGGCATGACCTCCCCTTGATGAAACCATGCTGACTTTGCCTGATTTTACCACGCACTTCCAAGTATTCTGAAATCTCATCCTTAATAATGGACTCTAAAATCTTACCAACAACCGAGGTCAGGCTAATCGGCCTGTAATTTCCTGTCTTTTGCTTCACTCCCTTCTTAAACAGGAGGGTTACATTAGCAATTTTCCAGTCCTATGGGATCCTCCCTGACTCCAGTGATTCCTGAAAGATCACCACTAATGCCTCCACTATCTCTTCAGCTATCTCCTTTAGAACTCTGGGGTGTAATCCATCTGGTCCAGGTGATTTATCCACATTCAGACCTTTCACAACATTCTGATATCTGCATTCATCTAATTCTGGCCTCTTTAGCATTCCCAATTTCAATCGCCCTACCATTGGTGGCCATTCTTTCAGTTGACTAGGTCCTGAGCTCTGAAATTCCCTCTCTCTGTCTCTTTGCCTCTGGATCTTGCTTTTCTTTTTCATGACACTCCTTAAAACCTACCTCTTTGACCAAGCTTTTGATCATCTGACCTAATATCCCCTTAAGTGGCTTGTTGTTACTTTTTTTGTAACACGGTTTTATTATGTAATCGGCATTATGTAAATTTAAGTTGTTTCAAAATGCATCTTAAGTTTGTAGGTCAATGTAACACTGGAGCAGATTGACTTTTGATATGCCCTGCCTGGCGTTAACAGAATGATAATGTCCTCAAAACAGGGTCTGTAGCCTTAGTGTCTTGTTAACAACGTGGCTGCCCAGTGTTTAAAAGGGACCTACTTTTTGAATATGAAAATCAATGATCTATGATGTAATCAAGAACCCAATTGTCATTTTCAGTTGGAATAAGCACTGTGCAGGCTCGGATCAAATCCAGAGGTAATGAAATTGAAGATGCCCAAAGGTAAGTTTAAAATTAGTTTTGTGAGACTCGAAACACTACAAAAATAAGCAAGGTCACTGCAGTCCTGGGATACCTGTTCCTGCAATCCTGAGTTCCGGGGTAGCAGCCAGAGCAGTCTCAATCAAGTGAGCATCAGGGCACCTTTTGGGCACCCTGCAGCTCATATAGTCCAATGCAAAGTCTCCTTATTTTGAATGTGGTTAACTTGCTGGCAACAAAGTCTAAATCAACTCTTGGGAGTAGTGCTGCATTGTTTGAAATTGTTTGGTTGTGACATTAAACTGAAACCCCATCTGTCTGTTCAGTCAGTTGTTAAAGATTCCATGGCAGTATTTGAAGGAGAGCATGGAGTCTCCAGCCAAACATTCCAACTTCAAAAAACACAATCACAAACAAATTAACTGCTTGCTGCAGCTGGTGGGATCTTTCTGTACACAAAATTACTTTTGTATTTACCCACAGAACCAAAATGTACAGTGTGTTTCATTCCTTGCGAAGCTTTTTCAGAAGTTTTGTAGACATGATAAGCTGTTATATAAACAAACTTTTGTCAACTTAAATGAATCTATTCCATGATTTGTGGATTAAGGAAATCACACAATACTAACATGTTTCTGTTTAAATTTTGTCAAAAGATCCATATTCTAAAATATATGTCTATACACAGTATTGCTTATCAACTGAAATACCACATGACTTGTTTTAATATAATGGAATTATTTACTCTGGTCTGAATATCTTAATCAAATATGTTTTCTGCTTAGTGCAAAATCTTCTGTTAATATGTTCACAGGAGAACTGTTGATTCTGTTTGGAAATTAAGACTAAGGTTACCTCAATGCAATATCTTGGTTTACTACAGGAATACTGGATACTGAATCCTCAATTGTATTTTGATAAAATTCCAAATGGCTCATTTGTCCTACAGCTCTGAGTCTGCAGCTTTTGTAATGCTCAGATCCTTTGTACTTCAATTATTTGGTAAAATGGATGCCTAGCATGAGTGGCTCAATGGTGGAGGACTTGCTAAATGATTTGTTCTAAGAAGTTTACATTATGTTATTGTGACAGCTATATTTATTATTTTAAGTGATCATTCTATTTTTGTGAGCCCAGTGTCTTAACTTTTTTTAGTCGTTGAATGTTGAGTTTTTTCTGGCTAGCTTGCTATTTTGGCTTTAGAACAGTGCCATTTTAAAGTCACCCTGTTTCTATGCAGTTCCCATTTCAGTTGGGGAAAGAGTTGGATGGATAAGAATATATCCAAAGCCGCCACCAAAATAGCTCCATGTTGGCCTTTTGTGGTAAGCCTTGACTTGTTGATCATTATTTTCCTCATTGAAGCATTTCCCCAGTACTGTTTCAATTGTGGAAATACAAGTTATCCTATCATTATATCGATGCTAATCTATCAGGTCCTATTTTTCATCTCTGAATGCAAAAATTATGCCTGAGATACTGTTGGTGCATTTTTATGCAACATTTTGCAACTTTTTCATATTTAAGCAATAATAATGTGGTACTATGGTTGTATAGTGTTGGTGTTCAATAAATAATATTATATATTAAGCTTTTAGTATTCATGCTTTTTTCCACACAGCATGTTCACTAAGCAGAGACTAAGTCCTGCCACAAAATGGACTGGAATGAATAATTGGATGACAGATTATTCCCATACGCTAGGAAAAATTGAGCAGAGGCTTGGAAATAGTTTGTCTCATACATCCATTTGGCCCGGAAACAATGTGAGAAGAAGTTGGAAATAAAAATACATGATAGCTCATGGTGTCATCATTTAACTATATCTGTATAGTTTATAAAGATGGATACCAGCAGAACACTGTAGAATGTGATCTGTAGTTGATTGTTGCAAGTTAATTTACTTAGTTGGTAGCATTCTTACTTTTTGAGTCAGGCGATTGTGGCTTCAAACCCTAGTCCAGACCTTGACCATGTAACCTAGACAGAGACTTTAATATGGTGCTGAAGAGTGGTGGATTGTCACAGGTCATCTTTTAGGTGGGATTTTAAAAATATATTTCACAGGATGCAGGTGTAGCTGGCTAGTTCAGCATTTGTTGCCCATCCCTAATTGTCCTTGAGAAGGTGATGGTGAGTCACCTTCTTGAATCGCTGCCGTCCATGTAGGTACACACACAGTACTGTTAGGAAGGGAGTTCCAGGATTTTGAACCAACAACAGTGAAAGAATAGTGATATAGTTCCAAGTCAGGATGATGTGTGGCTTGGAGGGGAACTTGGAGGTGGTGGCATTCCCATGCATTTGCTGTCCTTGTCCTCCTAGGTGGTGATGGTGTGCATTTGGAAGGAGTTGTTGAAGGAACCTTGGTGAGTTGCTGCACTGCATCTTGTAAGTCAATGGTGGAGTGAGTGAATGTTTAAGATGGTGGATGGGGTGTCAATCAAGCGGGCTGCTTTGTCCTGGATGGTTGTGCTTCTTGAGCGTTGTTGGAGCTGCACTCATTCAGGCAATTCCATCACATCCTGACTATGATAAATGAAGGCCTGTCTGCCTGTTCTGTTAGTTCAGTTAGGCATAACAGAGCTAATGGTACTATTTGAAGAGCAAATTTTCTACCTTAACCAATTCCACCAAAGATTTGCCTAACTAGTTATTCACCTCCTTGCCCAAAATAGCTGGTAATATTGCTTACTTGGCTGTCTGGCATTTTTTATAAACCTGGTTTTTCATCAGCTTGGAGTTATGCTAACCTGGATTTAGACAGTGTGAGACTACTAGAGATGGTCTTGGATATCTTGGCCTTAATGCGTTTGGCAATCAGATTGCCCTGCATTGATGCCAAGGCAGTAGCATAGCAATACAATTTGATAAGATGCATTGTCGGGCCTGGTACTGAGCTGCATACAATATTCCAAGTATGCTCTTTTTCCTAATGCTGAATTGGTTCATCCCAACTGGAGCAGCAATCCAGGTGATTTCACTGATCTGTGCATCATTGAATTAAGGAGGGAAAAATGACCCAAGATTGTTTCCATCCTGATTGTTATCCAGTTACTTTTGCTGGAAAGTCTGTTTGGCCAACACAGGATGGGACTTTAATGTGATACATTCCATGGTCGATTAGTCTGCACTTGGAAAGGTTATCTGTAGAGCAGTGTTGTCTAATACTCTTTCCACTTGCCACATGGCAAATCGGTCACAGACTTTTTTTTTGAGTTATGCAGTATTGAATTGTGTTAAAGTAGCAGTGATAAGTCTGATTATAGGTGTCACTTACTAGACTGTTATTTGTCTTCCATCCCTGATTGAACAAGGAAGAGAATCCAGTGACACAGAATGCCAACTGAATAACTTGGTATTGTTCAGCTGGTACTTAGCAGTTTTCACAAAACAGGTGAGGTACACGAATGAAGCACAGTGCTGCATGACTGCCAATGAGGGTTGAAATGTATAATTTTGGCAAGCTGGGAAAAATGTGTTCAACTCTCATCTTATTAGATCTGTTGAAATGAGAAATTGAAAGGATTGGATGCTATTGGAGTATAAGGAGAGATTACAGGAGGTTGACCATAAGCAAAATGCCCATTAAATGTACGAAAACGTCAGGTGACCAAATGTAAACAAAGCATGAGTCAGAACACAAAAGCTAATATTCAGAAATGTGTTGATTCTTTTCTTTTCCTGACTCTTCTAATATACCAACTCTGATAAAATAGAGACAGTTTACTCTCGAAGAAATTTGTTTTTTTTTAAATAAATTAGAACAGAACATTCGGTTAACAGATTGTCATCACTGTTTGAGAATGTATGCAGCAAACTTACTTTACAGAACAGTTGGATTGCAAAACCCTTTAGAAGTTGTTCTGGCTCTGGCAGTGAGTGTATCGATCTGACTGTTTAAAACCTGAAACCTGATTTCAAAAGATTGTGCATTTGTTTTATTAATGTATATAATTTGTATGATGACCTCATCATCCACAGTCGACCATGGGGTAGTAACCAGTATGAATCAGTCCATTCAGGGTACAACATTAGGGAGACAAATAAGATAAAGATAGCTGACGGTATAATACATTATTGAAATAAGATTTTTGCTTGTGATTGTTATTCCAGCGTGTCCTTCAACAGGCATGAGTTTCCCTTTGCTCTTAGTAACCTTTGTTCCAGATTTAAAGCTTTTGTAAACAGCTGGTTGTGCGCATGCACGGCGCCACCATCTTCTGTTCTTCAAACCCGTTTGCCAAACGAATGTGGAAATGAAGAGAAATTAACAGAAGCGGACGGAGAAATTGACGAGCAGCACCGCAGCTTGTCGCTGGGGAAGTTTCACATAACCATTGGCTGATCGGGACAGCTCCATACTTTAACCCAATCGCAGAAGACTGGATTTAATAAACTCAGTGCATGACATTTTGAGACTGAAAAATAAAGCAAAAAGTAAAAAATAAAAACGGGAAGGGAGAAGTTTCCATTGCATGTAAAAGAGAATCAACAACTCAGAGAGAAAAAAAAACTTCGGGAGCCTAATTTTAAATGG
This sequence comes from Carcharodon carcharias, assembly GCF_017639515.1. Taxonomy (NCBI): domain Eukaryota; kingdom Metazoa; phylum Chordata; class Chondrichthyes; order Lamniformes; family Lamnidae; genus Carcharodon; species Carcharodon carcharias. The sequence goes on along the minus strand of NC_054480.1, from coordinate 35,893,555 downwards.
GTGAGATGTAGTTATAAAGAAACGTTCGGATGGAAACCTTGGGCTTAATTAGTAATCACAAATTGTAGCTTCATTTTATAAATGCAATAATCAAGTAAAATAGTCACTAGTGATTGTAAAAGGCGTATTTGTATGTACGTAATATTGGCGCCTCTTTATATTAAGTGTCTATCTGCTCTGGATTTTTATCGTCAAGTTCTGTTGCTCTTTCAACTGATGTGTGTTTTTTTTACAGTTTGGCGCTGGGGCTTGAACCATAACTACTGCACCTCCTAGTTGCCTGCTGGCAAAGAGCCAGCTTCACAGATGTAGGCTGTAGTGTAGCTGTTTTTTTCCGAGGCTTTCTCACATTATACAGATTGGAGATTCGTGTGGGATATGCTTTTGTTCACTTTTGTACTGTATGCATGATAAGTAGAATTGTGTTGGAGTGGAATAGCCTCGGTTTTTAATTTTCCGGTGACTTCAGAACGTTTGCACTTCGATTTCTAATCCTGCTATTACTGAAGATCAGAGCTTTATCAAAACCATCAATTAATATTTTAATTTTTAAAAAATCTTACATTTTGCACAGTAAAAATAGAAAATGCTGGAAATATTCAGCAGGTCATGTGGAAAAAATAAACAGAGTTAACGCCGATGGCCTGAGCAGTTCTGATTTTCAGTATCTGCAGTATTTTGCTCTTACACCTGTTTCCTTTCTAGCTGGGGTCAATACAATGACAATAGAAGCCATCCTATTAGCAAAACAAAAACAGAATTACCTGGAAAAACTCAGCAGGTCTGGCAGCATCGGCGGAGAAGCGAAGAGTTGACGTTTCGAGTCCTCATGACCCTTCAACAGAACTAGGTGAATCCAAGGAAGGGGTGAAATATAAGCTGGTTTAAGGTGTGTGTGTGTGTGGGGAAGAGGGGGTGGGGGGGTTGGGGGGAGGAGAGAAGTGGAGGGGGGATGTGGTTGTAGGGACAAGCAAGCAGTAATAGAAGCAGATCATCAAAAGATGTCACCGACAACAGAACAAAAGAACACATAGGTGTTGAAGTTGGTGATGTATATCTAAACGAATGTGCTAATTAAGAATGGATGGTTGGGGAATTAAGGTATAGCTCTAGTGGGGGTGGGGGGAGCATAAAAGATTTAAAAAATATTTAAAAGTAATGGAAATTGGTGGGAAAAGAAAAATCTATATAATTTATTGGAAAAAACAAAAGGAAGGGGGAAGAAACAGAAAGGGGGTGGGGATGGAGGAGGGAGTTCAGGACCTAAAGTTGTTGAATTCAATGTTCAGTCCGGAAGGCTGTAAAGTGCCTAGTCGGAAGATGAGGTGTTGTTCCTCCAGTTTGCGTTGGGCTTCACTGGAACAATGCAGCAAGCCAAGGACAGACATGTGGACAAGAGAGCAGGGTGGAGTGTTGAAATGGCAAGCGACAGGGAGGTTTGGGTCATTTTTGCGGACAGACCACAGGTGTTCTGCAAAGCGGTCGCCCAGTTTACGTTTGGTCTCTCCAATGTAGAGGAGACCACATTGGGAGCAACGAATACAGTAGACTAAGTTGGGGGAAATGCAAGTGAAATGCTGCTTCACTTGAAAGGAGTGTTTGGGCCCTTGGACGGTGAGGAGAGAGGAAGTGAAGGGGCAGGTGTTACATCTTTTGCGTGGGCATGGGGTGGTGCCATAGGTGGGGGTTGAGGAGTAGGGGGTGATGGAGGAGTGTCCTGGTCCACTGAGTTTTTCCAGGTAATTCTGTTTTTGTTTTAGATTTCCAGCATCCGCAGTTTTTTGTTTTTATTTTTTTGTTTCCATCCTATTAGCAAGGTCACTGATAAAATGCGTCAACTTCCGTTTCATTGTAGGTGACTCCAGGAATTTTACCAGAATTGAATCCCGTTTCCTATGGAAACTATAAATTGCTGGACAAGATATCGAAGCAAAAGCAAAGCAATCACAGAGAACGTCTGATAAAGGGGCAATTTACTGAAAATAAATGCTGGCTGGTATTTTGAAAGGAAGCGAGCAGACAATTGGGCCAATGAAGGAACCAATTGGGGTCAAGTTTCCGATGCCTCCGGGATAAAAAATAGGAGCAGGAGTAAGCCATTCAGCCCTCCAGCCTGCTCAAACATTCAATATGATTGTGGCTGATCCTCTATCTCAACTCCATATTCCCACTTTCTCTCCATACCCCTTGATGCCCCTAATATCCAAAAAATTATCAATTTCTTTCTTGAATATACTCAGTGACCTGATCTCCACAGCCTTCTATGGTAGAGAATTCCACAGGTTGACCACTCCCTGAGTGAAAAAATGTTTCCTCATCTCAGTCCTAAATGGCCTACCCCATATCCTGAGCCTGTGGCCCCTGGTTCTAGACTCCCCAACCAGGGGAAACATCCTCCCTGCATCTAGTCTGTCTAGCCCTGTTAGAATTTTATACATTTCAATCAGATCCCTTCTTATTCTTCTAAACTCTAGTGAATAAAGGCCCAGTTAAACCAATCTCACCTTATACAACAGTTCTCCCATCCCCGGTATCAGCCTAGTGAACCTTTGCTGCAGTCCCTCTATGGAAAGTATATCCTTTCTTAGGTAGGGAGACCAAAACTGCATGTAATAATCCAGGTGTGGTCTCACCAAGGCCTTGTATAACTGCTATAAGATATCTCTACTTCTGAACTCAAATCCTCTTGCAATGAAGGCCAAAATACCATTTGTCTTCCTAATTGCTTGCTGCACCTGTCTGTTCACTTTCATTGACTGGTGTACAAGGACACCCAGATCCCTTTGTACATCCACATTTCCCAATATATCACCATTTATATAATACTCTGCCTTTCTGTTTTTCACACTGAAGCGTATAACTTTACATTTACCCACGTTATACTGCATCTGCCATGTGTTTGCCCACACACACTATTTGTCTAAATCACCCTGAAGCTTCCTTGCATCCTTCTCACAACTCACAACCCCGCCCAGTTTTGTGTCACCGGTAAATTTGGAAATATTACATTTGGTTTCCTCATCCAAGTCATTTATATATATCGTGAATAGCTGGGGCCCAAGCACTGATCCCTGCGTTACACCACTAGTCACCGGCTGCCACCCGGAAAAAGTTCCATTTATTCCCCCTCTCTGTTTCTGGTCTGTCAACCAATTCTCAATCTATACCAGTATATTACCCCTGATCCCATATGCTTTACTTCTGCCCACTAACCTCTTATGTAGGACCTTATCGAAAGCCTTCTTGAAATTCAAATACACCACATTCACTGGTTCTCCCTTATCTATTATACTAGTTACATCCTCAAAAAACTTCAGTAGATTAGTTAAGCATGATTTCCCTTTCATAAACCCATGTTGACTTTGTCTAATCCTGTTAATGCTTTCCAATTGTTCAGTTACCACATCTTTCCCCACTGATGTTAGGCTAACTGGTTTGTAATTCTCTGTTTTTTCTCTCCCTCCTTTTTTAAATAGATTATATTTGCCACCCTCCAATCTGTCGGAACTGCTCCAGAGTCTATTGAATTTTGGAAGGTGATCACCAATGCACCCAATATTTCCAGGGCCACTTCCTTTAGTACTCTAGGATGTAGATTATCATGCCCTGGGGATTTTTCAGTCTTTAACCCCATTAATTTCTCTAGCACCATTTTTTTACTAATACTGATTTTCTTCAATTCCTCCCTCTCACTAGACCCTTGGTTCCCTAACATTTCTTGGAAATTATTCATGTCCTCTTTTGTGAGGACAGAACCAAACTATGTGTTCAATTTTTCTGCCATTTCTTTGTTCCCCATTATAATTTCCCCTGTGTCTGACTATAAAGGACCTACATTAGTCTTTGCTAACCTTTGTCTTTTCACATATTTATAGAAGCTTTTACAATCAGTTTTTATGCTCCCTGCAAGTTCACTCTCATATTCAATTTTCCCTATCTTGATCAATCTTTTGTACACCTTTGCTGAATTCTAAACTGCTTCCAGTCCTCAGGCTTGCTGCTTTTTCTGGCAATTTTATATGTCTCCTCTTTGGGTCTAATACTATCCCTAATTTCTTTTGTAATCCATGGTTGAGCCACCTTTCCTGTTTTATTTTTGTGCCAGACAGGAATGAATAATTGTTGTAATTCATGCATACATTCCTTAAATATTAGCCATTGCCTATCCACCTCCAACCCTTTTAGTAAGGTTCCCCAATCCATCATTGCCAACTTGTGCCTCATACCCTCATAGTTCCCTTTATTTAGATTCAGGGCCCTAGTTTCGGATTCAACTTCTTCACTCTCCATCTTAATGGACAATTCTATCATTTTATGGTCGCTCTTCCCCAAGGGACTCTGCTCAACAAGATTGTTACTTTACCACCCCACCCTTCCTGCCATCCATCACTCAAACCACAACTTTGTGCTCTTGTGTCGTTTTCGTTTCAGATACCCAAGTAGTTGAACCTGGCCACATTTTGGAGAAACACCAGGAAGGCAGTAATGGTGAAGACACAGCATTGTCACTTGATTTTACAGTTGCAGCCACCAACTCAGATATTGACATTATGTGTACCTTAGAGGATAATTTAGAGCTGGAATCTGCACATGGTGAGATACCAGGCACATGAGTGGATATCAGACAGGGCAGGGGACAGGGATAGCTCAGGTGCCAGTCTGTCGGAGGATGAGGTCATACAAGGGCTCTCCTGCAGAGGATTTAATTGTGGTCTTTGATGGTGCAACTTACAGAAGGATGCCAATGGGCATGGATAACAAAATGCTTGGTTCAGTGGTCATGGTCAATGTTAAAGATCATGGAGGAGTCCAACACCTACTTGGTTCAGAGTTTTCTGCAGGTTGGACTCCATCTTTTCCAGCATGGAAATAGGTGTCTAATTTTGTTTGCATAGTTGTGGACCCAACCAGGATGTTGCATCTGTTGGCCAATGTTGCAGCTTCTATTTCAGCACAAGAAGAGGCCACCTTATCTGAGTGCTGCAGTGGAAGCTCAGGTTACTGTCATGTAAGGTCAGCTTGATGCCATCGTGTCTGTGGATTACATTGAGCAATGGGGTTTGCAGGGTATCATAAGAGTCCAGCAATGTGCCCTCCAGCATATTGCAAGAATTGCTGAGGTGCCACCCTGGGAATTCATTTATAAATTTTATTTGGGATGTTTATTTAATGGTGGCTTTTATTTATGCAATGTCAGCAAGTACGCCTAGCTTCAGGGAATCAAGAAATCAAATAAGGAATTCATAAGGAATTGCTTTACTTAGCTGCTGGTGAGGTCAGAATGACTGGCCTTGACGTCAAGGCAACATTTGACTATGTGTGACACAAAATAACCCTAGTAAAATCAATGGGAATCAGGGGAAAAACTCTTCACTGACTGGAGTCATACCCAGCACAATGGAAGATGGTTGTGGTTTTTGACAGCCACTCATCTCAGCCCCAGAACATTGCTGCAGGTGTTCCTCAAGCCTGTGTCCTAGGCCCAACCATCTTCATCAATAAAGGTAGAAATGGGGATGTTTGCTGATGATTGCACATTTGTAACTGCTTGGACAATGAAGCAGCCTGTACCATCATGCAGCAAGACCTAGGCAACATTCAGGCTTAGCTGACAAGTGGCAAATAACATTTATACCACACAAGTGCCAGGCAATGTCTATCACCAACAAGAGAGAATCTAACCATGTTCCTTAGTGATCCACATCAATACTATCACTGAATCCCCTTCATCAGTATCCTGGGGGTACTATTGACCAGAACCTTAACAGCCACAGAAGTACTGGGGCTACAACAGCAGGTCAGAAACTTGGAATTCTGTAGTGAGTAACCCATCTACTGACTCCCCAAAGCCTGCCTATCATCTACATGGTACAAGTTAGGAGTGTGATGGAATACTTTAATCTCCACTCACCTGAATGAATGCAACCCAAAAAACATAACAGAAGCTCAACACCTTCTAGAACAAAGCAGCCTACTTATTTGGCACACCATTCACCAGCTTAAACATTCACTCCCTCCACCGCCACTGCACCATGGTGTCTATGTGTACCATCTACAAGATATGTTGCAGCAACTTGCCAAGGTTCCTTCCAAACCCACAACCTCTACTACCTACAAGGGCAGAAGACACTTGGGAACACCACTACCTACAGGTTCCCCATCCTGACTTAGATATATATCATCATTCCTTCACTGTTATTTGGTCAAAATCCTGGAACTTCATCCCGAATAGCACTGTGGGTGTACCTACACCACACAGATTGCAGCAGTTTAAGAAGATGTCTCACCACTAACTTCTCCAAGGCAATTTGGGATGGTGAATAAATGCTGGTTTTGCCAGCGATGCTCACTTCCCATGAACACATTAAACAAAGAATGTGGAACTTGTTACCATAGGGAATGATTGAAGTGAACAGTATGGATGCATTTAAGGAAAAGCTAAATAAGCACTTGAGGGAGAAGGGAATAGGGGGTTATGTTGATAGAGTTAGATGAGAAAAGTTGGGAGGAGGCTAGAGCAGAGGCTAAACACATGGACTGGTTTGGCCAAATGGCCTGTTTCTGTGCTGTGGATGCTATGTACTGTTATTGAAATATTGTTGACAATAAAAACCAGTACATGTTCCTAAAGGGCAAAAGCTCCACTTGTGCGGTTAAGCAACCATGGTCAACCAATCAGGTAAAGCTACAAGAAGAAGTTTACAAAAATGCAAGTGGAAATATAGCAAGCAGGGTAGGTCAAGAAATCAGGTTTACAGACCTGCACACCTGATTCACAGCAAACTACATTTTATTTTCAATATGTATGAATATATAATTGCATTTCACTTTCCAGTTAGTTTCTTGCAACTGAAATAGCAGAAATCAAAGTGCTGAGTGTAGGAATTCTTTTAAAAATTCTTATAACACTCCACAATTTAGATGAGGAAGACAAATTTATGAGAGGTCATCTAATTCAGGGGCTACATCTGCAAATTGCATCATAACCCCAGTGTGAACATTAAAAACACTCTGACCATTCCACATTGGCATCTCAGAGGAGATCTGCCTTCACCAACTTTCATGAAAAAGGCTCCCAGTTGACCCTGGCAACTTCAAGTAAAAGGATGACTCTCGGTCTCACTGCAAAGATCACTACTGCAAAAAATTTTTATAATACATCAAGGGCAGGATCTTCTGGTTGCCGATGCATAAATTAATGCGGAATGACGTGGGGTGGAACTCCCGACATCACCCCGTGTCATTTCCATTTTCAGTTCGGCAGGGGTGCAGCCGAGTCAGCTGCATGCCCGCTGACCTGTCAACGGCCCATTGAGGCCATTGAAAAAGTGATTAAGTTTGTTAATGGACCTGCCCGTCCAACCTTAAGGTTGGCGGGCAGGCTGGGAGACCTGGCGGGCTTCAGAAAAAGCATGAAACCTCATCCACAGGGAGGATGTGGTTTCCTGAGGGTATTTACATTTTTAAGAAAGGTTTCAATAAAAATTACGGACATATCCCAACTCATATGACAGTGTCACATGAGGGCACACATGGCAAGGAACATTTTTAAACATGTTTATTAAAAGTTTTAAATCGGAGCTGATCTCCCTGAGGCAGCACTTAGCCTCAAGGAGATCTGCACGCTCTTTCGCACGCATGCGCGCAAGAGCGCACTCTCAGCTGAGGGAATTTCGCCCCCTGTCCACAGAGGGGGAGCGCATAGCGCTTCCTGGTGGACATCACGTAAAATGACAGCGTGCCCCCGACTGGGGGGCGTCAATCAGAGACACGGCTGCCTGTGCCCACTCCTGCGCTTCCCCCCCTGACAGGGGAAAAATTTCCCCAAATATTTTCAAGGCAACCTAGGAGACATATACCCCAGTCGGCAAATTTACAGTCCAAAAAAGTAAAAACAAATGATAGGTATGATAGCAAGGGGCACTATCTCCCTCACTTTCTATTTAGAAAGGAGGCGAAGGACGGTATAGAACTTTTTCTTGGAAACAGAGGATGGGAAATTGAACTCGTCAGCATCCCATTTTATGCACTAGCGAGCTCTTAGAGTTCCAAAAAGGCACCATGGCTTGCTGGAGCCATAATGGAGAGGGTGTGAGCACGCATGACGTGGATGCCTGCCGGAAGTGTGCAGAGCAGCTAATCGTGCCACCTTTTGGAGCTGAACAGTCCAACCAATGTCCTCTCTTCATCTTGCAAAATGAAACACTCACTCAACGGTAAGAAGGATGTGATTAATGTGTAAACAGCCAGCAAGTTCAGGCAAGGAAGAGATACAATGGTCAGGATTTTACGCCGGCAAGATTTTACAATCCCACCTAAGTCAATGGTCTTTTGAATAGCTTGTCACATTTTTACGGCTCTATCCCTGCCGTGAGGAGACTGTAAAATTCCACCCACTGAGTTTCATCATTTTTCCACCGTTCTTGCTGATTGGTTTACACTGCTGCACCATTTTTTTCACATGAGCAGCATCTTGCCCTCAACTGCTCTGTTATTTTTAGGAACTTGTGTGGATTTGCACACTAATTGCCCAATAAACTCACCACAGAAATTTAGGGCTCATACTTAACAGCCTAAGAATCCTTGAATGATGTGATGATTGTTAATACAATGTCAATCAACCTTTCCCAACACAATGAGGGAACTCTTTAAACTGTTGAGTATCATGCCCACACATTATAAATACTTTTTCGAGATTTAAAATTTTTAAATGTTATAATTTCTGTCCTTAATATTTTTCTTTTTTCTCTTTCTTAATCTAATCTTTCTTTCCCTATCTTTTACTTCTCTTCCTGTACCTAATTTGACTATAATTTAGCCTCTTTCTCTGTTGTTCCTCTGTTTCTTTACCAATCTTTAAATCTCATTGGTTAAGGAGGTAGGCTGTTGGCCTCATCAGTCACTTAGGTCCCAGACTAGGGCCTGAATTTTCAGCTTGGTGGGTGGACATGATCGGTGGGCCCAGGATCATCTGGGAAACAAACTGCCAACCACGATCAGTCCCCGATCGTGATTTCACGCTAGCTGGCCAATTAACGGCCACCCAACATGAAGCACACGCTGAAAAGCTCAGCGCTGCTGAGATGGGGGCGGTAGGAGGATGGGCGATGACGTCAATGCAGGGGCGAGCGGGTGCTGAGAGAAAGCTCCCTGAAGGCAGAGAGCTGTCTCACGGAGCTGCAGACCTGAAAAAGTTCCAATAAAGTTTTAAAAAGCAGAAAAAAAGTGTCCAAGCATCACAATCAGGCACCTGAAATTGTAGGTGATAAAAATGCTGCCCACAGAGTTTTACCCTTATTTTATTTCATAACAGAAACTTCATCCTGCCCTTGGATGAAGTTTCATGAAAAGTGTAAAGGCTGCCTGGCCGATTCGCTTCTCTGCCAACTGTAAGGTTAGACAGGTGATGAAAAATAGCAGACAATTGTGCCGTTAAAGGGCTTAATTGCCCTCTTATTGTTGGCGGGTGCGCTTCTGACTTTTGCACACGCTCGCCAAGCAAGATAACGCATGATGACGTCGGGACACTCGCCCACCCGATCAATGTAAAATTCAGCCCTAGATGCCCGTTATCAGGGTGTGTTTTCAGCAACTCAGGACAATAACATTTTGAGCTGAAGGGTGCACAATAAAGTCTAATGCACAAGCCATGAAATGCCCCACTCAACAAGATTTGGTCCATTGTTTCAGAAAACTGTCCCCGGCACACTCTGGAAATTGACTATCTTTACTACTTGAGCTATTCTGATGTTACAAATTGAAAATTCTATTGTAACCACATTGTTTTTGCTACATATTTCCTTACTTTCCATATTTTTACATTCGCCACTATGCCACTACTAGGTTTGTAGACAACTACCACCACAGTCTTGGATCCTTTGCTGTTACTTAGTTCTATCCATAGTGTTTCTGATTAGACTTACTGAAATCCCTTTTTTCTACTGCTGCAATTGTGTTTTTTTTTCAAATTGCTAATCCCTTTCCTTTCCCAATTTTCCTGTACTTTCTAAAGATCCTGAAGCCTGGAATACTTAAATCCCAGTTGTACTCAGCTTCCAGCCAAGATTCTGTAATGGCTGCTAGCACTTAAACTTTAAGCTGATTTTGTGCTTCTAACTCGTATGTTTTTAGTTCTTATGCTATGTGTGTTTGTGTACAAAACTGTTGTTTAAGTAACTGTCCCCAGCTTTTCCATCTGCTCTGATGGTGCTTTTCTCGCACTTTCTGATTTACCACACTTTTGTTGCTGGTATTCTGTATATTATAATACATGTAATTTAACACGTTTTTATTTTTCTCTTCTGCTTTTGTCATTTATATTTTACTATTACTTCCTGTAATCATTTTTGTTCTTGGTGTGTTCATGCTACCTTTGTAGTACCACTTGTTGTACTCTCACCTTTGCTTTCATTCTTTTTTTTTGTTACCTTCAGGTTACTATTATTTCCACCTACACCCCTCCCACCCACACAAATCACTTTTATTGGTTTAAAGTTCTTTCCACTATTTATCTTTTCTTTTAAGACCTTGGTTCCAGTACTTCAGCCCGTCCTAACAGTACAGCTCCTTCTTGTCTCAGTTCTGGTGCCAGTGTCTCACAAACTGGAACCTCTCCTTCTCACTCTACTCTTTCAACCACAAGTTCATTTTCTCGATCTGTTTCTCCTTGTGCCAATTAACATATGGTTCAGCTGGTAAACCACCTTTGAGGCCCTGCTTCTTAACTTAGCACCTGGCTCCTGGTATTCCCTGAACTGGACCACCTCCCTGGTCTTTCCTATATCATTGTTTCTGACATGGACCACAAAGCTGGTTCTTCCTATATCCTTTCTATTTCTTACCCTGACACTGGGTGGCTCTCAATCGTGACTGCAGGGGATACACTTTATCCTCCTAATTATCAAATCCCCTATAACTACAATCTTTATATCCTACATTTTCCCCCCACCCACACCATCTCTCTGGACTGCAACCTGCTGCATGGTGCCTTGGCTAACATTATGGTTAACATTCTCCTCACAGCTTTCTTTCTTATCCCCATGTAGCAAGCACACCCTACCTGTTAGGAACAGTTTCTGCTGTTACTCTTCCTCTGCTTCTGCTAATTTCCCCTTATCCTGCTGATTGTCAGCCAAACACTCTGTTTTACTCTATGTGGCATGACTATTCTGGAATAAACTCAATATTCTTCCCCCTTCCTGTTGGAGTGTCTCTAACCCATGCTGTAGCTGAATGACTCTTAGCCAGAGTGATCCAAGGCATATGCAAGATGTGTACAGTGGATCATTGTTGGATGAGAGTAGGTTGACTGAATTAATTCTGTAAATGCCTCTCAAGACAATTGTTTTACAATACAACAGGCTTCCAGTGCACTGCATGTCAAAATTTTAATCTTTTTCAAACACTTTAAACATGAGGTTTTCCAGAAGTTTATGATGACATATGACTGCACTGCTTAACTAAATAAAACTTAAGCCTTTACATTGGAGCTGATAAACAGAGAAGAAAGATTTAAAGGTCAAATATCATTCCAAATTCTTCCGTCCTACAAAACAAATACTTTTGACAAGTGCTTATACCACAGAAACAAACACTGTGTCATTTTTGTTCAGTGCTTCCACACATAAGCAATCCTTCTGCACCTCCGGAGTCATTTACCAACGTTCCTTAACTGAAATAGACCATGAAGCATAATCTCATCTAGTTCATTGGGTGCCTTCTTCCTCATGGATTAATGTCATGTCATGACCTTTAGTAAGCATTAAGATGTTTACAAATAAATTCATGCTGTAAATGTGCCAATATAATTGTAAATTACAGAGACACCGTGACAAGAATCTAAAAAAGTAGAACTTACATAAGCATAGATATTTTCAAGTTACATTCCTATTGTATAGGTTCACTGAGTTCAGGCAGGCTGGTTTGTGCCAGTAACATTACTTACATAATGGAAACAGAACATAGTTATGCTGTACTCATTGCACACACGCAGCTGAAATTGAATTGCTTGCTTGTGTCTTCATTATTAAAGGAAAATCGAACCTCATTTTTTTTCCAGTTTTTAACACAAAAAGGGATGTTGTTGTATTAACAAACCAGAAATAATTGCTTTCATTGGGATTTTCCTTGAAGCTACTACTTTTCTGCACTGTAACTTTGCAGAAGTATGTTGGAAACCCCACTTATTCATGTAAGTCTGGCTTTCACTGCAGTTCTGATATAATTATGGTGGCGGTATGGGAGCAGCTCTGAGGAACTTTCCAGAAAATGTACATTTCTGAAGGAACCCTGTCTTCTTGAGCAATGGACTCAGGAGAGCAATGCATCAACAAGGTCGTCATAATAAACCCTGAAGACCTCAAGCAAACTTATATTTTATTCATATAATGTTTAAACACACGTTTCACTGTGGATCACATATACATCATCCTCAACAATAAACTTAAGCAAAAACAATAATTCCTAAAACAGTTTGCATTTGACTCCAATAATAACAAAAGCTCTCAGCCTCTTGTGCCCCGTTACTGAAAATCAGGGGATGTTAGTTTAGAAAAATCCAGAGAAAGGTTTTCATCCTTCCCTTCAGTATATTTCTCTTCTCATCTTCACTCTTCTATTTCCCTCTCGTGTTCCTTTCTATTGATATTTCTCTTTTCTTCCCTTCTTTCTCTCCCATATCGTTCACCATTTATTCTTTATTGCTTAGCTCCTTCCCTTGTATTTACCTCTGCCTTGTTCCTTCTGCTTCAGCTCTTCTGTCCGTGTTTCTCTCTGTTCCATCCCACTATGTCTCATAGCTGCTCTTTTTTGTGTTTTGATATGCTCCATCCCTCCTTTTTTTCTGTTCCTTCCCTTGTCTCTCTCACCTTGTTTGTGTGGCTTTATGTCACGTTTCTGTGTGTGTATGTGTGTGTGTTCCTTCCTTCCTATCACCTTCCCTTCTGGGTTGTTCTCTGATGCTTGGTTTAATTTCTGTCCCTCTATTTTGATCTTTCACTCTTGCTATGATGACGGGAAACTGTGACTCAATGAAATCTACCTATACCTTCACCAGCTAACCAAATACATAATGAACTGTTTAAAGAGGACCTGTTTTCTTCAAAAAATACAAAGAAAGATACTGACCAAAAATGGCTGCCGTGAGTCACCTGATGTCTGGAATTATAAGTCAACCTTTTCTGGAAAGTTACTATATGGATTGTACTGCAGACATGTTGTTCATGGAATTCTACACCTGGGGTTGTTAAGGTCCACTTCAAAACGAGACTCTTGAAAGGAAGGCATTAAAAATACAAAGTGCTGGACTTTAATTAACAGCATTTCTGTCAAGACAATGGGAACTGTTAAGCAGCTACATACCCAATAGACACTCAAAATTCCCTGAGGAGGACGAAATAATCTCATCTGTTGGTTTATGCTCTCTTGCAATTTGTCAAAAGTTTCCAAGATGAAAGGTCAAAAATGTGATTACTTGTTTGACAACAAAGACTGCAACACATGTTAATCGAATTCCTTCTTGGAATATACAGACAGGAGGTTTAAGAATTTGTTTTGCCAAGCCAAAAACAGAGAAAAAAAAATCAAGTCATCTGGAAACACTTGAAGGGAGCAATGAGGAATCTCTCTCTTTCAATCTAAAATTGACTCCAGCAAAGTGCAGTTACCTGAGCTTCAATTCAACACCAAGATTTTAAGGAAAACCAGCTAACTTCAAAAGCTGCAACATTCAACAATCTACACTTCAAGAACAAGCAAAGGACTTAATCGTATGTTATTTTAACTTTTATTTGGACTATAACTTTTCCTACTTCTGAGATCTGTGTGTGTATGCATATTTTATTATTTTTTCTTGGGCTTAATAACTAATAAACTTACTCTTTCGTTGACTTAAGAAAACCTTGTTTGGTGTGTTCTTTATTAAAAAGTAAATACATTTGGATTAGAAAAGGCATCCATGGGGAAGAGAAATGTAAAACCCTTCTTTGCGACTAACCAAGAGGGCTCAATAAAGGGGAGCCAGTCCACTCCTCCTCATTCAGCTGTAACACTCTTCTTTTCTCATTGTTTTTTTTTCTGGTTTGCATTTTTATTTTGGCCTTTTCTGGGTCATATTGCTCCCCCTCTCCTATCTTGGTTCATTCTTTAATGCAGTTTTCTGCCTCTCCAACTTTTCTGTTGTCCTTTTTGGTTTATTTTCTCATTTGGCTCACTTTCAGTTGATCGTTGACACCTGTTCTCGTCCACCAGGGCAAGGGGCCCATTATGATGAAACACTTTGGAATTACAAGGGCAATTGAGAACAATTTTGGCTGGGCCAGTAGAATGGCATTGGGCATGAGCCGAAAGCAGTTAGGACAAAATACCACAACAAATGCGATCCTGAAGAGAACAGAACCGCTAATAAAAGCAGTCCTGTCAAACTAAGTTTTGGAACATGATCCACTTTTCATTGGTGATGATATGGTGTCCAACAATATCCATCAGTCATAAAAAACTTCAAGCAAATCAGTGGACACAGCATGATTGTGTTTCTAGGTCATCCAGGCTACATAAGGGTTTTGGGTAAATCAATTAAATAATGACCGTTTAATGGAGTATTCTAATTTTCTAGGCATTCAATGGGCAATCCTTCTAGTATGGTGGAAAGGACAGTGAAAGATTTGAAGATATAATAAATGTGGTATAACATCACAATGTACTAGTGAGAAAGCTAGGAATAATCAGGCACTGGAGCTAGTTTTTAGTAATGAATTGGTATCAGATTTCCATGCCAGCAGCATCTGGGCAACATTGACTATAATAATATTAAGTTTAGCCTAATCAACCAAATTAAAGCTGCTGAAAGTTTAACTATAGTACCAGATTTCAAGAGGGATGAGGTTTCATAAAAAATGCAAAGGCTGCCTGGCCTGTTCGTCCGCCCGCAAGTTAATTAATTGCTTAACGGCCTTAATAGGCCTCTTAATTGTCACCGGGCGTGCTGACGACTCTTGCACGCTCCCACTGATCGAAAGGTCACGAGAGTACGTGATGACGTCGGGACGCTCGCCCGACATCATTACACATGATTTTACGCCCGATCAGATCAGGTGCGTGCCCACCCAATGAATGTAAAATTCAGCCCCAGGAGTTATTCTGATGGGATTAGATGAAGATGGATGGGAGGACACTTGGTGTGGGTGGGGGGGGGGGGGGTAACATTGGCACAGACATGTTGGGCAATGCTGTACATTCTACGTAACTTGCTGCATTTCTTCAACCGTGCTACAGAATCTTAATAGCCTTCTATTAACACAGCTGAATGAGATTTGCAAAGAAGGATTGCATGACTTGCATGAATGATTGGAACTAGGCAGAGATAATAGTGACACTGAAAGAAAAGGAATGCCTTCAAAACCATTCTTATGCAAAAGAAATCTAGATGTGTGTTGAAGGAAGGCACATAGTGAAACCAAGCCACATTAGTAAATGGCTCATGTTTAAAGTCAAATTGGAATTAAGCAGAAATATCTTTACAAGCATAAAATATAGTTCTCAGGAGAACAAGGATAGGTATCAATCTAAAACTCAAGGCAACAAAAGTTATCAGAACAGCCAAAGGACGATGGAAATGAAAATGGTGGATAGTTGTGGTAATAATAGCAAGGTCACTTTCAGCAATGTTAATAGAAGGCTATTAAGATTCTGTAGCACTGTTGAACAAATGCACCAAGTTACATAGAATATACAGCATAGCCCAACATGTCTGTGCCAATTTTATCCCCCACACAAGTGTCCTCCCACCCATCTTCATCTAACCTTATCAGAATAAGTCCTTGGGCTGAATTTTACATTCATTGGGCGGGTGTGCATCTGACCTGATTGGGCGTAAAGTCACATGTGATGATGTCGGGCAAGCATCCCGACGTCATTGCGCACTCTTGTGATCTTTCGGTCAGCGGGCATGCGTGAGAGTTAGCATCGCGCCCGCTGACAAGTAAGAGGCCTAATAAGGCCCTTAAGCAATTAATTAACTTGTATTTTTCACTGCCCATTTGACTGTTCGGTTGTTGGGCAGGCGAATAGGTCAGGTGGCCTTTGCATTTTTACGAAACCTGGGCAGGATGAGTTTTCCAACGGTAAACAAAAAAAAAGAAAACATTTTTCAACTTCATTTTAAATATGTCCCTCTTCATGTGACTGAGTCACATATGGGGACATGTTTCTATCATCTTTTAAATCTTTATTTGTCTCCAGTTCTTCAGCCTCCTGAGGCAGCTCTTTGCCCTAAGGGACCTTTCAGCATGCGCTCCTGCACGCACGCACAGACTTCCATGCTCACCGTCCTCCTGCCCCCACCCCAGCAGTGCTGAGCGTTTCAGTACGCCTTTCACGCTGGCTGGCTGGCTGTTAATTGGCCAGCCAATGCAAATTTGCGGTCGTGGGCTGATCGCCGCTCCCAGGCCCACTCACAGTGCTGGCCTGACGACCTCAAAATTCAGCCCCTGAAGTCAGATTCAGGCGAACTGGCAGAATATGGCAGAAGTTTTTAAAAGCACTTTGTTCCTCTGTTGTTTGAGTCAGTGACAGTAACAATAGTTCAATTCAGAGGCAGACTGCTCATTATCTCCCCAGCCCAGCTGCACTGCTGGCTTGATCTTGGAAGAATGAGTTCCAGTGACAGAATCAGCTGTTTAGATACCACAAACTTTTGTTCTGGTGCTTAAAGGTCTGGCTTTTCCAATATCCTATTATATTCTCTACAATTTCCCTGTAAGCCCCTCTTCATATTCCTGCTTATTTTGCTGTATATGTGTGTCAGTGAAAGTATATCAAAAGAAGCATTGAAACAATAAACCACAAATAATGTTTGTGAACTAGTAAAGAAAGAAGGAATCAGCATAAAATCGGTAATTTGTCGAGAATATGTACCCGAAATCTGAAGCCAGAGGCTGGATCCAAATTGGGCCTCAGCCCTCATCTTCATAATACTGGCAAGCTGGGCAATCCATCGGCTGCCTCAGTGCAGTTTGCCAATTTTTAAAAAATTCATTTATGGGATGTGGGCATCGCTGGCTAGGTCAGCATTTATTGCCCATCCCTAGTTGTGCATGAGGAGGTGGTGGTGAGCTGCCTTGAACTGCTGCAGTTTCCTTGGTTAGGTACACCCACCGTGCTGTTAAGCAGGGAGTTCCAGGATTACAAAACATTTCAAAATGGCCACCACACAAAGTGCAATAATATTCAAATTTTTCTCATGGATCATGTTGCACCCTGAGGTATTTCAATACAATCAAAGGAACATTATAACAAAATAATCATAACAGGCAGTCAGACAGTGCAATGGTATTTAAGTTGTCTACAGAGATCATGTTGCACTCTGAGGTGCTTCCATAAAATTGTGATACATATAGTATTCACTCCATACATTCAATGTGAGTCATACAGCCCAAGGGGTCTATATAATTCGCAGTCCCTTGGTGCTGAAAGGCCTTAGACAGCGACCTTTCTCTCATTGTGCCTCTGATACGCCTGCCCCAAGCTATAGTGTATCCCTCAGCACGTATTTTTGGACCTTGGAATGTGCCAGTCTGCAACACTCAGCCACGGACAACTCTTTGCACTGGAAGGCCAACAAGTTTCGGGCAGACCAAAGAGTGTCTTTCACCGAGCTGATGATCCTCCAGCTGCAGTAGATGTTTGTCTCGGTGTGTGTCGCTGGGAACAGCCTGTAGAGCACAGAGCCCTGTGCCACAGAACTGCTCGGGATGAACCTTGACAAAAGCCACTGCATCTCTCTCCAGACCTCATTTGCAAAGGCACATTCCACAAGGAGGTGGGCAACGGTCTCTTCCCCACCACAGCCACCTCGAGGGCAATGTGTAGGAAGGATCTGACAGGGAGAGCCTTTCTCACCCCCAGCCAAGCTACGTCTTGGTGCTTGTTGGAAAGGTCGGGTGATGAGGCATTCTAAAAAATGGCTTTGAGAGTCTGCTTGGAGAACTACCTGACAGGATCCACCATCTCCTTTTCCTGCAGGGCCTCTAGGACGTTACGTGACGACTACTGCCTGATGGTCTTGTGGTCAAAGGTGTTTCTCTGCATAAAATTTTCCACAAGGGACAGGTGGTATGACACGGTCCAACTACTTGGAGTGTTCTGTGGCAGTGTGGCCAGACCCATCCTTTGGGATGTGAACTGGAGGAGACAAGAATAGGCCAACAATGATCCAAAGTGTGGCTGCAATTCTAAGGGCAATGGTTCTGATCCTCTTAGCTCCACTTTAAAGTAAATTAAAAATAGAACTTAGCTCTTCCTTGGCCACTGTCTAGGGTACCTTAGGCCTGCAAAAATTGAATGGAGCATGTAAAGGGCATGCCCTGCCCATTTCTTGCTGAGGTTGGCATTGGTGGGGGGGGGGGGGGGGGGGGGGGGGAGTCTTGAAACAGGCTTCAGGCCCTTGATTAGCATAGACAAAGGTTCTAACACTTATTTTTAGGCAGAAGCCCTGGGCACTCAGACATTGGCAGCTGCCAGTTTGGCAGCTGATGTACTTCTGGAAGGTTGCGCCCAGACATTTATACTCCTAACATGCTTTTTTGCATGCAAAAGACAGTTGCGTGGTAAGGATGTAAAAAAAAACTTGCAATTATATAGCATTTCTTATGACCTCAGGATAAAGCCGAGCGCTTTACAGACAATGTAGTTTTGAAGTGTTGTCACTGCTGTAACGTAGGAAACAGAAGGGTCAAATTGTGCTTAGCAAGCTCCCACAAACAGCAATATAATAATGACCAGATAATCTGTTTTTATTTTGTTGAGGAGTAGGTTGAGAAATATTGGTCATTACACTGGGGATAACTCCCCTGATCTTCTGTGAAATAGTGCCATGGGACGTTTTTCCATCTACTTGAGAGGGCAGACTGGTTTAATGAATGGAGACCATTTTCTCCCTGCTACTAAATACGTCCCCACCATTTACTTCATCTGGGAGAGATTTTGAATGCTGGACACAGTTTATAACGCTATTAATCAGATATTCAAATTATTATTTCCTATTTCCTGACTGGATTTTTCTTTGATTTACCAAACGCCATCAGCAATTTTGGGGAGCAGAACTTAACAAAGTTAGATGGTAAGGCTTGACATCTCAAAAGTACTATTAAAAACTTACACCAGAATTATCCTACAGAAATAGTGGGCAGAACCTTGTTGAGGTGTCAGGGGTCACTCCTGCTGGCAAGAGACCTGCACTGTCCCTTTTCAGGAAGGCCTGCTGAACCACAAGCCAATCAGGCAGTGGCGAGGCCAGTGGCGAGGCCTTCCTCTGGAATCAAGATGCTTGGGGGGGAGTGGGCGGGCGGATGGGGGGAAGGCGGAGTCTTGCCTAACGAGCAATGCCGGCTAGTAAGTAAGCTCTTGTGCTCAGCAGCACCACTGGGTTGGCTGTGGCTGCTGTTGGAAGGACAGGCAATGGAGTTCCAGGATCGTGGGGCAACACAGGCCACAGGTAAGTAATGAGGGATATGGGGGGAAAGGGGTGCAAGGGGGTTGGCAGCAAGGGCTGTGGGGTGGCTCTCAGCAGTCACTAACTTCCTTCCCTTTGTCCAGTCCCTCAACCAGGCACTGAATGCCTCAGATTGAGGGACGAACCCCCTAAGAGGGCGGCTGCACGGTTTTAGCTGTTGTGCTGGCCACATTGGCAGTGGCATTGGGAATGAGGCCCTTAAGTCGTCATTAATTGGCCACTTAAAGGCCTCAATAGGTGGTGGGGTTGGGATGGTCGACCATGCGCCGCCTTAATTCTGGTGAAGGCGGGAAGGGGGCGGGGTTCCAGTACGCTGCCATCCCACCTAATTACATGCCCTTCCTGTCTTCAAGCTCACCACTAGTGAGAGCAGAAGATTCTGCCCAGTTTCATTCTCTTTAATGCACAGTCCTCCATGAAGTGAATTTGCTTTAGTTTCAACCCGGGCCCTGGAGAGTAAGAGTCTATAGCATGAATCTGTGCAGAAATTGCTCTACTCACTATGCAGTGGATGAAGTGGGAAAGAAAAAGCTTTTTTGGCCATGTAGAGATGGTTTCCTCAGGTTAAGATTGCCATAGGGCAAGTTATTGTGCAAAATTGGATAGACAGTCCATTCCTCATCAGTGTAAGAACAAAGTACGCAAAAAAACCCCCAAAAACTTATTTGCCATGTTCACCTTATTCCTACCTCGTAAAATCTATTCATCAAGGGCCCTACCTCACTTATTTATCAAATTACTTCATAAATACTCTCTGAACCCAAAAGGAGCCAAGTGAAATTCCCACTATCTGACTCTAAGTGTGATTCATATGTCACTGGAAACACCCTTAGTCCTCATCCCAGCCGCAGCCGATTTTTCTCTTCCTGTTCCTGAAGCTAGTGGATTGCCAGGGCACAGCCAACACTGGAGGAGTGCACATCACTATTGACCAAGTCAGCGACAGACTCAGTAATCTGATGCCTGATCAAGGCCAGTCTGCAATGCTCCACAACACGTTCCCCAGCCAGTTGGCTCAGTAGTGGAACCAAGCACAGAGCAAATATGCTCCTGGGCGTTAGGGTTCATTCTGCCTGATTACAGGTTACCTCACACACGAGTAGCTTAATTGGTAGGGAAGCCTTTGCTGTGGGGAAGTTATTGGTGCTATTCCACCTTTTTACTTGGTTAGACAACAGCAGTAGCTCTGCATACACATGAGGGTCCCTCCAGTCTTGGTTTTTTCTAATCTGCACCTCAGAACATAGACAAGAGGATTTCTCCTTACATTGGGAAAAACTAAAATTCTAGCATACATGGGCAAAAACTGTGTTGGTGTGTATTTTCACCTTTCTTTTTAATCTCTTACTCCATAAGTTTTGTCTCAGGGATAAGGATCATGTGGGAAGATAACCTCTAGTAATTTTTGCACCATTTTCTCCCCACACCACCACCCACCCACCTAAATGCCCCCATTCTCTAGTGGATAACATTAAGTGGATAACAGTCTTTCAAGCCTGGCTCATAGCTGCAAGGAGTTAAAACAGAGCGGTCAGCGGTATGTTATTCTCCAGATGCTTCATCACACCCTTTGCAATAACAAACACATTTTTTACTGCAACAACACCCAGTTATAAAAGGTAAAGTAACAATCCTGAATTTGGGGGTGTGGGGGTGGGGTTTGCAGCATGGAATATTCTAAAGCTCCATCCTTTCATATCTAGGTTATAATGATATTGAAAGTTTGGGACAATATGAGGCAATGTTTTGCCATTCAACAGCTTTCGCTAAAAAAAGAGATTTGACAGGAGCATTGTTAGGTACTCGCCAGCTTTTTCTGGTGCAACAAGGCAAAGCCTGAAATATGGTACCAGCCAATAGCTGAATCAACAGCTCGTTATTTTCCACTTCTGGTTATGGTTCATGCTTTTACCTTAAAAAGCGTGCAAGAAAAATCCTAAAAGTCAATAACTCCTTTAAAGAGAGAGTTTTGGAACAAAGTTGTGTTCAGGATCTGGGATCGGTTGGAGTGAGTCACAAGGCTGTTATTAAACTCAAGAAATCCTTATAAAATTACCCAGTATCCATTTCAGTGGCTCAGCAAACTCCGTTTCACCTGGAAATGTCCCAAAGACACAGCCGCTGCATTATTCTCCACCATTCAATCCATCTGTTACGGGCAATTTCAGCGTCCTCTTGGCCAAAATCATTAAATGAAGGTCACCATAAAACAAAAATACTCCATTACAACTTGATTCCACAACACTTCCAATAATACCTTGTTATGATCCCTGCTGAAGTTACCCGTGGACAAGCCTGATCCTAGAGTAGAACCCAGTTTGATAGATCCTAACTTTTGTTTGTTTGTTTAGATATGTGGAGAGTAGCTACTGAACAGAGTCACAGGAGTCAGATGATGCACTTTTTACAAAACAATAAAACATTTATTTAACAAGAAAAGATGAACTATATTACAATACTCCTTCACCCACAACTATACCTTTACAGATGTGTACAGATTTGTAAGGATCACACAAGTTACAAAAGCTATCTTATACTTTATGTTCACAATAAATACAGTCCATGTAAACCACTTGGCAGGAGTTCCTCAGGGTAGTGTCCTCAGCCCAACCATCTTCAGCTGCTTCATCAATGACCTTCCTTCCATCATAAGGTCAGAAATGGGGATGTTCGCTGATGATTGCACAATGTTCAGCACCATTCACAACTCCTCAGATACTGAAGCAGTCGATGTCCAAATGCAGTAAGACCTGGACATTATCCAGGCTTGGGCTGACAAGTGGCAAGTAACATTTGTGCCACACAAGTGTCAGGCAATGACCATCTCCAACAAGAGAGAATTGCCCCTTGATGTTCAATGGCGTTATAATCATTGAATCCCCCACTATCAACATCCTGGGGGTTACCGTTGACCAGAAACTGAACTGGATTAGCCATCTAAATACTGTGGCTACAAGAGCAGGTCAAAGGCTAGGAATCGTGCGACGAGTAACCCAGCTCCTGTCTCTCCAAAGCCTGTCCACCATCTACAAGGCATAAGTTAGGAGTCTGATGGAATACTCCGTACTTGCCTGGATGAGTGCAGCTCCCACAGCACTCAAGAAATTGGACACCATCCAGGACAAAGCAGTCCACTTGATTGGCACCATGTCCACAAACATTCACTCCCTCCACCACCAACGCACAGTGGCAGCAGTGTGTACCATCCACAAGATGCACTGCAGGAATTCACCAAGGCTCCTTAGACAGCACCTTCCAAATCCATGACCACTACCATCTAGAAGGAGAAGGGCAGCAGATAGATGGAAACGCCACCACCTGGAAGTTGCTCTCCAAATCACTCAGCATCCTGACTTGGAAATATATCGCCGTTCCTTCACTGTCACTGGGTCAAAATTCTGGAACTCCCTCCCTAACGGCACTGTGGGTGTATCAAGGCAGCTCACTAGCAGCTTCTCAAGAGCAATTAGGGATGGGCAATAAACGCTGGCCTAGCCAGCAATGCCCACATCCCATGAATGAATAAAGAAAAGTTGTTGCTGGAGCATGCTACGGATGTCTGTCACCACCTCACGGGTTAGCATCAATCACCTTCGGCACTGGTTCTCTGTCACATTGTGGAATGATGTCCTGGGTCTGTATACTCTTCCCACAGGGTAGAACCTGGTTGTCCAATCTCTCCTCCTTCTCTTTCCTAGTGCATGTGCAGCAGCCTCTTCCTCCTGACCTCTGCCCTTCCTCTGACCTCTGGCTACTCACTGTGACTGGCTTCAATGGCTAAGGTGCCATGCCTATCTGCTATGTTCCTTCGCACAAAGCGCTATGAGCCTTTCTCCAGTACAAAGTTCTTCCATGTGCCAGGGTGCATGAGTCAGCAGGGGCAAAAATAATTGACCTGTGACACCATTGGCCCCATCCTCTTATTGCTTTGGGTTAAGATAAGACTGTTGGAATTTGTTTTGTGCCACTTTTGGGGCTGGGAATAAAATTTCAAAGCAAGTTTCACAGGGATACCCTACCTGACCATAGGGATCTGTCCCTTGGCTATGCAAAGAAATACACCGAGTTCAGACTTGCTTTTACCAGGTCTACTTTGCACACTTCAGGATCCACACTGCCAGGCTACCAAAACCTGACGCGGCTGGAGGCAGCTGCAGATTTAAATGTCCAGCTGCATCCGTAAAACGTGCATGTGTGAACTGCACCCATTCCCCATTCCCGCCCTTGTGTTCAGGGGCGGGAATTGCGAGTTTCAACCAGTTCTGCTAATCCCTAGTAGCGAAAGTCTGGGCCAAGGAGTTTGTCAATGTAAAAACAGAATTACCTGGAAAAACTCAGCAGGTCTGGCAGCATCGGCGGAGAAGAGTTGACGTTTCGAGTCCTCATGACCCTTCGACAGAATGTGTTCACATTGGGGTCAGATGAAACTGTCGGTATACATAGATACATCTGCAACAGGATTTCTGCTGGCCTGCCAAAGCTATAGTGGCTGACCAGTTAAACCCACAAGGGCACTCCTAGTGCAGTTACCTGAATCCAACTGGTGTATCTCATTACTGTTTGTTTTCAAGATGGTTAGGGATAAAAATTAAACATGCTGCTTGATTTTCCATGACCTTGAACACAGGTTGTGAAAAACAATTGTAACCTTCAAATGAAGCTGATTAAAATGTCAGGGCAGAACACAGTCTCCATTTTAAAATCGATCATTCGGGCTTATTTTTATATTTTCATTATGAATTCTGTAGTCATATTTAGAAAGGAAAATTCCTTTGTAAATTTATCGCACTGTAATTGCGCTCTGCTGCTGCTGCATAGAGAGTTTCCATAAGTGCCGGCATTGAAATTTACAATGAAAAGAAATAACAAAGCATGCACCCAAACGTGAAATTCAATCCTCAAAGCATCAATAAAAATCCCAGAATGTATTTAGCAAAATGGAATTTGATGTATTCACTGTGACTCAGGGTACGTGATGTTATCCCCTACATGGTCTAAACATGCTCAGTTAAAAAATAGAGAACTCCCACTGACTTGCTGTGCGCCGGTAAAACTGTGAACAGAAGGACAAACATTGCATTAAGTGTTTACCTGCTAGCATCATAAGTAGTCATTTGCACCCTAATGAAATAAACTTGTAAACTTTCAAGTATTTTGCTCCAAATAATGCTGAGAAATATTTCCTGTTTTGTTACTTTCATTTAAGTATCTTTCAGGTTCTAAGAGTCCCAGGTTTGAAGAATGTTATGCTGTGAGCAGCAGTTTATTTACTGTACAGGAAATTGTTTCCCATAATGAGAAAATAAAGGCCAGTTGTACAATCTGTCACCGCTATCCCAGCCCAGCATCAGTTTCTGACCTGGGAACATAAATCCTTCTTAGACCTCCACCTGGTGGCAGAGTTATGTAATGGCGAGCTGTTCAGCACAGCTGAGCCCGAGCTTGAGCCAGCTCCATCTATTCAATAAGATCATAGCCGGTCTTCTAAATCAGCTCCACTTTCCCACCCCATCCCCAAATCCCTTGACGACCTTACTGCTCAAAAATCTATCGATCCCAGACTTAAATATGCTCAATGACTGAGCATCCATAGCTCTCTGGGATAGAGAAAAGTTTCACAACCTTCTGAGTGAAGAAATTGCTTCTCATCTCAGTCCAAAATGTCTGACCCCTTATCCTGAGACAATGACCTGCTAATTTTAGACTCTCCAGGGGAAGGTTCTCAGCATCTACCCTATCGAGCTAATATTTTATATGTTTCAATGAGGTCCAGGAAACTCCAAGAAATATCGGCCCATTCCACTCAATTTATTCTCATAGGACAGCCTTTTCAACCCAGTACTCAATTCATATGACAACCCTCTCAATCCAGGAGTCAATCTATTGAGCTTTTGTTGCCAGCTTTTCCCCAAAGCAAGTATATTATTCCTTAGGTATGGAGGCCAGAAGTGTGCGCATTTTTCCAGGTGGGTTCTCACCTGTATAACTGCAGTAAGATTTCTTTACCCTTATACTTAAACCTCTTTCAATTAAGACTAATATACCATTTGTCTTCTTAATTGCTTGATGTACCTTGCTAACTTTGTGATTTGTGCACAAGAACAGCCAAACCCCACTGAATAACATTTACTAGTCACTCACCTTGTAAAAATATTCTGCTCTTCTATTCGTCTGATCAAAGCTGGTAATTTACACTTCCCCAATTTATACTCCATCTGCCCTTATCCAATCTTCTTACCCAATCACATAATTGGTCTATGTCCCTGTGCTGTCACTTTGCATCTTCCTCACAGGTTACTTTCCCATCTAGCTTTGTATTGGCAGCAAACATGGATATATTACACCATTATTGTAAATAGCCAAAGCCCAAGCACTGATCATGGCACTTCACTATGTTACAACCTGCCAGTCTGGAAAAGTCCTGTATGTTCCTACTCTGTTTTCTGTCCACTAACCAATCCTCAATCCATACTAATATATTACCCCTAATCTCATGAGCTGTAATCTGGTGTAACAACCTCACTTCTTATGAAAAGCTTTCGAAAATCCAAATATACTACATCCACTGATTTCCACTAATCTACCCTGCCAGCCACCTTATGAAAAACTCTTAATAGATCTTTCATAATCTTTCCCTTTCATAAAGCCATCAACTGAACTCAGGGAAGTATGGATTAAAAAAGACACCTTCTGACACATATTGAGCAGTCTACATTCTCAAAAGCCTAGAAATGATTACTGGGGATGTTAGTTGACAAGTGCTTAACATGTGTGTGGTATTTCTCTGGTCGTGAGATTTCAACGAAACTGCTAACTAGTTGGATTTTTTTGTGAAGGGAGGGGAAAAACAGTTTGGGGTAGAAAATTGTCTCAGTGGTGGTAGAACCTGGGTGATATTGGATTGGCATTGACTGCAATGGAACTGAACATCAGATGCTGAGTATAATGGGCAACCAATTCAATACCAGCTGTTTTGCACCACCACTGAGATACATTTCTATCTCCTTCTGCCTAACCAATGACAGAGAGCACCATTGTAAATCTGCTGCTTTAACAAAAAAGTTGCTGTGAGTACAAAATCAAGGTGGGGACCTCAGGTATACAAGCAGAAAATGTTGGAAGTACTCAGCAGGTCAGGTAGCATCTGTGGAGAGAGAAACAGAGTTAATGTTTCAGGTCTGTGACCTTTCAACAGAACCTGGAAAATTTAGAAATGACAATAGGTTTCAAGGTGCAAAGGGAGTGGTGATGGAACAAATAAAGAAATAAAAGATGTGTCTAGAGGAGGTGTGAATGGCAGGATTTTGAATAGATGCGGTCCGAAAGTAAAGGAAAGGAAATAAGAGAGAAACAGGAGAGGAAAAATACAAACCAGCAAAAATAAGAAACAAAATGGCTTTCTGTATTGTAATTTCTCTGATTCCATTATGCATATCATTTTCTTAAGTTTAGGTTTTGAAACAAACTTAAAATAAGCAACTGGCTTTGATGGTCAATAAACAGTTTAAGTTACATGGACCTTTTAATCCCATAGAATCATAGACTAGTACAGCGCAGAGGGAGCCATTCTGCTCATTGGGCTAGATTTTGCTGTGGGCTTCAGGACCCCAAATTTGGGAACAAATGAGAACACCAAGTCTGCATTTGCTGGTAGCAAGGTCGGCAGAGCAATCTTTCCGGAGGCGGCCTCCTTATTGGCTGCTTCCTCACTGTCCTGTTAAGTCTGGTTGGCGGGCTTCTGAAGCTGCTGGCCCAATCAGGGGGCCTGCAGCTCTAAAGTCTTGGCAGCTCCACTGGAGAAGGTGGATGCTGGTCAGGCAGGCCGGGGACCGTGAGGGTGCCTCAACATGGAGGCATCCTTGGAGGTGAAAATGCAAATGAAAATTTCAGAGGGGCCAAGGCGTTAGGGCAGTCGGAGAGGGCAAATCTCTCCAGGAAAAGAGATTGGGCCAGGGGTGTGGCCTTTCTTGATGCCGTCACCCCCCCCCCCTGCCCTCTTTGGGACATGGAGCCTCTGGCTCCAATGACCCCCCCCTCCCCCACGCCCTAGCTTCCCGCAGTTGGTGGCCCTGCATGTGGTGTGAGGCTGCTCTGCAAAACTGCTTCATCTCAGATGATTTAGGTGTCATATTGTAAACGTACTGGCCATGCTCCAAACACCACTGCCTGGGTCAGCACTGAAGACAATGAAGAGTAGTGGGCCTGGGACTGGTGCCTGGAGGACCCCATTAGTAATGTGCCTCCAGGCTGAGCCTTATCCATTAAATACAACTTTTTGACCGGGGGTTTGGAGTTAATTCATGTTTTAAATGAAGATGATGAAAGACTCTGCCACAAAAGACAAAAGAGGAAATGAGTAATGCAAAAGTGGTCACAGCTGAACTACAAAGGGAACAATTTCGTAAATTGGGCTGGATGAGACTACAAAGTAAGGGATTGGCAGAGCTGTGGAGGTGTTTATAAACAAGCTTGAGGAATATGAGTCAGAAATTACAGCAATGAAAGAAGCGATTTTGTCCATCACAACCTGATTTAATTAAATTTTCAGGAGGCAGTTAATGTGAGGTGCTGCATGTGAGACTTATAAAGAAGGTAAAATCATTCAGTAGATAGCCTCTCAAACAAGGCTGATTTTTGCTTGAAGCTATCAAATTGGCAACCTCCTTTATGAGGCTGCTACACCATGGGCAGAATTTTGCCCTTGATGGGTGGGTGGGCGGGCGGGCCTGACCGACCAGGCGGTGGGCGGGCAGCCGATTGCCGCTGCCGAAACGGGCCGCGTCGCCATTTTACATGGGCGGGCCAATTAAAGCGAAAGAGCGCACGTCTCCCTGAGGCAAAGTGCTGCCTCAGCGAGATCGCTGAAAGGCTGTGAAACATGAAAAATCGAAAAATAAAAAAATCATTAACATGTCCCCCTCATGTGAAAATGTCACACAAGATGGGACATGTTAATGAAGTGCACAAAAACTTTATTACACATTTTCAATTCCGATATCAAACCTCATCCTGCCGCTGGATGAAGTTTGTAAAAAAAAAAAATCACTTAACCGCCTGCCCGTTGGGCCCGTGCGCTGACCCGAATTTCGCACAGGCCCCTCGAAATCCTGGTCAATTGGTGACTTAATGGCCTTAACAAGGCCCTTAATTAATGGCGGGCACACGTCGTGCTGCATAGT
Source organism: Carcharodon carcharias (assembly GCF_017639515.1). NCBI lineage: Eukaryota > Metazoa > Chordata > Chondrichthyes > Lamniformes > Lamnidae > Carcharodon > Carcharodon carcharias. Next base: position 35,864,869 of record NC_054480.1, on the reverse strand, counting down.
GCGTCCACCGACTGAAACATCGCGATGCCGTGTGATGCTCGCACGACATTTAAGCGCTGACGTACGGGCTCCGCCACCTGCACGTCAGCCAGAAGATTCAGCCCCATGACTTCCAAGTTTTAAACAGGAACATTGGCCGGAATTTTGCAGCACTGCCGTGGTGGGACCTGTCCATTGACTCTCGGCGAGACCGGAAGATCCCGGCGGTGGGCGGGACCAGAAAATCCCAGGGAACATTCACTCCATTAAAATCACTCATTGCACGGAAATTAAACATACCTTTATTATGGGAATTACCAAAATTAACAAAAGCCTTACACTAATAGAACATTTGCCCTGAGTTGTCTCTTTTGTAAATTCTGAAGATGAACTTAAATCAGTTTACGAAGTATATATGACACAGTAATGATTCGTTCAAGGTGAATTTTGTTGCGTTATGAAAATCAACACAAAGTGGTACAGAATATATTCCAACATGTTCAATTAAGCAATCAGATCACAGCTTCTAATAATATTCTTACAATGAAAGTGAATAAATATTGCACAGATTCTCATTGTTCTATTTGCTTAAAACAGCTTAATACAAGGACAAGTCTGGCTGCATGTTGGCATTGCTGAGCTAGAAGATTATGGCAGTCAATCACAGGGAGACAGTAGCGTAGTGGTAATGTTACTGCACTAGTAATCCAGAGACATCTGTTCAAATCGAGTGCAGCGGGTGGAATTTAATAGTCAATTAATAAATAAATCCAGAATAAAAAGCGAGTCACAGTAATGGCAACTATGAAACTACCAGGTTGTCCTAAAAACTCATCCGTTTCTCTAATGTCCTTCAGGGGAGGAAATTTGTTCTTACCTGGTCTGGTCTACATGTGTCTCCAGGCCAAAAGGAATGTAGTTGGCCTTTTGAAATGGCCTTGCAAGCCACTCAGTTAGAAGATGGCTCACCACCACCTTCTCACCGATAATTAGGGATGGACAACAAATGTTGGCCTTGCCAATGACACTCACATCCCAAGAAAGAATGAAAGAAAAATCCTGCCAGTGGATCACTGGGCAATAATAATAGTGAATGGAAGTGAGTTATCTGGGGGCATTCTTGGACAAATGCAATAATAACCAATACACTGTATTGTAACCTCTCCAGTCCGGAACTCCAAAACTCGGAAACACCTTTTGCCCAGAATTTTTTTCAGCAGGCCCCGCAACTCTCAGACTCATCACCCGCGGCACTGCAACAGCCCTGGACCCACTGGATCAATGCTACTAAATAGCAACGGATGAGTGGGCCCGGGATGTTTGTGCATAGGCAGAAGCTGGCAAATGTAACTCAGCCACTGACTGACTGATGTGCCCAGGGTGTGGGGAAAACCAGCAGGTCATGTGGCTGAGCTGGAATGGGGAGTGGCAGCTTCAAACTTAATTGTGTTTCTGCTCCTGTCTGCCTGCTGTACAGGCTCCTAACCCCAGATTGACGACTCTGCTTTGCAGACACTTGGTAACTAGAACAAAATTGGGGGAGATCTTGAGATAGCTAGAAGCATCTTCAAACATATACTATGAGTGCATTGATATACAATCCTTAAAGAAGAGGAGTGTATTGCTTCACTGTTGACAATGCTCAATTTTATTCTGGGCACATGTGCATTAGTGCATCAGCTCATGTTTTCAAATGAATGGATTTGATAACGTGCGCTTTTGTAGCTTAACACAAGTTTTGGCATGTTTTGTGGCTCAGGTACATATTTATACCTGGTTCACAAACTTGTGGTAGGGATAGTAACATTATTCTAGAATCTAGAAAATTCCAAAATCCAGAAATTCTTTGGTCCCGAGCGTTCCAGATTGGAGAGGTTACAGTGTATTAGCAACAGTTTCTCTGTAAATTACAATTGTTTATCCAGTTACTGACATAACAAAACTTACACTCATTGGCTGGAATATCAAACATGGCTTTTTTGAGGATAAGCAGAAAAAAATAGCATAAATTAAAAATATAAATGCCACTGGAAATCCAAAACCCCCCCCCAGAAAATACTGGAAATCCTTATCAGGTCAGGCAGTGTCTGTGGAGAGAGAGAGTGGAAGAGAGTTAACATTTTAATTTGATGACTTTTTTATATAAAGTAAAACAAATGCTATTTGATGGAATATCTAAGGTGCCAAATACTTTAAAAGAACAATGCATTTACAGTTTTCTTGCAAAGATCTGCTTCAGGAACCTTTAAGATTATTAGACTATTTCCAAGCAAACAATATCTGATAATGCTGATATTCTAAGATTTTGATGATATGTAATTTCAATATGTTAACATTAAAATTTTTAAAAGTTGTAAAACTACTCTAAACAAAACAAGACTAAAACCATTTTAAAAACTAAGGATGATTTTTGAGTAATTAACATTACTGGCTGAACCAGGTTAGTGAGGACACTGCTCCCACTCTTGTGTAGATTTTTGATTTTAGTGCATATGAAATTTAACACTTGTAGCTTTGGCAGCATTATTTAGGTTAACAATAATAACTTGCTTTTATATAGCACCTTTAACACAGTAAAATTCCCCAAGGCACTTCATAGCAGCGTTATCAAAGAAAATTTGAAACTGAGCCACATCAAGAGGTATTAGGGCAGAAGACCAAAACCTTGTTAAAAACAGGTACATTTAAAGGAATAAAGCGAGGCAGAGAGGTGGAAGGGTTCAGGGAGGGAAAACTACAGGAGTTATGGCCTGAATCTTCTGGTTGGCATGCGGGCCCCACTTGCCAACGCGTAAAATGACACGTGGTGACGTTGGGCATGCATCCCGACATCACCGCGCGACATTCCGAGCTTCAGTTTGGCGGGCGTGCAGCCGACTCCAGTGCACGCCGGTCAAACTGTCAAAGGCTTATTAAGGCCATTAATCCCCTCATTAAAATCATTAACAGGGCTGCCTGTCCAACCTTAAGGTTGGCGGGCAGGCAAAGAGCCCTGGCAGCCTTCACATTTTTCATGGAACCTCATCCACAGGTGGAATGAGGTTTCATGAAGAGCTTATAAGTTTAATAAAAATTTTTATTAAAATTCATTGACATGTCCCAGCTCTTGTGACAATGTCACATGAGGGGACATGTCCGAATTTTGTTTTTTTCTTGATTTCAATTTTTCATAATCAAAATAATCTCCCTGAGGCAGCTTCGTGCCTCAGGGAGATTTCTGCGCTCTTTCACACACATGCGTGAAAGAACACAGACCCCGACTCTCCCTCCTCCCCTCTGCCCACATACATAGTGCTGAGCACTTCCGGGTGCACGTCATGCTGGGTGGGCACTAATTGGCCCACCCACATAAAATGACGGCACGCAGCTGATCCCGCCCAGCCCGCCTGATAGGGAGAAAGTTCTCCCCTATGGTCTAGGCAACTGAGGGCACGTGCACCTATGTTGGAACAACTGATATCGCAGAAGCTTACAGGTACCAGAATGGAGGGGCGCAGATATCTTGGAGGGTTGTAGGGCTGGAGAAGATAGCAGAGTTAAGGAGGGGCTTGAACATGGAGAAATTTGAGAGCAAGGATGAAAATTTTAAAATCGAGCAATTGCTTAAGCAGGAGCCAATGCAAGTCAGCGAGCACGGGGGTGATGAGTGAACTGGGCTCGGTGCAATTTAGGATACTGTCAGCAGAATTATGGATCACCTCAAGTTTACAGAGAACAGAAGGAGGCTGGTTAGGACTGAATTGGAATAGTCAAGCTGATTGGTAACAACAACACAATTGAGGGTTTCAGCAGCATATGAACTAAGGTAGGGGTGCAATCGGGTGATATTACGGTGATGGAAATAGGTGGCTTTAGTGATGATGCAGCTACGTAGTTGGAAACTCATCTCAGGTTAAATATGACACCATGAATGTGTGCAATCTTGGACAGTTGCCAGGGAGAGGCATGAAATTGTTAGCTAGGGAACTAAGTTTATGGCAGGGACCAAAGTTAATGGCTTCCATCTTCTCAATATTTAGTTGGAAGAAATTTCTGCTCATGCAGTACTAGATGTTGAACAAGCAATGTGACAATTTAGACACAGTGGGGAGGGGTTACAGGGTGGGGGGTGTGTGGGTTTGAGAGAGGTGGTAGTGAGATAGAGTTGGATGTTGTCAGCGTACACATGAAAACTAAAGCTGTACTTCTGGATGATGTTGCTGAGGGGCAATATGGTGATGACAAATAGAAGGGGGCCAAGGATGGGCCCTTGGTTAATGGTGTGGGAGCAGGAAGGGAAGCCATTGCAAGTGATTCTTTGGCTATGACTGGATGGACAAGAATGGAATCAGGTGACTGCAGTTCCACATAGTTGGACAACAGTGGAAAGGTGTTGGAGGAGGATGGTGTGACCAACCGTGTCAAAGGCTGCAGACAGGTTAAGGAGGGTGAGAAGGGGTAGTTGCCACTGTCACAGTCACTTGGGATGTCATTTTTGACTTTGTTAAAAGCAATTTTGATTCTGTAGCAGTGAAGAAACCTGATTGAATGGTTTCAGATATGGAGTTCTGGCAAAAAAGGCATGGATTTGAGAGGTAATTACACTTTCAAGGACTTTAGTGGGTAAAGGAAGGTTGTCGATGGGTTGGTGGTTTATAAGCATGAAGGTGTTAAATGCTGGTTTTTGGGGAGAGAGACAATATTGGCAGATTTGGAGGAGAGTAGGACAGTACCTTGGCAGAGAGAACTGTTAACAATATCTGTTAACCTCAGAGTCAGGGAGTGAAGCTCGGTAATCAACAGTTTAGTGGAAATATAGTCAAGCAACCAGGAGGTCAGACTCATGGACAGGATATAAAGAGAGAGAACATGATGAATTGAGCTGGAGGTTCAAATCACTGAGGATGAGAAGTCATTTGGTTCAGAGGCTGAGAAAAACAGCAAAGGTAGCTCAGCGAAAAATATTACGGTTCTTGGGTGGGTGGGAGAGAATGAGGATTTTAATTGAGAGATGAGAGAGATGAAAGAAGATGAGATGCTTAAAGGAGGAAAAATTGTCAGTCCAAGGAGATACACACACACACAAATACATGAACACATTTGCAAAACATACACTTATGTGAAAACACCCGCATGCACATTCACTTACAGACACCCACACTCACATACTTACATTCACTCACTCACATAGGCACTCTGTGCATCCTACTTGAATTTTAGCTCAATAAATATGATTTATAGTTAAATAGCAAAAATGTTATATAAAACCATGTTGGGACTGATTATCTTGCTGGCTCCTTCGCTGATGCCAACTTGGCAGGGTGTGTCCTCTGATTGCCCCATACCTACACCCCGGTCCCAGTCAATTTCCAATATTCAGACCCGCTGCAATAGTGGTCATCCTGGGATACCCACCTATGATGGGAAGCCCACCTCAGTAGAGGGAGGACAATGACAATTTAAAAATGTTGGTCTCTACCTTACAACAATGCTGTATGTCAATTGACTAAACTTTTATTATAACAAGTGACAATTTAGTAAAACAATTTTTGTTTAACTTTACTCAAAGAGGAAAGTATACCCTGCCACCCCTTAAATGTTCCTTTAAGGAGAAACTTTCTTTATTTTTTCCCAAATGCTGTAGCAACTACTTGGAGCAATGATTAGATAAAGAGAATTTTACTTTCAAGAGCTTTATAAACATGAACCATGTGAATTCTGTTACAGCAATAAGAAGTTATATTAGTTGTCTTGTAAAATGGCAATGATGCCATTACAGTTTAACCCACATGTCTATTAGCCCTGGAATGCTTAATACTGGATTAGGAACTAAGGATACTTAAAGTCCATGTGCAATTCCAAGCCAGTGGTTTTACAAAGTGATAATAATTGAAAGGAACTTCTCATTTCTAGTTTTAACAGATATGTTTTATATTGATAGAAAAGCAGATATCACCTTCATAACTGTTGAAGGGCACCAGTATTTGTACTAATGCCTTAAATGATGGGCGATTTTGTGCTGTGCTGTTCCAACACTGAAGCATTATCTCATTCAATTTTCCAGGACATCCATCAGGACAAGGCATTCGGTAACCTTTGGAAACCATGCTCACTACTTCTTGGTTGTCCAAACCTGCAGCAATGTGATTTATGTCAAAAAGATTGATCTTAAAAGATCTTTATTCCTAATATTTTTCAGTATACAGATACTGTACAACAAAATTGAAAGCCTACCCGGATATGGTGTTCTACCGTGAGTGACTATTTCATAAAGAAGAACGCCAAAAGACCAAACATCTGATTTCACAGAGAAACGTCCAAATTCAATAGCTTCTGGGGCTGTCCATTTATATGGAATTGCGGTTGATTGTGACACATACACACCCTCCTAGATTTAAATGAAACAATAGAATGTTACATATAAACAAGAGTGGGCCAATTTTCCCAATAGCTGCCTCTTATGTCATAACTGGATTTTAGTACTGAAAACATACAACTTTATTACAATCAGATTCTATTTGTCTTAACTTCATGCCAAGCAGTATAATTGAAATATAAAATCAGCCATATAAAAAACTTCCCACACATGAAGGGTGCATAATTTAAGTGCAAACTGTACTCCAGGGACATGAAAATCACATACCAAATTGTTTTCAGGTTTCAGTTATAAAACACTACAACCACTAGGTGTTACTGATATTCCAGTGTCTGTTATATGTAATAAACTTCAGTGAACAGTTTGGAAAAATTGTGTTCTCCATCTTTAGTTGCTTTCTTATCTGGTTTCCCTTCATCACACACTGTTCTTTGGCTCAGATGATTAGCAGGTGGGTTACCAGGTACATGTTTCTAACAAAATATTCAGGCTTCTAATTGTCCTCTCTGTGTTAACAATTTATTATCATCTTATGGTTGCTTACAGTAAAGTTAGCATCTAATTTCCTGTCACGTTAGTACCTAGTGCATGGTGTGTACATAAAGGAAATAAGATTATTTGCAACCCTGAACTTGCCTCTACCACAGTGGGAAATTACATACGAACATACGAATTTGGAGCAGGAAACATAGAAACAGAGAAACTAGGAGCAGGAGTAGGCCATTCGGCCCTTCGAGCCTGCTCCACCATTCATTATGATCATGGCTGATCATCCAACTCAATAGCCTGCTCCCGCTTTCTCCCCATATCTTTTGATCCCTTTCGCCCCAAGAGCCAAATCTAACTCCTTCTTGAAAACATACAATATTTTGGCCTCAACTACTTTCTGTGGTAGCAAATTCCACAGGCTCACCACTCTCTGGGTGAAGAAATTTCTCATCTTAGTCCTAAATGGTCTACCCCATATCCTCAGACTGTGACCCCTGGTTCTGGACTCCCCCACCATCGGCAACATCCTTCCTGCATCTACCCTGTCTAGTCCTGTTAGAATTTTATAGGTTTCTATGAGATCCCCCCTCATTCTTCTGAACTCCAGCGAATATAATCCTAACCGACCCAATCTCTCCTCATATGTCAGTCCCACCATCCCAGGAATCAGTTGGGTAAACCTTTGCTGCACTCCCTCTATAGCAAGTACATCCTTCCTCAGATAAGGAGACCAAAACTGCACACAATATTCCAAGTGTGGTCTCCCAAGGCCCTGTATAATTGCAGCAAGACATCCCTGCTCCTGTACTCAAATCCTCTCGCTATGAAGGCCAACATACCATTTGCCTTCTTTACCGCCTGCTGCACCTACATGCTTACCTTCAATGACTGGTGTACAAGGACACCCAGGTCTCGTTACACATTCTACCCTCTCAATTTATAGCCATTCAGATAATAATCTGCCTTCCTGTTTTTGCTACCAAAGTGGATAACCTCACATTTATCCACATTATATTGCATCTACCATGCATTTGCCCACTCACTCAGCTTGTCCAAATCACACTGAAGCATCTCTGCATCCTCCTCACAGCTCACCCTACCACCCAGCTTTGTGTCATCTGAAAATTTTGGGATATTACATTTAGCTCCCTCATCTAAATCATTAATATATATTGTGAATAGCTGGGGTCCCATCACCGATCCCTGTGGTACCCCACTAGTCACTGCCTGCAATTCGGAAAAAGACCCATTTATTCCTGCTCTTTGTTTCCTGTTTGCCAACCAGTTTTCTATCCATCTCAATACACTATCCCCAATCCCATGTGCTTTAATTTTACACGCCAATCTCTTATGTGGGACTTTGTCGAAAGCCTTCTGAAAGTCCAAATAAACCACATCAACTGGCTCCCTCTCATCAACTCTACTAGTTACATTCTCAAAAAATTCCAATAGATTTGTCAAGCATGATTTCATTTCGTAAATCCATGCTGACTCTGTCCAATTCTGCCACTATTTTCCAAGTGCTCAGCTCTTAAATCTTTTATAAAGGACTCTAGAATTTTCCCCACTACCGACGTCTGGCTGACTGGTCTATAATTCCCAGTTTTCTCTCTACCTCCTTTTTTAAATAGTGGGGTTACATTAGCTACCCTCCAATCTGTAAGGACTGTTCCAGAGTCTATAGAATCTTGGAAGATGACCACCAATGCATCCACCATTTCTAGGGCACTTCCTTAAGTACTCTGGGATGTAGATTATCAGGCCCTGGGGACTTATTGGCCTTCAATCCCATCAATTTCTCTAACATGATTTCCCTACTAATACTGATTTCTTTCAGCTCCTCCCTCTCACTAAACCCTGTGTTCCCCAACATTTCGGGCATGTTATTTGTGTCCTCCTTTGTGAAGACAGAACCAAAGTATGTATTTAGTTGGTCAGGCATTTCTTTGTTCCCCATTATAAATTCCCCTGTTTCAGACTGCAAGGAACCTACATTTGTCTTCACCAATCTTTTTCTCTTCACATACCTATAGAAACTTTTACAGTCAGTTTTTATGTTCCCCACAAGCTTATTCTTATACTCTATTTTCCCCTTCTTAATCAATCTCTTGGTCCTCCTTTGCTGAATTCTAAACTGCTCCCAATCATCAGGTCTGTTGTTTTTTTTCTGGCCAATTTGTATGCCTCTTCTTGACATCTAATACTATCTCTAATTTCCCTTGTAAGCCATGGTTTGGCCACCTTTCCTGTTTTACTTTTGTGCCAGACAGGAATAAACAATTGTTGCAGTTCACCCAAGTGCTCTTTGAAAGTTTGTCATTGCCCATCCATCATCATCCCTTTAAGTATTGTTTCCCAATCCATCATAGCCAACTTGTGTCTCATACCATCGTAGTTTCCTTTATTAAGATTCAGGGCCTTAGTCTCAGAATCAACTACGTCACTCTCCGTCTTGATGAAGAATTCTATCATATTATGGTTGCTCATCCCCAAGGGGCCTTGCTTAACTAGATTGCCAATTATTCCTTTCTCATTACACAATACCCTGTCTCGGATGGCCTGTTCTCTATTTGGTTACTCAACGTGTTGGTCCAGAAAACTATCCCGTACACACTCCAGGAATTCCTCCTCTATGGTATTGTTACTAATTTGATTTGCCCAATCTATATGCATATTAAAGTCACCCATAATTACAGATGTTCCTTTATTGCACGCGTCTCTAATTTCCTGTTTAATGCCATTCCCAACATCACCACCACAGTTTGGAGGTCAATATACAACCCCTACTAATGTTTTTTGCCTCTTAGTGTTTCTCAGCTCTACCCATACAGACTCCACATCGTCAGAGCTAATATCTTTCCTCGCTATTGCGTTAATTTCCTCTTTAACCAGCAATGCAACTCCACCGCCTTTTCTTTTTTGCCTGTCCTTCCAAAATACTGAATACCCCTGGATGTTCAGTTCCCATCCCTGGTCACCATGCAGCCATGTCTCCATAATCCCAACTATATCATACCTGTTTATATCTATTTGCGCAGTTAATTCATCCACTTTATTGCGAATGCTCCTCACGTTAAGGCACAAAGCCTTAAGGCTTGTCTTTTTAACATTGCTTGTCCCATTCCCACTATTTTTCACTGAGGCCCTGTTTGATTCTTGCCCTTGATTTCTCTGCCTATCACTTTTCTTATTCCCCTTTCTGTCTTTTGTTCTTGTCCTTGATTCCCCCTCCTCTGATTCCTTGCATAGGTTCCCATCCCCCTGCCATTTTAGTTTAAACCCTCCCCAACCACTTTAGCAAATATTCCCCCTTGGACATCGGTCCCAGTTCTACCCAGGTGTAACCCGTCCAGTTTGTACTGGTCCCATCTCCCCCAGAACCGGTCCCAATGTCCCAGGAATCTGAAACCCTCCCCCTCACAACATTTCTTCAGACATGTATTCATCCGATATATCCTGCTATTTCTACTCTGACTAGCACGTGGCACAGGTAGCAATCCTGAGATCACTACATTTGAGGTCCTACTTTTCAACTTACTTCCTAACTCCCTATATTCTGCTTTTAGGACCTCATCTTTTTTTTTTTTACCTATATCATTTGTACCAATGTGTACCACGACTGTTCACCCTCCCCCTTCAGAATGTCCAGTAGCTGCTCTATGACATCCTTGACCCTAGCACCAGGGAGGCAACATCCTGGATTCTCGTTTGCGGCTACAGAAATGCCTATCTATTCCCCTCACAATTGATTCCCCTATAATTATTGCACTCCCACCCTTTTTACTCCCCCCTATGCAGCAGAGCCATCCCTGGTGCAACAAATTTGGCTGTTGCTGCTTCCCCCTGAGAGGCCATTCCCCCCCCAACATTATCCAAAGCGGTATATCTGTTTTGCAGGGGAATAGCCACAGGAGATTCCTGTACTGCCTCTTGCTCTGCCTGGAGGTCACCCATTCCCTTTCTGCCTGTGGACTCTTAGCCTGCGGCGTGACCACCTCTCAATACATGCTATCCACGATACTCTGCGCCTCACGGATGCTCCACAGTGTCCCCAGCCACTTGGAGTAGGCTACTCAGCCCCTTGATCCTGCTCTGCTATTCAATAAGGATCATGGCTGATCTGAATGTAACCTCAACCCCACATTCATGTCTACACCTGATAACCTTTCATCCCCTTGTCAAGAATCTATCTAGCTCTGGCTTAAGAATATTCAAAGGCTCTGCTTCCACCACCTTTTCAGGAAGAAGCTCCAAAGACTCACTACCCTCTGAAAGAAAAAAATTCTCCTCATCTCTGTCTTAAATGAGTGACCCCTTATTTTTAAACAGTGACCCCTAGTTCTATATTATTCCACAAGAGGAAACATTCTCTCCACATCCAACCTGTCAAGGCCGCTCAGGATCTTAAAGGTTTCAATCAAGTCCCCTCTTACTCTTCTAAACCCCAATGGATATAAGCCTAGTCTGTCTAACCTTTTCTCATAAGACAACCTGCCCATTTCTGGGATTAGTCTGATAAACTTTCTCTGAACTGCTTCTAATGCATTTACATTTTTCCCTAAATACTGTACTGTACTGTACACAACACTACAGATGTGGTCTCAACAGTGCCCTGTACAACTGAAGCATAACCTCCCTACTTCTGTAATCAACTCCCTTTTGCAATAAAAAATAACATTTTATTAGCTTTCCTAATTACTCGCTGTACCTGCATTCTAGCCTTTTGTAATTCATGCACTGGGACACCCAGTTCCCTCTGAATCTCAGAGCCCTGCAATCTCTCACCATTTAGTTAATGAGCTTTTTTTATTCTTCCTGCCAAAATGAACAATTTCACATTTGCACACATTATACTCCATTTCCAGAACCTACCCTCTCACTTAGCCTATCTATGTCCCATTGTAGCCTCCTTATGTCTTCTTTGCAATTTACTTTCCTATCTTTCTTTGTGTCGTCAGCAAATTTAGCAACCATTCCTTTGGTCCCTTCATCCAAGTCATTTATATAAATTGTAAAAAGTTGAGGCTCCAGCACTGATCCCTGTGGCACACCACTCGTCACATCCTGCCAAGCAGAAAAAGACCTGTTTATGCTGACACCCTGCTTCCTGTTAGCTATCCAATCTTCTATCTATGTCAATATGTTACCCCTACACCATGAACTTTTATTTCCTGCACTAACCTTTGATGTGGCGTTATATCAAATGCCCTCTGGAAAGCTAAGCACAGTACATCCAGCTTTTATGCACAGCACATGTTACTTCCTCAAAGAACTCCAATAAGTTGGTTAAACACGATTTCCCTTTCACAAAGTCATTTTATTTTTTCCAATGTGCAAAGCTTTGCACTCCAGCCTCTCATTATAGCATATAATAATCTGGTTACTTATTTTTGTATCCCTTTATCTACAGCACATGTGACTCTTTCAAAGAACTCCAATAAATCGAATAAATATAATTTCCCTTTTACAAAACCATGCTGACTTTGCCTGATTGCCTTGAATTTTTCTAAGTGCCCTGCTCTAAAATCTTTAATAATAGCTTCTAATATTTTCCCTTTGACAGATGTTAGGCTAAATGGCCTGTAGTTTCCTGCATTTTGTCTCCCTCCCTTTTTGCATAAAGAAGTTACATTTGCTATTTGCTAATTTAATGGAACCTTCCCCGAATCTAAACCCTTCATAATTGTTGAATCTGTGCAAAATAATGAAGTTACTGCTCACAAAAGCCAATGCTTTGCAACCTAGGGGAGAATTTTCTCCCTGTTGGGAGTGGTGGGCGGGAGTGGGCACGAGCGGGCCCGCAGCCGATTGCTACCCACGATCGGTTGCGTGCCGCCATTTTATGTGGGCGGCCAATTAAGGCCCGCTCAGCGTGACGTGCACCCAGAAGCGCTCAGCGCTACCTGTGCGAGCGGGGGGATGGATGGAGAGTCGGGGCCTGCGCTTTTACACTTGAAAAAAAAAAATAAATATTCAGATATATACCCTCATGTGACTGTGTCACATGAGCTGGGACATGTCAATGAATTTTAATAAAAATTTTTATTAAACTTATAAACCCTTCATGAAACCACATGCTGCCCGTGGATGAGGTTCCATGAAAAATGCGAAGGCCACTGGGCTCTTCGCCTGTCCGCTAACCTTAAGGTTGGACTGGCAGCCCTGACATTGACTTTACTAAGGTGATTAATGGCCTTAATAGGCCTTTGACAGTTAGTTGGGCGCGCAGCTGTCTCCGGTACACGCCCACCGAACTGAAGATCGGAATGACGTGTCGTGACATTGGGATGCACGCCCAATGTCACCGCGCGCCATTTTATGCATCAGCATGCGGGGCCTGCCCGCGCACGCCGACCAGGATTCTGCCCCTAGATGCAGGAGGTCAAGCTGAAATCTAACAAAGCCGGATTCTTGTTTTACAATTTCTGTGTTCACGATCTCTAGAAAAAAAGTGAAAAGTGAAGGAATGAAAGAATCAATGAACAAACAAACATGATCCTCAGGAGACTGCAGAGCACTTCATATCCAATCAGATATTTTCGATGACATTGTTATGAAATCTATTTATTGACCATTTCATTTCTAAAGCAGCAGGAATATGACTAACCATTGATTGGTTGACACTATATTTGTGAATTGATAATTTTATACAATTGTTGGATGACAGTGGCATTCAGCAATTTTCAGCTGAGCCTGGTTTCTGAACTTAAGGAGCCCCTCTGTTCCCAACACTCGTGGTTATGTCCCTACCCCACCATACTAATGGATTCATGTTTACGGTTGCCCTTATCTTGGCACTTAGGGCAAATATTGAGTTCATCTAGATGCTTCACATTGATGAACAGATATAGGGTAAGTGGCCAGAGAGAAACAGCAAGAGGATATGAGGAGAATGAGAGAGATATCACTGTGGTGGAAGGCCTTAAGGATCTAAGCATGTCAGCTTGTGACGTGGCAGCCAATCTGTTACCTTAATTGCTGTGTAAGGGACAAAGAGATGTGCCTGCCTGAAGGCTTTCCATGGGCTAACGCACTTGCTCAAGTTCTATTATTGTGAAGTTTGATGCTGCACACAATTTTATTTTGAGTAAATAGCCATATACATAGATAAGTAACCAGATGATTACATGCTATAATGAGAGGCTGGAGGGCAAAACTATGCACATTGGAAAAAATAAAATGACTTTGTGAAAGGGAAATCGTGTTTAATCAATTTATTGGAGTTCTTTGAGGAAGTAACATGTGCTGTGCATAAAGGGTGGATGTACTGTACTTGGATTTCCAGAAGGCATTTGATAAGGTGCCACAACCAAGGTTATTGCGGAAAATAAAAGCTCATGGTATGGCAGTAACATATTGGCATGGATAGATCAGCTGGCTAACAGGAAGCAGAGAGTAGGCATAAATGGGTCTTTTTCAGGTTGGCAAGATGTAAGGAGTGGTGTGCCTCAGGGATCAGTGGTGGGACCTCAACTGTTTACAATTTATATAAATGACTTGGATGAAGGGATGGCTCAGATGGTTGCCAAATTTGCTGATGACACAAAGATAGGTAGGAAAGTAAACTGTGGAGAGGACTACAAAAAAATACAAATACATTAAGCAAGTGGGCAAAGTTCTGGCAAAGAGAGTATACTGTGGGAAAATGTGAAATTGTTCATTTTGGCAGAAAGAATAAAAGAAAAGCAAATTATCTAAATGGTGAGAGATTGCGGAGCTCTGACGTGCAAAGGGATTTGAGTGCCCTAGTGCATGAATCACAAAAGGCTAGTATACAAGTGCGGCAAGTAATTAGGAAAGCTAATAGAATGTTATCACTTATTGTGAAGGGAATTGAATACAAAAGTAGGGAGGTCATGCTTCAATTGTACAGGGCACTAGTGAGATCACATTTGGTGTACTGTGTATAGTATTGGTCACCTTTTTAAAGAAGGATGTAAATGCATTGGAAGCAGTTCAGAGAAGGTTTACCTGACTAATGCCTGTAATGGGTGGGTTGTCTTATGAGAAAGGTTGGACAGGCTAGGCTTGTATCTACTGGAGTTTAGAAGAGTAAGACGCAACTTGATTGGAACATATAAGATCCTGAGGGGTCTTGACAGGGTGGATGTGGAGCAGAAAAAATCCAGATCAAGGATTATTGTATAAAAATAAGGGATTGCCCATTTAAAACAGAGATGAGGCAACATGTTTTTCACTCAGAGGGTCGTGAGTCCTTGGAACTCTCTTCCTGAAATGATGGTGGAAGAGAGTCTTTGAATATTTTTAAGGCAGAGGTGGATAGATTCTTGGTAAGCAAGGGGGCGATAGGTTATTGGAGGTAGTTGGGATGCAGATTTCAAGTTACTATTAGATCAGCCATGATCTTATTAAATGGCAGAGCAGGCTCGAGAGGCTGAATGGCCTACTCCTGTTCCTTGTTTGTATATACTGAACAGAATTTTTTGTGCAATAAGGGTTGGGGCAAATCTTCAGTGCCAGAAGCCAAAACTGGCACTTTTAGTATATAGTATTAATGTCACTTCAGGTACACAATAATCTCAGCGAAATATACCACACTAAATGATTGCATTATTGTCAGTTCCCATACCAGCTAATCTCAGTCTGAAAAATTTCAATTGATCTAGCATCTATGGCAAAAATTTCAATTGATCTAGTATCTATGGCAAAAATTTCAATTGATCTAGCATCTATGGCAAAAATTTCAATTGATCTAGCATCTATGGCAAAAATTTCAATTGATCTAGCATCTATGGCAAAAATTTCAATTGATCTAGCATCTATGGCAAAAATTTCAATTGATCTAGCATCTATGGCAAAAATTTCAATTGATCTAGTATCTATGGCAAAAATTTCAATTGATCTAGTATCTATGGCAAAAATTTCAATTGATCTAGCATCTATGGCAAAAATTTCAATTGATCTAGTATCTATGGCAAAAATTTCAATTGATCTAGCATCTATGGCAAAAATTTCAATTGATCTAGCATCTATGGCAAAAATTTCAATTGATCTAGTATCTATGGCAAAAATTTCAATTGATCTAGCATCTATGGCAAAAATTTCAATTGATCTAGCATCTATGGCAAAAATTTCAATTGATCTAGTATCTATGGCAAAAATTTCAATTGATCTAGTATCTATGGCAAAAATTTCAATTGATCTAGCATCTATGGCAAAAATTTCAATTGATCTAGCATCTATGGCAAAAATTTCAATTGATCTAGTATCTATGGCAAAAATTTCAATTGATCTAGCATCTATGGCAAAAATTTCAATTGATCTAGCATCTATGGCAAAAATTTCAATTGATCTAGTATCTATGGCAAAAATTTCAATTGATCTAGTATCTATGGCAAAAATTTCAATTGATCTAGTATCTATGGCAAAAATTTCAATTGATCTAGCATCTATGGCAAAAATTTCAATTGATCTAGCATCTATGGCAAAAATTTCAATTGATCTAGTATCTATGGCAAAAATTTCAATTGATCTAGTATCTATGGCAAAAATTTCAATTGATCTAGCATCTATGGCAAAAATTTCAATTGATCTAGTATCTATGGCAAAAATTTCAATTGATCTAGCATCTATGGCAAAAATTTCAATTGATCTAGCATCTATGGCAAAAATTTCAATTGATCTAGTATCTATGGCAAAAATTTCAATTGATCTAGCATCTATGGCAAAAATTTCAATTGATCTAGCATCTATGGCAAAAATTTCAATTGATCTAGCATCTATGGCAAAAATTTCAATTGATCTAGCATCTATGGCAAAAATTTCAATTGATCTAGTATCTATGGCAAAAATTTCAATTGATCTAGCATCTGTGGCAAAAATTTCAATTGATCTAGTATCTATGGCAAAAATTTCAATTGATCTAGTATCTATGGCAAAAATTTCAATTGATCTAGTATCTATGGCAAAAATTTCAATTGATCTAGCATCTATGGCAAAAATTTCAATTGATCTAGTATCTATGGCAAAAATTTCAATTGATCTAGCATCTATGGCAAAAATTTCAATTGATCTAGCATCTATGGCAAAAATTTCAATTGATCTAGCATCTGTGGCAAAAATTTCAATTGATCTAGTATCTATGGCAAAAATTTCAATTGATCTAGTATCTATGGCAAAAATTTCAATTGATCTAGCATCTATGGCAAAAATTTCAATTGATCTAGCATCTATGGCAAAAATTTCAATTGATCTAGCATCTGTGGCAAAAATTTCAATTGATCTAGCATCTATGGCAAAAATTTCAATTGATCTAGCATCTATGGCAAAAATTTCAATTGATCTAGCATCTATGGCAAAAATTTCAATTGATCTAGCATCTATGGCAAAAATTTCAATTGATCTAGCATCTATGGCAAAAATTTCAATTGATCTAGCATCTATGGCAAAAATTTCAATTGATCTAGCATCTATGGCAAAAATTTCAATTGATCTAGTATCTATGGCAAAAATTTCAATTGATCTAGCATCTATGGCAAAAATTTCAATTGATCTAGCATCTGTGGCAAAAATTTCAATTGATCTAGCATCTATGGCAAAAATTTCAATTGATCTAGCATCTATGGCAAAAATTTCAATTGATCTAGTATCTATGGCAAAAATTTCAATTGATCTAGTATCTATGGCAAAAATTTCAATTGATCTAGCATCTATGGCAAAAATTTCAATTGATCTAGCATCTGTGGCAAAAATTTCAATTGATCTAGCATCTATGGCAAAAATTTCAATTGATCTAGCATCTATGGCAAAAATTTCAATTGATCTAGTATCTATGGCAAAAATTTCAATTGATCTAGCATCTATGGCAAAAATTTCAATTGATCTAGCATCTATGGCAAAAATTTCAATTGATCTAGTATCTATGGCAAAAATTTCAATTGATCTAGTATCTATGGCAAAAATTTCAATTGATCTAGTATCTATGGCAAAAATTTCAATTGATCTAGTATCTGTGGCAAAAATTTCAATTGATCTAGTATCTATGGCAAAAATTTCAATTGATCTAGTATCTATGGCAAAAATTTCAATTGATCTAGTATCTATGGCAAAAATTTCAATTGATCTAGTATCTATGGCAAAAATTTCAATTGATCTAGTATCTATGGCAAAAATTTCAATTGATCTAGCATCTATGGCAAAAATTTCAATTGATCTAGTATCTATGGCAAAAATTTCAATTGATCTAGTATCTATGGCAAAAATTTCAATTGATCTAGTATCTATGGCAAAAATTTCAATTGATCTAGTATCTATGGCAAAAAATTCAATTGATCTAGCATCTATGGCAAAAATTTCAATTGATCTAGTATCTATGGCAAAAATTTCAATTGATCTAGTATCTGTGGCAAAAATTTCAATTGATCTAGTATCTATGGCAAAATTTTCAATTGATCTAGCATCTATGGCAAAAATTTCAATTGATCTAGCATCTATGGCAAAAATTTCAATTGATCTAGTATCTGTGGCAAAAATTTCAATTGATCTAGCATCTATGGCAAAAATTTCAATTGATCTAGTATCTGTGGCAAAAATTTCAATTGATCTAGTATCTATGGCAAAAATTTCAATTGATCTAGCATCTATGGCAAAAATTTCAATTGATCTAGTATCTATGGCAAAAATTTCAATTGATCTAGTATCTGTGGCAAAAATTTCAATTGATCTAGTATCTATGGCAAAAATTTAAATTGATCTAGTATCTATGGCAAAAATTTCAATTGATCTAGCATCTATGGCAAAAATTTCAATTGATCTAGCATCTATGGCAAAAATTTCAATTGATCTAGTATCTATGGCAAAAATTTCAATTGATCTAGTATCTATGGCAAAAATTTCAATTGATCTAGCATCTATGGCAAAAATTTCAATTGATCTAGTATCTATGGCAAAAATTTCAATTGATCTAGTATCTATGGCAAAAATTTCAATTGATCTAGTGTCTATGGCAAAAATTTCAATTGATCTAGCATCTATGGCAAAAATTTCAATTGATCTAGTATCTATGGCAAAAATTTCAATTGATCTAGTATCTATGGCAAAAATTTCAATTGATCTAGTGTCTATGGCAAAAATTTCAATTGATCTAGCATCTATGGCAAAAATTTCAATTGATCTAGTATCTGTGGCAAAAATTTCAATTGATCTAGTATCTATGGCAAAAATTTCAATTGATCTAGTATCTGTGGCAAAAATTTCAATTGATCTAGTATCTATGGCAAAAATTTCAATTGATCTAGTATCTATGGCAAAAATTTCAATTGATCTAGCATCTATGGCAAAAATTTCAATTGATCTAGTGTCTATGGCAAAAATTTCAATTGATCTAGTATCTGTGGCAAAAATTTCAATTGATCTAGTATCTATGGCAAAAATTTCAATTGATCTAGTATCTGTGGCAAAAATTTCAATTGATCTAGCATCTATGGCAAAAATTTCAATTGATCTAGCATCTGTGGCAAAAATTTCAATTGATCTAGCATCTATGGCAAAAATTTCAATTGATCTAGCATCTATGGCAAAAATTTCAATTGATCTAGTGTCTATGGCAAAAATTTCAATTGATCTAGTATCTATGGCAAAAATTTCAATTGATCTAGCATCTATGGCAAAAATTTCAATTGATCTAGTATCTATGGCAAAAATTTCAATTGATCTAGCATCTATGGCAAAAATTTCAATTGATCTAGCATCTATGGCAAAAATTTCAATTGATCTAGCATCTATGGCAAAAATTTCAATTGATCTAGTATCTATGGCAAAAATTTCAATTGATCTAGTATCTATGGCAAAAATTTCAATTGATCTAGCATCTATGGCAAAAATTTCAATTGATCTAGTATCTATGGCAAAAATTTCAATTGATCTAGCATCTATGGCAAAAATTTCAATTGATCTAGTATCTATGGCAAAAATTTCAATTGATCTAGTATCTATGGCAAAAATTTCAATTGATCTAGTATCTATGGCAAAAATTTCAATTGATCTAGTATCTATGGCAAAAATTTCAATTGATCTAGTATCTATGGCAAAAATTTCAATTGATCTAGTATCTATGGCAAAAATTTCAATTGATCTAGTATCTATGGCAAAAATTTCAATTGATCTAGTATCTATGGCAAAAATTTCAATTGATCTAGTATCTATGGCAAAAATTTCAATTGATCTAGTATCTATGGCAAAAATTTCAATTGATCTAGTATCTATGGCAAAAATTTCAATTGATCTAGCATCTATGGCAAAAATTTCAATTGATCTAGTATCTATGGCAAAAATTTCAATTGATCTAGCATCTATGGCAAAAATTTCAATTGATCTAGTATCTATGGCAAAAATTTCAATTGATCTAGTATCTATGGCAAAAATTTCAATTGATCTAGTATCTATGGCAAAAATTTCAATTGATCTAGTATCTATGGCAAAAATTTCAATTGATCTAGTATCTATGGCAAAAATTTCAATTGATCTAGCATCTATGGCAAAAATTTCAATTGATCTAGTATCTATGGCAAAAATTTCAATTGATCTAGTATCTATGGCAAAAATTTCAATTGATCTAGCATCTATGGCAAAAATTTCAATTGATCTAGTATCTATGGCAAAAATTTCAATTGATCTAGTATCTATGGCAAAAATTTCAATTGATCTAGCATCTATGGCAAAAATTTCAATTGATCTAGCATCTATGGCAAAAATTTCAATTGATCTAGTATCTATGGCAAAAATTTCAATTGATCTAGTATCTATGGCAAAAATTTCAATTGATCTAGCATCTATGGCAAAAATTTCAATTGATCTAGCATCTATGGCAAAAATTTCAATTGATCTAGTATCTATGGCAAA
Organism: Carcharodon carcharias; assembly: GCF_017639515.1. Taxonomy (NCBI): domain Eukaryota; kingdom Metazoa; phylum Chordata; class Chondrichthyes; order Lamniformes; family Lamnidae; genus Carcharodon; species Carcharodon carcharias. Next base: position 35,844,186 of record NC_054480.1, on the reverse strand, counting down.
AATTTCAATTGATCTAGCATCTATGGCAAAAATTTCAATTGATCTAGTATCTATGGCAAAAATTTCAATTGATCTAGCATCTATGGCAAAAATTTCAATTGATCTAGCATCTATGGCAAAAATTTCAATTGATCTAGTATCTATGGCAAAAATTTCAATTGATCTAGTATCTATGGCAAAAATTTCAATTGATCTAGCATCTATGGCAAAAATTTCAATTGACCTAGCATCTATGGCAAAAATTTCAATTGATCTAGTATCTATGGCAAAAATTTCAATTGATCTAGTATCTATGGCAAAAATTTCAATTGATCTAGCATCTATGGCAAAAATTTCAATTGATCTAGCATCTATGGCAAAAATTTCAATTGATCTAGTATCTATGGCAAAAATTTCAATTGATCTAGCATCTATGGCAAAAATTTCAATTGATCTAGTGTCTATGGCAAAAATTTCAATTGATCTAGTATCTATGGCAAAAATTTCAATTGATCTAGCATCTGTGGCAAAAATTTCAATTGATCTAGCATCTATGGCAAAAATTTCAATTGATCTAGCATCTGTGGCAAAAATTTCAATTGATCTAGCATCTGTGGCAAAAATTTCAATTGATCTAGTGTCTATGGCAAAAATTTCAATTGATCTAGCATCTATGGCAAAAATTTCAATTGATCTAGTGTCTATGGCAAAAATTTCAATTGATCTAGCATCTGTGGCAAAAATTTCAATTGATCTAGCATCTATGGCAAAAATTTCAATTGATCTAGCATCTGTGGCAAAAATTTCAATTGATCTAGCATCTGTGGCAAAAATTTCAATTGATCTAGTGTCTATGGCAAAAATTTCAATTGATCTAGCATCTATGGCAAAAATTTCAATTGATCTAGTGTCTATGGCAAAAATTTCAATTGATCTAGTATCTATGGCAAAAATTTCAATTGATCTAGCATCTGTGGCAAAAATTTCAATTGATCTAGTGTCTATGGCAAAAATTTCAATTGATCTAGCATCTATGGCAAAAATTTCAATTGATCTAGTGTCTATGGCAAAAATTTCAATTGATCTAGTATCTATGGCAAAAATTTCAATTGATCTAGCATCTATGGCAAAAATTTCAATTGATCTAGTGTCTATGGCAAAAATTTCAATTGATCTAGTGTCTATGGCAAAAATTTCAATTGATCTAGTATCTATGGCAAAAATTTCAATTGATCTAGCATCTATGGCAAAAATTTCAATTGATCTAGTATCTATGGCAAAAATTTCAATTGATCTAGTGTCTATGGCAAAAATTTCAATTGATCTAGTATCTATGGCAAAAATTTCAATTGATCTAGTATCTATGGCAAAAATTTCAATTGATCTAGCATCTGTGGCATATGTGGAAGAGAGCTCCAAACTTCTAGCACCCTTTGTATGTCGAAGTGTTTCTCAATTTCACTCCAGCAAGGTCTGGCTCTAATTTTTAGATACTGCCCCCTAGTTCTAGACTTCCCATCCAGCAGAAATAGTTTCTCTCTAACTACCCTATCTGTTTCCCTTCACATTTTGAGAACTTCGATCAAATCACCCCTTAAAACAGGTGAAAACATTCCCAGTTATTTATGAGATTGTTAATTTGACCATAGGTTGACATCCAATTGTTTCCATTCTCAGTTTTGTCAGTGAACTTCATTCCCAAGCACTGTAGTTTATGAGAGTGCATTACTTTGCACGCCTTCTTTGGGCTTTGGGACAACCTTCATTTCAGGAGTGAAATTAAGAAACACTTTGACACATAAAAGGTGCTAAAAGTTTGGAGCTCTCTTCCACATATGCCACAGATGCTAGATCAATTGTAAATTTTCAGGGGGCTTTGAGACAATCTTCATTCACATATCTTTTAAGATACTTTCTCCCTGTGTTACTTACCCCTGTATGAACTACCATAACGGCCTTGTTGCTTTCAGTACCCCTGTTAACCTTCTAAATTCCAGGGAATACTTCCCTAGTTTGTAAAATCTATCCTTGCAATTTAACCCTTGGAGTTCAGGTATCATTCTGGCAAATGTATGCTGCTCTCCCTCCAAAGCCAATATATCCTTCCTAAGAACTGCTCACATTGCTCCTGGTGCAGTCAGGGCTTTGTATAGCTGTAGTATAACTTCTACCCCTTGATATTCTAGTCCTTTCAGTAGATTGGTGTACCTGTACACAAATCTCTTTGGATCTCCACTGTTTCTAACTTCCACCATTCCAAAAGTGCAGAATTCTTTCCTTTTTAGGTCCTTCTTAGGACTTACAATGAAATCCGTTTGCCACAGTTTTGCCAATTTACTTTATCAATATCATTTTGTAATTTTATGCTTCCATCTACAGCAATCAGCACTGTGGGAAGAATTATGCAGAATGGCTTGCAATGTGATAGTTACTTTAATATTCTTGACAACCAAAGGCCAATATTGTTGGTAACGAAGGCTGTTCATTACTTAGCAACTTTTAACTCAGGTTTGTCACATGGGGGCTTTGGAAAAGAGATATTACAGACTAATTCTGCTCTAATGTACTCAGTCACAGGTCAGTCTTGGTGCAGTACATCCTCCATGTACAAGTTTCCCCTTTATGTCACAGGTCCAGCTCACAGATTGGCTCTGAATCTTAAACATTTGCAGGAGGAAACACCTCTTTTGCACTGAATCATGAATGAGTACTGCTAGGACATATGCCTTATTTGCTATAATCGTAATCTGCATTAGGGATTTACTGTCATTAAAGGAAAAAGAGAAAGACAAAAAATAGCCTTCAACCCTTCTGTAAAGTGGTCCCAAAAGTTTGTGCCTAGTTTATAGTTGATATCCACCTTGATCTTTAGGTGCCAATATGCCACTGGAACATAAACATCTTGTACCTTCTAATTAAGCTTCATGATCCCCTTAGTACTGCACTAGGGGCTGCTTATCCAACTGGTCAGTCCATTGTTCACAATTGTGAATCGAGCACACTAGATTCCCAAAAGCGAGTCTATCAACTACACAATATAATCAGTAAAAAAACAGCATTGGGATATTATCAGAAATGCTCAAAACAGATACCCAAGATTATCATTTACAATGCTGTTTAAAATATCAATGTTGAAGACATCAATCAGGATGCATGACTGTGAACAGCTACATGATTCATTCTTCTTTCAAGAGAGGTAGATTCATTGGATCTCTTGGTTATCCCTGCACAATCTTGGAACTGTTGTGCACATTTCAGATAAAATCCAGGATTCAGCTATCTGCCCCCGGCTTCAAGATTCTTCATAAGGGTTAGACAACAATATTGTTACAGTAGCAAATACCAGGCACTATCTAATGCTACAGAATGAACTAAACTCACAAACGAAAAGATAGGAAGAATACAGAGGGATAACTTTGACAAAAATGAAGTTTTTAGGTCACAAAAATAGAGTGATTGTAAGGGATTCTTTGCTTAGGAAAGTATTTAGCCATATGCATCACAAAGATAAGGCCTAGGTGTTTACCAGTTGCTGTGGAAAGGCTACAAAGGATACTGAAAGCAACAGGGTTGTGATGGTTCATACAGGAGCAAGTAACACAGAGGGAAGGTATCTTAAAAGACATGTGAATGAAGATTGTCTCAAAGCCCAAAGATGGCATGCAAAGTAATGCACTCTCATAAATTCCAGTGCTTGGGAATGAAGTTCAATGATAATACTGAGGGTGGAAATGATTGGATGTCAACCTACAGTCAAATGAACAATCTGTCATAAATAACTGGGAAAGTTTTCAGATTAAATTGAACAAAGAGATTTGCTGGAAACATTAAGCAGCAGGCAAAAAATCAATTAAACTAGGTGATTTGGAGGGAAAGCAGAGTGGTATCCAAAATCCAGCCAGGATGGTTAACATGATAAAAGATGCTGGAATTGAGGGATGTTTTGACACCAACTTACTATGCACATGGAATATTAGAAACATGCCTAAGCCCAGAGGATGGAAATAATATTAACATTCAGAGATATACAGTACGTAGACAGAACAGAGTAACCAGAAAAGGAAATGGTGCAGCCATAAATGTCAGCAATTAACTAGGAGGTAAATAGTATAAGCTATCTAAGGAACATCAGAATATGCATTTTTAATGTGAAAACACTAGGAGCATGCTACAGAACCCAAGTCAATATAAGGAGGACAATTTGTTCTAAGAAGAGGTAGTAGTGCCTTGACATAAACTAAGGGAACCCAAGCAGTCTAGTTTAGGGTTGGTAAACATAATTTGTCACTGCTGTACCCCCACTGTGTAGTAGAAGCCATAAAAGACTGTTTACATCTTGACCTGATATTCATAAATGTGTCAGACAGCACAGAAATTGGGGTTTGTAGCACCTATAGGTGACAAAAAATATACAGAATACAGGTAATCATGTTTAACATGATCTGAGATTTAGACATTTCAAAGGCCAACAGCAAAGTTTAAAATTGAGGGAATGGTGAAGTATTAATGCAAATAGGAAAAAAAACATTTCAGTAAGTGACAAGGGCAAGGACATATCCAAGGTCTCAACCGAAAAATATCACCTAAATTGACTAACAAGCAAATTAAAAGTGAAATAAAGAGAAGAAAAAATTTTACAGATCTTGCAGAGAGACCAGGGAAGGACCACCCAGCAGCTCATTAAATGAGTGAACAGAGGGCCACAGACACCTGGCTAATACGCAGAGTTGCAGATTCAGAGCCTGTTATTTCTGTGCCACAATAGAACGAGGGACATCATCAGAAAGACATCAACTGGATTTGAAATGGAGGAAAAGCATGAACTATTCAAAATGATTGCTTCCTTAAAAAATTGATGAATAAAATACCCTTCCCAAAAAAGAAGAATCAAGGCAAAATTCATGTGCTTTACAATTGAGAGGAAAGAACATGGCAAACCCTGCAAAGTTGACTTCTAAAAATGTATTTTATGAAGTTATACACGTTTGCTGTTTAAGTTACATCAACAATTTGGATTGAAAAGCTCAACAGAAGTTGATAAAAACTGCAATTACCACCAAGTTAGATGGGGTACTGAAATTAAAAGAGACAGCTCAAAATTTATAGGATGAGTTAAACCGAATGTCTGAGTGGTGAGAACAACGTCAGGTGAAATTTAATGCAGAAAATTGTGTGTACTGCACATAGAAAATCTTGGCGACAGTAGTATTCCATCAACTGAAGTATTGAAATAACAAATTATTAAGTTGAATGAGACAGAGGAGTCTCAATTGAATTGATGATAAACACGTCCAAGCAAGTCCGAGGATATTTGTGGTCAAACTGTACAATTCACTGATCAGACCACACATCAGGTACTGTGTCCAGTTCTGATTGCAAAGAAGCGATGGAGATGTTCAAAACCAGAGAAGAGCCATAAGATTCATCCCTAGGGGTCTCAGTTCAAAGAAAGACTGGAGAGGCTTTGGCTTTCAAGCCTTAGAAATGATGAATTGGAAAGATGGACTTATGGCGGCATATAAGAGAATTAAGAGAATGCAATATTACTTAATCTCCATGAATAATACAAAGGGACAAGGGATCACACATCTCAAAATGTAATTTTTACACAGATGTTAGGTAGAAATTCCTCACACAGAGAATGAAAAACACTTGGAATGAATTTCAGGGAATAAACTCTGAAATCACTTAAGAAACAATTAGAAATAGAAATATCGGGACTGTAGGGCATTGCTGGATGGATGAATGGCCTTCCTCATCCATAAGTATCTTGTGATCAAGCACAAAATTCCAAAAGGTGCAAAGGCTCCAAGCAGAATCTATATTGGAAACAGATTTCAAAGATCAGCTTCAATGCATATTCTTGAATGTAACCTAATTAGATTTTTAGCCATTTCTGGTGTGTTGGTCTACACATATTCATTACAGTCCAATCCAGAGGAGATCAACAAGTCTAATATCCTCTTTCTAGCAAAAGCAAATTCAGAATTATTCACTTGCGATATGAAAAGAAAGCAACATTACCTTTACTGCTCTGGCTAGTCCAAAGTCAGCAATCTTGCAAATGCAATTATCTCCAACAAGCACGTTTCTTGCAGCCAAATCCCGATGGACATAGTTTTGGGATTCCAAATATGACATCCCCTCAGCTACTTGGACTGCCATGTCAAGTAGTTGCTCCAAACCCAAATGCAATGCTTCTTTGCCTGATAATAGTTAAAAATGAACAGAAGTAAGGATGCAGAGAACATAAAAATTGATGATGCCAGAAATCATTTAACTTTTATTGAAGTACCTTGATTCAGATTTTGGATAAATCTTCCTATCAGGAAGGTTCACATATGAATAAGCTACTCATTCTCACAACAGTCTATTATTTCAAGGCTATTATTTCACAGATGTGTGTAATAGCAAAGAACTTGCACTACATTTCTGTGTGCATTAAGCATTTATACTTCTATTACCCAATCCTTGCTATAGAAAACACACTTTAGTTCAAAAAATACCACATACTAAGAAGCCCAAATAAAGAAGACACACCTATAATTTATCAATTGGAAGTAAGTCAGAACTAAACAAGTCTGCGGGATGTCTTTCAAGAATTTTCGGCCACATGACTTGCTTCAATTATGTAAAATCATTGCTGCAGATGCCCTTTAATTTTAAATATGGAATCAAGGATTTAAAAAGCACACAATCAGCCAATTTGTGCCTTTGCAAACTCTTTGAAAGAGCTGTCCAATTAGTCCTATTATGAGTACAATAAACACAAATTGTTTTAGTGCTAATGGATTTCTTACAGCAAGTGTCAGAGTTAAGAAGCAGTGCAATACAGTCTTTATGAGACCTTACAGGAAACTAATTAAAGCAGAAGCTCAATAGTTCCAACAATTGAAGTCACAAATGGATTATTATTAAGTGAGATAATAGGAAGATTAGCAAAGGCAATTGTTCTAATTTATCTAGTTAGGTTCCTCAAGGCATTCTTGCTATTCAAAATATTTACTAATGACCTCAAAAGGAATTGTAAGTGAGAGCATTAAATTTATAGGAGACACTGTGTTGCAATAGGAAGTTTGCCAGAGACAAGTCGAGAAATCACATTTACCCCACAAATTTTAGAGGCAGGTCTGGGGATGAGTAATTTGATTTTGCAGGCAAGTTCCTAGGTGGTTTTGGGCAGTATTATGATTATTTTGCCACATGACTGGGCTTATGGACATTCAAATGCATTATAAATATAGAAAATAAGAGCAGGAGTAGGTCATTCATCCCTTTGAGCTACTCTGCTCTTCAGTATGATCATGGCTGATACTTTATCTCAACACCATACTCCTGCACTCTCTCCATATCCCTTGATACTTTAGAGTCTAGAAATCTATCTATTTCCTTCTTAAATATATCTGTAACTTGGCCTTCATAGCCTTCTATGGTAGAGAATTCCGTAGGTTCACCATCCTCTATGTGAAGAAATTTCTCCTCATCTCAGTCCTGAATAGTGTATCCTGTATCTTCAGACTGTGACCCCTTGTTCTTAACCAGGGGAAAGATCATCCCTGCATCCAGTATGTCCAGCCCTGTCAAATTTTGTACGTTTCAATGAGATCCCCTCTCATCTTCTAAACTCCAGTGAATTTTTGAAATAAAAACAAAGATTGCTAGAAGCCTTTAGCAGATCAGTAGCATCTGCGTAGAGATGGCAAAACAGGTCAAAATGCTTCAGAGCGATGACCTTTCATCAGACCTAGGTGCTACCTAATCTGCTGAGAACTACCAGCAATTTTTGTTTTTATTTCAGATTTACAGCATCTGGCCTATTTTGCATCTGTTTCAGAGGTCATATTTCTGGTTTGGGAGAGACAGCATAAACTGCTTCAGGGCTCGCACAGTCATTGAAATTATATTTCCCCTTTTGTTCTTTGAGTGATAATCTTCAGTCTGTGCCCCCTGTCACCAAGTAACCAACAACAAAACAATGCCCCATTAATTACCCTCTTATAAGCTGTCAGGGTTTTTAAAGAACCTCTGTTAGAGTGAAAAAGCTCCAATTTTCTAACCCATAACTATAATCTGAAAGATCACAGGTTGATCTTTGCAAACAAAATGCTTTCTGAGGATTTGTACTGCTGGCAACAGTATCCCACAAACATTCTATTAGTGTAAGTGGCTTTCACTTTTACAGTGGTGGAGATTGCAGCAGAAGTAGTAATTATTATCCTGAAGGTTTTGTGTTTCAGTCTCTTAAGTAGTTTAGGTAGTTCTTCTGGATGTCTAGTTTGCTTCAGTCCCTTTGGAGATATCAATATCAAATCAAAACAGGATTTCAACAAAAAAAAGGGCCCAATTATGATAGAACACTCTCCACTATCCCAACATATAAATTCAGCAGCTGCATCCCTGAGTCAACAGACTGTAGCTTCAAGCTCCTGGGCACAATTTCATATGTGCAGCTATGGATAAGGCCCCTACTCACTAGCTAAGGCATACCTACATCACACTGAAAAAAAATGCCAAAATACTGGACAGGTAAAAATGAAAAGGATGTCTACTCAACTTCTTAAATAATTTAACAGACTGCCATTTTTCATTAGTTCAGTTACAATGTAGAAAGGGTCAGCCGTTGTGCAGATTGCGTACAGTGACATTACATATGGATGATGCAGATTCTTCATGACCTGCGTCTCAATCTGGAAATCTTTCCGATTCATTGCACCTGGAGAAAAATGTATGTAAGATGTTAAGAATAGATTTGATGAAATATTAACATTTTTGTTTACTACACCTTTACCACTCCTGCTTGAAGTAAACACTAGAACAGATGCAAGCAGAAGCAGTACATGAGAAGTAAAGGAGGAAACTTAAGTTGCACAAATAAAGAGAGAAGGCAGTGGTCCAGGAATCTGAGTATCCTCCTGAATTGCATACAGATCTGAGTAGGCCTGTTTTGCATTGGATGGTGTTAACTAAAAAGATGTGCCTTAAACAGTCACTTGCTCCCTGACATATGCCATTAAAAATTAATATGAGTAAGTTGAATCAGTGGTTGTTTACATCAAAAGGTGAAGCCAAACTACATTTAAATTGTTCCCTGCAAGTCAGAAATAACAGTCTTGAACATGTTGCACGCAATCTCGCACACTCCAACTCTGATTAGAATTGAGAAATTGAAAAGGGGACGGACATGCAAGTTCAATATCTTGATTTGCTAATGCGCAATCAGATTCACAAAATAGAAGAACATTCAACGCAAAGCACTCACACTAGCAGTAAAGATGCAATGAAACAAAAAAATCTAAAGTGAATGTTTTGCCACTGGCTAAAATGAAACAACTCAGGATAACCCTTTTGAGTACTAAATATCCTTTGGGTCTTGCACATTTGTTAACTGCTAAAAAAGGTTTTTCTGAGTGTGTGGCAACATCAGTGGCACCTGCAGAGAAGACACTGGGCCTGAACCTCCTTGGAGTGGCAATCAGAGTCAGAAGCTCGGGGGAGGGGGTGGGTCCGGTAGTCAGGGGAGGTCGCCAGCTGGGGAAGGAGGGAAGCGTCAGAGGGGGCCAACAGTCAGGAGTGAGGGTCGGACAGTTGGCAGGTGGGGGGGGGCGGGGGGCAGCGGCGTCAGGTAGGTCTTTGGTTTATGGGGGGGTGGGGTGGTGGTAGTTGGGGGTTGGAGGGAGTCCTGGGTGGAGGCGGAGATCCATGGGATGGGGGTGGAGTCGGGGGTTGGTGGAGAGTCCTATGGCAGGGGGGTAATCGGGAGTTGGGGGAGTCCTGTTGGGGGGGGGGGTGTGTGTGTGGGGGGTGGGTAATTGGGGGTTTGGGGGTGGAGGGGAGATAGGGGGTTAAAGGGATTAACAATTGCTGTAACACAGTTGGAACCATTCAACGTTTGTGATTTAAATCACGTTTTCAGATAGTTTCCAGTGCATGGCAATTACCCAAAGTAAGCTTGCACTTCTCAGGCAATTGCCATGAAAACCTTACCTGGGAACATCTGGGGAGTGTTTCCCAGCGCATCTTTTGGGTAGCCCCCAGTTGCACTGCCCTGGTGCTTAGAAGTTATGGCCCATTAAGAGGCACAATAAGACCAGCCTTCAATAATTCACTTCCACTGCTTCTAGGTCCAAGGAGCATGGTTTTAGACAAAAATTAGAAAGGGACTCCAGGCATCACACACAACCAGTGTCTGATGCTAATACAGATTAATGAGCATTAGCTGTAACTTTGTGGAGCAGCCAGGAATCAACAGTTCTGTGCCATCAAGTGATAACAGGCACCATCTTTCAAATCAATGTCTGTAGAGTGACTTCAACAAAGGAGATTCCTGTCACTGATAGTGATATATTAAGGTTAGTTCCAGGTCCATGATGTGACTGTTCAGTATTTCCTGCAGAAGCTAGTCTGCTAGGACACCATCTGTACCCTACTCCTCCACCCAAGGAAACAGCTAGTAGTAATGCATATCAACAAGCAACACAGAAAAGTTAAACAAATTAACCAAACATAAGTAGCAATGCACAACTGAAGGAAATCATTTTTGATGGTATACAAACACGGTGATAGATGTGCAAAAGCAAAAAAAAGTGACCCCTGAGATGCTCCATTGGGTACCTGGAAGTTCTCTATGACACGGTTACCAATTGCAAATTGCTAACTGTCTCTGAAGGTTGTTGCTGATCAGGTGACATTTAGCAATCATAGCATTTCTGGTCTAGTCTCTTTTCTCACTGCTGTCATACCCTGGTAGCTGAATTGTCACTGTACCCTGTGCCTGGGGTAGTTATGTGGCTTCTATGCCCTCATGGTCCGAGGACACCTTCTTAACTCCAAAAGCTCTGCAGTGCTGCCACATCCAGTCGTGAATGGTGGTGGACAATTAAACAACTCACCGGAGGAGGAGGCTCCACAAATATCCCCATCCCCAATGTTGGGGGAGCCCAGCACATCAGTGCAAAAGATAAGGCTGAAATATTTGCACCAATCTTCAGCCAGAAGTACCGAGTGGATGAACCATCTTGGCCTCCTTCAGATGTCTCCAGCATCACAGATGCCAGTCTTCAGCCAATTCGATTCACTCCATGTGATATCAAGAAATGGTTGAAGGCATTGGATACCGCAAAGGCTATGGACCCTGACAATATTCCGGCAATAATACTGAAGACTTCTGCTCCAGAACTTGCCACACCCCGAGCCAAGCTGTTCCAGTACAGCTATACATCTACCCAGCAATGTGGAAAATTGCCCAGGTGTACCCTGTCCACATAAAGCAGGACAAATACAACTTGGCCAATTACTGCCCCATCAGTCTACTCTCGATCATCAGTAAAGTGATGGACGGGGTCATCAACAGTGTTATCAAGCGGCACTTGCTTAGCAATAACCTGCTCACTGATGCTCAGTTTGGGTTCTATCAGGACCACTTAGCTCCTGACCTCATTACTTGGCTCAAATATGGACAAAAGAGCTGTACCCCCGAGATGAGGTGAGAGTGACTGCCCTTGACATCAAGGCAGCATTTGTCTGAGTGTGGCATCAAGAAGCCCTAGCAAAACTGGAGTCAATGGAAATCAGGGGGAAAACTCGCCGCTCATACCTAGCACAAATGAAGATGGTTGTGGTTGGTGGAGGTCAATCCTCTCAGTTCCAGGACATTACTGCAGGAGTTCCTCAGGGTTGTGTCCTAGGTGCAACCATATTCAGTTGTTTCATCAAGGACCTTCCTTTCATTATAAGGTCAGAAGTGGGGATGTTTGCTGATGATTGCACAATATTCAGTGCCATTTGCAACTCCTCAGGTACTGAAGCAGTCCACGTCCAAATGCAGCAAGGCCTGGGCAATATCCAGGCTTGGACTGGCAAGTGGCAAGTAACATTCACGTCACATAAGTGTCAGGCAATGACCATCTCCAGCAAGAGAGAATCTAACTAACCCCCCCTCCCCTTGACATTCAATGGCATTACCATCGCTGAATCCCCCACTATCAACATCCTGGGGGGTTACCATTGACCAGAAACTGAACTGGACTAGCCATATAAACACTGTGCCTTTAAGAGCAGGTCAGAGGCTAGGAACCCTGCGGCGAGTAACTCACCTCCTCACTCCCCAGTGATTATCCACCATCTACAAGACACAAGTCAGGAATATGATGGAGTACTCTCCACTTGCCTGGATGAGTGCAGCTCCAACAACACTCAAGAAACTTGACACCATTCAAGGCAAAGCAGCCCACTTGATTGACACCCCATCCGCAAACATTCACTCCCTACACCACTGACAGCAGTGGGAGCTGTGTGCACCATCGACAAAATGCACCGCAGGAACTCACCAAGATCCTTAGACACCTCTTCCAAACCCATGACCGCTATCATCTAGAAGGACAAGGGCAGCAGACACTTGGGAACACGACCATCTGGATGTTCCCCTTCAAGCCACTTACCATCCTGACTTGGAAATATATCGCCATTCCTTCACTGTCACTGGGTCAAAATCCTGGAACTCCCTTCCTAACAATACTGTGGGTGTACCTACACCACATGAACTGCAGCGATTCAAGAAGGCAGCTCATCATCATCTTCTCAAGGGCAATTACGGATGTCGCCAGCGAAGCCCACATCCCATGGATAAATAAAAAAAATTATACCTGCCAGTATCTGCTATATTCATTATCTTCGGGTAGAAAATTGTTCTGAATTATTCACTTCTTTCACTGTTGTGACAATAATTCCAAAACTTTCTCTTAACAATTAATCCCATTGGCCGGATATTTACCAGCTCTTTGTCAAAGAGCTGGGAGGCAGGGATGCTGGAAAATGGTATGGCTGTCGAGGCTGACGTCCTCCAGCTGCCATGTCATTTTTCCAGAGATGGGAAAGTTGAGTAAACATGCCTCCCCCTGGGAGCCCAATTGAGCCACTTAAGTGTCCAAAAAAAGGGTCATTTCTAACCTCCGTGGGCATTCAGCTTGTATTGGTGGTGTGGGTTGCCATGGTGTCCAGTCCAGTGAAACATGGTGGCCTCACACTGCCTTTTTGGGCAAACCATGACCCATGGAGGCCCCTCCCCCTCCTCCCCACCAGTGGCAAAGGTCATTCCTGCGGCAATGGCACTGCCTTTGTTCTCTCATGACTATCCCCTCCTGTTACCACCCGCAAGATTGCTGGGGCTGCTTGCCTGTCCCTGATGAGACGCCCTCTCCTTAGAGCTCCAACCTCAGCAATGGTTACTGCTAGCAGTGGTGTTGCTGAGCTGCCGGATCTCTGATTGGGGCTTTTGCGGACTACACAAAATCCAGCCCATTGGCTCCACGACTAAGTGAAATGCTCAGGCCGAAATTTAACTGCTATACTACGGAATGCTGCATGAATTTCTAATTAATGATTTAAACAACGCATTGAGAAAGAAAGCCAGTTTTTAGAAATGTTTCCATTGATGTTCATTAAGCAATTTTTGGAGGAGAAGAATGGTTCGAGCAGGTCTGAACATGTATAAACAATTTATTGGCACTTCGTAATAAAATGAAAGCAGGTACTTTCCAGCAAAATCAGCAAAAAACATGAAAATAGGCCCGTGTATTGCTGCATCCGAATGCAATGAAGTTTTAATTTATTAAAATATCAATGGACCGGTTTTTAATGACAATATTTGACTGGAAATTAAATTAAAATAACTGGGTAATTTCTTACAAATAATGCTAAAAAATTTTGAAGAGGAATTAAAGACTTAACAGCTTACAAAACTGCTTAAAACTTGGTTTAATTCTTCAAGACAATGATCCATTATCTTTAAAATATACTTAGCGGAAAATCAATAACATTTTCAAATACGACTTCAGTGCATATGTTTGTTGAAATGGGACTTTTAAACAAGGGTCTTGTAGTAGCTAGGGTGCCCGAAGTTCTTTGAGGATCTGCATCTATTTACTAATGCCAAGAACAGACCTACAAAATTCAAACATGATAAACACCAACAAATTAGCTATATAAGCATAAATAAGCACAAATAAGGGACTTGATAGGGTAGACACCAGGAGGATGTTCCCACTTGTGGGGGACATAGTTTAAGAATAACAGCTCTCCCTTTTAAGACCGAGATGAGGAGAATTTATTTTCTCTCATAGGACAGCGGAGGATGGGTCATTGAATGTATTCAAGGCAGAGCTAGACAGGTTTTTGATAGACAAGAGAGTCAAGGGATATGGCAGGCACACAGGAAAGTTGAGTTGAGACCACAACCAGATCAGCCATGATCCTTTTGAATGATGAAGCAGGCTTGAAGGGCCGAATGGCTTACTCCTGCTCCTAAGAAAGCCAGTGTTACCTAAACTATAAGGGTTGAACTGCCAGGCTTCAGAGGCGGCATATGGCCCATGGACTGCAGGTTGGGCACCCCTGCCCTATTTGAACCAACCACTTTAATGTTGAAGTTTCTGTGCTATCAGATCTCACTTCAGGTGCATCCTTACCAGCGTGGACTGTTTTGATGGCTACTTGAACTGTTTTATTCCAATATCCAGCATATACTTCTCCAAAATGTCCAGAACCCAGCTTTTTCGTAAAAGTAAACTCTTTCCTTGGTCGTTCCCACTCATCCACAGTCAGATAGGACAAATCTCTTATACTTGGTCGATGTTGCTTCAAATATAAAATACACACAAGAAGGTAATGAACATTTCTTTCAAGGGTTCATACGTATTGATTGTCAAAACACAAAAGGATACTTAATTCCTCAACAATTGGCTTGCCAGACACTTTTATGGGCTAATTGGGATATATTTTGTCTGCTGCTGTTCCTGAATGAACACTACTCATACCTCATGTGCTCATACCAAAATTCCTCTGAACACCAATTTCATCGCAGACATTATTCCATTTAAAATAAGTAGAAATGATAACTGTAGTAAGAAAAATATGCATATTGAAATTAAGCGTTCATACAGGAATAGTTTTGGTTGGAATATATTCACAAATACTTCATTTAAAGAACTTACTTACGATTTACATGTTGGCATTTTGCAGATTTTTAAAAATGAATCAAGTGCCTTTAGGCATTATCAGATACTACACAAATATGAGAAAAAAGGAGAGTACACTTGGCTTTCTGCTTCCACTGTTTATTTGCAATTTCATTGGAACCTCAGTTCAATTGGTAACAGCCTCAACTTTAGGTCTTAGGTTGTAGGTTCAAGCCTGTTCCAGGTCTTGAGGACATAACATAAGCTAATAATTCAGCACTAAAGGCGTAATTCATTCTTGAAGATGTTGTCCTTCAGCTGAGATGCTAAATCAAGTGCCTGTTAAGGTGGACATTGACATTACTCTGGCACTATACAAAGGAGAGTGTTCTATTCACCCGTTGGGGGTGAAGTTGATGGGCAGGCTCATACAGGCGCGCTTCCAATCGGCGCCCTCCGATCGGAGGCGCGGGGCCATTTTACGTGGGCGAGCCAATTAAGGCCCGCCCAGCATGACGTCCGCAGGGAAGCGCTATGCGCTCCTTATGTGGGCGGGGGGAATTCCTAAAATCGCGAGTGTGTGCTTTTGCGCATGAGCACGAAAGAGTGCACTCATCTCCCTGAAGCTAAGTGCTGCCTCAGGGAGATTGGCTCTAAATGTAAAAATGATAAAAGTAGAAAAATAAAATTTCCCTTACATGTCCCCTCGTGTGAAAATGTCACATGGGTTGGGACATGTCCACAATTTTTACACAATCTTTATTAAAAGTTTTAAAACCCTACATGAAAGCTCATCCCGCCCATGGATGAGGTTTCATGTTTTTTCTAGTTCCTGTCAGGCTCCTGGCCTGCCTGCCAACCTTAAGGTTGGACGGGCAGGTCCTTTAATTGCTTAATTGATCCTGTCAATGGCCTCATTTGGCCATTGACAGGTCAGCGGGCGCGTAGCTGATTTTGCTGAGCTCCCACCTTCCTGAAAATTTAAATTGGGCGTGGTGACATCGGGAGATCCCCCTGACGATACCACGCGTCATTTTACACGTCGGCGAGCGGACCTCGCTCCCGCTCGCCAACTCATAAAATTCAGCCGACAGAAAGATCTCACCAACAGCAATGAAGGCTTCATTCCATTTTCTTTGATGGTGCAAAAAATACTGGCCAGGCAGTTCTATCTAAAATTCCTCCCACAACTGAAATAAAGCGACCTAACTTTTATTGCCATTTGTAAGATCTGGCTGTGTGCAGGGTATTTGCTGTGTTTTCTTATATACATTGTGCATTGGACCTATCTTATGGAGAATGTGAAATTGAAATTAACATGGTGTGATGAACTGACTTACGTATCCCTAGATATGGAGCCTAGTCTGTCAGAAGCAGAATGACAGGCTGCACTTGTGCGATTTCCTGATATATGAGGCTCCATGCTGCGATTAGAAAACTGGCCCACAATGTCAGGCAGTGCAAATGTTTTATATCAAGAAAAGGCTTGCATCCACAGCACACTGACTTCAGCCGCTTTTTGACTTTCAAGCAAAGCTGTGTATTGCTCTCTTATTTGTAAAAAGCTTGAAGCTTATAAAAGATATAATATGAATAGATTTTACTTAAACTTAACTTACTTTCAGCTGACAAGGTGTAGTTAATCGGAGATCTGATCGAAGGGAATTTAATTTGTAGTATTCCACGAGTTCTTTCAGACTGGAAAATCGATTGATTGTATTCAGGCAAAACTGTTCAGTTTTATCTTGCATGACTCGATAGTGTCTTACAATGGTCCCATCTCGTACTGAAGATGAAAGAGTAAAATTGGAATTCTATACAATATAGTAAGACAAAGAAGATTGTGAGAACCTGGCCAAATAGTTTAACTGAACTCATCGGAACTCCAAAAACGAAAATAAATGAAAGCTTTCATTTGCCCTTAGCCACTGCAGTCTCCCTGATTCAAATTCTAAAAGCCCTCTGCTTTACCGTCTGTATTCACTGAGTGGAGTCATTGGACCAACAGTCAATAATGAAAGAAAAATGTTAGAAAAGAAAGTTGAGAAGTTGCACCCACTTGAATCAACAATAACTTGCACAATAAGGTAACTTTAATATAGTGAAACATCACCAAACATTTCACAAAGTTTCAGTTGAACCAGGCACAATGGAGTTTTGGAAGTTATCAAATAAGGAGTTTTTAAAGGTGTGAAAGAAACAGACTGCGTATAGGATGGGTAGAGTATGGCCTTGGAAGGATTTTAAAATAACGTACAGTTAATCAAAGTCAGGCTAGGGGTGAAGGATGAATGAGTGTAAAAACAAGATTGAATTCCAGGGTAGGGTTTGTATGAGTTAGAGTTTATGTAGACCAATGAGAAAAGCTTGCGAGAAGCTAAGCCTGTAGGTGAAAAGGGCATGGACATGGGTTTAACTGGAGCTGAAGTAAGGATGGATGGAGATGATCAATATTAGGGAACCCAATGAAGGCAGTCTTAGTGATTGCTTGGAAATAAGCTCAAAGTCAAACAGGGCCATACAATTGAGCACTGTTGAGTATAATCTGAATCGGGGTTGGGGTAGCTGAATTGGTGAAAATGTGCAATTGAACAGCAATGACTTTGGTTTTGCCAGTGTTAAACTACAGGACATTTTGGTCATCCATGAATTAATGCTGGGCAAGCAGCTGGAAGAAATAACAATGCTATGGAGTCTGGTTGCTGCTAGAAGGCTTACTGCACTAGCAAAGCTGAATATCACCAGCATTCAAACAGAAGCTGATTCCAAGCTTATTGATGTTGCTGAGGGCAGCACTTGGAACAAGAATAGAAGATTACTAATGATGGGACCTTTAGCCACATTGGAAATGGACATGAAGGCCCAGAAGGAGAAACCGTTCCTAGAGATGAATTGGCTTAATTGGACCAAGTAGGAATGAAAACATGGAAGGATTGTTACACAGATGTAGACGAGAGGTGGTGGAGGAGTATGGACAACGGGGTTGAAGATAATGGAGAAGTTGAAGAGGTTTTTACAGTTTCATTGCAGTCATACAGGATACTGGCAACTTTGAAAAATTCAACATCAATAATCGGGCAGTTGAAAAGATTTGGATAGGGAATGATGTGAAAAGTGTGCATGGAAGTGGGCACAGATATCCAAAGTGAAGTTTTTAATTAGTTTTGAGCCATTTCTCAATCTCTGCGACTTTATCATTTTTTTTCAAAATTTTAGCCCAAATCTTATGGACTCTGGATCGTTGGAGACATGTACAACTGTATGTCAAGACCCTGTGGAAGTCCTTCCCATGGGCAACTCCCCTGATTCCTGGAACCCTTGGTGAATGTTTTTGACTGGGTTAAAATTGGAGACTTGGGACAGATCCACCGTACTTACCCTGGATAGTTACTCAGGAAATGTTAGACAGATTAAAACCTGGTCTAACGTCTGGTTAACTCAACAATTGACCACCCCCCCTCCAACAATCACCTCACCTCCCAATTAACCCCGACCTGAGCCAATAAACCCCCCAGCCAGATCTGTCATCCCTTCTATCCCCTCGACCCCAATATCCCTCCTCGACCAGTCCTGACTACCCCCAACCTAACCCGACCACCTCCCAATTGGCCCCGACTACCCATAGTCCCTTCTACTCCCACTGACCCCACTACTTCTCCCCCACCAGTACTGACTACCCTCTGACCTAACGCAACTACTCCCCTTGCCAACTGGACCCAACTACCCCCTGACTTGACTGGCCCCCAACTAGACTACCCCCAATGCTACGTGACTACCCTCTCACCCAACCTGACCACCCATTCACCCACCTACCCACCTCACTAATCTCCCACCTACTAACTCATCTACCTACCCACCTACCCACTCACCCATCTACCAACTCACCCACCTAGCCATCATGCACCTACCCACTTACCCAGTTACCCACTCACTCACCTCACCCACCCACCTAACCATCTCATTCACCTACCTACCAATCAACTCATCCACCTACTGACCTACCCGCATTCCCACTCACCTATCTACCCATTGACCCATGCGCCAACCTACCCACCTACTCACCCATTCACTAACCCACACTGGACCATTAAACTTACCAGACAGAGTTTGGCAGCTAGTGCCATAAGATGGGTTGAGTCCTGTCTTCCCCCAACTCTACTCTGCTCCAACGGTGTTCCCTGGGGTACGCTGCGCTGTGCATTTCTGTGACAGGCAGGATCGGAAGATCCTGGAAGAAATGTATAGCAGCAGCTACTTACATGAACAGGTCTTGATATTCTGCCTTAGGATATCCTCACCAATGGGACAAATAGCCCTTTACCTAACCACCAAATAAGAAATATAGGCACAAATAGGATTGAACTCTGGGCTTTGAGAGCTTGAATCAGCCTTGGGAGTAGCAAGTGGCCCTGGGCTATAGGTTGAACACCCTGCATTATGCTTTACAAAAATAAAAATTTTGTTCTGGTTCTATTGAGGGAGGAAATGAAGATGCTGATTGTAGAATGTTCGTGTGCAGGAAATCTGGTTCAGATTTAACCACAAACTGACTAGATATGTGGTTTTGACTGACCTGTTGCAAATGATCAGCAGCAGTTATGAAACTCAACCATTACTCCACAATAAAGCTCAAAATAATATTTGCAGCAACTCCTAAATTTCTCAAGATATCTAATAAAAAACATTAGGTGATATCTAGTGCATGAGTTGGTAGAAAACATTGTTTACTTATATAAAATGCTTACCAGATAATGCATGCCCATTTTCTTGATTTTCACTTTCACGAATAAGGAAAGACCCAGTCGTAGTTTGGGTAGAGAGAAGAATAACTTTTGCTTCAGATCGGCTGAGTTTCCCAGCATACCAGCTACAAAAAGAATGGTATATAAAGTCCAGCAGAAAAAAAAGATAGGATTGTCAATAACCCGCAGCAGGTATGCAATTTGCTAATATGCACTCTGAGTGTGTAAGGCCCACATCAAGAGTGTGTATTCAAAACATTGATGCTAGTTGAAATTTAACTGTGTGATCCTGCTCATTTCTTGATCTCTGCTAAGTCAAGAATTAAATTGTTTCCAACTATCTTGCATTTTACTCAGCCTATTGGGAAAATATTCATTTTATTTGCGCTGGTTTAATGTATGATAACTTGAACATGCTAAACATGATGTCATATCATTAAAAAATAGACTTACGAATGTAAATGCCAACACACCATCTGCATTGAGCTCTTTGTAATGTTGGGGTTTTTAAGTTAATCATTCCTCAGGTGAAACTTTGAAGTTCCAATCTTAGTGGGACTCAGGACTGAGACATTTTTAATTATTCTTACACAATTCAATCTAAAGAAACAACTCCAAATTTTTGCTGTTTGTGTGATGTTACATAGATTGGTGTTAATGGGGTGCAAATACTTAGACTGAAACCACATTACAAAATTATGAACACGAATCTATATCACTGAAAATATTCCTGTCAGATCTGACCTTTCAATCTGATACTCCTTCTTCACTAATTAAGAATCCCTAAGAAAATAAGAAATAGGAACTTGAGTAAGTCATATGACCTTTTGAGCATACTTTGCCATTCAACAGGATCAAGGTTGAGCTTCTACCTCAAATTGCTTGTTGTATTGCATGGGAAGAACTTTCCAGTCAGTGAGTGGGGGCGGGTGTCCTGATGTCACCCCGCGTCATTTAGATTCAGTTCGGCAGGAGCGCAGCCACAGCCGCAGAACTGTCAAAGGCCTATTAAGGCCATTAAGAAAGTAATTAAAGTTGTTTACAACGCTGCCCGTCTAACCTTAAGGTTGGTGGGTAGGCAAAGAGCCCAAGTGACCTTCGCATTTTTCATGAAACCTCATCCACAGGTGGGATGAGATTTCATGAAGGGTTTATCAATTAAATAAAAATTTTTGAAAAAATTAATGGACATGTCCCAGCTGATGTGACAGTTTCACATGAGGGGACATGTTTTTAAAAAATTTTTTTTCCTTGATTAAATTTTTCAGAACTTAAACTAATCTCCCTGAGGCACCTCCGTATGCATGCATGTGCACGAAAGAGCACAGGCCCTGACTCAGAGAATCCCCCCCGTGCCCGCACAGGGAGTGCTCAGCGCTTCCGGGTGTGCCTCACACTGGGCAGGCCTTAATTAGCCCACCCACATAAAATGGCGGCGTGCACCCGATCAGGGGCGCCGATCGGGTTCGTGCTTGCTCCTGCCCGCCACCGCACAACACCCCTCCCCCCGACGGGTGGAAAATTCAGCTCCATATTAACATTCTACAATTCATATAGAAGGACACTCAGCTCCTTCAGAATGCAAACATTTCCCAGTCCCCCACCATTCAAAACATTTATTGTTTTTTACTTTTCTAATCAAAGTGGATAACTCCACACTTCACCAAATTGTATTTCATCTGCCATGTTGTTACCTACTCACCCAACCTGTCCATAACCCTCTGGCTTGTTTGCATCCTCCTCATTACTTACTTTCTCACCTAACTTTGCATTATCAGCAAACCTAGACATGTCATACTCAGACCCCTTATTTGAGTAATTGATATAGATTGTAAATAGCTGAGGCCCATGTATTAATTCTTGTGGTACCCATTGGTTACAGCCTGTCAACCTGAAAATATCTGTTTATTTCTACTGGCTGTTTTCAGTCCACTAACCAATCCTCAATCCATACTATTACCCCCAATCCCATGAGTCCTAATCTGGTATAACAACCTCTTGTATGCCACGTTATCGGATACTTTTTAAAAATCCACATACACTGCATCCACTGGTTTCCCTTATCCATCCTACAAGGTCTTAGTTACAGCAGTGGCTACCTTTCAAAAGGACTTAATTAGCTACAAAGCCTTTGTGCTACCATTTCTGTCATTTACTGGGGCATGAAAATTAAGTGGATGTTCGCAAGAGTTCAAAATACATGCGGGCACCAGACGAATTTGCCCTGGAAACCTCACAAATAGTCCTCGAAAACTCAATGACCAGAGTGGAATATTCAAGAAATGTCACCCCTGTGCATTTTGATTGGAGGAGCAGCGAGCACGGAGACAGAATCTGTGAGGAGCTGTTCCTCCAATCACAGATTCTGTCTCTTCCATGTTGCTGCTCCAACTCCTCCAATCACAGCTTCCTTTCCTCCTGCTCTTTTTTGTCTGATCTTGTCTTTTTACCTTGCTGGTGTGTCTGGTTTTCTTGGGCAACTGCACAGCCTGAATGTTGGACAGAATTCCATCCTAGGCTTTGGGCATCCACCCAGCAGCTTGTTGAGTATTTCATCTTTGCAGGTGGCGAGCTACAGGTAGTGGGGGATGATACAGGTCTTCTTGTCCTGGGTTGCATTGCCGGCCAGCTCTGGGATCTCAATGGAGGGAGCTCCGGCCTTGACATGCTCGGCATAGTACTTGCGTGGCAGCTGGAGGATGTGGCCGATGGGGAACTGGAGGAGTAGGTCTTAGCTTTGGACTGAGCAGGTACCAGCCGCCGGGGCTGCTGTCTGTCAGGTAGGATCTGTCGCAGCTCCATAGTCTTTCTGTTCTGCAGCTATCCACTGCCAGCGGAAGCTCGCTAGGCCCCAGCTCCAGGCCCTGAGGGACTTGCCTATAACTGTGTCCAGGCCTGGCTTCAGTGGGGGCAGGGCAGCACCTTAGGAGTGGCTGACATTGGTGTGTGTCTCCCTCCTATCCCAATGGGGGCAGGGTGGAGAGTGGTAATAGGGTATTATCCTGTGGCTGTTTTATTAAATTCTGTTCAGTAATTTGGTACCTTGAACTGATATTTCTAACAAGATGTCATAAACCAGAATCGAGTGCCAACCATATTATTTATCCAGCACAGTGAGGAAACGCTAACATAAGTTGTCAGTGAAGCTCAGTGGGCTTACAATTGAAATTCTTTATTAGATTATAACATTGAATCTCATTCCTTATGTTAACATTCTCAGTAGATTTACACCCATGCTCTTTCTCTATAGATCTAAGATTTATGTTTTATTGCATCAAATAGTTGGAATTTGAGATGAATCTAATCTTAATTTAATAATGTAAATAGTGAATTGTATTTAGAATCCAAATGTGAGAGAAAATACCAAGAAACTGAGGAAGAATAGTCTCCTGAACTTCTTATACGAAAATGAGAAACGAACCCCTGGAACCCAAAAAGTACCCCAGAAACTTAAAATGGAGCCCTCGAGAAAATATCAAGAGCCCTCAAAAAAATTATTTTGACCCCTGGCCTGAGTGATACCCAGTGACTCCTGCTGAAAATGCATGGGGGCTAAATTCAATGGCCCGCAAAAATGAGAACATTGCTTCTGATGCATGCAGCGGGCCAATTTTGTGCTGCCTGTTAATTACACGATTGCAGTGCGCAGCCAGTATTACCCATGCTGCTGAATGGCTGCACACCTCAGCAGAAGGCCCAAAATCGTGAGAGGCTAGCAGCTGTTAAAGCTGTCTGCACCTCTTAGAAGGTAGGTTCACTTTGGCTGCAGGAGGTGCTGGAAGTCATTTTATCACTCATTCTGACCTAGGAAAGACACAAGTATGGCACAACATGATGAAAGAGGCTGGGCTCCAAGTGTTCTGATGCTAACTGGAAATCTTGCTCTATCCACAGGGGACCAGGAGACTGTTCAGAAAAGCTCTCAGGAAGAAATGGGAGAAGATAGCCGTCTAGGTCAATGGCAGAAGCTAAACTCTCAGGGCCTGGAAGCAATGCCACAAAAAGTTCAATGATATTACCAAAGTGGTCAAGGTCAGTGAATGTACCTTCAAATCACCAACTGCACCACTAGCCTCAGACACTGCTCAATACACCCTACCTCCATCAGTCACCCACCAACAATCTCTATCAATCAGGACTTGTACATAACATTTATAGCTTCTCTTCAGCCTCACATACATATCACTGATAGAAACATCACATTCATATCTCTTAGTCTGTACACATGTCTAGCTATTCCACTATGACAGCCAGATTAGCCAAGCAGATTGCATGATACTTAGCGGCACACTTTTCTCTTTTTCAAGGTGGCTCACAATTGGAGGCAGCAGGTTTTTAAAAAACTTCATTTATGGAATGTGCACGGTGCTGGCAAGGCCACCCATCCCTAATTGCCCTTGAAAAGGTGCTGGTGAGCTGCCTCTTGAACCACTGCAGTCCATCTAGTGTAGGTACATCCAGAGTGCTGGGAGGAAAAGATGGGGCTGCATGTCCTTACTGCTATGGAGGAGATGGTGCTTTCCATCATTAGAGTGGAGTCATTGCTGAGGCTGCAGCCAGCAGTAGGGTTGAAATGATGGAAGATGGTGGTTTCTTCATATCTAATCCTCCTCCTATCTCACTTCCTCCTTATTCCACAAACTTGCCCGATCAAGCAGGTTTCTTTGTCCTGGATGGTGTAGAGCTGAGTTTTGTTGGAGCTGCAGTCATCCAGGTAAGTGGAGAGTATTCCATCAGACTCTACCTGTCCTGCTACCTTCAGGGATCTGTGAATGTCCACTCCAGGATGCACTTCTTGACATCCTCCCATTTATTATGTATTTTCTTGCCTTGTTTGCTCTTCCCCAATGCAATATCTCACACTCCTCCGGATTAAATTCCATTTGCCACTTTTTGGTCCACCTAATCAGCCCATTGACACCTTCCTGCAGTCTCCAGCTTTCTTCCTCACTATTAACCCCAGGGCCAATTTCACCTATCCCAATACTCCAAAGGTAGAATGGATTAAAACCCAAAACTAAACTAAATCAATTCACAGCCTCTCTGTCAAACAAATCCAGGAATTAGATCTTGGATAGATATATACCTCCATACTCCCTCCGTTTCAGGAGGCAATCAGGCAGGAACAGCCACAAACATCACCCTTGTCTCCAATGCATCCACAACGGAGATGCATGTTTACAACTTAAAAGCTATGAAAAATATTTGAAATCACTTACGATTCTGTGGCTAAACTTTCTTTCTTAGCAACATAATTATAAGGAATATATCCTGTGCACTCGCCATTGGAACGGTTTCGTTTCCTTGCAAACCACCAAGTTCCAGAAGAACGGTCGTCGTCGTTCAGGATTTCAAATTCATCGCCAGCTCGAAAAGACAGTTCGTCACTAGTCCGGGCGCGAAAATCGTACAGCGCCATGTAAACGATGTGTCGGGTCTCCTGGGAATCAGCGAGCAGAGAATTTCGAGGCGATGGTAAATCTTTCTCCCTCTGTCCCTCGGAGTTCCTCTCTGAAGCGAAGATTACATCCCACACCGAATTTAAACAGGGACAAACGCTTCGCAAGGCTTTGGCCATGAAGGTGGAGCTGGAGGTGATTATCACAGCTCTCGTCCTCCACTCTGTCTCAAGTCGAGGGCCATTCCCCAAATGGAAACTTCAGTATTTTTCAGCCTTACTTCCTTGCTACTTTCATTTATGTAATGCATGAGTTTTGTTAAAAATAACGCTGTGCCGGTTAAACCACGCCTCGTCGTTGCGCTGCCAGCTCATGTCCATTCTTTGTGGCAATACGGAAACCAACGGAGCATTTCATTACTAGCCTAAATCCAAAGAGTGTGAAGGCAAAATAGAATGAGGACATGAGATGTATATCTTAGTATAATGTGCAAGATGTGTCACTGTACTAAGGCACCAGCCAGTCCAGTAATTTGGATAATATTTCTGCACCCATTCATTGGGTTGGTCAGTTGGCACAGGAGAGGAAATGCACCTCAACCTGTGCCCGCACCCTACCCCGCCCCCCCCAATCTTCCCTAACTTCAACATTTGGCAGCTAGCTCTACTTCACTTCTAGCATCATCATTCTTCACTGTGCCTTTCTGAATCAAGTCAGCTCTGGTTTAGCTGGAAACATTCTCGCCTCTGACTCACAAGGCTCTGGGTTCAAGTCTCACTCCAGAGCTCAAGCATAACAATCAAGGTTAACACTCCAGTGCAGCATTGAGGGAGTCGTGGGTGCTGTCTTTTTGTCAAGATGCTAAAGCAAGGCATCACCTTGCTCTGGTGGATATAAAAGATCCCATATCAATATTTCAAAAACAAAAGCCAGGGGGTATCCACAATGCCCTGGCCAATATTTATCACTCAAACAACATTGGAAAAACAGATTATCTGGTCATTATCACTTTGCTGTTTGTGAGAGTTTGCTGCGTGTGACCGGTTAATCTGATGCATCTAGTGTACGGATGAAGACAGCATGCTTTGCACTTTTGTGTGCTAGGTTGCCTCATTTTCAGCCCACATTGCTGTCGAACAGCAACGTGAAAAAGATAGTCAAATGTGTAAATCCGTCCCTGTCAGTACACAGCCTCTCCATTGGCACGTCCTCAGCTGTGCCGCCTCATGGCAACACACCATAACTGGGTCCCTTGCGGCCCCAGACTAAAGCCTCAGATGAACTTGGAGGAGGTTTGGCCCTCAGACATGCAGTAAGCAGGCTCGCTGGCATGTGGACATGGCCTGGCACTCATGAGCCAAACTATGGACGAATAGCGCCAATGCCTTGTAGATACCTCGGGAGAGTTGAATGTTAAGGGAGTAAACCCTGACAAAAAAAAAATCAGGAGTGGAGCTCAAAGGCTTGTTTGTTGCTTCCCTTATTATGAATGTCTAATTTTATGATTCATATGTTTTATGAGCATAACTTTTATTTTGGGAATTGAAATTATTAACTGTGGGATAAATTAAAACGCTTAGGTTTGAGAGTGACAGACAAATCATAGTGTGCCCTATGTTTATTTACTAAGGTCTTAATGGGACTTTTGGAAGCTAAATATTAGGAAACTTTTCTAGGCTTCTTGCTGGGGGCAGGGTGTCTACAGCTGTCCCAATAAGGGGTTTAAGTTATTCCTACAGTTTCCCAGAATAAAGGGAAGATTTGGGAATTGGATATAATTAACTAACTTTCTGACTGGAATATCCCAGGTGCACCACATTGCTATGGAAGTAGGTTATGCAAGGAGGTGCCCTTTATTTTTAGTTCATCTTTGTGATTTTTCGCAGAAAGAGCAATTGGTGTTTTGGAAGCCACAGGGGTCAGAAAGAGAGAAGATTGTCAGCAGTTGGTCCTTTAAAGCAGCTGGAGCCAGTAGCAAAGCACTCGAACCAGTAGCAAAGCGCTAGAACCAGTAGTGGAGTATTATCAGGAGTCAAGGGTGCTTTCTGAAAGACTCTTTAGAGCTCATCTCTGTAGGTGCTGGTTTGCTCTCTTAAGCTGATAGTTAAGTTTAAGGCCTCTTTTGGGATGGGTGGGGGAGTTAATGTTTTCCACGTGAATTTTTTGACTACTGAGAACAACTTACTATTGAAGCTGCACTGCTTTTATCTGGTTTGGATACAGTTTATGCACAGTTTGCCTTTTGCTGGAGGAGGAGGGCACAGTGTGGGTGACAATACACATAGTAGGTCTTCAGATAGCAAAAACAGAATTACCTGGAAAAACTCAGCAGGTCTGGCAGCATCGGCGGAGAAGAAAAGAGTTGACGTTTCGAGTCCTCGTGACCTTTCGACAGAACTAGGCGAATCCCAGGAAGGGGTGAAATATAAGCTGGTTTAAGGTGGTGGGGGGGTGGGGTTGGGTGGGGGGAGAGGAGTGGAGGGGGGTGGTGTGGTTGTAGGCAAAAGCAGTGATAGAAGCAGATCATCAAAAGATGTCACAGACAGCAGAACAAAAGGACACATAGGTGTTGAAGTTGGTGATATTATCAAAACGAATGTGCTAATTAAGAATGGATGGTAGAGCACTCAAGGTATAGCTCTAGTGGGGGTGGGAGGAGCATAAAAGATTTTAAAATATTTTAAAATAATGGAAATAGGTGGGAAAAAGAAAAATCTATATCATTTATTGGTTTTTTGTTTTTTGTTTTTTGTTGTTTTGGTCTTCAGGTAGCACATCTTACACTCACTTTATCAAGGAGCAATGTGTGAGGCATTTGCGCTCCACTAAGATGGTTCTCACTATTTCAACCACACCTGGAGCCCCAGACAAGTGCATGAATGTTTCTTGTGACTGGCAAGGTCACCAGCTGATGTGAACCTTGCCTGCAACAAACCACATCAAGGCCAGCACTGAGAAATTTTACAACCAGAGCGCACCACTTAACTCATAGCAGTAATAGTGCAAAGTACATTTATTTGTCTGTCCAAAGTTTTAATTTTGAAAAATTTTACACTGTCTACGAAAATATAGGGCTGAATGTTCTAGCTGATGTGTGGGTGTCGGAGCCCGTACGCCAGTGCTTAAAATGTCGTGCGAGTGTCCCAACGTCAACGCGCGGCATCGCGATGTTTCAGTCGGTAGATGCACTATGCAGCGCGATGCACGCCCGCCATTAATTAAAGGCCTTGTTAAGGCCATTAAGTCACCAATTGACCAGGATTTTGAGGGGCCTGTGCGAACGTCGGCTCAGCGCATGGGTCCAACAGGCAGGCGGGTAAGAGATTTTTTAACAAACCTCATCCATTGAGGTTTTAATGTTTCACAGCCTTTCAGTGATCTCCCTGAGGCAGCACTTAGCGTCAGGGAGATGTGCACTCTTTTGTGCTCATGCGCGAAAGAGCGCACTCACGCAGTTGGGGAATCCCCCCCCACCTGCACAGGGAGCGCATAGTGCTTCCCGTCAAGCGGCACTTAATTGGCCTGCCCATGTAAAATGGCGGCGGGGCCCGTTTCAGCAGTAGCGATTGGCTGCCCGCCCACTGCTGAGTTGGTCGGGCCCGCCCATCAAGGGCAAAATCCTGCCCATAATTTCTCTTCATCTGAAACTTAGATTTCTTTGATTACTTCAAGGAATAGACTGGAGTTGATGTGCCTCAGTACAATCATAACATGCATTTATGGTGTGCATTTATATTGAGGAAATTCCAGAGCTTAAGGCCCAGGCAGCTGAAGGCATGGCTGCCACTGGCGAAGTGCTGAATATAGGTGCTGCACGAGGCCAGAATCAGAGGGCTGCAGAGAACTTGGTGTGTTGTCGGGCTGCAGAAAGTTAGAGAAATAGGGAGGGCTGAGACGTTGGAGGGATTTGAAATCAAGGATGAAAATTTTAAAAAGTTGTTAAACTGGGAGCCAATGTAGGACAACTAGATGTGGGGATTTCAGTAGACTTCTTAATGGGAAGAAGGTGATTTTAGTTTAGCTTGTTTGGTGAACTGGGTGGCTTTTTTTTAATTAACTCACGGGATGTGGGCTTCGCTGGCTGGGCCAGCATTTATTGCCCGTCCCTAGTTGCCCTTGAGAAGGTGGTAGTGAGCTGTCTTCTTGAACTGCTGCTGTCCATGTAGTGCAGGTACATCCAACATGCTGTTAGGAAAGGAGTTCCAGGATTTTGAACCAGCGACAATGAAGGAATGGCGATGTATTTCCAAGGCAAGAATTTTCCCATCGGTGAGCGGGGTCAGGGTCCGCTTGCCGACACGTAAAAGGACGTGGAATGACATCAGGCGGAACTCCCGATGTCACCCCACATCATTTCCATTTTCAGTTTGGCGGGGGTGCAGCCGAGTCAGCTGCGCACCCACTGACCTGTCAACAACCTATTGAGGCCATTCAAATTAAAGCAATTAGTGGACCAGCCCGTCCAGCCTTTAGGTTGGCGGGCAGATCGGGAGTGCTGGCAGCCACCTGAAAAAGCATGAAACCTCATCCACTGGCAGGTTGAGATTTCATGGCTTAATAAAAAATTAACTTTTACTTAAAGTTATATCCATGTCCCAACTAATGTGACATTGTCACATGAGGGGACATGGATGGTAAATGAAATTTTTGAAAGAATAACTTTTTCACTTTGGGAACTGATCTCCCTGAGGCAGCACTTGGTCTCAGGGAGATCGGAGCACACTTCCATATTTGCCATTCCCCCCCCCCCCCCCCCCCCCCCCCCCCCCCCGCCCGCACAGGGAGTGCACAGCACTTCTGCGCGGACGTCATGCTGGGTGGGTCTTAATTGGCCCGCCCATGAAAAATGGCAGGGGGAAAATTTTGCCCCTAGTCAGGATGGTGAGTGACTTGGAGGGGAACTTCCAGATGGTGTTCCCATCTATCTGCTGCCCTTGTCCTTCTAGATGGTAGCGGTTGTGGGTTTGGAAGGTGCTGTCTCAGGAGCCTTGGTGGATTCCTGCAGTGCATCTTGTAGATGATACACACTGCTGCTACTGTGTGTCAATGGTGGAGGGAGTGCAAGTTTGTAGATGTGGTGCCAATCAAATGGGTTGCTTTGTCCTGGATGGTGTCAAGCTTCTTGAGTGTTGTGGGAGGTGCATTCATCCAGGCAAGTGGGGAGTATTCCATCACTCCTAATTTGTGCCTTGTAGATGATGGACAGACTTTGGGGAGTCAGGAAGTGAGTTAATCGGCGCAGGATTCCTAGCCTCTGACCTGCTCTTGTAGCCACAGTATTTATATGGCTAGTTCAGTTTAGTTTCTGGTCAATGGTAACCCCTAGGATGTTGATAGTGGGGGATTCAGTGATGGTAATGCCATTGAACGTCAAGGGGCAATGGTTAGATTCTCTCTTGGAGGTGGTCATTGCCTAGCACTTGTGTGGCACAAATGTTACACATTGAAACCCATGACTGTTATAACTGGGTGAGGAGTCATCGAATGGCTCCCCCATTTGCCCTTTTCTCGTTGGAACGCAACAAGTGTTTTTTGTTTCAACAGGATATACCTGCCAATTGTTTTTCTTGAATTTAACAGAGAGGTTAGCTTTATTATACCTAAACCAATCTAAGTAAAATAATGAAACACATGCCGACTTTCACGCGCACACACACAAATACAGATTACAGAGTGGGGAAGGATAGGTTGGCCAAATTAGAGTCCATTAAAAGAAAGTGAAAAAATATACAGTCTGTAGTTTGGTGACCGGGTTGCTTCAGGCTGAATTCAATGATCTCAGTGCTTCCAATTCAAAAATGTAGATGACCAAGTTGGTTGTTCTTTTGAGGATGGTCATGCTGGGTTGGTTTCTTTTAAGAAATCTCTGTCAGCAGCAGGACATCCCTGGATGATCACTGTCAGCAAACATGGCTCAGAGTTTATCAGGTAGATTGGAGATAAAAGGAGTCAGGAGAAAGTCACTTGTCCTCAGGGCTGTTGAGAAAATGTGCATAAATCATACAAAGGTTTAGCTTGTCATGTGACCTTCCTTCTCCAACTGCCAGGGTGATTAAAAAAAGATGTTGTCCATGTATTCAAAAGGTGACTTGATCAGCTCATGTCAGGAAGCTAACTTAGCCAGGGTCTCATTGTCCAAGTGATTAGTCTTAATGGCCTATCTTCAACAGCTGAATCCCTTAGGTGATTGCCATAGATGTTTTGCTAATGAGACAGGAGTTGTGAGCTCTTCACACTTCCCTAAAGTCATTGTCTTTGATTGGTTTTGCAGACACACTGATTCCACGCAATAGTAATGCAAATTGGGGTTAGCCATCTTGGACTGTGAGTTCACGTCACTTTAGTCTCTGTGTTTTCAAAAAGCCTGTTTTTAAAAGTTCAATTCACATTTCCATCCAGTTGAGTAAAAATGATTATTTGGCATAAAACACATTTTCATGTTGCCATGTTTAAGAGTGTGAAAACCAAGTTACTGAAAAACTTGTGCTGCTAGAGTCTTTGCTTGTCCAATATAGAATACATATTAAAGCTCATTGGGACACATACCACTTACCCAAGTCCCTTTCAGGTCTTAATAATAAGCCAGACTGGCTGGTCAATTATTAATGCACTGCAATTTTGAAATTACTGAATTTTAATCTGAAAACTTTGCATTAGTCATGAGTTCCAAGGAATGAGTTTTGCAGCTAATATATCATTTTTTAAAATATTGTACTGTTCACAATTTAGGAACACTTAATTCAAAAAAAAATTGCACCAAATGCAGTGTTACTGTTGCTAGTGCAAAACAAATGTGAAGCAAGATTTGGAAGTTTTTTTGCTGTCCGACACTGACAACATACATAATCTACTTTTAGTTCCACCAACCATAAAACTTAGCAGACTACCAGCATCAAAGATATTATTTGCCTATGGGAAATTGAAGAGTATGAATTGTTAGATGGCACTATCGATTTTTAAAAAGTGGTTTCCTCACAGTTTGCAAGGTCATATTTTGCTTGTACCTTTTTACCCATTATTATTGCCCATCATGGCTCATTCTCCATGAGCAACATAGCTCAATGACTGACATTATTACAAAGTGGAGGACGCTGTTAAAGATCAGTACCGAACATAATGACTTCAACCCTGTGGTAAATGTAAGTGGTACTGACTGCAATTAAAAAAAATCAGATCATCAAGTGTCTAAGGCAGACATTAGCAGGTAAGGGGCTTTCACTTACATATTTATTCTCAGATATATCAAAAGCAGAATATACTGGCAAATTAAACAAAATATGAAAACTACAGGAAATATGAAAACTACAGGAATTATGAAAACTACACTTGAGTAAAGACCTCTATTGGTGACTGTAGTGGGCTTGTAATACTCCAAAGATAAGGTTCTTTGTTCATAAGTTTATAATTGAGCAGGCAGAAGAATTTCAAACCTGTTGTATTCCACATTTTAAAATTATTAAAAAATTTGAACATTAAAATTTTGTTGGTGATATTAGGAGTGGGAGATTATCATATTTTTAAAATAATTCTGTCTGCTATTTTAACAAACATTGGCTTAATATTTAGTGGGCTGTGCGTTTGGAGCAGGAACAATGAAGTTATTGATGGGAAACCCGGAAATCCTGTAGTTTTTTATTGCAGGATATCTGTTACATTTTTTCTTTTAGTTCTTCATGCAAAAGCCATCATGATTGATTGGCTGGCTGCCTGTCAGGTGGCAATGCCTACAGCACAAGGGCACATCCATTCAGACAGCAGATGGGAGCTTGCAATTGGTAGGAGATAGTAGTGGTAAGGAGGAGGCAGAGATTGCAGGGGAGCAAGATGGTGGTAGGAGGGGGAGCAAGATGGAGGTTGAGGGTAAGATGGCAGTCAGGGGGCGTTAGTGACCATGGTGGTGGAAGCTGTTAGGCTTTGCGGGGTGCTGGGAGAAACACTCCTGCTCCACCTGGCCCACAAGCACTGCTGTAGGGGGACTTACCTATTGGTTACACTCCTTCTTGCCTCCTTTTGCCTGTCAGGTTTCATGAGATCTGGGCACCTTGGTTGACATTAGTTAAAAAAAACGTTAAAATGGAGGCATGCAGTATCCTTAAAATCTATTACCAACCAGCAGGCCTGCTGAGAGCAGATTAGTTGCCCATGCCCCACCGCTCACTTTCATCCCATCTCTGTTAAAACTGGAAACGTTTGAAAGTTTAAAAATAGTATCTCTTGACCCTTCCCATTTATGGGAATTAAAATTACCCCACGTTTCTCTTTATTTTTAACTAATGTCAACCAAGGATCCCAGATCTCATGAAACCTGATACGTTTTAAAATAAATGGGCTAATAACTTTGTTAAAACAGCAAATTGAGAAATTTCATACAGATGTATTAAATGCTTTCCCACTAATATAGCCAACAATAATTTCTAAACTGTTTTCCTTTAACCATACAATTGATTCACTATTAAATCATAACAAGCAAATTAAATTCTTTTTCAAGGTTACTGTTTACTAATGAGTTCATTTTAACGTGAGAATGGTTTGCAGAGGCTGATGGGACGGGCTGGGAGAGGGATAAATTGTTTTCTCTTCATGTTTCGAATGAATCATTAGGGTGAGTTTAATGATCCTGGAGTACCAGCAGGAAAACAGATCTGAGACAAGGCCAAAATTTTGTAACACCCACTTATCTTGAGTAAGACTCCCTGCCGGCAACTCAAAACAAACTTTGGCACTTGGATGGGCGGTGGAGAGCAAGGATATTAAATGAGAGGCAAGAGAAGTGAAATAAGGCAAGATGCTTAAAGGAGAGGAAAGTGCCATAGGAGTAGGTAGTAGGAGTGATTTGTGTTAAAATCCACACCATCTCTGTGACGGTCTGGGAGGTGCAAATGGTAGAGGGTAGAAATATCATAATATCTAGTCTAATTTTCACTTCTGATGGGTACTAGGTACACCATGTGTGTAGTGATCACCTGATGTTTGCAGTGAGAGGCCTGAGCTTTTTTGGTGGACTAGCCTTGTTCACATCTGATTAGTGAACACTGAACCAGCATTCAAAGGTAGCTGACCAATCAGGGAGCAGTGACTTATTCAAAAATATGTTGAAGGAACATTTTCTTGGCCAACAGTTATAAGTCAGCAAATACATTCAAAAGAAAAACAATGCAGTACAAAAATGTTTTTTTTCATGGATTCTCAATTTTCTTTTTTTGAAATTGTCTACAAGTCTTATGCTTTTTTTTCTTAGTAGGTCCTAAAATGTTACACATCCATGGGATCTGCCCTTTGTTGTTTAAATTGCTGGCAAACTCAGGAACTAAGGCTTTTTAAATGCTTTGAACAATATTGCTATATTCAGTTTTAGAAATAAAAATATCTTCAGTCTGTCAAAACGGACAATTGCCAAGAAGTTACGGCTTGTATGACATTCTCCTGTCCTCTACTTGAGCAGAAGTGCTGATCCGTTTCTTTTACCGGAGTACCATCTGTGTTACGATAATAGACAAAGGAAAATCACAAAAATAGTTTGCTCATTAATGTTGCCAAGAGTAATTTCTAACCTAATATAACTTTAAGGAACTAGACATGACACATGAAAGCCACAAATGTTTTATGGTACCAGAATAGCTGCAGTCTGAAACAGATCGTTAACGTATTTCCAATGCAATTATTGATATTGGTTAAACCTGTATTCCCCTTAAACAAATCTTAGATTGTAGATGTAAGATTTGCTGTATTTTTATATTCTTTGGCTGTTCAATTACTTTCCTTTCAGTGCTTAATAATATTTACTAACAATAGGCAAAACTTACTCTTGCTTCTATTGATCAAGCACTTAATGCATTTATATGACATTCCTTCTCTGTATCCTAAAGTAGGCACCTTCTCATTTATTTTTAACACTCTTGATGGATAGGGCACAGAGGAATATCATACCACTATTATAAGCTTCCACCCCAATTTTGCCAACTGTAATTTGATGCAATTATTTCACTGTCAAATGTACTATTGCAACAAAATTTTTTAAAAATTCCATTGTTGCAAAGTATTGTTTTAAGAGTTGATTCATATGCAGTTCCATCTGGCATTGCACTAGTAGCAGCAGCATTTATTGTGTCTTCACTGAGCTTCATGTTGGTTTTTGTAATAATATGTAGTGTACAATGAATTAAGTTCATCCAACAGAGTACTAAACGACGGTCGGTTTTCCTCTGACTCGTTCCAGCACCTAAGCATTATTCCATACATGTCTTGAGCACAGTTTTTCGGACAAGGCATTCTATACCCATGGTTTACTTGATCCATGACTTCCTTGTTTGTCATTCCTGCAAAATAAAATTAAATTATAAACACAATGCAAGGTCCTGATTGCCAAATGCCTTAGAATTTTTAATGTACTTACGCTCGTAAGGTTCTTTGCCATAAGTCACTATTTCATATAGAAGAACACCAAAAGACCATACATCTGACTTTACTGAATATCTCTGGTAGTTTGCAGCTTCTGGTGCTGTCCACTTTACAGGTATTTTGGTCCCAGCACGGACATGATATACCTCATCCTGTTCAATGAAAACAAGGGATTTGTTATAACCACAAACATGACATTCATTTCTATTTTATTTTTCATACAATGAATATTTAGCAATGATGTGTATATTAAAGTAAACAAATGGAAAATTGTTGGACATGTGCTTGCAATTTTCTGATATAGATTCCCAGTGAGTAGAGCTCCATGCCAGGCAGCATGGATCTGTACAAGTTACCCTCTTGAATGGACTTTTAAGGGGTTCAAACTTGGTGAAACTTGTAAATATTAATGTTCAGAGAGACTTGGGTGTACTCATACATGGAACACAAAAAGTTAGCATGCAGATACAGCAAGCAATTAGGAAGGTAAATGGTATTACTGGGAATTGTAGTACAAGAGTAACAAAGTTTTGCCACAATTGTTCAGGCGTTTGGTGGGACCACACATGGAGTAGTGTGTGCAGTTCTGGTCTCCATATTTAAGGAATAGTATACTTACATTGGAGGCGTAACAGTAAAGGTTCACTAGATTGATCTAATTGAAACAAGATTCTGAAGGGACTTGACAGAGTAAATGCTGAGATGTTGTTTCCCATGGCTGGGGATTCTAAATCGAAGGGGCACAGTTTCAGGATAGGGGGCCAATCATTTAGGACTGAGATGGGGAGAAATTTCTTCAAGAGTTGTGTATCTTTGGAATTCTCTACCCCTGAATATATTTAAGGCTGAGATAGACAGATTTTTGGTCTCTCAGGAAATCAAAGGATTTATTAAAGGAAATCAAGGGAGGGAAAGTGGAGTTGAAGACCAACATCAACCATGATCATATCGAATAGAAAAGCAGGCTCAACGTACCATTTGATCTTCTCCTGCTCCTAGCTCTTATGTTCTTAGTTCCACGTGAATGGACCCTGAGGGCAGGTACATGTTCTGTTCCTTTATCAGTAAAGGTCCAACAATCCAGGAGGGATTTTTTCTCATCTCAAATATCCTTCTAGGCACTAATAATGTTGGGGGCAGGGGAAAGGAAAAGCTGGTTGTGTTTTTATTTCTTTGAGTAACAAGAAAATGCTGAGGAAGTCACTTACTTGTCTTCCCACATACTGTCATGCTGTAGTTCCTGTGGTAAGTACACGCGACCACTCTTGAACTTGTGAGTGAAGGAATGATGAGTTCAATGGGGTAAGCAGTATTATATGCAACATGCATGATCTATATCAGCTTGGCAGAGTGTTAGGGAAATGATGACGCATTATACCATCACCTATTTTAACTCATTGGGCCAGATTTTTGCTAAGGAGGTGAGGAACTTGAGACAGGAAGTTTCCCAATTTGCCAGACTGTCTCCATATTAATGACCCTGCATGTATTGTTTTCATTTGGGGAGCTGGGGATGGGGATAATCACGGAAGTTGAGGTTGGCAGGTTAGAAGGTCTACTTGGTTCTCTGGGACATCGTCCCAATTGCATTACAGACTGTTAGGCCCTCTAGCCCTCACTCTTCACTCCCCCATCCACTCTCCATACCCTCTTCACCAAATATTTACTATGTTCTGAACCAATGAACCAAATAATAAAACGGCAAGTCTTAAAATGCTCATAAAAGAAACAACCCATTCAGAAATCTTCTTTGAAAAGAAACTACTGCTTTTACAACCTTACGTCAGACAGAAGCATACATTGTTTCAATAACAGAAGTCTAACCCCACTTCACACCTTTTAATCTTGTCCAAATAAACATACAGACTTTGGAAAACAGATAAAGAAAGAATAATTTATTATAACCCCATAAAGATGTCAATCAATCAAAACTAACATGCCACTGCAACCTATGTAAACAGATGCCATTAATGAGCCCTGGAGCTAAGCCAAGCATTAATAATGAGGCCATCTGGAGAAACAGGTCTGTTTCTATTGATAATGTTGTCAGATAGCCTCAAAAGCAGCAGTGGTCCTAGTACTGAACTCCCTCCTCTCTGAAAAAAACAGCCATTCACCCCAATTCTCTGTCCTCTATCCCTTAGCCAATTTTGTATCCATGTTGTTATTGGCCATTTAATCCCATGGGGCTTCAATTTTGTTAACAAGTCTGTTATGTGGTACTTTATCAAACGTTTTTGGAAGTCCATATATACAACTGCAAATGGAGTTAAAGAGAAGTACTTCACTGACCATCCTGACTGGACTTAGGGTACGCGGAAGGCTTGGAGATTTCTTGGGAAGTTGGAAGCAGCTTCAATAAGTGGAAAGAAAAGTTTATTTCAGAGAATATAAGAATGAAAAAGGTGACAATTAGAAAAAATGCCAGGCAGGGGAGACCTCTTTGTTGTAAAAATGACAATATGCAGCTATATTTAAACTATATTGAACCAATTGAAGGATATACCAGCTGCGGAATAATTACTCACTGGAATCAACAAACTGCTTTCAGTTGTCATATTGACTGTCTTCCCTTTGTCGGCTGCTGTGTATTTAAAATTCCGTATGCCTGCCTTTGATAAATTGTGGGCAATTTTAACTCCTGCCCCCATGATGGGCGAGGTTAGAATTGAGATTAAAGAGTTAAGATTGTGTATCATAATCTCAAATCAGCTGCACACATACCTGCTGCCATTTTTGTTGTGGTGCGCTGTGTGGCATATCGGTGTCCCCCATTTTGAGAGGCAGGCCTCTTCATTGTAATATTTAATGCAGGCTTCCAAGAGATCGGGGTAGCATAGTTCAGATAGAGGTTAAGGTGCCCTAACTACCCTAAGGGCTTGCTAAAACTTAGGAAACGCAGCAGGTAAAGGGAGATAGGAGCAGCTGGATCAAGCAAATATGTGTTTTTTCATCTGATTGCTTATGTGCCAGGAGGAGCAGAAATGTTCTCCACAATCCCTCATGCAAATCTTCTGCCCAATCAGCTGATCCCTCCCTCATGAAACCTGCAATCTCAAGCATTCTGCTCTGCAAGTGCATTGGCCCCTGCTCCCTCCGTTTTGCCGGCCTGAACCAATCACATTGTGGGTGCAGATTTGCCCCCAATCTTTGTGCCTAGAAACAGGAGTGAGAACACAAACACAGCTGCAGGCACGAGAGGGCCTGCATGTCAGATTGGCTGTCGGACAGAAGACAAAAACTACCCAACTGTTTGCAAAGTGTTTGTTTGGTTCACTGTCAGAACTTTCTCTTCTAAATCCAGGTTGTGGGCCTATGATGCACTCCAGGATTTCAACATTAATCTAGAATGACATTCCAATGCAACACTGAGGGAATATCACATTCTTTGGACAAGATTTAACGCAAAGCCCCAAGTTCTATATGATAGAGAATAACCATTAGCTGGAACAAACAGCTGAAGCATTCAGCACTATCCCATTCCATGCATAACAGACAATATTGTGTTCTGTAATATTCAGCATGTGTTTACACTTCATCTTAGAAACAGATGTTGCTAACAAAAACAGGATTCTCAGAACTAGTTTGAGACGGGATTGGAGTGTTTGTCATTTACCCGGATTAATCTTGCTAATCCAAAGTCTGCAACTTTGCAGATGAGCTCTTCTCCAACCAGAACGTTTCTTGCAGCCAAATCCCGGTGGACAAATTTCTGACGTTCTAAATAAGCCATTCCATCAGCCACCTGGCTAGCTATGTACACATGGTGAGTCATTGTTAATGTTTCACCTTCATCACCTAGAAACAAAAATCTAAAATATAATATCTACAAAAGTAAGTTCATTTATAAAGGCAGCATCTCTCAAGAGCTTAGGTAACACAACAGGTTAATATAAAAATCACTCACTCCTGGGACTGAGTTAGAATTCAATCAAGACTGATGGCATCACCATCTTCTCTATTCTATCTTAAGGGTTAATTCAGTTTCCAGGTTGGGGGTTAAGGCATTTAAGCTGTGCTGCACATGACCTCTGACAGCACTCAAAGCTGCTTTTGTACAGGGCATTCAAACAGCAAACAATCAAGCTGATAACATCAGTGATTTTAAGAGAAAGTTGGGCATGAATGTGGCAAGACATTCTATTGAAAGATATAGGTAGGTAGTGTTGTGTTGTTGAACTCTATGGTCTGCCAGAAGAGACCAAAATGGTCTTTACCAATCTTATCTATGTTCCTATGTAAGTTAGAAATTCAGCTGGACAATGGTCAGAAAAATTGTCAACATTCATTTTAATGGTGGAAAAATCTTAAGCAGCATTTACCTGAATTTGCGTTGCCAGTGGGTGAGAATCCCTAAGATCCCTTGCCTCAAAGAGAACAATTCATGTGAAGTGTCCGGGGGCCGGGGGGGGGGGGGGGGGGGGGGGGGGGGTGGTGGTGTGTGTGTGTGTGTGTGTGTGTGTGACTAGAGAGATATTTCAAACAGAAATTTAAATCTGTTATTTCTCAATGGTTTATGAAAGACAAACTTAAAAATGGTAAGTGCAATGCTTAAGCATGCTGTTCTTTTTGATAACTGGTGTTGCTTTCAAGATAGTTGCACTGAAGCTAATGCACTTCCTAAAAATAAGACACAAAATTTGCTAATTTTAATGATTTTTTAAAATCCAGAGTACATTTAAGCTGCTTTGTCCATTTTGTCACAACTTGATTCTGATTATAAACTTTTATATTCTCATAAAGTCGCAGGTGATTTTGCTACAAATGGAAACAAAATTGTTTTGAATGAACTGTGTCGTAGCTACCATTCCTAGAATGAAGAATATGGTCTACTACATTTCATCAAGCTGCTAGGGCCTGGTGCACTTTCACATGCAGCTCCTCCTGGCACCAGTACAACAATGTTTAAATGTTTTAAAAATGTACCCTTCGCTGAAGGTTCCTGGGTGAAGAAGGCCTGCACATACTCTGTTTGTCCTTAATCAATTTGGCCGAGGGCTCAAAATAGGTATCAAGCCATTCATTTACATCGTCAGACACTGACTTCTGCAATGTAATGTGGCTTTCACCTATGGTAAGGGCTTGGTGCACATTCCAAAACCTAGTAGTTAAATAGTGCCCCATATTGGCAATGTCAAGCTAGTGGGCGCTGCCTCTACTTTAATCCACCACACAAGCCCCATTCTCATCAGGCATAGGGATGGGGGATGGAGAAATAAAATGACCTCTGTGATTTCAATTACTGGTAAGTGTTAGAGTATGCAACATACTAACAGACATATTCATTATTATATAAATGGACTGAACTACTAAGGTAAATCTGTCCTATTAACAGTTCAGGTTGCATTTTGTTTAAAATATATTTTAATATGTGTGTGTATATATATATATATATATATATGTATATGTAGTGATTGTAAGTAAAACCTTTCCTACTGCCTTTAGGGATTACATAATTGTACTGACGAATCAGTCCTAAGCACGGGTAATCTTAGGGATGGAACTTTCTAGTTGTGGACCTGGTTCAAGCATGTGGCTTCTTCAAGAGCTCTGTAAATAAAGTTAACTGTTTCAAGTAAGAAACCTGTCCAGTACACCAAATTCATTACAATTGGCGACCAGGGTAAATAGCTCCGCGTTGCACCTCACCTCCTGAATGTGAGTACATCAATTCTTAAGGAGAGAAAGAAAAGTATACTCACCAGTCATGCCTCGCTTTGGCAGAATTGACCATTATGACTCATCCATGGAAGACTAGAGTACATAGAGCGCCTAGGTTTCTATTCTGTGGCGAATTAAATAACAGTGGAGGAGAAGCAGAAAACAATTCTTCTAAGTGTCTGCAGGAGCAAGAAGTATAACCTCATCTGTAGTCTGACGGCCCCAAACGTGCCCAATTCCAAATCTTTTAACAAGCTGGTAGACCTCAAGCCATCAGTGATTATGCAAAGATTTAAGTTCAACTCCAGAGTAAGGGCCCCGGATCAGTCAATTTCAATGTATTATCGTGAAGTTAAAACAGTTGACTGAGCACTGCAACTTCAGAGATACTCTCTATGACATGTTGTGAGATCGTTTGGTTTGTAGCATACGAGATGATGCCATTCAGTGCCGTTTACTTGCAGAAGTTAATATTGATCATGGAAATAGTGCTCTAACAATGGAGTGTGCTGAGGGAATCACAGACTTTGCAGAGTGTGCAACATGGTGCCGTTCTTCAGTTGGAGTGGGCACCTACCGCTGGGTGTGTCACGAAAATCAGGGAGCCAACTGCAAAGTGGTGAAAAGTCTCTACCACTCGAAAAACAAAAAGGAATACTGGAAGCATATTGCCAGCAATTCAGAAATTAGTTTGTTACCAATATGGGCTAACCACGTACCGGAAACCTGCAGATTTAAAGAGGCAGAATGCCACTACTGTCGCAGAAAGGGGTATGTTATAAAGCAATGCAGGGCGAAACCAAGACAGCCAATCAGACAGCAGACCAAGATGATTGAAGTGCACAAAATAATGAACCAGAAGCTGTTGATACTGATATCTATTCCCCTATAAAATGTCAAACCAGTGAAAACTGAACCAATCACTCTCACCCTTCAAGGGAATGGGAAGCCTCTAATCATGTAAGTTGGCACAGAAGCATCGACCACAGTGGTGGGAGAACACATCTTTAAATACCTAAGTGAAGGTACCCAGCCACTGAATCCGAAGCAAACAACGGCTCAGCTGAAGACATGTATTGGAGAGGGAATACAGGTAAAAGGCATCGCCGCTGTACCTGTGTGCTATAGACAACAGACAGCCCAGCTTCCTTTATAACAGATCATTAGGAAATAGTAAGCTTAAGTTATACTTGTATTTGTGGGTGTTAGGAATGAGTTTTACCTTTAAAGTTTAAGTTTGATTTGTATTTCTGTATCTGTGTGTTAAGAAAGGTCAAATGGAATTTTAGTTTCACTTTAAAAGGCTGCTTACATTTCTAATGAGACATTTACGATCCCTATAAAGTAAAAGTAAATACACAATGGTAGTAAGAATAGTGCTGTTGCCTAGCAACAGGGGGACCAGATAAGCAGTTCCTGCCAAAGACACAAACACACAGAAGAAAGACAGCAGTTTGTTTTGAAAGCTGTTTGAATTCAGTTGGTTTGAAGGCAGCTATGAAGCAGAGCAGCTTAAAAGGGGACAGATAGCAAGTCCCAAGCAAAGAAAACCCCAAAAGTCCAGGGGAATGGAAGAAGAGATAGTCCATAAATGACCTTCTAGTTAAAGGAAGGATAGGAACCTGGGGAAATGTCCTGTTACGTGAAGTTAAGAGTGAGAAGAAAAAGAAAGGCTCCAAGTTTCAGATTTAAAGTGAGAACAGCTTGCAAGAAACAAGAAGGTTCAAAGAGACAAAAGAAGGTCTGTAATTCTTTGCTATGGGCATGTGCAGCAAAGGTGTACTGTTAATGCTGAGTTGGTGAGAGAG
The DNA here is from genome assembly GCF_017639515.1 of Carcharodon carcharias. Taxonomy (NCBI): domain Eukaryota; kingdom Metazoa; phylum Chordata; class Chondrichthyes; order Lamniformes; family Lamnidae; genus Carcharodon; species Carcharodon carcharias. The sequence goes on along the minus strand of NC_054480.1, from coordinate 35,801,248 downwards.
TGTGCATGGAAGACAGTTTGAGTGCATGTGGTGACCCAGGGAAGATGAATGTCAGAAAGAAAGTTCAAAACCCTGGAGGTGAACTCTTGTGGAAGGTGTCTGAGAGAAAACATCAGTTTGGGAGAAGATTCCAAGGCGAGGTCCTGAAGAGTAGAGATTGGAAACCCTTGTGTGAAGAGCGGAATTCAGTGAGACTGGTTGGTTCACGGTGTGACAAGCTTCTGGGGACAGTTGAGGAAAGATCCATAGCATCTGTTTGAGGTGGCATCTGTCAATTGGTTTCAAAGTGTGGTGTGTCTGACCACAGGATGCCAAGTGGTTTACATGGACTGGGTACTTACTATGTACATTAGAGTATAAGATAGCTTTTGTAACTTGTGTTATCCTTACAAATCTGTATACATCTGTAAAAGTATAGTTGTGGGGTGAAGGAATATTATATGTTTCATCTTTTCTTGTTGAATAAATGTTTTATTCTTTTGTTAAAAGTTCATCTGCTGATTCCTATGCCTCTGTTCAGTAGTTACTCTCCACATATCTAAACAAACAAATTAAAGTTAGGATCTATCAAACTGGGGTTCCATTCTGGGATTAGGCTTGGCCAGGGGTAACCTCAGCTTGGAGCATAACACAGGTGAAGGACCTAATCTTCTGGGCCGCAATTGATTAAAAGAAATTAAGCTCAACTGGCCACAAATTTTTCAAGTTAGAACAGAAGGAATTCCTGGGCTGTTAAGGAAGCATGACAGCATGTTTTGTGACAAATTGGGAAAGATAAAAGGCCTACAAGCAAAAAATATATGTAGACTCAGAAGCAAAACCCCAGTTCTTTAAGGCCAGACCTGCACCTTACACCCTAAAGGAGAAGGTGGATGAAGAATTGTACCGCTTAGAGAACTTAGGCATAATTCAGCCAGTGCAGTTTTCAGAATGGGCAGTGCCCCTGTGATAAAACCAGATCAAACTATTCGTATTTGCAGAGACTACAAATTAACTGTGAAGAAGGCTGCTAAATTAGATAAATATCCTAAGAGGATTGACAATTTATACGCTAAGCTTGCTGGAGGAAAATTCTATACCAAACTGGACATGAGCCATGCATACCAACAACTAGAGCTGGACAGCACATCTAGAGGGAAAGTAACCATTAACACGCACAAGGGCCTGTACCAATATATGCCCTTACCCTTTGGTGGATCATCTGCCTGTGCAATTTTCCAAAGAACCATGGAAAGCCTACTATAAGGACTTCCCCAAGTTGTAGTGTACCTGGATGACATCCTGATCACAGGATCAATGGAAGCTGAACATTTGGCCAACCTAGAAGAGGATTTAAGGAAATTTTTGGAAGCTGGTGTGTGACTGAAGAAAGTATACTTTCCAATCGACTGAAGTCACTTATTTGGGTCATCAACTGGACACCCAAGGGTTGCATCCAGTAGAGGAGAAAGTCAGGGCAATCAAGGAGATGCCCTCTCCTACCAGTGACACTGAACTCAAGTCTTTTTTGGGCATGATAAATTACTACGGTTGCTTCTTGCCAAATTTGTCGACAGTGTTAGCCCCTTTACACTAATGAGAAAGAACCATAGATGGTCATGGAAGGCACAACAAGAAGCCGACTTCATAAAAGTCAAGAAGCTATTATACTCATCATGTCAACAAGTACATTTTGACCCATCAAAAGAATGAATATTAACCTGTGATGCATCTCCCTATGGTGTGGGAGTGGTATTGTCACATAGGATAGAAGATGGTTTCGAAAGGCCAACAGGATATGTCTCCAGAACCCTCTCTGCAGCCGAGAAGGGCTACTCACAACTTGAAAAAGAAGATTTATCAGTAATATTTGGAGTAAAGAAATTCCATCAATAGTTGCATGGCTGACATTTCACTATACTGTCCGATCACAAGCCACTACTGCGTTTATTTAGTGAAGATAAAGCAGGTCCTCTGATAGCCTCTGCCACAATTCAGCGATGGGCCTTGATTTTATCTGAGTGTGCACCATCCGGGTGTGCATACAGCAAATGCAGGTACCCTCAGTTGTCATCCATTGCCAGATAGCATTGTGCATGCTCCAGTGCCACAAGAAATTGTACTTGTGTTGAATTTCCTGGGCTCCTCACTGGTCTGTGCAAAGCTAATGAAAAATTGGACAAACAGGGATCCAATTTTATCAGGTATTGCCAGGATCATTGAATGCACCAGTCTCAGAAGAGATACAACCATTCTATGCCCACAAAACAGAGTTAAGTTGTCAAGATGGAATCTTGTTGTGGCAAGGAAGTCATCGTCCCTTTGCAAGAAAGAGAGCCACTCATGACAGAGCTTCACAGTGCGCATCCAGGCATTTCGAAGATGAAGATGCTTGCGCAAAGTTATATCAGGTCAAGTATAGACAGTGATGTAGAAAAAAATGGTCAAGCACTGTCTCCAGTGTCAGTAATAATAGAAATTGCCCATTTCAGCTCCACTGCATCTGTAGGAGTGGCCTGGTCAAACCAGGGTTAGACTACAAATAGGCTATGTAGATCCATTTTTAGGTACCATATTTTTATTGAGCAGTGATGCGTTTCTAAGTGGATGGATGTATATGAAGTGAGATCACCGACATCGTGTGCAATTATTGAAAGGCAGCTTCAATGTTTTAGTGTACATGGCCCACCAGAAGTCATTGTTTCAGATAATGGCACTGCTTTCACCAGGATGGAATTCCAGAGATTCATGAGTTTAAAAGGTATTAAACATATTAAAACAGCAGCATATCATTCCTCATCTAATGGGTTAGCAGATAGAGCAGTACAAACGTTTAAAACAGGAATGAAGAAGTTATCTGAAGGAACATTAGAAACACGAATTTCACAAATTCTTCTCAACTATCGCATGAGTCCCCATGCAACTACGGGTTCAACACTATCTGAATTACTGATGAAATGCCATCCTCGCATAAGGTTGAGTCTGGTGTTTCCAAACTTAGAGTGGAAGGTAGAGAAGAACCAGAGTATTCATAAAGTGGATCACGATATTCACAGCAAAGCTCAAAAATTTACTGTGTGAGAGACAGTTTTCATGTGAAAGTTTTGCACCAGACCTAGATGGATTCCTGGTATAATTGCCTCTGAAACTGGACCTTTGTCATACCAGGTGGAAGTGGAAAACATGTGTATAATCTAAGAAGTAGAGAGACACTCCAACAACCTGTTATTCCACCTGAAATTGATGTCAAGCTTTTAATCTATGAGGTGTCAGATCGGCATAGAATACACATACCTGATGCATGTTGAATTAAACAATCCTGAACTGCCATTATCTAAAGATGTCCCTGATGCTGCAGTTCCTGATTATGTCTATCCAGTGGGAGAATCAGGAGCTATGTTGCTCTAACCAAATTAAGAAAACCACCTCAAAGACTTAATCTATAATCGAATAACCTGTGTATATATGTATATATTAGGGATTAAGATATGCTTGTAAATAAGAAATGTTAAAAGGGGGAGGAATGTAGTGATTGTAAGTAAAACCTTTCCTACCGTTTTAGGGATCATGAGATTGTACTGACGAATCAGCCCTAAGCGTGGGTAATCTTAGGGACGGAGCTTTCTAATTGTGGATCTGGTTCATGCATGGAGCCTCTTCTAGACCTCTGAAAATAACTGTTTCAAGTAAGAAACCTGTCTGGTACACCAAGTTCATTAAGTATATATCTCTCTCTCTCTCACACACACACACACACACACACACACACGCGAGCTGGACAGGATTTGCTGACAGGTGTCAAAAGCAAATGGACTATGAGGGATCTTTTCCTTAGACACTCAAATGTACTTCAATTCAATTCCACGATTTTTAGTACGAGAGAATCCATGTAAAGTCATTTCCTATATAATGTTCATCAAAGACTCAGTCAAAGCTACTGAAAAGAGTACAATAATTTCAGATGGCTTTTGGTTTGCTATATGACAGTGTTTGTGCTATTTAAGTCTAGAATTGCATTTACTTGATGTACCTCTGTAGCTTTGTGTATAATGACATATGTAAAGAAATTTGACTAGTAGTTTTATCCTTATATATATGCCTGAAATTGTTATATTATTGCCTTCTGGAATAGATGGGAGAAGGTGATGGATTCTCATGTGGTTCTTCATGCAATAGATGTAGTTAGTCTCTTATTACACTATTCCCCTCATACTGTAAGGATGTAGATTTCAGTTCATAGCGGGCTACCTCTGGTATAGAAAACATACTATCAGCACCAGGCACCCCTAATCATAGCACCATATTATCAACATTGGAAGTAAACATTGTGTTGGACAAGCCAGTTCAAATTTCCTTATTCATGCTTATTGAATTATTATATAAAACAAATATTTTATCACTGCAAAAATATGGTTTTCCTGCAAAGTCTCAGTGACAGGAATGAACTGGAGTTTCTTCCTCAACTTGTTAAATGGGGAAGTAAAGCCGGAAATCCATCACTTAGCTGCAAAGTTGTGGTGTAACAACATGTTGCAATATCGTCAGCCACAAGGCTGGAAATTAAACTAGCTCTGTGGCAAACTTAATCGAGAGCATTTTCCCACTAGTGTCCCATCTCCCAGCTGTATTAAAATTCACTACATTCTCCATTCTCGTAATGAGTTAACTCACTCTCTTTCGACCAAGCTTCTCTTGACCATTAACAGCTGAGATTCTGAACTAAGGAGATTTTCATATCCAATTTTCAAGCCTGATATTGAATTCAAGAACTGAAAATAGAAATGTACTCAGCACATCATAATTTACTATTCTTGGTATATTTAGCAGAGCTCAGAAACATGGCTCTAAAAATCCATGGGGTAGAGCAAACTGGTGTAGGCAATGAATGCACTTGGCATCCTCTAGAAAACCAGTACCAATTATGTGCTCAGAAAATAAAATTAGGCAGGCCTCGGGTGATCAGTGGGCAGTAGATTTTTAAAAAAAGGCTGTGTCTGCCCGTTGTCTAATATTTTTGGTGTGAACTATATGTGATATGCAGGCAGAAATTACAACTCCAAACCCCATAAGATTTACCTTCCTGGGGCAAGCTGATAAAAGTCTACAGCACTTGTAATGGAATTCAGACACTGGAAAGTGGGTTCCCCCCATTGCCATACCCTGCCGCCCCCAAGTGAAATCTTGGCAGATGGCCAGTGGAAACACATTCATGTTCCACAAACCTATTAAACAAGGTTGCCTGGTAGACCAGGCAGGATACTTGATTCACTTTAAGTGGCCAGCTGCCTGCTGGCAAAAATGTTCCCTTTTACATTCAGTATTTCAGTCTATCATAATTTTTGTCCCTTTTGCTTTCATAACAGTAACAGATCTTTGTCTACATAGAAGTTTGAAATTTTCTCTCTGGCATTAACCATTAAGCAACTGAAACCAACAACACAGTAGCTCTGTGTGGATGGGGAGTTGGACCCCTGGTGCAGTGATCAGTTGTGCTCGAGTGGCCTGGCTTGGGTTAACTGCATCAACTCGGGGACACTGAATGTATCTGTCATCTCCCTAATACCCCTTTTCCGTGATCAGTTCTTCAGCTAGCATCGGACCTGTGAGCATGCAGCCTAGGAGATGAGTGACGTTGATTTGGAGCCATTGCCACTCAACAAGGGGCTTTTGCAGCAGATGTATCTATACAGGAGCAGATTGGCCAGCAAAAGCTGGTGGTCTCCTTGGCCTAGAGCTTTACATAGAAACATAGAAAATAGGAGGAGTAGGCCATTCGGCCCTTCAAGCCTGCTCCGCCATTTATTATGATCATGGCTGATCATCCAACTCAATAGCCTGCTCCTGCTTTCTCCCCATATCCTTTGATCCCTTTCGCCCCAAGAGCTATATCTAACTCCTTGAAAACATACAATGTTTTGGCCTCAACTACTTTCTGTGGTAGCGAATTCCACAGGCTCACCACTCTCTGGGTGGAGAAATTCCTCCTCATCTCAGTACTAAATGGTCTACCTCGTATCCTCAGACTGTGACCCTTGTGGACTCCCCCACCATCGGGAACATCCTTCCTGCATCTACCCTGTCTAATCCTGTTAGAATTTTATAGGTTTTCTGGGAGCAGAGACATTGCAGGATATTAAGGTTGGCCGAGTGTCTGCTGACAAACTGTGATGGCGTGGGATTGGAGAGTTTCCTAAGACCTCATATTTGCCTCCTGCCCATTCCCCTTAATACACCATCGATGCCTGGTACAGAAGGTAGTCAACAGGACAGTCATCAATTTAGACATAGTTATTGGATGTACCATGCTGGGGAAGGAGCATGAAGACCTATGGCTCTTTTTTTTATCTTTTTCTTTTTATTCTCTTTGACTGTGATGTTGCCACTGCACTATAGCGACATGGGTTGTTATTTTGCTATGTATTTCTTTCTTCCTTTCTTTTTGAATATGCATAACAATTGTGCCTGTAGCGAATTTCTGTAAGGACAATAAAGCGTACTAATTAATTGATTAGCTGTGCATGTCCAGTTTAGAGATTCTTAATCTGGCAGAGAGCTCGGAGGGACCTTATTCCACAGAATTGGTAGTCTCCTAAAGACAAAGATTTTCTATAGGGGATTCATAAAATCAAGATTCATTACTGCCAATGTATACCTTTATTTTATAATTCCACCTGTTATGGAACTGAATGAAATTCAGAGGTGGAGCCAAGTATAGTCAATTTTTGAATCACATTCATGACTCATTCAATCAATCAGGCCATTGTCAATTTTGTAGACCCATCTCACTCAGTAAGTTTCTCTCCTCCCATTATTAGCCAGCTCAACTATACTTTGAAAACATATATCACAAACAAAAGCACTTTATGGCTCAGACGATTAGAATTTTAAAATGAATTCTGCGTATACAATATAAATTGTCATTAATAATAGCTTAAATCACAATGAACCACTTCATCCAACCAAAATTGTTCTTAAATATAGTTTCCAATTTTAAAAAAAAAGGCATTATTCCTTTGGAGGGTAGAGAATTTCATTATCATGCAGTGAAATATTTGACTTAAAATCTGTTCACATAGAATCATATATATCATCTTACAGTACAAAAAGAGACCATTGTGCCTGTGTCAGCTACCTGAAAGAACTAGCCACTTAATCTAATTCTCCTGTCTTTTTTCATTTTTCAAATACTAACCCCGTAAGTATTCTTGTAAGTTTCCTTTGGTCATGAGTTCTGTGACAATGTAAATAGGTTCCTCAATCGAACAAATGGCATATAGCTGGATTAGCTTTGGATGTTTGATATTCTTCATAGCTTTTACTTCTTTAACAAACTCGTCCTCGATCATATCATCTGTGTAAATAAAATGTCTTATTCAATATTTTAACTGACTTCCTTTGTTAATTGTTAAAATATGCTTCGTGCTGTGAAGAGTGATATATACATTATATGAATTGGATGCAACAGTTTGCTAACCATAGGTCATGAATTAGAATATGAAGACTGCACACCCACATAGCAAATTCAGTAATCCTGAGCTCTCATGGGATCTCACTACACAGAAGCAGAGGTAAACAAAAACCACTACCCTATGTCTGATTCTCAGACTTGCGCTCTCATTGAACACATTTCTGTCTTGGAAGCATTCAGGTAAGCTCTTACCCTTCAGAAACTAGTACTAATTCTCTTTCAACATTTGGCTAAAAAAAAAGTGAAGATCACTGCAAGGCCTACAGCTGACTGAGTGTCTATTACAATGTTGTGACAAATTCAGGTTTGGAAAACATTTTAAAGCTGCAGGAAAAAAGCACAAGTGGCTTGTGAATTCCATCTGATTCCACAAATGCATTCTGAAACATCTTTATTTATTTTAATATACAGTTTTATTCCACATTTTGCCAAGTTTTTCTGTTTTACCAACATGAGCTTATGGCCCTGAAATCAATGTGGGACACTACTACAAATATTTGGCACATTCATTTGAGATTAGTTACCTTACTATATTATCTGAGGCATTAAAATTGCAGAGAGAGGAATTTTAAATGTTACTGCAATAGCATCTCATAGCGTAATTTCAGGGACTACATCTTTCTATCACCATTTGCGATTCATTCTCACACCAGTGTCATTATTGATAAGATTGGCTCCACAGTTATCACGAGTGAAAAGACCTTTAAAAATATTTTTTGCTTAAAGAATTTACTGTAGCACTTCCAAACAGCCAAGTTCACTTTCAAGCATTCAGTGCTCTTCTACTACATTCCGTGCGCGCTATTTTTGTACCAGCGTTAATGTATTTAAATAAAATTAAAATTAAATGCAAACTTTGCTGATCAAATGTGCTACTAAAGCGGGGTAACTGGAATAATTTGATATTAAAACTGATATTAAGGTGTGCATTAAAAGCTTTAAAAATAGACAAATGTAGTTAAGAGCATTAACAGCTTTAAGTGTAGTTCAAAGATCTCTTTCTAAGCATGATGGGAAATATAGCCAACACATCGGCATGATGGGTGTGATACTGTGGGAACCCAACTAATGATCACAAGTCATAAAAAATTATTGACCTTCACAGGATGGGTAAACAACTGTTAGAGTGATAAAAGCACAGACTGGGAGGCATTAGAACTGAGGGATTTCCCAGCCTCCCAGTGAGAGAACACAGACATCTGCAGCCTGAATAATTCTGTTCATTAGGTATGTAACTGGAGGTTGTACTAGGCAGTATAGTGAAATGTGATAACTAAAAGGTGTAAATATGTTAGGCAGCCTTTGTATTAGGGAGAAACACTGTAGAACCAGGCTGTGTCCTCCCATCATATGCTTGAACAGAACCTTTGCTTACTGGAAACTCACAGACTTGAGTAGTCTCATCTTTATGCCACAACACTACCATCATTTTTTCACCTTGCCTCATAGCCCTCCTTGCCCCTGGAACTATTCTTCTTATGTGAATCTAGAGGGCGAGTGCTGACAGACTTTGCAAAATTGTCAGCAAAGAAAGATCTGAAAATAACTAAAAACCTACCAAAGTCAGTGATGATTCTACCAGAGTGGAGTCATATAAATTTAAATACAGAAGAATGACTTTTCAGCCCATCATCACCTTCTGAGAACAACTGAGGAGAGACAATAAATTTGGCAAGGACAGCACCACCCTATTCCACACCCAAACTATCCACTCTAATCCCATTTTCCTTCCTTTATTCTAATGTTTTTTGGTCAAATGCTCAGCTAACACCCTGTTAAACTGTTACTGAATCAGCTTCAATAGTTTGAGGTAATCAATAACCCTTATATATAAGAAAGTTCTACTAACTCCTTGGTTTATTAAACTGGAGGGCACCATCATTTCCAAATTCTCCTCCAGGCTGCACACTATTCCTGATCTGGGATATTTAAAAAAAATTCTTGGTGTGTGGGCAGTGCTGCCAACGGCATTTCTACTGTCTACCATTAGTTGCCCTGAAAAGGTGATGGGCCTTCTCCTTGTATAATCACATTCCTTGCAGTGTTGGTGCTCCCCACTGTGGTATATCACGGGGCGGAATTTTTTCAGCCCGCTGGCGGCTGGCGTGATAGGTGGTGTGCGTGGGAAATATGGTGGGACCCACTTCATGGTGGCGTGAAGGCAGATCGCAATCTTCCGCTCAGCCCGCTGACGGCGGGCCACGTTTCCCACCATCAGTCAGCGGGGAGCTAATTGTAAGACATTAGCATATATTTAAAAGGCCAACCCGCCAGACTCTTGGAACCCTGCCATATCATCCACCCACACATGTTTCACAACAGCACGCAGGCGACATGCACTTAGCAGCCTCCACTTTGGGGGAACTGAGGTGAGTGAGCAGCAGTGTCCTCCACAGCTCGCCTGTTGTTTACAGGCCTTAGGAGCGTCGGGGGGCGAGGGAAACTGATGCCTGGCCCTGCAGGCAGCTGCTGGGAAGGGGGGTGGGGGCATGGGGGAGGAAGTTTCCGGGGACAAGTTTATTATTTAAATTTATTATTTAAATGGAGAGAAACTTCAGAATGCTTCAGCGTGGAGGGATCTGGGTGTCCTTCTGCATGAATCGCTGAAAGCTAGTATGCAGGTACAGCAGGTAATAAGGAAGGCAAATGGAATTTTGGCATTTATTGCTAAAGGAATAGAGTACAAAAATAGGGAAGTGTTGTTGCAACTGTACAAGGCATTGGTGAGAACGCACCTGGAGTACTGCGCACAGTTTTGGTCTCCTTACTTGAGGAAGGATGTAGTTGCATTGGAGGCGGTTCAGAGGTGGTTCACGAGATTGATTCCAGAGATGCAGGGCTTGTCTTATGAGGAGAGATTGAGCAGTTTAGGCCTATACTCGCTAGAGTTTAGAAAGATGAGAGGAGATCTAATTGAGGTATATAAGATGCTAAAGGGGATAGACAAAGTTGAGGTGGAACTGATGTTTCCCCTTGTGGGGCATTCTAGAATGAAAGGCCATAGTTTTAGACTAAGGGGTGGTAGATTTAAATCAGAGATGAGGGGGAATTACTTTTCTCAAAGAGTCGTGAGTCTGTGGAATTCATTACCCCAGAGTGCAGTGGATGTCGGGATGCTGAATAAATTTAAGGAGGAGGTAGACAGATTTTTAATTAGCAATGAGTTGAAAGGTTATGGGGAGAGGTGGGAAATTGCAGTTGAAGCCGAAATGAGATCAGCCTTGAGCATATTGAATGGGGAAGCAGGCTTGAGGTGTTGAATCGCCTACTCCTGCTCCTAGTTCTTACGTTCTTAAGTGCTGGCCAGTTTCAGAGGCGACCGCTGAGGGGGTGGGGGGGGGTAAAGTGATGCCCAGGCACTGCATCCCGCGCATAGACAATCGAGGTGGGGGGGCAGGATAAGCGAGGGAAATAGCCATGCATTAGGGACATCTGTATAAACTGACCATGCCTCTGCAATTAAGACAGATCAGGCGCAGCTACAGTGATATGATTGGAGTCAGGCTCCTAGCCCGCCCACTCATGTCAGCAACGCAGAGGCACCAAATGGCCACCAAGCACTCCAGACCTTACCCCTACTGCCACCCTCTCCCGGCACACACTTTATTGGACTGTGGAGCAGTTGGACTGCATACATTGTACAATCTCCTTACCAACGCTGGCCATGTGGAAGTCACTGCTGGAGGTGCTCAGAGCTCCTTGCAAACTCAGCATCCTGGTTTTGGACCAGTGTCCCCCATGTCACAGGTTGACAGGGCAGCCATGCAGCGCCCCCATCTCTGGCCATCCGAAGAGTGACCAACACTCTCCAGGAAGCATTAAGGGGCGGTCACACAGAGAAAGGTGCTAAGTACAGCCATGATAACCATGTCTCTCTCTCTTTCATGCAGCAGGAGGACAATGTCAGGATCATGGATCCTGGTGACCTAGCCAAATGCCTGATGGCCTACGGAGATCATAGAAGACGCAGGAGAGAGCGACTGAGGCTCCTGGCTGCGCAAAGGCAGGAGCAGCAAACTCATGAAGAAGGGGCAGCAGGGGCTCCCGCACATGCTGCCCAGGAATGACAACGAGCCGTGGCTGGTCAGTGCCTAGCGACACCCAGGGTCTATAGACACCGCCCGCCATTCCTGCAGATGACTGAGAACCAGTGTCGTCAAGGACTGCACACATCTAGGGACCTGGTGGCTCACATCTGCCAGTTACTACAGGACTTGGCACCAAGGGGTCATTCACTGCCAGTGAAAGTGCCCACGGTGCTCAATTTCAATGCCAGTGGCTTTTTTCAGGGCTCTACAGGTGACCTCTGTGGGATTTCACAATCCGCTACCCACAAATGCATCCACGAGGTCACAGATGCCATCTTCTCCATGGCACACAACTTTGTGCATTTCGCCCAGGACCGGGACAGTCAGGGTGCAAGGGTCATTGGATTCGCCCTGATCTCGGGATTCTCACAGGCACAGGGTGCGATTGACTGCACTCATGTGGTGCTCAGGTCTCCATCGCTACACTCAGTGGATTCTTCAACCGCAAGGGCTTCCACTCGCTGAATGTGCAGCTGGTATGTGACCACCAGAAACGCACCCTGCAGGTGTGCGCCCAGTTTCCAGTGAGTGTGCACGACACCTACATCCTGAGGTCATTCGCAGATCCCTGCAGTCTTCTAGGGTCCACAGAGGCTGCAGGGTTGGTTCCTTGGGGACAAGGGCTACCCGCAGAGGCTGTGGCTGATGACACCCATGCAGCGGCCTCAGACTGCAGCAGAGTGACGCTATAATGAGGCTCATGCAGCAACTCGCAACTTGGTGGAGCAGACCATCAGGATGCTGAAAATGCGGTTCTGATGCCGGGACTGTCTGGTGGAGCCCTGCAATACAGTCCACAGAGGGTGTCACGCATCATCGTCGTCTGCTGCGCCCTTTACAACATGGCGCTGCAAAGGGATGAGGAGCTGGCTGAGGAGAAGATGGAGGAGCTGCACATCTCCTCCAATGAGGAGGATGCTGACGGGGATGAGGGTGAGGAGGTCCTTGGTAGTGATGACGATGGGGATGAGGCCCTCACACTGGCTGGGTGAGACAGGTGTACTCAGGAGGCCCTCATAGCTGCTAGATTTGTGGAGGATGATGACAACATGCAGCGAGGTGACCCCGTAGATCCGCACACCGCATTTGTGAATGTTTGACTCCAGTCTAACTTATCTCAGTGCCAATACCCTCTGTGAGAATGCTCCTGTTACAGAGATGCAGTGGAGGACCTAATAGTCACTCAATCACAGGAGTATGATGGTGACATGCAGTGAAAACACTCCACATATCTTCACATAGCCTCTGAGAATGCCTGACTCCTGTCTGGCCGAGGGCAGCTTGCTTGCGCTCCATGATCCGGGCCATCTCAGAGACGCAGCCATGAAACTTTAGATGAATCTTTGCTGTGTCCACCTTCAACACCTTGGCCCTTCAGGAGCTGGTGCACAACATCATTGTTTACATGTGCTGGTGTGATGGAGGCCAGCCCCACCTTAAAGGTGCTGAGAGCACACAGATAGTATGAGAGAACTCTGTGGCACCTGCCCACTACATTTTGGCAGCAATAGCCAGAACTGCCAGGGTGCAGGCATCAGTAATGTTTCCAGGGAATGTGAGGCCAGACCATCATTGTGGTCTGAAGGCTGCACAGAGCACAGGGAAGAGGCCCTGGACTGAGACACCTGCCTTTATCTTGTGCAGAAAGGTTTCACATCTGAGTGACGAGAACACTGCTCTTCAGAACAAGGAGCCATAGGCAGGGAGACATTCTTGAGAGTTTATTGACAATAGTGAACATTATGTACAAGTGATTAACACCCGCGCACAGGCTGTGCAACTAATTCTCCTTAGCATCCCTAGCCCTGTCACTACGCCTTGGTGCTCCCCGGACATCCACAGTGGAGGTGGAGGCAGCCTGCTGACCGTGAGGTCCTGTCTGTGATGACATTGGCGGGCGTCTTCTGGAGGGCCGAGACTTGGAGGGCCCTGGCCTGCTTTCGGGTCCTGCTGTGTGGCAGTGGCACCCTGCTCAGCCTGTGGAGCTGGAGCTGCAGAGGTCACAGGAAGAGGGGAGTGAGATGGGCTGGTCACTCCCAGAGTCACCTGGGTGGATGGCCCTGAAGCATGCACCTGCTGATCCTCCTCCCTATCGGTGCCCGAGAGGCAGCTGGAATGAGCAGTGGTAGCTGGAATGAGATCGAGCTGCCCAGCACCTCTCTCGTGTACACACTGTTGGAGCCCAACTATGATATCAGCGATGGAGTTAAACCTGCGCAGCAGTGCAGGAGTGACATCCTGGACCAAGGTCTCCATGGCGGTCGCCATTCTGCCAGTGTTGACCTCGATGCGTTGCAATGCCGACGCTACCACCTCAGCCTGAAGATGGATGAACTCCTCCATCGTGCCTTGCAATCTGAGGAGTGCAGCAGACACCCTTCTTGATCCCTTCCCAAGCTTGCCTTTGCAGCTCCAGAAACTGTGACATGGCCGAGTCCAGAGGCTCGTCATCTGACTCGGGCTTAGCAATATTCTGGCCTCCAGTAGTCCTCCGAGTGCCAGAAACCTGGAAGGTCCCTGCCTCTGCCTGCTGTGGATCAGAGAGTGCAATGTGCTCACCAGATTGTGGTCCCGAGGCTACTTTAAAGCTAGGTCCCACCAAGGTGTGTGCCTCTGCGGTGATGGAGGGTGTGGGCGAGCGCTGTGATGGAACTTCAGTGAGGGTGCCTTCAGATTCCTCTTCGGAGGTTTCTTCAGGGCTTCCTTAGAGGCTCTGGGTCATGGACTCCGTCTGTTGCTTCCCAGATGTGCCTGTGAAAGCAAGGGGAGATAATAAATGCATGGCAGTGGCCTGTGAAAGAGGACACATTACTCACAGCATGGTTATCTGATGGACGTTGCACTGCTGGATCCTCACTTGGGAGAGCAGCATCGACCTCACTGTCAGCACAGGACGGGTCCCAGTCAATCCTGGCCAGCTGGATGGCTCAGTTTTCAAATTCTGTGAGAACTTTGAATTCTGGCATCCCTCCACTTGTCTGCGACCTTTCTTTCCTGTTGTGAGCCAGTTTGTCCAGCATGGATAGAGATGGGGAGAGTGTATCAGGACGCCTGCCGGTCCAGATAATGAGTTTGCCTGACCTGTGTTGGCGGTGAGTAATCTCATGCACGGGTTGAGGACAATGACGGTCTGTGTGAAAGAGTGAATGGTGATGTCCCTTGAACTGGCAGTCAGTGAGGGCCCTGTGGATGTGTGATGGGTTTGTGAGTGTGTGAGCTGGGAGTGATGAAAAGAGTGACTTACCCTGGCGGAACGGAGATCATTCATCCTTTTGCAGCCCTGGGTGGCTGTCCTCTTCTGAAGGGCATTGGCGTTGACCATCGCTGCCACCTCATCCCAAGCCGGATTGGTGGCAATGCTATCCATCCTGTGGCCAGAGTGGGGGGTAGAGCACATCCCGATGGGCCTCCATGGCATCCAGCAGTCACTTGGGGGACCCATCGTTGAAGTGGAGGGCTGGAGTCTTTTTGACTTTGCAGGCCATGTCTTCCAGGTGAGCTGGTGTCGATGAGCGCTTTGCTGGCGGCTTCCTTTTAAAGATGGCGGCAGACATAATGCAACAGTGGGGTGATGGCGAGCGAGGGAATGAGAGTCCGCCCGCCATGGAAACGGCATGTTTCGCGTGAGCGAAAATATAATGAGGCGGGCTCGGGAAGATACTGTGTGAAAACCTGCCATTTTCACCAGCAGGTAGGAGTCCATTTTAGCTGCCCGCTACCGGACTTAGTGCAATTCTGGGAAAATTCAGCCCGATGTTAGATGCAGAATTCCAGGATATTAACACAATGGCAATGAAGAAACAGCAATATACCTCTAAGTCAGAATGATGTGTGACTTGGAGAGGACCTTCAAGGTGGTATTGCTCCCATAACATTGCTGCATCATCCATCTCAGTGGTAGAGATCTTGGGATAGGAATTCTGTCAAAGTAACCTTGGAAGTTGCTGCAACAATGCATCCTGTAGATCGTACATACTGCAATCATAGGACACTGGTGATGAAGGGTGTGGATTTAGGGGGAAGTGTAGTGGTATTGTTGCTAAACTAGTAATTCAGAGACCCAGGATAATGCTCTGGGGGCGCGGGTTCGAATCCCACCACGGCAGATGGTGAAATTTGAAATCAATAAAAATCTGGAATTAAAAGTCTAATGATGGCCATGAAACCAATTGTTGTAAAAACCCATCTGGGTCACTGTTGTCCTTTAGGGAAGGAAATCTGCCATCCTTATCTGGTCTGGCCTACATGTGACTCTAGACTCACAGCAATATGGCTGAATCTGAAAAGGCCGAGCAAGTCACTCAGTTGTATCAAAACCGCAACAAAGCCTCAAAAAACGAATGAAACCAGATGGACCACCTGGCACCAACCTAGGCACTGGAAATGACAACGGCAAACACCACTCTGTCGACCCTGCAAAGTCGTCCTTACTAACATCTGGGGCCTAGTATCAAAATTGGGAGGGCTGTCTCACAGACTAGTCAAGCAACAGCCTGACATAGTCATCCTCACGGAATCATATCTTGCAGATAATTTCCCAGAAACCATCATCGCCATCCCAGCAGAGGTGGCGGCATAGTGGCATACAGTCGGGAGAGAGTTGCCCTGAGAGTCCTCAACATCAACACTAGACTCCATGAAGTCTCATGGCATCAGGTCAACATAGGCAAGGAAACCTCCTGCTGATTACCATGTACCGCCCTCCCTCAGCTGATGAATCAGTGCTCCTCCATGTTGAACACCATTTGGAGGAAGCACCGAGGGTGGCAAGGGCACAGAATATACTCTGGGTGGGAGACTTGAATGTCCATCACCAAGAGTGGCTCGGTAGCACCACTACTGACTGAGCTGGCCGAGTCCTAAATGATTTAGCTGCTAGACTGGGTCTGCGGCAGGTGGTGAGGGAATCAACAAGAGGGAAAAACATACTTGACCTCATCCTCATCAATCTGCCTGCTGCAGATGCATCTGTCCATGACAGTATTGGTAGAAATGACCACTGCATGGTCATTGTGGAGAAAAAGTCCCACCTTCACGTTGAGGATACCCTCCATTGTGTTGTTTGGCACTACCACTGTGCTAGGTGGGATAGATTTCAAACAGATCCAGCAATGCAAGACTGGGCATATATGAGGTGCTATGGACCATTTGCAGCAGCAAGATTGTACGCAACCACAATCTGTAACCTCATGGCCCGGCATATCCACCACTCTACCATTACCATTTAGCCAGCGGGTCAACCCTGGTTCAATGAAGAGTGCAGGAGGGCATGGCAGGAGCAGCACCAGGCAAATCTAAAAATGAGGTGTCAACCTGGTGAAGCTATAACACAGGACTACTTGCGTGCCAAACAGCATAAACAGCAAATGATAGACAGAGCCAAGCGATTCCACAACCAACAGATCAGATCTAAGCTCTGCAGTCCTGCCACATCCAGTTGTGAATGGTGGTGGACAATTAAACAACTCACTGGAGGAGGATCATCGTCAATTATGGAGGAGCCCAGCATAGCAGTGCAAGAGATAAGGCTGAAGCATCTGCAACAATCTTCAGCCAGAAGTGGTGAGTGGATGATCCATCTCGGCCTCTTCTGGAGGTCCCCAGCATCACAAATGCCAGTCTTCAGCCAATTTGATTCACTTCGTGTGATATCAAGAAACAGCTGAAGGCTCTGGATACTGCAAAGGCTCTGGGCCTTGACAATATTCTGGCAATCATACTGAAGACTTGTACTCCAGAACTTGCTGCGCCCCTAGCCAAGCTGTTTCAATACAGGTATAACACTGGCATCTACCCGTCAATATGGAAAATTGCCCAGGTATGTCCTGTACACAAAAGGCAGGAGATATTCAACCTGGCCAATTACCACCCCATCAGTCTACTCTCGATCATCAGTAAAGTGCTGGAAGGGGTCATCAACAGTGCTATCAAATGATATTTACTTAGCAATAACCTGCTCACTAATAACCTAGTTTGGGTTCCACCAGGGTCACTCAGTTTCTGACCTCATTACAGCCTTGGTTCAAACATGGACAAAAGTTGAGCTCAAGTGGTGAGGTGAGAGTAACTGCCCTGCCCTTGCCACAAACATTTACTCCCTCTACCACTGACAATCAATGGCACCAGTGTGCACCATCTACAGGATGCACTACAGAAACTCATGAAGGCTCTTTAGGCAGCACCTTCCAAACCCATGACTGTTACCATCTAGATGGGCAAGGACAGCAGGTACATGGGAACAACACCACCTGGAAGTTCCCCTCCAAGCCACATGCCATCCTGACTTGGAAATGCATCGCCTTTCCTTCACTGTCGCTGGGTCAAAATCCTAAAAGCACTGTGAGTGTACCTACCCCATATGGACTGCAGCGGTTCAAGAAGGCAGCTCACCACCATCTTCTTAAGGGCAATTAGGGTTGGGCAATAAATGCTGGCCTAGCCAGAGACACCCACATTCCGTAAAACAAATAAAAAGAAAAATAACCGGCATTTTGGGCTTAACAATACCACCCATCCACTGACCATGCCGGATAACAAAGGTTTTAAAGTAACTGGCAGTGTTGTCCACACCCTGAGAAAAAATATAAAAATACTAACTGATACTTGATGTACCACATTTAAAACATTTTGACCCTATCATATGAGGGTAATCTTAACGTGCTGAGTCATAAAGAACAGATGAGGGGGAGAATAAGTTTTATTTCATGGGTGTTTTACAAACGGTTTTCAGGAACAATGAAAAGTAAGAAATGTATTTCCCCTTGGCACTATTATTTCATTCTGCTTCTAACCTACATAGTTTTCAGTAATCCTGCTAAAGTCTCTGCTACTTAATTGCAAGATTTCCTTCTATAGCTTATGTGAATTCTAAAGTACAGTTTATAAAGGGATAATTTTGCGAGGCGAGACGCTTGTATTGGAGCCTATAGACTGAAGTATGATTTGGAGTTAGGCTTTTGAAACTATAGGGCTGATTGTGTGACCTACATTGTAGCTAGCAAGACTCCACACAGGATCTACAATGTGTGTGGAGCCTCAGAAAATTACCCTGAAACTGTCACTTCAATTACAAATTACACTTATATCAGGTTATTCACTTCCCATAGGGAAAGAAAGGATCTTCAGATTTTAGAAATCTATAGCTAGCTTTTTCTCTTCAACACTAATTGTGAAGTATAATATTCTTAAGAATTTGTTTTTCCAACTGCATTTTTAAAAATTTACACCCAAGCCCAAATTCTGGACATCACACACCTCATCTCATAAACACATCATGCCACAAACCCTTTTTAAGCATTTTGATTGCCACTTGTTGATTTTCCTTCCAAACACCTTCCCAGACTTCTCCAAAGTGACCTTCTCCCAGTTTTCGCAGCAAAGTAAATTCTTCCCTGGGCCGTTCCCATTCATCAGCTTTATAAACATTCTGCGAGTCAAAATAATCATACACTTTTAATATGTTATTTTCAAAAACAAATGTTTCTTAAATATTTATTTTTTTAAAATGATAGGCACTATGACACTCTTATTCAGACTCTAGAATATGAATATTTACTCAAGTAGATTCCAATTTAATAATATCTGGAAGCCATTATAAATTTCCACATTTAGTAGTAAGGTAAATCTGCTTGGAGATGGGGAAAATAGAATATTTAGGTTATCTTATAAGTGACTTAGGTCTCCATAAATGAGTTCAGGCATCACTATAGGTATCATAATCTATGGGGATATTTCAGTGCAGTACTGAAGTTGTGCCTTTGGAGAGGTCAGGGACAATTTTCTTCTTTGGTGTGCATGTGAATACTTCATTCCCAGCAGCCAGTTGCCAGTATAGCTGCAAGTTTCTTAGATTGGCGATTATGCTCTGGTTACCAGCCTTAGTTTCAAGTGCCAAGTTCTGCTGGGGCGAGGGGGGCCTGCACGAGATTTGCATTTGGGGCAGAAAGTCTGGGTGATCTGTGGCCGTTACAGGCCCAGGGCTCTGGAGTCTAACAAGAAGCCAGGTTTGGTGGAGGGGTAGGGTGGGGTGAGGGGGTCACAGAAAAATGACCCTAATATCTGAGACCTTGCTTACTGACTCAGGTAGAGGTAAAAATCCCATGGTGTTCCCTGAAGAAAAGCAGAGAATTCCTGTGTGCCATAGCCATCCTTAAACAAATACCATCAAAAAGCATACTACCTAGTGATTCATTCATTTGTTGTTTGAGAGATGTTGCTGTACACAAATTATTGGGCTGCATAATAGCAGTAACCACAATTCAAAATGTATCGATTTGTGTGATGCGTAACTTACTTCCACAGGGAGGAAAGATCCACGAGTACGTTGGGTACGTAAATCAAAACCCAGATGGACAGAGAAGGTGAAGATCATGTGAGGTTAAATTCCTGACCTGTACCACAGTTGCCATTTATTATTGGTCACACATTGTCCTGTACAAAACCATTTCTGGAGTACATTTAGAAAGTTGAAGATCTTATTATTTGGCAATTGACAACTTGATAGATCACCAGGAATAGCCAGGTTGTGTGCGAATCAGTTCCAAGAGTTAATACAATGTATTTTATATAACTATATGAAAAATTTACCAAAATTTACGTGTTTCTTTACTCTGAAGTTTAATTTTTTCTATGCACCTTGAGACAGCTACCATATTAAAGGCATAATATAAATGAAATTGTTGTTGAAATTTTGGAAATCATTGCAATCAACCTGATGATATCATTCAGCCAGAAAGAAATATAAAACAATTGTTCCATGGTTTCCAGATAACATAGCGGTGATAATGTTACTTTAGATAAGCAATCACGACACATTCAGTCATTTTAATTACCCACAGGGAAAAGGCTCCCTGAATATAGTAAAGTTGCACATTGCAAACGTTTTTGAACAGTTTTCTTTTATGCAGCATGAGCTCCCAGTACACACCTTTGCATGAGGATTTGTTAATGGAAACCCAAGGATCTTCCAATTTCTTTTGCAGAATTCCAAAAGATCACTAATTGTTGGAAACATTTGATTCTCATAAAGATAAAACATTCCGTCAGGTGAAGTAAATATCCGAAAGTGATGGACTTTATCATTGAGAACTGCAGGTGAAAAAAAAATTAAACTTAAAACACATGACTCCTTGCCCCCTGTTTCATGCTTTATAAGTGGACCAGCACAATGAGTAGCAAGAAAGGGGAAAGGCTGGACTGAAGATTGCTCTGTAACCATCAGCAATGGTGTTCTGTGTTTCACTGGTATGTGATTTTGCCATCAGTTCATCCCTTTTCCCTCTAAAAGTTGTAACATTTTCCTCCAATGGGCTTATTTGTCTGTGCAGTAATATTGTAATTCTCTGGGTACAAAGTAGTTTTACATAGTAACCAAAGCCCCTCTTGTTGAGAATGGATACATTTATCCAGTTTTTGATGTCCATTAGAAGTAAGTTCTCACCA
Source organism: Carcharodon carcharias (assembly GCF_017639515.1). Classification (NCBI taxonomy): domain Eukaryota; kingdom Metazoa; phylum Chordata; class Chondrichthyes; order Lamniformes; family Lamnidae; genus Carcharodon; species Carcharodon carcharias. Next base: position 35,780,272 of record NC_054480.1, on the reverse strand, counting down.
TTTGAGTTACCATGTGCCACAAAAGCATTATATTCGTTTCAATATGTGTGAATTGCACGGACCATCAATATGTTCCTTACAACAACCAAATCTTAATTTTTAAAAAATCATCCGATGTTCAATCCATTAATATACAAGCCTTGATTTTAACCTCTTGTACACAGGACATACATGGGGTTAAAATATTGCAGAGTGGCACTTACCAGATCCACACTACAGTGTACACACACCATTTTAATAGGTGAATTTCAGATGTCTCAGACAGGTGAGAGATTCATTGGGATCCAAAAGTAAGGGTTTAATGATGCCAATCAGGCTGCAAAGCTATTCTACCTTTGCAGCATGAGGTGATATCTATGGGGATATCTATTGGATATCTGTTGCTGGCTTTGCCAAGGAAATCCAGCACCTCTGACAGCAAATCCAAAAGAGGGCTGAGTTGGTCAATTAAATTAAAAGCTATCGCACAAGTACAATAAGTAATCAAAAAGGTTGATGGAATGTAAGCCTTTGTTTATTAAGGAATGGGTAACAATTCTGGCCTTGCCAGCAATGCTCAGATCCCATGAAATTTCTAATTTCTAACACCTTTGTGATCGATAGAGAGACAGAGTGAGAGAGAGAGACAGACAGACAGAGAGAGAGGAGATAGAGAAAGACATCAAATAAAAACAGACAGTTCCTTTTCTCATACTAATTTTATTGTTTTTTTTAGAAGCTTGAAGTTAAGGCTTCTCAACGAAACATATGACCTAAGAAGGGAGGGAGGAGAGAAGAGAAACAGGTAGAGATGTAGGGGGCCTCGAGCCTCATGTTGTCCACCTTTTGGTGGATGAGGGGAGCAGGTGGGAATAGGAGTGAAGTAGATGAAAGATTAACAAGGAGGTAATTGACTGCTGAGAAAAGGTTGGAGGGCAGAGAGAGGTTGAACGGATAATTCTAGGGGCAAGAGGGATGGAGAGTGATGGGAATGAGGGGCTAGTAAGAAAAGGAATGGGTAGTGGAAAGATGATAAGATAGGGGGTACAATGTGAGAAAGAGGATGGTGCAATAGTGCCTCAGCTGGCAGAATGGTGTAGTTAATATCAGCAGAGAAAATGTACAAGAGAAACAAAGAAGACTAAGCTGACAAATACCCACTCCCCTGGACCTGATGGCCAAACATCCTAGGATTTGAAAAGAGGTGGCTGCAGGGACAATGGATGCATTGTTGTGATCTTCCAAAATTTCCTAGATCCTAGAACGATCGCATAGGATTGGAAAGTAGCAAACGTAACACCGCTATTCCAGCAAGGTTAGACTCCAACATTTTTTTTATCACTGATGTCAGGCTAACAGTTTTATAGTCCCCTGTTTTTTGTCTCCCTCCTTGTCGGCTCTTAGTTCCATTCGTTGCTCTGCCAATATTAATTATACCATCCTGCCAGCTAAGGCACTGCAATGGCACTGTTGATGAGGGTATAGTGACACCATGGCAAGTTTACTTTATAAAATGTAAAAGTTTACAATGGAAATATAAAAGTAAGGACAGAACGAATGACTTTTAAAATGGAAACCAAACTATATCTGCACTCTATGTCCAATTCTCCCAGGCTTGCTTCACCCAAAGATTATGCTTGATTTGGATCCCCATGTGCAATACCATGGAAGAGAAACTAACAATCTGAATTGTTGCAAAAGTATAATAATTTTCATGATATCATTCTGGTTTATTGTCTGGTAGGTTTATGAGTGTGAGTATAGATGGTTTTGTCTTTGTGATTTAATTACATTTGGAGTCAGGGGGACTGCAAGCTTGAAATTATCAAAAGCAGGTGTAGAAATGTACTTGAAATGCTAATGAGTAAACATGGATGCTGTCTTAGGATATAGGGTGTGAAGGAAATCTACATTTTTAGCTAAGTGAAGGAGTTGTTTGGATTGTAAAGGGATGTTTATAATTAGCAAGATAAGCAAGGCTAAACAGTGTGTTTATTTTTCCTAAAGGTTACTGACAATATTGGCAACATGAAAAGTTTTTATATTATGGGAAAGGTAAAGTTCCAAAGACAAATATAATAATGGAATTTACGTATTAAAGAAAGAGAAATGTATATAAAGGAGAATGAAAGGCTATGTTGGGGGGCCATGTATGATCTAACAGGAGTGTGTGAAACAGCCTTCGGGAGGCCTCCAGCCATTTGTGCATAAGTTTGCTGTGTCCAGTAACTAAAGTTGGAGACAAGTTTTTGGAATTCCACTGTCAATGGGTACTGTGGTAACTTGTTGGCTCATTTTTTTTTAATTTAAAATCTATTTTGGACTGTTGCCTTAAAGGAGGTGTGTAAGTTAGGGTCAGATTAATTAGGAATTTTAGGATTTGTTATGGTATTAAGTAATTGTAGTCTTATGTATGTGCTTGAAATCTTTTCTTGTGTTAATAAATATTTTAATTTAATGTTTAAAATCTCTAAATGTCTTAGTAGACTCATTGCTTCTGAATTCAGTGCACACATCTCATAATAAATATGAACTGCAAAACCATTGTGACAGTGTGGCCAAGTTTCCCTTGTGGATTTGGTCTCCCTGGCACACATCATCTGCCATATCATAACAAAATACTGTACAACCATGTCCAATATGTGCATGAAAAAGTTAAAGAATATCAAATCAAGGTTGCTCTTAAAAAGTTCAAAATCTGAATAGGTAGCTTATCTAAAAATACAACTATACAGATTGAAAGAAGTATTGAATATACATATAGAAGCTTTGCAAAATGTATAGATATTCTCAACTAAACCTACTTGACTTCATATTTACTGCAATATTAAAGTAGAACACAATTTTGAAATCTGGCCATGATCATAAGGTTTAATCCCTATTTACCAAGGTAATCTATTTACCACTTTAGAAAGCAGGGATATGCTAATTTTTTGTGGGTAATTGAACTGGATTTTCTCACTGAGTTATTAAATATGAATCTGTCGGCTTTTAAACATACATTATATTGGTTTGCCTAGTTTGAAATTATGACCATGAAAAGTCATTGGGTTTTTGAGCCTGATGGCCCTGCTCAGGGAGGTGGAATAAAACCAGGCAGGTGCATAAACCATGAAGAAAGCATCTCAGGCACTTGCCCAAGGGGAGAGGCTGCAAAATATGGCCAATGACCAGTTGGTCATGGCCATCAACCTGCTTTAAAAACCTTTGAAAACTTGGGCAAATTTTTGGGGTCCAGGTCACAACCCAGGCCTATATGGGCTTCACATCCGCCTTTCAGTAGGTCAGATCCACTCAGCATACTTCCCTGCTATGTTGGTGCCAAGGTGATTTGCAACCTGGGAGACTTCAGCCATGTCTCCATTATTCTGGTTTATCTGATACTAGCCTAATTTTAAGGGAGGTCTTGTGGCACAGTGGTAGCATCCCGGGTTCAAGTCCCACTCCAGGACTTCATGGCCATGGAAGGTGCGTTCACGATGTGGCCAAAACAGGTTGATTATTAGCCTGTAAATCCTTCCCGATGGCAGGTGGTAAGAGAGGAGCATTTCCTGGTCAGCCATACTGCAGATGGCAAGGGCAAACAATTGCAATACTTTGGCAAGCGTAATCATGGACCAGTCCAAAGGAAGACCATGCTCACGTGCCTGGAGGAGGAGTCTAATTTTGCAGCCATTCTGCCAGAGCCCCACCTATCTTAGAATGGAAGTGAATTTATACAATTAATTTGTTTTATGCGAGAACTAACATTTTTAGGAGGCCATTGGGTTTTTAGCTATGTTGTTTTGAATAATGGTATCAACTGTAAGGATCAGTCATCTCTGATAACATAATGGAGGTCTTTTGCCAACACCAAAAATGTCCACCTCTCTTTTTTGCAATGGAAAATAGAGAAAGAAGGCTGAGTGCTGTTATTTTGTTGAGGTGCACTTTGGGAAGATTCACTTGGATCTTGAATGAGTCTTGGTCATTCGGTAAAACAAATATATAATAACAGGGCACACGATTTACTCTAACGTAAAATAAATACACATTTCAGCAGGGGTCAGCTAGCAGCAGTCAGGAGTAGGAACTCTGGTTGATGTTTTCAATCATTAGCCCAGAACCCTCACTATTAGATTGATTGAGATTGAGCAACTCATCATAGAGTTGGGATCAAACCTGAGGCTACCTGATTTCCAAGCTCAGTACCACATCACATCACCACTGACCCACTGAATTGCTTAACTTTCATAGAAGCTTTGCTTTACACTTAATCAAGTTTTGCATACCTGATATTGAATAGTCACTGTTAGCAGTCTCACTTTTACGGACTAGGAAAGTTCCATTTTGATTTTCTTCAGACTGAAGCAATTTTTCTGCGTTGGCTCTTGATATGTTTCCAAAATACCACCTGATTAAAAAAAAACTTAGACTTTTATTATATACTACTAGCAGATTCCCGGTGGAATTGTTCCTGGTGTGTTGGACGATATGCCACTTTATATAAAATGTCCTAACAAATCAGATTTTGTTTCTGTGAAATTAGTGTTATAGGGTAAGTTTTATCACATTTATAGAAAGCATGTGCTGTGTATTTTATACGTTATATACACATACATTTAAAAAGCAACATTTTTATTGCAATATTGGCAGGTTCATGAATAACGTGATATCTGGGGATACTAGGATCACGAATTATCATAATTCCTAACAGCAGTTGCCATTGAACAGCACAGAAACAGGAAGATGACCCATCAAGTTTATAATGATGTTTTTCTCCATGTCAACCATCTAAACCAAACCTATACACTTGCTTGCTCCCTTATCCTTTTGTATTCCTCTTTTTTTGAGCAATCTCAATCTCAAAGATTTAAACTGTTTTGTTTAAACCGCAGGAGTCAGTGTTAAAAAGTATTTTCATATACTGCTTCATCAATGACCTTCCTTCCATCATAAGGTCAGATGTGGGGACGTTTGCGGAAGACACACAATGTTCAGTTCGGAATTCTGCAGAGATTAACTCACCTCCTGACTCCCCAAGGCCTGTCCATCATTTGCAAGGCACAAGTCAGGAGTGTTATGGAATACTCTCCAATTGCCTTGGTGAGTGCAGCTCCAACGACATTCAAGAAGCTTAACACCAGTCAGGACAAAGCAGCCTGCTTGATTGGCATCCCATCCACCAACATTCGCACCCTCCACCACTGATGCACAGCGGCAGCAGTGTGTACCATCATCAAGGCTCCTTTGGCAGCACCTTCCAAACCCATGACCTCTACCACATAGAAGGACAAAGCAGCAGATACATTGAACACCACCACCTGCAAGTTCGCCTCCAAGTCACTCATCATTTTGACATATATCGCCATTCTTTCACTGTCGCTGGGCCAAAATCCTGGAACTCCTTCCCTTACAGCACTGTGGTTGCATCTACATAGCAGTGGTTCAAGAGAGTGCTGCACCACCATATTCTCAAGGGCAATGAATGCTGGACTGGCCAGCAATGCCTTTGGCCTGTGAGCAAAAAAAAAAATCAGCGTGGTAAAAAGAATGGGCATTCGGCATAGTCCCAGAGGGTCATCAATCCTGAAGGAAGTAAAATACAACATGATTCTTACAGAAGAGGGCCAAGGGAAAAATTCACAGAAAGTATCTGATGGGAACAAAATGATATCTGGACCAGTGAAAAAAATGCCTGGTTGTCATAATAATGCTCTGGTGAAGCAGCTTGGGATGTATTATTATGTTAAAGGAATTACATAAATGCAAGTTGCTGTTGTTGTAGTGAAGAAAATGCTGGATAAGAAATGTTGATCTCTCTCTTCCTCATACGAATTGAATTAAAAATTAACAAACCAAAGATTTGAGGGAAGAAGTTCGTGTAGAGCCACTTCTCACGGCACTTTGCAGACTTATGTTGATTGCCCATGACCTGTGTGGCATTCTTCATTGATACCAATGGAGAAAGCCACCTGAGCTGGGTAGGTGCCAGGCCTGTGGCACTGCCTGCCCTGGTGAATCACAATAGGTCTGCACAGTACTAGTGCTATGCAAACAAATTTCTCACACTCATATTCTTAGGCAATGTATGATCTGGACAGGCCGCCTTTGACTGATTAGCATTGAGAATAGAATAAGTTACCTCTGAAGAATACGAGGCATGTATTCCAGTCTTGTTCAATTTTATTTAAAATTAGATGAGGAAGAAGTATGGCTGGGATTTTCTAGCACTGTCATGGCAGCACCTACCGTGGGGGATGCGGCAGGCCAGCCAAAAGTCCATCATCTTTTGGTAGGACCGGAAGATCCCGACAGCAGCCGGGGCTGGAAAATCCCAGCCTATATGTCTACTTTTTTACTAAAAGGGACAATGAATCTAATTTTGGACCTATTTTCTGTAATGAGGCCGATGTGTAATGCAATTTTCCACAAGCCCTTTCTACATTATTTGACAGGGTCAGCTCATTTGTATACAATGTAAAGCTAACTACTTTATATTCTTTTCTGATAGTGTCGGGTGGGAAGGTTCAGAACTTTCGGTGCAGCAGCCACTAATAGACTCTGACTCCTTGGGAGGAGCGACAATTCATCCAGCAGGTGAAGAAAAGAAAGATTTGGATTTATATAGCGTCTTTCAGGACCACAGGAGCACTTTACAGCCAATAAAGTACTTTTGAAATATAGCCACTGTTGTAATATAGGAAACTCGGAAGCCAGTTTGCACACAGCAAGCTCCCACAAACAGCAATGTGATAACAACCAGATAATCCGTTTCTGTGATGTTGATTGAGGGATAAATATTGACCAGGGCACCAGGACTAACGCCCTTCTCTTTTGCAAAATAGTGCTATGGAATATTTTACATCTGCCCGAGAAGACAGACAGGGCCTTGGTTTCACATCTTATCCAAAAGGTGATAATGATGGCAGTAGTGTCCACTTTGATCCTTTGAGGCCAAACTACAGAAAGCCTGTACGGCCATTGGGAAAGGCAAGGGCCAGTCAGATAAGAGATTGTAATTGTTCTTTTAACCAGTCCTTTCTGTTGGGAACCGACTCTCATTAACTAATGTATGGCGCATGTAATCTATTGGAAAGCCCCAAATATAATTTAAATACTTTTGTGCTTCTAATAAGCTTTGCAGGTCACTTATGCGCAGATTCCCATACTAGCCAGTTACATTGGCCTGTGCTGAGATAATCAGGTAGACTGTGGGCTTCAGGCCTGTGTATACACAACCATTATATTACTGATCCTACCATTTACTGTTCCCTCTGTGTTTATGATTTTTTGCATATGACACATACATGGGTTTTAGGCTCATTTTAAAATGGGAAATGATATGTTATGTGCAAAATTATGGTAAATAACATTTTTTTAGGGGGGGTGGTGTTTGTGGGAAGAAGGCAACCACTAGATCATTAAGCAAGATAAATACCTTTCAAATGTATTTTATGTTCAGTTTGAAGCAATTCCATTATTTGTTTTTTCATTTTGTTGGCTGGAGCACACCTTAAATTCATTCATAATATATTGCTGATCTTTGCATCACAATTGACTCTGATAAAGCACATTCCTGGGGTTTTCATCACGTGACCTCCCATTCACCCCACCCAGTCAAAAAACATTTTCCTCTCATCTTCAAAATTTTTAAAACTAATCAAGGAAGGTTCAAATAAGATTTTTTTTTAAACCCACACCATTTTAATACCCCTTTTTCTTCTAGGCTGCTTGGAGCGGCAGGATATTAATATTTAATTTGTGGGAACTCCTGGACAATCCTGATAATCCTCCAGCACAAAAAGACTTTCATTCCTTCTTTTCAAAACTCCTCTAGGAGAATATTGTGCTCATCAGTGTTGGATTCCCAAACATTTGGACCTTCGGTCATTTGGAGTAGAATTTTCAAGGGTCTGTGGAGGCGGGTCAGATCGGGGAGCACCCGAAAACAAGAGGGAAACCCTATGGTTGGCTCCATCGCCTGTTCACGCCTCCACAAGATTCTGTAGGAGGTGGGGTGACGGTGAAACTGCTTACATGACTGGCTGAGGCAGGTACCAGATGGGGCTTAATTGAGGGTCCTTTCCTGACACCGTCAGGATTTCCCAGCCAGCGTATGGGGTACCTGTTGAGCCAGGAGGTAGTTGCAAACCAGTGGCAGCCTCCTAGCAGCAGGGCAGGATAGTCATAGGAGCTAGGGTTTCCAATCAATGGAGAAGTTGCCGCACTAATACATGTCTGCAAATATGGCAGTGCCTGTTCCAATGTGGTGGGGGGGGAGGGGGGGCGAAGGAGGAGGGGGGCGGGCGGATGGCGAGGGGCCCTTCTTGTCCGACAGCACTAACCCTTTTGTCCCATCTTATAGCCCCCATTTGTGGCTCGCGACCGGGAATGGAGGAGTTCACTCACTTCCCTCCATACTTCCGCAGCGCCCAACTCTGAAGCTAGGGCTGCCAATTTTTCGGTGCTGGGTGGCCTCCTAGTAGCTTTGCAGATTCAGGAGCCCACCCACTCTTTTTAAATGAGCCAAGGTCCTGGAGGTGGCCAGTTAATTGGTCATCTCCTTCAAAATCTCCCTCGGAGTCCTGCCACTGGTAATTCCACTTAATCTGTTGGCAAAATTGGGACATGGGAATGAAAACTCTACCCTTTGTCTTTGAGCCAGAAAGTTGTGGGTTCAAATCCTACTCCAGGAATTGGGCACATAATCCAAGCTAAGCCTTCAGCACTGGAGGAGTTCTGCACTCTCGAAGCTGTCTTTTGCACATAATGTAAAACCGAGGTCCTTTCAGCTAATTCTGGTGTCCATAGTATTTTTTTTTAAAAAAAGTCTTTCAACAGCATAGCCAACAAATTTTGTTTTTGATTGGTTACAGCACAGAAGGAATCCATCCAGCCTGTCTAGTCCATGCACCGGCTCTCTGCAAGAGCCACTCACCTAGTCCTCCTCTCCCAACTTTTCCTTGGAGCCCTGCAATTCTTTTCTCTTGTGCTACCAGTCCAATTCTCCTTTTGAAGTCATGATTGAATCGAATCCCACCCCACACTCAGTGCATTCCAGATTCCAACCACCCGCTGCTTTCCTCATGTTGCTGTTTCTGTTTTTTCCAAGCACCTTAAATTGGTGCCCTCTGATTCTTGATCGTTGTGCCAACAGAAACAGTTTCTCCCCATCTGCTTGGTCGAGATCCTTCTGATTTCGAATATCTCCATGAAATCTCCTTTTAATCTTCTCCTCTCCAAGGAGAACAGGCCAGCGTTTCCAATCTATCAATGTAACTGGAGTTCCTCAACCCTTATGAATCTTTTCTGCATTCTCTCCAATGCCTTCATATACTTCCAAAGTATGGTGCCCAGAACTGGACACAATACTCCAGCTGAGGCTGAACCAGTGTTTTAACTGAATTTATCTCATTTCTATTTGTGGAATTATATTGTGAATAGATTGACGGCTGCAAATGTCTATGTAACAAGTGTGACTGCATTTCAAAAGCAATTTGTATAAAGCGCCTCAAGAAGTTTCTTAGAGACATGACAAGGCATTATATAAATGCAACTCTTTCCTTGGTAACCTTAAATACCCTCATTTCACGCATAGTACAGCCAGGTATAAATTCAAGTTCCATTTGCTCTCCCAGCATTTGCGAAGGAGAGAATTCCTCCGATTGCTATATACCAATGAACTGGTATATGAACCGGATTCACATTATGAACTGGATTGTCCTGCTAAAGTCTTAATTCTTTACCTTCCAAACATTTCTTACATTCTTCTATTATTACTCATAAAAATGAGCAGCCAATGTTTCCACATTCTTCGAATATTAAACATGGCTTTTCACTGTCCAAATATTACCTGATCAAATATTTAGCATTTAAAAAAAACCTCTCATACTTTTAAACCCTAGATTCATTTAATTAAACTTTAAAACTACAACATTGGGTTGGATTTAATGAAGGCAACAGGCCAGCCAGTGGGAGCCCTGTATATCACTGCATTTCGTGAAGGCCCTCCAAATTAGGTGCCACCCAGACACTTAACTGGACAGCAGCAGGCCTTATGAAGGACAAGAAGGGTGGAAGCCCTGCCCACTAAGAGCTGCCAGCCTCTGACTGGCCTGCACATCTTAATCGTCCACACAGGAAAGTATAAGCGATTGAAAGCAAGCACAAGTTCAACACCAGCGACAGGGGTAATAGTGAGCTGGCATCTGTCTTCTGTCAATGCATTACTGTTATAAATACAGGGGGCTCGCTTGAGCTAATCTTTTGCATGAGCTGAGTTATGTACATGAATGGTAGCAGGGGTCTTTCAGTGCAAAACTATCAAAAATCAGTGCATGTGAATTTCCTCATATTTATAAAAGTGCTGTGTCATTTACTGAAAACTTCCTGGAAATTCTGGGTCCTAGCCTTCCAAGTTTGAATTTTCATTTGTTCAGTCTATATGAAGAGTAAAAGTGCCCATAATTGTTGAATTGCCTTTGTTACATACTCCTTCTTTGATTAATATTCTGTCCAACAGGATTGCAACAATTAGGGTACTGAAACTACTACCATCAATGTTTTCTGACCCTTGTTATTTCTTATTGCCACCCATACTGTTTCTACTCCCACTGATCTGAGCGAAGATCCTTCCTCACTACTTTCCTCATGAAATCTTTTATTTTGAAGGCTATTCCCACACCCGCCACTTCCTTCTCCATTATCTTTGTGCTTTCAAAACATTAAGTATCCTGGAATACTTAGCTCCCAACTTTGACCATGGCCAGAATCTTAGGGTTGGCGTGTGGGGGGCGGGTCCTGCTTGCCGACACATAAAATGACGCGCGGTGACATCGGGCATGTGTCCCAACGTCACCGCATGTCATTCAGGTTTTCAGTTCGGCGAGCGCGCATTGGAGTCGGCTGCATGCCCGCTGAACTGTCAAAGGCCTTTTAAGGCCATTTAAATGTCAATTAAAATAATTAACAGAGCTGCCCGTCCAACCTTAAAGTTGGCGGGCAGGCGGAGAGCCTAGGCGGCCTTTGCATTTATCATGAAACCTCATCCGCGTTTTTAAACGTTAATTAAAAATTTTTAAATAAAATTCAGAGACATGTCACAGCTCATGTGACACTATCATGTGAGGGGACATGTCTTAAATTTGTTTTTTCTCTTCATTTACATTTTTCAAAATCAAACTAATTTCCCTGGGGCAGCTCTGTGCCTCAGGGAGATTTCTGCGCTCTTTTGCGCACATGCACGAAAGAGCACAGGCCCTGACTCAGCTTCCCCCCTCCCCCCGCCCACTCAGCCTGCCAATCCGATGCATCAAGACCCTGTGAGCATTCCCATCATCCTTCTATACGCTGCCCATCAGAGTCCTCATGAGTCCTCTGCAGCAATGTTCATCTATGACCATGTCCTCTAAGGACCTGGCACACCCGACATTTCTTGTTTAAATAATGGGAACCGTTCTGATTTTGTTTACTTCTGCAGCAGGGAAATAGGTAATATTTGCTATACTCTAAGCTCATCTTTGTGTTATGCTGTTTTTAATATTATGCATATGCCTCAATTGAAATAAACTGTTTCTTTATTGTTATAATATACAAGCAGACCCCCTGTGTTGCTGATTGACATTCATTTGGAAGGTACAGCTTTATTGTACCATGTGATATACAATGTGCTTTTGAAATCCGATGGCCCAATTGCTATAAATAAGCACATATGAGATTGGGAATTTATCATACTGTCACCCAATGCATTGAGGAAAACTGCCATTTTAATTGGTGATAATGTTGGTTTCAGGACTGTCAAGTGGGGCATAGTTACATTATAAAATTCATGTTTTAATCATGTCATCAGGTGCAGCACACCATTTTAACTGAAGATTGATGAAGCCCTGCTCAGTATAGGACATGCCAGTAAAAACTGGCCCCTCAATCCATTAAACCGATTGCTGGGGTCTGTTCCCTAGGGTTTATGACTGCGGCCTCCTCCTGGATACAATCCCACTCCTGTCCACCAACCTCCTTGTCAGGCCCGCTGTCTTCAGATGGGATTCCCACCTCCCAGGTTTCGTGCTGGCTGGGGGATGCCAGAGATTGCCGCCTGCATAAGCTTCTACCCTCACCCAAGGTTAAAATTAGGGGTTTCAGGGCAGTACTAAGGGAGCACAGGTGCCGATTTTCAAATTAAACATAAAACTGAGGCCTGTTTGACCTCTTAAAATGGATATAAATGATCCCATGTCATTATTTGAAGAACAGTGAAGTTCCTCCCGTTTCTTGGTAAATATTTATTCCTCAACCATCAACATTATAGTAGTTCATCTGGATATGTTGTTCTTTGTGGAACTTTGCTGTGTGCAAAGTGGCTGTCACATTTCCCGACACAGGTATTACACAGTGACTTGTAAAGGGCTTCATTGAATGTAAACTCCTTTGGAACGTTTTGGGGTCATGAAAGGGACTAAATAAATACAAGTTTTTTTTTTACACGTTCAATAGTTTGCATTCACACACACAAACATATAAGTCATTGCCCTTTTTAATTGGATAAGGATCAATTTTTTTATTGGGACAGATGTTGTGACTGTGGAGTTGGGGTGGATAGCAAGCCTCCAAGTTATTGTAACTCCCAGGCCTCATTAATATTTGAATTTCAGACTGTCCTCTCAATTCTACAGAATTGGGCAGCCTGCTCATGTGATGTGCACAACTTCCAATGACTGCCTCAAATTTACTTGAAGTGCGGAATAGAGGGCAGACATGAGGTTTCCTTTTTTTGATGCACGCTGGAGGTCCTAATGGAAGAGAAAGAAGAAGAAACAAGACAAAGCTCTACAGCCACCCAGGAGAAGGACACACACTGAAAGAAGGGAGAGTGTAGAATGTCCTCAACCTCAGAAAGCGATCAGAACAAGATCAGGGGGAATTACTATTTTGTCATTAATAACTAGGAGACCATCAATGATTGTGAGGTGCCTTCAATATACTGCAGTTGTACTGAATTATTAGGAGTATGGTCTGGCCATCCTTCTACACACCATTTTCTTAAGAGGACACATTTTTGCTGCTGTACTTATTTTATCAACTGAAACTTCTTTGTGGTAGCTGGTAGGTGTTGAGAAATGAAAGATGTATATGCTTCCACCTCGTTGGTGAAATGCAAATCCTCTAGATTGGTTCCTTCAACTGGTACCCTGGCTAGTGTCTCTACTGTCATCTGGTACTTCCCTTGAATGTAATCTGTTATGGGGTCATAGCTCATTAACCTTAATCTGAACCATGTTTGCAATCTCTTTCATGTTTAGAGGAGTGACTAACGGATTATTAATTGGTCTGTTCCAATTTTGAACAGCAATCCCATTATGTAGCCCAAGAATTTCTTGCATGTCCATGTTCCTGTCAATGCTTCCTTCTCAATTGTAGCATATATCTTTTATCTGTGTCTGCGTGACCTTGAGCTGTAGTAAACTGGCTTACATTCACTGTCTGCCTGTACTTGAAATAATACTGCATCCAGACACATAAATGATGCATCTGCTGCTATTCTGGGTTGTAATGTTCCAAAATTTCAGAGGAAATTAATTTTTGATTTTATTAAAAGCATTTTGCACATTCCAGCAGCAGTGTTGACCCTGTCTCAGCAGCTGTCTTGAAGGTTCATTGCCCTCTGCCAAAGTTAGTAGGAACTTGCCTACTTTGTTGACCATACCAAAGAATCACTGAAGTTCGGTAATGTTCCTGGTTTGTGGAAAACTCTCTGATCATCTTTGTTTTTTGTGTGCCGACTGTTAGTCCAAAGGCTTGTACAATGTGACCTAGAAATTTAATCATAGGTTTGGCAAACTCACATTTTTCATTCAATATTAGGCCTGCATCCTGTAAGAATTTCAGGACTGCTCTAACTCCACGGTCATGCTCTTCTGTCATGGAGCTGTGAACAAGTATATCATCCATATGGCATATTACTCCTTCCATGCCTTCTAGGGTTTGAGATATTGTTTTCTGGAAAATTTTAGGAGCATAATCAACTCCAAATGGTAATCTATTGAAGCAATATCAAACAAATTACGTCATAAAAGTGGTCAGCAATCTGGATTCTTTGTCCAGAGGCAAATGCCAAAATCCGCTGTTTGTATCTAATTTGGCGAATAGAGTACTGTTGGCTAGTTTGATAAGAATCTCATCTACTGAGGCCATTAAGTGGATCTCAAGTTCCACTGATTTGTTTATTGGAGTTAAATCCACACAGAATCTTAGGAGCCATTTGGCTTTGGGACCAAGACCATTCCTGAAAACCATTTTGTTGGCATGGTGACTGGTGATATAACTCCTTCCTGTTGCATCTTCTCAATTCCCCCTTGACTTTGTCCAAGAGTGCATGAGGGAGGTTTGGTATAAAGAGGCAAATTGGTTTAGCATCAGCTGTTAGGGTAATATGGTACTTGGTCTTCAGTCTTCCCAAGACTATAAATAATCTTGGAAATTTATCCCCGAATGTACTGCTGAAGTGCTCACCAGCAACTTCATTAACTTTATAGATTAGCTTCAATTTTAAGAATGCCTTCCTACTCAGTACAGAAGATTCTTCATTCTGGGTGACATACAGAGGTTCAATGATTTCTCTATATTTGTACTTCAATTTTGACATGTGTTGGCCAATGACTTGCAGCAGAGTCCTATCTCGACCCTGTAACTTGACAGATGAAGGCTGTAGCATAATGTGCTTAAGCCATTTTACTTCATCGGATAATACTGAAACTCCTGCCCCTGCGTGTAGTTTAAACTCTGTGGGGTGTCCATCCAATTCAAGTTTAATACCCCAGTATTTCTTTTTCTGTTTCATTTACTTCCCCATGGAAATTTATTTCCTTTCTCTGTGGTTCTTCCACTTCTTGTATGTGGAATATTTTTTCCTTCTTTTTGTAGGTTGTCAGTGTTCTAGATCAGCAATTGGTTTTAAATGTTCTATTTTTCCATGGTTGTGGCACTTTGCTCCCCCTTCTGGGAATTCTTCCCACTTGTGCAGGGTTTTCCCCGCCATGCAGTTGAGGCACTTTTCCCTGTTTTCATGGACTTCTGCTTTGGTGCGCTTCCCTTCTTATGGCCTACAGACTGAATGGCTTCACTTATTATTTTACATGGGATCTTGCCTTTTCCATGAACAAACGCTTTATATTGTTTTCTGAGTTCAGTTTGTCTCGCAATTTATACTGCCCTGACTAGAATTAAATCCTCTAGTCTGCAGGAGATTTGATAGAGTTTTATCTAAGACCCCAACTACTATTTGATCACGAATCAATTCATCAGTCAATATTTCGTAGGCACAATTTTCTGCCAGCTTGTATAAATCATTGATGAATGATTTCATGCTCTTGCCTGGTCTTTACTTTCGCTTGTTAAATTTTGCTCTTTCTATAATTACATTTTTGTGAATGCTGAAATACAGATCAAATGTTTGCAGGACTTCTTCACAAGAAGTTCAAATCTCATTGACTTCCTGCCTCGCTATTACATCATTGGCAATAGCTCCAACTACTTAGTGTAATGTGCTGACCTGATCCTTTTGTACTTTTTTTGCACAAACCAGAAGCAGTTCTATATCTTGAAAACCTCTTTCTCCAGTTGTCCCAGTACTGAGCTTGTCGCCTTCAGCGGTCTGGAATGGTTCTGGGAAAGATAGTGTGCATTCCATGCTTGTACCAAGCCCTGGAAAATTTGCTGCTTGACTGATGTTGCTTGTTGATTCTGATCTGTGCTCACTGCTGTCCAGACTCTGGGTCTGTGTTTCAGAATGCATCTGCGATGCTCAGACTTTGTTAGTTTTGAACCAGTTTTTTTCATCCTTCTTTCAAGGATCTCTTAACTTACCAAGTCTGTAACTGCTTCCTGGAGTTTTCTGAGTCTTTTACTCACTGTTTGCTGCCACCGTGTTTCGTGTGTTCGGGGTCTATTCTTCCAAAGGTGCTCAAGAATGTAGTTTATTAAAACCATTACTCTTTATTTATAGCTATGTCATGGAAGAGATAATGTCAATAACATTATTAGAAATTATTTTTTAAAATAGAGTTCTAGTGGGGTCTGCAGCTGTGTGTGTCGTAAATGGGTTAAAGCCAGCAAGTCTGGGTTCTTTGATGTATAGTAGTTTTGAAATGTTAATTAGGTAAACGGAAGGAAAGTAGATTGTAAAGTGTAAATTTGCATTTGTTAAAAGAAACCATTCAAGACTACGGGTGAAATCTGATACCTAGCTAGAAGATGTCAAGCCATGCATTTATTATTTCTTAGCTTACTAATAAAATTGGTGGAATGAAAGGATGTTATTGTTAGAAGAGGTAAAGTTAAAGGCCTAGTGACACAATGGAAAATTTACATTCAAAGAGAAAGGTATGTATAAAGGAGAAAGGAGTTGGTGTATAAGGTAAAGACATTTTAAGATCCAACAAGTATGAGAAGCCTCAGCCTGTAGCTTCAAGTTACTGTCTGCAAGGACCCAGAGCTGAAAGAAACTCATTTTGGATGTGATTGACCAGGGTGTGCTTTGCCAGGTGTCTGTTTAAAATCTAAGAGATTTACTGTTGCCTTAACAGGGGTGTAACTGAGAGTCAGATTAATTAGGGGAATTTTGTAGTTATTATAGTCATAATTTTGTAGACATATGTATGTGTTTACAGTCTTTCTTGTATTAATAAACGTTTAATTTAGTTTTACAAAAAACCTCTTGAGACTCAGTAGTCTTATTCCTACTGAGTTCAAAGCCTGCATCTCGAAAAATACAAATGGCAAAAATAGGTGATGACAGTTGTTTCAAGTTTCCCTCTGGGATTTGAACAACTCAGCCTTTACCATCGGCTGTGTCATAATAGCTACAATATTAGGAACTCTGCATGAGGTTTGAACCTTTCCCTCCAGATCTCTGTTAATCAATCATGTGGTTTTACATCATCATTACATCAGCATTATGTGCTTGTAATGTTAACCCTTCACTCTACATAGGTCACCCATACATACGAAAAGCATATTCTCATCTAATCTGAGCTCTTAGAAATATTTTAACTGATCTGAAAGTATATCGTGAAATATAAAGCAATTATATTATTAAAATCTCAAAATTGGAGATCAGGCATGTAACAGACAAGCAACACTGCTCTCTGGTAATCTCCCTGCTTGTTCATTTGCTGTATGGTTTTCTTAATTGCAATAAAATTTCTCCTCGGTCAGGCATTGCTACATGTCTTGGTGGGAGATATAGAGGCAATAAAATAGTTCAAATTATGAATTGTTATTTATGAGGATAACCTATTAACTTAAATTATGTAAGATCAAAAGATTGGTGGCAATCAAGAAAAGTAATTGCGCATTTAACTGCGAGCAAAAGGGTAGCACTCATTTTTCTTGGGCAGGCTTTCTAATGTGAGTAGGTGTATTAGTTAAAGCAAAATATAAAACAATCACATCTGTTTTTTTAAAACATTGAAATTCCCTTTGCGGTGTTGAAAAATCAAGCCATAAGCAGGGAACAACCATCATCTAGAAGGCCAAGGGCAACAGACACATGGAAACACCACCATCTGGAAGTTCCCCTCCAAGCTACTCACCATCTTGAATTGGTATTATATCACCGTTTCTTCACTGTCGCTGGGTCAAAATCCTGGAACTCCCTCCCTAATAGCACTGTGGGTGTACCTACACCACAGGACCTGCAGTGGTTCAAGAAGGCAGCTCACCATCACCTTCTCAAGGGCAATTAGGGATGAGCAATAAATGCTGGCTTAGCCAGCGATGCCCACATCCCGTAAATTAATAAAAAATAATTTAAACTGGGTATTCAATATCCATTGAATATTGAAACATTGTTAATCAAAGAGGGCATTGGTGCAATAGTTAGAAATAACCTTGGTTCAGGAGATCAGGAAGTAGAATCTGTTTGGGTGGAGATGAGGAATAGTAGGGGAAAAAAGTCATTAGTGGCAGTGGTCTACAGGCCCCCTAACAGTAGCTACAGTGTAGGACGAAGTATTCAAGAGGAAATATTGTGTGTTTATGATAAAGGGACGGCAATAATCATGGGTGATTTTAACCTACACATAAACTGAAAAGATCAGATTGGTAGTAGTAGCCTGGATGTGGAGTTCTTAGAATGCTTTTGAGATAGTTTATTCGAGCAACATGTTCTGGAACCAACCAGAGAGCAGGTTATATTAGACTTGGTATTGTGTAATGTGACAGGATTAATTAATGACCTCAGAGTAAAGGCACCCCTAGGTATCAGCGATCACAATATGATTGAATTTTACATCCAGTTTGAAAGGGAGAAGAGTGGGTCGAAAACTTAAATAAGGGTAACTATGTGGGGATGAAAGCTGAGTGAGCTGAAGTGAACTGGGATACAAGTCTAGAGGATGGATCAATAGAGAAACAATGGCAGACATTTAAGAGGATATTTCAGAGTATTCAGAATAAGTACATTCCTTCTATAAAGAACAATTCTAAGAGCCACCATCTGTGGTTAACTAAAGAAGTTAAGGAAAGCATCAAACTTAAGGAAAAAGCATACAACTCCGCAAAGATGAGTGGCAGGACAGATGATTGGTCAGAATGTAAAGAATGGCAGAGAATGACTAAAAGGTTAATCAGCGGAAAGAAATTAGAGTATGAGAGGAAGCTAGCTAGAAAAGTATAAATGGATAGCAAGAGTTTCTACAGGTACTTAAAAAGGAAAAGAGTAAGTAGAGTGAGTGTTGGTCCTCTAGAAAGTGACAGTGGGGAGCTAATATAAGGAAATGGTGGAAGAAATGAACAAATATTTTGCTTCTGTGTTCACTATAGAGGATATAAAAAACATTCCACTAATAGCTACAAATCAGGAAGTGAATGGGAGAAAGGAACTTGGTGAAATTGAAATCACTAGGGAAATAGTACTGAGCAAATTGATGGAACTGTGGGCTGACAAGTCTCCGGGTCCCGATAGACTATATCCTAGGGTCTTAAAAGAGTTGGCTAATGAGGTAGTCAATGCACTGGTGTTAATTTTCCAAAATTCGCTAGATCCTAGAAAGGTTCCATCAGATTGGAAAGTAGCAAATATAACCCCTTTATTTAAGATGGGAGGGTGGCAGAAAACAGGAAGCTATAGGCCAGTTAGCATGGCTCTGTTGTGGGGACTAACCTCCCTTATTCCAATGAGCACACCATTTCTCCACGAGATCAGGTGGTGATAGTAGTGTTGATCCAAACATTTTATTACATTACTGGAGCGATGTTACAGTCTCAGTACAATGGCTTGCTAAGAGTCAATTCTGCCAGAGTTCTATCCAACAATCTTTTATTAAGCAACAGATTAACTGGTCATACATCTCAGTTGTTTGAAAGACTTTGCAGTGCACACATTGATTGCTGCATTTGCTTATATTATGGTGATTGCACTTGAAAAGTAATTTGCATGGTATGCTTTGTTTACCTGTGGGCGCAATCTGAATGTTAAACCCAAAAATGTATCCGCTCCACTCCTATTCTGCCAATCTTAAATTACATTCAAATTTCTGGCAAATCTCATGACAATACTCCCAAACGCAAACAGGGTGCATATCAAGATAAATAACCAAGGCCCAAGGAAAGCACCGAACATACACCAGATAATTCTTTTTCAAATATGAAAATTTAAGTTCACCATCATTCATGCACATTAGGCATAGTATGGTGAAGAATCAGGAAAGCATTTGAATTTTTAAGGTGACATGCTTCTTCCATGAAAAATGCATTAAAGAAGACTGCAGGTCTTAATGATGATAAATCTTAAAAACAACCAGTTTCAATAAATCCCCAGAAATGAATTTGTTTTCTTCTGTCCCTAAAATCTGGTTGTAATTTGAAGAAGAATCTCTGGGTACGTGCAATTGCAGGAAATGTATGTATGAGGTGCCATTACAACAACCAGAATAATTTTCATTTTACCACGTTAAAGTGCTACATAAATAACTCAAGGTGCTTCACAGAAGTGTATCAAACAGAATTTGACACCTAGCTACAAAAGGGGGCATTATGGCAGATAACAAATGTTTGGTCAAAGAGGTACACTTTAAGGAATGTCTTAAAAAGAGGAAAGAGAGGTGGAAATATTTTGGGAGGGAGTTCCAGGGCTTAGGCGCTTGCTGGCAGAAAGCACAGCAGCCAATGGAGTTTTTAAAAATTCTTTCATGGGATGTGGGTATCACTGACTAGGCCAGCGTATTTATTGTCCATCCCTCATTGCCCTCGAGGAGATGGTGGGGAGCCACCTTCTTGAACCAGTGCAGTCCATGTGGCGCTGGCACACCCACAGTGCTGTTAGGATGGGAGTTCTAGGATTTTGACACAGTGACAGTGAAGGAACGGTGATATAGTTCCAAGTCAAGATGGTGTGTGGCATGCAGGGGAACTTGCAGCTGGTGGTGTTCCCATGTATCTGCTGCCCTTGTCCTTCTTGGTGGCAGAATTCACCAGTTTGTAAGGTGCTGTCAAAGGAGCCTTGGTGAGTACATCTTGGAGTTGGTACACACTTCTGCCACTGTGCATCAATGGTGGAGGGAGTGGATGGGGTGCTAATCAAGCGGGCTGCTTTGACTTGGATAGTGTCCAGCTTCTTGAATGTTGTTGGAGCTGCACTCATCCAGGCAAGTGGAGGGTGTTCCAGCAGGCCCCTGACTTGTGCACTGTAGATGGTGGACAGGCTTTGGGGAGTCAGGAGGCAAGTTACTATCTGCAGAATTCCCAGCTTCTGAATTGCTCATACAGTCAAAGTATTTATATGATTGGTCCAGTTCAGTTTCTGGTCAATGGTAACCACCAGAATGTTGAATGTTGGTAGTGGGGGATTCAGCGATGGTAGTGCCATTGAATATCAACGGGAGCTGGTTGGATTCTCTCTTGTTAGAGATAGTCATTGCCTGACACTTGGGTGGCAAGAAACATTTGATCACATCAGCCCAGGCTTGAATATTGTCCAGTTTTTGCTGCATTTGGGCAAGGACTGCTTCAGTATTTGAGGAGATGCTAATGGTGCTGAACACTGTGCAATCATGGAACATCCCCACTTTTGAGCATATGATGGAAGAAAGATCATTGATGAAGCAGCTGAAGATGGTTGTGCCGAGGACACTACCCTGAGGAACCACTGCAGTGATGTCTTGGGACTGAGATGACTTACCTCCAACAACCCAACCATCTTCCTTTGTGCCGGGTATGACTCCAACCAGCAGAGACTCCCCCTGACCCCCCAGTTCTCACTGATTCCAGTTTTGCTAGGGCTCCTTGATGCCACACTTAGTCAAGCTGCCTTGATGTCAAAGGCAGTCACACTCACTTTTTTTTGTTCATGGGATGTGGGCATTGTTGGCTAGGCCAGCATTTATTGCCCATTCCTAATTGCCCTTGTTCAGGGGGCATTTAAGAGTCAACCACATTGCTGTGGGTCTGGAGTCACATGTAGACCAGACCAGGTAAGGGCAACAGATTTCCTTCCCTAAAGGACTTTAGTGAACCAGATGAGTTTCTTTGACAATCGGCAATGGTTTCATGGTCATCATCAGGCTTTTAATTCCAGATTTTTTTTATTGAATTCAAATTTCACCATGTTTCATGGTGGGATTCAAATCCAGGTTCTCAGAGCATTACCCTGAGTCTCTAGAATATTAGTCTTGTGACAATATGCCACCACTTCACCCCTTATGCTCTTGCGTCCATGTTGGAGCCAAGGCTGTATTGAGGTCAGCAGTGGTCCTGGCGGAACCCAAACTGACCATCATTGAGCAGGTTGTTGCTGAATAAGTGCCACCAGATAGCACTGTTGAAGACACCTTCCATCACTTTGCTGAGTGGGCAAGAATTAGTGGAGCGCAGAAATCTTAGGGAGTCGTTGAGCTGGAAGAGGTAACAGAGATAGGGAGGAGCGAAGACATGGAGGGAACTTTGGGCAGGAAAATTATGATGGGCAGAGATGCATTTAGGCAGAGGGATCAATAGATGATCGTAAAAGATGAGGAGGTTTGGGCACATTGCACTTAAAAACAATATGCATTTATATAGTATCTTCAACATAGTAACAACATCTCAAAGACTTCACAGGAGTGAAGTCTTGGACTGACAAGCAGCAAGTAACATTAATGCCACACAAGTGCCAGGCAATGACCATCTCCAACAAGAGAGAATCTAACCATTGCCCTTTGACATTCAATGGCATTACCATCACCAAAATTATGATTATCAACAACCTGGGGGTTACCATTCACCAGAAAATGAACTGGGCTAGCCATATAAATTCAGCAAAGGAAGACCAAGGGATTGACTAAGAAGGGGAAAATAGAGTACGAGAGTAAGCTTGCAGGGAACATAAAAACTGACTGTAGAAGTTTCTATAGGTATGTGAAGAGAAAAAGATTGGTGAAGACAAATGTAGGTCCCTTACAGTCAGAAACAGGGGAATTTATAATGGGGAACAAAGAAATGGCTGACCAACTAAATACATTCTTTGGTTCTGTCTTCACAAAGGAGGACACTAATAACATACCAGAAATGTTGGGGAGCACAGGGTTTAGTGAGAGGGAGGAGCTGAAAGAAATCAGTATTAAGAGGGAAATGTTGGGGAAATTGATGGGATTGAAGGCCGATAAGTCCCCAGGGCCTGATAATCTACATACAAGAGTACTTAAGGAAGTAGCCCTAGAAATAGTGGATGCATTGGTGGTCATTTTCCGAGATTCTATAGACACTGGAACAGTTCCTACATATTGGAGGGTAGCTAATGCAACCCCACTATTTAAAAAGGGAGGCAGAGAGAAAACAGGGAATTATAGGCCAGTCAGTCTGACGTCGGTAATGGGGAAAATTCTAGAGTCCATTACAAAAGATTTAATAGCTGAGCATGTGGAAAACAGTGGCAGAATCAGACAGAGTCAGCATGGATTTATGAAAGGGAAATCATGCTTGACAAATCTACTGGATGTAACTAGTAGAGTTGATGAGGGGGAGCCAGTGGATGTGGTTTATTTGGACTTTCAGAAGGCTTTCAACTAAGTCCCACAAAAGAGAAGGGCATGTAAAATTAAAGCGCATGGGATTGGGGGCAGTGTATTGGGATGGATAGAAAACTGGTTGGCAGACAGGAAACTAAGTTTAGGAATAAACAGGTCTTTTTCCGAATGGCAGGCAGTGACTAGTGAGGTACCGCAGGGATTGGTGCTAGGACCCCAGTTGTTCACAATATATATTAATTATTTAGATGAGGGAATTAAATGTAATATCTCCAAATTTGCAGATGACACAAAGCTGGGTGGGAGATTGAGCTGTGAGGAGGATGCAGAGATGCTTCAGTGATTTGGACAAGCTGAGTGAGAGTGGGCAAATGCATGGCAGATGCAGTATAATATGGATAAATGTGAGGTTATCCATTTTGGTAGCAAAAACAGGAAGGCAGATTATTACCTGAATGGCTATAAATTGAGAGAGGGGAATGTGCAATGAGACCTGGGTGTCCTTGTACACCAGTCGCTGAAAGTAAGCATGCAGGTGGTAAAGAAGGCAAATGGTATGTTGGCCTTCATAGCCAGAGGATTCAAATACAGGAACAGGGATGTCTTGCTGCAATTGTACAGGGCCTTGGTGAGACCACACCTGGAATATTGTGTGCAGTTTTGGTCTCCTTAGCTGAGGAAGGATGTACTCGCTATAGAGGGAGTGCAGCGAAGGTTTACCCGACTGATCCGTGGGATGGTGGGACTGACATATGAGGAGAGATTGATCGATTAGGATTATATTCGCTGGAGTTCTGAAGAATGAGGGGGATCTCATAGAAACCTATAAAAATTCTAACAGGACTAGACAGGGCAGATGCAGGAAGAATATTCCCAATGGTGGAGAAGTCCAGAACCAGGGGTCACAGTCTGAGGATTTGGGGTAGACCATTTAAGACTGAGATGAGGAGAAATTTCTTCACCCAGAGAGTGGTGAGCCTGTGGAATTCATTACTACAGAAAGTAGTTGAGACCAAAACATTGTATGCTTTCAAGAAGGAGTTAGATATAGCTCTTGGGGCGAAAGGGATCAAAGGGTATGGGGAGAAAGCGGGAGCAGGCTATTCATTTGGATGATCAGCCATGATCATAACGAATGGAGGAGCAGGCTCAAAGGGCCGAATGGCCTACTCTTGCTCCTGGTTTCTATGTTTCTAAATACTGTGGCTACAAGAGCAGATCAGAAGCCTAAAATCCTGTGGCGAGTAGCTCATCTCCTGACTCCCCAAATCCTATCCACCATCCATAAGGCACAAATTATAGAATACTCTCCATTTGCCTGGATGAGTGCAGCTCCAACAACACTCAAAAAGCTTGACATCATCCAGGACAAAGTAGCCTGCTTGACTGGCACCCCCATAACAAACATTTATTCCCCTCCACCACAGACGCACTGTGGCAGCAGTGTGTACCATCTACAAGCTGCACTGCAGGAATTCACCAAGGGTCCTTAAACAGCAACTTCCAAACACGTGACCACTACCATCTAGAAGGACAAGGGCAGCAGACACATGGGAACACCACCACCTGGAAGTTCCCCTCCAAGTCACTCACCATCCTGACTTGGAAATATTTCACCGTTCCTTCACCGATGCTGGGTCAAAATCCTGGAACTCCCTCCCGAACAGCACTGCGGATGTACCTACACCACATAGACTGCAGCGGGTCAAGAAGGCAGCTCACCACCACCCTCTCAAGCGCAATTAGGGATGGGCAATAAATGCTGGCCTAACCAGTGACGCCCACATCCCATAAATGAATAAAAAAAAGGACCACATTTGACATCGAGCCACAAAAAGAAATGCTGGAAGGTAATCAGAAGTTTGATTAAAGAGGCATATATCTCATTTACACCCTAAATGCAGCAGCCTTTTACACTGTTTATTGGACCTGTGCCCATGTTGCATATGTCTCTGATGCAAAAACACAGGAAATTTCAGACTACTATGGGCTTTAAACATTCCTCAGAGTGGCAATCAGTGTCAGCTTCCACTCCGTGCCCAATTACTTACGTGAAATTTCTTCTGTGCCTGTCTTGATCGACCTTCCGACTCAGGCCGGGCGAAATCCAGGCAGCACAGCTGTCTCTGAAGCCCAGCGTCGCCATCCAGCAGAGACGGATAGAAGAAGGACATGGCCCCTTTTTAACAACACTGGCTACTTTAAACCAGTAAGTTTAAAGGTCTGACTGAAACTGACAGGCCAGGGAGAAGGTAAGTGAATAGGATTTGAGGGCTGCGGGGGATTGGAGGTCAGGTGGGGGTGGGCGTGTGTGGGTGCTGGCTTGGAGGGGGATGGGGAGTTGGACATCGGGAGGGTGGTGGGAAGGGCCAGTCCTTGGTAGGGTTGTCCGGTCAGGGTAGTGGCTGCAGTGAGGGTGGGGGGGGGGGGGGCGGAGAGAGTGGGTAGGAGGTGGGTGTATTGTCAGGTTGGGGCAGGGCATTGGGACAGTGGGTGGGGATGTCGGGTTGGGTTGGAGGGAATCCCACGGGGAGTCAGAGAGGGTGGGGTAGTTGTGGGTGCGGGAAGATCCCTGTTGGGGGGGGGGGGGGGCGGGATTGGTGGTGTACGGAGTTTCCTGGGGGATCAGAGGTGTGGCAGAAGTCTCAGGGAGGGTGGCAGCCAGTCTGTTTCTTTACAACAGTTATCCAGAAGTTAGGAGAGGCTTTAATTATTCTAACTCTTTCTGAATAACTATTTGTGTTACACAGTCCGAATCATCCAAAGTTTGTGATTTAAATCGCATTTTCGGATGGTTCCCAGTGCATGGCAATTGCCCAGGGGAAATTTGCACTTCTGGGCAATTGCCATGCAAACCCTCACCTGGGAACTTCCGAAAAGGATTCCCCAGCGCATCTTTGGCGTCGACCCCAAATCCGACAACGTGAAGCCAGCCATATGATTACAAATCTTTCTTTCTGCCAACTGGGGGCCAAGTATTTGGGACTGAATGACTTCTTTCAATAATTTATAGACTATTCAGCAGGAAGTAGCAGCACGTGGTGGATTTGCCGATAAAATTACTTACGGCTCATTTGTAAAATTCTCAATCACTTTCACGTAATTGGTAGGAACCAAGCCCTCAGCCACGGGCACTCTGGAGCTGGCCGCTTTCTGTGCAAATAAATATTCTCCCTCATCTCGGATGACTCTCAGTTTCTCCCCCCTTTTCAGCGACAACTCTTCTGGCGACCTGGCCTCGAAGTCATACAAAGCAGCGTAGACGAGTCCCGGTTTAGGGGGCAGCTCTGGGGCTGGGTTTAACTGCGGGGGGAGCTTAGATTCCAGGTAGGGACCCGAGATGACAACGATCTCCCGTCGACTTTGGGAAGAATCCGAGGGAACAGGCTTGGGCCAAATGCGGTCCCACAGCCCCTGCAGACAAGGCAGGCAGCTCCGCAAGGTCGTTTCCATCACATTCAGTCGCCAGCCCCTATGATGTGATTTGCGATATCCATGGAACTGCTCTAAAATTTACTTGGGTTATAAAAGACCCGTGGCATGGGGACAAGGATCCAGTAACCCTGATCGTGGCTTTTTCCTCTTGTTGCAGAATTACATTCAACTTCTATCCACATTTATTAAATATCTGGGGGAGGGGTTGGTTCACTTCCTGCAGATACAAATCAGGTGGAACCAGTTTTCAAATATCAGCGGCAGGTATGCGGAAACCACACAAATCATAGGAATCAGGAAAAACCTCGAACGGTATCTGTTTGCGGTTAGGATGATTTTCCGCAGTAAAAAAAAAAGTTCTTGAAGCTTTTGCCGTAAAACTACCCAAGTTCAGGGTAAAAGGGGTAGAAGTCACAGCTTGTACTCTTAGCAGACACCCCACCATCATCATCAAAAAAACCTATACTTAACTGTGCCTGATGGAACAACTGAAATAAAACAACTGCCAAGCACTATGCTGAGTTGAGGTGCTCGAATCCCTGCCTTTTTCTGTCAGGCTGCTGTAACCTTTTCCACTTTGCCAGTTCTTCATGCTTTCCTTTCTTCATGCTTGCCCCCCTCCTATTCAGATTTATGGGGAGATGGTGGGTACTGGACTAGAAATCCAGAGGCCCAGCATGGTAGCTGGTAGAATTTGAATTCAGACAGTAATAGTGACCATGCCAACTATCATCAATTGTCATAAAAACCCATCTGGTTCACTCATGTCCTTTAGGGAAGGAACTCTGCTGTCCTTACTGGACTGGCCTACATGTGACTCCAGACTGGCAGCAATGTGGCTGACTCTTAATTGTTCTTTGCAATGGCCTAGCAAGCCACTCAGTGCAAGGGAAATTGGGGATGAGCAACAAATTCTGACCAGCAACACCCACATCCTATGAAAAAATAAAAGAAAAGGTGTCTCTTTGTATGCCTTTTCACTCTTCTTGATTTCTGTCATTGTGCTGATATCACTTATGTCCCTTAAGCACTTTCTAGGTCATTCTTTTCTCCGTATGCCTGTTCCTTCCCCTCCACCCACCCCCACCAATGCATGCACACACACGCGCACACACACACACCTCTTCTGCTTGTTTGTCTGCATATCTGAAGTATTTTATAATTCTAATGAAGGATCCATTCCTGAACATGAACTTCTTTATCCTCCTCAAAGACGCTGCTTGACCTGCTGAGTGTTTTCAGCATGCTCTGGTTTGGTTACAACATTTGATGTATTTATATTACCTCCAGCACTGAAGGTGGGCAGAGGTGATATTTTTGCTCATAAGTCTGTAAATAATATATCTCAAAAACTAATGGACAGATTTCAATGGAACGTGGTAAACAGATAGGATATAGCCCAAGGAAGAGCTGATTAATCTTTGGTGAAGATGTGGACCAGGATATGGATTCTAGAATTTTTCTTAAAGGATCCATTAACATTGGGATTAAGGGTGAATTTACATCTTTGAGAATGATGTGGGTTGATTTAGAATATTGCAGATTGTCTCAGTTGCTGTGGTGGAATTTGTGACAGCTAGCAAAATGTGAGCAGCATTTTCAGAGCAGGTTGTTGGATGTGGATTGACCTGAAGCCTCCTCCATGAGATGGAAACTCTCATAAAAAGTTTTTTTTTCAGCTTTGTAGTTACGGAGCTCTGTGATTGTAATAACATTGAGTTAACACAGCATGGTGGAGCTTTGTTTCACTGAGTGTCCTTTTCACTTGTTATATTTGTGGTCTGCCATTTTAAGGAAGGCATGAAAATACAGAAGTTACAGCACAAAAATAAACCCTTCAACTCAATCACATTAGTGAGCAAATAGTTCAAATCACAATTACACATCCTGTTCAGTAACTTTTTATTTTCTTATCTTTGATCCCCATATCCAATCTAATCTTGAATGTTCACATAGTTTCTATCTCAACAACTAATTCTGGGAGAGAATTCCACAGTATCACTACTCCTGGTGTAAAGCAGCTCCTCTTGCTTCCTGTTCCATTACATTTAATCTTGTTTCAATAGTCTTCCCCCCGCCCCCCCCAACACCCGCAAATATCTTAGCTACTGGAAACCATCTATTCTCTTTCACAATTTTATTTATTTCTACCCCATAAGCTGCATTGCTCTAATGAAAATAGCTACTGTAATCTCTCTTCATATCAGAATGTTAATGCATCCACTCTGTGTTCTCACTAATGCCACAGTATCTTTCCTATATTGTGGAGCCCAGTACTGCACACAATACCATAACGAAGGACTCATTACAGTATTATGTAGGCTCATCATTGCTTCTTATCTTTTATGTTCTGATCTCTAGAATTCCAATAGTTTTTCTTTTTGAATGGCCTTATCGGCCTTGAACGTGCTGTGAGCCTTTTATCTCCAAATCCAAATCAAAGCACTTTCTTACTTCTATTCAGAGTACAGTGATTTTTTTTTTATTAAGATGCATCACCACATGTTTAATGATGTTGAATTCATTAACTACTTTGTAATCCATCCCCCATTTCATCAAAATAAAAACAAAATACTACAGGTGCTGGAAATCTGAAATTAAAAACTGGAAACGCTGGAAAAGCTCAACAGGCCTGGAAGCACTTGTGGAGAGAGAAACAGAGTTAAAGTTTTGAGTCCGTGTGACTCCTCGTCTTTGTGCTAAATATCGTTATGCCTCCCTTCAACTAGGAAGGCGTTAAATCTCTTGAGAAATAGCATCCAAGTCCGGGATCAAACATTCTACCTGTTGTAACTATTCATATGAGTTGTTTCAACAATCTCAGTTGCTTCTCAATTCTATCTTTGTAACTTTTTTTTACTACAAACAATTTAGTGCCACGCCTGACTATCATTTTCATTTGTTTTTCACTGGCAAAGTACTCAGCCAGTATGGGCATGTCTCTCCTGTTACAACAAAGGGTATGAATAATTATGGATAATATCACCTGGGAGATACTTAGCTTAAATGGATACATACCTTCACTCAGGGATATAATTAAAGAGCCACAGTCATTCTATAACATGTCCTAAAACATACAAAGATTATGGCGTGACTAGATTGGTAATTTTGAGGCAATTATTTTATTGGTTGGTAAATCAGCCACCCATCAATCAGCTTAGAATATTCATTTAAAAAAATATCAAATCAAATGCAAAAGACACTCAAAGTTGTACCTGCAGCAGCAAGTCTGTGCAATATACAGTTATTACTGCTGTCAGCACAGCAGCATTGAGTTGTTTGCAAAACTTGCTTACATTCTGAAGAATAAAGAAGCAGCTTTCCACTTGGAAGTTCTCCAACAGGATGACATCATCTCTTTGAGGGTTAATATTATCGATGATGTTAGGCACTTCATTCCTGCATTTTTAAGAAACATTGTTGCAATGGATAGTGGCGTGGTCGGGAGACAGTCAGTTCTTTTACCCCCTCTTGTTATTTATTTTTCATTTTAACAAGTTACCTTTCTGGAATACTGCTCATGCATATTATTAGATTTCCCTGAATTGGAAGTCTCCATCCAGTGCATGGTAGTTAAACATAATTTGGAAATCTACTAAATCCAATCGTATGATTAGGGGAGGACCGGGGGAGGAGAGGCATTAAGGTGGTGAGAATATTTCCTCAAACAGTCATAAACTAAAACACACAGTTTACATAAGTACCTTCAGGGTTGAATAGGCCAAATTCCAAAATAAAATGATATTGCTTTCGTCATAATGTCGGCACTGTCTCTTAAATCAAAAGGATGTGATTTGGATTCAAAGTAAAATAGATTTCCAAACCTCAAATGACAAAGTAATTAAGGGTGTTAATATGTTACACATACTGGCCTCAAATTAGTATGAGTTTAAAATAAAACGATTCCTGCAGACGACAATTTTTTCAAATTTGTTCGTGGGTTAGGAGCATCATTGGCAAGGGAAGCATTTGTTACTCATCCCTAATTGCGCTTGAGGAGGTGGTGGTAAGCCACTGCCTTGAACCGCTGCATGGCCATGTGGTGTGGGTACACCCACAGTGCTGGTAGGGAGGGAGTTCCAGGATTTTGATCCAGCGACAGCGAAGGAACAATGATATAGTTCCAAATCAGGATGATGTGTGGCTTGGAGGGGAACTTGAAGGTGGTGGTTTTCCATTGTGAATGCTGCCCTCATTCCTTCAGGTTATAGAGGTTGTGGTTTTGGAAGGAGCTGTTGAAGGAGTCTAGATGAGTTGCTGCAGTGATGGTACACTCTGCTGCCACAATTTGCCAATGGTGGAGGGAGTGAATGTTTAAAGTGGTGAATTAGGTACTCAACAAGTAGGCTGCTTTGTCCTGGATGGTATCGAGCTTCTTGTTTGTTACTGGAGCTGCACTCATTCAGGCAACTAGAGAGTATTCCATTACACTCCTAACATATGCCTTGTAGATGGTGAACAGACTTAAGGGAGTTAGGTGGTGAGTTACTCACTGCAGAATTGCCTGCCTCTGACCTGCTATTGTATTTATATGGGTGGTCCACTTAAGTTTCTGTTCAATGTTAACCCCTAGGGTGTTGATGATAGGGGATTCAGCAATGGTAATACTGTTGAATGTAAAGGCGAGATGGTTAGATTCTCTCTTGTTGGAGATAGTCATTGCCTGGCACTTGTTTGGCATGAAAGTTACTTGCCACATATCAGCCCAAGCATGAAAGTTGTCCAGGTCCTGCTGTATGTAGACATGGATTTACTGCCTGCACCACATCCTATCTCAGTGGCTAGCTTGTGACAAGCCTCCACAGCTGAACAGCAAACTGATACTAGGAGGATTTGATCTTTGGCAAGCAATGTAGACTGTCACTGACTGAAATTGTACTTCAACATGACTCACTGCCTTCAACAGAGGAGAAGGCAAATCAGAAGATAAAAATTGAAGTATAGAATGTTTTAGGCTTGCAGCTCACATACTGATTGCTTTCAATCTCAATTAGATGACTGGGTCACAGGTATTACTTGCACATGCTAGCAGTGACTCACTGAGCATCAGGTCTTGGCATATCCATCCAGTGACCCAAATAAACGTTAGATACTAATATCCCAATGTAACCTTATCTTTAGCATATTTTCTCTGATGACGAAGGACAGGCATTAGCTGAAGAAGGAAAATATAACTGTAAAAGAAGCACATCTATTTTTGTTTTCAGGTATCAGAGGTGATTCCACAGCACTGAAACGAGTTACAGGCAGATAACATCAATTGAAAACCAAATATTCCATCAGAAACATTGAGCAGTGCAACAAAAAAGTGTATTATTAGGAAATAGAAATAGTTTAAGTAAGTTATATTTGGGCATGTTAAGAATAAGGTATATCTTTAAGTTAAGTTTAATTTATATTTCTGTATTTGTGTGTTAAGGAAAAGAGAAGTTGAGTTTTAGTTTCACTTTAAAAGATGCATGCATTTAATAAAGATTTTATGAGTCTTGAAGGGGAGTTAAAGCAATCAAGGTAAAAAGAAACTGTGCTGTTCAGAGAGGGAGCACCCCCCCCACCCTCCTCCACACCACACACACACACAGAAAACTAAAGAACAACAGTTTCAGTTCAGTTGAAGTCAAGATTCCAGAGAGGCTGGACAGCAGAGGGACAGATAGCATGTCTCAAACTAAAGCTGAAGCCAGCTGCCCAGAGAGGCTGGACAGGAGATGAGAAAATCCAAGAGGACACTCCAGTCAAAGGACAAGGATAGGAATCTGGATAAGGTCCTGTTCTGTGGTAATGAAAGTAAGGTGCAGAGATAAAGGCTCCAAGCTTCAAGCTTAAAGGGAGAAAGCTGCAGGACGTAGATTTAAAGCGACATAGGCAAGAAGCCATAAGTTCCAAGGAGACAGCTGAAGGTCTGTAACTTCATGTGAAGCAGTGGTGTTCTGCTGGCATGGCTGAGTCAGTGAGAGAGAGAGTGGAGGGAAGACTGAATGCACATGGAAATCCAGGGGAGAGGAACAGCAGAAGGAGAGTCTGAAACCCTGGAGGTGGACCCTTGTGGAAGGCATCTGAGAGAAAGCATTACAAAAACAGAATTACCTGGAAAAACTCAGCAGGTCTGGCACAGCATCCACCGATGCTGCCAGACCTGCTGAGTTTTTCCAGGTAATTCTGTTTTTGTTTTGGATTTCCAGCATCCGCAGTTTTTTGTTTTTATATATATATATATATGAGAGAAAGCATTGTTTGAGAGAAGATTCCAAAGTGAGTTCGTGGAGATTGGAAACTCTCGGGTGAAAGACAGTTGGCTCATGGTGCAACAAGTGTCAGGGGGCAGGGGGGAGGAGGGTTGATGAAGGAATGAGGGATCCATTGGGGTGACATCTGTTACTTGGGTTCAGAGTGTGGTATGTTTGACCACAAGTCACCTATTGGTTTACATGGACTGTGTACTTACTGAGAACATTAGAATATATTTTGTAACTTGGGTTTTCCTTACAAATCTGTATATATCTGAGAAGGTATTGTTGTGGGTGGAGGAATATTGTAACATAGTTTATCTTTCCTTGTTTAATAAATGTTTTATTCTTTTGTTAAAGGTTCATCACCTGACTCCTGTGACTCTATTCAATAGCCACTCTTCACGTATCAAAACGAAAAATAAAAGTTAAGATCTATCAAGTTGGGTTCCACCCTGGGATTTGTCTTGTCCAGTAGTAACATCCACTGGGATTATAACAAAGTGGGGGCTCATCTGTGATTTGAGATCTGGACAGCGGGTGGTTGGATGCAGAGTAATTCATCTGGGATTATCGTTATAAAGTGGGACCTCTTGTGGGATTGGAAATCCTTGAACATTGGTGGGATCTGTGAATCAGTTCAATGAGTACGTGGAGGTAAAGAGGTACTGGACATAGGAATTGGAGTTGTGAGGTGTATTAGATGGGTTGGAATTTGAAATCGCTTTGGAGATTGCCAAGACTTTTTTTTACAGATGGAAGATGTAAAAATGACTGGTTTACAAAAATTAACCAAGAGTACGCTAACGGAATTGGCAGGTAAGCTGGAGTTAGGAATACCCGTAGGGGTGAAGAAAGCAGACATAGTTGAGGTAATAGCATGGCATTTGAAATTGGAAGGAATACCAGAAAGACCATGTTCTCCAGGCAGTGAGTCAATTGAATTGGTTAAGATTCAGTAGCGAATCAAGCAACTTGAACATGAAAAGGAACTGAAAAAACTTAAATAGATGGCGAAAGAAAAAGAAAAATTTGGAATTAAAAAGACTAGAGGCAAAGGAAAAAGAAAAGTAAAGGGAAAGGGCAGGAAAGGAAAGAGAAAGCCAGGAAAAGGAAAACGAGAGGGTATGTCAAAGGGAGCAAGCAGATAGACATGAGAGAGAAAGGGAGGGGATAAGATAAGAGAACTTGACCTCCAGGGGGAGAAGTTAGCAATGTGGGAAAGAGAGAAGGAACGGAGAAAGGGAATACCAGCTTAAAAGGCTGGGCTTTAAAAAAGAGGCCTCAGCTGCTGAGGAAGGTTCTGTTGGTGAAACAATCACCTTAAACCCAAAGCCCAGTGGGGAGATGTTTAAATTTGTTCAAGCCCTCCCCAAGTTTGAGGAAAGGGATGTAGAGGTATTCTTTATCTTGTTTGAAAAGGTGGCTAAGCAAATGAAGTGGCCAAAAGAAAACTGGACATTGCTCTTTCAGAGTGGTTGGTGGGTAGAGCTCATGAGGTTTATGCATTGCTGTGTCTGTGGATTATAATGCAGTACAAAAGGCTATACTGAGTGCATATGAGTTAGACCTAAATTGAGATTGAGAGGATAAAGCAAAGTAATTTTGACCATTGGATATGGGCATTAAAGGTAGAGACAACATATGTAGCTCTTAGAGAAATAATTCTATTGGAAAAAATTAAAGATTCACTTCCTCTTGTAGTTAGAACCCATGTTGAAGACCAGAGAGTTAAAACAGCTGGATAGGCAGCAGTGATAGCTGATGATTATGAACTGGTCCATAGATCTAAACCCTTTATCTCTCATCCCCTCAAACCCGAGAAGGGTAGAAGATGGGAAGGTGAAAGAGAGGCAAGTAGCCAGGGAAGACAAGGGACAGTTCGGAATTCACAGGAAA
Source organism: Carcharodon carcharias (assembly GCF_017639515.1). Lineage (NCBI taxonomy): Eukaryota > Metazoa > Chordata > Chondrichthyes > Lamniformes > Lamnidae > Carcharodon > Carcharodon carcharias. The sequence goes on along the minus strand of NC_054480.1, from coordinate 35,745,753 downwards.
TTTCTCCTCAGACCACAAAGGAAGGGGCTGAGGGTGGAAGTTACATTTGAAGGCCTAAGCATTTTCCTTGTAAAAAGTTGGAAAATCTTTGGGCAGATTTCTGGATACTAAATGGTAGACCTATTGCAGTAGTAGGAACACCTAAGGAATCCTCAGGAAAGGTTGCATCAGAAAAGGAAATGGTTGTTAAAACTGTAGCAGGAGTGCGGGTGAATTGTGTTGCTTCAGAACATACAGGAAAGGGGGATATGGTTCAGGATAGTCCAGAGAATTCTTCTTTGATTACTGGTGAAGGAAGTCAGACTATTAAAGATTCTGGATACTTTGCCTCAAAGGGAGAACTGTTCCTTTACTCCTCCAACAAAATAATTGAACAGATTAAAATCTTGAGAGATACTGGGGCAGATCACCAATGGTGGCTGATGATACAGTTTGTGTTTCAGATAGTTTAATAAAGGAAAAAAGTATTAAGAAGGGGTATTTATGGAATTTATGAACTGTTTCTTTGTGTAAAGTCAACTTACAAAGTCACTTTGTAAATGGAATTATTACGGTGGGAATTATTCCTAAATCGCTTATTGAAGGGGTAGATTTTATTCTGGGTAATGACTTGGCTAGTGGAGACAGTAATGTGGCAATGATTGTTTTGCAACAGGCATTTGATCATGTTGATTTTAAGCTTCAGAAAACTACTGTGGCCAACAATGGGATAATTATTGCTGATAACAAGCAATTGAAGGAAAACCTGATTAATGTTGAACATCAACTTTCACATACGAAAGAGGAGTTTGCTAATGAAAAGAGAATTGGTGAGAACAATTGAGAATCAGTCACAGAAAGTAGAATACTTGACGGAGGACTTGAAATGTCTAAATGATAAACTTGTAGAAACAAATTTAACAAAGATCAATCTTCAGTTAAAATTTGATGAACTTCAAGCATCAGTAGTTGCTATGAAGTATTATGGAAAATGCCCTGAATAAGAAAAGGAAGTGTTGGTAAATCTGAATAACTGGTTGAATGCAGAATTAAAAACCAAAACTAACAACTGTTAGAATTTCATTGGGAAAAGAGTAATGAGATTTTTGAACTCAGAAGCAATCTAGAGAAAATGAATGAGATGATGTGTGGTCTGGAGTGTCACAGTTCTGAAGTTGTTCCTGTGAATAAAATTTTTTTGCTGAATTGTGGTCCAATTGAGCAAAGAACTGATCCAAGTAACATTACTGGTGTATCAACCTCAGTAATGGACAATATGAAAACTACTAAAGTGCCTGCAGAATTGAAAATTGAGAAGTGTCAACAAAAAGGACAAAGTGCAAAATGACCTTTGCAGGTCAATGGCCAGAGACACTGATTTACAAGTGCTTGCCGGCGCTAATACACAAAGTACAGCAGTTGGAATCCAGACAAGTGGACAGCTTGCCAAAGAGCATTCAAAACCTGTAGACGAGAGGCATAATATTGTTCATGGATTATGCAAAAGAGTTGAAGGGTTAGAACAAACTATGAAACACCAAAGGGAGAAGATAATGGACACTGCTCAAAAAGAAGTGGAAAAGACCTGTTTGAAGGATTGGGAGAAACAACAAGATGACAAAAAGTTCAAAGATCAAACCAAGCAGGCGTACGAAACCCTTCTGTGTGAACATGAGAAGCATCTCAGCAACATCCTTAAAACAGCAAAAAGAGATTTTGATCAGAGAAGAAAAGAGATGTTAACTCACAAAAATGCCAATTTGATTTTGCTACTCAAGTTTGAAAAAGGAGCTTGAGGATGGAATTACACCTACAGCAAATGAAAAGGATGATTCGGCTGTGGACTTAAATGAAACATTCTTTGCTGAGTTAAAGACTGGGAATAAGAGGAGAAAAGACATAAAAGTTGAGTTATGATGAAGCTACGATGTACAAATTCTTTTAATCTTGTTATAATTAAGGGCAATGTTTTGCTTAAATCTTGTCATTGTACGATATAACATTTGTGGTTGTGAAACGAGATGGAAAATTTATTTGTATAACAGATAATAAGCTATTTTTGATGTTTACGACGTTGTTTGTGTGAGGCAGATATAAGGCCTTTATAAAGAAACTTTAACTGTTGTGAAGCTTTCTTTCTTTCAAGGGAGAAGGCGTTAGAAAAAGAGATAGTTCAAGTAAGTTATATTTGTATTTGTGTCTGTTAAGTAAAAGTGAGATCTTTAACTTAAAGTTTAATCTGCATTTCTGTGCTTGTGTGATAAGAAAAGGAGAAGTTGAGTTTTAGTTTCATTTTAAAAGATGCCTACATTTTAATGACAATTTTATGACTCAAGGGGAGTTAATGCAAACTAGGTTAAAAGAAACTGTGCTGTTGCCTAGCAACAGGGGTCCAGAGAGAGAGCTCCACTGCTCCCCCACCTCACACACTGATTTAGAAAACTAAAGAAAAGCAGTTTCAGTTCAGTTGAAAATAGGATTCCAGAGAGGCTGGACAGCAGAGGGACAGATAGCAAGTCTCAAACTAAAGTTGAAGCCAGCTGCCAAGAGAGGCTGAACAGGAAACTGTAGAAGCAGGTTCCAGAAACTAAAAAAGAAAGTCCCAAAATCCAGGGAAGTGGAACAGGGAAGATCCAAGAGGACAGTCTAGTCAAAGGACAAGGACAGGAATCTGGAAAACGTCTGTTCTGTGGAAGTGACAGTGAGGAGCAGAGAGAAAGGCTCCAAGTTTCAAGCTTAAAGGGAGATAGCTGCAGGATGCAGATTTAAAGTGATATAGGTGTGCAAGAAGCCAGAAGGTCCAAAGAGACAGCTGAAGGTCTGTAACTCTTTACCATGGGCATGTGAAGCATTGGTGTTCTGTTGGCATGGCTGAGTCAGTGAGAGAGAGAGTGCGTGGAAGGAAGTTTGGATGCACGTGGCAATCCAGGGGAGAGAAACATCAGAAGGAGAGTTTGAAACCTTGGAGGTGGACTCTTGTGGAAGGCGTCTGGGAGAAGCTTTGCTTGGGAGAAGATTCCAAAGTGAATTCTTGGAGAGCTGGGATTGAAAACCCTCATGTGAAGGACAGAGTTCAGTGAGGCCAGTTGGCTCATGGTGTGACAAGTGTCTGTGGGAGCTGATGAGGGATCCATAGCATCTGTTTAGGGTGGCATCTGTCACTTGGTTTCAGAGTGTGGTGTGTCTGACCACAGGTCGTCTGTTAGTTTGCATTGACTGTGTACTTATTGTGAACATTAGAGTATAAGAAAACTTTTGTAATTTGGTTATCCTTGCAAATCTGTATATATCTGTGAAGGTATAGTTGTGGGTAAAGGAGTATTGTATTATAGTTCATCTTTACTTGTCGAATAAATGTTTTATTCTTTTGTTAAAAGTTCATCACCTGACTCCTATGATTCTGTTCAGTAGACATTCTCCATGTATCTAAACAAAAAATAAAAGTTAGGATCTGTCAAGTGGGTCCCACCCTAGGATTTGTCTTGTCCAGTAGTAACATCAGCTGAGATCATAATAGTATACACTTGGTGCAATTTATACCCTATATTAGTTGGTTTATACCTAAAAATTAAATGTTGGAAACATTAGTTTCAAAGATAAAATATAGCAAGTGAACTTTCAATGAAAAGCAAGGAAGGAGACAGATATTTTGGTATATTGATAATTGCAGGATTAACCACTGATCTTAAAATAACTCATTATGAGCATTTATCAAACTGCTGAAAATATACAGTATAAACTGATATTCATATGGTTTTAAAGTCTTTCCTGACTCTATCCTAGTGATCCAATATTTGTCAGGGCCTTCTGTCATCCTGCCCTCTGATCATTTTTCTACCTAAAATTGTGGGTGGATCGTGTAATTGCAAATTAATGCTATCCATATCTGATTGTTATATCCCTTTGTGCAGTCTTTTCATTCATGCCTGGAATAGACGATCAGCAAGATTAAAAGCAAATTTAAATGCTGTTTTAAAAGAAAATTCCACACCTGAGTGAAATAAATCCAAATCACAAGAAAAACAATGGATATAACAGAGTAAAAATGGAAATTATTTTGCAGCTATGGCAAATGAATTAGACTTTCAGAAGCCGCTACAGCAAAATCTGTGCACCTTCCGAGACGGAAAGAGGGATGTGTATATTTAGGCAGTTAAGTAGCATTAAAAGGAGTACAGTTCATTTACACTCTTAGTTTAATTGTGAAGCCAAATACTCTTTTTTTAAAAAAAAAAACATTCATTCAGAATGATAAGCTCAATGTTCACCTGCACCCATTTTGGTGCATGTGTTGGCTAATCAAAATGCCTACGGTAGGCTCAATTACCCACCCTTATTCTTAAATAAATGGAGATGACACGAGAGAGTAATGATGGCAAGGTGGGGAGGGTGGTGGGAAAGATAATTTTTTCCTCTATATTGCCTGTGTTTTGTGAAACAATGTTCTTTGCATAATACACCTTTCATTTGTAAACTTTTGGTAACACAGATAAACTTTCCCCACCCATGCAGCAAAAATAGCATTCTGCAGTAAAAGCAGCAGCGCTACGGTGAACATGGAGTACAATAAAACTGGCGAGACGTATTTGGCTTCACTGCCCAGTCACTAGGTACGAATATCGCAGGAAACACAGTGGGGGTAATTTCCACTTTACCACCAGAACATAAAACCGGTCTTGTAGGCCGTGTGTTATAGGAATGATCTGGTTTTCCTTCAGATAAATGGAAACCAAAATTTGTGTGCTTTTCACAAAGGGCGCGAGAGCCACAACACTGATTTTACTTTCTGGTGGTAAGTTGTAGATTACCACCAGCATCTCCACTTACTGAAGGAGAAAGTGCCAGCCCAAATACAAATGTGCCCAGTGGCTTGAACTGGCCTCGGTTTCTTCATGTTGAAGGTTCCCGAGTGGAAAAAAAACTATAAAAATAGCACAAAAATCTAATAAATAAATGAAATAATTAGGTTTTTCTGTAAAAGTTCACAATTCAAATATTTTCTTACTGGGTAATACAATAGTGGGAGAATATGATGCTTGACAAAAAGAGCAAAAATACATGTTTTTAATTGAAGGTTTTTTTTTCTGACTGGCTGAGTACATACAGTGTCATGTAGCAAGTTTCACTTCATACACAAGTGAAATTACAACTTGATGAACAGTGAAAACAGATACAAGCCATACGGGTAACATTCCAAGTGCATGCAGGCATTGGGGACAGAACCAGATGCGCGGATGTGACTTTCATTGAAATCAAACACCTGCAATTTTCCAGTGTGTGGTGGGAGCAGGCATAAGTCCCTGCTGGCAACACATAACTTGGAAAATGACCCCCTAGACCTGGAACCAGGGCAAATGATTCCCTTATTTATACATTATATCATACAAGGATACATTTTCCACTTTGTCTTCTTGGCTTCATGCCTTGACCACTGGGCGCAACATTCAAGAAAATAACTAGTTCAGCCCATGATTTTCAATAAAGGCTTGCACTCACATGATTTTTCAATACGTGTTGGGTAGTGAAGAACCCACAAAAAATTCACCTACTAACTTTTAATACAGTACCTGTAATTTAAAGCACCCAATCTAATCAACACACATTACAATGCAGGTCAGTCCTTACAACATAACTGGTGAGCAGTATGATGACACTTAGCCTATTCTGAGTAGTGTGCCTATGCCCTCTGAAAACATTACTGGAAAAAGTTAACAGTTTTCACCTTAACCCTAGTGTAGCAAGTTGTACCATCCATGGTATAATTCATTGAAGTTCCAACTGAGGGCTGGGCAAAATGTAACAGTGTATACAAATTGACAAGTCCAACAAGTCAAAAAAAAGGTACAATGTATAAAATTCAAGATGTAATACCTTTCTAACTAATAAAAACTAAATATTTAGCACCACAGTGATGAGAAATCCTTTGTTCTGAGGTAACCATGAAGCACCTTGACATTTGTATAGTTAAAAAGTTGTGTTTGTAGAAATCCCAATATGACACTTACTATAAAGAGAACATGTTTCTTTAAAACAGTGCACATTGTAACTGGCAGACATGAGTAAAAATTAAACATTTGGACTATTTCAGCTTAACAATCAATATGTCCGTGTTGACTGGGTGAGTCAGGCTTCTGATGGGTCGAGATGGCGGGGAGGGGAGCGGAGAGGGGGGAAGAGATGAACTGTTACAAAAATACAAAATTATTCAAACAATCACAGATGCATTCAGTGCCTGGATGTCAACAGAGGTGATATAATCTGTTGATTTTACTTATGTATATTTTAACTGGTTGTCCCTGTTGGTTCACTCCTCACAGACAGGACAACATTCACCTTGCTTCTTTACTGGTTTGTTGCAGTTCTGAGGGCAGGTTGTCACCACACATTTGGCCTCTGTATCCTGCAAGTATCAAGTAAAAATATTATGTGTGTCTCATAGAAGACTAAGGGCTAGATTTTTAGAAACAGGTTGGGATCAGGGTCTGAGGAGGGCGAGTGCACAATTTAGCACCACTGGCCTCTGTGCTGGCTCCCTGTGCCATTTTGAAAGAGGTCAGCTGGGTATTGGATTGGCTATACTTAGGTTAATTACAATTTAGGTTAACTGGACTTAATTAAGGGGCCTATCAAGGACTTTTTCCCATGCCAAGTAAGATTTCCAGTCAGCAATAGGGCAGTCCATATCCAGGCCAACATGGTGGGCTCAGGATAAGGGGGGGGGGGGTGGGGGCAGAGCTTTTTTTTTTATGTGAGGGACCCTCCCCATACCTGTAATGGCTGCTGGACCATAGCTGCAGCATAGTCCATTCCCTGGCCCCTCTCCACGATCATGGCCAGGTAGCTGTGTGTCATCTTAAAACACAAAATAAATGTACTTGCCCTTGTCCAATGTTCCCCCTAATCTTTCACAGCTATGAGCAGCTGCATGGTCTCTTTAAGTTTGCCGTGTGGCCACACATGCACTATACTTAAACGGCCTGCTTCTAGTTTGCAGCCTGCTGGTCCCCTGCACGGAAAGTTCTGAAGTGCTGTGTGGCAGTGCAGCATCGAGGAAATGTTGCCCTTGGTTGCTGTCAGTATCCTTACACAGCAGTATCCTCAGCTGGTGGGTCTGCCAATCACTGAGCATGGGAGGGTCTCCCATTGGCTCTTCAACATTGGGAGCCTGCCTGGCATCCCTGATTGGATGGCATGTCTGATCTCAGGCCTTTAATTGGCTTAGAAAATTGTGGTGAGCATGTCTAAAGCATGCAGTGTGGGCTCGGGACGTGGAACTAGCCCCCATGGGTGGAATTTAATGAGTGCGATGAGGGTCTCGCCCACTGGTTGGAGAACCGGAGGGAGCCCCACATCACTCTCTCTGGGAGGCCTGTGCAATTACCAGATAATCAGGCACTTACATGGACAGCGTTGGGCCTCCCACTTGATCAAGCCCCCAAGGAGAGTAGAAATCCTGCACCCCCTCCCCCCAAGAACTGCTGGTCAATCAGAGACAGCACCATCAGGTTGGTGAGCACCTGCTTTCACTGGTTGAATACCTCTGGTGAGGGTGAGGGTGAGGGTGGGGGTGGGTGTGGGGCCCCTCCCTCCAACTAACCTGCCAGGTGCTTGATTTGGGTGATTCAGAAAGGTGGCGGAATCTCCACTCCATACATTCGTGCCCAATCAAACAGACCCCCACCTTTGGCATTAAATTCCACCCTAAGTCTGGTTCCCAACCTGATTAAAAATTCAGCCTCAAGTCTAGCATTGATTTTTTATATATTAATCAGCATATACCCTAACTCATGTTTATGTATTTTATGAAAAATCTTACCTCTGCACACAGTTACTGACTTCTGCATGAAATTTTTTGTTCTCACATTTTAAATTACACTTATGTATCAATTTCTTTCCATTCTAAATTCCTATTCACATTTGGGATTTTTAATCAAGCTCCCTGGCCCACTCAAACAAATCCTCTGATGTAATTGGCTGGCCCTGGCCTCCTCCTGATTGCTGGTCTGACCTGGGATCTCTCTCAGTCACCCCTCCCTCCTGCTTGCCACATCTGACCTTCCCTATCAGGACTGCAATTTTCCTGGTCTCTCCAACAAGGCCTTATCACAAGCCCCTGCTCCGTCCACCCTTAAATCTTTCTTGGTCCCTCTCCCTCCTGATTGCTAGTCTTACACGCCAACGCCCTGCCTCTCCTTCCAGTTACCTCTCCCTGCATTCCCTCCATCCTGATTGTTGGTCTATGTCTCTCTCTCCATTTGCTCCTGGCTCTGGCCAAGGCTACGGACCAAGTGCTGGAAAATGGAATTAGGCTGGATGGCTCGTTTTTTGTCTGTCACAGACATGATGGGCAGAGTGGCCACCTCCTGTTGCCGTAAGCTTTTCTACATTTTCTAAATATCTTTAAAGGAGGAATATACAGGGGTGTAGAGAGAAGACAGGGAGGTGGCAGTACATAAATAGTTCCTTAGGAGAGCCAGCATGGGCACGATGGGCCAAATGGCCTCCTTCTGTGCCCGAATGATTCTATGGTTCTATGACTTTACAACCAACATTTCATCAGCTTGTCAATCTGATTGACTGCAGGGTCAGTGAAGGAATAGAGAAACGATAGTGGTCCTTCAGTTAAATTCAGTAGGACCTCCCTGATCCCGCAATGTCAGACATTTCCCTGCGACCAGACTCCTTTCCTGCCTCTCCTTAAACATTGGGGCCAATGTGTGTCTGTGGGAGAGAATTTTTAAATTCTAATTTGAATTTTTTTGTGTGTAAAAAAACAATTAATTTCGAATGCAAATAAAGGTAGTTTAAGAGAAACCGCTCAGAAGGGAGGTGGTGAGAAAAGAGAAACTGAGGATTCCTTGGGCCTTACACTACCTGAATTAGGGAGGTGTGTGTGGGAGTGCCAAATAGAAGGTGAGGTTAAGGATGAGGTTAGTGATAGAAGATCAAAGTGAGGACAAGGTACATTGATTGAATGGGCAATTCATTGAGCAAGATGTAAAGTTAGGAGCAATGGCTCTGGTAAGCATTTGGGAAGAACAATTAGAAGGTGTTTTCTGTTGCTGGGCAAGCTTCTTTGTAGGCGACTAGTTATTTGTCAATGGTTATCCTCTCTTTCATGGTCAGAAAAAAAAAACTGGAGAAAATGACTAGCATATTTTCTCTTTTTTTATTGCTACTTCCAAAAGGTGTCACACAGAAATTGCTGTTTATGATGCCTGAAGTGCAGACACACCGCAAACTTTTAAACAGCAGTGTGGATTAAATTTACAAAGGATTCAGAATGTATTCACCCTGAAACAGGCTTTCAATCATGCTCTAGGTGCAGCATCTCCAGCAAGGCCAGTTTTTATTGTTCACGCCTAGATAAAGCTGAGTGCTTGCTAGGTCACATCAGAGGGCAGTTAATCATCACATTTTGTGTACAGATTCTTTAAAACCAAATTCAGACCCTCAAACTGTCAAAGTAGAATCTGAATTTACATTCTCTGGGTTACTAGTGCAGACCTCCGGATTTCAAGACCGCAACACAACCACAACACTATCATATCTATAATCAAAATTCATTCATGTAAAATGCCTATCTGATGAAAACAACACAGAATTTTAGATGGCACCACCCCTCAACTATTATTACTAACAGCAACAAATACATTTGTGAAGTGAACACTACTTTTTATACGCATTTATGAGTGAATTTAGAGGTTAAAAAATCCATTAATGTCTGCTGAAAATCCATTAATGTCTGCTGAAACAATCACTAATGGCAGGAGTTTGGGACTGGAAATTCCCACCAATAGTCAATGGAACTTTTGCTGATCTGTCAAATTTTCTGTCCCACCCATGAAGATTCCCATGGCAGGCGGGACTGGAAAATCCTGACCTAAGCATCTGCTTTAAATTTCCCAGTTTAATTAGTTCCTCTGGAGGTAGGATGTTCCCTGGTTCTACAGTACTGAGTTAACTTATGTCTTGTTCAGTAAATTTGTGCTGCGCTACCTCATCATTTTGGTGGGGACGCTGGTAGCGAATTGACCACTCTTTATCAAAGTGCCTAACTTTTCCTCCACCAAAGTTCAATTTTCACCCCCATAAAATTGAGGACACAGATAGATGCATTTGGTCCAATGTACAATGGTGCTATTCTTGAGCTATGTTTAATGAAATAACTAGGAGCTTACAACGTTCAGAGATTCATTTCGTACCTTACAATGGCACAGCGTGCATGGATCTTTCTGCCAATGTTCATCTTCGCGTCTTATATTCCCATCTTCGTCAATGCAGCCTGCTAATTTCAAGTGAGCTTCGAGCTTTTCTATCTATTTTTTTAAGAAAAGGTTTGTGTTTAAGGTTGACAACAAATTTTTTGCCTTGATGTTTCCAATATTTTCAGAAGCACCAATTTTCTTGGATGCATCCCATCATTAACGCAGAGGTTAAGTTGTCATGACAGGAACCCAGGATTATTCTCTCCCCCTACATCGTGATCCCAAACTAGGTTGGCTAAATCAGGCGAGAATCCAAAGACTGAACAAAGGAACTTTCTGTATAGCTGAGGCTCAGTGCTAGCTAGATTCAACACCATATTACTGCTGTATCTACTCACTGCTGCAAGGAAACTCAATTTGAGCTTAAAATGAAAATACCATACTTTTCAAAATAAAAGTTGATACTAATGAAAAGCAAATAAAACTGAATGCATGGTACTGTGTCAGTACTTCAAAACCCCACCCTACCCCAGAATGAAGGAGGTCTTCTTGAAGAGTCACTTAAGAATCATGTAATTTTCAGGTACATTTAGGAGCGTAAAAGACCCTTGTGGTGCAGTTGGCTGGTGTGTTATAGTAACTGTGGGGTGAATAGCTCTCTATACTGCAGGCACAATAATTGAATACTGTGACTTCAGTTATGTACATTTGAACTTAAAAAGCAGAAAAAGGACTGCAACTGCTGCAAAGCAAGCCGTAGCTTGCTGCTTAGGGAGAAGTCAGAACAAGTTTATAGAATAGGTCAGGGTGTGTATTCCAAGAAGTAATGTGGTTCTAATGTCAAAATTTGAAAAGACTGATAGCCAATTTGTGTTCGAAATCACAGGTGGACCAAGTTATGCTGGGGTAAGCAGATACATGTAGGCAATTTGTATAGTGAGCAATTTTAGCATCACTGGTAATCCAGTTGCAAGTTACGCTCTAAATCACAAGTTTTGAGAAGAATTTCTTCCAGAAGTTTCTGCTGAAAGTTATTTGCATTTTACTAAATGTAAAGTATGCCATGAAGCAGTGTAATAGAGCATAATTTGAAAAAAAAATTTTACATTCTAAAAATATTCCTTAATATATTTAAGAGCGATAACCTGGTACAGCTCTTTTAATGCAGCTGAAAATGGGTTATCACAAAAATTAAGCATTTTAACTCGAGTGTCTACTCTACCATCTCTAAGTAACACAATTTTAAGAAACTGAAAATGACTAAAAAAAACTGTACAGAACTGTTTACGGGATACATTAGTCAGTTTCTTAGTAAATTTAAAAAAAATAAAGTTTTAAAAACATGCCTATATTTGTGCCAAAATAAAGCAGATTAACTTTACGAGCCTCCTCAAATATACACAGTTGCAATTAACAGAAACCTTGCTATGGTGATTAATTTGATCTGGGCCGTTGCCAGTTTTGTGGGCACAGCCAGTCTCTTGTACAACGTTCCTTATACAAAAGTAATTTTAAAGACGGTTGGTGTGATATAGAATGGAAACAAACAAAAAGCTACAAATATTATGCAAACTATTTTTAGATCTTACAAGTGAAATCCAAACAGTAATATAGTTTACAGAACACCTGAAAAAATCCTACCTTTCTCCTCAGGTTTTCTAGTTCAGCTCCACAATTGTCAAGCTGTATAGCGGAGGAGTTGGAAACCTTTTCCTGAACTTCCCTATCTCTAAAGGAAATGATCATATAACATCTCAAAAATGGAGAACATATCGGAAGCATGATGCAAATTAGAAAAAATGGACCCAATGCCAACTGAAGAGTAAGTAATATTGCATAATTTATATATTTTACATTTGTATTAAATGAAATAGGAAGAGATATGCCTTAGGCGATCTTCTTCCTAATAAATTACATACCTTTATATTTCATGGCCACTATAGCTGAGAAGTTACTGTTGATGTTGTTGAACAACAAATGTAATGGCTTTATATAGCATTTCTCCATTTACTATTTTAATGGAGGCATTGACTCAATTGAAATAAAATCAATGTTTGCATTAAATTGCACAGGAATATGAACATGGTAACTGCTAATATCTGGCTTTATTTCTCCAATATTCTAACCAAGCCTCATTGTTATCTTTCCTCAGATAAACACTGTGTTTACTCTTTTACAGCTAGATTTGAACTATGATTCCTTTCATCACTGCTGCTTTCACCTTTCAAGAACTGGATTAATTTGGAACAGCTATTGCAGGATGATCTCAATGAAATGGATGATTCTGCAGCTGAGCTTAAACAACCTGTGGGCATTTTAAATTTCATTTGCACTTATGTTACTTGGAGATAATGTTTTAGTTCATTGTCTAGCAGCATTGTGGAATAAATATTGCGGAAGTAATCTGAAATTTACTTCCACGACACAAGTTCTGGCACATTTAATTAACTCCCCGACACAATACCAACCAGCAATGGTACCACTATACAATGTACAATGTAATTGGTGGTATCCTAAAGTTCTGCTAAATTTTAATTCTTTTTCTCATCCCAGCAATATATGGTTTCACTGCTATAATAAAAAGAGATAAGGATACAGAAATTTCTGCATTGGGAATGAAAGTTAATTTTTTGTTCAAAGTACAAAAAAAATCTACATTAAAAATTCTGAAAAAGGACACAATTAATCTGAAATAAATAAAACAAGCTAAAGAAATAGAAACAATGGCACAAAAAGCATCAGTATTAAAGTACAGTATTCATTAATCAAATGATGAAGCATGCACGTTTGCAGAATAACTGATAAATAAAAAATTCTTTCATGGGGTGTGGGCATCACAGGTAAGGCATTTGTTGCTAGTCCCTAATTGCCCTTGAACTGAGTGGCTGGCTGGGCCATTTCAAAGTGCCTGGAGTCACATGTAGGCCAGTCCAGGTAAGAAGGCAGATTTCCTCCTCTAAAGGACATTAGGGAACCAGCTGGGTTTTTACAACATTCAATGATAATTTCATGGTCATTATTATTGAGACTAGTTTTCAATTCCAGATTTTATTATTGAATTTAAATTCCACCAGCTGCCTTGATGAGATTTTAACCCATGTCCCCAGAGCATTAACCAGGGCCTCTGGATTACTAGTCGAGTGACCTTACTACTATGCCACCATCTCCCCTTGAATAAAGGATGTAGTATAAGAATAAGGGATGTGGGGATGCATGGATAAGGATGTAGTGGCAGGAGGAATAGTGAGGCCACATTCTTTTTGCTAAACCACAGTGTGAATGGGGTTGAGAAGCAAAGGGATCTAAGGGTCCAAAGACACCAATCAGTCCAAGTATTAAAATCAGAAAATGCTAGAAAAACTCACATCTTTTGTTTATTTACTTGACTCATCACCACTCCCTTTGGCCTCATGCCATGAACTGTTTTGTCATCAAATCTCTCCTATCCGCCATCTTATCACAGGTTTTCCCTCTTGTTCTTTTCCCTCCCTGTCTCCCTTCACTTGCTCTAAACCTATTATATACCTAACCTTTCCCAGTTATGATGAAAGTTCACAGGCCTGAAACTATGGGCGGGATTTAAGGGGCCTGAAGGAAGTCTTGTCCACAGATTGGAGAAAGTTCCCAGACCGGGGGCCCAATGGAGCTAAGTGCCCATCAGACACTTAATTGGTCACCGTTGGGCTTTCCCCAAGATTAAGGACCCCAGGGGCAGAAAACATGGCCGTTGAGAACTGACAGGCAGGGGCAGAAACAGAAGCTCTTAAGTGCTGTTAGCGCCACCGGGAGTAAGGGCAGCTGCTGGTAATGCACCGACCAGAGGCCCAGGATCAATTAGAGACCCCACGCCAGAGGCGAGTGAGGGTGGGATGGGGGGGGTCATGGGGAGGCAGCCCTGGGAAGTGAGTTGGGGGGGTGGGGGGGTCGAAGGGGCAGGGGGGTGGCTTTTAGTGCCCCCACTCCTTCCTGAAGCTGAGTCCCTCGATCAGGCACTAAGCAACAAGGACCCTGCACCATTATCTCCCCTGCACCCTGCACCACTATCCACCCACCCACCCACCCACCCCCTCCCCAAAACCTGGAAAGCTGCAAGCAAGCCTGACAGGGTTTGCTGGGTTTCCTTTAGGAGGCAGTGGAGAGCTTGTGGCAGCTCCCATTTAATTCCTGAGCCACCGCATTAAATTGTGGGGCGGTTCAGGGATAATTGGCATCAATTGGCTCATTAATGAGCTTCATTAATACCGCAGGATTTCTGCATAAGGCCTTTCCCAACCCCAACTTAATTAAGAATTGTTTTCCTGATGCTCGGAATCCAATGTGGGTACTTTCATCCAATTCTTCCAGCATGGTCCAGTTAAATCAGGTGACCTGTTTCTATGTAACTGACAGAATAAGTAACTTTTCCAGATTTTGCCATGTTCTGGGACACGAAAGACACGACTGTGCACATATTCTATGAGCCACAGTCACTGCATTGATAGGTGAAAACCTGCAGTAGTGTTGTTCACAAGTCACATAAACTGGCAGAAGAATAAAATTGGTCCTACTTTTGTTTTTACAAGAAGCTGGTTAATTTTTAAACAAAAAGCATTTTAAGATTTCTGGTAGAATCCGGTATTAGAAGATTTACTGCTGACAGATCCTATCTAAGGCATACAATTCTCCTAGTTTCATTTTACATGCTTAAATATATCATCAATTTTTCAGCAATGTCAGGCTAGAAAATTGGGGGTGCTGTGGGTCTAGAAGGTTCTACTCAGTTAGATCCTACCTATTTCAGGGATAAGAATATATACAGTAAAACGTCTCCAAAACTTATTGGACATCCAAAGAAATAGGAGACAAAATGGTGAGTGGTTCTCAGTTTTCTTTGTGAAACAGAATATTTATAAACTGCAAATGTAAAGAAAATGCAAATACTGCAAATCTGAATTTAACCTCCCTACCCACCTCACCCCCCAGAAATTGTGTAGACACAAAGCAGATCTGTTGGCATCTGAAAAGAGAAAAGCTAATTTAATGTTACCACTGTTAAGTCCCTTTATCAGAACTAGGAGCTTGGAGTTATTTAATGGAACTGAACAATGAACAAAAGAGAGGAGAGGCGAGGTTAGGAATAGGTTGAGTGGCTAAGCAGGTTTTTTTTTGTAAAATGAAAACTATTTTTGTAAAGATTTCTTTGTAAGGTGGCCCACTGAGGGATGGAAGGATAAAATCACAGGTAACAATAATGAAATGATAGGAATATTAAATAATTACTTTAAGTATTTGCTAGGGAAACAGATCTGGTGGCCATCAGAAGATTTGAGTAGAAATGATGTAGCTGCATTTGGAATAAAGAGAGGAGCTTTAGTAAATAAAATAATCAAACTTAAAGAGGATAAAACCTCTGGCCCAGACAAATGTGTCATTTCAAAAGAATCCAGGGAACAGATAGCAGAGGCATGATTACATATATTTCATAATTTGTTAAAAAATGTAATGCCAGAGGACTTGCTATAGCTGGTACTGATATTTCCGAAGGGGGATGGAGCAGGGAACTATATCGATGGTAGGAAAAAACAATTGAATCCTTAAGAGAAAATAGAAAAACATCTGGAGACCAAGAGTATAAAGGTGACTAGTTATCATGGATTTCAAAAGGGAAAGCTTTGCTTGAGCAATCTCTTTGAAGAGGTAACAGAGACAGTAGACAGGGGTAATGTAGTCGATGCAATTAATCTAGATTCTGAAAAGCCTTTCAATAAGTTACCACATAATAAATCAATAAATACAGTTAGAGTATGCAGAGTTAAGGGACAAGTAAGAGAACAGTTAGCTAGCTAACTTCAAGACAGAAAGTTGAGAGTATGGAGTAAAGGGTAGTTATTCAAAGTGGTAGAACATGGAAAGTAAGATCAGTGTTTGAACCACTGTTCTTACAATTTAAGTCAACGATTTTACCTTGGTATCAAAAGCATGATTTTTAAATTTGCAGATGACATCAAATTTTGGGGTGGTGGGACAGTCAATACTGAGGAGGACTACAACAATTACATTTGCAGAATGGGCTAGAATTGGCAAATGAATTCAACATGGATATGTGGGAAGTATTACATTTAGTTAAGAATAATAGGAGGCCACATAGTACTTGGAGAGTAAGAATCTAAATGAGGTAGAGGAACAAAAATATCTCAGGGTACCAACATACAAATCACTTAAAAAAAAGCAAGTTAGGTCAATAAGGTCATAAGAAAAGCAAACCAAAAGGATTTATTTCCACAGGGCTAGAATTGAAAAATAGAAAAGTTATGCCAAGCTTGTATTTAACCTTAGTTAGGGGAGTACTGTGTACAATTCTGGTCACCATATCATAAAAATAAAAGGACACAGAGGCACTGGAGAAGGAACAAAAAAGATTTACAAGAATAATACCAGAAACGCAAGTTATACTGATCAGGAATGAATGAGAAGGCTGGGTCTCTTTAATCTTGAAAAGAGAAGGCTGAGGGGTAAGACCTAATAGAGATCTTTAAACTTGTGAAATGTTTTGATAAGTAGACACAGGAAGAGAATTTCCACTTGTGGTGAAGAGTAAAATTAGAGGTCATTAATATAAAATAGTGACCAAGAGAATCTAATAGGGATTTCAGAAGAAACTTCTTTTCCCAGATAGTGGTGGAAGTATAGAACTCACTACCACAGTAAGTGGTTGAGTGAATAGCATAGATGCAATAAGGGAAGCTAGATAAGCACATCAGAGAGAAGAGAATAAAGGATTATGCTAATAGCATAATCGCTTAAGGAAGGTTGAATGAGTGGAGCATAAATGCCAGCATGGACTGGTTGGGCTGAATGGCCTGTACATTCTATGTAATTCTATGAAAATTAATTGACCTTCATTTCAGTGAGGCAATAAAAAGTTGCAAACAAACTGCAGCTAGTTTGTTAGCTTCAACCTTTGTGTTCTGACCTGCACAAGGAACACAATAAGTATTCAACATTTTATTATGTAACATATAAAATGGTGACTTTCATTAACTTTTAAACTACATTGGTGAATTCAATTTCCATGCTTCCATTTGGGGATCCTCATTCAGGAATTGAGAATTGGGCTAAAATACTGTACTGGCAACTTTCTACACCACATTCATTTTGTGCGTTGTTCGATTGGGAGGGCAGGATTGCTGAATGTCTCATATGTAAAAATATGTCATCTTTAAATATCAGGAAAATTGAAGGAAATTGAAAAAAAAATGATGACAGATTGAAACCACTAGAAAGTAATGGAGGAAAAGAAGAAATTAAATATAACTGAATGTAAACAAGACAATATACAACACTGAGCTATAATGAAAAGAGTGAATAATAACAAGTTGACATCAATTGAATCATTTGTTTGGCTGGCACAGAGTTAAACTTATTACTCACTCATTTAACATTGGCATTAAGTCATGCCCACAACACTGGAGTTAAATTCCCTTCCAGAAAGGTTTCCTCAGAAATAGTTACCTCTTGCTTTGTTTCTTCACCCGTTTGTCATTGGCAGATTTGTCTTCTGGGAAACTAAACTCTTCTGAACGCTTGCTGCGGAATCTTTGTGACAGAGTATTAAACTGTCCCCGAGTTGTACAATCTAGACAAATAAAAATATTATGCTGCATTTCTCTCAGCATGTAACAGTTCCTGTTTTGTAAAATAACGATGCCCTTCGTTCTCTCCAAGGGTTATTCAAAAAATGTCAAAAATCAAATCCTTTCAACATGTATATTTAATTTAGAGATTAACTGATTTTACTGACACTAGAGTGCATTTTCCTTCTTATGAATCAATGCTGTGAAAGATGATTGACAACTTTGTACATGTGGTTTTCCACTCTGCCCCCACTAATTCATTAGGAACAGATTCCCTATTTTGTAAATATTTTTCCATACTACTCCTTGTCTCCTCACATCACCAGAGCCAGGAACGACTGAATCTGCAGTTCTGGAGCAGGATGCTCAGTGGTACGTGATAGCTGTTCAAGAGCGATTTCCTTTCCTACTTTCTACTTTTGCCAGTGTGAAGACATTTAACTTCTATCAGGTGACATTCAATGTGGCTGAGATTCAAAGCTTAAGACATAATGGATCTTGCAAACCTATGTCCTTATAGCTCTGTGGTACAGTGTGATGTTACTGCTTAATTTAAGCCTGGTTATTTCTGTTCAACATTTATTACGAAGTATATGACTTATATTTTTTAATTTTCTTTGCAGTACTGAGAAGAACTTGCATTTATAGAGCACCTTTAACATGAAAAAAAAATCCCAGGGTGCTTCAGAGGAATAATCAAAAAACAGACACCAAGGGAAAGAAAGAGATATTTGTATAGATGACCAAAAGCTAGGACAGAGCTTGGTCTTCAAGGTGAGAAAGATGGAGTAGTTTAATAAGGGGATTGCCGAATGTGAGGGAGAGGCAACTGAAGTCAAAAGGGCGGAATCTTCCCAGATTTGAACTAAGTGCAGTACTGGATGTTTTGCCCGCTGGCTGCCATGACGGCTTTTCATGCCGTATCGTCCCAAACCTGGTGCTTTCATTATGCATTCCCGGGAAACACGCTGTTTTTCCATGGGTGGTGGGCACTCATTCACCCACCGCGCCATCACCTCGCTGCTTCAGCATACAAGGCATCATATTTAAAGTCCAGCCGCACGCACACATCTCAGTGCTTCCAGCCCACAACTGTTGCAAAGAACACATGGCCCTGAGCTTGGGAAGGGTGACCAAAAGCTGAGGGAGAGGTTTTACAGAGCCTTTTAAAAGGGGGCGAACAGTCTGACAACAGAGGCGGAGAGAGGTGATGGATTTGTACTTGCCAATACTCTCCCAGCTAATTTACCATTCTACACCCTACTGAGTCAACCACTCAGTAATGACAGAGACTGTCCCCTCCCTCCGAGTCCCCTTTGTCTGTAAGCCCCTCAAACTGGTCCTCTGTCATTGCAGAGGGAGCAACTGGCCAATGAGTGATTCTGGAGGGAGAAGTGTGTGTGTGGCAGGGCCTTTCGGAGCCTCATTTTGTCCCATGCACACTACTTCACGTATCACACTCACCTCAATGTCCTGAGCATTTTCAATGCTGCCTGCTGCGGTTCACTTCCAGTTGTCCATCTGAACTGACCTGCTTCTCCGCCCACCCAATGATCACACTCCCATGCAGCAACTGATCTCACCCACCACAATTGTCGTTTCACTTTCGATTTGGACAGCATGGTCTGGATTCGCTTTTTCGTCAGCTCCCTCATCTTCCCCCACCGCCAACCACCACCCCCCCAACCTCCAAGACCCCGCATCACCTTCACTTTCCACCTCCCCTCCGTGACCTACCAGCCACAACCCTTTTCTTTTGGGAATGTCCAGGTGAATGCGCACATTCCCTTCCTTCCCAAAAATCCCACCCATCCACATTCACCTCCCTGACCTCCTCCTTCCCACCCCCAGGATCCATGACTGCCTCCGAGCCCCCACCAACTACCCTCACCGTCCCTTCTACCGCTACTATGGATCTCTCACCTTCCCACCTCATTCTGCCCTCAGTCATTCTCAACATTTCCCCATATCCCGCCCATCCTCAGTTCACACGCCAGGAGGTAGTCATGGAGCCATCAGACCCCTCCCTTGCATATTCACCTAGAGATCCCCCACTCTGGACCCTTTCCCCCCCTGCAGCCCCCCCCCATCCCCTTGGTCCTCCCATCCCCTGGACTCCGCCCCCCCTTCCTGACTCCCTCAGATACTCTTAGTCCTTCTCCCTCCCAACTCCTTCCTCCAGCCTTACCTATTCCTCCAGTCTCACTTCTTCCTCCAGTCTTACTCCTTCCCCCTTTCTGACTCCCTCAGACACCCTCAGTTCTTCATCCAGATTTACTCATTCCCCTTTCTGACTCCTTCCTCCGCCATTACTCCCTCCCCTCTCTGCTCTCCTTCCTCCCCCAGACCCCCTCCCCTCTCTGCAGTCCTTCCTCCCCCTGGATTTCTCCCCTGTCCTTACTCTTTCCCCCCTCTGAACTCCTTCCCTTACACCTTCCACCCCCCCTTACACCTACCTCCCCAGTTGCCATCATCTCCCCCCGTATTGCCTCCCCCTCAACCTCACCCCCCTGACACCTTCGTTCCCCCTCTTCCCGAACTTCACCCCCCGACATCTTCATTTCCCCTCCCAACCTCAACCCCCCCACCCCCGGACACCTCTTCCTCTCCCAGTCAATCCTAGTCCTTCCTCTCCCATCCCCTCGACCATCATCCGTTGTGAGCATCAATGGTGACTTTCTAACTTACGTGAGCTGCTTCGCAGCAGAGCTATGTCCATGAGAATCTACCCAAAATACCATGGACGCTCCTGCAGGATCCCATTGCTGTCGGGCTCCAGCATCTTCTGCTCCCTGGACGTCCGCGATGTGAGCAAGGCCCTGGTGGTAAGTCCCAATTTTTGCACGTCACAGTTGTCAAGGCATGTTCTGCACTGGCGTGTTTTCCTGCCGGTGTGAGCAGATACTCCAGCGTGGGGGGCATGATTCTGGTGGGCTGGCCTGATAATGATATGCTGATGTATTACAATGAGGTTCCTGACGTCCGATAGTGAGCAATGCGGCTGCCATTGATGGGCTGAGCGGATGATCGCAAACTGGTTTCACAACGTCGTGAAAACAATTTTTGGCTTTCTCAACATATTGTCCATTTATGCCACTGAACATGCCTGATGCCAGCGGGCACGGCAAATCCCAGCCACAGTAGGAATTTTAAGGTAGAATTGGATGCATGAGACCAGAGTCTGAGGGACAGTCAGCTCTTGGAGGAGCTTAATAAGAGAAGGGCATGGCCATGAAGAGAGTAAATTTTGATGGGAATCAGTAACTCATTTAGGTTAGTAAAGGTAGATGAGGAGGACTTGGTGCTTGGCAGGATATGAGCAAGAATTGTTCTGGATGATGTGAAGTTTAGTAGGGTGTAGAATGGTAGGTTAGCTGGGAGAGTATTGGCAAATACAAGTCCATCACCTCTCTCCGCCTCTGTTATAAGATTGTTCGCCCTCTTTTAAGAGGCTCCTTAAAACCTCTCCCTCAGCTTTTGGTCACCCTTCCCAAATATCTCATGTGGCTCGGTGTCAAATTCTACTTGATAATGTTTCCGTAAAGTGCCTTGGAATGTTGTATTATATTAAAGATGCTATACAAATACAAGTTGTTGTTAACAAAATCATTATTGATTGCTTTAAGAGAGACACATTGTTTTTGTTGGAAAGGGAGAAAAGTAGAACATAGTAACAAAACTTAGATGCAGCTCACATCATGTGAAAACACAATAATACTTTGCATCTCAATTTAAACCAAATTTGTCATTTGGCAAAACAGTCTGGTAAATATTTTATTTTCAAGAGAGCGTCCCTTCAAGTCTTTCCATGCTCAAGGCTCCCCTCCCTGCTCAAGGCTATTTTTGCTCTTGCCACTAGATGGAGGCAAAAATATCACCAAGTTGGATGTGCTTTATGTTCCAATTGGCTTCCATCCCACAAAGCCAACAAACACTTTGTCCAAAATCATGTGTACGTTTGAAACTGGGAATTATTGCATGACACAATGCTTTAATTTAAAGTTTATCAAGCCAATGTTTACTCTATAGTATAATCAAGTATTACTCCAACATTCCTTCAAGTTATTCTGTTAAAGTCATAAATGTTTCTTGGCAGTGTAACTCTGTTAGCACTGGGGCTGTATATAAAAAGAAAACTGATTCACAAAGAAGAAATGAACTTCTGTATGATACAACTGCATGGACGGGAGAAGTTTATAGTTCAATAAGTGATGGAGTGTGCTTTCCAAAAGCTATTATAAATGATCATAAAAGTAAAATACTGCGGATGTTGGAAATCTGAAACAAAAACAGAAAATGCCGTTTTCGTTCTGAAGAACAGTCATACGGACTTGAAACGTTAACTGTTTTTCTCTCCACAGATGCTGTTAGATCTGTTGACTTTTTCCAGCATTTTCTGTTTTTGTTATAAATGACCATGATGTTTTAACTAATGAATTGTATTATTTGTGTTTTATCATTTACTGAAGTCAGAATCCTCAGTGTTAATGGGATTTTATGTACGTTGGAAATACAGCAACAACACTGGGTAATATTTTGAGAATATAGGACTTAGGAGCAGGAGTGGGCCATTCAACACTTTGAGCCTGCACCACCATTCAATAAGATCATGGCTGATGTGGTTGTGGTCTCAACTCCACTTTGCCATCTGCCCCCATAACCCTTGACCTCCCTTGTCCATCAAAAATCTAACTCTGCCTTGACTAAATGGCAGGCGGTGACTGGTGGGGTACTAGTGGGGTGCTAGCAGGGATCAGGGCTTGGGCCCCATTTATTCACAATATATATCAATGATTTGGATGAGGGAGCCAAGTGTAATATTTCCAAGTTTGCTGACAACATAAAACTAGGTGGGAATGTGAGTGTTAAGAGGCTTGAAGGTGATTTAGACAAGTTGAGCGAGTGGACAAATGCATGGCAGATGCAGTATGAAGTGGATAAGTGTGAAGTTATCCACTTTCGTAGGAAAAACAGAATGGCAGAGTATTATTTAAATGGTGATAGATTGGGAAATGTTGATGTACAAAGAGACCTGGGCATCCTCGTACACCTATTACTGAAAGCAAACATGAAGGTGCAGCAAGCAGCTAAGAAGGCAAACGGTATGTTGACCTTCATTGTCAGAGGACTTGAGTACAGGAGCAAGAATGTCTTGCTACAGCTGTACAGGGCCATGGTGAGACCACACCTGGAGTATTGTGTGCAGTTTTGGTCTCCTTACCTAAGAAAGGATATACTTGCTATTGAGGGATTGCAATGAAGGTTCACCAGACTGATTCCTGGGGTGGCAGGATTATTGTATGAAGAGAGATTGAGCTGACTATGCCTGTATTAATTGGAGTTTAGAAGAATCAGAAGGGATCTCATTGAAACGTACATCCCTGGATGCAGGGATGATGTTTCCTCCGGCTGGGGGTCTAGAACAATGGTCACAATCTCAGGATATGGGCTAGACCATTTAGGACTGAGATGGAGAGAAACTTCTTCACTCAGAGGGTGGTGAACCTGTGGAATTCTCTACGACAGAAGGCTGTAGAGGCCAAGTCATTGAATATATTTAAGAAGGAAACAGATAGATTTCCAGGCTCTAAAGGCATCAAGGGGTATGGGGTGAGAGCGTGAGTGTGCCGTTGAGATAGAGGATCAGCCATGATCATACTGAATGGTGGAGCAGGCTCGAAGGGCTGAACGGCCTACTCCAGATTTATTTTTTACGTTTCTATGGCTTGCTCTTGCCTCTAAATTTAATGAAACAATATTCTTCCTATTTATTTTTGAATTAGTTTCTCCATTTCTTCAACTGGTGTACCCATGGTGAACTGAATCAGCCTGATGTCTTTTGCATTGTATGTGAGATCAGCTCAGCCTCCATTCAATGACCCACCTAAGCATCCATAATTTGCTGATATCCAGCCACTTCATGATATGTTCTGTCTGCAGAATATGAAACCCTCCCACCTACTTATAGTATTGTCCTAAGGCTACATTTTTTTAAAAAACAAAAATACATGTACTAACTACAGGTGAACATTACAATGAGCCACTAATTTTAAAAAGTTCATGTTTATTGAGTCTTACCTTCACAACAGTCCTGCCACATTCGGAGGTCAATCTGTGGAATTTCCCTGCAGCTGACAAAGCCCTGAGGATAATTTGACACTCTAAACACATCTGGTTGAACCTGCTGGATGTTGTCTCCATTATCACACATAACTCGTGCAAGTGAAGCTTGTTTAATCTGAGTTAACTGGGTTGGAGTGAAGACTCCCGGATTTTCATACCAGAATCTGAGCAAACATAAAAAAAATTTCCAATTGTCCTCAATAATTCTTGCAGCATGAAAAGACAGCTAACATTGTTGGATTGACAAGCTTTTGTCCATAGTCACAGCAATTAACCATTCATGTCACTGACAATCAAAGGCTAGTGCTATTGATACGATGGGTAAATTTTCCTGACAAATTTTAATCGATATATTAATCCCATCGAGAGGTAGTTTTGCCTAAACTCACCTAGGTAAAAGGTTACAACCTGTTTACTGTAATGCTAAACAAACATTAGGAGATCAGTTTTTGAACTGCCATGATGGCCCAGTTAAGACTCATAATTTGCTGGTGTATACTCACATCTGCCTTGTTGTATGGTGTTTCAGATTGGACTCTTTTGCAGAACACAAAAGCCTGCAACTTCAACTATTCACAACAATATTGTTCTAAGAGTATTTTCATTGATAATCCTGCAATATAACACTGACTATTATTGGCTGTAAAATATTTTTGAGATGTGTTGAGGTCATGTAATGTGCTATATAAACCCAAGTCTTAATTTCCTTGAAGGGACCATGCAGTGCAATACAAAGGGCAGAATTTAGCCCTTGTCGGGTGGGCTCAGGGAAGCCGCCTGCGATTGAGGCCGGAAGGCGATTTCATGCTTGCAGGCTAATTAAGGCATGCTCAGTGTGAAAAGTGAGCAGCTCAGCGCTGCCTGTGCAGGGCGCGGGGGGTTGGGGTGGGGGGGGGGGGGGGGGGGGGGGGGGGGGGGAGAGTGGTGGTGGTGGTGGTGGTGGTGGTGTTGGAGGATGGCGAGCAAGACGAGCGCAAACTTCGTGCATGTGCACGAGTGTGCGCTTGAGAATCTTCCTGAGACACAGAGCTGCCTCAGGGAGGTGAAGAGTTTTCAATGAATAAAATAAAGATGTGAGAAATATTATAAAACATGTCCCCTCATGTGACTCTGTCACATGTGTAGGGATATGTTATAAGTGAGATTTAAAAAGTTTTATTTTATTTTTATTTGATGTTGGAAACCTCATCCCACCCGTGGTTGAGGTTTCCAAAAAAATGCTTGGCTTTTTCGCCTACCCACCAACCGTAAGGTTGGACAGGCAGCAAAAAATGTAACTCAATTGTTACTTTAATGGCCTTAACAGTCCTTCTAATAGTTGGTGGGCGTGCTGCCGATTCCTGCGCGCGCCCGCCGACCGAACTATCGTGCGACTGCCTATTGACGTCGGGATGCTCGCCCACCATCAATGCGGGTCATTTCACGCTTGAGCGGGCTCGGGTGCCGCCTGCCTGCCGAGGTGAAAATTCTGCCCATAGTCACACAGACCCAGGAATATCTCTCTTTCCTGTAGTCGGTGCTGAGCTAGTAACATAGGCACTCACAGTTTTCCTCAGTGGGCTGGGTAAGTGTGCCTTATCAGTATCTTATGATCGCTTCTGGGAATATTTGTGTAAGGGAGCTCTCGGTGAGTACAGAGCCTGATTTGGACATGATTCTCGTATACCCCATGTCAAAGAATTCAATAAAAATCTTTAAAAAAAAACCAAATGGACGCAGCACAAGAGAGGCGGGGGTTGGGGGTAAGATTGGAGAGAAAGTGGGAATAGAAATTGTAAATGTGGTGCCAAAAATTAAGCTTGTTTAAAAGATTTCATTCTCTGGGGAAAAAAGGCAATACTGTTAATGTAAATAGTAGAAATACAGGTGATGGATGAGCTACAATGGACTGAGTGGTATATTATTTCCATTTATCTTGTGGTTTGCACTCATTGTTCAGAAAAGGTACTTGAGTGAGACACTGGAGGGCCACCAGTAGTTGTACAATCATACCCTAAGTTTTCATGGCTTATTTAAAATTTGTGAGGTTAAGGTCATCTTGTGAAACTATCAATCAGTTTCATAAAGCTTCACAATGATTTCAGGGCACATCCATAGATTTCACAGGGATTCAGGCTTCTTAGAACATCACAAACTTTGAGAAACCCCTGTAATCCATTAAAACACTTTTTTCTTCACTTTCTTCTAAGTGTTCCTTTTTTTTCACTTGCAGTTTATGTGTAAAATAATCCCATATTTTTTCAGCTTGTTTTTGATCCATTCAGTATCCTTATACAAACATAATAATAGATTCTACAAACAGGCAAAATGTACAAAATACAAAAATGCAAAATGTAGCAGGCAGACGGAAGCACAGCTTTATTTGGGATCGACAAACATGTTAAATAGTGCAGAACCACCTCCAGTTAACACTTGCAAAAACTAATGGATTACTAGTGGTATGAAAAATCCAACTGAAAGCAGCTTCTGGGTGCCCAACACATATAAATTATATCCTTTATCCATTGATTAGACTACATAACACGACAATCTGGATAGTTACCTGTCTCCATCTCTTAGTCTACGAAATTGAGTACTAAGCAGGCATAGCAGCACAGGTCCCACTCTTGTGCCAGGTATCAAATCTTCTACCATCAGTGCAGGCCAAAGGTCTATATTCCGTGGAGCACCATACAACCTACAACAGTAATAAGGTCAGCTATTGGTAAGATAAATAAAGACTTCTGTTGGTATGAGTTACTTGCAAACCAAACTGAGCAAATTCCAATGAGAGATAAAGAGCCAAATCTTCCGCAGACGGGATGTACGACCAAAGATTTGGAGCAGGATCCTCCAGAAGCCCCAATGCGCTAACCTCCGTGGGAATAGTCGGGAAGTTTGGACTTCCAATGGGCAATTACCCTGCTCCCTTCGGACTTCAGACAGTTTCGCCAGACTTACCTGGATAGTTACCCAGCAAATGTTAGACAGATTAAAACCAAGTCTAACTCATGTGTATCTCCAGAACTTACCCCCCAGTCACTCAGACTGACCCCTTGCCTCCCTTCACTGCCCCTGCTGAACCTACGACTACCCTCCTGGCCCCTTGACTTCCCAACTACCCTCCTGATCTCCCAGCTACCCTCCCAACCCTGACTACCCGCTAAAACGCTGATCAGACCTGACCACCCCCCGACCATCCCCAGGCCTGACTCGGCCCGACTAGCAACAACCCCCCCAACCACCTGACTATCCCACACTTACCACTTTCCCCCAGCAACACCACCGACTACCCCCCAGCCAGATCCAACTACCCCTTCCAACCACACAATCCTCCCAACAACTGACTACCCGACCTGACTAGCCCCCAACCCACCTACCCATCTCAACCCCTTGCCACCCTGCCCCCTCCCCCACCTGCCTCCTCATCCACCTCATCTACCCTACCAACCTACCAATTCATTCTTTCATTCATCCAGTCACCCATTCACTAACATTCATCCCATTCACTAACATTCACACTGGACCTTTAAACTTAAAAAGTGGGCATGTCCTGTCTTTCCACCAGCTCTACTTTGCTGCAATGGAGCTCTCTAAGGGGTGCTGCACTTCCCATTTCTGGTAAAGCCAGACTCAGAAGACCCGGCAAGAAATGCGAAGCAGCATTAATGCAGGAGAACGTTTGAACACAGCAGCAATCCTACAATAATTGCCCTTCCTCAGAAGAAATGGGCCATTATTTATCAAACATGTCTTACTTTGTTATCATTGATTAAAGGCAGTGCAGTACAAAGCTTTAGTCTATCTTGCCCTTTTCCTGTCTCACCTAGAGTTGAGTTTCAAGCTCCATATTCTTTCTAGCAAAAAGACTGCCTAATTCGACCATTGTGAAAGTGCTCACACATCTGGGCTTACTTCATGTCACCACTCCTGAAATTGTCATCGACACTTTGTCACTGCCCAGATCAACTTCTCCAATATTCTTGGTGTCAGCCTTCCAAAGATCTACTCAATTATACTCCAACCCATCCAAAATTCCATTACCTGCATTCCAAGGTGCTTCTCATCACCCTCATTTTCCCCAATCCCAAGTACTGAAATCAAAATCCTTAGCCTCAATTACAAATTCCACCAATTGCCTCACCCTCATCCAGCCTCTACATCCAAGTGCTAGACCTTATCTGACAACCATCTCCACCTTCGCATCTTTTGTCCTCTCCATTCCACCCTCACTATGGAAATCTCTCTCAAACCTGTATTGTTGTTACTGTTAGGAACAATGTATAATGTTAAGTATAATTTATATTTGTATTTGTGTGTTAAGAGAGGTGAAACATGGTTCTAGTTTCATTTAGAGTTTTTTTGTGAGCTGGGTGCTGGGAAGTCTGGTGACCCTGTTTTGTATAAATGCATTTTTAATGAGGTTTTAAAATCCTTGAAGTGAAGAGCTAGGTTATAGAGGGATTAGTAGTTTAATGAATTTAGAGGAAAAACCATAAAGTAGAAAAAACTGTGCTGCTGCCTAGCGACAGGGGTCCAGGGACACACGAAGACGCAGGGAAATACAGAAGAGTTTGTTAGTCAGTGTGTGTCCACCAGAGAGTGAAGGCAGAAGCTCTAAGCTCTCTAGTAAGAAATCCTGCAAGACTGCTGGGGAATTAAGTTTGGGGAACTCGTGCTTTGAAGTTAAAGTAATAGGGAGCTTAGATTGTGGATTTTTTTGGGGTGTCTCAGGAAGATGCACCAGCTGAGGAAAAAGCATCTAATGAATGCTCAGAAATCTGCTGGAAGTAAAACATTTGCAACTGTGCAGGCCCAAAAAAAGAAGCTGTGGTGTTGAAATAATGGTAAATCTTCACTGGGGTTGTGTGTCTGTAAGGGTTTTGCTGAGATAAAAGAAGTGCTGTGAGTTTGAATCATTTTCGGGTGTTTGTACTGAAACCTTCCTTTCCCTTTTGTCTAGTGCAATATAGTTCATTTTTCTTGTTTAATAAATGTTTAATTCTTTGTGTTAAAAGTATACTGGCAGACTCTTGTGAATATGTTCAGTAACTGACCTGCACGGTTTCCAAAAAACATGTTCAGATTTATCAAGCCAGGTTTCATTCTGGGATCTGACTTGTTCAGTATTAACATCAGCTGGGATCGTAACATTACCCTACTCCCCATCTTCCCAAACTATCTATTCAATAATGCCTCCAGTCACATCATCTAAATTTCTATGATTGAGTCGTGTCTGTATTCACTCTAAATTATTGCTGCAGGTGTTTATAAATACAATAAAAACAGAAAATGCAGGAAATAGGAGGAAATATGAAGAAGAGTCATATTGGTCTTGAAATGTTAACCTTTTTTCCTCTCTCCACAGATGCTGCCAGACTTGCTGAGATTTTCCAGCATTTTCTGTTTTTATTTCAGATTTCCAGCATCCACATTATTTTGCTTCTACTTTATAAATGCAAGTTGTGTGGCTGTTCATTCTACATCGAAGATTTCATTTTATATTTATTCTGTTATAAGAATCCAGGTATTTTAATGGAAAGTATTATTTTCACAACAGAATCAATTGTTCCTCTAATCTTGCCATGTTTTCACATCCCTTCTGGCCCCAAATGATCAGCAAAAGGCTTTAGATTCATCCCTTAACATCACACCTTAATGAATTTCAAAAACTAGAATACTGCAGATGTTGAAAATCTGAAATAAAAATAGAAAATGCTGGAAATACTCAGCAGGTCTGGCAAAATCTGTGGAGAGAAACAGAGTTAACATTTCAGGTCGATGACTCTTCATCAAAGTTTCAAGCTTAGCTGAGCTTCCGCAACACATCTCTCTTTTCAGCAAAATTCTAACTAGTTCCAAACTAAAATGGCAATTGTTCCTATTTACATCACAGGGTTAATTAAATAATGATAATTAGATAAAACCCTTTTGAGGCTTTAACCATTCCATTAACACTAGGCAAATCAAATGAAAATGAACCCCATAATGTGAATGTGTGATCAGTCTCAGCTCTGAATAATCATCTATACATTAAACAACAACCTGTCTTTTCTCTTTATAGATGCAGACAGACTTACAGAGAAATCTGGTTATGGAGAAAATAGAATTTGTCTTTAAAGAGGCAGATAGAAAAAAATTCTTTCTCAATAATTGCCAAACCTGTAAACACTCTTAAAAAAAAAGGTCTCTATAATCACTCCCTGCTTAATCTGGCCATAAATCTATCCTTGGATACAAGTTCAACATGATTAAAACTTGATTTGCAGCTTTTGCCATTCTCAGGGTACTGGAGGCTTGTGGGTCTGGGAGGGCCAGCACGATGAAGATCAGTGGATCACCTGGTCTTTTCCTAGCCATCATTTTCATATGTCTGTTACTTTTAAAATTGGTTAGTTTGGGAGCTTTAACTGAAAGCGACAGATGAATGCAGCATCCTCTGACAATGGGTCTTTCACTGTTGTACTTATTTGTGAATTCACAGAGATGGGAGACTCCATTGTCCAAAGTGAAACAGGTGTGCAGTGAAGCGCCGATTCTTGGTCAACATCGATCAGTAGTAGAAAACTGCAAATAATTTTCTCCAGTTGATTAATTCCACTCAGTGGCGCAATGAAAGATAACCCAGATGGGAAATGGAAAGATACTCATGTGAGAAATTTAGTTTGGGTATTAATATAGAAATTATATCTGACCCACGTAGAGTAATGCTATATCCAACCTTAGTGCTATTGAAAGTGCCTGAAGGGAAAGCCAAGTTAACTTTTTTGTTTATTTAAGTAGAATTAGGAACCAGCCCCACAACTTATGCTGGAAGAAGTGTAATTATATTTTATTGTCTGCTTACCTTTCTAGTTTTTTTCGAATCTCTGGATTCTTGATCTCATTTTTCAAATCTTCAAAGTCGTGAGCAGATGTGAGGTTACAGAAAACCCTGTAGTCATTGTATGGAGGTATTCCATGATCACGTCCACGCTGGATATTCATTGCTGCTAAATCAAGGGAAACAGCATGCACCATGGAAAACAACTTTTCCGTGAGCTCCAGGTTCAAAAGTTCAGTTGGAACTCTCATTTTTCCAGGGACAGCAAAAAGGCCACGAAGAAGTGGGTCGATGCCACCCTCCTGAATAAGTCTGAATGGCGAGAAGAAGGCCTTATGCAATGGAAGATGGCCTTCAGGAATTGGCTGGAAGGATTCATTCAGTCGATACAGAATTGGATTGATGAGTGTGTGACCAAAGCGAAAAGCTGCTGTGGCAAAAGCATTGACAATACCTGCATTGATATTTGGATTGTAGCCCTTGTAGTCACCTAGTATTTTCATACCAACATCTCCTAGGATTTTGGATAACCAATGTGAATATGTGATATGCTGCATTTGAGCGGCAACAATTTTGCGTGCTTCGTGATAGATGGTATCGCCATCCCAATGTGGACTGAGTTTCAGTAGCTCTGTTGCAATTCGGTTGTGTTCACGGAACCACAGTGTGTGTACTGCTGTCAATGCAATATGCTCATTGGATCTGTGATCACCTGCAAGGAAGCATGGAATAGGGCTCTCATTTGTATCCCTCATACACTCGGTTGGTGGGCCTGTTGCAAAAGGCAACAAATGTTTGCCAGATTTAGGCACAACCTGACCGGCCTTTAATAGACCACGTTGATTGGTTAGATCCCTCAACTCACGGGCCTCATGCTCTGTACTTCCGTAAACATTAGATGCATCAATGTAGGATGTCAAGTGATTAATCTGTTCTCTTGGGTACACAGAGTTCATTAACAAGGAGGTCATTCCACTGCCACAAACAGGGCTAGAGCGCACAAAGAACATACATCGGCCATTCCTCACACGAGGATCATCATCTGGGATCAAAATCGGAAAACATGGAGGATCATTGGTGCAGAACTTGTTGCATGGCTCTCCGTCAGAAAACCGAGACATACTCAGTGCAGCCACTGTTAAATCCAAATCATGATCTAGAAATTGGCCCCACTGCATTAGTAGGTGTGTATATTGGTCATCAGGAGTGATGGTTTCAGTGCCGACCACTGTTGTGGAAACCAGACGAGGCAATGGTAGAGGGTGCCTACTGTCCTCCTGGTTCAGATTGGAACCCCTTGGAAGGTTAAATCCATTTTCATACACGGGCTTCAGAAGTCTTTCAAAAGCAGTAAGCGATGCTCCCCACATTGGATGCTGCAGGTTATTACAAGTGCCATCATGTGTTCTATACTTTTGGTGAAAACAAATGTCTATACAGTCAGGGGAACGTCTGTGAGTAGTACATCCCGAAATATTAGCAATCATGTTAAGGTATCTTGGAGAAACCAGATCATTATAGCGATAACCTAAAAATGAAGTGTCAAATAAAACAAAATCAGAACCATATATAATAACTTAGCACAGACAGTGTTTTAAATGATTCCAGGTACATGAAATTCTCTCACAACATGGGGCAGAATTTTACATTCTCTCACCGGTAGTTTGTAGGCAGGAGGTGAGAGTAACATTCCTCAGGTTGCCTTCCCACCAGGTTCCCATTCACCCCGAACTCTCCACAATTTTATGCTTGGACGGGCGGGGGCAGCCGGCCTTGCTTCAATTGAGATCCTTCAGTGATCCATTATTGATCATTTAAGGACCATTTCCTGCCCAGCTTATATTTTGAGGCAAGCAGGAGGAGCTTTAGGGTGGGGAGGTAGTCCGACAATAAACTGGGTTCAGGCCTTGGGCAGGAAGATGGGGGGGGGGAAACGCCTCCATCAGCAGTGTCCTCCCACCCCTCCCACCATTAAGGTTCAGTCCCTGCAGGAATTGCCTCCCACCCGGCCTCTCCTCCAACATCCCCTCTGTCCACCCCCACGGGCAGCACCTACCCTCCCCACCCTTAACCATCCAAAACTTACCTGGTTCTGGAATCCCAGGACTCAGACTCCGGGGACTGCTTGCAGTCCCAGTGATGTTCACGGAAGCTTGGACTGGAGAGCTGTCAGCCAACCAGATTGTCCAACAGCTCTCTGAGGTGGGGTTTCCTCCTGAGTGAGAGGCAGAAGTCCCACCTCCAGCCAATTAACACTTGTTGGAGTATTAAATGCTGTGGGGCAGACAGTATCAGCGGAGATGTGTTCTCCACCGACTTCTTGGATGGCAGGAAGGGAAATCCCACCATCCTAACGACCCTGGCCATGATAGGAGGTATCATAACACTCCCATGATTCTATCACTTAAGCTTCTACTGCTTCTTTATTTTTCACAGGAGTCAGGCTGATTGTGTTTTGTATATTGTTTGTTCTTTTGTTAGTTTTGAAGTACATTTTCTGGAGAACAAATGTAAACTCAGATGCTGCAGGATTTTGAGTCAGTTTTTGTATGCTGGAGTGGTGATTCACCAGCATACCAAAGTCAGAAGAAGTAGTTCTGTTTGCTTGGGCCAATCTTCTGCACCGTTATATATCAGATAGATAAACATCACAATTGTTGCTATAAGCAACTGTTAAAACAAAGTTGTATGAGGACAGTTGTATAAGGGCATTGCCTTATCCATTTATGTGGATATTCGTTAAACCGATGTATCAATATCTGATGTGCAGTTACCCTGTGCAAACACAAAGATGAAAAGAGATAAGCTAATTCAGCACATAACTCATACATTATCTATAGGCCCTATACAACATACATTTACAAGTGGCAAGTTTGGTGCAGAAAAGTGTGAAAGTGATTCATTTTGGTAGGAAGAATATGGAGAGACAGTATAAAATAAAGGGATAAATTCTAAAGGCGGTGCAGGAAGAGAAGGACTTCAGGTGTATATTACCTAAGTCATTGAAGATGGCAGGGCATGTTGAAAAAGCAGTAAATGACGCATATAGTATTTTAGGCATTATTAATAGGGGCATTGAGTACAAGAGTAAGGAGGTCATATTGAAATTGTATGAGACATTATTTAGGCCTCATCTGGAGTACTGCATCCAACTCTGCATGCCATACTTGAGGAAGGATGTGAAGGCACTGGAGAGTGTACAGAGGAGATTCACAAGAATGATTCCTGGGATGAAGAACTGTAGCTACGAGGATAGATTGGAGAGGTTGGGACTGCTTTCCTTGGAGAAAAGAAGGCTGAGAGGAGACTTAATAGAGATATTCAAGATCCTGAGGGGAATGGACAGGGTAAATAGTGAGAAACCGTTCCCACTCAAGGGAGCATCAAGAACTAGAGGGCACAGATTCAAAATAATGGGAAAAAAGAGGAAAAGTGACGTGAGGAAAAGTTTTTTCACCCAGAGGATGGTTGGAGTCTGGAATGAACTTCCTGAGAGGTGGAGGGACATTTAATCGAGGTATTCAAAAAGGAATTGGATGGCTATCTGAAAAGAAAGAATGTGCAAGGTTACGGGGATAAGGCAGGGGAATGGGAATGGTAGAATGTTCTTTTAGAGAGCTGGTGCAGACTCGATGGGCTGAATGGCCTCCTTCTGCGCTGTAAAGATTTTGTGATTTATTTATCATTCTGAACATCTTCTAATTTGCAGGGTGGAGAGATAATACTGGGAAACTTTAAGGAAAATAAATTTCCTGATCTCAAAAGATTATTGAGTTCAACAGGTTTATTCACTGGAGGGGTTGAAGGTAACGGTGGGGAAGGGAGCGTGGTCTGGCAGATGAGCGCAGTGTTGTAATAGCACAGAATAAAGGATGCCCAGGAATTGATTTTGGGACCACTATTCTTTTTACTTTATATTATCAGGATCGATCTGAGCATCAGGGGATTAAGAGACATAGAAAAACTGGCAAAACTGGGGCTCTTCCATCCTGAAAAAAGGCAGCTGAAAGGGTTTATAAGGGTGCACGCAAAGCAATAATTAGTATAGATGAGCTCACTACTTCAAGGTAAACTGAGACAGAATACAAAAGCAAATGTTAAAACTGTAAGACATCAATTTAGGAAAAAAGCCAGGAAGAGTCCAGAAAAGTCTTCTAGATTGTGGAATGGGGCTGTTAAAGGCTTGATCCATTCAAGATGCTCTGAATTGGCTAAGTGTTTTCTTCCTAAATGGATGCATTAAGATGGGTCAAAATGTCTTTTTCATCTTAATTTATCTGAGTGAAATATTAGTATCATTTAACAAAGGCCTGGGAGCCAACAGATGGCAAAGGCAGTTCAATATGAAATAATTAATATGAAAGCAAGAAGTCAAAGGAAGGCCTAAAATAAAAGCAAAATACTGTACATTCTGGAGATCGGAAATAAAAACAAAAAAGTGCTGGAAAACTCAGCAGGTCTGGCAGCATCTGCAAAGAGAGAAAGAGTTAATATTCGGTTTCGAAAAAGTCATATTGGACTTAAACCGTTAACTCTGTTTCTCTCTCCACAGACACTGCAGGGCCTGCTGAGTTTTTCCAGAATTTTCTGCTTTTAATTCAAAAGAGGAGGCTGTATGCTAAACAGAACAGTAGTAAAGTGGACAGATCAGGAAAGATATATAGGAATAACAGTGGTTAAATCCACGAAACTGTCAACACAGAGCTTAGATTAGTCAAAATAAAACAGAGGCAAGCAGGGTGGGTAAAAAGAAGAGCTTGTATTGTTGCTGCATAAGAGCAATGGTCAGGTGGAATAATGAGTGCAGTCCTGGTCACCAAATCATAGGAAGACTACTACTGCCTTTTGGAAGGTACAGAGATGAGCAAAAGATGATTTGAACCATTAACATGGAGGTTGGGCTTATTTTATTTGAAATGAATCAAGCACTAAAGTAACCTTGAATTATCATCATTATAAAGGAATTTGGTATAGCTGATCCAGACAAATTGCTCACTGTTGCAAAAGGCTCCTTTGACAGCACCTTCTAAACCCATGACCACTACCATCTAGAAGGACAAGGGCAGCAGATAGATGGGAACACCACCACCAGGAAGTTCCTCTCCAAGTCACTCACCATCCTGACTTGGAAATATATCACCATTCCTTCATTGTTGCTGGGTCAAAATCCTGGAACTCCCATCCTAACAGCACTGTGGGTGTACCTGCACCACATGGACTGAAGCAGCTCAAGAAGGCAGCTCACCACTACCTTCTCAAGGCCAACTAGGGATAAGCAATAAACACTGGCCCAGCCAGTGAAGCCCACATCCCGTGAATGAATAAAAAAATATATATATGAGAAGGCAGACTTTAATCCAAAGGGTAATTAAGTTATAGAATAAACTGATTGGGAAGGCTTTCAAAATGGATAATATAATCCGCATAAAAAGATAATTAGATAGGAAGGAAACAAAAACGTATGGTGAAACAGCAAGAAGTGGAAGAGCTTGTTGGATCTACTATCTTTTTCCTATTTCTAAAACCTTTCTTTTCTCTGTTGTATTCAAAATCAGGCATGTTCAATTTTAGATTTTTTCATTTGCATCTTTTCTGTGGCTTTTTGCTGTCTTATTTAACAACCATCATGCCTTTTTGTTCTTTTGATGCCTTCTCATTGCCATATTGAGATGTTCTTTGCAAATATCAATTGCCATGTTTTTAAACCCCTTCCAAATTTTTCTAATAACATTTTTGCAGCCATTCAACCTATTAACACTGCTCAGTGATAGGTTGCCAACATGTTTGCCCCTTGACTTATACATGTTCTGTTCCCTTCCCCTCTTCATTTTATTTAGTCCTATTAAGGGTGTTACTTGGCTTCAAGTTACAACTGATGATCTGAAAATATGACCTTTTCCCTATGCAGGTAACGACAATCCTCTTGTGTATTTCCAACATTGTTTTTATTTTAAATTTTCCTTTCTACTGCCTGCAGCAAGATTTCTAAGCTTCCTGGAAAATGACAGTACAATAAAAAAGTTTTCATACTATTGTTATTGTAACTCAGTTTTGGTAAAACTCCAAAAACACTGCTGCATATCAGATACGACGCATCATGTAATAGTATTCAAGTTATGATGCAAATAACAAACTAATGCACAGACACTGCCACCATCACAACTTTGTTTTATATGAAGGCTGTTGTCACATACTTGTGTTATTGAGGTTCACAGTTAGGCCTTGCTGTACATGCTCCTGAATCAATTGTAGTGTTCTCTCAAAGATTTCACCCGCTCTTGCTGCTTCCACAGTGTAGGGGTCACGTGGGTAACGGAATAGGGCCAGTAGGTCATTTGGGGTACGTGGACGCCTGTCAAATACAAGGTAGAACTCAAATTCTGAAATGTTTGGCTAC
Organism: Carcharodon carcharias; assembly: GCF_017639515.1. Classification (NCBI taxonomy): domain Eukaryota; kingdom Metazoa; phylum Chordata; class Chondrichthyes; order Lamniformes; family Lamnidae; genus Carcharodon; species Carcharodon carcharias. The sequence goes on along the minus strand of NC_054480.1, from coordinate 35,708,631 downwards.
TGGAATGTTGGAAAGTTATTTGTAACAAAACTAGAAAGCCGTTGATGCATTCTTATATACCAGTTCAAAGTATGCAGACAGATCGTCCGCACTACCACTAACAAATAGGCATATAAAGTTTGAGAATAGATAATGTTGTTTCAGCCCAAGACCTCGAATCCCAGCTACCCTGACAGAAACTTTGGAGGGAACCAACTACCAGATGGTTCGATTAGTCCTAGGTCATTTATAACACATGCCTTACCTCACACAGGCTCCACAAATTCCAACCCTCCATATCTGACTGTTGGAGGGGTAGTGGCCAGAAGTATACCCTGGTACACACACTGGTCACAGCCCTGCATCCAGCCATTCTGGATGGCACTTTGCAATATTGCTGGGATGATGACTGGTCTTGTAATCTCAGAGGATGACACCTCAGAATTTACAGAGTCTGCCCACTGAAGAGGAGGTCACCACCACCACTGCCCCACTTTACCCCCAAACTCCCTCCCATGAGTGTAATTCTTGGAACTAGCTGCAGGCAGGTGCATTTCACTTTGCCCACTTGGTGAGGAGGATCCTTCCCACAATATATGTGGCTGCAGCATATCCCAATTTCAATAAGTGGGTTTGGTCTCTATCTTGAATGCAATCATGCCAAGTAATTTTCTGGCCCACTCAGCCAGAATGCACACTTAGCACAAATTCTCACAGCAATTTACCCACTAGCCATGGTGATGATCTGTTAACAGAAGTGTTCTGGTTCTGCTGAATACTCCAGTTAATTTTTTAAAAATCAAGAATAAACTGTCTCGGTTTTATCAGAACTGATAAATTAGGACACTTGGCAAGGGAAATGAATCAACAAATTTCTAAAGCCTGAACTTTTAGCTCAGTGGACACGGGAGCAGTTGGAAAACAGACCGCCGACCGTGATTTCGCTCTGGCTGGCCAATCAACAGCCAGCCAGCCAGCATGAAGCGGCGCTGAAAAGCACAGCACTGCCCGGGGGGAAGTGGGAGGAGGGCGGGCAATAACGTCGACACGGGCATGGGTGACCGCTGACAGAAAGCTCCCTGAAGGCAGAGAGCTGCCTTAGGGAGCTGAAGGCCTGAAACCCAGGAAATAAACTTTTTAAAATCAGGAAAGAAATGTCCAAGCATCAGAATCAGGCACCTGAACATACAGATTATAAAAACGCTGTCCACAGATTTCTATTTTTATTTTACTTAATAATGGAAACCTCATCCCACCTTTGGATGAGGTCTGCTGAAAAATGTAAAGTCGCCTGGCCGATTCGCCCGTCCGCCTACTATAAGGTTGGACGGGCTACGTACAATGACAGACAATTGCGCTGTTAATGGGCTTAATTGCCCTTTAATTGTCAGTGGGTGTGCTTCCGACTTTTGTGTGCACCCGCCGACTGAAATAACGCGTGAGCATGGGATGACGTCTGGATGCTCGCCCGACATCATCTTGCGCGATTTCACACCCGAGTGGGTCGGTGCGCGCATGCCCAATTAGCATAAAATTCAGCCCTAAGTATTTGTTTCTGCGCTCCAACTCTTGCCTTGTTTACACTCTGTCACCTGCCATTTCTGAACACATTTAATTGACCTTTGGCTCGTGGCCAGCCTCCTGTAATCTCTCCTTTTACTCCAATAGCATCCTATTCCTTTCTAGCACTCGTTTCAACAGATCTTTTCAGATGAAGGTTCAACACATTTGGATGTTGCTGTTCTGTCTCAGCTTGCCAATATTATGCATTTCAACCCTTACTGGCAGTCAGTCATGCAGCACTGTGCTTTGCTCATGTATGCCACCTGTTTTGTGAAAACTGCTAATGACCAGCTAAACAATACCAACCTCTTCAGTTAGCGTTCTGTTTCACTAGATTCTGCAAGAAAATTTCGAGAACAATCAGACTGTTGTCATTCTGAAGGCCAGCCCTGCTTACAAAATGCTTCACAAAGCAGCCCCGCAGACCTAAACGTATCATTGAGAGGCAACCAGAGAGAACAGGAACAGAGAAAGTCACATGCGGCTGAGTATTTTTCTTGTTACTTTTGAGCAAGTGGTCCTTCTGCTTCCAAGTCATTAGAAACCCGACAACTAAACTATATCCTGATAAACATAGTCGCGGTCCGACTGATACATGACTCCTGTCTAACAGCAACGTGGTTGATTCTTCCTAGCTCAGTTAAGGACGGAAGACAAATAGTGGCCCATAGTCAGAACTTTAACACAAGTCAGTATTGTGTGGCTGTAAAACTGATGAGCATCAATTCGCCACTTATCTGTGGCCGATTTGCTACATGTGGTGAGTGTGTTGATCAACACTGGTCTAGTGAATGGGGGATGTGACAACTATGGAACGTGCTACTAGCAAATTTAAATATTGGTTGAATGTTCAGGCTGATGGCCAAGAAGTGAGGTACATGGATTGGCAGAATATGGTGAAAGAGTGGAGAGTAAGAAAGGCCCTTTGGGTAGTGCAAGAGTGTAATCTTGCAGTAGTAGTCCCAACAACATAAAAGAACAAGAAGCTTAAATACATTACAAAATGAAATAAAGGGCACATAACAGTCTCGGAACTGAACCGTAAGCAGAAGTTCTTGTGATTGTGATGTTTTGGTGGCTGGCAATAAACTGGAGGCTAAACTAAAAAGAGGCAAAACAGAAGAAATTAGAGAGTTTGGAGTTTATTTTGGTGTACCAAATAAGGGGAAACCAGTTTTGTAACATAGGTGGATTTGTACTGAAAAAGTCCTTGCAGAAGGGACTTGCACAGTTAAAACAAGGGTACTAGCTATAAGGGTTTTGAACAGTAACAAGTTGATACAGACATTTGAGTAGACTTTCTCACAGGTGGAAAAGTAATCTTGAAAATCTTTTTAGGTCTTTTGGCCCCATACTCATTGTACATCAATCAACATAAAAGCCACATTTCTGTACGGAGATACTTTTCAGAGAGACATGTTTCTGAAACCGACCAAAGAGGCACCAGATGTATAAGTAGAGCTATGGAAACTAAACAAACGTATCTCAGGCCTGAATGATGCTTCCTGGGTGCGGTAATTTTTGATGAGAATTGTTTTGCTCAACTAAAAGCAATTCCCACAATATTCCATTGCTATCATAGAGGAAGCTTTTCAGGCATCTTCATGATGTTTGTTGATGATTTCTTGTGGGTGGTACGGTGAAATTTGAGAAATGCATGATTAATAAGATTAGGATAGAATTTGAAACTGGGAATCAGGCTTATGGAGATTTGGGATTTATTGATATAGATGTTAAGCAAAGTAGGCCTAGAATAATTTTAAATCAACAATCTCATTTAGAGAATGTTACTGCCACACCAAATAATCATGTTAGGTTATCACAAAAAGAAAAGATTACTTTTACAGAAGAAACAATGCAATTGCAAATCTTGATTGGTCAGTTGAACTAGTTCAGCATTCAGACTTTTTTTTACAAGAAACATCTTGACTCACTGAGATTTAACAATAGACGATTAGACTTGAATGCAAGAGCATATGGCAGGGGACTTGAATCAATACGCATGGACACTTAATATACCCAACAAAGAAACTGTTCTCCATCATGAGGGACTCAACAGTTTTGATCTAAGCATTAGTTGAGTGAATAGTTTCTGGTTGAGTAAGGCAAAGTTTGTTGCTAGATAACAAACCCAACACAGATAATTTGCTTTCTTAGGGCAGAATTTTCCTGTTGGTGTGCGGGGAGCTGGCCGTTAAATATCGGGAGGTCCTGGTATCCCAGGACAGGAGAAGGAGGCCCCACCACATGACCAACCATGCTGGGGTGGAGGTCCTTGAGGATGGCAGCAAGGCAATCATTGGAAAAACAAGGGGCACAGTGGCCCCCTGCTTTACCCTCGTGCCTGGCCTGCTCAGCAACAGCGCTCTGGGGAACCCTTCCACTGGCCATGATTCGCAGCCTTTGAAAGGCTGCAGCAATTTTTTAAAACAGGCCAGCAGGTTGCCATTGGACCCAGTGGTCATTGCAGTCCCGCTGCCGCCCGCTCGCTCTCGCTATCCTCAGGAGCTGCGATTCACGCTGGGCGGGCCTTAATTTTATGCCACCTGCGTAAAATAGTGGTGTGGACCCGATCATGGACGGCGATTGGATCCGCGCACACCCGTGCCCACTCCCACTCCGCCCCCCCGCCAGCCAGAAAATTCAGCCCTTAATGTTTGTATTGTTGTTTACCGGCCTTCTGGAACTGGGGCCTGTTTTGCTGTGTAGGAGTTCAGTAGTAGACAATATTTTAAAGGTAAATAAAACATTTAAAACATAAAATCTGGAGAATGCATGCGTACGTCACCAACCTTAAGTTAACCAAAGAACACGGGGCAAAACTTTCCCCCCTTTGGGCGGGAGGTTCAGTAGCAGGCTGGAGGCATGCCCCCAATCGGGGGGCACGCCGCCATTTTACATGGGCAGGGCAATTAAGCGCTATGCACTCTCTGTGGGGGGGCGGGGATTCCCGGGTGGGGATTCCCTGAGCCCAGAGTGCGCACTCATCCACCTGAGGCTAAGTGCTGCCTCAGGGAGATTGGCTCCACATTAAAATATGTTAAAAAGAGAAAAAAAAAAATCCCTGACATGTCCCCTCATGAGACACTGTCACATGAGTTGGGACATGTCCATCACTTTTAGTTACACTTTTATTAAAAACTAAAAAACCCAGATGAAACCTCATCCCGCCCGTGGATGAGGTTTCAAGCTTTTTCTGAAGCCAGCCAGGGCTCCCGGCCTGCTCGCCAACCCTAAGATTGGACGAGCAGGTCCATTAATAATGTTAAGTACTTTGTCATTGGCCTCAATAGGCCATTGACAGGTTGGGAGGGGGGGCGCACAGCTGATTCGGCTGAGCCCCCGCTGACCGGAAAATTGAAATGAGGTGGGGTAACATTGGGAGTTGCGCCCGACATCATCCTGTGTCATTTTACGTGTCGGCAAGCGGACCCCACCCCCTGCTCACTGACCGGGAAATCCTTGCCATGAATTTTGTCACCTTAGTGAAGCTTCACATGCTAATCACTCTGATGGGTATTCCGATGCAATTGGTTTCATAACATTTTGATGGGTGAGGGTGAAAAATATTTTTCTTTAGCTTGGGGAGCTAAGAAACTAAAAAGGGTTGTACTTCTGCTGCTGAAGCACTGGCCCCTCTGGAGACAGTGGGTATTGGATTCTATTTATCAAATATTTTAGGTGAGATTCTATACAAGGGTATACTAAAGATAGTATACCAATTAAACATTATGCAGATGATCATTCTGTGCGGAATAATGTGCACTATGAAAAGTGAGTGAGAAAGAGTTACAGATTGACACTGCTGGTTTGAAAGAAATGCCAGAGAGAAAGGAAACCTCTAAATTAAATGGGTTGATGCAAGTCATAAACTGTCTCATTGCATTGAAAAATGTGTGCATGAGGAAATTCTTAGGGGTCCTAGAAGAAGGGGCATCTCAAAATGTGATACTTTATACAGAATATGAATGTTTTTTTATTTAACTAGCTTTAAAATTTGGCTGTGCATATTTACTTTAATTTTTATTTAAAGAGTGAGAAGGGAATGTGTTAGTCGTACAGGTTGAGTATCCTTTATCCAAAACTGTTGGGGCTGATTGTGTTTCGATATTTGGATATTTTTGGTTTTCGGATGTGATATGCCTACCATATGGATGGTAAGCCTAGGCCTACTTATATTACAATAGCCTAAGTCTAGGCTAGCTATAGTCTACAAATACTAGGTTGAAATAAAATTTCAACACTTTGTTTTTCAGCTTCTTTAAATCGTACATGGTGGCGACACCCACGCCATTCTTCTCAAGCAGTTAACTTACATATTTACTGCGGCCAAGTTTCTGCAAAATCTCCATTTTCTTAGCAATTGATAACGAACTATGCTTCCTTTTCCTTTTCTCACCGTTACCCATAAAAGTATCTGATGGACTTTTTGACATGTTCACAGTGGAATTAAAGCACTAAATAACCACAAAAAAAAACAGTGCAGGCAAACAACTGGGCTTCTCATGCTAAATGTTGAGTCTGGTTGGTGAAGCTCATGTCGACCCAGGTCACAGACTTCCCATGCTAAAGGTCAGTGAGGTTCATGTTGACTCACTTCAGGGTCTGTTCAAAAAAAAGGTTTGATTTTTGGATGTACGGATAAAGGATACTCAACCTGTATATTAATTTGTTTAATTGTATGCAGGTGGTGGACATTAACTTGAGCCTCCAATTAATCGACAGAGACTAAAACCATGGCTGTTGGGTTAGATGGTTGACTTGTATGGTGTGACTCTGTAAATAGATATTAAAATGTGTGAAGATTGGCTCCACCATCCTTCACCAACTGCCTTTCTGGGATAAAACATTAACTGCTTATAGGAGGAGTAAATTGATACACTGAAGATCCTTGAGCTGCTTAAACTGATATTGATGCCAATTTAGGTATTGAATTAATTTAATTATTTTTGATCTTTGGAACTTTAGTGCAGAAGGGATCTGGCTACCAGTGGCTCTGTTGGTTGGGTTTGCTGTCTGAGGGCAATCATTATTGTAGGCTTACTTCCTCTTCTATAAAGACCTGTTTTCTACCTCTGGAAGGTGGAGTGTAGGGAAATTACGATGACTTGGCAACTAAGAATATGCCCCAGATAATTATTTTCAAACCATATAATTTAGTTCTTTAACATTTTTTTCATAAAAGAAACATCTTGACCTCCAATGATTTAAAGTAGACTATTAGACTAGTATTATAAGTACATATGGCAGGGGACTTCAATCAAATGTACGCCTGGCTTAATACCCAACAAAGAAACTGTTCTCTATCATTAGGGACTTAGTTTAGATTTATGCATTTGTTGAGTGAGTCATTCTGGTTAAGCAAGGTCAGACTTGTTGCCAGATAACAAGCCCAATACAAAAACGTTAAAAAACCAAAGTCTCTAATTGTTGTTTATTGGCCTTGTGGACATGAATTTTGAACCTGTAGAAAATGACTGTTGAGAATCCAACACCTTTTTAATACATCAACTTCATAGGAAGCATAAGAACAGGAGTAGGCCATTCAGCACTTTGAGCCTGTTCCACTTAGATCAACAGTTCCTGGGAGGCAGTGATTCCAAGTTTTCCACTATACTTTGTATGTAGTGCTTCCTGACATCACCCCTGAATAGCCTAGCTCCGATTTTAAGGTTATGTCCCTTTGCACTGGACTCTCCCATCAGAGGAAATGGTTTCTCTCTATTTACCTAATCACTCTATTAATTACCTTAAACACCTCAGTTAGATTATCCTTTAATCATCTATTCAAGGTAATATGGACCTCGTCTATGCAATGTATCCTGATAATGTAGCTCTTAGCCTGGTTATCATTCTAGAGAAATGCACAAATTTATCCAGATCCACTTGTAAAACATTATTTCATTGCCACTGCTGCATTGATGTGAAAATGTTGATGAACGCACACTTTTCATTGCCTTCCCAAAATCTTCCATTAGTATATAGTGCCATGACTTCATGTAAGGACTTAGGCTCAGGGATAAAACTGAGAGGATTCCAGGGGTTTCGAGACAGACAGTTAAGCGGTCGAGTTGCGTTTAAATTAAATTCATGTGAAAGTGGCTCACAGCTGAATAAACAAAGACAGTGCTCAGTCACTTTAATATGTTCATCACATGGCTCAAACATAAGGAAAAATGTAATAAGGGTCAAAACCATCACACATTTGGGGAAATTTACATGGCTGAGGTATAACATTAATACTCATAACTGTATATTTATAATCATGAATAATGTGTACATTTTCCACACATGAAATAATTTATGTACGTGTTTGACTGAGTTGGAAAGAGACTTAGAGATTATTGCATACTTACTTATCAAACAAATCCCTTCGCGTTGAATTAATTGCACTGTCAATGCTGTTTATAGCTTCCTGGAGAGACTCTTCAACAAAGGTATCGCCAGTTCGTCCACCCTCTAGGGCTGAAAACCAAAGCATTAAAGATACATACATACAAAGACATTTCTATTTAGTTTCTTTTCTTATAAAAAGACATTATAAAGGGAATATGGCCATCAGCATCAACTGCAGTGCTACACAACAGATGTTATATAGCTACACACACCAGCCATCTAGCAGCATGTACAATGTTTCAGCTCTGGGGCCCACATTCACGGAAATTAGTGGAGCAGTTAGAAGTCTGACAGTTAAAGTATTCAAGGGAGTCCTTGAAATTGAAAGGCAAAGCTGCCAAAGCACCCAAGACTATGATAATAAATCAAGTGGGAGCGTGTATAACAGGCCAGAAGTTAAATTGCCAACCTTTCTGAATAAACACAATGCTTTTGCATCAGATGCCTCTGTCTACTATTTTAACAATAACAACTTCATAGAAAGCATAAGAACAGGAGTAGGCCATTCAGCACTTTGAGGCTGTTCCACCATTCAATTAGATCAACAGTTTCTGGGAGGCAGAGATTCCCAATTTTCAACTATACTTTGTATGAAATGCTTCCTGACATAACCCCTGAATAGCCTAGCTCCAATTTTAAGGTTATGTCCCTTTGCACTGGACTCTCTCATCAGAGGAAATGGTTTCTCTTTACCAAACCATCAATTTAAAAACATTAAGGTCTTCTTTAAAACAGCGACAACAGAAGGTACAAATATATTAGGCTAATATTATTAACAGTGATTTGTAACCCAATAAATTTTGGTCAATGCTACTTATTTTGCTAGGGAGAGATAAGGCAAGAGTTTACCTGCTTGGGATTTATTACATCAGGCAGTAGGATATGTAAACATATACAATGAAGTGTTTCAGTTACATGTTGTAGGGTGTGTCAAGAGAATGGTGAGATACTAATTATCCTGTTTGTGACATTTCAGGCTTTGGGTAAGGAAGTTACAGCTTGCATGGGTCTCCACTTAACTCCCACAGCCTTGAAATAGGTTGATAATTTGTGCCAATAGAAGATTTACAACAGGAGCTTGTACAACAGGCAGACAAGAGCAGAACCACAACAAAGTTTGAAGCCACCAGTCACCTTCCCAGGTGACCTCCCAGTATTTCCTGAACTCAGGCAGTCACTGTGTTACACTTGCGTACCTCTGCCTGTGCCAAATTGGCATAGACATTCCGAGCTCGCTCAGTACTCACTGATAAATGAGTTTTCTAATGCTTGAGTGCAGTACTTTGGAAACATGGAAACAATTTTATTACTGCTTTGTAATGTCTTGTCACGGCTTTATGTCTCAGGTACATATTTATATCTAGTTCACACATTTGTGGTTAGGCATTCTAACAGAAAGTTTAGACATCCAGAAGTGCCTTGGTCCCAAGCATTCCAGACTGAAGAGGTTACAGTGTACCAAAGTGATGGCCACGATGTCAGGACTCATTAACATTAAAGTTATATTCATAACTGCCCTTGTGACCATTTGACAATGCAGTATATGGTCTGTTGCACAAGTAGTATGCAGGAAAGTCAAGGAGGAGTGGCCATTTGGCCCATGGAATCTCGTCCTCCCAGTATTTGGACTTTCTCAGGTTAGCATAAAACTTTGTATTCTATATCCCTGGAGCCTACTTCTATATTAACCTGTGGTATCTGTTCTACATTTGGCCAAGGTAAGGAAGATCCCCGATGGCTCACTGTCTCTCCCCATCCTCCTCCACTTCTCTATGCCTCATTTTAAAACACGTTTCTTTCCATTGTACCAAAAAATACGGAAATCAATATAACCGTAACCAATTCTGTGCTACCAGCACTGCTGAGAAACAACACCTCTGTTTATAACAGATTAAAATATGATAATTGCAATAACATACCAGTGACAGTTAACAACATATTACTGGAGATAAAGCCAAATGCATTACGGGCAATGCATTCATATCGGCCCTGATCTGCTTCTCCAACATCTCGAATAATCAGAGCTCCCTCTGGAGTGACAAAGAACTTTCCACTGTCTGTGATTTGTACACCATCCTGTTTATAAAGAGAGATTGAAAGTAAACCAGCTTTGGGAACATAAATATTTAACCTATTTCATCTCCTGTGAACTTCTGCTCTTTGCTTTCTCTGGAAATAGACACTGTGACTACATCTTTCTGAATCACTTCTCATTTTGAGTATTGCTGAAAAAAGACATTTTGTCAAAGCTTTTTGTCTTGCACTCAGCAGGACATTCCCAAGAATACCAATGTCAGGGAAAGCAACAACTTTATACTGTATGAGAGACTGCTGATTGGTTGGCAAGTGGACACTAATTGATAGAGGCATTGCCATAGAGAATGCACCAGTTAATGGTGTCAGCTTAACTGGTGCATTCTCCATGGTAATGCCTCTTACCAATTAGAGTCCACTTGCCAACCAATCAGCACTCTCTTCTCATATAGTATAAAGTTGTTGCTTCCCCTGACATTGATATTCTTATGATTGTTCTGATGAGGGCAAGACGAAAAGCTTTGACAAAATGCCTTTTTTCAGCAATACTCAAGTTCTGTACTACCAAATGATTATTCTCATTTTAAAAACTAATGTCTAACCCATCATTTATTGGTGCTGAACCACATAAATTCAACCCATGGCATGATTCCATCATTATTTTTTGTTAAATGTTTTCCCATGGGCTCAAGGTGAGAATTAGGGTGGCACCAGTCAGCTCTGGTATTCTGAAAACCATGTAGTTGTCTTCTAATATTTGCAATTCTTAGGGAAACAATGGCTGAAATTCTACAACGGGGAGGGTATAATCTGGGGTGAATCACTACAAGTATACTGTGGAGGGGTGAGGGTGCTTTTGTAGCAGAAATTTAGTGTAAACCCAGATCTGCCAAGTTTAGGTTCCATTTGTCCACTGTCAGAAATTCTGAAAGGGAACAGATCATTAATATACCAGTTTCCTTCTCCACGTCCCAGCAACAGTTTGGGCAGGGAAGGTGTCTGATAGTACTCCCAGGTGAACCCATGAATTCCATTCAGAAGAACAGCTTAAAGCTCAGCGGTTTGTGTGCCTACGAGAACAGATATAGGTTCTGCCCTAGGTCTTCTGAAGGCCTGACGAAGTTCCAATGTTAAGGTAACCCTGAAGGGATTGATTACCTCCATTTCCAAGCCATTGCAGGCCAAGGATAGTTCTTGGAGAGAAAAGAAAAATAGGCAATGTTGAATGTCCTTTTTGGAATAATAAGGGCTTCCAGAGCACCACCCCAATTGGAGCAGTGGGCAGCTGCTCTGAATTTCTACTACTTAGAATGTTGTGCCTCTTCAGTTGTGGACTGCCTAAATAATGTGATCCATCCATCTGATTTTTAAAAATTCATTCATGGGATGTAATCATAACTGGCTAGGCCAGCATTTATTGCACATGCCTAATTGCCCTTGAGAAGGTGGTGGCAAGCCACCTTCTTGAATCACTGTAGTCCATCTGGTATAGGTACACCTGAAGTGCTGTTAGGGAGGCAGTTCCAGAATTTTGACCCAGCGACAGTGAAGGAACGGTGATATATTTCCAAGTCAGGATGGCGTGTGGCTTGGAAGGGAACTTCCAGTTGGTGTGTTCCCATGCGCCTGTTGCCCTTGTTCTTCTGATGGTAGCAGTCGTGGGTTTGGAAGGTGCTCCTAAGGAGGTTTGGTGAATTCCTGCAGTGTATCTTGTAGATGGTACATAATGCTGCCACGATGCATCAGTGGTGGAGAGAGTTAATGTTTGTGGATGGGGTACCAATCAAGCGGGCTGCTTTTGCCCTGGATGGCATCAAGCTTCTTGAGTGTGTTGGAGCTGCACTCAGTCAGGCAAGTGGAGAGTATTCCATCACACTCCTAACTTATGCATTGTAGATGGTGGACAGGTTTTCAGGAGGCGAGTTAATTGCAGCAGGTCTCCTAGCCTCTGATCTGCTCTTGTAGGCACAGGATTTATATGGGTAGTCCAGTTCAGTTTCAGGTTAACGGTAGCCCCCAGGATGTTGATAGTGGGGGATTCAGCAATGGTAATGCCTTTGAATGTCAAGGGGCGATGGTTAGATTCTTTCTTGTTGGAGGTGGTCACTGCCTGGCACTTGTGGGGCATGAATGTTACTTGCCACTTGTCAGCCAAGCCTGGATATTGTCCAGGTCTTGCTGCATTCGGACTTGAACTGCTTCAGTATCTGAAGAGTCATGAATGGCGCTGAACATTGTGCAATCATCAGTGAACATCCCTACTTCTGACCCTATGTTGAAAGGGTGGTCATTGAGGAAGCAGCTGAGATGGTTGGACCTAAGTCACTACCCTGAGGAACTCCTGCAGCGGTGTCCTGGGGCCGAGGTGATTGACCTCCAACAACCACGACAATCTTCCTTTGTGCTAGGTATGACTCCAACCAGCAAAGACTGCCCACTATGACTTGCCCATTATGAAGCTGAGCTTGTGGCAGATGGAAAGTACTTTGTTAGGAAGATAGGGATGAAATGTGTGATTTTGGATTTTCGGGAAGAAGTAATTCCAAGAATAACTTACTTCTTTGCTCAAATTAAGACAGGAACTTCACCCTAATAATCTTCAGAAAAAGACCTGATCCATACCTTGGTCCATGTAATGATGGGGTGAGGTTCTCCTTGTGCAGAGCATTGAACTTCCACATCCTGACCAGTTTCTGCTGTGGTGTCGTATGGTGTGTGAATAAACACAGGTGTCACTGCCCAGGGAGAAAGCACAAATCAGAACTGAATTTGCATCAAGTTCAATCTACATTGCTCCACACAATTTGACATTAATATTTCAAAAGACAACAATGGTTTCTGTACAATCTAATTTCTATTGAAGTAGCACAAAATACTGTAAAATCTTTTTACATTTAAGAGTGTCAAAAATTCCAATATTTTTGATAGGAATGGTACAGTGGTTTTACACACAATAAAGATCCATAGAATTTTATGGCTGTATCTGTAATTGATCAACACTTTCATAGAGAAATTGAACTGGTTCTGGAGGTTAAAGATCATTCTAGGTTGTGGTACTGGAGAATGACTCCTTACATATAGTACTAAAGACTAAATGATAGAAGTCTCAGGTCTCACCTAGTGACTCAACAGTCAGTTGTACTGGCACGTGTCTTGCCCCCACAACACTAATGGCATGACATTCATACTGGCCTTGATCATGGGCAGCAACTCTCACAATACGCAGTGTTCCAGTAGATAAAACAGTGTGTCTTCGGTCATTGGGCAACTGACCACCTGAATGAAATGGGTAACCAGAGGGTTGGGAACTGACAGTACCATTGATTTTAGTTGAAAATACAGTGCGCTGAAAGCCAAGAGGTATTCATCAGTTGGACTTTCTCAAAGGTTGAACTGCTTAAGACAGTGGGTAAAGCTCAGCCACTATAACGAGTTTGGTGTTTGGTCTTTGCCGAGTTAGCTGAGGTCATTTCTGGCACTAGAATTATTCCCAATGCACTTGGAATAAGGAGTTCCCACTTCTGATCGCTGTCCAGCAACATCTACTAGAAGTGGCTTAGGCATCAAGCAGACAGGATCAAGCTTGGCTGTGATGTCCTCTATGACCAAATGTTCTGACAATCAGTTGTATGGATTCACGTCTGAAGAATTACCATAAGGTCAGGGAACTGGAGGATGATCAGCAATCATGAAACCATTACCCAGTGAGAAAACAACAAAAAGAGGGAATGGAAACAAAATGGTAAAAAATGAGGGGAAGAAATAAAGCTATCAAAGAGCAGAGATGACTCAGAAAGGGAAATACATCTCTACTTAGAAGATAGCTAACTGTAAAGCAGCTTACTTGTAAATAGAATTGTTCAGTATGTATTTTCCATGTAACACCATGCAGGAGAGAAATTCAATATTTAATACTGCACTGGGGAGGGAGCCAAGATCGCCTTTATACAGTACAATCTGTGTGACTGTCAAAAATACATCAGAACTGCATGTAGTCTAGTTTTCTCTGCATTCTTAGCTTAAAGAAAATACTTAAATAGCTCATTTATTTTTAATGTATTACAAATCATATATCTGATGTGTACCTCCTGTCAATTCTTTCTTTATAAATTCTTATGTCCACATTCACAATGGAAACTGACTAGTTAAACTGGTTATCCTCCAACTATACCTCACACCCTTGAAGCTAGGTGGGTGTATGGCCATGAAACAGTCCAAAACTTACCATGCAGCGTTCAAACAGGCTGTGCACAAGAAGTGGTCCCTTTAAGATTATGTGGCCTCATGGCAATCTTAAAGGAACTGGGTAGTGCAACAAAAACAAAAATAGCTGGAAAACCTCAGGAGATCTGACAGCATCTGCGGAGAGGAGTACAGTTAACATTTTAAGTCTGTATGACTCTTCATCAGAATTAAGAAATATAGAAGCGTTAATTGTATTCCTCTCCGCATATGCTGTCAGACCTGCTGAGTTTTTCCAGCTATTTTTGTTTTTGTTTCAGATTTCCAGCATCTGCAGTATTTTGCTTTTATCTATGGTTAGTGCAACAAATAGGCCACACACAACAAAGGGAAATTGGAAGGAACATTGCCTCCCACTAAGGGTTTTCTGTATCGATGTGCATGCTGCATGACAGATTGACTAGCAGCAGAAAGAAAATGATGTCTTATGCATTCTGACCTGACCATTCACCAAGGAAGTGATTAACCATCCCTGTGAGATGATCTATGAAGATATGAAACAGCAGTCTCCCTCTTGTGGGGCATTGTCAGTGCAATGAAGGTGACAAATGCCCTCAATTTCCACAGCTCTGGTTCCTTCCAGCCAAAAGCTGCAGAGCACTGTAACATCAACCACAGCGAGGACCTGCATACAACAGGTGGTAGATGTCCTCTTCTGCATTGCACCCGACTTCATTAACCTGGAAAGATTACACTTTATTTTCGACTCTGAGTGCCACATCCCAAATGATCGACTAGCACAAACAATACAAAACAAATTGGGATGTTCCCAAAACGCTTTAGATTGGGCATTTTGTCAGTGTTTTGAATTTGTGAGTCAAGCTTTTAAAAACAAGACAGTCTGCTGTTTTTTATCATCTGTATCTGAGCACAGGATTTGCCCAAGAGCAGTCAGATGCTCAATGGCTCAGGAAATCATGAGAATTAAACCTGGTGGCCTTAAATGAGACACAGCAGTTACACAGATCTGGATTATTAACAATCCAGAATAAAACATTGTCCATATGTAGTACTGCATGGGGAAGGGGTGGGGTGGGGGGGGGTGGGGAGCACAGGGAATGTGGGTGGTTCCCAATGTTTCTGCTAGAGAACAAAGGAACAGGTGTGATCTCACTGGAGAGCAGCTATCTCCTGTGAAACAAGGTTTGAGCAGCAGGGGTCATGACCTTCCACTTGTCAGTAGCAGGTCCCTCAGGATCAAAAAAGAAAGGAAGGCTTGGATTTACATAGCACTTTTCATCACCGTTGGATATCTCAAAGCACTTTACAGCACATGGAGGTACTTCTGAAGTGTAGTCACTGTTGTAATGTAGGAAATGCCATAGCCAATATGCGTGCAAAACAGCTATGTGATAATGACCAGATAATCTGATTTTTTGTGATGTTCGTAGAGGGATAAGTATTGGCTCAGACACCAGAGATAACTCCCTGTTCTAGGGCAAAATGGTACCAAGAGATTTTTTACGTCCACCTTAGCAGGCTGATGGGGCCTCAGTTTAATGTCTCATTCAAAGGTTGGCACTTGCGACAGTGCAGCGCTCCCTGGAGTGTTAGCTTTAATTTTTTACTCAAGCCCTGGAGTGTGATTTGAATCCGGAACCTTGTGCTTCAAAAGCAAAAGTGGCACCAACTGAGCCACGATTGACATTGTAGTGGAAGGAGCTACGGGGAGATGGGCATCAGCTGCAGGAAGCCTCTAAAATGAAATGACACATCTGGTGCGAGCTGCTAGAAGGCGGTTGTTCAGTATCTGACCAATTATATCCAAAAGGCTGCTGAATGACGTCATTAGAAGACGAGGAGCCACCCCAGAGGTAAAAGATCAGTGTTTTATTCACTGTGCTAACCTGTTCCCCCTTTCAGCAATATTTGTCATCTGGTAACTGGTGCCATCTTTCAGAAGTAAGATGAGTGCTTCCTGGAGTCTGTCATTACTGTAAAAGCGGTTAACTTGTAAATAGAACCATTCAGTATGTATTTTTCCATGTAACACTGTGCAGTAGAGAAATTCAATATTTCATATTGCACTGGGGAGGGAGCTAAGATCTGCTCTATATAGTACAATCTGTGTGGCTGTCAAAAATACATCAGAACTACATGTAGTCTAGTTTTCTCCAAATTCTTAGCTTAAAGAAAAAACTTCTTAAATAACTAATTTATTTTCAATACATTACAAATCATATCTGGAAACAGGCTACACAAACTTGTTACCCTTCAATTGCACCTCGCGCCAACGTTCCCCTGAAGCAGAGTAGGTATGTGGCTGTAAACAGCCTGAACCTTACCATGCAGGGTTCAAACAGGCTGGGGTCAAACATTCCTGTATTAAAACAGTGCTACACTTCAAAATTACTTCAGTGGCTGTAAAATGCTTTTGGATGTCCTGAGATTATGAAATGCAAAATATAAATGCAAATCTTTCTTTCACATGAGTTCCCTATATCACAAAATTTTCAGAATTGTATAAATGGCAAGTCATTCTGGCAATGCTTTACTATCCAATCTTATGAGGTAGTTTCGTATCCCTGCAGTGTTGTTATTTAATAGGACTAATAATTTTAACAATGTCAACTTTTTTTATGTATTTCAATTATCTATGTTATTTCACCGGCGAACTTTTAGATACAAAAGTTGAATAAGTTAAACGTTGAAATCAACATCCATTGCACTTGAAAATAAACATATTGGAGACCTGCTTTAGTCCAGGCAATTACTGGGGCTGGGGTTCCCTCTGCAAGGCAGTAAAAATCCACAGCAGTTCCTTCCACCACAACCTGATTGCTGGGAATCACAGAGAATCTAGGACCATCTGGAGAAATAAAAAGCAGAACAAATGACAGTTAAACATTAGCGAGTGTGGAAGACTGCCAGATGAGCAAAACATTGCATTCTTTTGATGTTGAATTTTGCCTAACTATACAGTTGTATCTAATCAAATTTAGAAAGTTACTATATATTTTTATAGTTAGATCAGAATCAAAGACCTAGATATTATGCTGTGGTTCCAGTGTAACAAGGTTTCAAGCATTCATCTGAAATTTGCAGGTAACAGTTAAAAGGAAATCCAAAGTGAAGGTATAATGTGAATCAGGGTAAACGATGCAGCACCCTGCAGCTAATCCCTATCATGTGGCGGCAAAGTGCACATTATGCTGTTTGAATGGGTGCAAGATGGGTTGCCTTTTTTTTTAAAGTCACTCTGGAATACTCTCTCCATAAACTAGTGATGCAGCATATCTACAATAAACCTCAGGTGTAAAGGCTGAACTGCCATGTTCTTGATGGAATTTGGTTGCTGGCCAGATTGTGGCAAGAGGTATAACTCAGTCACTGCCTCCACAGTATGTGTAGAACAAATTCAAGCAAATTTGTCTCTGTTTTTGTTCGTGATGGGAGAACCATGAGTGAGCATTCCTCTTGTGGTTCAAGCTCATTGACCTGGCATCCATCTATTCTCCTGGAAACATACAAATTCCATGATCCCAATGGAAAAACCCACCCTCTACATTTTTGCAGCTCAACCAAAATATGGCAAGATCACCTTGCAAAGTACAAAACCTTTGACTGAACTAAATGGACAAAGATAAGGGGGAAAAGAGAGGAAGCACATATTCTTCTGACTTTCTCTGGCCCATTAAAATTTCCCTTCTGCATTGAACAGCTGCCCAGTAATTCTGCAGGCAGAGGACATAGAAATGAACAAATCCAGATATGGTGTAAATGCTGAAAATAGCATGAATATTAATTTTAAGTTTGTGATGAAGCTGCTACCTCACCTGCAGCTTCTTTCACCAACTGGAAATATGGCCAAATGTAATTTCTTTGCCGATTTTATTTGCTGCTACACACCAATTGTACTTGTTTACGGAGGGCAATGTAACAAAAAAAAAATCCCACTCAAGTCTTTTCCAGGCAGCATATTTGTTCAATATCCAGATGCTCAACTTTGCCATGAGCAATATTCAGGAGGATGTCCTCACTATGGAAACAGGCTGGACTATTCTACAGATCATGGAAATATCATAAAGGAACATCAATATCATGTTGCATCTTAAACGTTTGTTCCAAATCTAAAAGCAATAAACACTCCAGGGTCACAAATTGTGAATGTGCCAGGCCATTTTTCAATAAAGGTCTCTTGCTACATCTGGAGAAATTTCTGTTCACCGCACACTTATCCCCAGTGAGATGTACTGATGCTTTATTCTGCAGTATTTTTCTCCTCATGATATTCTAATATGAACATTACATCTATCACCGTACAGTTCTCTCATTTACAAGGATTATGTAAATTCTAACCTGTTTCCACAATTATTCTTTTCATTTCATACCTACTCAGTTCTGGATCATCTAACCTTCAACAGAAATAGAGTAAATCTTTGCAGTTCTGGACATGAATCTATTATCGCTCCATTCCCATGTCTCCTAGTGTGATAATGTAGATGTGAATGACACAACAGAGCACCAGGCTTTCCATTATGATCATTCTCCCTCTATCCCCTTCACAGGAATAAAGCCTGATAACCTTAAGACTCTGCTGCAGGTTGCATGTGAACTAGGCGGTAGAATCGTAGCAAGCTGACTTAGAGACATAGAGGGACCAATTTAAACTGTTTTTGGCTCTGATGAGACCACATCTGGATTAGTGCGTGCAGTTTTATTCTGCCTTTTTCAGAAAGGATACTCAGTTATTGGAAGGTGTACAGAGAAGAACCATATGTCATATCTTGTAACTAGTGAATAATATGTGAGGAAAGATTGACTACCTCGGATCCGTTCTCTCTTGAACAAAGATGGAGAAATGATACAAGTTTTTAAAATTATGAAAGGTTTAGACAAATTAGATACAACTAAGGTTTTCTCTCATGTATAGACTTTAAATACAAGGGGTGCAAATTAAGTATAAAGAACTTTCACATGTTTTCAAGAAGGAATTAGACAAGTTAAACTGGAATACTCAACTTCGCATTCTTGTCAACAGATGGGATTTAGGGTTATTAGAAATGTACCAAGGGAATAAGGTGTGTGGACAAGTGGGTAAGTTGCACCAAAGATCGTCTCTTACCTGAAACTCTTACTATGGGGTGGATTTTACAGGACGATGGATTACCTGGCCCCTGACTGAAAAGCTCATGGGCACCCTGCCAACCAAAAAAACGCTGCGGGCAGCCTTAACTGATTTAGAGGGTGACTTCAGCCCCCATCTGGGTAATAACATAGGGGTGTAAAATTCACCCCTGTATTATTACATCCACAATCACAGGAAGTGAATACTATGGAGCCGGAATTTCCTGGATCACACTTATGGAAAAATTGTACTGAAAATTACATCAGACAAATTTCAAGTGCAATGAGACAACAAGCACTTTGGTTAATATAGAGCAGGACTCAAAAAGCATTTAATTAAAAAGAAAATTGGCATTAAACTCCTGAAATTTTGAGTTACATCAGTTTCAGCTGATTTGGGTCGAGATGTGCCTAAAAGTTAAGGCATTAACTTATGTACATACAGCAACAGATTACTCATGAGAAACCCGCACAGGCTGGTCTTGCGCATGAAGTTTTCATATGTAAATGAAATGGTTTTGGCAGAAATATCTCAAAAGTAGCATAAATTACTGAGGAAATTTATGCATAGCAAAGTTTCCTTGATGTAAAACTGATTTAATTCAATTACATATGAATGCCCTTGAAATAAAAAGGTGTAAACTCTTACACCTGAAACAGTGCCAGAAATTCCAGTTCATATTGTGCTAATAAAGTACAAATGGTACAAAACAATGGAAGAGCATACAAATAGTCAGCCCTAATGCTGTAAATAGCCAACCATTGTGACATGCTGCTCTTGGAGTAACCATCACTTGTAGCCATGTAAAGTTTTACAAAATTTCATTCGAATTAGGAAAATAATTGGTTGAAGCAAGATGGAACCAATATTAGAAAGCTAGTTTTAGGTAATAATTTTGGGTGCTAGGTCTGAATTTAGTTGGGCGCAATAATGACGCTGTCCATGCCATCTGGGAAGCTCAGCTCAGCAGGTTTAGTTGTGCGGGCAAGTGTCAGGCAAGGAGACAGGAAACTTCCTATGCGGGTCCCCCTGGGGCCCATCGGAGGCATCCTGCCTCCAGCTCCTCCCTACCACCCCCCGCCCCAAGTTATTCCCCCCTTTAACCTTCCCACATGGCCTCTTGAACTCAGCGCCACCAACTCCCCCCTCACCCCCGCCGCATCCTCCTACCTTCCCTCAAGGGAACTCCCCATTGTGGACTTAACCAGGTTCCTCAACATTGTGACTGCCTGTAGTCCCAGCAGTGGCCACAGCTGCCATCTGATTGGCTTAAAGCTCTGTTAAGAACTTCAACTCCCGAGAAAGGGGCGGAAGTTTCTCCTTAAAGCAATTAACGCTACTCCCTGCATTAAATTACTGCAGGGCAGATGTCAGGATTGTGGACGAGCTTCCCCTCTAACCCTGACTTTTTAGCTGGGGAGAGTTGGGGAGAAGCCAGGCCTCTCTGGTATTGGTACAATTTCATTGTTTTATTGCTGGTTTCACAGCCACGAGGCAGCCTACACTTTGCTGTAAAACATCGAAAAAAGAATTTGATGTCACAAGATGAATTTCCATCTTCATGAAACTGAACTGTAGTTCATGGCTACATTATCAGAATTCTTTAGCTCAGAAATTATTCAGTGTAATATCAGCATATTAACACGTTCACTTGACATTTGCAAAATAAACAGATTAATACTTCCATTAAGTAGCAGAGAAAAGAATGTCATACAAATATGTCAAGCATTCGTACACTAATATTTGAAGAGATAAGTTTCAAACCTTTGGAATGTAATCCTCATCTCATCAGCATGCCCTTCTTATTACATCAACAGTAATGTTTGCTGTACAAAGTGTTTATTATGTTAGCTGGAACTGAAGTTAAACAGAAAACCACAAATTTTAAACATTTGTATTGCTTTGCACACTAACGTATGAAGCACTGTTAAAAATCACATAAGCCATTACGCTGTAGGTAAAAGGGCTCCAAGGCTCTTAATAATGTAAAACCTCACCATCTACAGAACTTGCTGCTGTTTTATACAAGAACTGGTCATTTTAGCATAAGGTTCTAAGAAAACAATTGGGAAAATTTAAAATTATTAGCAATAAACACAGGTGTGTCTACGTTGTAGATTTAGACCCTCTGGAATATGTCTTACTAAAAACAACAGATATGCCAGCCTGGATTTCCTGGACCTCTCCCAATATTTTGCTTCAGGGGATTTGAGTTCGTTAAAAGGGACCACTTGGTAAGCTTCAGCAGGGCTCACTCAGAGCACTGAGTGGCTCAGAAAATAAACTTGATCAGAAGCTGGTTCTTTCTCCTGCGACAGAGAGTCCCAGATGTCTGCTGCAGTAAGTCTCCCACATTCCACAACTCCAGTATAACGGACTCCCTGAAAATGGATTACCAGCCTGCCTTTCACATGCAAAATATTCAGGGCCGCAAAAGGGAAAAGTCGCGCCCCAGGAGAGATGCATTCAGATTGGAAAATGCAGATAGCTGAAACTAAGGATGAATTAAAGGTTTCACATTTATTACTTTCTAATGCAAGATGGATATGGAGTCATTTAATCAACCAAACCTGCAGTACATTAGAGTTTTGGACACAGAACACACTAATAAGATACCCCTCCCGCAGTTCACTCATGAATTGTTATAAGAATTTATAATTATTAGACTAATGAGCAGTTGTATGACCAATGGAGTACTGCACATTAAGGAGAAACAGCCAAAGTGTGCTGTGCCCCTAGACTGCATCGCTATCCCAACAGATGTTTTCTCAAATTCAACAAAAATCCATCAGTCAAAAAGTATTTTGGCTGCTACCAGTTTTATGATTCCCATGGAGACCAACGAACCAAAAGAACTGAATTTATCGAACAACCCCAATGAGAAAACCAATGGACAAGATTTCAAGTTTTAAAACCTTCACTGTAACAATCAAACCCAAAATCAACATAAACACAAATTGACAAATTGCAGTCCATCATAAACTATAAATTACACATTAAATGGCAGATACAATTAAGACAGATCTTATGAAATTACTCAGCAGTCCACTCCACATCTATGTCATGAATCTCAGTCACAAAATCCTTCAAAGCTCTGGGCAGAATTTTCTGCCTGTCGGGCTGGTGGGCCTGACCCAATCTCCGGCGGACGGGGAGCTGATCCCTGCCACCATTTTATGTGGGCGGGCCAATTAAGGCCCACCCAGCGTGACGCCCGGCGGGAAGTGCGGGTGGGGGGGGGGTGGATTCCTCAAATGCGAGTATGCCCTCTTTCGCGCATGCACATAAAAGAGCGTATATCTCCTTGAGACTAAGTGCTGCCTCAGGGAGAGCGTTGGTACATGTTGCAGAACCTCAACTCTGCTTACAACAGTCTGGATGGTTGATCCACTAATGGTATCTTCAAGTAACACAAACAGCTGCAGCAACTGTGTATTTTCCCATTCCCAGCTCCTGGATGCAACTTCAGCCTTCTTCAATCTGCCTGTACTGCACCACCAGGATCATCATCCGAGCTTTGATGGCTGTGTCCCTTAATCTGGTTTCAACCAGTTTCAGTTTCCACAAGAAATTTGGTTTTGAATATCAGTTTCAGTCTTAGTTTCCCTGGAAACTGGAAGGTTCAATTTCCTTTTTCAGTTTCCTTTTTCAATTAGGGTCTCTCTCAAAAAAATACAAGCTTTGAAACCATGGATTCCATCACATCAGCTATATGAAAAAGCTCAATGCTTTGGGAGGTCAAAAATGAGTGAATGTAATAGTTTTTTTCAATTCTTTCATGGGATATGGGCTTTGCTGGCTAGACCAGCATTTATTGTCCATCCCTAATTGCCCTCAAGAAGGTGGTGGTGAGCTGCCTTTTTGAACCGCTGCAGTCCATGTAATGTAGGTACACCCACAGTGCTGTTAGGGAGGGAGTTCTGGATTTTGACCCAGCGACAGTGAAGGAACAGCAATATATTTCCAAGTCAGGATGGTGAGTGGCTTGGAGGACAACTTCCAGGTTGTGGTGTTCCCACGTGTCTGCTGCCCCTGTACTTCTAGATGGCAGTGGTCATGGAAGGTGCTATCTAAGGAGGCTTCGTGAGTCCTGCAGTGCGCCTTGTGGATGGTACACGCTGTTGCCACTGTGTGTTAGTAGTGGAGGGGGTGAATGTTTATGGATGGGTTGCCAGTCAAGTAGGCTGCTTTATCCTGGACACCAGTCCTGGATGCTGTCAAGCTTCTTGAGTATTGTTGGAGCTGCACTCATCCAGGCAAGTGGAGAGTCTTTGATCATACTCCTGACTTGTGTGTTGTAGATGGTGGACAGGCTTTGGGGAGTCAGGAGGTGAGATACTTCCCGCAGAATTCCTAGCCTCTGACCTGCTATTGCAGCCACAGTATTTATATGGCTTGTCCAGTTCAGTTTCTGGTCAATGATAACCACCAGGATGTTGATCATGGGGGATTCAGTGATGGTAATGACATTGAATGTCAAGAGGTGATGGTTAGATTCTCTCCTGTTGGAGGTGGTCATTGCCTGGCACTTGTATGGCATGAATGTTACTTGCCACTTGCCAGCCCAAACCAGGTCTGTGAGGTCTTGCTGCATTTGGACATGGGCTGCTTCGGTATCTGAGGGGTTGCGAATGGTGCTGAAAATTTGCAGTCATCATTGAACATCCCCACTTCTGACCTTAGGATGGAAGGGAGGTCATTGATGAAGCACCTGAAGATGGCTGGGCCAAGGACACTGCCCTGAGGAGCTCCGCAGTGATGTCCTGGAGCTGAGATGACTGACCTCCAACAACTACAACCATCTTCCACTGTGCTAGGTATGATTCCGAACAGCGGAGATTTTTCCCCAATTCCCAATGAGTCCAGTTTTGCTAGGGCTCCTTGAAGCCACACTCAGTCAAATGTGGCCTTGATGTCAAGTGCAGTCACATTCACCTCACCTGGGAATTACTTAATAGTTGGCACTTCTTACATAACTTGTCCAAAGCTATTAGCATGAGCATGACCCTCAGAGGAGGAAAGCATCAGCTCTTTCATACTGATGAAACATCATGGTTAGTGCAGCCCGATGCTAACGTTTTGCTATCTACAGACGCTCCAGGAAGGGCAATGAGCCCTTCAATCATCAAATGTGGGACACAGTCAAGTTTACTCAGTTTAGAGGTACAACTCTCAGGTTAGGGGTTAGAGAGCTACCTGTATGAATCCCCTGATTCATTTACGATGCAGCCCTGCCACCTGAGTCAAGGATATAAAACAAATGCTGCAAATACTACATTTTTCACGTAGCTAGGGTGTTGAAGCATATCTCCTGCACTGAAAGGAAAATTCAATAGCAACAACATGACAGATTTAACTACATTTTTTTAAAAGTGCCTTTTTGAGTTAATGGAAAACATTAAACTAAGTTCAAATACAAATATAATTGCATGATACATAATCGTTTTCATATTGTGTGCTAATCCTTTGTTCGATCACTTCAGTTGAAATTTAAATCAAAACTGAAAGCTATTGCCATTGCACACAGCAAATAAAACCTAGGTTTTTCCGATAACTTTTATTTTGATGCTGATTAGAAAATACAGAGCATTAAAAATTATGATTGATAAGATTGAACTTGAACATGAACTTAATGCATTTAACTTCTTGTTGTCCATGATTTAATGAACTTATTAATCTATTTAAATAAATGAGTTGATACCTGCAAAGCACACAAAGAAATGCCAGATATGTTTATTCATTAATATCACTGTAGGAATTTCCAACCTTTTATCAAGGGTTCTTTTTTTAAATTAATATTTGAGAACTACAGAGCTTTTGCGTCGCTATGACTTGAAAATGCACCCACCTTCTAAAGTTTAATTAGGTAATAAATTATTAGAATTTTTTGAAATAGCTTTTATAAAAAGTATTTCTTCATGACATTAAATGACATTATTGGTCATTTAAATCAATGGATTGTGCTTTTAATATTAATAACTGAGGAAGAGTAATAGCTTATTGTGTACCTTGTACGATGATGTGGGCCACAGCCTGGATGGACCCTTCAGTGTTGCTTGCATTACAGTTGTACTGTCCCTGATCCTCAAAGGTGACATTCTGCATGAACAGCCCGCCAGAAGAAGTGATGGTGTACCTGAAGTCATCAGGAATTGGGTTGTTATTACCCTTAGTCCAGATGATGCGAGGTTGAGGATGTCCCGAGACTCCGCATTCAAGTGTGACGCTTTCCCCTACCAATACCTCCGTGTTTTGAGGCTGAATCACAAAAGTGGGTTTTGCTGGAGAAACACACGTTAAGTACAACCTTTTAAAATATTCTACCTTAAAGTGTGAGTTAATGTTATGTACAAATCATCCAGATAGCATTATGTTGTGAGAATAACAATTTCTTACATCAGACAATTCATTAAGTCGGTGGAACTGTGCCCAACCTCTGCAAATAGTTTGAAGTAACCTGCCAATCATTGCATATCACACATTGACTCATCAAGACCAAGTACCATCTTCGAGCTATATAGGGTTAGTGGACGGGGGTTAATTGGGTTGAAGGTGAGGAATATGGTGAGGAATAGGGGAAGGAGGAAGAGGTAGGGAAAAGTGAGAAACAATGAGAGGCAGGAGGGAAGGAGAAATTGGGCAGGAATGGAGAAAAATACATGAGCAGGTGTGCTGGGTGCTGGAATAATATCTCAGCATATGAGGGAGATGCTCTGATTTATGAACACGTTAATAAGGCAGTCTGCTTTTCCTACTATTGGATAAGTTTTGAAACTTGTAAAACTACACAGAATGTTATCTTTAATAGGCCCCAATTTATCAAGCAATAAATAAGTTCAGATTTTTGAACAATGAAGAGGTTGTGACATATTTAAGCTTTGTTAAAAATATATATGGCTATCTGTATTGTCAAGAGTTTTTCATTTTTGAACAGAGATGAATCCCTCCAGGAGTGTGCAAGGTGTTACAAATGTTAGCAAAGCTTCAAGTCGAAATCCCTCATCATAATACCACCTACAGGTTTATCAGTTAATGCAGGTGGATGTGGACACTTCTATAAAGCAACTTTCTGAAAGGACATTATTAACTGAAGATTTTTCAATGCATTTTGAAGTGCATTGTGTATATGTTCTTTTGAAATTCTGCTACGTACACATCTACTGCATAGCGTAGATTCATGGTGCTTAATTAGATATTTGCTTCACTAACATTAGGCACTCAAGTATTGAAGATTACAGATCAAAAAAGTTATTTTGGGGAACATTATGTTAGAATAACTGTCAAACAACTGATAATTTTGGCCATACATTAAAAAAAACAAAATTTTAAAAACGTTTAAAATTGAATCATGTCAGTTTCCCACAAATCAAAGTTTACTCCACTAACATTAAGAAATTAACATTAAGAATGAGAGAGATGCCTTTCACGCTGTCAGATAAGTTGAATGTAATTTCTGATGTGTGTGTCAGTTAATCTCCAATCAATTAGTTGTAAATGAGCCTGGTTTATATATGTGCCCATCTTCGGAAGTTTAGGTAATAGAATAACAGTACTTTATGAAAAATGTTTGTGGTAGCTATTACAAAATTTATGTTTTCATTAATTGAATTTAATTGTAAAGGTAAAAATCTCAAGACTTGCACCACATATTGCTTCACATTATGAGCCAAGCAAAAAATTCCAACAGTGAGACAGTAAAAAAAAACATAGATAAATAGTGGATAGCCTCATCTTAAAATAAAAAGTCTCTGACTACCTTAAAGAGATTACGCTATGATCACTTTTCTAATGCTAAATTCACTAATATGAATCACCTTTATTAAATCTTCTGCCGCAGAACAAAACGTTATACCGCAAAATAATAGCACAAGCATTTAACATGAGTTTTGTTTGAAATGCAATAAAAGCATAACCTTTTATTTAGTATAAGAGAGAATAGAATCATCATTATGGCTAGAATAACAAAGGGAGAAATTTTTAAAAATCACAAAGGTTTATTAAAATATGGAATGCTATACCACACGTGACTACTGAGGCAAGGATCATTCTTAAAAGTGAATCAGATGACTATTTAGCAAAAGGAAGAATATGGAAGGTTACAGTAGAAACAATTTAGTAAACTCCAGTTGAAAAACTAGCATTGCATAGACTTGTGTTGAATGATCTTCTTTGGTGGTCTACTGCTGCCTCTATTTCTTATGATGTTATTATCTTATGATCTAGGATAAAGCCTCTTATGGAGAAAACAATAAAACACAGAGTAACAAAAATGCTCAAATGCATTTCTGCTTCCTTACATGGTGTTCCAAAATACCGGAGGATTACTTCATTCGTCTTGACCTCTCCTGCAACATTTTTGGCCATGCACTGGTAGGCACCTTGGTCCGACTCTTTTATGTCCTGAATCATCAGTGTGCCATCTTCCAATAGGTTCACACGATTGTCATCTTTCATATCTATCTCATTACTGAGGGTACATAAATAAGTAATGATGATGCAGCATGGGAGCTTGCGCAAAGATATACACTAACCAAATCTAAAATAGGTAGTTCATTCAAGAATACAACAAAGTATTATGAATGCAATACCCAAAAATAAACACAAGCCTCACATTCTTACTGTTCTTGCCCTGGTCATGTTGTGGTTATTTTAAAAGTGACTGTGGAGATGCCTCAGATTTTAATTCCCGGCAGGTTACTCAATGTTAAATGATGGATAATGGACTTGTGAATAAGTGTATACTGCATTTACACGGTTCCTACTGCTAGCAATGAATTAAATATGGTCCAGTTTTCATACAAACCACAGCTTGCTAATTTGAAAAAATAATAGGGAACTGCCACAGGAAAAATGTTAGAAGCTATTATTAAAGACGCTAAAGCTGGGCACTTAAAAAAATTCAAGGTAATCAGACAGAGTCAACATGGTTTGTTAAAGGGAAATCATGTTTATCCAATTTTTTTGGAGTTCTTTGAAGAAGTAACATGTGCTGTGGATAAAGGTGAACTGATGGATGTACTGTACTTAGATTTTCAGAAGGCATTTGATAAGGTGCCACGTCAAAGGTTATTGCAGAAAATAAAAGCTCATGACATAGAGGGTAACATACTGCCATGGATAGAAGCTGGCTAGGTAACAGGAAACAGGGAGTAGACATTTCGCAGTTGGCAAGATGTAACAAGCGATGTGTCACAGTGCTGGGCCTCAACTTTTTACAATTTATATAAACAACTTGGATGAAGGGATGGAAGGAATGGTTGTTAAACTTGATGATGACACAAAGATGCGTAGGGAAGTAAGTTGTGAAGAGGACATAAGGAGGCTACAAAGGGATATAGATAGGTTAAGTGCGTGAGCAAAGATCTGGCAAATGGAGTATAATGTGGGAAATTGTCCATTCTTGCAGAAAGATTAAAAAAGCATATTATCTAAATAGTGAGAGCTTGCAGAGCTCTGAGATGCAGAGGGGTGTGTCCTAGTGCAAGAATTGAAAAAAAAATTGCATGCAGGTCCAGCAAGTAATTAGGAAAGCTAATAGAATGTTATTGTTTATTGCGAGGGCAATTGAATACAAAAGTAGGGAGGTTATACTTCAGTTAGACAGGGCATTGGCGAGACCTTTTTGTACAGTGCTGGTCTCCTTATTTAAGGAAGGATGTAAATTTGCTGGAAGAAGTTCAGAGAAGGGGCTTACCAGAATAATACCTGGAATAATACCCAGTGGCTTGACTTGTGAGGAAAGGTTGGACAGGCTAGGCTTGTATCCACTGGAGTTTAGAAGAGTAAGAGGCAACTTGACTGAACATGTAAGATCCTGAAGGGTCTTGTCAGGGTGGATGCGGAGGGGATGTCTCCTTTTGAGGGAGAATCTAGAACTAGGGGTCACTGTTTAAAAATAAGGGGTCGCCCATTTAAGACAGGGATGAGGTGAAATTTTTTCTCTGAGAGGGTTGTGAGTCTTTGGAACTCTGCTCCAACTGCCTTTTGAGGAAGAGAGTCCTTGAATATTTTTAAGGCAGAGGTAGCTAGATTTTTGATAAGGAAGTGGGGGGGGGAGGTGGTGAAAGGTTATCAGGGGTAGGCAGGAATGTGGAGTTGAGGTTACAATCTTATTGAGTCGTGCAGCAGGCCTGAGGGGCTGAGTGGCCTACTCCTGCTCCTAATTCATATGCTCGTATGTAATAAATATTAGTTGAACTCTCAGAGAATTAACAGGATATATGGCAGAGGTTTTAATTTGCTACTTTGCATCAATCTTAATACTACAGACTGGGTTAACCAATACAAAATAAGGTTGAAGCTACAATTAAATGTGTTAAGTAAATGCGGATATAGTCTTTGCTCTACAGGATATATATACTCTTAAAAAAGATTGGGCACAAGGCCAGACAGTATTTCATCTCAGGGAGTTCAAAGAAATGGGGACTGTGCTCTATAAGCCATGTTTTCATATATTTAAATACCTTGTTGGGTTGGAGATTATTCCCATAGGCTGAAGAGAAGCCCATGTGGTGCTAACATTTAAAAAGAGCAATTAATTCAGAACTGGAAAATAATAGGCCAACTTGCCTCATTTTGGCAAATTGCTAGAAGAGGCCTTCGGAGATGCACAGCACAGTGATCTTAAAACAGGGAGGGTTATTAAGGAATCTGACTTCTAGTAGATTCTGTCTCACCAACTTTGTCCTCCTACTCTGCAATTTTCATGGAGTCAGGCTAGGTTTTTTAAGGGGCAGCATTTTCCCATCGACAAGCGGGACGTGTGGTGATGTTGGGCGTGCGTCCTGATGTCATCGTGTGCCTTTGCGGGCACTTTCTTCTGAGGCCAGCGGGCCGGGCTGGGAATTTTCCCAGCTCCCAGAACCCACCTTGGTGATGAAAACCCAGGCGCGCATGTCTAGATTTCCAAAATGCCTTTAAGGAATTGCTGTATAAAAGTCTAAGAAAAGTTGAGTCTTATGCAACTGATGGGCAGATTTTGATTGGATAAGGAGCTGTTGCATGCACATAGGTGGGAAGCAACTATTAATGATGGACTTTCTTATGGGGGCTGAGGAATTGGTGTTAGGGACATTGCTCTTCACTGTTTTTATCACCAATCTGCATGAAGGATTGGAGAAACTATTCAAAGAGGGAATGGGCCAATGTCTGGCAGGTGTATTTTAATATAGGCAATTATAACAGGATGCACTTGGCTAGGGGTGGCTCCAAACATGTATACAACATGCATATATGTGTACTGAAGGCTGCTGAGCAGGAGAAAGCCTGGACTATAGGGCATAAGTAATTGAAAGTCGACGATCAAAGCCATTAATTAGTCCAACATAGGGTATTAGGGTGTACTGCCAGGACAACTAAATATAAAACAAGAAAAATAAGGCCTTCTGCAAAAGGCCTTGGTCAAGCTGCATATAGAATACATTGTCCACTTTTAGTGTTCTCAGGAATGGGGTTATGGACTCCTTGGAAAAGATACAGAGCAGGGCCACTAATTAATGGAACTGGGGAGCTCTTAGTTACTAAAACACATTTAGAGCTGGGGTTTTTTACTTTAGAAAAGTGTAGATTTTGAAGTGGGTCTTGAAAATAATAAAAGGATTAGACTTAATTGAAATGGGTGGATTATTCATGCTACAAAGGTTATAGTGGATAAGTATAAGGAGGTTACATGCTATTAGTTACTTCTTATTGCAGAAAGTCATCAGCTTCTGGAGTAAGTTGCAATGGGTGCAGATTTGCTGCAAGAATTCCAAAGGGCAGCTGGGCAAGTTCCTGAGCATGATCAACATATAGAAGGTAGTTGGGTCACTGGTCGCTGTGCCAGTTATTCATTGCAATTGCCTCTATCACCTTCAGGGCAATTTCCTAGAGTTCTTTCCTAAATTGGCCTCCAGTTTTTCCCTGCATTTTGCCCCTCTTGGAAATTTTGTGAGGGGTGGGGAAGGGGAATTGCAGGAGTGTGGGGAGGGGGGAAAGAGGAGAGGAGGAATAGGCTGATGATGTGCGAAAGTGACATTATGCCAGGATGGGACAGGCTTGGTGAACCAATTAGTCTTTTCCTATCCTTCAGTTTTATATGTTTGCTTAAGATTCTTAATGTAGTACAGATGAAGAATATTAATAAAGTGATTGAAGATCATGAGTTTAACCAAGGGAAGGGAGGAATAAGGGAAAGAAATAATCACTGCTATACAAAAGTTGCAGAAATGTGACATTTGTTTAGAAAGGCAAAAATTGTTTCAAAGTGTCCCATTTGCTTGCTGCATAACAGCAAGTATCACACAGCTGCGTGAACTGTTCAATAACCTTATTAGAAAACAAGTTCCATAAATATTCTTGCAGTGCAATAAATGCTTTGGACACGGAGAGAGGTCTTTGCCCATAGCTCTCTCCATAAACCACCCTTAACCAATATAAACGTGAAGAATGTTTAATTAAGTTGTAATCCATGAAATACTGTGGGGAATAAGCTCAACTTCAAGTTCAAATAGCTTCTTTTACCAAACAGTCCGTGGATATTCTGGAAAATTCAGTTATGAAGAAGTATTACCAAACTGTTGACAAAGGAAGACCACCCCAAAATTCAAAAAGGCAGTAAGTGGACTAATGTGTAACTGAACAAATCTATACCATGTTAACCCCTTGGTAGACTTGGTGTGATCCCCAAAAGCAGCACAAGGTAACAGATAAAGTAGTAACAGAGGACATATGCCAGCTTCTTTTACAAATGTGTGCTGAGGCTCTTGTCTACCTGCTCAGGTGGGTATAAAAGATCTCATGATATTTTTCCCAGAGATCAGCAGGGGAGCTCCCTTGGAGACCTGGTCAGCATTTATTCCTCGACCAACATCACTGAAAAACAGATGACTCGGTCATTTGTCTCACTGCTCTTTGTGTGATCTTGCTGTGTGCAGTTTGGCTGCTGCGTTTTCCTACATTACAATAGTGACGGCACTTCAAAAGTATTTAATTGGCTGTAAAGCTTTTGGGGATGTTTTTAGATTTTGAAAGGCACTACATAAAGGCAAGTTCTTTCTTTCTTTGTAACATTGTGTGTTGGTATGTATTCTCATGCTGACTTATAAAAATAATCAACTACTGATCTCTAGAATGCAGTTTAATGAGGCAACTATGTGACTCAAAAAGATAAGGATTAAAATAATTGGGCCAAAGATGTTGCTTAGCAACAGTTGCCTTGTTTTTCTGAATTTATTTTTGTGTAGTATCCTGTGTCTCTTTTTTTTAATTCATACAAGGGATGTGGGCTTTGCTGTCTAGATCAGCATTTATTACCCATCCCTAATTGCCCTTGAGAAGGTGGTGGTGAGCTGCCTCCTTGAATTGCTGCAGTCCATGTGGTGTAGGTACATCCACAGTGCTGTTAGGGAGCCAGTTCCAGGATTTTGATCCAGCGACAATGAAGGAACAGCGAAATATTTCCAAGTCAGGATAGTGAGTGGCTTGAAGGAGAACTTCCAGGTGGTGGTGGTCCCATGTATCTACTGCCCTTGTCCTTCTAGATGGTAGTGGTCGTGGGTTTGGATTTGGAAGGTGCTGTCTAAGGAGCCTTGATGTGTTTCTACAGTGCATCTTGTAGATGGTACACACTGCTGCCACTGTGCTTTGGTGGTGGAGGGAGTGAATGTTTGTGGATGGGGTGCCAGTCAAGCAGGCTGCTTTGACCTGAATGGTGTCAAACTTCTTGACTGCTGTTGGAGCTGCACTCATCCAGGCAAGGGAAGAGTATTTCATCACACTCCTGACTTGTGCCTTGTAGATTGTGGACAAGCTTTGGGGAGTCAGGAGGTGAGTTACTCAGCGCAAGATTCCTAGCCTCTGACCTACTCTTGTAGCCACAGGATCTAGATGGCTAGTCCAGTTCAGTTTCTGGTCAATGGTAACTCCAAGGATGTTGATAGTCAGGCATTCAGTGATTGTAATGCCATTGAATGTCAAGGGGCGATGGTTAGATTGGGTGCCCCAGAACAATTGGCATCCAATTAAAGAGTAAACATGGTTGTTCCTTGGGTGACCAAAGTGTTGACAGCAAGATTCAACAAGCAGCAGATGCGATGATCCTTCTAACTCAATACTGTAACAAATATAATAACATTTGTTGTGATTTATTAATTTGCAGTTTGTGTAATTTGTAATAATGAATTGTCTAGCCAAAGACTACATAGGATACGTCATTTAATAAGAACGTGTCATAATAACAGCTACTTACTGTCTGAAATTGTGAATGAACTGGAGCTGCAACAGAATTGCAAGCCTTCACTTAACCAGTTTGGCTCTAGCAAGAAACTCTGCAATCAACTGGCTGATTCTAACTACCTCTTATCTGCTTCTTCAAGCTAGACCCTACAGTGCACGCCTACATTGTCCTACTTGACCATGAACTGTGTCGCAAAGCTCACATCCTGGCCATCAGCAAAACCATCTACTTCGCTTGTGTAACATTGCTTACATCCAAGCCCATCATTCTATCATCTCTTCTCAAATCCAAATTTGCACTTTCAGTTATTCTGACAGCAGCTTTCTGTGTTTCACTCCATCATTAATGGTGCAGTCTTAAACTTGAGAACAATCTTGCTGAACCATTAGACCTCACCTTATTTATTTCCAGCTTCAAAAACACCTTCAGAACCTACCTCTTCAACAATGCCATAGCCACCTGTGCTAAGTCAGCTAATTCCTGTTTGGTATCAGTATCCTCTCCCCATAAAGGGTTCTTTTGTTACAGGGAGCAGATTATTGCTGTTCCCAATTATTGTGATTGATAGCTAATCTCTTTATAGCCATTCTACTATTGTAACTTTCTCTAATCTACCAGTGACATTTTAGTTCTTGTCTTAGCAACATTGCCAACATTCTCATGTCACAATTATTTTCCTCTGTTTATTTAAAGTGGTTTCCATACCTCTTGCAATGATTAGCCACTGTGAAATATGAAAGAGTTACCCAAAGTAAACTTAGCCTTTGCTATTCTGGCAAGGTATATGTACTTGACAAACACTTTAAATTATAAGTTCAAGGGCATTTTGACTTCAAAAAGTAATTATACAAACTAAAATCAGTATGAAAGACCCACGAGTGGGCAGTATGATAACACCAAGTAATTTTGCATCATAATACATGCAGTTACTATTTTTCTGCAGTCTTTACTGAAGTTAATTCTGATTATCAACCACCACTTATGAATGGCTCCACTTATGTTTTTACACTGATACTCACTTATTGTGCAACCAGATGATGTTGGGCTTAGGGTTGCCCTCTGCCCGGCAGGTGAAGTAAACTGTGTTTCCCAGAGTAACATCCACATCCTGTGGCTCAGAAGTGATACGAGGTCTTTCTATAAGAAAACAGGATTTCTGTTGAGTTCAGATTGTTTCCTTTGAATCAGGAAAAGCCAAAAAGGTAATTGCAAATGTTGAGAGTTGTTATCACTGTGCCGCTGACGGGCACTTGTGTGTAACTGGTCTGCAGCTGAAACTCACAAATGCTTCCTATCCAAAATAATTATTACCTAATAAATCTAAACCCAATGTCCTCAATTTTTTCTTCCTTCAAAATCCGGCAGAGCACAAGAGTATGAAACCACTTTAGACAGCTTTGGAACATGTACCAGCTAGGCTCAGTTGATAGCAACCTCACATTTGAGTCAGAAGGTTGCATCCCCAAGCTCGAAATCAGGATTTTAACACAATCTAGAATGACACCCTTGTTCAGCTTTGAGCATACTGCATTGCCTTAAGTGGCAGTCTTCCAGATGAGATGTGAAGCCAAACTCCCATTTGACTATTCTGCCAGAAATTTACAATCTGCGAATTTCTCCCAGTAAACAACATTTAAACGTCGATTAAATGGCCTCTGGTCAAACCAGGTCAGCAGCTAAGGCCAGGATTTTCTGTTCAGTATGCGGGGGCTGCGTCCTGATGTCACCATGTGTCATTCTGATCTTTTGTTCAGTGGGCGTGCACCGGAATCAGCTGCGCGCCCGCCAAACTGTCAGAGGCCTGTTAAGGCCATTAATAAACTAATTAAGCAAAAAGCAAAAAAACTGCAGATGCTGGAAATCCGAAACAAAAACAAAAGTAGCTGGAAAAACTCAGCAGGCCTGACAGCATCTGCGGAGAGGAACACAGTTAACGTTTCGAGTCCATATGACTCTTCACCAGAACTAAAGAAAAATAGAAAAGAGGTAAAATATAAGCTTGTTTGGGGGGAGTGGTGGGACAGGTAGAGCTGGATAGAGGGCCAATGATAGGTGGAGATTGCCAAAAGATGTCATAGACAAAAGGACAAAGAGGTGTTGACGGTGGTGATATTAGCTAAGAAATATGCTTAAGGGTAGAAAGCAGGATGAGTAAGGGACAGATAGCCCTAGTGGGGGTGGGGTGGGGGGAAGGGATTGAAATAGGCTAAAAGGTAGAGATAAAACAATGGATGGAAATACATTTAAAAATAATGGAAATAGGTGGGAAAAGAAAAATATATATAAGTTATTGGAAAAAGAGGGATCGGAAAGGGGGTGGGGATGGAGGAGAGAGTTCATGATCTAAAATTGTTGAACTCAAATATTAAGTCCGGAAGGCTATAAAGTGCCTAGTCAGAAGATGAGGTGCTGTTCCTCCAGTTTGCATTGAGCTTCACTGGAACATTGCAGCAGGCCAAGGACGGATATGTGGGCATGAGAGCAGGGTGGTGTGTTGAAATGGCAAGTGACGGGGAGGTCTGGGTCATGCTTGCGGACAGACTGAAGGTGTTCCACAAAGCGGTCACCCAGTCTGCGTTTGGTCTCTCCAATGTAGAGGAAACCGCATTGGGAACAGCGAATGCAGTAGACTAAATTGAGGGAAGTGCAAGTGAAATGCTGCTTCACTTGAAAGGAGTGTTTGGGCCCTTGGACGGTGAGGAGAGGGGAAGTAAAGGGGCAGGTGTTGCACCTTCTGCGGTTGCATGGGAAGGTGCCGAGGGAGGGGGTTGAGGTGTAGGGAGTGATGGAGGAGTGGACCAGGGTGTCCTGGAGGGAACGATCCCTGCGGGATGCCACCTGGGGGGGGGGGGGGGGGGGGGGGGGGGGGGGGGGTGGTGAAGGGAAGATGTGTTTGGTGGTGGCATCATGCTGGAGTTGGCGGAAATGGCAGAGGATGATCCTTTGAATACAGAGGCTGGTGGGGTGATAAGTGAGGACAAGGGGCATCCTATCATGGTTCTGGAAGGGGGAGGAAGATGTGAGGGCGGATGCGCAGGAGATGGGCCGGACACGGTTGAGAGCCCTGTCAGCATTAGCACATTTCTTAGATAATATCACCACCGTCAACACCCTTTTGTCCTTTTGTCTATGACATCTTTCAGCAATCTCCACCTATCACTGGCCCTCTATCCAGCTCTACCTGTCCCACCCTCCCTTAAACCAGTTATATTTTACCTCTTTTCTATTTTTCCTTAGTTCTGATGAAGAGTCATACGGACTCGAAACGTTAACTGTATTCCTCTCCGCAGATACTGTCAGATCTGCTGAGTTTTTCCAGGTATTTTTGTTTTTGAAACTAATTAAGCAATTTGACAGGGCTGCCTGTCCAACCTTAAGGTTGTCGGGCAGGCGAAGAGCCCAGGCGGCCTTTTGCATTTTTCATGAAACCTCATCCATGGGCGGGATGAGGTTTTATAAAGGGTTTATTAAATTAATAAATATTTTTTGAACATTTGATAAACATGTCCCAGCTCATGTGATGCCGTCACTTGAGGGGACATGTGTGTAAATGATTTTTATCTGTTTTCATTTTGAATTTTGAAACTGAACTTAATCTACCTGAGGCAGCTCCGTGTCTCAGGGAGATTTCTGCTCTCAATTGCGAAAGACCGCAGGCCCCGACTCTTCCTCCTCCCCCCGGCCGCATAGTTGGTGCTGAGTGCTACCAGGCACGCGTCACACTGGGCAGGCCTTAATTGGCTCACCCACACAAAATGGTGGCATGCAGCCGATCACGGGCAGTGATCGGCTTCACGCCCGATGGGGAGAAAATTCTCCCCTAAGTACTGCAATTGCAGTCTAGACCACAGAGTGTGCAAGAGCAATGTCACAGGTGATCAGCTAACATATGTATTGCACCCCTATCTGTAGGGCATCATATTTAAGCATTATTCCTTGGACAAAAGGAAAAAAAAATCACAGTTGGTTCCAATAGCATTTATGTTTAAAAATAAACAGTGAGAAACAATGGGGCACCTACTAACGAGGAGACAAGAGGGAAGCTTTAAATAAAAGAGATATGTTTATGGGAAATGGCAGGGTGAAAAATCTGATTTCTGACACAAATTTGCCTCAAATCCTCACTTTTGCCTTTAGCTGAGGTCAAAAGGTGTACCGGTGGTCAACCCTCTGCATGGAGGTAGGTTGGATCTTTGCATTTAATAATGAGGCTGCAAGGAGACCTGGCAGCTTCATTGAGTTGAAGGCTTGGTGAGTGCCTTAACACTTACCTTCTGGAACCACGTGCCTGGCTGAAGAGCCTCTGCATCTGGCCTCCAAGTATTCCTCCAGGGATCAGCAGCCCATCTCTAAATGATTCCACACCCCAAAACCCCACACTCTGGCATGGGCTTGCTCCTTCTATAGCTTTCAGCCACCGGTTTCTGTCTGTCTTTCTCTGCCTCTCTATAGACTACCCAACTTTGCTCAGTAAATTTAAAGGAAAAATGCATTACGACAAATCTGTCTCTTCATAACACGAGTTGTATATTCTATGTGATGGGAATGAGACATAAAAATTTGGTTCTTCATAATGCAAGGATATAAATTCTAGTTACTAATAAACTTTCCTGAACATTTTCAAAGAATAATTAGCAGCATGCATCAAGATTGTTCTTTTTTTTGCTTAGCTTGATTGTGTTGAAAGGTGATTAATATTCATTATATTTGTGCTTAATATTAATTATAAGGAAACGTTGATGTTTCTCTCTTTCCATATTACAATAATATTGCTCCAGAAAAGTTCAGGAAAGAGGCAATTAAACTTCAGCAGTTCTACTGGACAAATGACACAATTGACTCTGATGGGGGCAAGCTCAATAAGGCTTTCCTAACATTTGCATCAGGGTAAATTTATTGTCGTGTGGACTAGGGTGAACTTATCTTAACTTCCATTCCTTATTCACATTGTCTTTATGTAATAAAATGAGGAACACTTTTTTAAAAACTGGAATATCGTTGTGACTAATGAGAGGGAACCTGAGTCAGCCACACATTGCTGATGTGTGACCATTCACTGTTCACTGAGGTAAATAGAGGAAAATGATAAGTATGGAAGGGGAAAAACATTCACTGAATTCAACACAGCCCAAAAATTAAAGCAGGAATCCTCCCTAGCTGGCATGGTTCAATTACTGAATGAAATGTCTCAGTGGCCACCAGGAGACCCCGAGCAAGGACAGAACTGAAAGAAAGGACCATCTCATATTTTAGGGTTTTAAACTATTCCAGCAATTTCCTGACCCCAATTCTCCTACTTCTCTCCCTTTACCAGGGCTATAAAATTCTTTATTTAAAGAGCTGTTGTCACCACACATTTTCTATTTGAGGTCCCAACAGAGCCAAACCCAGAAGCAGGATGTTAATGCCATAGCTGAGATAAACAGCCGTAGCAAAGCCTGCTCCATGAACTTTCTGGGGGTTCTCACGCACTGCTGGCCTCCCCTGCTCCAAGCAGGGTCATAGTCATCTCAGCTCCAGGACATTACTGCAGGAGTTCTTCAGGTTTATGTCCTAGTTCCAATTATCTTCAGCTGCTTCATCGATCATCTTCCCTCCATCATAAAGTCGGAAATGGGGATGTTCACCAATGATTGCACAATGTTCAGTACCATTCGTGACTTCTCAGATACTGAAGCAGTCTGTGTCCAAATGCAGCAGCACCTGGATAACATTCAGGCTTGGGCAAGTAACATTTGAACCACATGGGTGCCAGGCGATGACCATTCCCAACGAGAGAGAATCTAACCATTTTTCCTTGACATTACCATCACTGAATTTCACACTATTAACATCCTGGCAGTTCCAATTGACAAGAAACTGAACTGGACCAGCCATATAAAAACTGTGGCAACAAGAGCAAGGCCAGAGACTGGGAACTCTGCAGAAAATAACTGACTTCCTGACTCCCCAGATCTTGTCCACCATCTACAAGGCACAAGTCAGGAGTGTAATGGAATACTTTCCACTTGCCTGGATGGCTGCAGTGGCAATAACACTCAAGAAGCTCAATGTCCAGAACAAAGCAGCCCGCTTGATTAGTATTCTTACCACCAACTTAACATTTATTCCCTTCACCACTGACACACAATGGCAGCAGTATGTACTATGTAAAAGATGGACTGCAGTATCTCATCAAGGCTCCTTTGATAGTGCCTTCCAAATCTGCGACCTCTACCATAGTAGGACAAGGGCAGCAGATGCATGGGAGCACCATCGCCTGAAAGTTCCCCTTCAAGCACACACCATCCTGACTTAGAAATATAATCACTGTTCCTTCACTGTCACTCAATCAAGATTCTGGAATTCCCTTCCTAACAGCGGTGTGGGTGTACCTACACCAGATGGACTGTGGCATTTCAAGGCAGTGGTGGGATGAGCAACAAATGTTGGCCTTGCCAGCAACACCCACATCTCAGGAAAGAATTAAAGAAAAAAAAGTTAAAATTCTTCCCAAGGAATCAGCAAAGGGATATAGACAGGTTAATTGACTAGGCAAGAGAATGCAGTTGGAAAATGTGGGGAAATGCGTGGTTAATCACTTTGGTAGGAAAAAAGGACGAATGGAAGAACAGAATAAAAACAGTGAGGAACGATTAAATCTTGACATTCAGAGGAATCCCAATGTCCTTGTACACAAACAGAGTCAGTAAGCAGATACAGCAAGTATTGAGGAAGGCAGATGGTATGTTTGGCCTTTATTGCAAGGGGACTGAAGTTCAAGAATGAGGAAGTCTTGCTGCAATGGCACAGTGCTTTGGGGAGACCACTCCTTGAGTACAGGAAACAGACAGTTGGTATAAATGGGCCTTTTTCTGAGCGGCAAGATGTAAACAGTGGTGTGCCACAGGGGTCAGTGGTGGGGCCTTAAATTTTTACAATTTATATAAAGGCCCTGGATGAAGGGACTGAAGGTATGGTTGTTAAATTTGCTGATAGCACAAAGGTAGGTAGGAAAGTAAGTTGTAAAGAGGGCATAAGGAGGTTACAAAGGGATATAGATAGGTTAAGTGAGTGGGCAAAGATCTGGCAAATGGAGTATAATGTGGGCAAGTGTGAAATTGTCCATTTTGGCAGAAAAAACTTAAAAAAGCATATTATCTAAATGGTTAGAGATTGCAGAGCTCCGAGATGCAGAGGGACCTGGGTGTCTTAGTGCGTGAATCACAAAAGGCTAGTATCCAGGTACAGCATGTAATTAAGAAAGCAAATACAATTGTATCATTTGTTGTGAGAAGAATTGAATACAAAAGTAGGGAGGTTATGCTTTAGTTATATAGGGCATTGGTAAGACCACATCTGGGGTACTGTGTACCATATCGGCGTCCTTATTTAAGGGAGAATGTAAATGCATTAGAAGCAGTTCAGAAAAGGTTTACTATACTAATACCAGGAATGGGTGGGTTCTCTTATGGTTAGGTTTGTGTCCACTGGAATTTAGGAGAGTAAGAGGTGACCTGATGAAAACCTTTAAGGTCCTGAGGGGTCTTGACAGGGTGGATGTGGAGAAGATGTTTCCTCTTGTGAGAGAGTCTAGAACTAGGCATCACTGTTTAAAAATAAGGGGTCACTCATTTAAGGCAGAGATTAGAATTTTTTTCTCTCAGAGGATTATGGGTCCTTAGAATTCCCTGCCACAAAAGGTGGAAGATGTGTCTTTGAATATTTTTAAGGCAGAGCTAGATAGATTCTTGATAAGCAAGGGGTGAAAAGTAATCAGGGGTGGGCATGAATGTGGAGTTGAAGTTACAATCAGATCAGTCACGATCTTATTAAATGATGGAGCAAGCTTGAGGGGCCGAGTGGCCTATACCTGCTCCTAATTCGTATGTACCATGTCCGAGGGACTAAGACCTCACCCTGTATATTTTTTGATATAAAATATATAGAGGTATGCTCATTGCTATCTCTAGAAATTTCAAACTGGACAAGAGCCTAAAATGGCTGAACCTATGTCTGTCTGTGACTCTCAAACAAAAAGAGCTGCCTGGCAGTGTTGGAGAAACTCGCAACTCATTAGCTCTGAAGAGCCACGAACGACACATTGTGGGTTGCACAGACCAAATTTGAAGAGAGCTATACAAAGGCCATCTGCATTTCATAACCCGGGATGGCCAACAGGAGTCTGCTTGTCTGCTGAGGCAAAAGGCCCCGCAATCTTCCTTTCAATTCCTAATGGTTGAGCCATTCCATAACCTTAGGGATCCAGATGAGGGATACACATCCTTTGTCAAAGCCAGAGTGGAGAGGTGGGAGTCATGTGATATGGACCAAAAACAGAAAATGCTGGAAAAAGTCAGCAGGTCTAACAGCATCTGTGGAGAGAGAAACAGAATTAATGTTTCTAGTCCATATGACTCTTCGTCAGAGCTCTGAAGAAAAACACAGCGGGTCTAAGAGAAAAATAGAGTTAACATTTTGAGTCCATATGACTCTTCTTCAGAGCTCTGAAAAACAGTCATATGGACTCGAAACGTTAACTCTGTTTCCCTCTCTCCACAGATGCTGTTAGACCTGCTGCATTTTTCTAGCATTTTCTGTTTTTGTTTCAGATTTCCAGCATCTGCACTATTTTGCTTTTATCCATGTGATGTGTGATGTGGAACCAGTAATATTGCCTTGCTGTACTGCAAAGTCAGTCTGCCATTTTACCATTTAACCAGCAGCATCACAGACAAGGAGATCTGTCCCAGTTGGACACCTAGCCCTAGTACACTGCTTCTACTGGAAAGCCTGTACCATCACCTACAAGACTCAATCATCTCTGCATGCTTATCCCATCGTGTGAAGTCAACACAACTGGAAAAGTGAATTATCCAACATTGGTTTTCAGCTCACATAGAAACTAGGAGCAGGAGTAGGCCATTCGGCCCTTCGAGCCTGCTTCGCCATTCATTATGATCATGGCTGATCATCCAACTCAATAGCCTGATCCTGCTTTCTCCTCATGTCCTTTTATCCTTTTTGCCCCAAGAGCTATATCCAACTCCTTCTTGAAACAATATTTTGGCTTCAACTACTTTCTGTGGTAGCAAATTCCACAGGCTCACCACTCTCTGGGTGAAGAAATTTCTCCTCATCTTAGTCCTAAATGGTCTACCCCATATCCTCAGACTGTGACCCCTGGTTCTGGACTCCCCCACCATCGGGAACACCTTCCTGCATCTACCCTGTATAGTCCTATTAGAATTTTATAGGTTTCTATGAGATCCCTCCTCATTCTTCTGAACTCCATCCTAACATAATCCTAATCGATTCAATCTCTCCTCATATGTCAGTCCCACCATCCCAGGAATCAGTCTGGTAAACCTTTGCTGCGCTCCCTCTATAGCAAGTACACCCTTCCTCAGATAAGGAGACCAAAACTGCACACAATATTCCAGGTGTGGTCTCACCAAGGCCCTGTATAATTTCAGCAAGACATCCCTGCTCCTGTACTTCAATCTTCTGGCTATGAAGGCCAACATACCATTTGCCTTCTTTACCGCCTGCTGCACCTGCATGCTTACCTTCAGTGACTGGTGTACGAGGACATCCAGGTCTGGTTGCCCAATCCCCTCTCTCAATTTATAGCCATCCAGATAATAACCTGCCTTCCTTTTTTTGCTACCAAAATGGATAACCTCACATTTATCCACATTATACTGCATCTGCCATGCATTTGCCCACTCACTTAGCTTGTCCAAATCACACTGAAGCATCTCTGCATCTTGCTCACAGTTCACCCTCCCACCCAGATTTGTGTCATCTACAAATTTGGAGATATTACATTTAGTTCCCTCATCTAAATCATTAACATATATTGTGAATAACTGGGGTCCCAGCACTGATCCCTGTGGTACCCTGCCATTCGGAAAAAGACCCGTTTATTCCTACTCTTTGTTTCCTGTCTGCCAATCAGTTTTCTATCCATCCCAAGACATTATCCCCAATCCCATGCGCTTTAATTTTACACGCCAATATCTTATGTGGGACTTTGTTGAAAGCCTTCTGAAAGTCCAAATAAACCACATCCACTGGCTCCCCCTCATTAACTCTACTAGTTACATCCTTGAAAAAT
The DNA here is from genome assembly GCF_017639515.1 of Carcharodon carcharias. Lineage (NCBI taxonomy): Eukaryota > Metazoa > Chordata > Chondrichthyes > Lamniformes > Lamnidae > Carcharodon > Carcharodon carcharias. The sequence continues at coordinate 35,665,035 of NC_054480.1, read as the reverse complement.
TCCAGTAGATTTGTCAAGCATGATTTCCCTTTTGTAAAAATCCATGCTGACTCTGTCCGATTCTGCCACTGTTTTCCACATGCTCAGCTATTAAATCTTTTATAATAGACTCTAGAATTTTCCCCACTACCGACGTCAGGCTGACTGGTCTATAATTCCCTGTTTTCTCTCTACCTCCCTTTTTAAATAGTGGGGTTACATTAGCTACCCTGCAATCTGTAAGGACTATTCCAGAGTCTATAGAATCTCAGAAGATGACCACCAATGCATCCACTATTTCTAGGGGCACTTCTTTAAGTACTCTGGGATGCAAATTATCAGGCCCTGGAGATTTATCAGCCTTCAATCCCAACAATTTCCCCAACACCATTTCCCTACTAATACTGATTTCATTTAGTTCCTCCCTCTCACTAAACCCTGTGTTCCCCAACATTTCTGGTATGTTATTAGTGTCCTCCTTTGTGAAGACAGAACCAAAGAATGTATTTAGTCGGTCAGCCATTTCTTTGTTCCCCAATATAAATTCCCCTATTTCTGACTGTAAGGGACCTACATTTGTCTTCACCAATCTTTTTCTCTTCACATACCTATAGAAACTTTTACAGTCAGTTTTTATGTTCCCCACAAGCTTACTCTCGTACTCTATTTTCCCCTTCTTAATCAATCCCTTGGTCCTCCTTTGCTGAATTCTAAACTGCTCCCAATCCTCAGGTCTGTTGTTTTTTTCTGGCCAATTTGTATGCCTCTTCCTTGCATCTAATACTATCTCTAATTTCCTTGTAAGCCATGGTTTGGCCACCTTTTCTATTGAATCATTAAGATTCTGAGAGGGCTTGACAGGGTAGGTGCAGAGAACTTGTTTCCCCTGGCTCAGGAGTCCAGAACTAGGGGACATGGTCTCAGGGGCTTGATCATTCAGGACTGAGATCAGGAGAAATTCCTTCACTCATAGGATTGTGAATCCTTGGAATTCTCAATCCCAGAGGACTGTGATCCCCAGTCGATTAGACTCTTAGACTCTAAGGGTATCAATGGCATAGTATAAGAGTCTGGCACATAAAGGGTTAATGTGGAACTGAGTACAGTACCGCCCACACAGTGATGTAAGGGAACACATCATCCATACCTAGGGGTCAGTGTAGCATTGTACAGAGCCATGTGTAGAAGCAAGCATAGAGACAGCTGCTAATTTGGATCTTTACTGGACTGAAGTGTATAGTATCTAGTAGTTAATAATTACTTACTGTTGAACTAATAAGACTACAAATACCTTAATAAGACCTACCAAACTACACCCAACACCTTACAACAAAAGGATGTGGAGATCAGATGAGAAGCTGAAGTCAAAGTCAAGGTTAATGATGATCTCACTGAATGATGAAGCAGGCTCGAGGGGCCATGTGACCGATTTCTACTTCTATTTCTAACATTAACAATCATTAATTAGTAACCTTAGCTTCTCCTCTTAACTCAGGTGCCTTACCCATTCCTCAACTTAGCTGCACTTCTCCGAATTCACTCAAGGATGTCACCCTTTGTAACAGTAATGTGCAAATGTTAAAGATGATATGGACCAGACCTTCATAAAGACTAATTAACCCTTCCTGGGACTTGTGCTCTATCCCTCAAGCCACACATCAGGCTTTTTTTCTTTTTCATTATTGCTGCACATTGTATTGAACTTAAGGTTCTACTCCAGATTCCTCTCCCGTGATGTTTCCTGCTGACTATTTTCATTTATTTTTCCCTGTGTAAATAACAGACTAAAGCTTGGACTTTCAAACTCTGATGTAACTTTGACACCAAGTGTAGAGTTAACTACATACGCAGGCTTGTGATATATAACAAACAATGACTTGGCAATCTTAATATCCATTATGCTAAACCAACCCTGCAACTCTCCCCGGCCTCTGTCTCAGCCACAGTCTGAAAAATAACCACTCTGTGGCTCAGTCCCAGAAAGGCTGCATTTCTGACTATAGACATGGAGGCGACTTCTGCCTTCACCCATGCTCTCAGCTCTTAAAAGTATTTCCATTCCTGGCCTCAGCCCAAGATTTTGCTGCTCCAGATTGCAAACCAACTTCCTTCCATTGCTGCATGAACTTGAGCCTCATGCTCTGTTCAATTCCAACTCCAACTTGCACTTTGCCCAGCAGATCCATTCACTTGCTCAGTGTTACTTTAATTCCCTGACTTTTGCTCCCCTTGAAGTGTTACATCTTCTACCTAACCGTTGCACTCCCTCTCCATGCCCACGACCACCCATGAACAAACCCATAGGGTATTGACTGGTTAACCAGAATGAAATAATTGAGATGATTTACCACAATTAAACTCCTGTACTGTTACTGTTGTAATCGACCGTCCCTGCAGCCTTCGGGGATGCTCACAGGTAGCAGCTGTCTGGGCGTTACCGTGTTCAGCATACTTCTTCAACAGTTCTGACAGCCACATTAATTCACAATCACAGATCAGTGAATTGGAGTCCAAGCGACTGTAAATTAAAATTATAATAGAAATATCGTAAAATCAATGATTAAACCGTTCACAGAGTACACAGGTAAATTGTTTACGGAGTGTATACACTTTGTTAAACATTCAAGAAGATTTATTCCCATCATAAAGGACAGGCAAACTACTTGTGTGTCACATATAACAACTCAAAGCTTGGTTCTTCTACCAAGTATATTCCATATTTGCTTGTCTGATTGAATTTAGTGGGCCTTGAGGCACTCTTGGGGCAGAATTTCACCCATGTTGGGCGAGCTTGGCGGGGGCGCTTGGGAAGCCAGCTGCTGCCCGCGATCGGGACCAGACTGTGATTTCACGCTGGCAGGCCATTTAAGACCCGCCCAGTGTGAAACATGAGCGGCAGCGCTTAGCGCTGCCTGTGCGGGCGGGCGGATGAGTGCGAGCAGGATGAGCACGACCTTCGTGCATGCGCACGAGCGCGCCTTTCATAATCCCCCTGAGGTACAGAGCTGCCTCGGGGAGTTGAAGAGATATGAAAAAGATAAATCAATAAAAATGTAATGAAACACGTGACAGAGTCAGCTGAGGGGACATGAGCAGGGACATGTTATTAAAAGTTTTTATTTTATTTTTATTTGCTTTTGGAAACCTCATCCCACCCATGGGTGATGTTTCCAAAAGAAGTGCAAAGGCCACTTGGTGTTTTTGCCTGCCCGCCAACCGTAAGGTTGGCAAAAAATTTCTTTTAATTAACTTTGTTAATGGCCTTAATAGGCCTTTTAATTGTCGGCTCATGCACTGCTGACTCCGGCGCGCGCCTGCTGACTGAAATGTCGCGCGAGTGCGCGATGACATCTTAATGCTTGCCCGATGTCATTGTGTGTCATTTTACGCTTGGTCAGATCGGGCATGGCCCGCCTGCTGAGTTAAAAATTTTACCCTTGTCATTTTTCTCTCTGATGGATTAATCCTGAATCAGAATACCAAAATCCATTAGCAAAATATACATCCAGATTTGACTATGCCATTGCTTTCCTGTCCAGTCTCCCATCGCCCACCCTCCAGAAGCTCAAGAACATCCAAAACTCTGCTGCCTGTACCCTAATCTGCACCAAGTCCTGTTTATCTGTCATCCCCGAGCTCGCTTACCTATATGGGCTCCTGGTCTATCAACATCTCAATGTTAAAATTCTCATTGTGGTTAAATTCCTCCATGGCCTTTCCACTCTCCAGCTCTGCAACCTCATCCAGACTTACAGCCCTCCAAAAACACTGGCTTTCTCCAACTCTGGCCAATCATGCATTTCTACTCCCTTCACCCCTGCATTGCTGGCCATATGTTCAGATGTCTAGGTCCAAATTTAGGAATTCTTTCCCTAAAAACCTCTCTCTACCATTCCTCCTCACCTTTAGGACTGTCCTTAAACTTACTTTGACAAAACTATGTCTTAATATCTCTTCCTTTGCCTGTATCATTTTGTTTAATTACACTCCTGTTAAGCACCTCAGCATATTTAACAAAGGAAATTGCGCCATGTAAATGCAAATAGTTGTCAATAACTTGAGATATCTTAAAGATAATAGAAACATGGATTTAAGTCTTATAAATGACTGCTGCAACTCATAATAGCAAAATGTTGAGTACCCCTAAAATAAATTAAAGGCTGAGGTAGGTAAGAGAATGATGAAGAGAGCATGGAGAGTGTCTGTGAGAGCAAGCGAGAAAGAGAGGAGAGAGGAAAAGAGAGAGAAAGAGAGAGAGAAATAAAGAGTGGGGAAAAGAGAGAAAGAGGAAGAAGAGAGAAAGAGGGAGAGAAAGAAAGACAAAAAGAAAGACAAAAAGAGAGAGAAGAGAGAAAAAAAGAGGGAGAAAAAGTGAAACAGAAAAAGAAGAGGAGAGAGAAAAGAGAGAAAGGGAAAGAGAGAAAGAAGAGACAAAGAAAGAGAGGGAAAAAGAGAGCGAGGGAAAGAGAGAGTGAGGGAAAAGGGAGCGAGAAAAAGAGAGCGAAAAAGAGAGAACAAGAAAAAGAGAGCGAGAAAAAGAGCGAAAGCACAATCAGCCATTTGGGGGAGCACAGTTAGTTACAGGACAGAAAGGGGATAAAAGGTATAGTGTGTGATTAGAGTGGAAGAGAGGAGATGTAACAGAGAGAAGTCATACGATCTACTTTAGTGATTTTGGTTGAAAGAAAAATATCAGACAGGACACTTGGGGGAACTTTCCTGCCTTTCTTCAAAATAATGCGATGTGATCTTTTATGTCTGCCTGAGAGTTCAGATGGGGCCTTTTGTTAATGACTCAACAGGCCAGATAGAATTGTTAATGATAATTCACTGATCACCAGAAACACTGCGGAATTTCACAAGGACACTAATAGAACAGAAATTTCAATATCATGTATATTGCTTATGCTTTCATCAGAAGTAAAACAAATATATATACACTCTATAGAAGCGTCCTCTCATTGCAGTGCCCATTTTAGATGAGAACCAATATTATAATAATACGCTTATCCTATTTGTGCACATTTATGTTCAGAGCCATGTTCGCAATGTGGCTCTGAACATTCAGTTTCCCCACTGTAAAGATGGATGTTTTTTATATTTTGGGAATATGTGTTCTGTAAAGAAGGATGTGTGTGTCTGTGTGTGTGTGTGTGTGTGTGTGTGTGTGTGTGTGTGTGTGTGTGTGTGTGTGTGTGTCCATGATTAATTAAACTGGGGGAAAGTTAATAAAGACAGCTTGTCTGTGAGAGTTGAGAGATAAAAGGGTGGTGTGAGATGCATGCTTTTGTAATGAGAAGCTATGGTGAAGTTGGACTCTCAAGTAAATAGGTTGGGTTTTAAAAATTTGCATTAGGAGATAGGCAGGGACTTGGCTTCTGAGCTGCTAAATTTCAAGGGGGAGTTTAAAGGACTTTTACAACTTACAAAGGTGTCACAAGTAAACCAGGGAAGTTGAACCGAAAGTGGAAGCAATAGGAAAACATGAAAGATTTTTATATTTTGGAAAAGTTGGGTTCAAAGAGTTGCTGAGGACAATGGAATTTGAGATGAAAGGGAGAAAAGATATTTAAGGAAAGATGTTGAGCTGAGTTGTGGTGGCTGTGTGGGGGAGACATCCTGAGACAAGCTCTGTGCTGAGAGGTGTGAAATCTGAAACAGCCAAACAGGCAAACCAGAAAAGTCTTTGTTTCAGAAAGTAGTTTGTTTTCTGAGCTTTCTTGGATTTCCACAGCAGAGAGGAACTGTTCGAGGATTTGTGTGGTATACCTTTACTAAAGTACCAGCAGCTTTGCCTTGCAATAATATTACTGGATTTTTATAGTTAAAGATCTATCAGGGAGTTGTTGCCAGGTAGTTTACTTGTGTGTTCTGACCAAGTGAGGTTTTTTTGGGGATGTTTTGTGAGACTTTTTCAACTGTGTAACTTTAATCTTAGGTGCTTAAGTTTTTTTCTTGTTAATATTTTAAAATCCTAAAGATATTACTGGAGTTCTATGCTTCTGGGATCAGTAGCTTTTCCTCCTCGTTTTCAGAATACAAAAAAAAGATTATGATCAGTAAGACAGGTTTTCCTCTGGGATCTGGCTTGCTCAACAAATAACATCAGCTGTGTTCGTAACACCATCCTGTTAGTGAAATTACCCTATTTATATTATTGGAAAGTTGTGTTCATTTCTGGTCACCACACTTAGGAAGGGTGCTTGAGAGGATGCAGATGAGATTTACCAGGATGGTTCCAGAGATGAGGGATTTTAACTGCAAGGTAGGTTGGAGAACCTGAGGTTGTTATCCTTGGAGCAAAGATAATTATGGGGAGATTTGATAAAGGTGTACAAGATGATGACTGGTTTACATAACGTAAGTGAAGAAAAGCTGTTTTCATTAGCTGATTGTACAAGCATTAGGGGACACAGATTTAAGGTGCCAGGCAAGAGATGTGTCCGGTGTGGGGGGTGGGGGGGGCGTGTGTGGAGGATGTGAGGAAGAACTTTTTGAACGCAGCGAGTGGCAATGTACTCACTGCGTCTCACTGCCTCTGAGGCTGGAGGAAGCAGAGACAATCAATGGTTTCAAAGGAAACTGGATGGGCATTTGAGGGAAATAAACTTGCAGGGCTATGGGGACAGAGAGGGTTATGTGAGTGGATTGCTTGACAGAGAGCTGGCATAAACTCAATGGGCCAAATGGTCTCCCTCTCTGCCATTATGACTCTGATATGATGGCCAAGTAACCTGTCATCTGTCAGGCCCAATCTTTGATATGGTCCCCCACATGGTCATGCTTAATAAGTCGAAAAGAAAGCATTGAAACAAAATCTGCATATCCATTAACACATTATTACATGCATTACTTTCTATAGAAAACATTTATTCAGCTGCATTTTAGAATTATGCAAAGAGGTAGGTCTTGTGGAAGCTCTTAGAATAGATTGGATACAAACAGGAGGGCTAGTGCTGTGCACATAAATTCATCACCACAAATTTGCACATGGACCCTGACAGTGCTTATTTGGTGGGGGCACTTCATTTAGTAAACCCAGTTTCAAAAAAGCACAGCATAAAGTGATCCAATTTATTTAGAATGATATAATTACTCAAAGTTTAGACTAGCAAAGCAGGGATACATCATTAGTGCATCTCCCACCTCCCATAGATTTCACTCTTAAGTATTAGAGATTGCCTTGAAAATAAATAGCATGAATTAAAATTTGCAGTATTTACAAATGTTCCTAATCAGTTATTTGGAGTCTTATTGGCTGCAATCACCAATGACATGGGTAGAACCAGGAAAACCAACATCATAGGTACAAGCAGGAATGAGGTTCTGCATAGAGAATGAGGAGCTATGCATTAAATTAAAAAGCAGAACCTCAAGGATGATAACCACTGGATTATTACCTGAGCCAAGTGCAAATTTGAATCGGGTACATAAAATTAGAGAGATGACTACATGGCTCAAACACTGGTGTGGGAGAAATGGGTTCTGATTCATGGGGCACTGGCACTAGTATTGGGGAAAGTGGGGGCTGTACCATTGGGACAGTCTACACCTGAACCATGCTGGGACCAATGTTCTAGTGAGCTACATAACTAGGCAAGCAGAGAGGGTTTTAAACTTAATAATGTGGACAAGGGATAAAATTTGGGAAGATGGGGTAAATCGAAGAGTAGAGAAAAGACAAGAGAGAAAGCCATTAACGTGGGAAATAATAAACAGACAGTGACAGGAAAGGACAGAGAGCACAGGGAGTACAAATCTAAGGGTAAATCAGCAGATAAGGTTAGAGGTTACAAAAATAATAAAAGGACAAAACTAAAGGCTCTGTATCTGAATGCACATAGCATATGAAACAGAACAGATGAACTGAGAGAGAAATAGAAATAAATAAGTACGATCTGATCGTCATTACAGAGACATGGCTGCAGGATGACATAAATTGAGACCTGAATATTGAAGAGTATGTGACATTTAGGAAGGGCAGGATACCAGGAAAAGGTTGAGGGGTGGCTCTGTTAATTAATGATGGTATTAGCACACTAGAGAGGGATGACCTAAGTTCAGGAAGCCAGAATGTAGAAACAGTTTGGGTAGAGATGAGAAATGATAAAGGTAAGAAATCACTTGTGGGAATGGTGTACAGGTTCCCCTAATAGGGATAATATATTAGGATGGGGTATAAAGGAAGAAATAGTGGCAGCTTGTCAGAAAGATACAGTGATAATCATGGGGCATTTTAATCTGCATGTAGACTGGGAAAATCAGATGGGCAAAGGTAGCGTAGGTGAGAATTTCATTTAATGTTTTTGATATAGTTTCTCAGAACAGCACATTCTGTCACCAACCAGAGAGCAGGCTATACTAAACTTGGTATTATGCAATGAGGTAGGATTAATCAATGATCTCACAGTGGAGGCACCCTAGGTAGCAGTGATCATAGCATGATTGAATTTTACATTCAGTTTGAGGGAGTGGGTCCAAGGCTAGTATTTTAAACTTAATTAAGGGCAATCATGAGGGCATGAAAGCACAGCTAGCAAAAGTGAACTGGTAAATTAGGTTAAGGGATAGGTCAGAGATGCAGTGGCGGATGTTTAGGGGGATATTTCAGAATGCACAGAACAGATACATTCCAACGAGAAAGAAAAATTCCAACACCAGCTACATACCATCTGTAGTTAAGTAAATAAACTAAAGAGAGTATCAAATTTAAAGAAAAAGCATATAATTGCACAAAGATGGGATGTAGGTCAGAATATATAAAAAAAGCAAAGAACGGCCAAAAGATTGATAAGGGAGGAAATTAGAGTATAAGAAAAAGCTAGTTGGAACTATAAAGACAGATAGTAAGAGTTTCTATAGATACTTAAAAAAGAAAAGTTAAAGTGAGTGTTGGTCATACAGAAAATGAGTCTAGGGAATTAATAATGGAAAGTGAGGAGATAGCAGATGAATTGAACAGGTATTTTGCATTGGTCTTCACTACAGGGAATACAAGTAACATCCCAGAAATAGCCGTAAATCAGGAAATGGAAGAGAGGGAGGAAGGAACTTATGAATATTACAATCGCCAGGGGAAGTGGTACTGAGAAAATTGCTGGAGCTGCAGACTGGCAAGTCCCCGGGTCCTTATGGACTTCATCCTAAGGTCTTAAAAGAAGTGGCTAGTGAGACAGTTGATGCGTTGGTTTTAATTTTCCAAAACTCCCTAGGTTGTGAGGAAGGTTTCATTTGATTGGAAAATAGTGAATGTTACTCCTTTATTCAAAAAAGGGAGGGAGACAGAAAGCAGGAAATTATAGGGCAATTAGCTTAACATCTGTTATAGGGAAAATGTTAGAAGTTATTATTAAAGATGTTACAGCAGGGCAATTGGAAAAATTCAGGGTGATCAGGCAGAGTCAATATGGTTTTGTGAAAGGTAAATCATGTTCAACCACTTTATTGGGGTTCTTTAAAGAAGTAACATACACTGTGAATAAAGGGGAACCAGTGGATGTGCTGTACTTGGATTTCCAGGAGGCATTTGCTAAGGTGACATATCAAAGATCATTATGAAAAATAAAAGCTCATGGTGTTGGGGTAACATATTGACATGGATAGAAGATTGATTAGCTAACAGGAAGCAGAGGGTAGGAATAAATGAGTCTTTTACTGGTTGGCAAGATGTAACATGTGGTGGATCATTTTACAATTTATACAAATGACTTAGATGAAGGGACCAAAGATATGCTTGCTAAATTTGCTGATGACACAAATATATTAGTATAGTGTTGATGTGAAAAGGACATAAGGAGGCTACGAAGGGATATAGACAAGTTAAGTAAGTGGACAAAGACCTGTCAAATGGGGTATAATGTGAAAAGGTGTGAAATTATCCATTTTGGCAGGTAAAACTGAAAAAACAAGCATATTATGTAAATAGTTGTGAAGATTGCAGAGCTGAGAGGATGAGGGATCTAGGGGTCCTGTGCATGAATTGCTAAAAGCTCGAATGCAGGTACAGCAAGTAATTAGGAAAGCTAAGAGAATGATAACATTTATTGTGAGGTGAACTGAATACAATTATGCTTCAGTTATACAGGTGATTAGTGAGACCATATCTGGATTACTGTGTACAGTATTGGTCTCCTTATTTAACGAAGGAGTTCAGAGACGGTTTACTAGACTAATACCAGGAATGGGAAGGTTGTCTTATGAGGAAACTTATGAACAGGCTAGGCTTGTGCCCTGGAGCTTAGCAGAGTAAGAAGCGACTTGACTGAAACATATAAGATCCTAAGGGGTCTTGAAAGGGTTGATGCGGAGAGGATATTTCCTCTTTTGGGGGAATATAATACTAGGGGACTACTGTTTAAAAGTAAGGATTCACCCATATAGGACAGAGATGAGGAGAAATTTTCTCTTTCAGAGGGGCGTGAGTCATTGGAACTCTCTTCCTTGAAAGGCAGCGGAAGCAGAGTCTGAATATTTTTAAGACAGAGGTGGATAGATTCTTGATAATCAAGGGGGTGAAAGGTTATAGGGGGTAGATGGGAATGTGAAGTTGAGATTACAATCAGATCAGCCATGATATTGAATGGCGGAGCAGGCTCAAAGGGCTGAGTAGCCAACTTCTGCTCTTAATTTGAATGTTTGTATGTACATGGACTGCAGTGGTTCAAGGTAGCCTGTCTCTCTTTCTCAAGAGCAATGGAGGCTGGGCAATAAAAGCCAGCCTTGCCAGTAATGCTCATATCCCAAACAAATGAAAAAGAACTAAAGCTATATCTAGAGATAACATCAGATGGCAGGGGGAGTGTCTAGTGCTTTCTCTCAGCTCTTCTCCAGTATGCCATTTTGAAAAAATTGTGAGCCTCATTTATTTCGGAATAAAACAGCTTTGTGGAATTAAGCTATTTTTTGAATGAAGAACTCTAACCCACTATTTTAGACTAAAGTAGCATGCTGAAATTATATTTCAGCAAATAAGTTGTTCACCTGAAAAATGTGGGTCGGAATTTTATACATCACCAATGGAATGGGCTGAAGAATGTTGGGGCAGGGTGGTGGGGCAAATCGGGTGGGATTCCAGGGGTACCATGCCCATCACCTACCCACCGTCACTGGCATTTTACCTGCAGTGGGGAAAGTGTCAGGCAACCCGCCCACCCTCGGGCCAATTGAGGCCCTTACGAGGCCAGTTAATGGCTGGTATCATTGATGTGGCGTACCCATTCCATGTGCCGAGGCCACCAGGTCCCGGGAAGTGTGGCGGGAGGATGAGGGTTCAGGAACCCTATGCTTAATGGAGGGCCCCCCCAGTGGAAAGTCTACCCCTGCTTGAACTCCCTGAAACCTCCATTCCAGAATCCCAATCGTCCCCTACCTCCTCGTCATGACCTGTCTCACTGGCCCAAGTGAGCCTGCCCAGTCTGATTAGGTGGCAGCTCTTGGAGGTGGGACATGCTCCCACATGGGGGTGGAAGACATGACCTCAGGCAATTAATTGCCTGCCGAATGTAAAATCTGGTCGTGGCTTCCCAGGCTGGAGGAGGCATGTTAACCCCCAACTTTTCAGCTGGCGGACGGGACCCTGCCTCCATGTCAATTCCAGCCCATGAGTACAATCTTTATTGTCATATAAATTAAATACCCATACATTCTAATGGCTACACTCAAATCCATAGCTACAGTTGAAGTACAGCCAATACTTTAAATAGATCCATTTACTAGATTAATAGATGGTAATACTTAATTAGGAAAAAAAAAAGTTGTAATTCTTCATTTACACATAGTTAACCAAGTTCTATAATTTTATGTGATGAATGTTAAACATTTAGTTTTCCAGGAGCAGGTGAGCTGTGATCATTTGTCAGCATGACTGACTGAGTAGATTTTACAAGCCCTCCTGTCGGTGAAAATAGATCAACTCCCAAAGCAGCTGGGCAGGAAATACTTATATTGTCTTATCACCAAATATAAAGGCAGATTAATGACTCCTATTTTGGGGCACTTGGTGAACATATTAGTTCCAACTGCGTTAACTGAGAATAAAGTTTTCTTTTTGGAAATGATTAAACAAAGGGACTAACAATGGATATATTCCCATTAAATGATTTCTACTCCACTTATGCTGCTTTTCTATTACAGTACTGCAGTGTTAGTGCTGCTGGCTCCTGGCAGTCAGGTTGCATGGCAGTTCACCAATGTAAACTTACTGGTTTTGCTAAGGCTGGCCACACAAAATACATGAAATGGCGGCAGCTTTATTTGTAAATTACTTGTAAACCCAAGTAAAACTGAGCCTGCAATCACCATTGGTCCACAGAAGCTGAATTGAACAGCATGAACACCAGTAAATGGCTCATGGATGCCAGGCTCCTGGCATCAGACTTAAGTGGCTGGCATGTAACCAACTGTTTTTCCAAGTTCCAGTGCTGATATTATGGCAGCAATGGACCATAGCCTGGAATGTCAATAGATCCTGGCCCCACCACTTTAGATCACTGTAGAAGGAAAAGCCTAAGCTTCATTATCCACATATCGTATGGAGTCACTTTCAAAAGCAAATCCATACTTTCACTTTCACCTTTTTTGCAGATAATAACTATGAATCAGAATTTCTGAAAGGAGTTTCCCCGAACTTCTGTCATACCTTTTGCATAATAGCAGAAATCCTGGAGAAATTGCATTTATACAGTTTCTCTGAGATTTCCACCAATCCTTGGCCAATGTAACAGCCTTAGCAAAACCAGTAAGTTTACATTGGTGAACTGCCAAGCAACCTATCTGTCTGGAGCCAGCAGCACTAACACTGCAGTACTGTAATAGAAAAGCAGCATAAGTGGAGTAGAAATCACTTATTGGGAATACAACCATTGTTAGTCCCTTTGTTTAATCATGGGAATTCTGCCGTTCATGGTTCAGTCAGCAGCAGTGCAAATCCAGCAATCGAAACATTCCCGACATCCATCCCTTATCTCTATTAACACAGTAGTTTTGGAATGGAGAGGAAATAAAACCCCTTCCTAATTTTGTTTTATTGCCTCTCGCGATGTGGGTGCTGCTGACAAGGACAGCATTTATTGTCCACCCCTAATTGCCCTTGAGAAGGTAATGGTAGACTGCAGAGTACATCTGGTGCAGGTACATCCACAGTGTTGTTAGGGAGCGAGTTCTAGTATTCTGACCCAGTGACAGTGAAGGAAAGGTGATACAATTTCAGGTCAGGGGGGTGTGTGACTTTGTGGGGAAACTGAAGAAGGTAATGTTTCAATGAGTCAGCTGCCCTTGATCTTTTGGGAAGAGCTGTGGGTTAGGAAGTTGCTATCGAGGGACACAATGCAATTTCCCCACATCTCTTTCCAAACCCCAACAGAAGGCAACAAGATGATATTTGTCCATCATCACTGCATTTACTGGCTGCCACTGATTTTGCTTTAGTGTCACACCAGTTACAAATGTTTTTTGACTGAAGGTGAGCTTCACTCTTACTGCACCCATACAGGTCAGCTATACTGTTGTTGAATTGCTTGGTATAAGCCTTCTATCACAATTTTCAAATAGCCTGCATTTGTTTCTCCTTTGGTGCTGCTATTCTGAAAATTGGACTGCTATGTAAAGGGGGCTGATTTCAGACTACTTCACCTTGGCACATAGTGAACCAATTGAAGTAGAAAAGTCTTTGAATACAAATGCACTCAAATTCATGATAGCTTCCAACAAATTTTGTTACTTACAGTCTTTTCAATGATTCAAGTTGGTGGAAGGTCCCTGGATGTATTCTCGATAGTTTATTGTTGTGCAAGAACCTGCAAAATTAAAGAGAACATATTGATTTAAAAAGAGGCACCAGTTAATTTGAGATACATGAAAAGGCAATGACTGTATACATGTTCAGCTCAGAAGAATTATAAATCAGATCTTTTTCCATGTAGCTGTAGTGTTGTGGATTTAGCTAGAATATTCTCAAACAAAGGCAGAGGCATATCAGAAATTTTAAATAAAGCTGTTTGCATTGTGCTGATTCAAAATAGTCATTTTGGGGGGAAAAACATGGCAATAAGTATTTATACCAAAAAAGCTGTACTCACAATCTTTCAAGTTTAGGAAGGTCATTAAAAGTTTCAGATTCTAACACTTCTATATTATTAAAGTGAAGGTACCTGATGGACAAAACAGAAAATTTGATTATAGAAACTACAACAAAAGAAGTGGCTATTCAGCGAGATCTTCAACTGAAAATATCTAATCTCATCGCACTTTCTTGCCCTTTCCAGCTATTCTTTCATAATCTTTCTTAAAAAATATTTACCCAAATAGCTTTCAAATTACGTTATAGTCTTTATCTCAAGAGGGGAAGGGAGCATTGTTATGTATGGGTCTAGTAATCCAGAGGGCCAGACTAATGATCTAAGACATGAGTTCAAATCCCACAACGCCAACTCGGAAATTGCATTCAGTTAATGACATAACTTTGGAGTGAAAAGTTAGTCTAATGAATAATGGTGATGAAACTACTAGACTGTCATAAAACTTCATCTGATTCACTAAGGTCTATAAGGGAAGGAAATCTGCCATCCTTACTGGCCTACATGTGACAGGCCTACGTGTGACTCCAGAAGACAGCAATGTGATCGACTCTGATCTGCCCTCTGAAGTGACCTAGCAAACCAGTCAGGAATGGGCAATAAATTCTAGCCTTGACAGCGATGTCCCCATCCCGAGAATGAATGAAAGAATCATTTATAAACTTACAGCTGTTCCAGGGAAACCAACCCCTTAAACGCTTGTGCCTGAATTGTCTGGATTTCATTTTTGTAAAGGTAGCTTTAAAAAGAAAGGAATAAAGCTTGTAAGGCAATAATTTATTTAAAATAATGCATTACCAAGTCATCAATTATATTTATTGCAAGCCAGATGTGGAAACAAGTGAATTGTGAAAAATGAATTTCCGAAGGGAATCTGTCACTCACTCTAACTTTGACAGAAGACCCATGGAAATCTGAAAAACGTAGAACTCCGATTGAAATTCACCCCACAGCTTATCTAGGTAACCATGTATTTGATCTCAATTATGCTCTAGCAATATCTCTGGGGAGAGTTTCATAAAATCCCATTCTGATTTCTATTAACGGTCTTGTACAAACTTTCATACTTTCCTCAGCATCCTTGTTTGAGTCCGCACCCTGTGCCTTAACTTCTAAATACATACAAGTCAACTTAGAAAATTAGCAAAAGCTGATGGCTGCAAAAGATTTACTTGCTGCACTGCAAGTGTAGTGGGGCTTGGCTTATTCTAACTTAAGCTGCAGGTACACCTGTCATTTCATTTGTGGCAGGAGCTTGGATGATTTTGCTTCATTCCTTGGGGAAAATTTGGAGATGATTGTGGATATTTACTGATACTCTGCTGTTAAATGCAATAAGTTGTTTTAAATTACATATATGGTTGTCAAAATAACAAAGAGGCATTCTCTCCTCCAAATTACACCATTCACACATATATTTCTAATTCTTGTCCCCACAGTTAATACTCATATTGTTCTTAGATTCTCTCCCCCAACCACTTCACACTGGCATTGTTCTTCCCCAATTCTCCCTTCACCCAAAACTGACTGAATTTTGGTCCCTGCAGTAACTAACCCCTGCCATTGTCCTGAATTCCTGATCTTGCAAAACAAACCTCAAGTTTACACTGGCATTCTTTACCCCCTTACCCCCAATTCCTGTTGGTCTACTTCTCCCCATTCCCTCCCCAATTTATCTATACGTCTACCTTATGTTAATTGCATATCACTTGGTGTGTTAAGTACATTTACCTGGTGGGTATGAAATATATGTAGGAGCAGGCTAAAAGGGGGGTTGTTGTTTGGAGGTGTATGATATGCAATGTGTGTCTCTGTAAATAAAAGCTTAGGAACATACAGACTAGGCCTTGGTGTTCTATCTTTCACTGTCTGGCTATCCAACTTCTAAAACCTTATCAGTATGAATTGCGAGGAAAGAAAATATTGCACTTAAGATTCAATCCATCTCAATGCATGTGCATTTACACACACAGCATAGTTACTAGCTCACTGTTGTTTTTACAGCATGCGTGAGAATATTGAGGAGACTTGTTTCAGTGCCAAGATATAGAATAGATCTGTTAACACCAATGATCAGTTATGCTTTATGCTGAGTTGGGACTCTGTCCAAAATTTGGTTATGTGCATTCCTTACACACATAAAAACTTCAAGTTTATAGAGAAAAAAATATCCATCTGGAAACAGTAATATGTTTGGCAACATTTATTAAAAAGATACACTTCTGTGTCATGTTTAGTGATTTGGCCACCCAATGATGTAGCTGTTTTGTATTATCCACATTTAATAAGTACATGAATACCATGTCTGTGAAGCAAATACATGAGGTATAAGCTACATATTGAGATCAATATTATCTTACAGCAAATAAGTTTTCTGTAAATTTATCCTAATGCACAAGATTACTTCCAGCACATTCAAGTTATAAAGCAATATTGCAACAGAGAAACAAAGTAAAGGAGAACTGAACCATGTCTGTCTTATAATAGAAGGTGCAAGCCACAGCAAATATTTCTAGGTGCTTTTAATGTAAACTCACAGATATTTCAGATTTTCCAACTCCTCAAAGGCCCTCCGTGGAATTCCCTTAATCTGGTTATTGTTGAGCAGCCTGCAGAAACAAAAACATTCAATAAATTGAAATTTAAAAAAAAATTCAGTTTGAACATATTGTAAAGCTTGCATTGCTAGTAGATAAAATAAAAGGGGGGGGGGTGGGGCGGTGGGGGGGAAATTCCCCCTCTAACACTCCTAAGCCTTGAACTTCCAAACGTTTTGCCATTGTGGTCACTTAGATGTATACATTAATTTGTATCTGTCTCAAACTACAGATAGGGAAAGTCTTCTGTTCTGATTCAAGAATTAGCCATCAGTGAGGGCACGTATTCAGAACAGAAATTCCAAAATTCAAACAAGACAAGCTAGTGAATAAAAAATGTAAACATAAATAGGACAGAGTTGCCTGGACATTGTGAGATGGATCACAAAAGTGCAAAGGCTGCACATGGCCCACTCACAACTCTTGGTGATCTCTTGCTGGAGAGAGCACAGAACTTTAGAGAGAGGGAGAGAACTGGAGGGGCAGGAGTGTAGTCTAATAATGGCCATCTTGACGGCCATTGGCAATGTGTGGCCACCTGGTCCACTAGGAAGGAAGTTGTTCCAGGAGGCTACAGAAATCAGCAACGACCTGCCATGAAAGCCTGAGACTCCTGAGACACTGGTACTCACACACACCGAGAGAGCTGATGTTCTACCTGTAGATCCTGTGTTGGGAGTCTTGCCTCCTTCAAGCTGCATCTCTGTGTCCATCCCATCTGTCCTATGGAGCTGCAGGGAAAGCTGCTACTTGTCCTCTTGTTCCTCACAGGAATAAGGAAGAGCTGCAAGAGCTGTTCTCATGCCACAAAAACAGCTGACAGCAGGGGAGTGCAGAATAAGGCGAGTGAAGTCCAAGACAGGTGAACTGATCTCCAAGAAGGTGGCAATCATTTGTCAAGTAGTAAGAGCACACTCTCAGAAGAAGTGTTGTGATCAGCAACCTCTCACTTAGGGACAGCTGCAGTTATTCAGTTTCACTATTGGAAGGCTTCCCAGTCTGTCAGTTTCACTGAAGTGGCACTCCCTGCTGTGCTCTCACCTGGTTGACATAGGCAAGTTCCACACAGTTCAGGAAACCCATGCGCATTAAAGCCAGAATTCTGGGTTAAATCCTGAGTTAATTGGGGATTTAAATATTTTAATTACTTACGCGACAGCTGATCGAGAATTTCCCACTTGCCTACAACTCTGTCCAGGTTAAACCCAGAAGTTGGTGTGATCATGTTGTGTTCTTGAACCAACGCTACTTTTTTTGGGTTTTAAAACGCTGCCCATGTCTGAATCTGCCTCATTTTCCCAATTAAAGTTCTGCCCATTGATGGTGAGTCTCACCAACGTTTTGTGCCCTGAATTGCATGTGTCTTGAAGATATTATTTCTATTTGGTGCTTTGATCTTAATCTTATCTGCTCTTTTGTGTTGGAAATGGCTTAAAATACTCACTGGCAAAAATTTGATACAGAGCTAAAAGCAGTTGCTCATTAACTAAAAACAACTTTACTTACCTACAAGACAATCAGGAGATCTATGTTTCATAAAAAATGACTAGGTTACAATACTAGTACTAGTTCACATTATTCTTAAAAAAGGTCTAAAATAATCTGGAAGTTGCCTTTAAAAATTATTTTCTATGCAAAAGGTTAATCAAAAAGAAAAACTGCACATCTTATTTTTAGTGCAATGCAAGTTGTGAAGATCAGATTACTGATATCAACAGTGATATCTTAGTAAGTAACTTGCTCAGTCTTCAGTTAAAGTCACTGTTTGCAACTATACTGTGATAGTTATAAAATTGATGCTGACATAGAAACATGACCAAAGACATGACTAGTAATGGTAGGTTTGGACAGGAAGTAAGTGCCCTGTGTAGGATGATATTTAAGGATAAAAACAGTCATTCAACCCATTCTAATGCATTCATTTACAACGATCCTCTAGTATCCTCACTGCTGCACTTAATAGTTACTCAAATGATGACAGTGTTTTCACCTCCACCTCTCTACCAGCTAGTCCATTTTGCGTAATGATCACTCTGCATGAAAATTGACTTCTGATGTCAGTTCTTACTTTTCACCAGTATGCAACTACGTTCCTTGTACAATCCTCAACTTAAGCCAAGGTAATATTCCAAATCTATTTTTTCTATTTGTTCAGATACTTTATATCCTGTCATATGGTCCCTCTCAAGTGTCTCCTTTCAAGGTTAATAGGCCCAGATTTCTCCCCTGCTGTTAGGAGGGAGTTCCAAGGTTTTCATCCAGTGATAGTGAAGGAAGTGCAATATTTTTCCAAGTGCAGGCAGTGATGCTCCAATGCATCTGCTGCCCTTGTCCTTCTAGGTGGTAGAGGCAATGGGTTTTGAAGGTGCTGTTAAAGGAGCCCTGATGAATTGCTGCAGTACATCTTGTAGATTGTACACAATGCTGCCACAGGCACTGGTAATGGAGGGAGTGAATGTTGAAGGTGGTGGATGGAGTGCCAATCAAGCAGGCTGCTTTGTCCTAGATGGTGTCAAGCTTCTTGAATGTTGTTGAAACTGCTCTCAATGAATCAAGTGCAGCGTATTTTATCGCTCTCCTTATCGGTGCCTTGCAGATGGTGGACAGGCTTTGGGGAGTCAGGAGGGGAGATACTCACTGCAGAATTCCCAGCCTCTGAGCTACAGTATTTATATGGCTGGTCCAGTTAAGTTTCTGGTCAATGGTTTCTGGGATGTTCATGATGGAGGATTCGGTGATGATAATGCCATTGAATGTCAAGGGGAGATGGTTAGATTCACTCTTTTGATGGAGATAGTTATTGCCTAACACTTGACTGATTCAAATGTTACTTGCTACTTATCAGTCCAAGCCTGCATGTTATCCAGGTTTGCTGCATGTGGACACAGACTCCTTCAGTATCTGAGGAGTTACGAATGGGACTAACAATTGTCTAGGACTCTCATTACATATAAATTCTGAATGTTGTTGTGGTACATTTTTGAGAAAAGTATATTTTTCATGTCTTTTCTTGAGAATACATTGTGGAATGTATTGCTCTACTCATAGTAGTCAGAGGATATACTGCTTTATAGGGACAAGAACATTTTGCCATGTAAAACACATGGATCATTCCACTCCTACAGTATGATGCAGATATACTGGTGCAAAGTCTAATTACTGTTAAGTAAACACTGTGCAAGTTCACATGCAAGTCAATTAGGAGACTATAGTATTGTGGTCCTGGTGTTTCCTGTTATTGGAGAGCTTTTCCTAAAAGCAAAGCATTGCCTGTGTGCTATGTCTGAAATATAATGGACAAGTGTGTGCCTTCTCATGGTTTTTATAATTTGCTGCTTGCTTTCAAAGAAAGTGAATTATTAAACTTACATACCAAATGAAATTATTAACCTCTGTGATGACCTATGACCCAGAAGCAGTAGTAAGGAAAATTTGTAATTTCCTTAAAATATCTGTGGAAACTAATTGTTTTAAGATGCTTATAAAGGAATTTTAAAGAGTTTGCATCAGTTGTAAAGGCGTCAATTGTAATTTTCTTGGATTATAAGAAAGTGGTCAATGTGACTTGTGACCTGGAAGCAGTATCAATTAGAAGGAAGTTAAGAAGCAGAAGCAGTGTATGGGCAGACACAAAAGAGAGACAGGTATCGGCACACAGATGCAGAAAGAGGAACACAATTTGTGTGTGGTAAAGCCAGCAAAGCTCTCTATGAAAACTTCAGTTTTCTGTTTGGCATTTAAGAAGAAAAACAGAATTCTGGAAGCTCTTGGAGGAGCGATGTGCAAGTGAGCTGGAAAGGGATAAAATCCTAAGAAGTGGTGCGAATAGCTCAGGCAAGTAAAAGAACTGAGAGCTTGTACTGGAAGATCAGATGTGAAACGAGATTTTTGGTGAGTCAGTTGAAAAGGAACTCAGGAAAGCTATGCCATCAAGATTGATGTGGTCAGAGTGAAAGGGGACTTGTAGACATGCACCTTGTCAGTGTTAACTATATCTGGGACCTCAGGTGGAATATTCCTCCCAGTGACTGCAACTCGAGGGCAGAATCAATCGAGTTGGAAAAAGTGAGAGATTGCATGTGGTGCCATATTTGTGCGGGGAGCGATGTGGGTGCTTGTAGTTGTGTAAGATGTATCTTGATTGTATCGACTATTTAAAGTGAAATTTATCTTTTCATTTGAAGTATCATTGGCCTGTTAACTTGCATCTAATTTGTGTTGGTTCTGATTCCTGTTAAAGTAAAATGTTACAAAGAACAGAATCTTGAAGATAATTTCTTCACTTGGGGGTCGTTTAGCAACTTTGGTTTGTGGTTCCCCATGGGATCCTAACACCTTCCATAAACATCATGTAGTTTTTATGAAAAGAACCCTGGAGCTTGAAGCTCAGGTTTTCTTTTCACTATTTGTAAGTTTGCTGGCTGCAGTAGTGTGAATGTTAACTTCATTAGCACATGAAGGCTTGGATCTGCAGCTGTTCTATTGGTGTTTGTTTTCTTTGTGGCAATGCATTTGGCTGCCATTTAACCACAGCATTAAACCAGCACACTGCAAATTTATTTCCAATGAAGTGTCGGCAATAGCATGCAATTTACCTCCATAACCAGTCAAATGAAACAAACAGAAAACATTTTGAAGCAGTCAGTAGAAACGGTGGGAGAAGATGATGGTCTGTGGAAAATGACATACATTTCAACAGACTCTGAATTCTTATGGTTAAAGGTACGGCAGCCAATGGTTGGACAAAGGGAATTTTCCCAAGAGAAGAAGAACTACAATAGGGTATTAGAGCAATATTTTGGATCTCTGCATGCTTCATTCTCCACAGTATTAAAATCAGAGTTGGCTTCGGTTTTTGGCTGCAATTTCTGTGATGCATTTTGAACTTAGAGTTGTGTCCTACCAAGAATAAATTATATATGTTGTAGCTTGTACAGAAATCACATCACCTTTCAAAATCCAAAGCTAATACACACATTGCACAAACCTTCCTGGCACTATATTGTGGAAAACCCCATGTCGAGGGTGGGCACAATTTAGATCATCTGCATACCTGAGCACTTAGTCTCCAGGATGCTCCAATTTTCAAATGACCAGGTGAACAACACCGAATGGATTCTCCAAAACCTGCAACAATTGGTGACTTGTAGAATCTGCTGTGGTTGGGGTTAAGATTAAAATCAGATCATCTTGGATCCATTAATACCAGGCAATAGTATAAGTAGGACACAGAGTCAATAATGGACCCTGAATACTTCACTACCTCATGCCATTTACATTTAAGGACTCTCTCCCTTTTTGGGCCAACAGTATTGTAGCTTAGAATAAAAACAAAAATACCTGGAAAAACTCTGCAGGTCTGACAGCATTTGCGGAGAGGGATACAGTTAACGTTTTGAGTCCGTATGACTCTTCATCAGAACTAAGAAATATAGAAGCATTAACTGTATCCCTCTCCGCAGATGCTGTCAGACCTGCAGAGTTTTTTTAGGTATTTTTGTTTTTTGTTCTAGATTTCCAGCATCCGCAGTATTTTGCTTTTATCTTAGTATTGTAGTCTAGTCTGGTAGTTACCCTATCAGTAAATTGTAGCATGAAACTTTAGTCAGATTTTGGGCTATTATACAAGACTGCCAACCAAATGATGAAATTTCCATCCATAATACATTTTTTTTCACTTTTAATGTACAAATGTCTGTTAAAAGCCAAAGGCTCAGAATTCCCTCCCAGTGTCAAGTGCAGAAAGCTGGTAGCTTGTCAGCCATCACTTGAATTTGAGACAGAACCAAGTTTTGACAGCATTCTGCCTTGTTTTTTTACCAACCACCATTTTATGTTAGTTGGAGGGAGAGTGGGAGCTGGGGCCTGATGTTGTGGGCTAGACACAACTCTCTCACTTCAAGAGTGCATGTCCGGAGGAGAGGGAGGGGGTAGGTTTACAGGAAATTCTGCTTCATATGCTCTTATAAGTGCCACAGCAGAATGCTTGTGAGCTTAGGGAAAAGTCTATATCTTAAGCAGGCAAAGAAGAGATTGTGCCTGAAAATGATTTCTATTTATTTAAAAAAAAACTTAAAGTCAAAGGCAATGGTTTCTTCAGGTGCGGGTGATGGGGGGACCCTATGGCAGAGTGGTTGTAGACTGATCCTCCTACCCTCCTTGCAGGCACTAATGGTCTTTCTTATCTATGGCAATGACTTCAAGGGACATTTTAACCACAAATGGGATTTAAAATAACCTGCCCACTTCCAATTTTAACAGCAGGGATTGGGATGGTGGTGGTGGGATGGGGGAGGCGGGTGTGATAAACAGACAACCAGCCCTCCCCAAGTGGTACATTGGTCACTTGAATATTTTAATGAGGCTGCATACCTCAGAATTTACCTTTGTTTTCAATTCATCCCTGATTAACTGGATTTCTTGAGCATCGGGAATCTTGGCTAAAGGGAGGGGAGGTCTGCCGGGAAGAAGAGGTAAGTGCTTTTCCAGCACTGCTTGTAGGGCAAGAACAGGAGTACTCTATCCCAGCATCCCAAGCTAACCTGCTTTCCACCCTACAATCAGACCCCAGCATGATCACTCCTCCAACCCGATAAGGTGCCCTATATCCCCAAAAGCCACTCTGTACCACACTCTCAACACCCAGTAGCCTCATGATCTCTGCCCCTGCTGCACACTTGCTCTTGGGCTGCAACCTATTTTGCAGCATTCTCTGTCCGACAGGGAACCAGGCCTGTCAATAAGGCTGGCTTCTGGGCTGGGATCGGTTTGAAATTAAAGCATGAACATCATGGAGTCAAAGCTCCACAGCATTTGGGGAAACCAGAATTTCTGGGGTACACGATCTGAATCCTTCGGAGCCCCATCCCCCTCTGCAGTTCTGAATGAGGTCAGTGCTCTGCGGGCAGACAACGGTTCTGCTCTGTTGCACTTTGCACGTGAGTAGGACCCCTAGATTTTCAGGCCCAGTATTTTTGTACATCACAGAAGTGTTGTACAAACTCGAGATCAGTACGTACTTTGAATTTGCAGAAACTCAACCATAAGCTTATAAAACATACACCACAAACTTACAAATGGAGAATTGAAAAGTTTATTTTCAAAGCTCATCAGAAACACTATAAGACTGCCAGAACATTTCTGTACAATAAACAATTCCTCAACGTTCTGCCTAATTAAGCACAAGATTCAGCCAACTCATTTTATTTATTGTTGTTGATGACTAAAGCAAATAGAAGCAGATGTATTTACTTGCTATCCTACATCAGCTCAGGCCTGAGAGACGCACTTGTATATGGAAGACTGGTTGAACTAAGTAATGTTTCCAGTGAGTGCCAGCTGCAAACAGCAGCAGATGCCTTTGGAACCACAGGCACAGCATGGCAGTAAGCAGCGGGTACCTTCAGAATCACATTTTATTCCTCATAAAGACTGCAGGAGAAATGGGAACAGTGCAACTTTTGAGATTTGGCTTCCAGCTGAAATAGAAGTGAATAACTGTATATCATATTCCTACGTTATTTGTGCTAACTTCCCTCAAAGAAGCCATTTTTTAAACACGAAAGATAGTTTCTTTCTGGCTTGTGTTCCCATTTTCTTTAAAGAACAACAACTTTTCCTATTGCAACCCTCTATGGGCTAGTTGTGTGAATTTGTACCATTTTCATTATAAAAGATGTGATTCAACTGGTTGTTACGTTAAAAGAAAAAAGACTTGCATTTATAGAGCCTTTCACAGCTTCAGAATGCCTTTGTAGCCAATGAAGCACTTCAAGCGTAGTCACCATTGTAACATAGAAAATGTAGCAATTTGCACACAGTAAGCTCCTAGAAACATTAATAAACTAAATGCTCCTATCATCTGTTTTAGATGTTTGTTCAGGGATAAATGTTGGTCTAGACACCTGGAGAATTCTCCTGTTCTTCTTTGAATAATACTGTGGGATCTTTTATGTCTACATGAGAAGGCAGACAGGACTGCAGTTTAATGCTTATTGAAAAATGGCATCCCTTCAACAAACCACCATCTTTTTTAAAGAAGAAACTTATTTTCTCTCACAACATTTCTCCGGTTCCTCGAAAAATAATCCTGCTGAGTTTTTCCAGCATTTTCTGTTTTTATTTCACATGTATCATATCTGGATATGTATATTTCTGTACCCATGTTTACTAGTGGGCGGTAAATCACTTCTCTTTGTCCACAACACAAACTCTGCACTTCATTTCTTCTCTTATAGTGCTATACTGATTCAATCTACCTTGAATAACAGTCTGTCCTCCATGCAGAGTTTATCTTTGTGTTGAAACACACAGCAAACTGGGGTGGCACTTCTCTTATATCAGCCCATCCTTAATTATTCCTGGAAATTTCACATTTTCAGCAACTCAAGTCATTTGCTTATTCTTGGCCATTCATTCTCGGCTAAGGCTAGAACTTGAAATCTCAGGATTGTTCACAGGCACTCTTAAAACATGCCTTTCATAAGTTGCCAAGTCCCTGCTGCGCCCTCAGGTGATCATATGACCATAGAGACGGACAGTGCCACTGGAGGCCTCCACCAGGGCCGAAGTAGCTGAAACTGACAGGCCAACACACGCAGACCTGCAGCAAACTTGATGCCAACGTACCCGCGTACTGAGAGACTGCCACTCCGGCCCCATAACCAGGCAACTGCCACTCCTGTGCTCGCACTCTCAGCAGCCACTTGATTATCTTCGTCAAGCATATGCGCTACTCTATTACATTATTACTTGATTCTGTTCAGTGCGCTTTGTTGCAGCATGTCCTGACATAAGAGCAGCAAATGCTGTGAATCTCTTGTGTTGAACTTTGCAGTCAGGGCCCATTAAATAAAAAGATTTAGAATCTTGTGTGCCTAATCTCCAGGTCACAATCCCCCTCCCCCTCTGCACAGTCATGTTGCTGGCCATGCGAGTCGGGGTTTCAAATCTTTTTAAATTCTGGGCTGTAACATCAGGTCAGATCAGTTCTGCTCTTTTATTTAAAATCTGACTAAAGGACATTAATAAACCTGTAGCAGTACTGTGAGGAGAGCTTTGCTGAACTAACAAAAACATATCTTACCTAATTTTGGGAAGTTTTTTTGACTACAAAGCTCTCAATCAAAATAGAATATTCCCCCAGAAACTTTTCCAATTTGCCAAATCCACAAACCGGAGATACGTGGCTGGTAAACATGACCCTCTCTGCCTAGAATCTACAACTGATAACGGGTAGGATTTTTCAAAACATTTTTTGAAAAGCATTTTCAGATTCAGTTTCTGTCAGGACTTCTGACCTGTTAGAGATTAAGTAAGCCACGGATGAGGATTCAAGGTAGCAGAGTTATTTGAACCTCAGTGGATGGTCGTTGCTGTCCTTTTGCGAGTCACCCCAGGCCCAGGTAAGGTCCTATGCTTGTGGTTAAGAGCCACGGCCAACAATAAAACTCGCGAATTTTGTGATGTTGGGAGAGCTAGAATCTCGAGGGAAAATGGCTGCTAATCAGACCCAGCATCCTTCAGGGAGAAGACTTGTGTTTTCTTTAAGCTCACATGAGGAAGGCAATGAGAAACGACCTCTTGTATTAATTTCCCTAGTCATATTGCTCATTGAAATTGAAAATAGGAGGCTCTTACAAGCAACTGAGGAGAAAAGTGTAGGACCCTGAGGCATGGAGAAATGAACAGGTCACTACTACAATGAGGTTTATCAACCAACTCTCAAACTATTTTAGTTTATGTGTGGAAAAAATAACAACTGATCATTTCCATACTTTAGTCCCACACCATCTGGATACTCTTGGCCTCTTTTGACCTCAACCGGAACTCCCAATGTCCTCCATTGTTCCGCTGCCTCAAAAAAGCTTGGCTTTTCCTTATATTCAAACAACTATTCCCTCAGATGAATGCAAAATGCTGCAGATGCTGGAAATTTGGAATAAAAACAAAAAATGCTGGAAACACTCAGCAGGTCTGGCAGCATCTGTAGAGGGAGAAACAGAGTTAAAATTTTGAGTCTGTATGACTCCTTCCCTAAGTAACTTTTAATGACTTATCATATATACCACAGAATGTATCTAGCAAGGACCTTCAGGCTTACCATTCTTTCAAAAAAGATTGTGATCTGCTACAGACATTCAGTGTTTCACATTGACAATGGTCTTGGGTTTCGGCCAGCATGTCAGTGCTTTCTTACAAAAACCAGTGCAGATCAGATCTCTTTCCTCTGTGCCATTCCTACAAGAATCCCTACCACTCATGCAGGAGGTCCTGATTACTGGCATACTGTAGTCAGTAGGAAATCTCATGAGGACCCGAGTTCCGAACTACAGCGTGCAGTAATTGCAATCGTTTTGATTACACTTGAGTACAAGTGCCATTGAGAGGAGTGAATGGCAATATAGAGCAGACAAATTGGGAATAAATGAAAAAGAAAAGTAACTGATGGTTTGGGGGGGTGATGGTGGGATGTGGGGAGAAGGTAATTGGGAAAGAGAAGCAGCCTTAGCTAAGGGAAGGAAAAAGTGTGCCAGCATGAAATGGAGTTGGGGGAAAGTGAAGAGACAGCTTGAAATGAAGAGGGGAAGTCTATTATTAGGACAATTCAATATAAGCATGAAATACTATACAAGATCTTGATTAGACCTTGGGGGCAGACAAGAAAGTGGAATTGAGACCACATAGCCATGATCTTATCGAATGGTGGAGCAGGCTCAAGGGGCCGAATGGCCTACTCCTAAGTCTTGTGTTACTGGGATATATCTTTGTTGTGAGTCATGAACCGTCTTTTCTGCTAAACTCCTTTCCCAGTCCATTCCAGCCAACTCTGCACTCATTCTTTTGTAATTACCCTTATTTAAGTTTAGCACAGTTACTGCCGACCCAAGGTTCTCATACTGAAACTGACTGCTAAATTCCACCATGTTATGGTCACTGTTTCCTAGGGCTGAATTTTTCGTTCCACGGATGGGCGCGCACCCGACCTGAATGGGAGTAAAATGGTGCGTGATGACGTCGGGTAAGTGTCCTGACATCATTGCACACTCACATGATATTTCGCTAGGCAGGCACGCGCAAGACGTGGCAGCACACCTGCCGACAATTTAGCGGCCCATGAAGGCTCTTAATCAATTAGTTAAAATGAATTTTTCGCTACCTGTCCAACCGTTTGGATGGCGGGCGTAAAGGCCAAGCAGCCTTTGGATTTTTGAGAAAACCTCATCCATGGGCGGGATGAGGTTTCCCATGTTAATTAAAAATAAAATAAAAATGTTTAAGTCTCATTTTTAACATGGCCCTGCTCATGTGGCAGAATCACATGAGGGGACATGTATACCTTAATTTTAAAATCTTTATTTTTAATGTTAGAAATCTTCAGCTCCCTGAGGCAGCTCTGTGCCTTCAGGGAGCTTTCTGTGAGCACACCCACGTGCATGCACTGACTTCTCCGCTTGCCCTAGTTTCCCCCATCCAGGCAGCGCTGAGCATGCATTTTAGTGCACGATTCACGCCGGCTGGTCATTAATTGGCCAGTCAGCATAAAATCGCAGTTGGGCCCCGAGCGCAGGTGGTGGACCATTGTGCAGCTGCTCCCGGCACCACCCCCCCCTGCCCGACAAGGGGAAGATCCTCCCGCTAGGGGATCTTTTACTCTGAGATCATTTATTAAACCTGCCTCATTTCACATTACCAGATCCAAAACAGCCTGATCCCTGGTTGGATCCAGAACATATTATTCTAGGAAACTGTCCCAAATACAAGCTATGATTTCTTGCTCGTGGCTACCTCTTGCCAATTTGATTTTCCCAATCTATGTGAAGATTAAAGTCACCTATGATTAACGTACTGCCTTTTTTACATGTCCACATTATCTCCTGATTTATTCTCTGTGCTACAGTATAGCTATTGTTCAGGGGCCTATAGACTACTCCCACCAGTGTCTTCTTCCCCTCATTGTTTTTTTACCTCCACTCATATGGATTCTACATCTTCCGATCATTTCTTGCTATCGTACTTATTCCATCTCATACCAACAAAGCTACCCCACCATCCTTTCCTTCCTGCCTGTCCTTCTGAAAAGTCACATACCCCGGAATAGTTAGTTCCCAGTTTTGATCTCCTTGTAACCATGTCTCCGTAATGGCTATAAGATCATACCCATTAACCTCTATTTGTGCTGTTAGTTCATTTATTTTGTTCCAAATACTACATGCATTTAAGTAAAGAGTCATTATTTTTGCCTTTTTAGCATTTTTTCCCCCTTTTGACCCTATATGCTGCTGTTTTTTATATTTGTACACTCTGTCCCTTCCTGTCATACTCCGGGTATCATTACTTAAATAACTGCCCTGCAAGGCTGCCACGTACTTTTGCTTTTTAAGCCTATGTATCCCTTCTCTAGAACCCTCCCTCCCCTCTATTTAGTTTAAAGTCCTCTCTGTAGCTCTAGTTATTCAATTTGCCAGGTCACTGGTCCCAGCAGGGTTCAAGTGAAGGCTGTCCCACCAGAACAGCTCCCTTCTACCCCAGTACTGCTGCCAGTACCCCGTGAACTGAAATCAATTCCCCCCACACCAATCTTTGACCACACATTTAACTCGACTTTATTTACCCTATGCCAGTTTGCCCATGGCTCAGGTAGTAATCCTGAGATTATTACCTTGAAGGTTCTATGTTTTAATTTAACTCCTAACTATTCAAATTCTTTCAGCAGAACCTCTTTTCTAGTCCTATCAATGTTGTTGATACCAATGTGGATGACGATAACTGGATCCCTCGCCTCCCTTTCCAAGTTCCTCTCCAACCCTGAGGAGATGTCTTTAACCTTAGCACCGAGCAGGCAACAGAGCCTTCAGGGCTCATGCTCACAGCTGCAGAGGACAGTACCTATCCCCCTAATTATACTGTCCCCTAGCACTACTACTTTCCCATTTCCTACCCCCCACTTGAATGGCTCCCTTTATCACGGTGCTGTGGTCAGTTCGCTCATCCTCCCTGTAGCTCTCATTGACGCAGCTTGCAAAAACTTCATAACTGTTGGACAATTGCAGGGGCCAAGGCTGCTCGAACGCTATGCCCTGGGTCCCCATACCTGCTTCACCTGCAGTCACACCCTTCTGTCCCTGATCATAGACCAAATTTGAATTACCTAATCTGAGGGGTGTGACTGCCTCCTGGAGTGAAGTATCCAGGTAACTTTCCCCCTCCCTGCTGTGGCGCAAGGTCTGCAGCTCAGCCTCCAGCTCCTCAACTCGAATCCAAAGTTCCTCGAGCTGCAAATACTTACTACAGATGTGTTCACTCTGGATCACCTTGGTGTCCAGCAGCCCCAATATGCTGCAGCAGCAACACATCACCTGTCCTGCCATCACTATCATATTTAATTTAATTAATTAATTAATTATTCTAGTATCCCTGGTCTTTACACTTTATTGTCTTATTTTTTACACCAGTATTGATCTTATACTTAAGCTATTTTTAAGAAGAGAAAAAAAGACTAGAGACCTAAACACAAACTAAAGACCTTACTTTTACTTTAAAGACTAGTTATATTCACCAATTCTGCTCACCAAGCAGCTGCTTTCCATGCATTCGCATCAAGTTGTGGCTCATAATGTCACTCCGCCTCTGGTCTCAGTGCAGGCAGGTCTCTCAGTCTGCACCTTTTATCCTCACCTGTTCACCTCTCACTCAATATTTTGAGCCTTAGGAATAGAATAAACCTTAATCATTAACCAGATACTCACCAATTAACCAGCTTTTTCTCCTGTAGCAGAGCAAGAATCAATTCCTGGTCACTGAAAAAGTATAGGCAAAGGCAACCAAACACCTCTTTTCCTTTTTCTGCTTAACTCCCTGAAGTGCTCAACTATGGCACTCTATTGTAAGTCACACTCAAGTAGAAGGAGGATTCTAGGAAGAGGATAAACTAACCATGGTTAACCAAGGAAGTTAAGGATAGTATCAAATTGAAAGAAAAAACATACAATGTGGCAAAAATTAGATGACAGCCAGAGGATTGGGAAAGTTTTAAAAACCAACAAAAGATGACCAAAAAAAATAAAGAGGGAGAAAATAAGCTTTGAGGGTAAACAAGCAAGTAAATAAAAAGGGACAGTAACAGCTTCTTTAAATATATACAAAGGAAGAGAGAGGCCAAAGTGAACATTGGCTAATTAGAGAATGAGGCTGGAGAAATAATCATCGATGTACCGGAGAAAGAGTTGTGGGAGGGGGCCAGAGTAGGGCTGGAACAAGGAATGTTCCACATACCCGATAAAGAGACAGGCATAGCTGGGGCCCATGCGGGTACCCATAGCCACACCTTTTATTTGGAGGAAGTGAGAGGAGTTGAAGGAGAAATTCTTCAGTGTGAGAACAAGTTCAGCCAGACGGAGGAGAGTAGTGGTGGATGGGGATTGTTCGGGCCTCTGTTCGAGGAAGAAGCTGAGAGCCCTCAGACCATCCTGGTGGGGGATGGAGGTGAAGAGGGATTGGACGTCCATGGTGAAGAGGAAGCGGTTGGGGCCAGGGAACTGGAAATCGTTTACGTGACGTAAGGTGTCAGAGAGATCACGGATGTAGGTGGGGAGGGACCGGACAAGGGGAGAGAGAAGGGAGTCAAGATAACGAGAAATGAGTTCCGTGGGGAAGGAACAGGCTGACACGATCGGTCTGCCAGGACAGTCTTGTTTGTGGATTTTGGGTAGGAGGTTGCAGAACACCTTCGGTCTGTCCGCAAGAATGACCCAGACCTCCCTGTCGCCTGCCATTTTAACACTCCACCCTGCTCTCTTGCCCACATGTCTGTCCTTGGCTTGCTGCATTGTTCCAGTGAAGCTCAACGCATACTGGAGGAACAGCACCTCATCTTCCGACTAGGCACTTTGCAGCCTTCCGGACTGAATATTGAGTTCAACAACTTTAGATCTTGAACTCCTTCCTCCATCCCCACCCCCTTTCCATTTCTTTCCCCTCCCTTTTGGTTTTTTCCAATAATTTAGATAGATTTTTCTTTTCCCACCTATTTCCATTATTTTTAAATCTATACCTTTTATGCCCTTTTAGTCTTATTTCACCCCACCCCCACTAGAGCTATCTGTACCTTGCCTGTCCTGCCATCCATTCTTAATTAGCACATTTGTTTAGATAATATCACCA
Source organism: Carcharodon carcharias (assembly GCF_017639515.1). Classification (NCBI taxonomy): domain Eukaryota; kingdom Metazoa; phylum Chordata; class Chondrichthyes; order Lamniformes; family Lamnidae; genus Carcharodon; species Carcharodon carcharias. Next base: position 35,633,225 of record NC_054480.1, on the reverse strand, counting down.
CCTTCAACACCTCTTTGTTCTTTCGTCTGTGACATCTTTTGATTATCTGCTCCTATCACTGCTTGCTTGTCCCTACAACTACCCCACCCCACCTCCCCCCACCTTAAACCAGCTTATATTTCACCCCTCTCCTATTTTTATTTAGTTCTGTTGTAGGGTCATGAGGATTCAAAACTTTGTTCTTCTCCACCGATGCTGCCAGACCTGCTGAATTTTTCCAGGTATTTCTGTTTTTGTTTTGTGTCATCCTCACCACTTGCCTTCCCACCTATTTTTGTGTCATCTGCAAACTTGGCGATAGTACATTCACTTCCCTCATCCAAGTTATTAACATATATTGTAAATAATTGTGGCCCCAGCCCTGATCCCTGTGGCACTCCACTAGTTATAGGTTGCCATCCTGAAAATGCCCCCCTTATCCCAACTCTCTGTCTTCTATTAGTTAGTGAATCCTCTATCCACGCTAACATATTACTCCCAACACCACGGGCTCTTATCTTATTAAGTAGTCATATGTGCTGCATTCTTATCGAACGCATTTTAGAAATCCAAATATATTACATCTGCTAGTTTCCCTTTATATATCCTGCTTATTACCTCCTCAAAGAATTCTAAGAAATTTGTCAGGCATGATTCCCCCTCATGAAGCCATGCTGACTCTGCTTGATTATATTATGTATTTCTAAATGCTCTGCTACTGCATCCGCTATAATAGACTAACATTTTCCCAATGACATGTTAAGCTAACTGGCCTATAGTTACCTGTTTTTCCTTCCCCTGGCCCCCTCCCACAACTCTTTCTCCGGTACATCGATGATTACTTCAGTGCTGCTTCATGCTCTTGTCGGGACCTGGAAAAATTTATTAAATTTGCTTCCAATCTCCACCCCTCCATCCATTCCCATCTCTGACACTTCCCTTCCTTTCCTTGACCTCTCTGTCTCAATTTCTGGTGATAGACTGTCCACCAATATCCATTACAAGCCTACCAACTCCCACAGCTACCTCGACTACAGCTCCTCATACCCTGCTTCCTCTAAGGACTCCATCCCATTCTCTCAGTTCCTTCACCTCCGTTGCATCTGTTCTGATGATGCTACCTTCAAAAACAGTTCCTCTGACATGTCCTCCTTCTTCCTTAACCGAGGTTTTCCACCCATGGTTGTTGACAGGGCCCTCAACTGTGTCTGGCCCATCTCCTGCGCATCTGCCCTCACGCCTTCTCCTCCCTCCCAGAAACATGATAGGGTTCCCCCTTGTCCTCACTTATCACCCCACCAGCCTCCGCATTCAAAGGATCATCCTCCGCCACTTCCGCCAACTCCAGCATGATGCCACCACCAAACACATCTTCCCTTCACCCCCCTGGCGGAATTCCGTAGGGATTGTTCCCTCCGTGACACTCTGGTCCACACCTCCATCACCCCCTACTCCTCAAACCCCACCTACGGCACCTCCCCATGCATACGCAAAATATCTCTCCTCACCGTCCAAGGGCCCAAACGCTCCTTTCAAGTGAAGCAGCATTTCACTTGCACTTCCCCCAACTTGGTCTACTGCATTCGTTGCTCCCAATGCGGTCTCCTCTACATTGAAGAGACCAAACACAGACTGGGCGACCGCTTTGCAGAACACCTTCGGTCTGTCCGCAAGAATGACCCAGACCTCCCTGTCGCCTGCCATTTTAACACTCCACCCTGCTCTCTTGCCCACATGTCTGTCCTTGGCTTGCTGCATTGTTCCAGTGAAGCTCAATGCAAACTGGAGGAACAGCACCTCATCTTCCGACTAGGCACTTTACAGCCTTCCGGACTGAATATTGAGTTCAACAACTTTAGATTTTGAACTCCCTCCTCCGTCCCCCACCCCTTTCCGTTTCTTCCCCCTCCCTTTTGTTTTTTCCAATAATTTAGTTAGATTTTTCTTTTCCCACCTATTTCCATTATTTTAAAATCTATACCTTTTATGCCCTTTTAGTCTTATTTCACCCACCCCCACTAGAGCTATCTGTACCTTGCATGTCCTGCCATCCATTCTTAATTAGCACATTCTTTTAGATAATATCACCACCTTCAACACTACTTTGTTCTTTTGTCTGAGACATCTTTTGATTATCTGCTCCTATCACTGCTTGCTTGTACCTACAATCACCCCACCCCCACACTTATTTCCCCCCCCCACACCTTAAACCAGCTTATATTTCACCCCTCTCCTATTTTTACTTAGTTCTGTTGAAGGGTCATGAGGACTCGAAACGTCAACTTTGTTCTTCTCTGCCGATGCTGCCAGACCTGCTGAGTTTTTCCAGGTATTTCTGTTTTTGTTTTGGATTTCCAGCATCCGCAGTTTTTTGTTTTTATCTCGGTGAGGATGACGCAAAGAGTCTACAGAGGGATATAGACAGGTTAAGTGAATGGGCAAAAACTTGGCAGATGGAATATAATGTGGGAAAATGTGAGGTTATGCACTTTGGCAGGAATAATAGAGGTGCTGAATATTATTTAAATGGAGAAAGACTGCAGAAAGCTGCAGCACAGAGGAATTTGGGAGTCCTTGTGCATGAATCACAAAAAGCTAGCATACAAGTTCAGCAGATAATAGGTAAGGCAAATTGAATGTTGGCCTTTATTTCAAAGGGAATGGAGTATAAAAATAGGGAAGTCTTGCTAAAACTATACAAGGCACTAGTTAGGCCACACTTAGAATACTGTGAACAGTTTTGTTCCCCTTACCTAAGGAAAGATTATACTAGCATTGAAAGCAGTCCAGAGAAGGTTCACTCAGTTGATCCCAGGTATGAAGGGATTTTCTTATAAGGAGAGGTTGAGTAGGTTGGGCCTGTACTCATTGGAGTTTAAAAGAATGAGAGGCGACCTTATTGAACCATATAAGATTCTTAGGGGGCTTGGCAGGATAGATGCTGAGAGGCTTTTTTCCCATGTGGGAGAGTCTAGGACCAGAGGGCATAATCTCAGAGTAAGGGGTCGCCCATTTAAGACAGAGATGAGGAGGAATTTCTTCTCTGAGGGTAGTGAATCTGTGGAATTCCTTACCATAGAGGGCTGTAGAGGCTGGGTCATTAAGTATAATCAACGCTGAAAGAGACAGAGTTTTAATCAGTAAGAGAATCAAAGGTTATGGGGAAAAGGCAGGAAAGTGAAATTGAAGATTATCAGATCAGCCATGATCTCATTGAACGGCACAGCAGACTCGATGGGCCAAATAACCTACTTCTGCTCCTGGGTCTTATGGTCTTGTTCCAGAAAATTGTGTCCAGTTTTGATTTTCTCTCATGATGGGAGATACAGAGACCCTCGAAAGGTTTGATTGATACCTAGTTTATAGGTACTATATAATCCTTGAAATTCTAATTCTAATCCTAGAATTTGTAACAATCTTTTAAAAATTACTCTTGTGATTCACACTTGGGACATGGGAGTTGCTGGCAAGGCCGGCATTTATTGTCAGTCCTGAGAAGATGGCTGTTGTCCTTCTTTCCGATCCACGGCAAGTGGTTTGAAACTACTGAGTGGCTTGCTAGACCACTACAAAGGGCAATTACAAGCCAAAAATATTGGTGCAGGCTTGGAGTCTCATATTGGCCATCCAGCAGACTTCCTTCTTTATAGGACATAACAAGATAACAAAAGAGCTTCATGATCACTTTACTAGTTTCATGCTTTTTATTTCCAAATTTATTAAACTGAATGCAAATTCTTAAACTGACATGATGGAGTTTGAACTAACCTTTTCTAGATTACTAGTCCAATAACATAACTTGACTATGCTACCATATCCCAATGTCACTAGAATCGTCATAAGGAACATGGAAACAGAAATAGTCCACTTGGACCTAGTTGCTTTGTTAGCCATGGCAGTACATTCAACTTTTTAATCTCAATTTTGCATCCTTTCTTTATATTGTCTACCAAAAGTTACTTTCTAAATTAATATGTCTCACCATCATGTATCTTTAAATAACATTTTGCTTGAACTTAACATACAGAAAACAAATTTACTAACTGCTGATGGGAATAAGACTGTTGGTGCTTTTAAGATCGGGTAAGTTGACAAAGTATATTAGCCCATGTATGTCAAAGTGTTCTCGCCCCACTGAATCTCTTGAAATTTAAAAAAAAAATGTAGTAACTCAAAGTGATGCTCTAGAAAGTTGTTTTACATAGTACAGTATTGTACACTGCAACATAGATTTGCTTTTGGATTTGCTCAGTACATTATGTGATGGAATTTGTGGTTTCAAAGTTTGTACTTTTTTTTCAGACAGACCGTAATTGAAAAGGGAAACCGAAAAAGGAAACTGAACCTTCCAGTTTCCAGATAAACTATGACTGAAACTGAGATTGGAAACCAAAACTTTTGGGGAGACCATAACTGGGTGAAACCATGTAAAATGACAGAGTCATCTGAGCTCAGATGATGATCCCAGCGGTGCAAAACAGGCAGGGTGAAGGAGGAGGCTATAAACAGAAGCTGATAATCGGCAAATATACAGTTGCTGCAGCTGCTTCTGTTACTTGAAGATAACATTGATGGATCTATGTCATCCATATCTCCATAAGCAGAGTAGAGGAGGTTCTGCAGATGGCTGCCATTTTTGGTGAAGACTGTGCTCAGGGAACTTGACTTGGTTGTGCATTGCTGTCTGCTGGGGAATCAGGTTAGATCCTAGATGAGGAGGAGCTAAAATTCTCCATGAGGAAAACAGAGTTTTGAAGGATTTTGTGACAGAGATTGATGACATATATGCTGAGTGAACTGCTGAGCCATATTGTAAGATCTACCTTATTTGTATGTAATTTATAATCGACCACAATTTGCTTGTTTATTCATGTTTAACTTATGTCAATTCTGGGTTTTAGAGGTTACCTAAGCTAGAACTTAGTGTTTGCTTTGTTTGACTCTTGTATAGTAAAAAATCTTTTGTTTTAAACCATGGAATCTTGTGGCTTCTTTTTTTCAATAGATAAGTGGGATTTTGGATCTTTTTTTAAAGTTACAGGTTTCGACGGAGATCATAAATTAAACATATGAAAATCGTCGTCAGTGGAAGTTCAAGGTATTATTGAAAAATACTGCATTGAAGATCAAGTTGTAACAATCTCAGGTGTTTCAGCAGCAGATAACGTACCAGTACTAAAGACGCCATGTACCTTTTAGCAAAACAATTCACCCATCTACTTTGACTGCACAGATAAACAGCTGGAATAGTTTAGCCACATCCATGAGATTTTGTGAAATGCTAGATCGCCACACACACATGAAAAAATCTACTTTGAATTTTAGACAGATGAGTTCCGGAATGGTCAAAATAGGTATTTTGCTTACGCATTAAAAGAAAGGAATTTGACCACTGCATTCCACCTTTCCCTGCATCATAGCGCAACAATTACAAGTCATATTATACTTTGACACAGAGCATGTAAAATTTGGTCTTGCATGCCAATTGTTTCATGGGAAATCTATAATTGCCATCTTTTCCACCAGAATACAAAGAACAGTTTTTTTCTCAATCCACCACCTAAAGCATACTAAAAATTATTTGTTGGTTTAAAGTCTAAAGAATTAAGCCACCCCCAACCTCCCATAATCTTACAAAATTATGGTTAACCCTCAAAAAAGTTCTGCAAAGAAGTAAATAATTTCAAAGCATTTGTATTCTAGTTTGTTTCATTTAACGTTGGTTACTAAAATTAGGAGCAAAGTGTGCAAAAGTTTATATTATTTTGATAATCATTTTCAAAGGTTTTTTAATCTTGATGCACAGCAATGACGTGACTTCCTAGATTCATGGTTAGCTTTTAGTGCTAAGAAAGACTTACTTGACTGTATCTTCTTGGATACCACCATGCTCACAAGAGTCTTTACTTAATGTTTCACCCAACAGTTGCACCTCCAACATCACAGCACTCCCTCAGTACTGCACTCTTCTTCTTGAGCTCTCTTCCCCAAGGCAGGACTAGGCCACACTGCCATGACTGCACCATCGGTAAAACAAGGAGACAGGTCCCAAATCCAACCCAGCTGGAACTCTATGCTGTTGGCACCAATTTGATCCACACCAGCTGTCCAACCCGCTGAGCCAACTGCCACTACTCGTCTACCTCCCACAACCTTCCACCCTAAGGAGTATAAGGTGCTATGGCAACATACACTTTTGCAAGCATGTTGTAACCTGGAGCTATAACTATTGATGGAAGAGGCTCCAAATCTTTTCTAGCACCTAGATGACCAGGAATCTCTCCCACTCTTAACGCCTGCCATTGGCGTGTGGTGGAAGGACTTACAAGCTGATACTCAACCTGCTTGAGCTGCGTTATGAACATACCTTCTTTTGCCATCAAATCCTGGAGTGGGGCTTGGAGCCAGTGCTTCTGACTCAGAGGCAATGCGCTACCCAATGTGCCACAAGACCTCCAGAAAAGTACTGCTTTGCTGGGATTAGATATCAAGTATGGAACTCAAATCCACACAACCTGTTAACGCTGAGGTAAAAGTTCTTCGAATCCACTCAAGCTGATTCCCATGTCTTCCACAATTTGATGGCGATGATGGCATAGTGGTATTGTCACTGGACTAGTATTCCAGAGACTCAGGGGAATGTTCTGGGGACCTGGGTTCAAAACCCACCACGGCAGGTGGTGAAATTTGAATCCAATAAAAATCTGGAATTAAAAGTCTGATGATGACCATGTTGTAAAAATCTATCTGGTTCACTAATGTCCTTTAGGGAAGGAAATCTGAGGGCATTTAGGGATGGGCAATAAATGCTGGCCTAGCCAGTGATGCCCACATCCCATGAATTAAAAAAAAAAAAAATCCTGATCCAACTCAGGATTGGAGCTGGAAAAGCACCTTTTTGATCATGAGTGAAGTCATAGAGGCTGAAGATCAAGAGAGGAATATCACATACACTCAAGGGGCACCCATTTTTTTCTCAGAATATAATATTGTTTTTCTAAATTAAATTTGATGATTTGAGCAATACATACTGCAGATTCTAGAAAACAATCAATATTTAACGTTTAAGTATTTAATAATACCAGTGCTTATTCTTAGACTTACAGAATTACAAAAATTGGAAAAAAAAATCCAATATTGACATAGGATTATGATTACCCTATTTAAAGCTTAAAAAGAAAGTCAGTGGAAGCATCTTTTCTGCTTAAAGAAATATAATTGATCAGTAAAACTTCATCACACTGGCAACCTCATCACACTGGCAACTCACCTCAGCCCTTGGTCTACCAACAAAGTTTCACAAATGAAACATTCCAACTCTGGTTCGAAAAGCAGACACGATGGCAACACCACTTCCACCTCCACCATCTCACCACTCAAAAAAAACTTAAATTCTCAAGCCATAAATCAATACGCCATCCCATCCGGCCGATGTGTATTTTATCACAATCTCTGCAGCTTCTGGTTCAAACATTCATTACACGTACCTAAAACTAACTTGATCCATTATTTAGCTCAGCAAATTTTTCTTAACACACATGCCGAATCATTTCAGTCTTTCTCTAAACATAACTAAATCGTATTCAGAACACTACCATTTCTTTCTCTTTCTGTTAACATAGTCTGCTGCCCTAATCATTATTTATATGTGCCTGTTACTTATCCAACATTGTTCGTAAAACCCATGAGCGAACATCTGCTCTCTTTCTGCAATAGTAATTCCCTGTTACATCTTGCCCAGTTTACTGCCTATTTTCTAAGTGAATCGTTTTGCAGTAACAAGCTTAGGTACACCTCCTCAATAAACAATGTTTCAGAGCCTAGAATGTTCTATCACAAGAGGCCTTTCAACCCATTAAACTGTGGCTGCTCTCTGAAAGAGTTAACCACTTAGTTCAATGCCACTATTCCTTCAAATTTTCAAGTATTTATCCGCTTCTCATTTCAAAAACAATGTGATTCTACTTTCATCATCTGTTCTGAAATGTCATTCTGTGCTGACAATTGTCCGTCAATCTTTTCTTTCAACTTCTCCCTTGATTCTTTTGGTGATATCTTAAATTTATGCCCCCTAGTTATGGATTCATTGATCACTAGAAACAATATTTCCATATTTACATTATCAAAACCTCTCAATTTTAAACAGCTCTACATCATCTTTTCTTAACCTTCTATTCACTACATAAAAAAAAAAATCCCCAGTTTTGCATTCCGGGTGTCTGTTTAGTAAACCTCTATTTTTTCTTGTTTATAGAATGTGAGCACCACAGGCAAAGCCAGCATTTATTGCCCATCCCTAAGTGACCTCGAGAAGGTGGTGAGCTGCCTTCTTGCACTGTGGTGTAGATACCCCCATAGTGCACCTGGGGAGGGAATTCCAAATTTTGACCCAGCAATAGCTTAGCAGCGGCAATATATTTCCAATTCAGGATGATTTGTGGGGCGGGGGGGGGGATATGCAGATATTGGTGTTCTCATGCATCTGCTGCCCTTGTCTTCTAGGTGGTAGAAGTCGTGGGTTTGGAAGGTGCTGCTGAAGGAGCCAAGGTGAGTTATTGCATTGCTGTAGATGGTAAACACTTCTGCCACTGTGCGCTACTGATGGATTGAGTGAATGTTTAAGGTGGTGGATGGAGTGCAGATCAAGTGGACTGCTTTGCCCAGATGCTGTTGAGCTTAAATGTTTTTGCAGCTACGCTCATTCAGGCAAGTGGAGGGTATTCCATCACACTCCTGATTTGTGTCTTGTAGAGATGTTGGCAAGCTTTGGGGAATCAGCACATGAGTTACTCGCTAAAGAATTCCTAGACTTTGACCTGCTCTTGTAGCTATGGTATATATATGTCTGGCTCAGTTCAGATTCTGATCAATGATATCCCCCAGGATGTTGGAGGGGTTCAGCGATGGTAATGCCTTTGAACGTCAAGTAAAAATGGTTAGATTCTCTCTTGTTGGAGATTGTCATTGCCTGGTACTTGCTTGGCATGAATGTAACTCGCCACTTATCAGTCCAAGCCTAAACATTGTACAGGTCTTTCTGCACGACAGCACATACTGCAGTGAGTGAAATGCAGGACCATGAAGTTGCAGATTGTGGCTGAATACAATTCTGCTGCTGCTGATAGCCCACTGTGCCTCATGGATGCTCAACTTTGTGCTGCTAAATCTGTGCTGAATTTATTCCAATTAGCACACTGGTGGTCTCACGCAACATGGTGCAAGTTGTGTCCTCAATGTAAAGACAGAACCATCTCCATTAGGACTGTGCAGTGTTCACTCCTACCGATACTGTCATGGACAAATTCATCTGCAGCAGATGAGAATGATGTCAAGTAGGTTTTTTCCTCTTGCTGACTCCCTCACCATCTGTTGCAGACCCAGTCTGGCTGATTTGTCCTTCAGGATCAGCCAGCTCAGTCAGTAGCAGTGCTACCGAGCTACTAGAAACAAAGAAACTAGGAGCAAGATTAGGCCATTCAGCCCTTCGAGCCTGCTCCGCCATTCAATATGATCATGACTGATCCTCTATCTCAACGCAATATTCCCGCTTTCTCTCCGTACCCCTTGATGCCCCTAATATCCAAAAAATTATCAATTTCTTTCTTGAATATATTCAGTGACCCAGCCTCCACACCCTTCCGTGGTAGAGAATTCCACAGGTTGACCATGCTCTGAGTGAAGAAATGTTTCCTTATCTCAGTCCTAAATGGCCTGCCCCGTATCCTGAAACTGTGGTCCCTGGTTCTAGACTCTACAACCCAGGGAAACATACTCCCTGCATCTAGTCAGTCTAGCCCTGTTAGAATTTTATAAGTTTCAATCAGATCCCCTCTCATTCTTCTAAACTCCAGTGAATACAGGACTAGTAGAACCAATCTCTCCTCATACAGCAATCCTGCCATCCCCGGTATCAGCCTAGTGAACCTTCGCTGCAGTCCCTCTATGGCAAGTATACCCTTTCTTCAGTCGGGAGACCCAAAACTGCATGCAATGCTCTAGGTGTGGTCTCACCAAGGCCTTGTATAACTGCAGTAAGACATCCCTGCTTCTGAACTCAAATCCTCTTACAATGAAGGCCAACATACCATTTGCTTTCCTAACTGCTTGCTGCACCAGCATGTTTACTTTCATTGATTGATGTATAAGGACACCCAGATCCCTTTGTACATCCACATTTCCCAATATATCACCATTTAAATAATACTCTGTCTTTCTGTTTTTCACACCGAAGCATATAATTTCACATTTATCCACGTCATACTGCATCTGCCATGTGTTTGCCCACACACACAATTTGTCTAAATCAGCCTGAAGTTTCCTTGCATCCTCCTCACAACCCCACCCGGTTTTGTGTCGTCAGCAAACTTGGAAATATTGCATTTGGTTTCCTCATCCAAGTCATTTATATATATCGTGAATAACCGGGGCCCAAGCACTGATGCCCAAGGTACACCACTAGTCACCGCCTGCCTTCCGGAAAAAGACCCATTTATTCCCACTCTCTGTTGCTGGTCTGTCAACCAATTCTCAGTCCATGCTAGCATATTACCCCTGATCCCAGGTGCTTTAATTTTGCCCACTAACCTCTTATGTGGGACCTTATCAAAAGCCTTCTTGAAATCTAAATACACCACATCCACTGATTCTCCCTTATCTATTCTACTAGCTATATCCTCAAAAAACTCCAGTAGATTAGTTAAGCATGATTTCCCTTTCATAAACCCATGCTGACTTTGTCTAATCCTGTTAATGCTTTTTAAGTGTTCTGTTACCACGTCTTTTATAATAGACCCTAGCATTTTTCCCACTACTGATATTAGGCTAACTGGTCTGTAATACCCTGCTTTTTCTCTCCCTCTTCTTTTAAGTAGTGGGGTTACATTTACCACCCTCCAATTTGCAGGAACTGCTCCAGAGTCCATAGAATTCTGGAAGATGACCACCAATGCATCCAATATTTCTAAGGCCACTGCCTTTAGTTCTCTGGGATGTAGATTACCAGGCCCTGGGGATTTTTCAGGCTTTAACTCCATTAATTTCTCTGGCACCATTTTTTTTACTAATACTGATTTTCTTCAATTCCTCCCTCTCACTAGACCCTTGGTTCCCTAAAATTTCTGGGAAATTATTTGTGTCCTCTTTTGTGAAGACAGAGCCAAAATATGTGTTCAATTCTTCTGCCATTTCTTTGTTCCCCATTATAATTTCCCCCGTTTCTGACTGTAAGGACCTATATTTGTCTTTGCTAATCTTTTTCTCTTCACATTTTTATAGAAGCTTTTACAGTCAGATTTTATGTTCCCTGCAAGTTTACGCTCATACTCCATTTTCTCCTTCTTGATCAATCTTTTTGTCCAGTTTTGCTGAATTCTAAACTTCTCCCAATCCTCAGGCTTGCTGCTTTCTCTGGCAATTTTACATGTCTCCTCTTTGGATCTAATACTATTCCTAATTTCTTTTGTAATCCATGGTTGAGCCAACTTTCCTATTTTATTTTTGCGTCAGACAGGAATGAATAATTGTTGTAATTCATGCATATGTTCCTTAAATATTAGACATTGCCGATCCACCATCAACCCTTTTAGTAAGGTTCCCTAATCCATCATTGCCAACTCGGGCCTCATACCCTCATGGTTCCCTTTATTTAGATTCAAGACCCTTGTTTCGGATTCATCTTCTTCACTCTCCATCTTAATGAACAATTCTATCATTTTATGGTCGCTATTCCCTAAGGGACACCGCAAAACAAGATTGTTAATTAATCCTTTCTCATTGCACAATACCTGGTCTAGGATAGCCTGCTCTCCAGTTGGTTCTCCAACGTATTGATCTAAAAAACTATCACGTTCGTACTCCAGGAAATCCTCCTCCATAGTATTGTTGCTAGTTTGGTTTGTCGTTTCTTGGAGATGGACAGTAAAGTTCCCCACCCAGAGAACATTCTGTGACTTTGTTACTGTTAGTGTTTCTTTCAACTGGTATTCAGCATAGAAGAGTGCTGATTCATTAGCTGGGGGGTGTGGGGAGGACGCTAGGTGGTAATCAGCAGGTTTTCTTGCCCATGTTTGACCTGATGCCATGAGACTTCCATGGGTTCCATAGTCGAATCCCAGGTCTACTTCCACCCAACTGAATATGACTGTGCTGCCGCCACTTTTGGTGGGTCATCCTGCTGGTGAGACAGGTCATATTCAAAGATGGTGATGGAGGAGTGTGGAACGTTGGCTGCAAGGTATGATTCCATTAGTATATGTCAGGTTTGACTAGTCTGTGGGACAGCTCTCCCAACTTTAGCACAAAATTTCAGATGTTAATGAGGAGCGTTTTCCAGGGTCAGCTGGGCTGGTTGTGCCTTTTGCCGTTTCCAGTCCCTAGGTTGAAACCTGTGGTCCTGCTGATTTTATCATTATTTGACTTTTCTGTAGCAGTTTGATATAACTGCATGGGGCTGGCATGGCAATTTCAGAACACAGTTAAAAGTCAAAAGTTAAAAGCCATTGCTGTGGGTCTGGGATTACATACACGCCAGACAGGGTAAGGATTTCCTTCCCTTAATGACATAAGTGAACCAAATGGGGTTTCATTACAAACCAGTGAGCACCATTACCAAGACTATCTTTTTATTCCAGATTTATTAATTAATTGAATTTAAATTTTCCTAGCTGCCGTGGTGTGATTTGAATTCAATTCTTGGAGTGTTATTCTGGGCCTGTGGCCTACTAATCCACTAACATTGCCACACTGCTACTATCCCTGCACGCGTCAGTGGCAGAATTCTTATTACTGTGTATACCTGAGTAAAAGACAATCTTACATAAAAGTCAACCCATGATTTATTGCCTTAAAAGTTGATCAGTTTTCATATCCCTCATGTAAAAGTCCATCTTCATGTTTAAGGGATCAGGGCCCAAACATTTCAGAACCAAAGGATAATCCTGGAGATATTTAAAATGGTTTAGAATGATAAAATTGTTGAAGTGCATTTCATCTCATTCATGGGATGGAGAGATTCTTCTGGCTTCCAGGTTAGATAGCAGCACATCCTTGTCTCTTTTAAATGCTCTTAAGTTAATGCTTTTAATGACTTGATCTCATTGCAATTGTATAAATACTACTGAAAATGAGTAAATAAGTGCTTATAACATTTATACATTTAAATTTTGTTTTTATTCATCCAAATTATTAAAGTGATCAGATTATGAATGATAAACCATGTTGTAATTACAACAATTCATTAAAAGTGCATGTGGGAACCTTTAGATTTCCGCTCCACTGATTCGAGCAGGAATCTCCCCTCAATCATCCAGCAATACCATCTGGGGGTGATTAGTTCCCTAATTAAAATAGGAATATTTGTCAACCCTCACTGGCCTGGCACGATTTGAGATGAATTATTATCAGTTACTAGTATAAATACCCCTGAAATTCAGGTGAACCACATAATCTATCAAGATGCCTTCAGAAAGAATAACAAGTACACAGCTCAATTTAAACGGAACGTTGTAGCATTTGCCAAGAAGAAAGAATAAACAAAGTTTTTGGAACAATTTATTCTTGAAATATTTTCTCCTTTCTAGGAATTTTTACTTCATTTACTTTATTCCATTAAGTGTTTAGAAGTTGAAAACTGATGATGGAATCTTATCACACAAAGGATGAGGATAATAACGACAAGCAACAATTGAAAGTAAGCTTTGGCTTTTTACTTTTTAGTTGATAGAGCAACGGTTTTTTTTGGATTTCACGCGAGATTTTGTTGGTCTTTGTTTCATGCTGTGTGCACCCAAATCAAGCACACATGTCAACCCTTCACAAATATTATTTGTGGAAAAGTCAAATAAACTGTGTCAGTGTTTTTCACTCTACTTCCTTCTATTAATTGAATGATAATACTTGCATTCAGTGAAAATCAACACCACCTTGTCAGGGTTTATCAATCATTGAATGCCTAGTCTGATAATATGTCAGCATGATTTATTCAAAGTCTGCCTTTCATTCTGGTCTGAGTTGGTGATTCCCTATTGAGAAGTTAACAATTCCTTGAACGCTGAGTTGTTCTTGTCTCCGCTGGGCAATGATTTTTTATATAGGACTATAATATTCAAACTATTAAGATACTCAGGGCTGTACTAAACCCCATTACACATATCCTTTGTCTTTCAGCTGGTGTCTAGTGAATACCCTGGATTATTTATTCCAAAATATCAGAAGTTATCTCTCTCTCTATATTACTGAAATGACCAGCTCTCCCCATCTGCTTAAAAAGTTAATAACGGAGTCAGAGCCCCTGAAAGTGAAACATTTACTGAGCTTTAGAACGTTATTTTTCAGATCCAGTCACACTGTAGAACAGCTTACATGCCAACTTTTCCCCAAGCTAAAGGACATGTAAAAAAAATTGACAAGTCACTAATATAAAACAAACATATTCACCATTTACATCTGCAAATCAATAAATAAGCAAGTTTGTGACAGAATATCCAACCTGGGCCTAATATAATCTACAGTCCTGTGTAAATACCAGCTTATGCATAATACAACATTATTTCTCCCTTACACTCCCCTCAACTGTTACAATTCCCTCCCACCTGTTTCCCTCTTCCTCTCTTCCCCGTCTTTACCATATCTCATTGTTGCCCTTCATCTTATTCACCATTTTATCTATTCCTGCCCCCTTCTCTTCTTCATTGTTTCCTTTTTCCTCAATCCTTCTTCCCCGTCTTCCACTTAAGTTTCCTCCTGCCCCTGACCATTTTCACAGAGCCCCCATTGGGGGTTGCTCCATGCCAGTGTGAAACTAGGAATTAACTTTTTAAATTGCTCACAGTGCTCATAATGTATCTGTAGGTATTTTTTTACTTAGCAGATACAAATGCTGATGAGAAAAGCTAATCACTTTATTAAAATAATAGACAAAAGCTTAAAACACATTAAACCTCGGCCCTCGATCATTGTTCTGACATTCTGTTTTAAAAACAAGACCAAAAGATCAAATCGAAACATTTCTTGAGGTAGAAGCCAGTGCTTTTCTCCTACATGCTTTATTTAAAACTTCCATATATTCTATTTGCCATTAACAGCAACCACAAATTGTATCCTTAGTTGGTAGCATGTTAGAGCCACCAGTCTTTGCAGGCATTCCCCCACCCACCACCCACTGATGATGCTGGAAGTTGATCAATGAATGGCTCATTTAAATACACAGATTTACACCTCTTCACTCCTGGTTTGTGACTGTGATGCTCCAATGCCAGGCTGACATGCCAACTTCCATTAAAATTAATGAAGTCACATAAGGAGACTGGCCATTCTCATTAAACATCGTGGAATGGATGAGGAGGGAGGAGAAAGCAAGTCATTAGTCTCCACAGGAGGTAAAAGTAAAACTTTAAGTACGTTTTATATTTTCTGAAAGATGAAATAAGTACTTGTTTTTAAAACAAGAGACTTGGAGAAATTTGTTTAGCAGAAATCTCCAGTAAATAACCTTCTGGTTTTGGAGTCACAGCAAAAATCAGCAAAAGACCCTATATTGGTCTGCTGTGAAGAGGCCAGAAAAGGAATAAGTAATAGAATTGTATTGTTCTGAAAAATATGAAAATAAAAAAGGCAAAAACAAAATTGCTGTAGATGGCACATGACGGGTCAAAGTCCCACTATACATGAGGCAATTCTTTAGAACATATTGTGAAAGAACATCCCAGTGAGATCAAGTAATGTTAAAATCATAATGTAACCTTTAGGAGGCCTCTGCATTAACATTTCTTTAACTGCCTTCCTGCAGATCCAGCACATAGAAATTGAAACATTAATAACATATAAAAAAAAATCTGGCAACTGGATGGCACAGTAGGTTAGACACTGGCCTTTCACTTCTTATTACCTGAGTTCAAATCTAGTTTAGATTAATTTTGTCTCTCAGCATGGGTCCCAGTGTGAAACCAGTCTGAATAGTCTCAATCTAGGTCAACAGCATTTCTTGGCAGGCCTAATGACTAACATGGGATGGGGGGGGAGGATGTGGGAGGTGATAGTGCCAGACTGGTGCTGCATGGGGTGCTCGGGATGGGCTGAAGCACATTGTTGCAGCAAATTTAAAAAAGAACTTCAAGTCCGTACCTGACTGTATTATGCTGAAACTGGGAACAGCTAATTCTGTCAATGGATGTCTAAAATGGGAAAGTGTTCCATTCCACATCTACACAATCAGATGAATTTGAGGGAAATAAATACAGAAAATATTCAGCAGGTCAGACAGCATCTGTAGAGAATCAGAAATTGATGATTCAGGTCTTACACCCGTTATGAAGACTGGAAGATATTACAGATGATCAACACATAAAAAGGAACAGAATATTGAGAGGGGGAAGAAGTGAAAAACAACACATGCAAGAAATAGAATTGCATGTGATGTGCTCAGATGGACAGCAGAAGTGATATTGGCAGGAAATAAAAGAAGGTAAAGTGAGAAAATTTAAAAAACATACATGGGACATGGCAGCCAGAAAAAGGGGATTGGGTAGTGAGGCAAGTTGGATATCACAGGAGGGGGTGGGAGAGGGAGTCGCCGAACACCTCAGGGCATGAATGGCACCACTGAATGGCGGGGCGTGTGGTGGGGTCCCATTACAGGGTGTTTAAAAGGCAAGCTTAGTAGACCAATGGTCCTGCTCCTCCTGGCCCTAGCGGTATAGCACTAGCAGTATAATAAAGACACCCCTCTCGTAGATCCAGTCCTTCTCACCTCCTTTCATTTGCCAGTATTTCCAAGCTCTGGAAATCTGGCCTGCAGGTTTTAAAAATACAATCTCAAGTTAAGGATGCCGTGTGCCTCCCGCTTAAAAGATTTTAGTCACCAACCCACCTCCAGAGAGCAAGTTAGATTGGTACAATCTCTGTAAAGACCGATAACTTTTAAAAAGATATTCGAACTTCCAGCGACTGAGTGAAAAGCTCATCCGACAAGATTTCAAGTTTTAAGACTTTTACTGTAAACAAACTAAAAGCAACATTAACTAAACACTATTTTGTAGGCAACTTACACTCTAAACTACAGAAACATGTCCTCATTAACACTTTAACATTATTAAAAAATCCCTCCATGGTTATACTTTATTCTATCTCTTAAGTAGGCGCACAATTCTCCCAGTACCAGTCCAAAGTGATTTTTAACTCCTGAGGGCTTTCTTGCCTTCTTTTCCTTTTCCAGCCTGGTAATTTATAATCCCCAAACTGGCTTCCACAGCAAGTGATACCCTGGAGATTCCTCCCTCTAGCCAATGCTAGACAAACCTCCTGGTCTTGTTTAAATTGACACTCTTCAATCCGAGCATGAGCTCCCACCCTCATTCTTACATGGTGAACCACAGAGATTTGAGATTAAAGTATAACCGTTTACAAAACCCAACATTTCTAACAAATTCCTGGGATTCTGGAGACTAACAGTCTATCCACTGTCAGCACAGAAGCTTTGGGCATTGTTTACAGGTATAAAAACACTTTGCATCATCATTCTAGTAAAACAACCTGGGCCCCTCCTTTAAGCTTTAACATCCCAGCCACCAAGGTTTGCTGTCAGCAGAATCAGAACAGATCACATGATCCCCCTTCATTCCTCCATTTTACCCTAAATTAAAGAGACAAAAACCTAACAATCACAAAACCGAACAATCTTATGAAACCTCACATTTGTAACAGGTTGTCCACCCCTTATCACGCTTCTGTTAAAAGGCTGAAAAATCAAAAATAATACCATCAAAGCAGCTATCTGTTAAAGAAAGTACTTGTGTGTTTCTTTTGAAATGCCATTTATATCAATCATCACAAATAATCCTAGGACAAAATTAATGTTAAGATTATAAACTATTCTATTGGATAACAGCAAATCTTTGTATGTTAAGAGAAGATCCACTCATACAGTTTGCACAAGATACTGCTGGGCAGTTTCCTTTTTAAAACAGGGATTCCTTTCTGTTTAGGGACCCTACTACCTGTGAAAGCAAAGGATATCGAGAGATTACAGAGAATGAGCTAATATCCAACTGATTCAGATGAGTCTGGCACACTTGAAATGGAAATTTGAACTACTAAATTAACATGTAAATCAAAGTTCTGATTTCTTTTTCCAAGCAAAAATTCTGCTTAAATAAATAAAATCACAGCAATATGGAAGTGTAGTGTCCGGGCTGCACCAAAATCTTGGAGACTTTAGTAAAATTAAGAGTAGTGAAGCCTACAGAAAATAGAAAAGTGTTGAATCCATTTGTCCTAATCAAAACTGCAAATGACATCCTCGTGGCTGTGCCTGGGGTGCAGTGTCCTTCTTTATTGTTCTCAACCCCTCTAGCCTTTGACACAGTTAACCATGCCATCCTCTTCCAAAAGCTCTCCTCGCTGTCCAGCTGAGTTGGACTCAAGGGGTGAAGTGAGAGAATCAAAAGACTTGACAACAATATGATTTGGAGGAAAGATGCAGATCCAATACAGAGCAGGGCTGGGCTCTTTAGCTGGGAGAAAAGGTGACCCGTAACTAAAGCTACTCAGAGAACAGCACACACACAAAAGCTGCGTAACTAACAACCAGCCCTTGCTTGGTTTCAGTCTTATCAATTCAGTCATAGTCAGGGGGAGATTCTCCTGCATTGGCTTCTCTCCCCACACTACCACCCCTCCCCCACCCCATAACCCACACCATTACCTCGAATTCCCTAAGCATCTGCCTATGGCTGACTCCACATGCTGCCCTGCAGAAAAGGACAAACTTGTATTTACATAGTGCCTTTCACGACCACAGTGCCTCCCAAAGTGCTTTACAGCAAATGAAACACTTCTAAAGTGTAGTCACTGTTGTAATGTAGGAAACAGGGCAGCCAATTTATGCACAGCAAGATCCCACAAACACCAATATGATAGTGACCTGATAATCTGTTTTAATTGACAATGATTGGGGCATAAAATTGGCTGGGACACTGGGGATAATTCCCCTGTGCTTCTTTGAAAATAGTGTCATGGGATCTTTCACATCCACCTGAAACAACAGACAGGGCCTCAATTTATAGCCTCATTGAAAGCCAGCACCTCAGACTATGTACTCCTTCAGGACTGCACCAGAGTGTCAGCCTTGAGCTCAAGCCTTGGGAACGGAGTTAAAATCCATAAACTTTCTGACTCAGAAGTGAGAGTGCTACCAACTGATCCACAGCTCTCAGCAACATCAGCTGAGGACATACAACCAGATTCTGCATGCAGACTGATAACAGCCAAGTTGATCCCATCGCCACATCCAATGCCTCTGCATTGTTAAACTGTTTGTCTGACATCCAGTGCTAGATATGTTACAATTTCCTCCAATTAAACATTGGGAAGATCAATGCCATTGTCTTTGCCCATGCCCACCGCTAATTCCATTCTCTTACCACCAATTCCAGACCCACACTGTCTCAGGTAAGCCAGATGTTTGAAAGCTTGGCATCTATTTTACCCAGAGCTAAGTTTCCGGCCATCACATCCTGCCCATGACTAAGACTTCCAGCTCCCAATGCCCTCCTGGTTGACCCTCAAACTTTCACCCTCTTCAAACTCCAGCTCAATGAAAATTCTGCTGCCCATATACTAACCTGCACCAAGTCTTGTTCACCCATCCCTCCTATGCTCACTGATCTGTACCAACTTCACTAATACCTCAAATTTAAAATGTTCACGCTTAAATTCATACATGGCATCGCCACATCCCACTTCTGTAACCACTTCTAGCCCTACAAACCCTATGAGAACTCTATTCTTCTAAATCTCATCATATACGCATTCCTCACTAATTTCACCCCAACATTAGTGACCTGCCTTTAGCCAGAGTCCCTTACCACTGAATTTCTCTCCTGAACCTCTCTGCCTCTTTATAGCTCTCTCTACCTTCAATACCCTACTTAATATAACTCTTTGAGCAAGTTTTTAGGCACCTCTCCCAAGATCATCATCATCTTTGGCTTGGTATCAATTTTTGTCTGATTACGTTTCTCTGAAGCATCTTGGGTTTTGCAATGCTAAAAGGTGCTACATAACTATAAGTTGTTGTTGTTGATGCCCTGCATGTGGATGTCACTCCTGCAGATAAATCAGTCTGAAGCTGGCCCTGCTCATAACTTTAACAGCATTTAGATGTAAAGCCAAAAGAGGAATATAATTCCACATTGGCCCCTAATAGCTATTTTACAGCTGACCAGCCAAATAGAAGGGACTTCATCCATTAAGGTATTAGCTACTCTTCTAATACCTTTCCTTATAATGCAGTGTTTTACAAGTTACTCTGCATAACAGCAGACAGTTTCAGGGTGGAGAAAAAACTTTCCCTTCATGTTCTAGGATATCAATGAGTAATACTGAAAAGCAGGATCTTAACTCCTGCACCATTTTGCATTGGAAAAATCTTAGGGAGGCAGAAAAAGCAGCAGATAGAGTACCAGTCCATGCCAAACACAAACACTATGATGCAGCCAGATAGAGAATGACACTGATAGAGATCAATTGAAAGGTCCATCTACTCACTTTGGAGGGGTTGAGTAAAAGGTTGAAGTGCAATGTAAAAATCAAAGGGAACTGAACAAATACAATATTTTTTTTTAAATAACCAAAACATGTCCAATGGATTTTGCCAGGAATTGGTTCTGCTGTCTTTGCTTCAAGTATTTTGAGTCTGAAGTTCATTTCATGAAGATCTTCAACACTTTTAAGCTAAGAGTTAACCAATGTTTATTCTTCATGGCACACTTTAAGAAATGCCACTCTTGGCATAAAGCCACAGTGCCAGGAACGCCAAACAGGAAACCATATGACCATGTCCCTACTAGTGATTTTATACCAATGTACTTTACCGAAAGACATATGGGAGCACACAAAGAATTGCTGATATGTGCTTCTGGCAGGTGAGGTTCTGCATTGGGAGAAAGTGCATTCATCAATTTACCCTTCCATTTACAATTTCAATCATAGTTCCACTGAGCGAGCTTTTTTAAACAATCTGTTCACCCTCAGTTTTCTTTTAAATTTTGAAAACATCAGAAATACTTAATGCTATTGAAGGAAGATATAGATACAGAAATTATTAGCCAACTGTATAGAAAGGGGGTGACATGTGGCTGTAGGCATCAAAAGGGGTCGAGACATATTTAACTCAAAAGCGAGAGCTGTTTAAAATCACAAAGAGGACATGACCACCGTAATATATGTAAAGTGGAAATGCGTTTAACTTTTAAATGAAATGATTTCTGTAAGTGGATAGAGTGGAAATCTGTTTTAAAACACAAAAGGATGTGACCACTGTAAAATGCCTCAACCGGAGACTAGTCTAGTTTCACGAAGAAATGCAAATTACTGTAATAGTTCTGCATAGCTTGTCGTCATATGATAATCAGAACACCTAAGTAACTGACACAATTGTAAAGTGTATAAGTGTGTAAAACGAACTATGATCGGGGAGGCAGTCTCTTCATGAGCTGTGTCCCCTGTGCGCACACTTGTAATAAAGCCATTGTCTTATTTGCACCTCCACCGTCTCCATCTCTAGTGTCGCTTGAACACTGCAACGCTATGGATTGTTTAAAAATGTGGGCAGTTGATGTATTGCCATGGAAGCTGGAAGGCAGGTCTAGTTGTCCCTGTTTGACCAGGTTTTTGAACGTGGCTGTGGTGTGAACTGGAGGTTATGAAGGCATTGTGGGGTTACTGTTGCAAGCTTCCTTGCAACTTTATTAGACTTTAATCCTTTATTCCTAGCCTTTATTAGCTGAGGCATAGGATATAAGAGCAGGGATGTTATGCTGGAATTGTATAAAATGCTGTTTAGGCCACAGATAGAGTATTGTGTGCAGTTCTGGAATTCGCATTATAGGAAGGATGTGATTGCACTGGAGAGAGTGCAGAGGAGATTTACCAGGATGTTGCCTGGGCTGGAGAGTTTTAGTTATGAGGAGAGATTGGATAGACTGGGGTTATTTTCCCTAGAGCAGAGGAGATTGAGGGGGGTCATGATTGTGGTGTATAAATTATGAGGGGCATAGATTGGGTAGACAGGAAGGAACTTTTCCCCTTGGTGGAGAGATCAATAACCAGGGGGCATAGATTTAAACTAAGGGGCAGGAGGTTTAGAGGAAATGTGAGGAAGAATTTTTTCACCCAGAGGGTGGTAGGAATCTGAAACTCACTGCCTGAAAGGGTGGTAGAGGCAGATATCCTCAACATTTAAGAAGTATTTGGAAGTGTACTTGCGATGCCATGGCACACAAAACTATGGGCCTAGTGCTGGAAAATGGGATTAAGCAGCATTTCACTTGCATTTCCCCCAACTTAGTCTACTGCATTCGTTGCTCCCAATGTGGTCTCCTCTACATTGGAGAGACCAAACGTAAACTGGGCAACCGCTTTGCAGAACACCTGCGGTCTGTCCGCAAGAATGACCCAAACCTCCCTGTCGCTTGCCATTTTAACACTCCACCCTGCTCTCTTGCCCACATGTCTGTCCTTGGCTTGCTACATTGTTGCAGTGAAGCCCAACGCATACTGGAGGAACAACACCTCATCTTCCGACTAGGCACTTTACAGCTTCCGGACTGAATATTGAATTCAACAACTTTAGGTCTTGAGCTCCCTCCCCCATCCCCACCCCCTTTCTGTTTCCCCCTTCCTTTTTTTTCCAATAAATTATATAGATTTTTCTTTTCCCACCTATTTCCATTACTTTTAAATATTTTAAAATCTTTTATGCTCTCCCCACCCCCACTAGAGCTATACCTTGAGTGCCCTACCAACCATTCTTAATTAGCACATTCGTTTAGATAATATCACCAACTTTAACACCTATGTGTTCTTTTGTTCTATTGTTGTTGACATCTTTTGATGATCTGTTTCTATCACTGCTTGTTTGTCCCTACAACCACACCCCCCCCTCCACTTCTCTCTCTCTCTCTCTCCCCCTCCCCCCCCACCGCACACACACACACACACACACACACACACACACACACCTTAAACCAGCTTATATTTCAACTCTTTCTTGGACTGGAACTCAAGTTCTGTCGAAGGGTCATGAGGACTCAAAACATCAACTCTTTTCTTCTCCGCCGATGCTGCCAGACCTGCTGAGTTTTTCCAGGTAATTCTGTTTTTGTTTTAGAATAGTTAGGTACTTGTTTGACCAATGCAGACTCGATGGGCCGAAGGGCCTTTTTCTGCACTGTAGACCTCTATGCATCTATGACTCTATAACTAACTCAAGATGAAAGGCACAGGCAGAAAAAGAAATGTGGAATAAGAGATATTTCAGACCATAACAAATAAACAGTGGACTTAAAATAAAGTGCAATCAGTGACATTGGTCAAATGATCCGAGTGAATGCACGCACAGCTGTGAGGAAGAAAGAGGAAAAAATTGGTTGGTTGTTTTTATTCCCAGGAACACTTCATCAATCATCTCCTAGTCAGTTCAAGATGGTTCAGTTGTTATCCATTTCACTGGAAATGTCAGACGTGATAAACAGCAGCAGTGTTCGTTAGAGAAGGATAAAAAAGCTTTAAGATATATAAATGTTTCTTTCTTTGTGGAGTTACCAATTATAATGTTTCTCTGGGTGAAGCACCGAGAGAAACAACTCAACACAACAGAATATCTCACCATCAATATACTCATTCAACACTATAAGTCAAAGGGTTGTAATTATAGCCTAAGATTTCACATGATACAGTTTATAGCTGCCTTGGTCAATTGATATCTGCAGTAATATTAGCTTCAAAAAGGCCCACGGAGATAGTACTAGCTACGTCAATAAAGCTAGCTAATCCAATCCAAATTTACTGTACAAAACTTGTCAAAAACGAATGGCATTTATATTCCAATTAACCTTTTCAAGCTGCCAGATTTTCTGCCATCTGCACAACTGCTACTAATAAAAGATCCAGCCTCACTAGTCAGGAGAGAATCCAAACTCCAGCGGAACATTAAATGCCACACAATGGTTTTGCATTGATCTTGGAACCAACCCCAAGTACACCAAACACTCAAGATGGTTTAATTGTCAACATAAATTTCCATGTTCAAAACTCTAATGTAGGCCTACATGGGAGAATAAAATGGTTCTGGAAAATAAGGCATTACTCACAATGTGTTCAGATTCCTCAGTCTCCTAAAGGCTGCTGGACGAATTTCCTTAATACGATTGAATCGTAGATCCCTGCAATATATAAAAAAAACATTTTTTTGCATTAGCTGAGTGATAAACACAAGCATCTTTTTACTTAATTAAGCAAAATTCCACCACATTTTGGCAACTAAGAGAATATTAGCAAAAAGGAAAGCACACAGCATTGGAGGTAACGGTGATATGGGTTGGTAATTGGTTGGGAGATATGAGACAGAAGGGGGGGGGGGACAAACAAAGTGTCTTATGATTACTAGGATGTGACATGTGGTGTTTCCAGGAATCTGTTCAGGGTCCTCAGCTTTTTACCATGTATATTAATGACTTGGATGAAGGGATAGAGAGTCGTATATCCAAGTTGGCAGAAATCAAGCAGGCGCAGCAAGATGTGTGGATGGGAAAGGAAGTTGCAAAGGGACACAATCAGACTAAGAGAATGGGGAAACCTTTGGCACATGGAGATCCTTGGTGGACCCGACAAACAGATTTTTGTAATGTTAGTAATGTTTAGGGTGGTTGTAATGGTTAGAGTCTAGGAACTGTAGCTTAAAAAAGGGATTTGAGCGTCCATTAACATAAATTACTGAAAGTTAGTGCACGGGTACAAAAAAAAAATCAAAAAGGCTGAAAAACTGTTGGCCTTTATCACAAAGGGCTGGAATAAAAAGGGCAGAAAGTTGTGCTTCAGTTATCCAGAGCTTTGGTCACACCCAACCTATTTCATTTAAGGCACCACAGGATACAATGGCATTGCAATGCAGTGCAGATTCACCAGTGTACCTGGGTTTAAAGAGTTACATTATGAAGACAGATTGCATAAACTTGACTTCTATTTCCACAAGTTTAGCAGATTGAGGGGGTAACCTAATCAATAAAATGATAACAGGATTCAATAATGTAGATAGAGGGGCCAATTTTAACCCCCAGCTCCACCATTGAGAACACGGCTGGAAGGGCTTAAAACCATCTGAGCCCACTTATTAGCCTCAGGCTGCAACTTCCCACCTGGTAACCTTTCATCTTCAGTGATTTCTGCTGCAGGGAAGCAGGGGCCCAAGTCATTGTCCTGATGACATCTTTGATACTACAACAGCATTTTAACTTTGTTGGCTCCAACAGCTGAACCATGCAGTAGTCCTGGATGGGCCAGGATAAGTTAACAAGTTTTGCTTTTACATGGAACGTTACAAGCCGTGGTGTCCATGAGTGTTTTCCCGGGCCCTGCAGAGGGTCTTTGGTCTCCCCAGCACTGACTTTGTTTTTCTTTCCCCTGATCATAATTGATTTGGCAACTTCACCCCCCTTCTCTCCCCATCAACCCAGGCCCTTGTTGTATATACCACATGCCAGGAATCGTTCCTTCGATCTCTGACAGCATCTAGTTTTCACCACTATTCCTGTTGATTCCACTGTCTTTCCTTTTGGATTCAGACAAGTGATATTGATTTTTTTTTTAAATTGAAGGCCTTGCTGCTAAAATTGGCCAGGTCTCACTTCATTCATGGGTTCTCCCACACACACTGATCCTGCTCAGAGTTAAAGCTGAGCCCTGAGACATTACTCCCTCGGGTGGGAGAATGCAGAACATGTGGACACAATCTTAAAATTAGAGCTAGGGCATTCTGGAGCGAAATCAGGATCCATTTTTTCAGACACAGGGTAATGGATATATGGAATCCAAACTGCAGCGAATTCAATTTTTCAAGAGTTCGACGGATTTTTTTTATTAGCTACGGACATTAAGGCATATAAATCAAAGGATAATAAATGGAGTTGAGATGCAGGTCAGCTATGATCTAACTGAATGGTGGAACAGACCCGAGGGGGTGAATGGCCTACTCCAGTTCCTATGTTGTAAACGAAGAAAGACTTGAATTATACTATGCCTTTAATGACCACCAGATGTCCCAAAGTACTTAAAGCCAATGAAATATTTTTGAAGTACAGTTACCGTTCTAATATAGGAAATGTGGCAGCCAATTTGCACACACGATCCCACAAACAGCATGGTGATAATGACCCGATAATCTGTTTTTGTGAAGTTGATTAAGGGATAAATATTGGCCAAGATACCTAGGATAATTCCCCTGCTCTTTTCAAAATAGTGCCATGGGATCTTTTACATCCACTTGAGGGCAGATGGGACCTCAATTTAACATTTTATCTTAAAGACAGCACCTCTGACAGTGCAGTAGTACACTGGAGTGTCAGCCTTGATTTTCGTGCTTAAATCCTGGAGTGGGACTGACTCCGAGGCAAGACTTCTAACAAAACAACCACTACTGACACAATCAACACATGTTACAATAAAGATAACCAAGTCTTTCCCTTCTCCAACCAGACCAAAATTTTGCCTCACTTAGAAGTCCATTCACTTCCTTATGACCGTGTGTAATGTGCTGTTATTAAAATCAGTGAATCAACTTCATCTTTCCAGAAGAGGTCAATTATCTTTTGAGTGGTAGAATGAGTGAACATTGTAGGCTGGAGAAATCACTAACACAGATAAACCATGAGGCTTTTTAATAAATATGAAAAGATCACCTATTGCTCATCATGTGTCAGAAGGTATACTTCTGATAATATTGGGAATGCCAGTGACATCATAAATATATTCAAAACAGATGTGTTTAGAATTTAGCTATCCATAGTGAATGGAATAACAAGCTGTGTACGTTCATCTCCCTCAACAGTGCGCATGAATTAAATAACAACTGTCTCATTTCTTATAACTTCTTCTCTTCTTTCCTTAACTAAGTCTTCAGGCTTTACCTCATTTTATTCCTTAATTTTTTTGTTTTGTACTATGTTGGGTCCTGGGTAGAAATCTACATTGTTTTGGGTTAAATCTCTATTCTATGCTAACCTCCAGGTGTAACTGTGACCTTCACCTTTAGCATGGTCTTTTGCTGAGATTATTTTCTCTGCTGGATTGCCTTGGTTTCACCACTTGGCTTCCTCCTAAGGGCTCTATTCATTCACTGTCACCTGCTGGTTCTCATCCTGCTCTAGATGCTCCCACAGTATTGAATAATCTCTGATTTGCCGTCATTTGCTTGCAACCATGACAAAAGCAACTCCATGGGCCCAGTCCTTCTTTCTCATTAACCTTCTGCACAGGTTTTAACTGATGTTTCATTCATGGGTGTTGATGTTAGCTCTTACTCCTTACCTGGCTGTACTTTTCACCAGCTTCCCAACCCAAACTGTTGTGGTAGCCGTGTAATCCTTATCACCAAGCCATACCTTTTGGTCTCTCCTCCTTACTCCATTGGCACCTTTGAACATCTCATCTTATTCCACCCCCCTTACACCTCCATCAAAATCTCAGCTCCTCAAACCTCACCAGACTTCCTCCATTTTATCCTTTCCACTTTCAGCCTCTAAATGACTCCCTATTCCAAACTAATTCCTTTCATGTCCATCACTAGAAAGGGAAAAAAACTCTTCAAATTGCTGACAACTAGACTTGCAAATTCCCAGTTGCCTAGCATGTGGCCTTTCTTTCACCATATACTCACTGGCTATCACTTTGGTCAGCTATTCCCTCAATGCCACCTTCAATGCCATTGATCAGAGCAAACTTTTCCCCAACTTCCATTAATACCATTCCCCAGGTAATTCCCATCTTTGCTTGCTCAAGTTAAAGGGGAGGAGACTTGAACATATCTGGTGTAGTCATCCATCATTAGGTGAAGTTGGGCTATACCAAGTTCTACCTCACCTCATTCCCCTCTGCCCAAACTGTCGACTACACCAGGATTATTTTGGAAGCCCCTGGCTTCTTTTCTCCACTATGTAACATCTCCTTAAATCATTCTCCCCTGACCCTTCTGACAAATTAAAATAGCATATGGATGGAAGTCACCCATTCAGCTGCCTCTATTGTTATCTATTCAGGCACTTTCCCTCTCTTGCCATCACCTCTTCCTCAAAAAATCCATCAACTTCCCTCTCCTATCCAAATTCCTTCAAAGTGTTGTCATCTCCCAAATCTCTGCCCACCTTTCCTGCAACTCCCTAATGGAATCTTTTCAATCAGGTATCTACCCACTCAACACATTGAAACAGTGAGGTGGGGAGTTGTGTCAAACTTCTTTGTGACTGAACATGGGGCATTATTTTTCCTTATCCATGCTGTTCCATTGGAGAGTTAGCCATACTTCCTCCTCCAATACCTTGCCAATGTTGACCCATTCAGTGGGACTGTCCTTCATATCATGTAAAAATGGTGTTGGGATCATTGGACCCTGGTTTACATGTACTCATAGATCCTGTGCCTCAGATGGCTCAGAAAACCTCACAGGTAAGATGGTGGTGGGTAGGATTCCTTTGGGAATACAGCGACAAGTATTTCCATCGGCTGGGCAGGGTTAAAATTGGCCCTGCAGAATTTACAGCACAGGAGGAGGCCATTCATCCTATTGTGTATCAGATCTTTGAAAGAGCTCCATTTTGTTGCACCCCTCACTCCATCTCCATTCCCTTAGATACATCCACTTCTCGTTCAAAAACTTATGGAATTTGCTTCCAACAATATTTCTGCTCGTGGCGAATGTTTTATTTCAAATTAGAGGAAAACGTAGTCTGATGTTTCCCCAGTGAATTAGGACCACATTTCTTATTGACATATATTAATGAAATAAGGCGGGATTTTCCAGCCGTGCCCTTCGCTGGGATTGTCCGGTCCCGCCAAAAGTCAATGGACTTTAGGCTTGGCCGTCGAACCTCCCGCCTGTGGGTCCCGCCACAATGGGGCTGGAAAATCCCAGCCACAGACTTGGGTGTACAGGGCATAATTTCAATTTCCAAATGACAGGAAATTTAGAGAAGTAGCAAACAATGAAAAGAACAGTAACAGGCTTCAGGGGACCGTACAAACTGGTGAAATGGACAGACATATGGCAGATAAAATTTAACACCGAGAACTGTGAAGTGATCCTTCCTACCAGAATGTATGAGAGACAATGTAAAATAAATTGGACAATTTTAAGGGAGGTGCAAGGACAGAGAGACCTGGGGGTGTATGTTTGTATCTTCGAAGGTGGCAGGGCAAATTGTGAAGGCTTATTAAAAAGCATTTAGGATCCTTGGCTTCTTCAACAAAGCATAGATGCAAAAGGAAGAAAGCTTAAGCTAAATCTTGATAAGGCAATGGTTAGACCTCAGCTGGAATATGTTCAATTTTTGGAGAGATGTCAAGACCTTGGACAGGGTGCAGAAATTATTTACTAGAATGATACCAGGGATGAAAGACTTCAGTTATCTGCAGAGTCTGGAGAAACTGGGGTTGTTCACCTTACAGCTGTGAAGTTTAAGAGGAGATTCTCTACAGGTATATGAGTTTTGATATAGTAAATAAGGGGAAACTGTTTCCCATGGCAGAACTGTAACCTGAGGATACAGATCTAAGATGATTTGCAAAAGAACCAGAGAGGAAGAGAGGAAAGATATTTTTTGCCTGTTGTGACCTGGAAATGTACTGTCTGAAAGGGTGGTGGAAGTAGATTCAATAATAACTTGCAAAAAGAAAATTGGATAAATACTTGAAAAGAAAAAAACGGGGACATTTGGCTAATTGGATAGCTATATCAAAAAGCAGGCAAAATGGGCTTAGTGGCCTCCTTCTGTGCTATATCTTCCATGATTCTTTGACATTCTCTATCCTGACAAACTACTGTATAAAAATATTCTCTTAATCCCTCCCTTAGTTCTTTAGGTGATGATCTTTAAATTTATATCCATTAGTTAACAACTCACTGACAAATGGAAATAATTATTTCCCTAATGAAATTTCATAGTTTTGAGCACCTCCACTAAATTTCCTCTTCCGTAATAAAGAGGTATCCAGTTTTTCTCATCTCTCCGGATTCCTTTGGTTCTTTTTGCTGGTGCACAGAAACAATTCACTAAAGTTTCACCCACAACCTGTGCAGTGAGTTAGTGAAAGCCAAGTTTCATTGTGGTTTCTTTACATTAATGCCAAGCCCACCAAAATCCCTAGTAGTTTTTGCTAGTTGCTCCATTCATTTCTATCCTCTGTGCTCTAGCTAGTTCTTTATTCAAGGAGGCATTTAATTCCAGACAGCAAGGCAAAGATTGTCTCTGATGTTCCAATCAACTGGAGGAAATCAGCAAAGTGGAAAAATATTGCAATACCAATAGAACAATTAAACCAACAGATGTACATATTGTATTTTTAAAAATTCATCTAGGGGATCTGGGCTTTGCTGGCTGGGCCAGCATTTATTGCCCATTCCTAGTTGACCCTGAGAAGATGGTGGTGAGCTGCCTTCTTGAACCGCTGCAGTCCATGTGGTGTAGGTACACCCACAGTGCTGTTAGGAAGGGAGTTCCAGGATTTTGAACCAGCAACAGTGAAGGAACGGTGATATATTTCCAAATCAGGATGCTGAGTGACTTGAAGGAGAACTTCCAGCTGGTGGTGTTCCCATCCATCTGCTGCCCTTGTCCTTCTCGATGGTAGTGGTCATGGGTTTGGAAGGTGCTGTTGAAGGAACCTTGGTGAATTCCTGCAATGCATCTTGTAGATGGTACACACTGCTGCTACTGTGCTTTGGTGGTGGAGGGAGTGAATGTTTGTGGACGTGGTGCCAATCAAGTGGACTGCTTTGTCCTGGATGGTGTCAAGCTTCTTGAGTGTTGTGGGAGCTGCACTCATCCAGGCAAGTGGGGAGTATTCCATCACACTCCTGACTTGTGCCTTGTAGATGGTGGACAGGCTTTGGGGAGTCAGGAGGTGAGTTACTTGTTGCACAATTCCTAGCTTCTGACCTGCTCTTGTAGCCATAGTATTTAGATGGCTAGTCCAGTTCAGTTTCTGGTCAATGGTAACCCTCAGGCTGTTGATAGTGGGGGATCAGTGATGGTGATGCCATTGAACATCAAGGGGCGATGGTTAGATTCTCTCTTTTTGGAAATGGTCATTGCCTGGCACTTGTGTGGCGCAACCATACTTGCCACTTGTCAGCCCAAGCCTGGATGTTGTCTTGCTGCATTTGGACATGGACTGCTTCAGTATCTGAGGAGTTGCAAATAGTGCTAAACATTGTGCAATCATCAACGAACATCCCCACTTCTGACCTTATGATGGAAGGAAGGTCATTGATGAAGCAGCTGTAGATGGTTGGGGCGAGGCCACTACCCTGAGGAACTCCTGCAGTAATGTCCTGGAGCTGAGATGACTGACATCCAACAACCACAACCATCTTCCTTTGTGCTAGGTATGACTCCAACCAGCAAAGAGTTTTCCCCCTGATTACCATTGACTCCAGTTTTGCTAGGGCTCCTTGATGCCACACTCAGTCAAATGCTGCCTTGATTCAAGGGCAGTCACTCTCACCTCAGCTCAGGAGCTCAGCTCTTTTTTCCATGTTTGAACCAAGGCCGTAATGAGATCAGGAGCTGAGTGGCTCTGGTGGAACCCAAATTGGGCTTCAGTGAGCAGGTTTTTGCCAAGTAAGTGCCGCTTGATAGCACTGCTGATAACCTCTTCCATTACTTTACGGATGTTGCAGAGTGTACTGATGGGGCGGTAATTGGCCGAGTTGGATTTGTCCTGCTTTTTGTGTACAGGACATACCTGGGCAATTTTCCACATAGCCAGGTAGATGCAAATGTTGTAGCTGTACTCGAACAGCTGGCAAGTTCTGGAGCACAATAGTAATACTATTGCCGGAATATTGTCAGGGTCCATAGCCTTTGCAGTATCCAGTGCCTTCAGCTGTTTCTTGATATCACATGGAATGAATTGAATTGGCTGAAGACTGGCATCTGTGATGCTGGGGATCTCCGGAGGAGGCCGAGATGGATCATCCACTCGGTACTTCTGGCTGAAGATTGTAGCAAATGCTTCAGCCTTATCTTTTGCACTGATGTGCTGGGCTCCTCCATCATTGAGGATGGGAATATTTGTGGAACCTCCTTCTCCAGTGAGTTGTTTAATTGTCCACCACCATTCACGACTGGATGTGGCAGGATTGCAGAGCTTAGATCTGATCCATTGGTTGTAGGGTAGCTTAGCCCTGTCTATCACTTGCTGCTTATGCTGTTTGGCACACAAGTAGTCCTGTGTGATAGCTTCACCAAGTTGACACCTCATTTTTAGGTATGTCTGATGCTGCTCCTGGCATGCCCTCCTGCACCCTTTATTGAACCAGGATTGATCCCCTTGCTTGATGGTAATGTTAGACTGGGGGATATGCTGGGCCATGAGATTGCAGGTTGTGTTTGAGTACAATTCCACTGCTGATGGCCCACAGCGCCTCATGGATGCTCAGT
Organism: Carcharodon carcharias; assembly: GCF_017639515.1. Lineage (NCBI taxonomy): Eukaryota > Metazoa > Chordata > Chondrichthyes > Lamniformes > Lamnidae > Carcharodon > Carcharodon carcharias. The sequence goes on along the minus strand of NC_054480.1, from coordinate 35,600,760 downwards.
CTTGAGTTGCTAGATCTGTTCGAAATCTATCCCATTTAGCACGGTGGTAGTGCCACACAACGCAATTGAGGGTATCCTTAGTATGAAGGTGGACTTCATCTCCACAACGGCTGTGTGGTGGTCACTCCTACTGATACTGTCATGTCACAGATGCATTTCATTCCTTTTTTGTGACTTTAGGTCTCTGGATTACTCGTCCAGCGACAATACTACTACACCGTTACCTCCTCTAATATTAGGCAAATGAAAGTAGCATTGATGTTACAACTGAGTGGTTTGGTAGGGCCATTTAAGAGTCAACCACATTGCTGTAGGCCAGACCAGGTAAGGACTAAAGATGGGTTCCATAGTCGTCAATAGACTTTTAATTCCATCATCTGCCCGTGGCGGTATTCAGAGTATTACCGAGTCTCTGGATTACTCGTCCAGCGATAATACCACTATGCCATTGCCTCCTCTAATATTAGGAAAATGAAAGTAGAAAAATACTAACAGAGTTAGTGACCAACACTAACACCAATATAATTACTTTAAATGCAGTAAAATATCCCAACACACTCCATAGATGTGAAAAACTACAGATGAAAGGCATTTGTGACTCTGACCATAAAATGTGAAAAAGTAACAAAGTAGAGCAGTTTAGGGGACTTTGAGTGTACCGGCCCCAACTGGCAGAGGGCTGTGCAGCCAAAGGCAGCGCCAAGAGAGGGGTTATGCAAAGGAATCCATAAATCGAATGAGTGAAGAGCATATTCATGGGGCTGAATGAGGTTATAGAGGAAGGTTAGGCCAAGACCATGGGGAGCTTTGCAGTTGAGGACAAGGATTTAAGTGGGTATGTAGGCAGATAGGAAGGCAACGAAGGAATCAGCTCATTTATGTTGAATTCCCCAGCACACTGAACAGGCATCTGGCTCTTATTAGAGATTACCAGCAGAGAAAGATCCTATTGTACCAGTGTCAGGGCTGTGATTTTAAAATGTTCTTTCACAAGTATCAAATTTCACCAATACTTTGTGCTGTGATATTCTATTTATCCCATGAGAGTCAGACAACTGAAAACAAATTACAAAATGTTATTTTGTTGATCTAGTTGGTAGGTACGTTCACAGATGAAATACAGTTAATTAAATAATAATTATCACAATGGTTCACAGAGTTATGTTTGCCTAATGAGTTGCTGAAGGCCCCATGTTGAATCCACTGACTGTACTGCAGTTAACTGATATCAGCTAATAGAGTACCACAGTAAGTGGTTTGAGGTGCATGGAGCAGGGGTAAGGGTTAAAGGAAAAAGAAAATAATGGACAGCTTTTCCTCTTCTAATCCAATTTACAGCAGAGGTCACAAAAACAAAAATACCTGGAAAAACTCAGCAGGTCTGGCAGCATCTGTGGAAGGAAGCACAGTTAACATTTCGAGTCCGCATGACTCTTCAACAGAACTAAGGAAAAATAGAAAAGGGGTGTAATATAAACTGGTTTAGGGGTTGGGGGGGGAGGGGGGGGCGGGACAAGAGAGCTGGATAGAGAGCCAGTGATAGGTGGAGATAACCAAAAGATGTCACAGACAAAAGGACAAAGAGGTGTTGAAAGTGGTGATATCATCTAAAGGAATGTGCTAATTAAGGGTAGAAAGCAGGACAAGCAAGGTACAGATAGCCCTAGTGGGGGTGGGGTGGGGTGAAGGAATCGAAAAAGACTAAAAGGTAGAGATAAAACAATGGATGGAAATACATTTAAAAATAATGGAAATAGGTGGGAAAAGAAAAGTCTAAATAAATTATTGGAAAAATCAAAAAGGAGGGGGAAAAACAGAAAGGGGGTGGGGATGAAGGAGAGAGTTCATAATTTAAAATTGTTGAACTCAATATTCAGTCCGGAAGGCTGTAAAGTGCCGAATTGGAAGATGCGGTGCTGTTCCTCTAGTTTGCGTTGAGCTTCACTGGAACAATGCAGCAGACCAAGGACGGACATGTGGGCATGTGAGCAGGGTGGAGTGTTGAAATGGCAAGCGACAGGGAGGTCTGGGTAATGCTTGCGGACAGAACGAAGGTGTTCTGCAAAGCGGTCACCCAGTCTGTGTTTGGTCTCTCCAAAGTAGAGGAAACTGCATTGGGAGCAACGAATGCAGTAGACTAAGTTGAGGGAAGTACAGGTGAAATGCTGCTTCACTTGAAAGGAGTGTTTGGGCCCCTGGACGGTGAGGAGAGGGGAAGTAAAGTGGCAGGTGTTGCATCTTCTGCAGTTGTATGGGAAGGTGCCGTGGGAGAGGGTTGAGGCGTAGGGGGTGATGGAGGAGTGGACCAGGGTGTCACGGAGGGAACGATTCCTATAGAATGCCGCCAGGGGTGTGAAGGGAAGATGAGTTTGGTGGTGTCATCATGCTGGAGTTGGCGGAAATGGCAGAGGATGATGCTTTGAATGCGGAGGCTGGTGGGTTGATAACTGAGGACAAGGGGGGACCCTATCATGTTTCTGGGAGGGAAACGAAGGTGTGAGGGCGGATTCGCAGGCCTCCCACCAGCCTCCGCATTTAAAGGATCATCCTCTGCCATTTCTGCCAACTCCAGCATGATGACACTACCAAACACATCTTCCCTTCAGCTCCACTCCCCCACCCCCCACAACACCCACCCCCCCCACCCCACACCGGCAGCATTCCATAGGGATCGTTCCCTCCATGACACCCTGGTCCGCTCCTCCCCCTACACCCCACCCCCTCCCACGGCACCTTCCCATGCAACTGCAGAAGATGCAACACCTGCCCCTTCACTTCCCCTCTCCTCACCGTCCAAGGGCCCAAACACTCCTTTCAAGTGAAGCAGCATTTCACCTGTACTTCCCTCAACTTTCGTTGCTCCCAGTGCGATTTCCTCTACATTGGAGAGACCAAATGCAGACTGGGTGACCGCTTTGCAGAACACCTTCGTTCTGTCTGCAAGCAATACCCAGACTTCCCTGTCACTTGTCATTTCAACACTCCACCCTGCTCTCATGCTCACATGTCTGTCCTTGGCTTGCTGCATTGTTCCAGTGAAGTCCAACGCAAACTGGAGGAACAGCACCTCATCTTCCGACTCGGCACTTTACAGCCTTTCGGACTGAACATCGAGTTCAACAATTTTAGATCATGAACTCTCTCCTCCATCCCCACTCCCTTTCTGTTTTTTCCCCTTCCTTTTTGTTTTTTCAATAATTTATATAGACTTTTCTTTTCCCACCTATTTCCATTATTTTTAAATGTATTTCCATCCATTGTTTTATCTCTACCTTTTAGCCTTTTTTGATTCCTTCACCCCACCCCACCCCCACAGGGCTATCTGTACCTTGCTTGTCCTGCTTTCTACCCTTAATTAGCACATTCCTTTAGATAATATCACCACCTTCAACAGCTTTTTGTTCTTTTGTCTGTGACATCTTTTGGTTATCTCCACCTATCACTGGCCCTCTATCCAGCTCTCTTGTCCCAACACCACCCCCCCCCCCGCCTTTAAACTAGCTTATATTACACCCCTTCTCTATTTTTCCTTAGTTCTGTTGAAGAGTCATGCGAACTCGAAACGTTAACTGTGCTCCCTTCCACAGATGCTGCCAGACCTTTTCCAGGTATTTTTTGTTTTTGTTTTCGATTTCCAGCATCCGCAGTTTTTTGCTTTTGTATTACAGCAGAAGTCAGTGGATTACAATCAGACTTGAGCTCAGCTGTGATGTCCCCAGTCCCCTGCCCAACAATCACCCTCAAGCCTCACAAGAATAGCAAATTGGTGAACGTACACAGGACTATTGTTTTAAAACAAGAATAATCGATAGTAGAAGTTTGAAATGATCACAGATTCAGACATGTCCAAACATTAAATACAAAACATACAGCAATTAGACAGATTCCACTTTATTTATGGAGACATGTATTGAAGAATTGAGTTTGTCAGAACTCAGCTGGGACCAACTATATCATCAACATCATGCATACAAGTGCAGGTCAGGGGCTGGAGACTGTCCAGTGAGTGGTCACCTCCTGATCTCTGAAAGCCCCTTCACAAAGCCAGGAGTGTGACTAAAACATCATTTATCTGGAGGGGCGCCAATATTCCTTCAAACTGCGCAGTAGCAGAAGTTCCCACGCAGGCCAAGAACAAGTCAGCCCCTTTAAATGAGGGCACGTGGACGGCCATGCAAAAAACTTTAAAGGTTCTATGCCCTTAAATGAATAGGCCGCGCATAACAACTACAAAAATTAGCGGGGATACTTATGGGTGCCGATTCAACACTGAATAAACTCAACACCATTTCAGGACATATCAGTTCACTTGGTTTGTATTCCCGCCACTGAATTCAATGGCCATCCCATCCACCACCAATGCAGTTGACAGTGCATCCAACAACTCAATAAACCTACTTCAACAGGACTTTCCAGACTTATTACCAGGGAGAGGGGCTGGATTTTATGGGGTGCCCCGGTCCCTCCTTATCCAGCTAAAAAGCCCAGGGGGAGGAGGGTGTGTGGTGGGGAGGGCGGGGCCACCCATGCCCCTGACAGCTGCAATTTAAACACTGAGGCCAGCATTAGTTGCTTTAAGGTGAGATTTCTGCCCTTTTCTCGGGAGAAAGTCCCACCCTAAAGAACTGCTAGCTAATTGGATTGACCAGCAGTTCTGTAGCTCCAACATCTTTTGAACAAGTCATTAAAAAAAAGTCTACTACAGTTCATCAGATTTGCTGTAAGCTAGCTGGATGCAGTGTCCACTGTTGGGACTATATGCAGTGCCACCACACTGAGGAGCCCAGGTAAGTCCAGCGTTGGAGGTCTCAGGAAGGGGGTTGGTGGGGGCGGGGCAGGAGCGGGCAGGGGGAGATGCCTCCGATGAGCCCAGTGAATCTGCATAGGAGCACCCCCCCCCACCCCCCACTCCTGCCGTGCCCGACACCAACCTGCGCAGCTAATTCTGGTGGACCTCCCTCATGGCATGGGTCTCCCCCCGCTGTGGGCAAAAGAGGATTGAGGGGGGGGGGAATAAGGCCCATTAATTAGCCACTTAAGGGCTTCAATAGGCCCAAGGGTGAGTGGGCCACCCATCATCAACTCCCCCCCGCCCCCACCAAAAAATTTCAGACAGGTCAGGGCAGGCAGGTAGGTGGCAGAAAGCCCACTGGATTTTCTGTCCCTCCCCCACCTTCAAACCTGCTGACGGGGTGCATAAAATCCAGCCCAATGAGTAGCAATATAATTCGGCTACAAGTCACACATCACCCCAGCTATCCTACATCACCCATCCTTCATTGTTGCTGGGTCAATATGCTGGACTTTCTTACTTAACACTATTGCGAGAGCACCAGGGTCGCAGTGGTTGAAAAAGGTGACAACCCAGTACTTTTAACGCAAGAGGTGGGCAATAAATGTATCAATGCCAGCATCATCCACATCTGTTGAACAAATCATTAAAAGAGTTCATCAGATTTGTTGTGACCCAGCCTCTGAATTAATTCTATTATTACTTTGCATTGCATTAGACATCTAGTGATCAATGATAAATGCAACAGTCAATATCCCTGGTATCCTTCCACCTCCTCCTTGGCAAGGTCTACCCCACCAGCCCACCCAGTAAGAGTACCCATTCCCCATATTTAAAATTGTTTCATTTGTAATAAAGTATGATATTGAAGTACAGTCGATGCTTCTGTGCGAGGGATATTTATATATAATTATTCTCTATGTTTTACAGATTTTCTGTAACATTGCTATGTTAAGTCAGATGATGTATTGAAGCATTAATAAAATGGATAAGCAGCCTGCCTACAATTGGTAAAGTAGCTGTTCAGTTAATTGGAAAGCAAATTTAATAATATTTTTATGGCAAACAAACTAAAACTAATTTGCTATTTTGAAGAATTCTTTTGAACTTTAAAAAGAATAAAGCAAACTTTGGAGGGATACAGTTTTGAACATGTGTACATTTTGCTTTAATTCTGAAGATAACCTCTTATCACAGGACAGATATGGATGGGTCAGACTACTTAGCTCACCATACCTAATCAATCCAGAAAGGTCTCACAGTCCCTCTACAACATGGCATATAAATGTTTCTTACCATTAAACAATTGACACACAAACATAAGATATCAAAGACAATTGTGATAGAATAACTTGTCATATAGACTTCTAGTTAATCACCAAAATAACAATTTGCTTATGACATGGTATGACATTCTCCTCCTTGTAAAACAGTATATCATCCAATTTACTGTTAGTAGGTCTACAATGTACAAGCATACACGTAGAACGCTGTGTTACAGATGCTAAACAACTCTGAACTGCTGAGCCCTTCTGAACTGCAACCTGAAACTGACAAACACATTTTAATCTGCCTACTTTGCTCATTAAACACAGCTGAACTCACTTTGATCTCAATGTCCTAATTAAAATTAGCCTTTGTGCCCTTAAGAGGGTAAAAGATAGATTACATACATTCCTTAGCAGCAGAATAATACATTGTTTTATAATGGGGGAATTGTCATGCTCAAAGTGATTTATTGTGGGAAATGTTATAGGAGATTTGCTAGGACACAAAATAGATTTAGTACACAGCTGTAAATTAACCAGCATATGTGACAGGTAATTGGATTTGATCCATATTGTATAAACACCTGTTGTGAAAACTAATAGTACCCTTAAAAGGTATCTGCTTTTCATACCATCCTATTATAAGGTCTATGATCTACTCCATGCCAAATCTACTAAAATATTGGGTCGGTCTAAGCATCAACAAGGGCAAAGACCATATAAACTTATGAGGCATTTTGGCCAGAGAGATCTTTACCATGTTTAGAAATACACGTCTTACATTCAACACAATTATGACAACTCTAAGTTTGAATACGTTAATGTTGCATAATGCAACCATAAGGAACATCAGGAAACAATTTTGCAGGTGATTCTGTCCTCACCAATATTCACAGACACTTTTCCGGAGAAGCTCTCCGAGAGGATAGCAATCAGGAGCTGGAATGCAATGCAGTTCTTCCCCTTTAACACAGGGACACTATAATAACTCGATTGCTTTGCTGGTTGAAATTAGTTTATTCACCATGGGTCTGGTATTGAACTGGAAACTATTCTAACCTACACAGTTCAATAATACATTACCCAATATATTTATCTGGGAATTAATTGGAGAAGCTGTAAAGATGCAGGTGCAATCAAATTCAGTTGGCCAAGGCTGCGACTGCTACCTGACCAATCAAAATCAGTTATGATTTGACCAAAAAGATCCAGCAGACGTTGCAAGGAAGCCTGATGTCAGAGCCGAGGGAATCCTGTGGTAATCAGCTCAGTGTGCATTCTGTGGAGACAAGAAGTCAATCAACCTTGTGATTAGCACAGTGCATTTGCCTGCAGGTTGAAACCATGACAATCAAAGTTGTTGCATTTGGCTTGCGATACATGCAAGGTGGGCACCTATTCCAATAAAAAGAGAAACAAAAGAATTGAGAACTATGAGGGGTGGAAACCACAAAGGATATCAATGGAGGAAGAAGTGGTTTCAAAGTAGATGTGTATTTGACTAACTAGCACCCACTCTTGCTCGAAAGCAACATTTCAGCACACCCCACCAAAGATATAAAACCTGGAGCACAAGAACAATCAGTGCGAGCCCTTATGATTGACAAAAAGGTAAAAAAAAAAGGAATAGAAACAGCAGCTTGATCAACCGAGTGACTACATTCAATTATGGGCTGATCACCTGTGGTGCGATTGTAAAGGGAAGTTTCAGCCACAATATTATATGACTCATCCTATTTGTCTGAATATTGTACAAAAATTCAAACAATAATCTGAATTTAGAAATTATTTCATAATCCTAGAGTAGAAGAACTTGTAAAAGAACTGGGCATAGATTTACCTTAGAAAGCCAATGTCATTTGTTGAATAAGACTGGCAGCATGCTAGTGAGTTTTAAAATCTTCATCATAGGACTGAGAAGACACTGAACTCAGGTCAGGAACTGGAGTTGAAAAGGAAAATAAACTATGAAAGAGCCTTCAACTATCTCAGTGCAACTCTTCAGAATTCCAATTTCCCTAAACTTCTTTGCCTTTGCCTCTCCCTTCCTTTGAAAGCCTTCACAAAATCTCTCCTTTTGGCAATGCTTCATTCATTTCTCCCAGTACTGTTAGACGTTTCCTCTCTGTGAAACAACACAAAGTTTACCACATTAAAAAGGCTCAGTATAAATGCATTCAAGGCCACCCTTGTGTACATTTTTGATGATGGATGAAAGGGAAACTGATGGAGTGAATGTCATCTGTTTGTTCACCCAAGTGTTTATACACATCTTTAGGAGGTTTGAAAATGTGCAAGGAGTAAAACAAATATTTTAATTGATAACTTCTTATTCATATAACGGGCTTAACTTTTACCTTCAGGCAGGAACATGGTCCACCCATGAACAATTGCCAGCTCACCTGAGAATGGCATCAGGGAGACTGGACAAATTTCAATGGCTGGGTTTCACTAGCATGCCACTTGCTGACCTCCTAACCAGGATGGCCAAGAAGTCAATAAGAGGCAACTGCACTGGCATCAGGGTGGGGTGGGCGGCTGAACCACAGGAACAGTTCCCAGCACAAAGTAGGTGGTTCGGAAAGACTTAGCAGGGAAATCATGGTCAGGAGAGGGATGGGGAAAGAAGTCCAGGGCAGAAGCCTAAAGGAGTACTACTATTCTGCAGCTCTGGTCTGGTAAGGAAACCACCACTATTTGTCCACTCATGCCTCAGGTAAAAATAGCAGCTGGGTCCAATGATATCATTAGAGTATATTTAAAAAAGGTTTCCTTTGGCTTGTGGCGGGTGCCCTTGCCACTTCCAATTTAAAATTGCAGTTGACAGTTTGTGACTGGCATGGAATGAGTATGCACCTCTCCCTGCTGCTCCATTTTAATTGCCAGTTTTCTACCATGTAAGAGTATATAAAAATCAACTCTAGTAGCAAGCAATGGTCATAGAGTAAGAAACAGACAATAGAAGAGCAGAAATTTATAAGTATAATTTAGTCATAACACATGGGTATAATCCATGCAGATCAAAAATACTCCAGAGCAGTGTTGCCGAATGAGCCATTTTGCTTTATTTTATTTGGTGCTGATTTTGTGTAAATAGCTGCAGTAAAATTTTCCAGTGCTGCAGAAATTTGTTTTTTTTTCCAAATGGCTTGTTAATGGTGTTTGCTCCAAGTCCTTTGTTTCTAAGTCCTTGTAAACATTCAGAACTACATTTTAATACAGTCTGGCAGGCACGTTTTCTAGTACCATATAAAGGAAATGTTCCATTTTCCACTATGTCATCTTAATCCTTGCTGAAAGATCTGCCAAAGGCAACCAATTAAACTCAAAAGTTTCAAAAACTTAAATAACTGCGACTGCACTGTGTTCCCATTCAGAAGAAAGCCACAAGTCCTGTCTAATCTTATCTACTAGTGAGTTGAAATTGAGGCAGAGTCCATATTTCAGGTCGTTTTATCATAAGACATTCTCACAAGGGGTTGTGTTCCGGAGATGCAATAACCTGCCCCTCAGCTAAACATTACTAAAAATAAGATATGTTCCACAGGGGTTAGCTGGGCTTTTGTGGCCAATTTCATTAAAAAACAAACAAAAGAACAGTTAAAACACTCACAACAATAACATAAAATAATGGAAGCAAAATCAGAATTACCTGGAAAAACTCAGCAGGTCTGGCAGCATCGGCAGAGAAGAAAAGAGTTGACGTTTCGAGTCTGCATGACCCTTCGACAGAACTTTAGTTCGAGTCCAAGAAAGAGTTGAAGTATAAGCTGGTTTAAGGTCTGTGTGTGGGAGGGGGCGGAGAGAGAGAGAGAGAGAGAGAGAGAGAGAGGTGGAGGGTGGGGGTGGTGTGGTTGTAGGGACAAACAAGCAGTGATAGAAGCAGATCATCAAAAGATGTCAACAACAATGGTACAAAAGAACACATAGGTGTTAAAGTTAAAGTTGGTGATATTATCTAAACGAATGTGCTAATTAAGAATGGATGGTAGGGCACTCAAGGTATAGCTCTAGTGGGGGTGTTTTTTTTTTAATAAAAGGACTGTCACTGACCTCATCTCCTCTGGGGATCTCCCTCCCACAGCTTCCAACCTGATAGTCGCCCAACCTCGGACGGCCCGCTTCTATCTCCTACCCAAAATCCACAAACAGAACTGCCCCGTAGACCGATTGTCTCAGCTTGCTCCTGCCCCACAGAACTCATTTCTCGTTATCTTGATTCCCTTCTCTCTCCCCTTGTCCAGTCCCTTCCCACCTACATCCGTGATTCCTCTGACACCTTACGTCACATTAACAATTTCCCTGGCCCCAACCTCTTCCTCTTCACCATGGACATCCAATCCCTCTACACCTCCATCCCCCACCAGGATGGTCTGAGGGCCCTTAGCTTCTTCCTCGAACAGAGGCCCAAACAATCCCCATCTACCACTGCTCTCCTCCGTCTGGCTGAACTTGTTCTCACACTGAACAATTTCTCCTTCAACTCCTCTCACTTCCTCTAAATAAAAGGTGTGGCTATGGGTACCCGCATGGGCCCCAGCTATGCCTGTCTCTTTATGGGGTGTGTGGAACATTCCTTGTTCCAGTCCTACTCCGGCCTCCTTCCACAACTCTTTCTCCGGCACATCGATGATTACTTCGGTGCCGCTTCATGGTCTCGTCGGGACTTGGAAAAATTTATTAATTTTGCTTCCAATCTCCACCCCTCCATCATTTTCACGTGGTCCATCTCTGACACTTCCCTTCCCTTCCTTGACCTCTCTGTCTCAATCTCTGGTGATAGACTGTCCACCAATATCCATTACAAACCCACCGACTCCCACAGCTATCTCGACTACAGCTCCTCACACCCAGCTTCCTGTAAGGACTCCATCCCATTCTCTCAGTTCCTTCACCTCCGTCGCATCTGTTCCGATGATGTTACCTTCAAAAACAGTTCCTCTGACAGGTCCTCCTTCTTCCTTAACCGAGGTTTTCCACCCACGGTCGTTGACAGGGCCCTCGACCGTGTTCGGCCCATCTCCCGCGCATCTGCCCTCACGCCTTCTCCTCCCTCCCAGAAACATGATAGGTTCCCCCTTGTCCTCACTTATCACCCCACCAGCCTCCGCATTCAAAGGATCATCCTCCGCCATTTCCGCCAACTCCAGCATGATGCCACCACCAAACGCATCTTCCCTTCACCCCCCCTATCGGCATTCCGTAGGGATCGGTCCCTCCGGGACACCCTGGTCCACTCCTCCGTCACCCCCTACTCCTCAACCCCCTCCTATGTCACCACCCCATGCCCACGCAAAAGGTGCAACACCTGCCCCTTCACTTCCTCTCTCCTCACCGTCCAAGGACCCAAACACTCCTTTCAAGTGAAGCAGCATTTCACTTGCATTTCCCCCAACTTAGTCTACTGCATTCGTTGCTCCCAATGTGGTCTCCTCTACATTGGAGAGACCAAATGTAAACTGGGCGACCGATTTGCAGAACACCTGCAGTCTGTCCGCAAGAATGACCCAAACCTCCCTGTCGCTTGCCATTTCAACACTCCACCCTGCTCTCTTGCCCACATGTCTGTCCTTGGCTTGCTGCATTGTTCCAGTGAAGCCCAACGCAAACTGGAGGAACAACACCTCATCTTCCGACTAGGCACTTTACAGCCTTCCGGACTGAATATTGAATTCAACAACTTTAGGTCGTGAGCACCCTCCCCCATCCCCACCCCCTTTCTGTTTCTCCCTTCCTTTTTTTTCCAATAAATTATAAAGATTTTCCTTTTCCCACCTATTTCCATTATTTTTTAAAATAAAACACCCCCACTAGAGCTATACCTTGAGTGCCCTACCATCCATTCTTAATTAGCACATTCGTTTAGATAATATCACCAACGTTAACTTTAACACCTATGTGTTCTTTTGTACCATTGTTGTTGACATCTTTTGATGATCTGCTTCTATCACTGCTTGTTTGTCCCTACAACCACACCCCCCCCTCCACCTCTCTCTCCGCCCCCCACACACACACCTTAAACCAGCTTATATTTCAACTCTTTCTTGGACTCGAACTCAAGTTCTGTCGAAGGGTCATGAGGACTCGAAACGTCAACTCTTTTCTTCTCTGCTGATGCTGCCAGACCTGCTGAGTTTTTCCAGGTAATTTGTTTTTGTTTTGGATTTCCAGCATCCGCAGTTTTTTTGTTTTTATAAAATAATGGAAGGACTGGATATTGTGCCCATTGATAAATTATTTTATTTTGACAGTTCGGAGAAGCAGGGGACGCATGTTTAAACTATGGAGTAGGCTAGATGTTCATTACGTCTCCTTTTCCCAGAGCATAACAAGCCTTGGGAATGCATTGCCAGCTGGTGCTTTCTGATTGGCTGGGTTCCTTTCAAGAGAGTGAACCAGACTGGGTCATGGCTGGGCCAGAAATCATATCATATAGAAAGTAAGTGGATTAACAGTTAGTGCACCCGCAGTCAATGTAATCACCTTGATTGTTTCTGACTGCCTGAAGGGGGTCGGAGAGGAATTTTCCAGTGCTTTTTCCCCCCTCATTGGAACAGGGTTTTATTGCCTCTGCCTGGTTGTGGTGGAGGAGGAGGGTGGAATCATAGGATGAAGTATTTAGTCATCATGGCACAGCTAGTAGAGGCGCCAGTGTACTGTTCTCCTGTCAGAAAAGCAGCAAATGTCTATGAACACAATCAGGCTGCATGGCTCCATGGAACATGTGGAAGAGTTTGCCTCTCCACTGTTAACTTTACTCGACATTAATGCAGTCATCTGGACTGATTCCATTTCCAACAAGGGGCATTTTGAACCGTATAAAATTACCATAATTACATTGGCCCTCTGAATCGGATTGCAACTTTAGGGTCTAGCACAGCACAGGTTAACACAAATCCTGAAGGTGCGGTTTGTCATTCACTGCTTCATCTCATGCTGTGCTGTGGACCTCTGTAGATCTCTCCAAGGCTTTCTTCAAGGTCAGTGGTAAGTGCTTTGCTTTATCACTGACCCTAAAGCCCAGGTCATTATTTCAGCCTTGCCCGTTAAGCTCTCTTTTAAATATTTAAATACTAGCAAAATGAACCACCAGGTGACATTACAAAGGCCCATTACTAGCAATGAAGGGAAAATCTTAGACAGGGCGCTTGAGAAATCCCAATAACAAAGCCAGCCTCCTGCTGACATTGCTCATTTATTACCTCAACCTTCTATTACAAGCAAAGTAGCTGCTACAAAAATGTTTGTTATTTAAAAATAAAAATATATATAATCTGACAGGGCAACAAATTCTAGCAGTTCCCTTTGGGAGCTAATTATATTGCAGGTTAGCAGTAGGGGTGTTACAATACAGCTCCATCCAATCAAATAGAAACATTAAACTGTGAGAATTGGGATTCTTTAAAAAAAAAATCCAATTACCTGATCCCATTTTCACAAATATCACTGTTAGATGAAGGCATTTCCAGGCTAGATGCAGTTACTGCTATAATCCATTTGGAACTAGCTACTCGTCTATTAGCTCCGAATTTGGAATTGTTAGTTTGTGAAACAGTTTCTACTGTTACTGTACAAACAATATATTCCAAAAAAACACATTCTGCACTCAACTAAACCACATTTCTACAGAATTATAGCAACATAATTAAACACTTTGGAACTGGAATGTGGCCTTTTCAAAACGTGCCCTGCAATATGCATAAATATGTAACATGACATTGTTAGTGTAAAAAAAAACTATTTCTGCCCATGAGATTTACATCTGTCAAAGGAGATGCAGAGTTGTAATGTATCAGCATGGTTCAGTTGGTAGAACTTGGGATGGATCAGAAGCTTGTGGGATTTGGATGAGATGTTAAATTGAGTCTACCTGCTCAACCAAATGCAAAGAATCATGTGGAATAATATAGTTAAAGATTAGGGAATACTCCTGTGGTCTAATTGAATATTTCTCAGTCAAAACAAAATCCACTGTAGTAATTATAGTTTTGATAAACGCAGGACTGTAGCTTTAAGAATAATCCTGTGTATAAGATCACATGATCAGTGTAAACCAGTGAGTCAGCTGTGTGAGGAACCTCTAAGTGGGAGCTCTTCTTTAGTTATCGAGTTTGATGCACACATGTAGCTGCTACTGCCTGTCTTGTAAATAAAGTTCAATATTTCCACCAAGAAAAGTTGCCTGGAAAATCAACTCTATAACAAACTGACGATGAGGATAAATCAAACCCAGTGCTGTCTCTCGCCCAGTGATTGTGACTATCTAAGATAACTAAAAAGAAAGGAAGATATACTCATCCAAGATGCCACAGTTTGGCAGAATTGATCCCTTTGAGCCAGCCACCGATGACTGGTCTTAATATATAGAACGTCTTACATTCTACTTTCAAGCCAACAAAATCACGGGGGAAGAAAAGAGGAGAGCGATTCTCCCAAGTATTTGTGGGAGCATGACTTACAGTTTAATTTGAAGCTTGACTGCCCCCAGTGCCCCAGGTTCAAAGACCTTCAGTGAATTAGTAGACCTCATAAAGGGCCATTTCCAACCCAAGTCCTCAGTCACAATGCAGAGGTTCAGGTTCAATTCACGGAATAGAGTCCTAGGGGAGACTATTGCTACCTCCGTGGTGAAATTAAAACAACTAATGGAATGTTGTGATTTTGGTGGAACCCTGAATGATATGTTCAGGGACAGTTTGGTCTGTGGCATGCAAGAGGATGCTATTCGGTGAAAATTGCTGGCTGAAGTGGATCTTGATTTTAAGAAAGTGTTACAAATAGTGCTTGCGATGGAAAGCACTGTAAGGGATGCACAAGCAATTCAAGGTGTGCAAAATGGCACAGTTTTCCTAGTTGGGCGGTAACGGTCAGCTGAAAATGGTGTGATAAGCCGGGACTCCATTATGAAGCGGGAAACAGCCCCTGCTAACCGAAAATCTAGAGGAAACGGCTTAGGAGCAAATTGGGAAACTATTTTTTATCGATGTGGAAACAATCATACCCCTAACGATTGGCAATTTAAAAAAGTGGAGTATTATTTTTGTCACAAAAGTGGGCACATATTGAAACATTGCAAAGCAAGATTAAAACAGTCTTCCAGGCAACAAACAAAGTCCAATGAAGTATAACGTGTGGAAGAGCCAGAAACAACCAGTTCTGACATTTATTCCTTATTCAACATGAAAGTTGGGAAGACAGAGCCAATTACTGTCACATTGCAAGTGAATGGTAAACCCTCAAAAATGGAAGTAGACACTGGTGTTTTTACCACTGTAGTAAGAGAACACACTTTCAGATATTTGAATAAAGGTGTTCAACAATTAAATTGGGAACAAACCTCTGCCAAGTTGAAAATGTATACAGATGAAGAAATCAATGTAAAAGGTATCACCAGAGTACCTATTTGTTTTAGACATCAAACAGCACAACTACCAGTGTTGGTGTTAGAAGGTAGAGGACCAAGCCTTCTAGGTCGAAATTGGTTGAGGGAAATTAACCTTGATTGGCCAGTGAGATTTCAAGAGTAAGCAGGAAGAGTCCTTGAGTTGGAAAAGGAACAAGGCAAGGTACTTCAGATAGAGCCGGGAGAGTCCAAGGACCGCAACTGGATGAAAATGGAGCGTGAAGCCGTTCAGCAACCTGAAGAAATGAAGACTGACTTAAACAACGACATGGAAGAATAGCAGAAGAAACTCAAGGATGCTCTGATGAATTACAGATTTCAAGATGAAACAAGTGAGTTTTGTATAGAAAAGGGAAACCTGTTGAAAGACCTTCACACACTACCAATATCCCTCAGATCACCCTCAGGCCTTAATGTCACCTATTACCACATTTCTTAGTTAATATCACCACCGTCAACACCTTTTTGTCCTTTGGTCTATGACATTTTTGGCAATCTCCACCTATCACTGGCCCTCTATCCTACTCTACCTGTCCCACTTCCCTTAAACCAGCTTATATTTCACCTCTCTTCTATTTTTCTTTAGTTCTGT
This sequence comes from Carcharodon carcharias, assembly GCF_017639515.1. NCBI lineage: Eukaryota > Metazoa > Chordata > Chondrichthyes > Lamniformes > Lamnidae > Carcharodon > Carcharodon carcharias. The sequence goes on along the minus strand of NC_054480.1, from coordinate 35,584,705 downwards.
TGAAGAGTCATATGGACTCGAAACGCTAACTGTGTTCCTCTCAGCAGATGCTGTCAGACGTGCTGAGATTTTCCAGGTATTTTTATTTTTGTTTTGGCTTTCCAGCATCCACAGTTTTTTACTTTTCCCTCAGGTCAAAGTTGGTACCTCTGAAAAATTATGAAGAGAAACAGGAAGAATTTAATGACACACTGAACAAACTGAAGAGCCAGTTGGTAGAGAAGATGCAGCAATGTTCAAGGTTCCAGCAGGAAGCCAACAGATACAAGAAGGAGACAGAAGAGCTGAAGAATCAGCTGAATGAAGCTAAAGAGGCTTTGAAAGCAAAAGTCATAAGACTTTCCAATAAGTGAGTAGATGATGAAATGAAGGATAGCTCAACTACTGAACTAAGACAAGTTGAGATTTCACCTGCAAGAAGTCTGGCCGACAATGAAGGCCGAGATTAAACTCTGATAGGAAGATGACGACAAAAAGAAAGAAGGTTCCGAAAAGACAATAAAAGATGGGGATGAAAAAATTAACAGGTGACTCTTTGGAAACTAAACTTGCTTGTTTCCTATTTCACTACAGAACAACCTCCACTCTACGATAGGTGCAATACCTGCAGAAGTACTGATGGGGCGCTGTCTTTGAACAGGACTAAGCTTGATACTTCCCAAGTTGGAGGGGAAGATGGAGAAAAGTCATGGGAACTAAAAAGCGACTCATAATTTGCATAGTCGTGGGCAAAGATTTAACGTTGGAGGAGCAGCATATGTAAGGAGTTTTGATGGAGGACCAAAGTGGTTACCTGGTAAAGTAAGCTCTGTGACCGGATCATTGTTACCATGTGGAAGGGAAGGGCCGGATCACCTGTAAGCATGTAGATCATTTAAGAAGAAGGGAGATACCCCAACAAAATGATGTTCTACCTGTGAGCATTGCTGAGCCTGTGGTTCCTGTTGAAGGTGCTCAACCAAGGACAGACATGCCCGATGTCTCTGTCAGAGTGGAAGACACTGAACTGCCTGTGCCTAATGAGGTACCTGATCTTATTGTGGTTCCAGAGAATGAGATTTCAGTCAAAGAATCAGAAGTTATGGAGCTACGACATTCCACAGGGATGAGGAAATCACCTGAAGGACTGAACTTGTAATTTCATGACCTGTGTAAATATTGTAAGGTCATGAGATAAATATCCTTGTAAATACAAAATGCACATTAAAGTTAAAGGGGGAGGAATGTAGTAATTATAGTTTTGATAAACGTAGGACTGTAGCTTTAAGAATGATCCTGTGTTGTAAGATCACATGATCTGTAAAAAAACCAATGAGTCAGCAGCACGGTGAACTTCTAAGCGGGAGCTCTTCTTTAATTATAAGTTTGATGCACACATGTAGCTGCTGCTGCTGTCTTGTAAATAAAGTTCAATGTTTCCGCCAAGAAAAGTTGCCTGAAAAATCAGCTCCATAACATCCACCGAAACAGATTACCTGATTATTTTTTAATTTATGCTTTTACAAACATACATACGAGCATATGAATTAGGAGCAGGAGTAGGCCATCTGGCCCCTCAAGCCTGCTCTATCATTCAATAAGATCATGGCTGATCTGATTGTGGCCTCAGCTCCACTTTCCGCCTACCCCCAATAACTTTTGACTCCCTTGTTAGTCAAGAATCTATATCCTTCTGCCTTAAAAATATTCAACGACTCTGCCTCCAACGCTCTCCAGGGGCCTTCTTGTCCGCAAATATAATTCAGTGTCAATATTTTCCGATCAATTTGAGTCTGTAATTTAGAGATTTTTCATATCAGTTGTAATATTTTAACTAACCAATGAGTTTCAAGGCGATTATTCCAGACAGGACTGTGAGGTAAGTGTTTGTTAAAGGTTGAAAGCTGCTATGTGTGAAGTCGTTTCAAATCTTACCAAAAAGTTACTCCCCTCCGCTTAATCTTGAAAACAACTTCAAAGTAACAGCATTATTCAAATTGGGACATTTTGTAAATGGCCCCTATGATCATTTCATTCTGTAGAGTTTGAAAATAATTTTTCAATCTGCTGTGGTCATTGGGTTTCACTGACAAGCATGCTGTAAGTCAAGATTTCCTGCATAAAGCAAAATAAAAATAATGTTTTCATTTTAAACAATACTCTCTTAAAAGTATCAACAACTTGCATTTATATACTGCCTTTAAGTAGAACAAAATCTCAAGGAACTACAGAGGCATAGTCAAAACAAATACTGTCAAAGGAGGAGATATTAGATGAAGTAATCAAAATCTTGCTTAAAGGGGTATTTTTAAAGGAGGGTCATAAAGGACAAGAGGGAAGTGGAGAAGCAGCAGGTAGTGATTTTTTCCTTGAAAGGGCAGTTACTGTTTGCCTCAAGAACACATTTCATCTCTAGATATCCTGTTCATAGGCCACAAGACTTGTGTGAAGGCGCACCTCAAATGGATTTTTACACTAGGTATTTATTTTCTTCTTTCAGAAAGAAAATAATTCACTCCAATAGATTTCACATAGGAGTTCCCTTCCTTGCCTGAAGGTATGGAGATTTGCTGGATAATGAATGCCTTATATTGCGGGAAGAGTAGAACACAACAGTCTAACTCCATCATATCTTCATCTAGCATCTACATGTACAAACTTCCAGCAGAGTTTACCAGTAGTGAGCAGGATAATTTCAAAAATAAGACCTTGCATAATTTTACCCTCCTTCACCCAGAACACAAAGCCACATACAACACTTGTATTGTCATCCATGTTAAGATCATTTAGCTCAGTGCGGAGAGAGAGAGAGAGAGAGAGAGATGGCTTGTGATTAAACAGTCTCATATTACTTTGAAAACCAATATCAGTCTTGTTTGAGAATTGTAGATCGCCAAGCCCTTCATATATTTAAACAACACACTTTAGTTTAAAATACAGAAACAGTAAAGCACCAGTCAAGCTCTTCAATGTCAAATCCTTTTAAATCTTATTAAGTATTACAAAATGTATTGGTTATTTACTGAACAGGAATAGCATGCATTCTTGCAGCTTGCAGAGATGTAGACGTTTTATTAGGTCAGAGGCACACACAGTTCTTGACTGCCATGACAGCTGAGCGCTTCAACTACTGCTCTAATTTATAACCCTCCCCTACAGGTTTTCCAGCCCCAGCTGTTTTTGGAACAGAATATCATCTGCTATTTGAAGGCGATCATGTAAAAACAAAAATAAATAAATGACAGCAATGAACATAGCACATTTCATAAAAAAATTATGTGCATATTCTCTGAATTACTCATCAATTCCCCCCTTTCATTCCCCACACCAATATATAAAATGCAGTCAAATGGTCCTGGAGAAGGGCTCTGGCTGTCAGAAGCTAATTGTAATGCTGCTGCTTGCGGTTGTTGAAATTCATCAGGAGAATGGAACGCAGAGATCTGTGTGGATTCTGCAAGCAATACATATAATCTGTGCCGCCTTGCTGGGCTTACAGTAATGAAAATTAGAGCAATTCTTTTGGAATTCTCAAAAATTGAAAGCAATAAAGAGTTCATATCCAAAGTGATTTGGATTTTTTAAAAACCTGTTTTGACGACATTGACAACAAGATTGGAATGTATCCTGCAGCTGGTCCCATTTAAATCAATGGAGACATAAAATTGACAGACAGAATACTTGCACTTTTATCTGGTGCACACAACGTTTGAACACTTGATAATTACAGCTCCAAATTTTGTTCTGAGTTTCAGTTTTCTTCCTCCAGTTCTTCCCCCCCCACCCCTCCCCCCACTTTGGTTTTCTTGCTTATACAAAGCTGGCATGGTGGAGCAGCTCAATCTCAAGCAGCTGCCAAAATAACAGCCACGCACTAGGAGGTGCATAAAGACGGCTGCTGAAACTCTGCCTCTAATCTTTTTCCTTCCATCGCATTTTTCCTCATTCATAGGGAGGAGCTGGCCATCTACCCCAACTCAACTGCTCCCCACAACCAATGGATAAATCTAACCTAGCTCCTAATCTGCTGTGGCATATGTGCTCCTTTCTGTGGTGAGCTCATCTCAGCCTCCAAAAATCACTCACCACAATTTACCACTGCAGCTTCCTCCAGTCCTACATCCTAGCCTGCACCTTTTGATCCTCAAGTTTTATCCTGTTGCCTATCCTCTTCTCCATATGCTCCACCATCAATAGCGCAGTCTCCTCCTATGTTGGCTCTAGTCTGTGAAGCTCACCTCCTTAAATCTTATTACTTATTTCCAAAAAAACCTCATCAGAACTTTTTGACCACTTTTAGTTATCTCTTCTATGGTTCAGTATCTGCAAAGTGCTTTGAGATATTGTGGGAACTTCCAAATTTGGTGGGTTGTAAAGTATGTTGCATGTGCAACTGACAAATTAAAATAATGAAAACCAAATTTGCTGAAAGACATTGGTTTAACTCAATTTTCCCCAAGTCCAATTTCATAGCATTTTCAACACGTTAAATAGTCCTGATTTTAACTTAACTTGCCTGGCAGGAGTGGAGCCAGTTTTGTATTTTGGTTCATCTTGTCCAAGTCTTATTTTGGACTTGACAATAAAAAAAAAAATTAATTCACGGGGTGTGGGCTTCGCTGGCTGGGCCAGCATTTATTATCCATTCCCAGTTGCCCTTGAGAAGTAGTTGAATGCCTTCTTGATCTGCTGCAGTCCACGTGGTGTAGGTACACCCACAGTGCTCTTAGGAAGGGAGTTCCAGGATTTTGACCCAGCGGCAGTGATGGAACGGTGATATATTTCCAAGTCAGGATGGTGACTGACTTGGAGGGGAGCCTCCAGGTGGTGGTTTTCCCATCTATCTGCTGTTCTTGTCCTCCTGGATGGTAGTGGTTCTGGGTTTGGAAGGTGCTGTCGAAAGAGCCTTGGTGAATTCCTGCAGTGCATCTTGTAGGTGCTACACACTGTTGTTACCGTGCGTCGGCGGAGGGAGTGAATGATTGTGAATGTGCTGCCAATCAAGTGGGCAGTCCTGGATAGTGTCCAGCTTCTTGAGTGTTCTAGGAGCTGCACTCATCCAGGCAAGTGGGAGTATTCCATCACATTCCTGACTTGTGCCTTGTAGATGGTGAACAGGCTTTGGGGAGTCAGTTACTCCTCGCACAATTCCTGGCCTCTGACCTGCTCTTGTAGCCACAGTATTTAGATGGCTAGTCTAGTTCAGTTTCTGGTCAATGGTAACTCCCAGGATGTTTATAGTGGGGGATTCAGTGATGGTAATGCCATTGAACATCAAGAGGCAATGGTTGGATTCTCTCTTGTTGGACGTGGTCATTGCCTGACACTTGTGTGGTGCGAATGTTACTTGCCCAAGCCTGGATATTGTCCAGGTCTTGCTGCATTTGGTCATGGACTGCTTGAGTATCTGAGGAGTCACGAGTGATGCTGAACATTGTGCAATCATCAGCGAACATCCCCATTTCTGACCTTATGATGAAAGGAAGATCATTGATGAAGCAGCTGAAGATGATTGGACCTAGGATACTACCCTGAGGAGCATCTGCAGTGATATCCTGGAGCTGAGATGACTGACTTCTAATAACCACAACCACCTTCCTTTCTGCTAGGTATGAAGAACATTGCCAACAAAGTTACGACTTCAGTTATTAGGATATATTGACAAAATACAGGAAATAATGTTTTCACAAACCTGAACATAATCAAACCGGTAAATTACTAGTGGATCTCCCAAGGTTTTGGTCACAGGAAACCAAAGGATTTGCTGTTTTGTATGGATTGGAGTGTCAGATCATGTAATGGCCAATCCACTCTCTGCTGCTGTTTTGTTTCCCAGAAGTATGAAAAAATCACACTTTTTGACACAGGTACTGGAGCTAACACAGTGTATATTTTCTCGTAACTTTACATGTGTGGCAGAACGATACATTGAATGTTTGGTACACAGACTGTAGTGCAGTAGTGAGTGATGTTACATTCTGAATATAAATGTATGTGCATGAAATAATACATCATTCCAAGTAATTTAGGAACTATAATTCCTGCTAAGAGAGGTCTGCAGCATTTCTGGCCTATATTTTTATGGCCACAATGCCTAATTGCTGCAAATAGGTCATCCTGAGGTGCATTAGATACAAGTGACAGGCTTTTTTTTTGAAAAATGTAATGCAAATACATCTGATAACAAACACTATTCTATTATTACACACATTAAAATGATGTTAAAAATAGCACACTGAACATTCCAAACTTTGGACATTCAGATTGATTTTCAACAAAGACCATTCTGGTGCTATTTGGCAAGAAATATTACCAATTCACATCTTACCAACTCCTACAAAAAAGAAATTAAATAATTGTTAAATGGTTGCACACATGCATAAAATTTTCCACCACCTCTTAAGTGTCTTTTCATCTTTTAGTTAGTATTTCATTTTAGATATATCCTATTTAGATCATGGACATTTTGTTTTTGTAGTGAATTATTATGTAGTGCCACTACTTACAGATATCCTGCACTATTCATTCAGCATTATTTGGTTCCAAGTAAGGGCAAAGTCAGCAAAAACTCTTTGTTGTCATCCAAGATTTCCCTTCTTGTCAAAAATTTATGTATGATAAAATTAAGCAAACAAGTTTTCATCTAGTGCACAGCAATGTAAAGGGTTAACTCGAATGATAGCTCCTTACGCACATGTTCAGTAGCTATGTCATAGTGATGTCACTCATTGAGAGATGAGCTGTGAGTGAAGCATCTCAGAGAGTAGCTCCAGCTACGTCTTGATCTTATTTAATCTTCAGTGATTGCTAGCATGTAAATAAATGTTTTTGAACAAACATTGCCTCCAGCAAGATCTCTTCAAGAGTAAGAAGCCAATGAATCCAGAGATAAATCCATAATTACAGAAGCAATGGGCAGAAAGTGCAGTTCAAATTCCTGCTTAATACCTTCCAATCAATTGGTGCATTTAGAAAAGGACCAGAATGGAGAAAGAACGTGTTTTTTTTTTAATTCACTGCAGTGGAACTTATTGTAAGGTTTCTAAAAGCTTGACTGTTATCCTTGCAATTTATTGAAGCACTTCACTGAAGTGGGGTCATCACAAAGGAGCTCATTTTGTCTTTTAAATAGTACACTGTAACATAAAAATTACAAATGTGGAAAAAGTCCAAGCTAACACTAGGCATGTGTTACACGTCACCAAATCAGCACAAGGGTGACAAAGAGATAAGGAGTAATTTATTGTAAATGGTTATTTTAAATCAACCCGACATAAACTGAGAAAACACAAGTGATCTTGGATCATAGTTGGTAAATGTTATATATGAATCTGCACATAAAGGAAGTCAGGCGAGACAGTGTTCAGCTTAACCTGGTTAATGACTCAGACGACATACAGGAAATGGAAATCATGGCACTCCTTGGGGATAGTGACAACAGAATGAAGAAGTTTTATATGACTGGAGCTCAAAATAAACTCAAGATCCTGAGAAAGGTTATAACTTTAAGGAAGGTTTAAAATAAATGGACTAAAGGGAAAGTAGAAGAAAAACTGACCACTTTAAAAAGAATATCCAAGATCTACAAACCAGACTAGGCAAACACGGATCTTAATTTATTTGGTAATCCATTTAAAATGAAATAAAGAGGAAAAATTAACTCTACAAATCCTGCAACAAGAAAAGAGAAAGGGCTTACTGAAATGAACAAAGTGTCACACAGAAATACATTACAAAGGAGATTAAGATGCAGTTTGTGGCCTGTAAAGAAAATAGCTTCAGAGACAAACAGCAACAGTTAACTATTCTTTCAATACATATTAATAATAACAAGAACAAAGAGAGGAGAATGTTAAAAGTGCAAACATGCTTGAAACGACAATTAGCACAAGATAGTAAAATATCCTGAAAGATTTCTTCCAAGTATTCACAAAGAAACGAACAATATATTCTCCACAAATTAAGATTACCAAAGGTAAAATTCAGGACCCTGATATAAAAAAGATGGAAGTCCTAGACAAGCTGCAAAGGCTTAAAGAAAATAAATCTTCAAGGATCTGGTATTAATTTCAGAAGACTAAAAGACTAGGAAGGAGATCAGAGAGGCATGGAATCATTATGGGGGCAGAAATCAATGTACACTGGGGAATACCAAGAGATTTAAAGAGGGAAATGAACTCTGCAAATCTTGCAACAAGAGAAAAAGGCTCACTGAGATAATAAAGTATCACACAGAAATACATTAAAAAGTATATTATGAAAGAGACAGAGGCCGATAAAGAAAATAGCCAATGTGGTGCATATATTCAAAATAGGGAAAGTGACTGAAGGGTAGTGTTTTGACGTGCCAGGTGATATATGCTAGGCAGACCAAATCCATAAGGGAAACTTGGCCAAGCAATCACAACGATATTGCAATTTGTATTTATTATGCAAAGGCTTATGCACTGAACTCTGAAGTAATGAGTCCACTGCCACCTTTAGGGATTTTAAAATTAAGTTAAAACAAAAGGAAAAAAAAAAACAATAAACACACACAAGATTACAGTTACATGGTTATTTAGTCTTAACAGTTCCCAAAATTCTTAAGTAAGCAGTCTTCCACCTACACACCCACTTTAAGGCAGCAGTCCAAAATATATCTGAAATTATAAAATCAACCCAGCAAGGTTATTACATTAAGCATTCGACAATGGAATTCCAAAGGCATGTAACCCAACTTTAGTTACTGGACACAGTAGATTTCTGCTAAAGTGGCTGGAGGCTCCCCCCCTCCACCTCCCCCCCACAACCCCCCAAGGACTGCTTCACACGGTGTACCTTTCGAACTCACATGACCACATCCCCTACATGGTCTGTCATCCCTCTTTATATACATTTTTTCTCTCTTTAATCTGTAAATTCCATTGTTCTGCAGGTCTTTGGAAATTTCCTGTTCCCATAACAAGAAAGATTTTTATATTGTCATTTGGCCTCTTTCCTTTTGGGAAAAATAAACATAATAACCTTGCCCTAGTTATCTTGTTAGTTGTAAACAACTTGTCATCCCTTTGAAGCCCAAACACCTTTCCACTTATCTTAAAATGCGAATTTCCTTCACACCCTGCATTCTGCCCTCACGCATGTTTATTCTTTAGCATTTCAAATGCCTTTTTACACCTAACTTCTTTTGATAATTTCAACCTTGCAGTCTATCTGACTCTAATTCAATTAAATCAGTCACACAGTCAAAGCCAACCACACTCACACCCAGAATATTATGAAAAATATTATAGTTTGTGATGGTAGAAAACATTGGGCACACTCAGGTTGGGGGAATAGTTAAGGAGAGGGATGCCTCATTGCTTAGCATTGGGAGCACTGCGGTTTCAAATTTATGTATGACAGATTCAGAAACTCAAAGGAAACTGATGAAAGTCGCAGACGATGCTGATCTCTGGGCCGGGGCGGGGGGAGAATGACTGGCCAGAACAATGGCAAATGAAATTTATTGTGGACAAGTATAACGGAAAAATGGGTGACAATATGTTCCATGAATGGTGTTGAAATAGCTAAGGATGAAGTTAAATGAGACCTGGGATAACATAACACTTGACATGCCCAAGCAGCAATCAATAAACTCCACGTTGAACTACATGACAAACAGTGGAATACAAATCAAAGGAATTTGTGATAACATTTTACAGTGTCTGAAACATAGGGGCCTGTTTCAATGTTCTATCTGATCACAGCTCATCTGCACCACAACCCCAGTTACTCTCGATACCCTTGCCTGACAATAATGCATTGATTTTAGTCTTAACATTTTAATTGTCCCAGCATAGTCTTTGGGGGTGGGGCGAAAGGAGTAGGGGAGAGAGTTCCAGATTTCCACTACTTTTTTGTGTGAAGTGCTTCCTGATTTCACTCCTAACTGGTCTAGCTCAAATTCTAAGGTTATGCCTTTTGTTCTGAATTTCCCCCATATCTATTTTCCCTTTATCCATCTGCCCTATCGAAACCTTGTATCATTTTAAATAGTTTGATCAGATCACCCCTCAGTCTTCTAAACTCAAGAGAATAGAAAACAATGTATGTATCCTATCTTCATAATTTAACCCTTTAAACCCTAGTATAATTCTGGTTTATCTGCTTTGTATCCCTTCCAAGGTCAATACATTTTTCCTGAGGTGTGGCGTCCTCAACTGAACACAGTACTCCAGACAGGGTCTGAACAAAGCTTTATATAACTGAAGCATAACTTCTTCCCCTTTGTATTCCACTCCCCCTTGAGATGAAGACCAACATTCCAGTAGCAGTTTAGGTTGCTTTTCTGTGCAGAGGCTTTTAGCCAGAAACTGGATCTGGACTTCCAACTCCCCACATTGAACTCTATCTGCTGATGTGTATCTATCTTCTGAACCCCTGGAGAAGATCACATTTAGGGCTACATTTTACAGGGTGGGGGGCAGCAAAGTTGGCCAGAAGCTGAAATGTTACGTGACAGCCTACCCCACATCCATAACACGCTGCAGGCAGGCTAACTTGGTGAAGAGTGGGACTTCTGCCCCTCACACAGGAGGATATCCTACCCAGAGGGCAGCTCCATCGGTCCCAGAGCTGAATAGTGGCTGCTGCTGGGCCTGCAGGAAGAAGGCCCGAGGAAGGGAAGTCCGGGGTTTTAGGGCGGGGAGGGATTCCAGAGCCTGGGAGAGAGGGAGGGAGTGGGGGCGTCTGGATACTGTTGACCAGGTGGCATGGAAGGAAGGGGCGGGGGGGGTGACATCTTGCAGGGCAGTGCCCCCAATGTGTGCAAGGTACCCCCCAAATGTCATGCCCAGCTCCTTCCCATTATACCTCGTAGGCGTTTAAAAATGGCCTGCACACTCGAACTGTCTTATGGCATGGGCAGCATATTATTCAGGTCAGCAGGCTTGTTGATGAGCCCAAATGACTTTTAATTGTTTATTTCCATATGGTGGGCAGACTGTCAGTTCTGGAACCCACCCATCTAACCCTATTATGTGTGTGAGCTCAGGGGTGGGCAGGAAGGTGGTGGGCAAAGTACCTGCCCACCCCCACCGTAAACATGCTGGGCAGGGGCACTTAAAATCCATAGTATTTGTAGAGGAGCTATTTGTGTCAGGAATAGATTGGTACAACGGTTAAATGCAGGTCTTTCATCTATGGAGCCTGGGTTCAAATCCAGCCCAAACTGCTGGGGTAAAGGTTTCTGCTATCTAAGAGTTTTAATTGAAATGACTTCAACCAATCTCAATTTAGTTCCTAATGAGAATGGCTCTACGTATAAAGTAGCACTAATATGCATTATGACTTAGATGGATCTATATTGGACTGAGGCACATTGTTGAGATTGCACTGGAAATCTTCAAGAATTAAAGACTAATTCCTCCAAGTAACTCAGGAGAAAAATCATTGGGGAAATATGAAAAGTGTTTTAAAAAATTCTTTGAACAATTTTATGACTGGTTATAAAAATATTGAACTTGGGATAAAAGGTTGTTTGATTGACAGTCAAGAAACGTCCACTCCGGCAATGAAGAGCCTATTCACTTTCCAACTGACTTGAGATGACAGTACATCATGAGGATGGACATGTTGCGTGATCAATAGTGAGAATGTGCGCACAGGGCAGGTGGAGGCAGGTGGTCATGTGATGAAGCCTCCAGGAAGATGTTCAACCAGAGATGGCAATCCTCGGTCAACGTAAAGGGAGTTTTGTGATCCATCTACCTGTGTTATACCAGATATCAGAATAATCGAAGCTGCTAATGGATGGCTAATGGATGGCTGAAATAATTCCACACCCCATCCCCACCTTGAGGCCAAAGGATTTACATAGTAATTGGACTAGTGTCTAACATCAGGCTCACAGTGAGGAAGGTTAGAAGATTAGGGTTGCATTGATTGCAGTACAGGATCATGGAATAAAACTGTAGGTCTGGGTCTTCTGAGTGTGATAGGGCAGAGAAAATTCTTCTGTTAACAATCTATTAGCTTTTCTATTCATAAGGGAGTAGAAATCTTTGGAGTTTAAAGCAATGTTATACAATAATTATCATCAATATGAAAATGCTAACAGCACATAGATATTTAATTTGCATTTTATTAGTTTCCACTTTTGACAGGCGGCCGTAATAAGACAGCACTAAATGCAATAAGTTTCTTAATGTTTCAAAAGATCTTGGCTACCAAAAGTTTATTTCAAAAATAGCTTCACAGAAGATTTTTGGACAATAGCTTCCTCAAATTTACAACAAACTGTTTTTCTTCTAAACCTTCAAGTGGCCAAAACATTAAATACAGCTAACCAGATGTTCAAATTTAAAACAAAATGTTTCTGCATAACAGACATTCCTGATGTTGAGATGCTGAACATAGTTATGCCAAGAACATTCCCCAGACACTTTAGTTTAAAAGACAGACCATCTGTAGCATTGTACTCATTGCTTATTTAATTCCTATATTAGTTTCCTCTCAATACATTTGTTTCCTCTCAACTCATTGTATTTCTACTGCCACACTTTCCTAGAGAGTGTAGAGCCTTGTGCTGGCAATGATTGAAGAAGAAATTGAGGGTAATAACATAAGAGGAATAAGAAAAATCAGATGGGTGGATAACATTGAGAGGCTTGAAGAAAACCAGAGAAAAAGCAAGATGATGCAAACAGCCCCATTAAGTGACAACAAGCGCTCGAATGTACAGCCAATGGCCTTCGGAACTTTCCACAGCCATCTTCAGAGCTGCTCCATGTTAGTTGGGGGGTGATACAACTTCCTCATATAGCACATGGGGCATGATCTCTGCAGTACTTGAAAGAGCCTCAGCACTCCAATAGTGTCGATCCTTCACAAATAGCTAAAATACATTATGTACCACACTATCTCGTCACAAAGAGTGGGATCTACTGGATTGAGTTTAATGACTCTGGTGAATGAAAAAAAAGGTTCCTGAATATAGAATGACACAGTTGAGGAAGAGGCCATCATGCCTGTGCCAGGTCACATCATCATATTAGGGGAGTATCCAGGATGTGCCAGTTGTTTCCCAAAACATGTTGGACATCTGAAGCAGAGTCATGAGCAAGTAAAACTCATGGATCTCCTGGTGCCTGATTCAGAGAGAACTCCCCAGCTATCCATCCTCTCAGATTCAAGCCCCAGTTGGATCACAATCAAGCAGCTTTGGGAAATTGGGAAAAGTACATTTAGTTGGTTGGGGAGAAAATTACACAAAAAGTGAAAAAGTTAAAGTCCTTGTGTAAATCCCAAGTCCTTAGCATGAACTACATTCTAAATGCCCATTTCTGTAGTATTAAAAACAAACTAAAGAAATGTAAACTTTCTACTCAATGGGTCAACAGAACTCACTTCTTCAGCATATGATTCTTACACAGAGAGCGCGAGCAAGCTCACACAAACGGGGAATTTTATTTATGAAGCAGGTAAGGTGATGTTAAATCCAGTAGAAATACATATCAGTAGATCAGCCAATGCATAGCATCAGGCACTTGATACTTTATATTTTGGACACATTGGTAATTATTATATACATCCCAACTATCATCTTTTTGTAGGACAGTCACCACATTGATGTACGTGCTTGCTGATCTATATTTTCTGCTGAGGATCTACAAGGATACACTTGCAAATTGCTTCAAGAGTCATCATTTGCTAGTTCTTTCACAAGTGCTGCCCCACCACGTGGGCCTCAAGTTCAGTAGAAGAGATCACAGCAGTTGGGTGACAAGCCGTACAATGGGCCAATCTGAATTTACAACAGTTTTTGTGGATTGCAAGTTATACCAGAACAAGTGAACCATGTACAGGCAGTTTTTCCTTTTAAAATGGTGATGGTTGACCAAAAAAAACTATATGAAGATGACAATTTGTAAGCCTAATAAGTGGTCTCTTTCTGAAATCATTTTCCTATATGTTTGTTGCAGGTGCCACAGGGATGAGGAAAAGTTGGACAAATTTAAGTTCTGGGTTGCTCTGAAATCTCAGTGCATCAAGATGACTTATTATTATTTATATTTTGGATGGGAAGAGGGTGATAACATTTGAAAGGTAATAAATCTGTGCTAAAATATAGGACAGAAGATTCCTCCAGCCTATAAAAAAGGAAATAATCTTATATTATGGGCCAGGTAGTGGTGCGGCAGTCGAGGGTGACATAGAAAGGGGGCAGGGAGGATATTTACATGTGATTTAAGTAATTTACCTGATGGTTTGCATACTGATTATGGATATAGAATCCTATATGGTCAAGCTAATTTTATCTATTCAAGCTTAAAATGCAAGGTGACACCCAGTACTAACAATAGTGCACTATTAGCAAAATGTTCATACCAACATACAAATTAGGAGCAGGAGTAGGCCACTCAGCCCCTTGAGCCTTCTCCACTATTCAGTGAGATCATGGCTGATCTGATTGCAACCTCAATCCCACATTCCTGCCTACCCCCGATAACCTTTCAACTCCTTGTTAATCAAGTATCTATCCAGCTCTGCCTTAAAAATATTCAAAGTATCTGCTTCCACTGCCTTTTGAGGAAGAGAGTTCCAAAGACTCACGACCCTCAGAAAAAAATTCTCCTCATCTCTGTCTTAAATGAGTGACCCCTTATTTTTAAACAGTGAATTATAGTTCTAGATTCTCCCACAAGAAGAAACATTCTCTCCACATCCCCCTGTCAGGACCCCTCATGATCTTAAAGGTTTCAATCAAGTCGCTTCTTACTTTCCTAAACTCCAGTGGATACAAGCCTAACATCTCCAACCTTTTCTCATAAAACAACCCATCCATTCCTGGTATTAGTCTGGTAAACATTCTCTGAACTGCTTCTAACACATTTACATCTTTCCTTAAATAAAGGGACCAGTATTGTACACCAGATGTGGTCTCACTAGTGCCCTGTACAACTGAAACATGACCTCCCTACTTTTGTAATCAATTCCCCTCACAATAAATGATAATTCTATTAGCTTTCCTAATTACTTGCTGTACCTGCATACTAGCCTTTTGTGATTCATGCGCTCAGAGACCCAGATCCCTCTGACTCTCAGAGCTCTGCAATCTCTCACGATTGAGATAAGAAACTTAATTTTTATTCTTCCTGCCAAAATGGACAATTTCACATTTGCCCACATTATACTCAACTTACCAGGTCTTTGCCCAATCTCTTAATCTACATCCCTTTATAGTCCCCTTATGTCCTCTTTGCAATTTACTCTCCTACCTATCTGTGTGTCATCAGCAAATTTAGCAACCATTCCTTCGGTCCCTTCATTCAAGTCATTTATATGAATTATAAAAATATCAGGCCCAGCACTGATCTCTGTGGCAGCCCACTTGTCACATCCTGCCATGCAGGAAAAAGACCCATTTATACCAACTCTCTGCTTCTGTTAGCCAGCCAATCTTCTATCCATACCAATATGTTACCCCCTATACCATCAGCTTTTATTTTCTGCAATGACCTTTGATGTGGCACTTTATCAAATGCCGTCTGGAAATCTAAATACAATGCAATAAGTATTGTACTTAGATTTCCAACGGTTCCCTATTGCTCACAGCATGTCACTCCTTCAAAAGAACTCCAATAAATTGGTTAAGCATAGGTTTCCTTTCACAAAACCATGTTGACTCTGCCTGATAGCTTTGAATTTTTCTAAGTGCCCTGCTATAACATCTTTAATAAAAGCTTCTAACATTTTCACCATGATAGAGGTTAGGCTACCCAGCCTGTAGTTTCCTGATGACACACAGATAGGTAGGAGAGTAAATTGCAAAGAGGACATAAGGGGACATAAGGCCTGTATTTTCCTGTTTTCTGTCTCCCTCCCTTTTTGAATAAAGGAGTTACATTTGCTATTTTCCAATCTAATGGAACCTTCCTCAAATCTAGGGAATTTTGGAAAATTAAAACCAATGCATCAACTATCTCACTAGCCACTTCTTTCAAGGCCTTAGGATGTAGTCCATTAGGACCCGGGGATTTGTCAGCCCCAATTTGCTCAATACAACTTCCCTGGTGATTGTAATCTTCCATAGCCCCTCCCTCCCTTCCATTTCCTGATTTACAGCTATTTCTGGGATGATGCTTGTGTCCTCTATAGTGAAGAGCAATGCAAAATACCTGTTTAATTCATCTGCCATCTCTTTATATTCCATTCTCAATTCCCCAGGTGCACTTTCTATAGGACTAATGCTCACGTTGTTAACTCTTTTCTTACTTAAATATCTATAGAAACACTTACTCTCTGTCTTTTTATTACCAGCTAGCTTTCTCTCATACTCTAATTTTTCCCTCCTTATTAATCTTTTTGTCATTCTTTGCTGTTCTTGATATTTTTTCCAATCTTCTGCATAATTATTGGTAGAATTTTGCCCTTGGCAGGCAGGGCTCGGGGCTTGGTTGGGAAGCCGACCACCACCCGCGATCGGGACCGGACTGCGATTTCATGCTGGTGGGCCAATTAGGGCGTGCTCAGCATGAAACATGAGTGGCAGTGCTCAGCGCCCATGTTGGGACAGTGGCAAGCAGCCTGAGCGTGAACCTCGCGTATATTTGTGAGTGAGAGGTGGTCACATGAGCAGGGACATGTTATTAATTAAATTTTAAACTTTTATTTTACCTTTATTTGCTTTTGGAAACCTCATCCCACCTGTGGATGAGGGGGATGAGGTTTCCAAAAAAACGCAAAGGCCGCTTGGCCTTTTCGCTTGCCCGCTAACTATTAAGTTGGATGGGCAGCGAAAAATTTAAGTTAATTAGTTAATGGCCTTAACAGGCCTCTTAACTGGTCGGTGGGCGCACTGCCGACTCTGGAGCACACCCAACGACCGAACTATTGTGCAACTACATGTTGGCATTGGCATGCTCGGCCGATGTCAGCGCGTGTCATTTCACGCTCAAGCAGGTTGAGTGCGTGCCTGACTGCCAAGCAAGAAGTTCTGCCCTATATGTTTTTCTTTAAGTTGAATACTGTCCTTAACTTTTTTAGTTAACCACAGATAGTGGGCCCTCTCCTTGGAATTTTCCTTTCTCTTTGGAATGTATATATTCTGTGTATTCTGAAATATCCCTTTAAATGTCTGCCACTGAATCTCTATTGACCTATCTCTTAATCTCATTTGCCAGTTCACTTTAGCTAGATCTGCTTTCATGTCCTTGTAATTGCCCTTATTTCAGTTTAAAATACTAGTTTTGGACACACTCATTTCTCCCTCAAAATGAATGTAAAATTCAATCATATTATAATCATTGCTACCTAGGGGTTCCTTCACTAGGTGGTTATCAATTCATCCTATCTCATTGTTCATTGTTCAATACCAGTTTCAGTATAGCCTGCTCTCTGGTTGGCTCCAGAACATGCTGTTCTAAGAAACTATCCCAAAATGAACTTTGAACTCCTCATCTACGCTACCTTTGCCCATCTGATTTTTCCAGTCTATATTTAGATTAAAATCCCCCATGATTATTGCTGTGCCTTACTGACAAGCTTCCATTATCTCTTATTTTATACTCTGTCCCACTGTGTAGTTATAATTAGGGGGCCTGCACACCACTCCCACAAGGTGACTTCTTGCCTTTATTGTTTCTCATCTCAACCCAAACGACTTCTACATCCTGGTTTCCTGATCTTTGGTCATCCCTCTCTAATGTGCTAATACCATCATTCATTAACAGAGCCACCCCTCCACTTTTTCCTAACTTCCTGTCCTTCCTAAGTGTCATGTACCCTTCAATAATCAGGTCCCAATCTATGTCATCCTGTAGCCATGTCGCTGTAATGGCTATCAGACTGTACTTATTTATTTCTAATTGCGCTATCAATTCATCTCATTTGTTTTGAATGTTACATGCATTTAGATACGGAGCCTTTAATTTTGCCCTTTTATTATTTTTGTAACGTCTATCCTTATCTGCTGATTTACCCTTACTCTCTGTTCCTTCCTGTTATGGTCTGTTTATCATTTCCCATATTAATGCCTTTCTCTCTTGCCTTGTCTCTACTCTTTGGTTTACCAAATCTTCCTGAATTTGATCCCTTGCTCCCACTATTCAATTTAAAACCTTCTCTTACTTCCCTAGTTACATGGCTCGCAAGGACACCAGCCCCAGCGCGGTTCAGGTGTAGACCATCCCAACAGATCCCACTTTCCCCAATACTAGTGCCAGTGCCCCATGAACCAGAACCCACTTAGTCATAGAGTCATTGTGTTTTACAGCAAGGAAAGAGGCCCTTTTGCCCATTGTGTCCATGCCGGTCATCAAGCCCCTATCCACTCTAATCCTATTTTCCAGCACTTTGCCCATAGTCTTGTAAGCTATGGCATTTCAAGAGTTCACCTAAATACTTTTTAAAATGTTGTGAGTGTTCCTGCCTCTTACACCCTTTCAGGCAGAGTTCCAGATACACCCCCATCCTCTGGGTGAAAAAATCTTTCCTCAAATCCCCTGTAAAACTCCTGCGCCTTACCTTAAATCTATGCTCCCTGGTTATTGACCTCTCCACTAAGAGGAAAAGTTTCTTCCTATCAATCCCCCTCATAATTTTGTACACCTCAATCAGGTCCCCGCTCAGCCTTCTCTGCTCTAAAGGAAACAACACCAGCCTATCTAGTGTCTCTTCATAGCTGAAACGCTCCAGCCCAGGCAACATCCTGATGAATCTCCTCTGTACCCTCTCCAGTGCAATCACATCCTCCCTTTAGGGTGGCAACCAGAACTGCACACAGTACTCCAGATGTGGCCTAATTAATGCTCTGTACAGCTGCATCATAACCTCCCTGCTCTTGTATTCAATGCCTCAATTAATAAAGGCTAGTCTCCCATATGCCTTCTTAACTAAAACAAAAACAGAATTAACTGGAAAAACTCAGCAGGTCTGGCAGCATCGGCAGAGAAGAAAAGAGTTGATGTTTCGAGTCCTCATGACCCTTCATCAGAACTTGAGTTCAAGTCCAAGAAAGAGTTGAAATATAAGCTGGTTTAAGGTGTGTGGGGGGGGGGCGGAGAGAGAGAGAGAAGTGGAGGGGTTTGGTGTGGTTGTAGGGACAAACAAGCAGTGATAGAAACAGATCATCAAAAGATGTCACCAACAATAGAATAAAAGAACACATAGGTGTTAAAGTTGGTGATATTATCTAAACGAATGTGCTAATTAAGAATGGATGGTAGGGCGCTCAAGGTATAGCTCTAGTGGGGGTGGAGGGAGCATAAAAGATTTTAAAATATTTAAAAATAATGGAAATAGGTGGGAAAAGAAAAATCTATATAATTTATTGGAAAAAAAACAAAAGGAAGGGGGAAGCAGAAAGGGGGTGGGGATGGGGGAGGGAGCTCAAGACCTAAAGTTGTTGAATTCAATATTCAGTCTGGAAGGCTGTAAAGTGCCTAGTCGGAAGATGAGGTGTTGTTCCTCCAGTTTGCGTGGGCTCCACTTCTCTCTCTCACTCTCTCTCCGCCTCCCCACACACCTTAAACCAGCTTATATTTCAACTCTTTCTTGGACTCGAACTCAAGTTCTGTCGAAGGGTCATGAGGACTCGAAACGTCAACTCTTTTCTTCTCCGCCGATGCTGCCAGACCTGCTGAGTTTTTCCAGGTAATTCTGTTTTTGTTTTGGATTTCCAGCATCCGCAGTTTTTTTGTTTTTATGCCTTTTTAACTACCTTATTTACCTGTCCTGCTGCCCTCAAGAATTTATGGACATGCACACCAAGGTCCCTCTGATCCTCTGTACTACCTAGGGTCCTACAATTCATCATGTACTCCCTTGCCTTGTTAGTCCTCCCAAAATGCGTCACCTCATACTTTTCAGGATTAAATTCCAATTGCCACTATTCTGCCCATCTGACCAGCCCGTTTATATTGTCCTGTAATCTAAGGCTTTCTTTCTCACTATTTACCATACCACCAATTTTCATGTCATTAGTGAACTTACTGATCATACCTCCTACATTCATGTCTAGATCATTAAGGTACACCAAAAACAGCAAGGGACCCAACACTGAACCCTGTGGTACGCCACTGGACACTGGCTTCTAGTCACAAAAAACAACCCTCGACCATCACCCTCTGCCTCCTGCCACTAAACCTATTTTGGATCCAAATTGCCCTGGATCCCATGGACTCTTACCTTCTTGACCAGTCTCCCACGTGAGACCTTGTCAAAAGCCTTACTGAAGACCATGTAGACTATATCAACTGCACTACCTTCATCTATACACCTAGTCACCTTCTCGAAAAATTAAATCAAATTTGTTAGATGTGATCTCCTCTGGACAAAGGCATGCTGACTAACCTTGATTAATCCTTTCCTCTCCAAATGGAGATTAATTCTGTCCCTCAGAGCTTTTTTCCAAAAGTTTCCCTACTACTGATGTTAGACTCACTGGCCTATAGTTCCCTGCCTGATTTATCCTTATCAATTTTCTTGAATATTGACATTAATTTTTAAATCCTCTGGCCACAGGTGAGGTGCCAAAGGACTGGAGGACAGCTAATGACAGCTAGAGAGGATTTAAAAATTAATGTCAGAGCCCCTGAAATCTCCTCCCTTGGCTCCCACAGCAGCCTGGGATACATCTTATCTGGGCCTGGGGATTCATCTACTTTTAAGTCCGCTAAAACCATTAATACCTCCTCCCTCGCAATGCTAATTTGTTCAAGTATATCACAGTCTCCCTCCCTGATTTCCACACGTACATTGTCCCTCTCTATAGTGAATACAGATGCAAAGTACTCATTTAAAACCTCACCTACATCTTCCAACTCCTCACACAGATTGCCACTTTGGTTCCTAATTGGCCCTACTCTTTCACTGGTTATCTCCTTGCCCCTAATATACTTATAAAACACCTTTGGATTTTCCTTTATTTTATCCGCCAGTGTTTTTTCATGCCCCCTCTTCACTATCCTAATTTCTTTTTTAAGTAACACCCTGTACTTTCTATACTCCTCCAGGGCTTCCGCTGTTTTGAGCCCTCAGTTTCTACCATAAGCTTCCCTTTTTTTCCTTATCCAGTCTTTGAGCCATGCATTCATTTCTCTAATCTTATTTATCCTAAGCCAATTTGCACTTGGCTCAGGCAATAATCCAGAAGTTATTGCCTTTGTGGTTCTGCTTCTTAATTTGGTGCCTAACTCCTCATACCGACTATGCAGGGGCCTGCTTCCTCCTGCCTATGTTACTGGTACCTACATAGACCACAACCACTGGATCCACCCCCTCCCACAGCAGGCTCCTCTCCAGCTCTGAACAAATGTCATGAACCCTGGCACCTGGACTCTCGCTCCTTGCTACAGAAAAGAGCGTCAATCCCCCTCACTATACTGTCCCCTTCTACCACTACATTCCTTTGTACTCCCCCTCGCTTTAATGGCTTCCTATACCACAGTGTCATGGTCAGTCAGCTTGTCCACCCTGCAGCCCCCATTCTCATCCAAACAAGCTGAAAGAACCTCAAACCTGTTGGACAATTGCAGAGGCTGACACTCCTGCACTGCTCCCCTCTGGGTCCCCTGACTTGCCTCAGCAACAGTCACACCCTCCTATTCCTGACCATCTTCCAAATCAGAAGACTTTTATCCGAACAGGATCCTGACTGCCTCCTGGTACAAAGTGTCCAGGTGACTTTCCCCCTCTCTGATGTGTCGCAGTGCCCACAGCTCAGCCTCCAGCTCAATGACTCTGAGCCGACGTTCCTCAAGCCGCAGACAGTTACTGTAGACTTGCTTGTCCTGGACAACACTGGTATCAGGAGCTCCCACATGCTGCAGCCATGACACATCACTTGTCCTGCCATACTTATGTGCTCTAATTAATTACTTAAATCATTTTATTCAATTATTTATTTTCCTTTATTTATTTATTAATCTTATCACAAATCCCTGTACTATTTTAAATCTTAGTAATGGAATAGACCTTGACCACTTACCAGATACTCGCCAAACAGCTAGCTTCTTCCCCTGTAGCAGAGAAAGAACCAGAACTAGTCGCACTGAGAATGTATGAATATATATGTTCTAATCAAAGGTCCTCTTTTCACCCACTGTTCTACGTGGCAGTTACTGTCTCCAGGTCCTCTTTTCACCTATTCTTCTAGGTGGTGGTTACAGTCCCTGGGTTCTCTTGCTCTTTTAGGTGGTGGTTACTGCCTCCAGATCCTCTTTACACCTGGATGGTGAACCTACATATGTAGGTAATGGTGAATAACAATCTGCATTAGATAATTCATCTCTTGTCTTCTGAAAATGGATAAATAAAAAATATGAAAAAGAATATATGGGCTCACAATCCCCATGAGAAATTACTGAATCTGCCAATCCTACAGGTAGTTCATCTGCTTTTTAATTTTTCCTGCATACAAGTGATACAATGCTGGATATCCCTGCAGCTTATGTGACAACAAAACAATATCCCATTGCCTGTTAAATGCCCTACAATCAGAGCTGTTTGAGAGGTCAACTTTCTTTAAGATATATATCTCCTTATGCCAGTTTTCTAGGCACATCTGATTTGCTAAAATTTCTTTGGTAAAACAATTATGAAAATAACATGAGCCAACAGAATTGGCAACAGTCCAATTTAAGGAGGCAATGTGAAGTCAACAGTTAACACTTGAGCATCAGGAAACTTGTTTTTACCATGAATTCCAAGATAAATTGACAAATCTACTTAGGGAAAAGCAGGTTTGTCATTGCATCACAAAGTTAAAATCAGCTTGTCATAAAGGATTAAATTTTATTCCGAACAGCAGCAAAAATTCCAAAACATGTCCGTTTATAGCTGATAGCAAAGATGCGTGTTTGAAACTGGCATCAGGAGGAGTGTTTCTTCCACTTAGCACTGGAGGAAATTCACTTGCAACATTTAAATGGAATTTACAGCTGTGGTTTAAATGAACTTGAGAGAAAAACATGTTAAGATTGTAAAAAGGAAATGCAGTCTGGGGCACAGGCAGAGTGGAGACCAGGAAGAGATAAAGCAGAGACTGTGGAGAAAGAGGAACAAAACCACAGCAAACAGTTTGTAAAGGATGATGCAATACCCTGGTGTATAGTGGCTAAAGCAGCTTGGACTTGCCCCAAAATCTGACATACATTTGGCACAATAAACAACCCACACTCACCAGTTCCGAATCATCACCAGAGTTAGCAACCAAACTCAGGTGGCAGGCTCAGAAAAAGCCTACCTGCATAAACTCTGATTTTCTTTAGCCAGTCTATCGAGAATCAATCAAGTACATTCTGCATTTAATTCCAACATGTGTACAGCATGTATACATGTGCACAGTATTGTCATTTTTCCTAAGCCATGAATGTCAAATTGTGTTTTTATTAAATGTTACTCTGGTTTTTGAAATGTTTGAATTCTAGAAATTTGCACATTTTACCATTAAAAATACATGACATGGAATTTGCGGCTTACAAAAGGCCATTTGGCCCAACTAGTTGAGGTCAACGTTTATGCTCCATATGAGTCTCATCCCATCCCTCTTTATCTAACCTTATTAGCAGATCCTTCTATTCTTTTCTTCCTCATGTACTTACCTTGCTTTCAATAAATGCATCGATACTATTCATGTGGAAGCACATTGCAGCCACACTCCAGGTAAAAAGTTTCTCTTGAATTGACCATTGGATTTATGAGCGACTATCATATTTATGGCCATGGTTTTAGTTTGCCACAATGTTTCATCATTTATAGGATTTGCACAGATATGGACAATCAAATATTTAACATAATTAACAGTGAGGATCTCACCGTTTTGGAAGATCGCCTCATGGGAGTGATATTTGCTTATCTCAGTGGTGACATGTGCCTCATAACCACGCATATTTCTAATAACCTAAATCTTTCACAGTTTATTTGGTAGACAGTCTATACGTAAAGGATTTTTATGATGCTCATAATATATAGGTATAACTCTTACTTTCTTCTTTCTTTGGAAAATAAGTGTAAAGAAAAAGGAGGAGAGAACAGGAGAGAGAAAAAGAGAAACCTTTAATTATATAGTGCCTTTACTTTTGCAGGATGTCCCAGGTACTTTATTACTAATGAATTATTTTTGAAATGTAGTCACTTTTGTGACATAGAAAACACAGAGCCAATGTGTACTCAGCAAGGTCCCACAAATAGCACTGAGACAATGACTAAAAAATGACTTTTTAAAGTGATGTTTGTTGAGGGATAAATATTGGCTAGGAGATTAGGTCTTGTTCTTCTTTAGCAAGCAGCATGGGACCTTTTAAATTCACTTCAGGGGGCAGATGGCAACTCAGTTTAACATTTCTCCCTCAGTACTTCAATGGAGTTTCAGTTTAGATTATGTGCTAAGTCACTGTAGTAGGACTTAAACCCACAACCTTTTGATGTAGAGGCAAGAAGGTGACACTGAGCCAAGGTTGAAAATCTTACCTTTTGAAAGGAAGGGAAAAACAAGAAGATTTCGGGCTTAAGAAATATATAAGAAGTAGCAAGTAGCATTAAGCATGTAGCAAAACTGGAGAATAGAAATGGGGTTTAGCAGCAATGGAAGGGGAGGGAATGGAGTACCAATTTAGGATGTTAAAATTGGGGCAATGTTACTGAAGCTTTGAATTACTTGTTGAAATTTGAAGACTGGGAGCATTGTGGAGTTTAGAACTGTAGGACGTTCTGGGATTTGAAAGCTTTGATAAAAAGGTTCATACGGTTTGAGAGAACCACGGGTTACATGGAAGCAAGGTCATGTGGCCTGGATAGACTGCAAAAGATGGGAGGAGGGCTAAGAATTTGAACGGTGTTGTGGCTTGATAGAGAGGGTGGGGGCTGGTTACTGACTGTGTACCACCAAAATGAGTTTTAGGACATGTGAGAACACGTGCATCTGAAAGTAGTGAACGGGCAGGGAATCCTGGATTTTGAAATTATTGGCGGTCACAGAGTATTGGATGAGATCTGAAAGGTGTGGGTGCATTTTTGAGGAGGATTCTTGGATGTCTCAAAAAGAGTTGTGGGCTCTGGCAATGGTAGAGAAATAAAACACAGTGGTCTTGGGACCTCTGAGCAGTGGAGCAACATCTGGAAGCATCGAGACAGGGCGACTTTTGATGAGGAAGCAGTGGGAAGGGAATACGGTAAACGAGATTGGTGGGAATATATTCAATAATAACTTTCAAAAGGAAATGGGATAAATACGTGAAAAGGAGAAATCTGCAGGACAATGAGAAAGAAGGGGTGTTGAACTGATTGTAAACCGCTTTCAAAGAGAGGGCACAGACATGATAGGTGAAAACATCTCTTTCAGTACTGTATAATTTTGTTAAAATGGGTATTCGCAAACAGCCAGTGCTCTGAGGAAAGGAGGATTTTTTTTGTAAGTGGGTGTGGGTAAGGGCACTGGGGTTTATAACAGAGACGGAGCTGAGCTCAGGAGAGAAACCTTTGGATGAGAGACTGGCTTTTGGGCTCTCAGATGGTATGTTATGGAGAACAGCATCAGCTACCATGCAGACAAAGCTGGAAAGGAGTTGAAGCAAGCACAATAAGTTTTATTTTCTTTAAAGTGTGACATGCGAAGGAAAATTACAAGTGACGTCAGTTCCTGAGCCAATTGAAGAATTGTCTCCTGCTCCTGCACAAATAACCGTCCCCAGTTACGTCAGTTACAGTTCAGAATCCCTTCCCCCATGCTCTTCCTGTATTCAGCTAGACTACAAGATGGAGTTACTTATGAATTAATGACTTAATGTCACTTTTTCATCACGCATGGACTAGCTGACATAGCGTAGAATCATCTTAATGACTTAATGTCACTTTTTCATCACACATGGACTAGCTGACATAGCGTAGAATCATCTTAAAATTGTTTATTAGAAAAAATGGAATGTCAATCATGCTGTCACTGTCATCTCAGTAGAAAAATACCACAGCACTAATTCTTCACACAGACTGCACTACTGTCCAGTACAGACAAAATATACCTGCGTCCAAAACAGGAATCACCTTTTCAGGTGTTTACAGATCTGTAATGCAAGGTTGACATTTGCTATTTCTATTTCAGATTCCCAGCATTTTCAGTTTTCCACTTTTTATCTGCATTCATTTAAGGACATCTTCATACCATTGAATATAACCATGAATACTGGTCATGTGCAGATTCTTTCTATCCTTATCTTAGAGGGGTATGAACGCTGCCAGTTCCTGTTATGTAGGTTTTGTGTGGGCATTGATAACCCCAATTTCACCAAATCCATCTACTAAAATAAGCCTGGGGGAAAGGTAGATTTTACTGGTGGCTGGGGCAGTATTTTGGCATTTGGTGTTGTCACTGGTTACTGGAGACCAACCCATTAGAAGCAAGTGGCGCTATTGTCCCTGTAAGCCCGTATTAAAAAGATTTTTCCACAGAACAAAGGAATTTTTTTGCATGAACACCCCAAGGTACATCTAGCCAAGGCCATTTCTTAGAAAGTTATGTTTACTCTATCTAAAAATGACATAATATAAAGGCAAAGTCAAATTTCCATCACCATCTCAAATGTTTGGGAGAATTGTTTAGAAAAGATATGCTCAATTACCCCATTGGGGCTATATCCTTGCACATTCCATCATGAAGTAAGAGTAAGGGAAAACACAACAAAAACATAATAGTATATAAGAGTGAGGCATGGGACAAAACATATTGCCCTACATAAATGGAAGCTTCCAATGAAAGCAGTACCCATAATGTTTAGAAAACTTTTAAAACCACATTTCCTTGGACTCATCAAAAATAATACCTTGAATGTTTTTTTCAATTCATTCATGGGATGTAGACATCGCTGGCTGGGCCAGCATATATTGCCCATCCCTAACTGCCCTTGAGAAGGTGGTGGTGAGCTGCCTTCTTGAACCACTGCAGTCCATGTGATGTAGGTACACCCCCAGTGCTGTTAGGGATGGAGCTCCAGGATTTGGACACAGCGACAGTGAAGGAATGGCAATATATTTCCAAGTCAGGATGGTGAGTGGCTTGGAGGGGAACTTCCAGGTGGTGGTGTTCCCATGTGTCAGCTGCTCTTGTCCTTCTAGATGATGTCAGTTGTGGGTTTGGAAGGTGCTGATTAAGGAGCCTTGGTAAATTCCTGCAGTGCATCTTGTAGATGTTACACACTGCTGCTACTGTGCATCGGTGGTGGAGGGATTGAATGTTTGTGGATGGGGTGCCAATCAAGTGGGCTGCTTTGTCCTGGATAGTGTCCAGCTTCTTGAATGTGCTGCACTGAAATACAGAACTACAATTATACGCTTAGCAAATCAGATGCAAAAGCAACCAATGAATTAGTCAGCATGAGTCCTTTACCACATACATCCCTGTGAATCAATGTCCTGGAAACACAGTTCTCTATAGAATCATAGGAATTACAGCAGAGATGTGACCATTCTCCACTTTGCAATTATCACAGTGATGTTCAACTCATGTACTCTAACAAAATTAGCTTTTTATATTCTGCCTTTAAAATTATATATCCAATTCCCTTTTAAGATGATTTTGTAGTGTCTGTCAGTGTTCCATATTCTAATAACAGTAAAATAAAACAGCCTTTCTCAGAGATAGTACCCTTACCTTACCAATTCACCAACCAGCCTTTCACTACTTGTCCCCTCTAAACCAGTTAGTTTTCAAAAATTCCAAGGTGTTGATCGCCTGCACTAACTCCAGCAACTCCAAACAGTAAACAAACACAGCTCAGAAATGTGGTGGATACAAACATATAGTGCTGTCAACCTTTACCAGAAATATTATTTGCCACAAATGTATGGATTTTGTTGTCAAACTTTGCAGAAACAGTGCTGGTGAATTGATAAAGTATCCCACTTAAGACAACTTACAGGTGGAGGTAACTCCACATGTACATATTGTGCTTGTGCCATCACTAAGGCTGCCTATATCCCCACCTCTGTAAAATTTTCTGACTTAGTAATTCCTTCAGCTCATCTGCTGCTGAAACCCTCCTCAATGTTTTTGTTACCTCCAAACTTGACTATTCCATTACCTTCCTGGCAGGCCTGCTGTTTTACCCTCCATGAACCGCAAGTCATCCAAAACTCTGTTGCCCTTATTCTAACTCACTCTAGTCTCATTCATCCGTCGCCCTGATGCTCGTTGACCCCTACTGGATCCCGGTCAAGCAAAGCCTCAATTTTAAAATTCACACCTTTGTTTTCAAATCCTGCCATGAGCTCATTCTCTCTATCTCTGTTAACTCCTCCACCCTATAATCCTCCAAGATATCTGCGCTCCTCTAATTCTGGCCTTATGAGTTTACCAGATTTTAATCACTGCACCAGTGGGGCCATGCCTTCAGTTGCCTCTCCATCTTGCTTTCTTCCTTTTAAGATTATTCACATTCTTTATGACTACCTTTGCTCTAAATATCTTTTTTTATTCTTTGATGGGATTTGGGTGTCGCCAGCAAGACACCATTTGTTGTCCATCCCTAGCTGCCATTGAACTGAGTAGCTTGATTAGGTCATTTCAGTTAAGAGCCAACCACATTGCTGTGGGTCTGGAGTCACATAAAGGCCAGACCAGGTAAGGGGCATTAGTGATGCAGATGGGTTTTTACAACAATCTATGATAATTTCATGGTCACCAATACTGGATTAGCTTTCAATTACAGGTCTTACTCGATTTGAATTCACAAGAACACAAGAAATAGCAGGAGTAGACCATATGGCATGTCGAGCCTGTTCCACCATTCAATAGGATCATGGCAGACCTTGGGCTTCAACTCAATTTTCTCAGACGCTCTTAATTCCCTGAGAGACCAAAAATCTATCAGGGCCTCAAATATATTCAACAATGAAGCTTCCACAACCCTCTGGGGTAGAGAATTCCAAAGATTCACAACTCTTTGAGTGAAGTAATCTCTTCTGAACTCAGTGCTAAGTGATAGATCACTTATCCCGAGATGGTGCCCCCATGTTTTAGACTCCCCGACCAATGGAAACAATCTCCTAGTGTCTACCCAATCAAACCCCTTCAGAATTTTGTCGGTTTCAATGAGACCGCCTCTCATTCTTCTAAACTCCAGAGAATATAAGCCCAATTTATTTAGCCTCTCATCATAGGACAACCCTTTCATCCCAGGGACCAATTTAGTGAAACTTTCCTGTGCCACCTCCAATGCGAGCGTAACAGTACAAGAATTCCACCAGCTGCGGTGGTGGGATCCCATATGTGGTGGGATTTGAACCATTGTCCCCAGAGAAATTGACTGGGTCTCTGGATTACTAATCCAGTGACATTACCATTATGCCACCATGGTGTGACTCAGTGTAGGCTTTGCTTTATAACACACCTGTGAAGTACCTTGCGTCACTTATTTACATGAAAGGCATTACTTAAATGCAAGTTGTTATTGCTGTTGAAACACCTGGAAACAAATCAGTTTGGGAGAAACTTCACTCCTAGCTTCGCTATAAGAGGACAATTAAATTATTTTTCAGAGTACTTGTCACCACCACACATATATATAATCTTCCTATAGTGGGACAGAACTCAGCACTATGCAGCTAGGAAGAAGAGGGCAATGAGCAGGAAGAGAAGAGTGGAGACAGGAGAGTCGAGGTATAGCTGAAGATTATCTTTAAAGAGTGTTTTGACATTAGGACGAGTAGGGTCCAGGCAAAGTGGTTTTAGAAAATAAATCCAGAGAGAAGGGTGAATTAATTGACTACACTTGGTCACCAGAAAACAACGTGCACCATTTGGGTTTATTTAAAAATGACAAATAGTCAAACCCATTCTTTCTTCTGAAGAATGGACTTTGATCAATGGCCATTTTTAAATGCGATGCTAATGTTGTCGACATTTGCGGACAAATGATTACCACATTCCTGTGACTCACTCTGTCCACTATTAACGATAGCATTACCTGTTTAAAATAAATGGGCTACTGTCTACAATTATATTGCAGAGAAATGTACATTTTTTAAAACATAAGTTTTATTGTGATCAAGACGAGGGATGTTTATGGTGTGAAATACATGTCTCAGCACTTTGAAATTATCAAGTATTCCCAAGTCACCTATGTTATATCCCAATACGGAATAAACTTACTCATTGTGCTTCAACCCAACCTCAAGTGTACCCGCTACTGTATCAGCGTGACAGTTTTCCACTTGCCACACCAACCACTCTTGACTCTGTGAAAGTGACATTGAAAACAATGTTGCGCTATTTGGCAATCAACTTCCCAATGGCCCAAAGTAACTCTGTTGTGCCATGTCTATATTTCTTTGCTCTGTTCAATTCAATAGCAAATTATAAAGAACACACTAAGATACTGTAATATGGAATATTTCCCAGCCATCCTTTCTTCCTCATGAAATACTTTTAGATAGCTGACACAAAAGCTATTGACCACTATTATTCAATTCAAACAGCAGACTTGATTTTGTTGACAGTGATCAATTTTGTAAGGCAGAGCTCCAGACATGACGCTCCATTCCTCTAACCTTGGATTTCTCCTCACTATGTCCAGTTTACCATTGGGGCCACTGACTCAGCCAGTGCATTCCCGCCCTGTGCAAAACACTTCTCAGTTCCCCCGCCTTACAAATTGCTAGCTTTCAAAACCCTCCTCCTCTTTGACCTTGCCTTGGTTCTCTGCCATAGCCTCTCAGTTTTCCTTCTCTTGTCCCTTGAGCCCATGGTACCTTTTTCCTTCTAGTGTGTGTTCTCGGATATATTGGCACAGATCTTCCAGTCTCCAGATCATCAGACTAGAGATACAAGCCAAGATGCACATCTGGACCCAGCGGAAGTCCGGACCTCTATGGGAATTTTGAACTTCTGATGGGCAATTACCCTGCTCACAAGGACATTCTGTGAATGTCTTCAGCTCTGAGACTTCAGACAATTCTGTGGGACTTACTTGAATAGTTATCCAGGAAACATTAGACAGAAAAGTATTTTTCTAACTCCTGGGTAACTATACAACTGACTCCACCACCCACCCCACCAATCACTTATGCTGACAACACCCCGCCCACCCCTCAAATATCAAATATCCCCTGACCAACTAACTCCTCTTTGAGCAGCCCCCCTGACCCCAAACTACACAACTTCCACCCCAACCATTCACTAACATTCACACTGGACCTTCAAACTTACCATAGGGTAGCTAGTGCTGTGTAAAGGGTGTGTGTCTTGTCTTACCCCCACCCCGACATGCTACAGCGCTGCGATGGAGTTCTTTGATGGATGCTGGACTCCGCATTTCTGGAGAATCCGGGCTCAAAAGACCTGGCAAGAAATCCGGAGCAGCATGGAAGTGTGGAAAACTTCAAGCAGTGTGGCAATCCAAAGACAGCTGCCGCTCTGTAGAAGATCTGGGCCCTGGTAATGATCTCTGTAGAGACTGATAACTTTTGAACTTCCAGGTAATAGCTGAAAGAATGACATGATAAGATTTCACATTTTAAAACTTCTATTGTAACAAATGACAAAAAAAATGCTATTGACCTGTTTTCTTATTGGAGGCAACTTATACTTTAAATTACTGAAAGGAACATGCCCCTGTTATACTTAACACATACCACACTCTCCAGACAATTACAGCCCTGATGACAAACAGTCCACAGTTGCTCCCAGCTTCCAATGGGTTCGCATTTCCCTGTTATGCAGAGTAGTAACTTTGAGGGAACGCCTCCAGGCATTTCCCTTAGTTTTCAAGGAGTTTCCTAAATCCACTACCAGCTGTAAAGCCTGTCCCAGTGATTCTTCCCCTAGCAATATCAGGACAAATCTCCCAGAAGCCTTAGATGGCGGCAGGATGGATCTCCTTGACTAGAAACCATCTCCTTCCTGTACCCGGTTGTCATCGCTCACAAAGCCAAGTAGTGCCTTCCCTTTGTTGATCACACGAAACTGCTATCTGTGATATTCATTGATTTGTAGGGAAGCCTGTAGCCTGCAACCAAATCTCAAAATAGCTTCCTAAGCACTCTTCCCCATAGCAACGTGAAACACATTAGCCTTGCATCCAGGTAGAAATGCTGATTAGTTATTCTTTCATCTTAGAAGTAAATAAACAGTTTACAGTACAATTGTTTGCAACCCGTTACCTTCAACATCTTTCTGGGACTTTGGGAGACTCAGAGTCCACCTATTGTGAACTCAGAGACTGCTGCCATTGTCTCTAACCGTGAACAACCCACACCATTGCTCCAGTAACACACTCTAGGCCTCCTTTTGATCTTTAACCACCCCAGGCTTGTTGTCAAGCAGACTTTAGAACAGGTGACAACCTCTCTGCCAAAACATAATCTCATAAACCTCATATTTGTAACAATATATGAGAAAGCTTAGACAAACACAATTTCTATAATACTATAGTGAAGTACTGACGGTCACTGGTGGTTGGAGCAATTAAGGGATGAATTAAAACCCACAGAAGGAAGAACGTTGCACAACATGAATGTGCAACTTCAGCCCAGTGATAACATTGGCTTACATGCAAGGAAAAAAAATAGGATGTATTTAAAGCTGAAGAAAGTATCATAGCTGATTCATAAGTTAAACTTAAACAACTGCAGGAGCTAAATGTATCCATTGATGTGTCCCCTGCCACCCTAGAAGAGATAATGTTACTGCAGCTATTTTCTGGACTTGCATTACTGGATGACCTCGCTCTGCCCCAGATTTCGCAATTTTGAAATTGGCAAGGACCCAGGCTAAAAACGGTCAAATTCACAAGTACAGAATTCCATCATACTGAAATTGATCAATGCAATGAAATGCAAATAACTTAAAAACAGATAGAGCAAAGAATTATAGAAATGCATAATTGATATGTTCAACCTCTCCACGTTTAACTTATGCACATTTATATATGGCCATTGGGTGTTTCAATATATTAAAAGATGCTTTAACAAGCGAAAACTGGACAATAAGTCATGATGGAAGTGGCAGGAGAGAAAACATATTTCTATACTTTAAAGTATACAAATGAGGTTAAAGGCTTTATGGGGGCTTTTGATGATGAAGGATAAACACAGCCTATGATTGGCTTGGGAAGAAAAGTGCAGGCTCAGTTGGCTGAATGGTCTGTTTGGGAAGGCGAGGGAAAGAACCTGGGAAAAAAAATCAAGAGTGCAGATTACAAAATAGGTCATAAGCCTGGAGGAAGTTGCAGAAGGAGAGTGGACCAAGGCAATGGAGTGAATTGTAAAACAAGAGTGAAAATTCAACATGCTAGGGGTGGGAACCAAGAGGTGGCTGGTAACACAGGAGAGGGTGTAGTGAAGGAGTCTTGGCTAAGCTGAATGTTAAATCAGGGAGAGCTTAGAATGTTGGGTCACTAAAGGAATTGCGTCTAGAGTCGGTCGGGACTGATGTAAGCGATATTACAAAGCTGGAAATCAGTCATCTTGGTCATGACAGCATCTGTGGAGAGAGAAACAGAGTTAACATTTTGAGTCCGTATGACTCTTCTTCAGAGCTAAAGACTTCGCTTTAGCTCTGAAGAAGAGTCATACGGACTCGAACATTTAATTTAGTTTCTCTCTTCACAGATGCGGTCAGACCTGCTGAGCTTTTCCAGGATTTTGTGTTTTTATTTCAGATTTCCAGCACTCGCAGTATTTTGCTTTTAGTCTTGGTCATGACCCTCTTATGGAGTTTGAAGCTTAACTCATGGAAGCTGCACATCAATGCAACTTTAAAATTGGGATTAATTTTTTTTGATACATTTGTTTTTCCAACAAGACCATAAGTAAATATCTCAGAATAGGGAGTTTCATTCCTGCAGAACTTTCTAAAATAAGATGCGTTTCAATGCAACATTAACTATTTCCATTGCTTACCTTCAACCCATTCAGCATAGAAAGCTATAATCATGGTGCTGTAAATGTATTACTTGTTAAGTGCCTATAGATACATATAGTAACAAGGGAGAAATAGTTGGCCTAAATTAGATGGTTCTGAATACCTTCAGACCAGCTCCACAATATGGAAAGCAGATTGAAAAGAACAATCTGAAAAATGAGATGCAGCTTGTCAAAGCTGTTAACAATTATTGCTCTTCAGAATCCAAGAAACCTAAGTAAGGCAGCAATTTTGTTCAGTTACCAATCCATCTTCAAGATGAATGTTGTGGGGAGGGGCTGTTGCAGCGGGGGCGTTATTCCTATCAACCCTAAATCTTTCGTACTTGTGCATGTGCCTTCTGGAACTTGTTGTTTTACATCAAAAGGATAATGCTCAGCTCAGGATGATTTAATAGGGGTACTGGCCTCCATTGCAACTTGTCAAAATGAAACTTATAAAAGCTCAGAAACAAGTTTGATTTTCTGTTGTCTACTGCTGCAGCTCACCAATTTCCTGCAGCACAATGTGAATTGCAACTGGCTTCATTTGCAATTAAATTGCAAATTCAAACCAAACATGACCTTGATTATCTGATGTAACCTTCTGTGCTCAACTGCAGAAAGACAAGCAGACCTCAAAAAGACAACAGTTTAATTTGTTAATTAGAATTAACCATTGAAAAAGACTGCATAGCCTTCATTAATTTACTGGAATATACTAAAAGGTAACCATTATGAATTTCACACAATTTTAGAAGTAAAAAAGATTATGCATTTTTAAAAAGAAAGAACATCTTTCATGACCTGACCTGAGGATGTCCCCAGGTATTTCACAGCCACTGAAAACCTTTTGGAATGTAGCTACAATTGAAATGTAGTCAACTACAGCATCAAACAACAAGATAATGATCAGACCGCTTAATTTTGGTGATGTTGGTTAAGGTTTAAATATTGGCCACTGGCATCAGCTGTAGCTCACAGCTCCAAGTCATAGGGTTCAAACCTTGGCTGACATTCCAGTGCAGTACTGAGGAAGCTGTCATTTGAATGAGAAGTTAAACCAAGGCCCCATTTGTCTCCTTGAGTGGATATAAAAGATCCCATGGCAGCATTTTAAAGAAGAGCAGCAGGAGAGTTATCCCCGCTGTCCTGGCCAATATTGATCCTTTAATCAACAATCACACAAACAAAAACAAATTAACTGCCACACTTCCTCCATTGCAAAAGTGACTACCAGAATATCATTGGCTGTAAAGCGCTTTCAGACATCCAGTGGTCATGAAAAGCTCAATATAAATGCAAGGTTATTTTTAAATAACCTTGAACTTCTCTACTCTTACGTGAATAATGCCATGCATTCTTTTACATCCACTTCAGAGAGCAGAGGGGCTTCGGTTTAACGCCTCATCTGAAAGGTAGCACCTCCAACAGTGCAGTACTCCTTCATTATTGTACTGAAAATCTAGACTCATCCGGTCTGATATATGTGCTATCGAGTGAGCTTGAATCCACTACCTTCCAATTCAGAGGTATAAATGTCACCACTGAACGAACCAAGGCTGAAATCTTTATATAGCATCTTATCTTATCTAAGTTTTCAAAAACAGCAATAAAATGAGTCACCAGATATTCTGGTTTTGGTGTGCAGTGAGGGAGAAATGTTGTTTAGGACTGCAGAAGAACTCCATGATCTTTAAAAGAATTGACAATGGAGGAAAAAGCATAGGTAACTGAAGGTGTCAAATAGATTAGTGTTGCAAATGACAGATATATAGTATCATGTCACTGCCACTAGATGTTCCTACCATGCTTTGTGATCACAGTTTCACCATCTAATGAAATTGTTGCAAAAACATTTAATTTTATACATCTAAACCACTGATTTTGATAACCATTTATAAGGTGCAACTGTTGAAATATGTCAAATCTTTGTTCCTGAACTTGATAGTAAAATTATAAAAATAAATCATTTAACAGCAAGCATTTTAAAACTCTGTTAGAAGTACTTTAGACATATTTTTATGTTCCTAAAGCCTACTGCAAAAAAAGGCCACCTCGTTTGTATAATAAACTCTGTGTCAAGCAGTTCTAGGGTTAATAACATTCATTGCACCATTAAAGCCTGGATGGAAAAACAGTAATTTAAGGTGAAAAGCAGCCCAATTGTGTGAATTAGAAAAGCCTCTTGGCTATTCAGCAACTCTAATTGCTTTCTACAGATGGCCTCAATTAATGACTTCAGTCCAAGGGACAACAAAATGAGCAATGGAGGGGGTCAGATGTCTAATCTCTTATTTTTCTGGCCTCTCAATGATGCAGAACATATTTCCCAATAAACACACATCACCAAAAAGCAATTCTTCACTCCAACATTCTCTATTCTTTTCAACTGATCTGTACAAGGTATCACAAGCTCCCAAATACTCTGAGTAAATGAATGGAAATATGATGGTTGAGTAGTTCATTTTAACCTGCACAAGGCCCAGTAACACCATCTTGCATGTGGAATCAGAGTCTTGCCAGATACTCATTTTAGCAAATCTCTGCACATTCAATAGACAGTCGGCTGTGCAGGCAGAATAACCA
Organism: Carcharodon carcharias; assembly: GCF_017639515.1. NCBI lineage: Eukaryota > Metazoa > Chordata > Chondrichthyes > Lamniformes > Lamnidae > Carcharodon > Carcharodon carcharias. The sequence goes on along the minus strand of NC_054480.1, from coordinate 35,548,282 downwards.
GAAGCCAAAGGCACAGGTCTCTGTGCAATGTAATAGCAGCTTCCAGTCAAAAATGTCTTTCCAAAATCCTGTGTGTTTTACTTGAGGGTTGTGGAGGGGGTGATTGCAAGAAAGAGAAGCAGAACACAGATCTAATGGTGGTTGGTGAGCTGGGAGATATAGGAGCTAAATGACAGCATAGATGGCAGACTGATGTGGGGTCAAAATGATCAAGAGTGGCAAAGGAATGGAGAGGTTGAAAGAATGAATAGTGAGAGACGAAGGGTTAAAGAGCAGCATCAAGTCAGAAGAGGAGTCTCAAGGCAATGATAGAGGCAATACCCTTTGTTGCTGGACCCATAGCTTTTTTTAAGGAGAGTAGTTTCTGAAAGATTTTTGAAATCAGTGATTTTTTAAATTCTAAAGGTGATTGTAAAACTTATCAGATTAGTTCTTGATGTAATATTAGAACTTGATGTGTTTGGAGCTGGTTGTGTGTTAAAATCAGTCAGATGTAAAGTGGGAGAAATTGGATAAGATGGATGGATAAGTGTGATTGAGAAGCTTGACTTAAGAAGGTACTACAGAAAATTTACAGGAGTGTTCCATTCACAGCAGTGCATTAATTATATAGATTATGTATATTATAAAAAGCCAATTTGTCCTGACTCCTTTAATTTCATTAGTGACAACACATTGCACAAGTGAAAGATTATAAAGAAAAATTGCAATGAGTAAACAATAGCCAGCACAGTCCAGTTCAGAAGAACCAAGCAAAAAACTAAATGACACACACACAATAAAATCAAAGGCACCTAGTGAAAATTCCTGCTACTCATTCCAAACACACCCACCACAATCCAATCCCAAGCATAGGCTGTTGTCAGAATGTTTTCACTGGTCTTTACACTGCTCTCAGTTTAGCACACAAATGTTTCTCCTCCATCCCCTCCCCCAAAGGCAACAAATGCTTGCTGGAATCAGATTCCAGGAATATTGGGTACAATATCCAGAAGGCATTCTTCACGTAGAGGTTTAAAGTGAATGTCAGCGGGCTACTTAATTATGAGGGAAATCACTGCTGAACCTGACCTCGTCCTCACCCAACGCTCACAACCTCAGGAGGAGTCACAGAACTATAAGCATCCGGAACTGAAAGCTAATTTTTCCCTTTTCTTTCCAGCCCAGGTTTACTGAGGTCAGTAAACATTCCACCACTGCCCTGGCCGAGATTAGCTAATTCAGCAAAGTTCGGGGATTGCATTTATGACTTGTGTGATCCCTATGAATCGACTGTTCATTGTAAACCAAATGGAGTTGGCTAGATGATGTATTAATTTGAAGCCCAGATACTTATCTGGAATAATTATGTACTTTCTTTTTTAAAAAAAGGCCCACAAAATGTTCTCTTTCATCAGCCTGCAACATCCTGAAGATCAGAAAAGCGACTTTCTCTCTGATCTCCACCAGTGCCATCATTCAGCTGGTAATGGGGCAGAATGCCCTGGCCTATTAATAAATGGCATAGTTTGCTGGGAACAACTGTTCTGTACTGGACAGATTTGGAAGAAGTCTGAACAGTTCCTAACTAGGTCCAAATAAAATTGAAAATTAGGGGTTTGCTGCTCATTCCAAACATGTCCAAGTGTCTTTAGCACAACCAGAAACAGTTACAGAATTGATAAAAAGAAATAAAACTGTACAATTTGAATCTAACAAATATATTCAACCTGAAATCTCCTTGGGGGAAAAAAAATGACACATGTTACACTTATAAAGAATGGAACACTCAGCTCACCATTGCTGGAATATTCTGTTTCCCTACCTCCTCCCACAATGCAACAACTTTTCATAGAATACTCCATTTTATCCATTTCATAGCTTCTGGGCTTGCATCCAGAAGCAGCTCTGACCACAACACTCTTCACAGCCCTTGCCAATGCTGCTGTGTGGCCACCTAGTGGGGACTGAAGTGCGACCAGTAGTCAAACCCCTGCCAAGTTCTCCTCCTTTCCATTGGATATACACCCTTGATCCTGCTCAGATCCGTGCTCGACAAGATGAACAACTCACCATTGGGATAAAGCCAGGGTATGAATCTCAGCTATGGCTAATGTTTGAAACCATATCTCCCAGTTCATTGAGTGTTGTGCAAATTCACTGTGCCACCCAATGGTCACCAATTTAAATGCAGCAGTGTTGAGGAAGTAACTGTTACATCATCATCATAGCTAATGGCCTTGCAGAGTACACCTCAACCAGCATAACACCTCCGACTAAAAATGCCCACTAGGGCGGAAATTCTTTACAAAATGGTGGGTTCATAAATAGTTACGTGACAGAGTGCATGGATGAATCGGTTCATTAAAAGACATTCACATTCTTATTTTCATTTAATGGTCAGTCATGAAGCCTTAAGTGCAAAGTTTCCTGCAGTATTGTTTACATGCTTCACACTATTCAAATACGATCAAGCCTCTCAAGCAAAGGCTTCTTCTCCTTTCTTGGTAGACATTTGCCAAACTGAAACCTGAATCTAGGAACTCTTCCAACCAAGAACAGTGTGCATCAATTTTGTAAAAGTATTCTGAAATAATAAACTTCGGATTTTGTTAGAATACCTTGCCAAAACCAAAATCTAGCACTGCAGCTTACAGTTAAGTCAAGCTGATGGAGTACTGCCAAGACACGTTTTACAATTCCAATGGTACAGTCCAAGAGTTAGGTTCTCAAACTAATTCTCAATTCATTTTTCCCAGTGGAATGGCCTTTTCTTTCTTGCACTTGTTAAAAATATAAAATAAATAAACAACCTATAATCCTAACATATTATGGGCCATTTCACAAATTAAATACGCAAATTCAGCTTCCTGAGCTATCAAATTGAAGAGAATATATATTGTCTGAGACCAATAAATAACTAATGTCCTTGTTACAAATGAGGTCACAGAATAAGTTATTATTAAAGTCTGGATAATAGATAAATATCGTACTTAAGTGCAGGATGGATTTCAAGTATGCATTTCAATTACAAAACAGTTACAGTTTGGGATGCAGCCCATTGGAGAGCTATTGATTATGTTTTCCTCCTGTGAGTAAGGCTTAAATTTGTGTGGATTCTGCATTCAGATAAATATGTTATTTTCAGCAATAATAAATAGATTTTGACTCAGAAAAAGGAAATCAAAAAGCATGTATAATGTTTGTAAGATTAAGAGTTGTCAGCCAGGGTATGTCCATTAAAGAAGAACGGCAGGATGCTCCTCACATTTCGGAAATTAATTACTCAATATAATTGCCCAATCATTGTAAGAACAAAATATCTCATGACTGAATCAACAATCTAGAGCATTGTGCAGGAATGGAATTCTGGTTCAGCAGGGAACAATGCATCATAAGTGAATGCTGGTTGGGCTGTTTAAGTAAGTTTAGTATCAGTGTCCAACAAAATTTTAAAAAGGAGGGTTGGAAATTAGACTCAAAAAGCACAATGGTTGAGATAAGGCTGCTCTCTGTTATTTTGGTGAAGTAGAGAGAAGTGTGCAATGCCCAGATGTTTACTGCTTCTGTGCTGAAATGGAGCATTGATGGAATATTTTACAAGTCAAACTGTTTTATTTAGGACAAAGGGTATGTTGAGTATGAATTAAACAGAAAAAGAGGCCCTGATGTTAACAGGGAGCAGGTGTCAGGGAGTTGGGGGAGCAGTTTTGGAATTGGGAAGAACAGGTTTCCCTCAAAGATAAAAGCAAAGAACTGCGGATGCTGGAAATCCAAAACAAAAACAGAAACAGAAATACCTGGAAAAACTCAGCAGGTCTGGCAGCATCGGCGGAGAAGAAAAGAGTTGACGTTTCAAGTCCTCATGACCCTTCAACAGAACTAAGTTAAAATAGGAAAGGGATGAAATATAAGCTGGTATAAGTGGGGGGGAACTAAGAACTTAGTTCTGTTGAAGGGTCATGAGGACTTGAAACGTCAACTCTTTTCTTCTCCGCCGATGCTGCCAGACCTGCTGAGTTTTTCCAGGTATTTCTGTTTCTGTTTTAGGTTTCCCTCAAATCCTGTTGAATTTAATGGCAGAATAGGATTACGATTTTTACATGGTTGGCTGGTTGTCAGACACTAGGCCTGTGGGGCCAGGTCGCAGTCTAGGGAGCAAACAGGAGGGAGTGTAAAAAGGAGGTCAGAGACATTGGAGAGGGACTGTGAAGATTTTGTAGAGGGAGGGAGGATCATTGAGTCCTATGAAGGAATGGGTCAGCAGGATTGTTAGGAGTAGCATTCCTGCTCCTTCCGGCCCTCAAGCAGCACTGAAAAGCACTCACCTGTTTCATGCAGTGGTCCTCGCCTCCCTTTAGTTGTCCAATTTTGCAAAGGGCAGGAAACCCAGCTGGCCAATGTTAAGGCTGAACAGAAACAAATCTGAAGCACACAGCCTCATTAAGACATTTGAATGAGTGACCCACTTCCTGGCAGCAGGGTTGGTCACCCAGCCACTTCCTTCCCACCCAGTCTCCACTAAATTTAAGTGGGCAGGGTCAAGGGGAGTTGAGCTTGGGTTTGAGATTTTGTTTTACATTTTTATCTCCCACCGACCCAAATCCAACTGCTTTTGGCTGAGGAGGAGCAGGGGGGTTAAAATTACCCCCATAAAGTCTTATCTGACACTACCCACTAGTAGAAACTGTATTACAAGCATAAATGTTCAAGAAATACCCCTGCCACAATGCAAGAAAAATAATAGATTTGACTAGATCACAAAGGCCAGGATTTCATGATGGAGATAAGGTAAAAGGAAGGAGGAGAAAATTGAGTCTTGCATGAAAGACCATTGAAATAAATGCAATGAAACTATTTCTAGATGAGCACACTAAATTAGCTTGAAAGATTGCGGAAAGTATTTGAGTTGGGTATAGTTCACAAATGGATATACAGACCATGTAATAATAGAAGGGATTTTATACGGTTACCTGAACAATGCAGAAGTATTCCCAAAAATTAATAATTCTTCATCTCCAGCCCAATTTTGTCCCCTCCTCTTTTAATGATGATACTGGGTTATGATTTATGGGTTCAACAGTCCTCAAAGACCTCATTTCAATGATCATCTTTTACGCACAAGAGAAAGAGACAGAGACGTATAGCTCCTTATCACATCTTAGGATATCTCAAATAATTATTCATCAAACAAATAATTTGAACTTTTCTATTTGCCACATACGAGGCTTCGATTTACTTAATCGTCCCAAAGATGTCACTTCCAACAATGCAGTATTCTCAGTATTCTGCACTGAAATGTCACTCTACATTATGTCTAAGTCCTCGAGTGCAGCTTTAACCCTTGACCTTCTGACCCGGAGGCATGAGTATTACTAAGTAATAGTACATGAGTATTAGCAAACCTGGCAGAGTGCTACCTGGAGCTGGAAATCAGGAATAGGAGCCTCATCTAATTTTAATTCTTCCAGGCCCCTGTGTCCACCCTCCTAGACTACTGCCACCCTAACTGAGGTCAACTAACTGGTCAAACAGACCTGGGACCTTCCTGACCTGTATCATTCATTACCACATTGAGCAATTTTTATGACCACAGCCGGTGTTAATTGCCATGCAAACCAAATCCAGGGGGAAACTTGGTTTATGGGCCACAACCTTTCCTTTTGTATTCTAATTATGAGAAGGCGACATACCAATCTCAGCAGTGAGAGGTCCAGTAACACTTTTGCATTTTTAAAAATTAAAAGTAAGTTATATTAACAAAAAAAAACTTAAACACACAAGATTACAGTTACACAATTAAGGTTAGTCTTACAAAGCATTCCCCCAAAACAATCTACTTGGTCAAACCCACAAGTAAAACCTTTCCAGGCAAGACTCCCTAATAGATATTTAAATATGGAATCCAGTAATATCACACAAGGCAGACTACTGTAGCTTCAATAAAATTGTACCACATGACCTGTACCCCCTTTCACTTTACTATGGCATTTACTTCAAATAAAACTGCTTGCTGCAACCCAGGACTTCGCAACAGCTCAAACAGCTCCAGCTATCTCCAGCTTAATGGCTCAACAGCTATCCAGCTCAATATCTAAAAATCAGCTATCCACAGTAACTCTAATATACCTTTTTCACCTTTCATCTCAATCCCATTGTTCTCACACCCCTTTGAACTCAAACCCTTCCAAAGAAAAGATATTTAATGTTTCCATCTTTGCTTTTGAGTCAATAAAAACACAATAACCCCGCGACTCCTTCTAAGTGCAAATATTTTCCTTGTTACCTCTGATTCCCCTTTGAAATTCAAACAACCTCTCAACTTATCTAAAAATGCATATGTTAGATCTAACCTATTTACTTGTACCTCAAACTTAACACCTTTAACCTTTTCATGTTTCCAAACACCAGACAGTCTGACGCCATTCAACCTCTTGCCCAGCTTAATTAAATCTCACACACACAGACACCCAGCCTTCTTTACAGAATAACACAATATTCCCCAAAATATATAAAAAAACTTCATTCTCACAGCAATACATTTACCACTGGGAAAGATGCAGTTAATAGGTTTAATCTAAGTACATATAACAGATTAAGAATTGTAAGGTAACAGGATATATTGAAGAAATTGAATAAAAGATCACATTTGGATTTTCTACTTAAAAACTTGCACTCTTTGTCCTCAGTTTCCAGAGATCAGAAACAGATTTGCTCGTATATATGACATGTCAGATACAAATCTGCCATTGATTTCAGTTGGTAATTGAATATCCCCCAGCAAATTAACGGACTTGGGCGTTGGTCTGTGTAAACCTGGAGAGAAACCGTCAATGCTTCAATTGAATAGAAAAGGCAAAAATTGAGTTCATTGTGCAGACATCAGGGTAACAGCCCTGCAATTAAATCATATACATGAATGTTTCATTATTTTTATATATTTTATCTCTAACAATGTTTTACCTATCACAATTTAAAGTCTTGACAAGACTTTTTAAAAATACACAAGTTTTTCCTGCTGTTCTGACCTAGATAATCTGTCACTTCCCCAAGATAGGATCTGGGGATTTTCAAGCAGCTGTCAATCTAGAGAGATTCCCCATAATAATTACCCCAGGATGTGCCTATTTGAACCATTTTCCCAGGGAAACCAGGGAGTGCCTGAATAGTTAAAAATAGGACAAATCAGGTTCACAAGGTAATTACATAAGAGGAAGGCCATTCGGCTCATCTTAATTCATCCTACCTCCCTGGTCAAATATAGCATCCAATCATTTCTTAAAATATTCCAGGCTTTCTCTATGCCAACTGCAAATTTATTCCATATGTTGATCACACTTTGTACATAGGAGAATTTCCTGATATCAGTCTAAAATTAGCTATTAGAAGTCTGAACCTGTGTCCCTTATTTCAATTTCTAGTTTAATAATATTCCCAGTTACCTTTGTCTATATCATAACACACACACACACCACACATCTTGTTTCTAAGCCGAAAAGCACCAGCCTATTCAGTATTTCCTCATGCCTTAAATCTTCAACATTCCTTTTTGCAGCACTTAAATTTCACTCTTGTTTCTTGGAGACCAGAACTGGACAGTATTCAAGTACAGTCTGATCATCATCTCCATTGGACACAATATGCAATTGAGGTCTCTCAGCAAGGCTTCTCCTGACTATTGCTCTACACCCTTGATAATATAAGGCAGCATTCAGTGTGGTTTGTTGAATACTAATCTGCAGTAACAACGCACACTGATCTTCAAATCTACCATAACTCTTAACTCACTTTCAACTTCTTCATCAACTATTGAACTGAAGAAGACTGCTGGAATGTCTGTGTTGAAGAGGGAAAACAAACAATTAGGCGACAGCCAGACTGAGCTCAGTTGCGATGATCTTCACTGCTGTGTGGCCTGTAGACAACAATTAGGCTCAAACAAGAAAAATGGGTGAGCTATCAGAGGCCAAAGCACCAAATGAACAGGACCCTAACAAAAGTCATTACCTTTAGGGTTGGGGGTGAACAAATTAATAAATAGAGGGTGCATAATTTCACAATAAATGGTCACTGCTGTATGGCCTGATCAGATGATTAGTAGCAACGGGAGCAAATTAGACTCAATGTTTGGATTGATTCATAGATGAGAAATATTTTCAACCTAAAATGGCTCATTATGATCAAAAAAAAATCAGTGGAAAGGAGCACATGCCTGTTTAAGATTTACTTGTAATACCAGCCATCATAAAGATTGTTACATGTTCAGTGAAGGTATGTTTCAGGTTTTCACAGCTTGTGCACTTCTGCTGATTCCTGCACTTAAAAGTCAAGGGTTTTTATTTAAAGTAGAAAAATAAGCAATTGTCAGGCACTCTGAAATTAATTTAATTCAATTCCCAGTTATTTAAATGTTCAAAATAAAGAATCAAATAAAACTTATGAAAACAGTTATCCAGACTTCAAGCCTGAACAATGATAGTCCAGTACGCTTTCAAAGTGACTGATAATCCCTACAGTTCAGTTGCTTTTATACTATGCAAGACCCACGCTAGTGTTGCCAATTCCTGATGGATAGATCTCATGTAAACCTGCTGTAACTTGAAGGTAAAGCTAACAAATTCCCCAAGGCCGTCTGGTTAAAAAAACAAGGGCAACACAAGTTAGTTTTGCTGCACTATCAATGAACCACATTATTCATCTGACAACATCTTAAATTTTTTAGAAATTATATAAATATCCAAATGTTTTCCCTCAGATGCTTTGCATTCGGTGAAGTCAAACCATGGTTTGCATACCATCATAACGGCTGCAAAATTAGTCACCAACTAGCCTGGAGCAAGTTACTTTACTTGATAGTTGAATACAAAGCAACGCTCCAGATTGCAAGTAAAATCCTAACATTTATCACACCACAATGCATTCTACACTGAAGATTTCAGATTTGCTTCAAATTTCCACTCTTCCATCATCTCTACCTAGTCCATCTCTGGCTTGTGCTTAATGTCATCAAATAGCAAATCAATTCCCACAACCTACCAAAACACTTCTTCAAATGAAAAGCACTTTACTTGTGCTTCCTTCAACCTAGTTTACTATATTTGCTGCTCACAATAATGTGGTCTTCTCTGTATTGGGCAGACCAGAGATTAAGTGATCACTTTGATGAACACTTCTGTTCTGTCTACCCGCATGACCCTCTGGTGCCTGGCTCGTCACTTCAATTCTCCATCACACCCCCACTCTGACAGCTTTGTCCTTGATCTTTTACAATTCTCCAGTGAACCTCAGCACAAGCTTGATGAATAGCAACTCATTTTTCTACAAGGCACTTTGCAGCCATCTGGCCTTAACATTGACACTAGAAACTTCAGACCTCAGTGGTTCTTCAGCTATTAATCCTCACTCTGTCTTTCTTATAAGCTTTTAATCATATCTTCCATATTAAGGAAGGACTCTGGTTTTTCTTTTCTTACAGATGCTGCCTGATCCTTTGCATGTTTCTAACATTCATTTTTGTTTCCCATTTTCAGTATTTCTTTTGTTCGATTCTTCATTTTTTTTTATCTTTCCTACCTCACCCAACTGATACCAAAAGGCATAATTTCTATTTTATTCATTAATAATGTTACACTGTGTAGTTAATGCTCAAGCCAATTTCACCAAATTCTAGAACTTTTAAAACATTTGCGTGCCATGTCAATACTCAACCCACGATTCTTCCAGCTGTAATAAAAGTTTAAAAAGTAAGCCAGGCGTGGGTGAGGGGGTGGGTGCTGGATTGAACAACTTTTCCATTGTTAATTCAGCTCCAGGAAAGTATTCATTTTCTCCCAGCTAATTGGCGATTTGGACACGTAGTCAAGAAGCTACTATAGAGATTATGGTTTGGAAGGTGGTTGACATGAGCAAACAGAAAATGAATGCTGTCAAATACTTAAACATTACTATTAAGTTCTAGAAGTAATCGTAAATAACAGAAACATTTGTTCTTGCCATTTATTTTGTGGCTCAGTTTTCCTCCGTAACTTTCATAGCTCAGACTGCTTCAGTTTGATTTCTTGAGGCTTTGAGTTTTTCTCACCATCTCTTTATGTGGCTCGGTATCATATTTTTCTTATGATGCTCCTGTAAAGCACCTTACTTTTCATTACATTAAAAGGTGCGATGGTTGTTGTTCCTCAACCACTTCAAACTTGCCTCCATATCTCCCGACAGTTCTTTCTTACTCTGTGCCCACTGCTGTCACACTAACCCTACAGCTTTGATTTCTCTCTCTCTCTGTAATTTCTACACTTGCTTTCAAGATACTGGTCTCCTCCCTCTCCTCCCATGTCTCCAAATAACTAATCTCCTCCCATGTGTCAACACCACAGCAGTCCAGCCCACACGGAAACCAAAACATTTCTATGTTTGTCTTTGCCAAGCCAAAATTATTTAATAAATGTTGACACAGAACCAGAAAAAAAATATTTGCAGTTCATCTGGTCCCAAATCTAATATCTCTAAATCCCAAAATCTTCTACTCTAGCTACCTCTTGGGACATTTAATTCCACACAATGACAACCATAGCATTAAACCAATTCATTTTCTTCTAAATGTGACCCTCTAGCCCCTCATTCTAATCTTAAACACAGTTAGGGTTTAACTTGCATCGTCTCTTCAGAATTTGCTAATGTAGTTAAATCTTGCTCTTTTTTATACCAGTACAATACTCTATACTGTGAAGATGGATATTATCTTTTTAAATATTTTTAGGAATATGGTAGCATTCTGTAAAGAAGGCTGTGTGTGAGCGTCCATGGGTAATTAAACTGGGGGGAAGTTGGTAAAGACAGCTCGTCTGTGGGAACTGAGAGATGACAGGCAAAGGTTTTAGATGCATGCATTTATAATGAGAGGCTATGGTGAAGTTGGAATTAAAAGTAAATAAGTTGAGTTTTAAAATTTTCATCAGGTGATAAGTAGGGACTTCTGATTTTTCAGCTGCTAAATTTCAAAAGGGAGTTCAAGGGACTGATACAACTTACAAAGATTTCATAAGTAAACAAGGGAAGGTTATTAAATTTTATTTGACTCGAAAGTGGAGGTAATAGGAAGACATGAAAGATTTTTATATGTTGGAAAAGTTGAGTTCAAAGAGGAGCTTAGGACAATGGAGTCTAGGATGAAAGGGAAAAAAGTATATTTAAGGGAGCTGTTTAGTTTAGGTGGTTATGTGGAAGAGATGTCCTAAGACCAGCTCTGTAATGAGAAAAGTTCAGAATTTGAAGCAGCTATTCAGTTTCAAGCCCGAAAAGTCTTTGTTTTCAGAAAGCAGTTTGTTTCCGAACTTCCTTTGGATTTCCACAGCAGAGTGGAAGAGAGCGAGAAGTCATGTGGTATACTTTATTAAAGTAACAGCAGTTTTTACCTTGGGTAATATTACTGGATTTTTATGGTTAAAAATCTATAAGGGAGTTATTGCCAAGTGATTTACTTCTGTTCTGACCAAGTGTTTTTTTTTTTGCGGGGGAGAATGTTTTGTAAGACAGTTTCAACTGTGTAATTTTAATTTTGTGAATTTAAGTTTTTTTCTTCTTGTTAATAAATGTTTTAATTTTAAAATCCTAAAAGTGTTACTGGGATTCTATGCTTTGGGATGAATAGTTTTCCTCTCATTTTCAAAATACAAAAAAAAGGCTACGAGTTTCCCTCTGGGATTTGTCTTGCTCAGCAAATAACATTGGCTGTAGTCGTAACAGTACCAGACTTTTCATCCTCTTTTCATAACTTGGATGTTGTAAACTGGGTATCACTTTGGTTGTCCTTATTTGTCCCCCATTGCTTCCAATGCCTAAATATCCTTGTTCTGGTGCAGCGACCAAGACTTTACACATACTCCAGATGTGAAAAATACCAGTGCCTTGTTTAGACTGTTTTAGAGTTGATCTTCAGACACCTTTTCTTAGTGGAAACATTTTACTTCATTTTCAAGACAGCAGCAGCAACTACACATGTGCATCAAACTCCATAACTAAAGGAGAACTCTCTTATAGGGGTTCTCTGTGCTGTTAACACATTAGTTTACACAGATCAAGTGATCTTGCAATACAGGATTATTCTTGAAGCTACAGTCCTACATTTCCCAAATCTATAATTACTACACTATCATTTTGCAATACCCATCTGACTATATAACCCAAGGTTCAGTTGGTCCCTCTTACAGGGGCCACAAACTGTATTGTTGGTTTCAATTAGCTATTCACTAATACATTCAGATCCCATTCCCACGCCGAGCCCTGCAGCTAGGGTCATTTTAATATATACCTTTGCTTATTCTCCTCCTCTAGTCTCATTATCTTACTATAGCTCACATCAAATGTAATTTGGCACTCAACAGCCCATTTTCCCAACCAATTCAGGTCCCTGTGTATTTATCTTGCCTTATTGGAACCAAGATATAGGTTCGTGAGGCCTGTGTTCTCAGCACATTGCTGTATGGCTGTGAAACATGGACCACTATCAAGAAAGGAAGCTCAAAAAATTTCATCTTCACTGTTTTCATCACATTCTGGACATCTCATGGAAGGACAAAATCATGAATGCAGCAGTCTTCTCAAAGGCAAATCTCAAGTATGTTGATACTGATCAAGCAGAGGCAATTTCACTGACTCAGGTTGCAGGATGGAAGATGGTTCCATACCTAAGAATTTTCTGTATGGCAAGATAGCTGGAGCCAAACAACCAGTAGGGTGCCCAAAGTTCTGCTTAAAGCATGACACGAAGGCCCTAAATAGTGATTCTTATGTCTGGGACACACTAGCTAACAATAAAGGAAAATGGCGACATCACCTGTGGGCCAGCATGTGCTACCATGAAGATCAGTGGCTACAGTGGCTTGGTAACAGGTGCCAACACCGAAAACAACAGCCCACAACAACACCCGATAACCACTTGATATGCAGCACTTGTGGCAGAATCTGCCTCTCATGCATCATCTTCAGCCATCAGTAAAAGTGCACCTTATGAAGCTACCCAATCCCCAATGTATTTGGATTTGCTGCATGTCCATTATCTTAAGTAGGCGGAAAGATGCAGATGATGACAGTCTGTGTGAACTTCGGCCCCCACCTCTTCAGGGCCGGTACAAGGGTGTTTGCTGCCCTAGGCGAGCCTTCAGCTTGGCGCCCACCCCCATTCAACTTTTACCCTAAGATGTGCAAAATCTGCACATTATTCAGGACATTTAAATCAAATTGAAATGATACCAAGTATTATACATATTACAAAGTCAAAACCAGCTACAGAAACCAAGCTGCTTGCACTGAACAACGCAATGCTTTTATTAGCGGCCTGCACCAATAGGCCTTATAATTCAGCTTCTCATGTAATGTTTGTGAATGATATTGGCACAATGGAAGACCTGGTGCTCAACCTTTTACAATAATTTATATAAATGTATGCAATAAAGGTTAATTATGATTGTTGCACATATACCAAATATCCACACATTTTATTGAACTGTACTTTTTTTAATATATACGTGCATGAAAGCAATGTGACAAACATTACACACAACTGTATGCGAATTTCTATGACGTAGGTGGGAAAACACAATTTTTGGTTTAGCGAGCAAATGTTACAATACATAATTAAACACAAGTTTCCTTTTCTGCATTCACCCTAACCAAAATAGATGCTTTGTTTCTGAAAACCTATCGTCTCTGTCCTAAGATTAGCTGCAAAATATATAAGCAATGTTACGACATGGTGCAGATGACCCTAAGATCTTTGTACTGAAATCACAACTTTCACATAGCAACTTAGGAATAGTCTGCACGTGAAGTGAAGTTGGTCCTGTGGAATTGAAATTATTTAATTAAGTAATAAACGCTGCCTCCACATTGGGAACTCAAACTCTGCTGTGTGAACACACAGGAGCAATGAGTGGGCTGTGGGTTAAAGCTCTGCTGTCTATTTCTATTAATGACTGACTGGAAGTTAATGATCGAGATAATATTTGCAGTAAACCTTAAAAACAAATCGATGACCCGATAAGAAGTGAAGTGATCTGAACTCCTGCTTGCGCTCACTGCAGTTGGATTAACATTTGCTGCTCGCGCCCAATCCCTCAAATGAAATTCAAACCCCACCAATCCATGTGCAGCCTGCCAAAATCCCAGCCAATCCTGGCTTTTTCTTTTCAGTTTAAGTAAATTTAATTTTGATTGGGTAGTACTGTGCTGGATGTGATGTCACTGCGTGGCAATGCCTCGTGATGATAGGAGTTGGAGTTTCTTTCCCTTTTGGTTGCTAATGATGAATTATGAGATTGATTTGTTTAAAACATCATTTTTAAGTCTCCCAGAATGCTTTCTTTGACCACTGGGAGACCGATGCCAAGCTTCGGGGTTTCCGGCCAGCTTTTAATTCCGAATTTTTTAAAAAGCGGGCAGTTTTTTGCCAGCCCCCAGCCCCCCCCACAATTCTTGCCCTAAGTGTTTACCTAGTGTTTGGGCTGGCCCTGCACCACTCCCTCCCCTATCCAATTTGGTGTAATCTGCAAACCTAAACAGCTTTGTTTCTGTGGTCTTTGTTTCCAGTTTCAAATTATTTCCAAACACTAGATGGAGGTGGTACCACCTTAAACTCAGGAATAATAGCATAGTGTTACTGCACAAGTAAGTCAAAGGCTGGATGAAGGCTTCAGAGTCATGAATTCAAAGCCCCCCCATGGATGCTCAGAATTTAAATAAATAAATCTGGGATAGCTAGTCTCAGTACTAGTGACCATAAAACAACTGGATTGTCATTAAAAAACACATCTGGTTCACGAATGTCCTTTAGGGAAGGAAATCTGCCATCCTTAACCTGTCTGCTCTAGATGTGGCTCAGGCTCACTGCATTGTGCTTGACTTGAACGGTCCTCCAATATGTCTTAACAAGTCACAGGGCATCAAACAGCTACAAAAAAGTTCTAATAATAAAGCCAATAGAACCATCTGGCATTGACCTTAGCACTGGATACAAAGGCACACCCAACCCAGTCAACCCTTCTCACCAACAACCAGGGACTTGTGACAACATTGGGAGAGCTGTTCCATGGACTGGTCAAGGAATAGCCCGAAATAGTCATATTCAACAAAGCATGTCTTTAAGCCAATGTCTCAGACTTCTCCATCACCATTCCTGGCTATATCCCTTCCCACTTGCAGACCCACTATAGGTCACGGCACAGTGGCATACGGTCAAGAGGCAGTGGCCTGGGAGTCCTCAACTCTAGACTTCAAGTCTAAAGGTAAGGGGTAAACATTGCAAAGAAACCTCCTGCTGATTACTGTCCACTGCCCTCCCACAACTGATGAATCAGTACTCCTCCATGTTGAACACCAATTGAAAGAAGCACTGAGGGTAGCCAAGGCACAGAATAAACTCTTGAGTAGGGACTTCAACATCCATCACCAAGAATGGCCTTGACAGCAGACTTCTGAGACACACATCTGTCAGATTGAGGCAGGTGGTAAGTAAATAAACAAGAGGGGAAAAAAACTTACTTGACTTCACCCTCACAAACGTACCTGCTGCAGATGCAGCTGTCCATGACAGTTTTGGTAGGAGTGACCACAGTTCAGGCAACAATTAAAGTCAGACTTGCTGAGTTTTTCTAGCTTTTAAATTTTTTTTTCAGATTTCCAGCATCCGCAGTATTTTGCTTTTAACAATTAAAGTCAACTGTGTTCACACTCAGAACACCCTCACTGTGTTATGTGTCAGTATTACTGTGCCGGATGGGATAGGTTTAGAACAGATCAAAACTGTTCAAAACTGGGCATCCTTGAGACACAATGGGCAATCAGCAGCAAAACTCAATCACAACCTGTAACCTTGTGGCAGCCCAAAATATTCCGCACTCTACAACTACCATCACGACAGGAGGTCAACGCTGATTTAACGAGAAGTGCATGAGAGCATACCAGAAGCAGAACCAGGCATACCTAAAAATGAGGTGCCAACCCGTTGTGACAACATAGAGCTACTTGCATGCTAAACAGTGGAAGAGCATGCTATAAACTAAGCTAAGTGATTCCACAACCAACAGATCAGATCAAAACTCTCCAGTACTGCCACATGCAGTCGGCAAAAGTGGTGGACAACTAAACAACTAATGGCAGGAGGAGGCTCCACGAACACCCCCATCCTCAACGATGGCAGTACATCAGTGCAAAAGAGAGGCTGATGCATTGGCAACCATCTTCAGCCAGAAGTGCTGAGTGGATGATCCATTTTAGCCTTCTGAGGTTTCCAATGTTCCCTCTAACTTCTGTTTGCAGTGCACTGCAGGCTTGTTGCATTACATCATCCTTTTAAAACTGCTGCACAGCCACGCATATGCACATCCTAAAGGGAATGCTGGTTGTGTGCAGCCTGTTTGCGAATGCTGTGCAGCCATGTAACTGTGTAGTTTAGAGGGAACATTAGTTTCCAGCATCACAAATGCCAGTCTTAAGCCAATTCAATTCACTCCACATGATATCAATCAATGGCTGAGTGCACTGGATACAGCAAAGGCTATAGGCTTGAAAACATCCCAGCTGTAGTGCTGGACACTATTGCTCCAGAATTAGCCTGTACTGATCCAAAGGCCAGGACAAATCCAATCTAGCTAAATACCACCCCAGTCGACATTGTAATCAAGCAGCATTTACCAGTAATTAGTTTAGGTTCTGCCAGGTCAACTCAACTGCAGATCACTTAGCTCCAAATATGGACAAAAGTACTGAATTCCAGGGGTGAGGTGGGAGTGACTTTGCTTGACAAAGTAACATTTAACTGAATGCGGCATCAAAGAGCCTTAGTAAAATTGAAAACAATGGGAATCAGGAGGAAAACTCTCGCTGGTTGGAGTCATACTAACACACAATACGATGGTTGTGGTTGTTGGAGGCAAATCTTCTTAGTGCCAGGACATAGAACCAGGAGTTCCTCAGGGTAGTGTCCTAGGCCCAAACATCTTCAGCTGCTTCATCAATGACCTTCCCTCCATCATAAGGTCAGAAGTGGGGATGTTCAGTGATGATTTCACAGTGTTCAGTGCCACACAGGTGACTCCTCAGATAAGCAGTCCGTGCCCAAATGCAGCGAGACCTGGACAACATCCAGGCTGGGTCGCTAAATGGCAAGTAACATTCACACCACACCGGTGCCAGGCAATGACCATCTCCAAAAAAAGAGAACCTAACCATCTCGCCATGACATTCAGTGGCATTACCATCATTGAAAATCGCACCATCAATGTCCAGGGGGTCACCATTGACAACACACTTATTAGAATCAGCTATATAAATATTGTGGCAGATGTGAGAGTGGGAATTCTGCAGCAAGGAACTCACTTCCTGAATCAGCAAAGCCTTTCCACCATCTATAAAGCACAAGTCAGGACTGTGATGGATTACTCTCCGCTTGCTTGGGTGAGTGCAGCTCCAACAACAACCCGATTGGCTCCCCAGCCACCAATGGCAACTGTGGCAGCAGTGCGTACCATTTGCAAGATATACTGCAGCAAATTGCCAAAGCTTCTTCAACAGCACCTTCCAATCCCACCATTTTCGTCCCCAAGAAGGACAAGGGTTAGAAGGCGCATGGGAACACCACCACCTGCAGTTCCCCTCCAAGTAACACACCATTCTGACTTGGAACTATGTCACCGTTCCTTCACTGCCTCTGGGTCAAAATCCTGAAACTCCCTCCCTAACAGCACAGTGGGTGTACCTACATCACATTGACTACAGCAGTTCAAGAAGGCAGCTCACTACCACCTCAAAGGCAATTCGGGATGGGCAATAAATGCTGGCCTTGCTAGTGATACCCACATTCCATGGATGAATTAAAATAAACACACCACCTTAACTTTGCCTTCTTATCTTGCATGGTACAGTATCAAAGCCTTGCTGAGATTTAAATATATCACAGCCACTGACTAGCCAATGTTAACAAGATTTGTTATTTCCTTGAACAACTCCACTAAGTTGGAAGGGAGTCCCAGGAACTGGACACACTCCCTCCGCTCAGCTCCCATCTCAGAAGTACACACACACAGGCAGGCATGCTAAGTACTGTGCTATGGAAAGAACATACAAGCAGAAGCTATCTAGGACAGTTTAAAAATTAAAGACTTTTGGATGTTATCAGTATGTTTTCAGGAGCAATGGAAAACTCCTGCTCCTTATCTGACGCTGTTTGGATTCTCAAGTTCGAGATTACAGGAAAAGACAATAGGAAGAAGGAAAATGGAAGAAAAGGGGAAAAATTATGACTTTGAAACGTTACTATGTGAGGGGCCCTTCTTCTATGGACACGCACAGAACAGGACCCCCTGTTTTGACTTTTAAAATGCAGTATAAACTATCCAAAAGAAAAGCGCAGTGTATTTTATTAGTACCATACACAGTAACATATAACTTTCTTGAATGACAAGTATAGAAAAATTCCAAAGTCTAGTGATGATGGGTGTAAGTAAAAGAGTTTATAGACTGCTGGTGGTCTAACGACTCTCCCATTTCAAAAACCAATGGTTTACAAGTGAGATACTGAAGGAAAAGGGAAATAATTAAAAAGATAAATTTTTGGGCTTATTAAACAATGTAAGGAGCGTGACTGAAGTTGGAAGGATACCTAAAACAAGGTACAGTATTTGAGATCTTATTTGCATTAACTCGCCAATCCAGTTTTAATCACTATGTTATAGCTTAGCTATAAAGTAGTGATTAAAACAGGAGAGCTAATACAAATAAGATCAAAAATACTGTATTGTTTAATAAACGTACTAGCTTTGGAAATAGAAAATTGGCATTCTTTAAATAATAGATGAACAATAATTTGAGCAGAAATCTCACACCAGTCATTAGCCAGCTTTTCATAACTTGACACTAAGTCTACTTTAATCTAAGGAAGCACAGCACAGCAGATGCCAGTGTTAGCTCTTCAACTGGATCTATGTACCCCAATTCAATTTCCCTACCCTTTTATATCCTTCTTTTTAAAATATTTATTCAATTGTCTTCATAATGATTTAATAGGCTCTAGCTAACTACTGAGCTATATTCTAACAATGCTCAGCATGGTGTCTCCCAAATTTTCTCTTGTGCTTTTAGTGTTCATTTTGAATTTATTACCAAGTAACCAACCAGTTGCCACCTTTCACTATTTACTTTTCATCATTTTGAAGACCTCTATTAAACACTCTGCCCTTAATTCTGCTGATCCAGTCAAGAATAGTCAATTTTTTGAACCTAACTATAAACTCCAATTCCTCATCATGTTCTAGTGAATTTTCATCATACCCTTTCAATAATGGAGCAATCAGAACTGCATGCTATATTCCAGTTAATTATGTTCATTATAATTTATTCTTTGCTCCTGCTGCAAAGGTTTAAAGAAACATGAACAGTTATCTTATGGGATAGTACAAAATATGATCAAGTTGTGTAGAAGATATATTTTTTAAATGTTTTAATTCTTTTGTGCTCAACAAGCTGAGAGGTCTATTTGAGGAGCAAAACACTTTGCTGCTTTCAAGACTTAGTTTTAAATATTCCATTGGTGTAATTTTAACACTGGCACTAATCCATTTAAAATAAATACATGCCATTCAAAATTACCCCTAATGAAAAATTCATAGTTCAGTATTTTCACCAAGCATCCCTAGGTCAAGCATAACTTGGGCAAAGTGGATCTCTTTGTATTCTTCCCGAACAATTCACAGAAGCTTAACCCGAACTTTAAAATCCAACCCCTATTCAAGGAGTCCAATGTGACACTAGCTTGCAAACACATTTGCAAGAGTAGATTGGGATAGTTTAGCCATCAATTTCCCTTTTAAGATGATTAAACAACCATGCCTAGTCAGCTCAAAGTACTTGATGAGCTACAGATGTTGCCTCTACTGAAATATG
This sequence comes from Carcharodon carcharias, assembly GCF_017639515.1. Classification (NCBI taxonomy): domain Eukaryota; kingdom Metazoa; phylum Chordata; class Chondrichthyes; order Lamniformes; family Lamnidae; genus Carcharodon; species Carcharodon carcharias. Next base: position 35,528,371 of record NC_054480.1, on the reverse strand, counting down.
TAAAGCAAGACCAATCTGTTCACTTCTGTGGCAAGATGGAAGTCAGAGTTAGAATGTCCCCTGACCTGATTGATTGCATGTTATCCACCAATTCGACAAAGGGTTAAGAAAAGCTGACCCTGATTGATTTTAAGTTCATTTTATCATAAAAACCATCTTTAAGAACAGCTACAATTTTTCCTTAAAGTTTTCCATTCATCTCTCCCATGAGCCACATTCAAATGAGCATACAAAACACTGATTTTATGTCCCTTTAAATCCTTTGGTAAGTGTTTTTTTTAAGTCCTAATAAAGGCTTTATTCAATTTGAAATATTATTCATTCATTTACAATGGAATGCTGGTCCAACACAGGGTAAAGTTCAGACATTATATCCAATCAGCCTTCTTCAGCCAATGACCTCGCCAATGTAAAACCACATCACAATTTCCGTGGCCACAAATGCGTTCCTCAGGGCATCCTTTACAGTTATTTGTTTGTAACTTCCAGCCTTAAATGACTTAAAAGAACCTTGAAGCTTTCAACAGCCACTGGGATTTCTCCAGGAGTTGGTGGGGTCAGCTCCACACAAGCATATTTCCAAAAGGTAGCCAGACATGGTTTAGAGTAATTAGCAGAAGCCAGGGTGAGGTTGGAGCTGCCAGTCACCACTCTCTGCACCAACCAGCACACCGCCTCCACCATCTTCACAATGTCACCTCAGGAAAAGGCCCACAACTCTTGCAATTTAGATGGATGATAACTTGTATTAATGCTGCACCTTTAATGCAGTAAAGCACTCCTAGGTGCATCACAGCAGCATAAACATACAAAAAAAATACCAAGGCAAAGTACTTTACAGTATCTACTTCAATGCAAGGTGTCAAGTTAATAAAGCTGATGAGTTGAGGATACTTGGATGTATGATATCATGGCTATTACTGAAACATGGCTGAAAGCAGGACAGGAATGGCAGCTCAACATTCCTGGTTACAGGTTTTTCCAGATAGGATAGAGTGTGTCATTAAAAAAAATTACAATATTGGTTAAACAAATAATCACCATGCTGAGGGGGGATATCCTAGAAAGATCAACAAATGTAGCCATGTAGGTTGAACTGAGGAACAAAAAAAAAATAGCAATCACATTGCTGGTAGTATACTATAGACTTCCATACAGAGGGAGATAGAGGACAAATGTCTCGGCAAATTGCTGAAAAGTGCAGAAACAAAGGAGCAATAATAATTAGGATTTCAACTACCCTAATATTAACTGGGATAAAAGCAATGTAAAAGATATTGAGGGTACAGAATTCTTAAAATGCATCAAGAGCTTTTTTGCCTGTACAGAGAAGGGGCAATTCCGGGCTTAGTTTCAGGAAATGAAGTTGAACTGATGGAAGGATATCAGTGAAAGGGCATTTTAGTGGTAGTGATCATCATTCAGTTAGATTCAGCCTACTTTTGGAGAAAGGACAAAGATAGACCAAAAGCAAAAGTTTCAGTTGGGGAAATGCCAATTTTACTAAGCCAAGATGTGATTTGGCAAAAGTGGACTAGAAACAGCTGCTTATGGGCATGTTTACTAATGAATATTTTTTGTCTGTCTTCATAAAGAGAGAGATGACACAGACATTGTGGCTAAGGAGGGGAGAGTGGGAAACAAAATTCAAAACATCCAAAAAAATACAATCCATAGAAAAACAAAAACTAAGCAAGAAAGACCCATCCGTGGCTCACTCAGGAAGTTAGGAATAGATTAGATTAAAAGAAGAGGCTTACAATGTTGCAAAAAAACAGTAATAAGTCAGAGGATTGGGAGTGTTTTATAAACCAGCAAACGGCAACCAAAAAGTTGATAAAAAGGAAAAAATATAGAATGAGAGTAAACTGACCATTAATATAAAAAGATTGTAAAAGCTGTTATAAGTATATAAAAAAAGAGAGTAGCTAAAGTTATCATTGGTCCTTTAGAATTAGAGACAGGAGAAATTATCATGGGGAATGAGAACATTGCAGAGGCATTGAACAAATATTTTGTGCCTGTCTTCACAGTAGAAGATACAAGTTTCATTCCAAGAGTGAGGAAATTAATATGAACAGAGAAAAATATTGGAGAAACATGGACTAAAATATGTCAAATCCCTGGGGCCTGATGGCCTACACACCTGGGTTCTAAAGGAGATAGTTGCAAAGAGAGCAGATACGCGGCTGTGATTTTCCAGAATTCAGTGGATTCAAGAATGGTCCCCTCAGATTGGAAGTTGGCAAATGTTATTCCGTTTTCCAAGAAAGGAGGGAGAGAGAAAACAGAGAACTACAGGCTAGTTAGCTTAACATCAGTTGTTGGGAAAATGCTTGAATCCATTACTAAGGAAATGCTAACAATGCACTTAAAGCACGGTATGATTAGTAAAATCATGTTGACTTGTTCTAAAGTGAAATCCTGTTTAGCAAATTTATTGGATTCTTTGGAGGAATTTTGTATTTTGGGTTTTTGTAACTAGCAAAGTAGATAAAGGGGAGCCAGTGGATGTAATATACCTGATTTCCAAAAGGCTTTCAATAAGGTGCCACAGAAAAGGTTAATAGGCAAAATAAGTGCTCATGGAGTTGGAAGTAATATATTAGCATGGATAGAGGATTGGTTAACATATATGAAGCAGTGATTGGGCATAAATGGAACATTTTCAAGTTGGCGGGGTTTTTAAAAAATTCATTCCTGGACGGTGGGCATCGTTGGCTAGGCCAGCATTTATTGTCCATCCCTAATTGCCCTTAAGAAGTAGTGAATAGTGCAGTACAGCAAGGGTCACTGCTGGGGTCTCAGCTATTTACAATCTATATTAATGACTTAGATGAAGAGACAATGAATAATATACCTAAGTTTGCTGATACAAAGCTAGGTGGAAAGGTAAGCTGTGGAAAGGACCGAGAGAGATTGCAAAGAGATATAGACAGGTTAAGTGGGTGGGCAACAAGATGACAGATGGATTATAATGTAAGGAAGTGTGAAGTTATTTACTTTGGTCAAAATATTCAACAGTTCTATTTTTTTAAAAGGTGACAAACATCTAAGTGTTGATGTTCAATGAGACTTGGGTGTACTCGTACAAGGAACGCAAGAAGTTAACAGACAGCTGCAGCATGCAATTAGGAAGGCAAATGGCATTTTAGCCTTTATTGCAAGGGAATTGTACAGGAATAAATACATTTTGCTAGAGTTGCACAGGGTTTTGATGAGACTACATCTGGAATAGTGCGTGCACTTCTGGTCTCCACATTTAAGAAAAGATATACTTGCATTGGAGGCAGTACAGCAAAGGATCACTAGATTGGTCCCTAGACTGATAGAAGAAGAAAAAATCTAAAAGAAATTTGTTTCTTTTCCATAATTTCTTGGTTTTTTTTTAAAAATGGACAACTGGCTGGACTGATAAAATAGCCACCGTGGACCACATGATGGTAGTTCAGGAAGTTTCTGAGCAATTTAAAATGGACAAAGACTAACACATCAAACTCCTGGAATGTAACACCCCTTGCATTGTATAAACATTCCAGCCAAGCCAACTCAAAGGATAATAGGCGAGACGCTGCATCAATCAGCTATGGACAAAGGCAGAGTCATTTGTGATTCCTGATCACCAAACGTTGTTCTACAGTTATCTGCTCAAAAACACAATGGGTTTTAACAAGCGGCCTCACTAGCTGAATAGTTTGACCTGAAACCACCCTGTCATATGACCAGAGACTTGAGCTGTTTGAATTGCTTTATTTACACAGCTTTTGAGTTTCATCGTCAGTTGCTGTTTAACCTCAGAAGAGAACCAGGACTCCAAGTGAGCAGCCTGCCTCTGTCTGCCATTTACCATCTAACAGAGAAGCAATGGAACCAGAGCTCTGTACAGGTTTTAACTTACCTGGCCCTTGTCTACACTGTGTACTACTGGAACATCTGAACAGCTGCATCTATGCCTAAAAAAAAATTCAACTCTACGTGCCTTCTTCCATTGTGGAAATCATCCCTTCTGGAAAAGTGGATCACTCTGCAACAGTTTCAGCCTACTATACCCTGAAGGAATGCACCATTGGACTTTTTGATTCTGGACTCATGTGAAGCCATAATTCTTACTTTTATTGTGGTCTTTCCCCAAATCCTTTTCTTTCCCTTATCCCTCTTTTATTGTATGAATGCAAAAAGGGGCAGGCGTTGTGAAACCTCTTCTTGTGTTGCACGCTTACATAAAATAAACTACCCCTCTTATTTTACCTTATCTCGAGTTTGCTGTGGGGTTTTAAATACACGATTGGATCACTCCAAAGCTGAAGGGTTGGGGAAAATACACCACCACTTTTAAAGTTGGGGGGGGGTGGGGAAATCAAAAATCAAAAAAACACCTGTGTACGAACAGGTAGCGAGTGAGAAATCAGGGCTGTTCTAAATTAAATCCCACCCCCACTCTCCTGTCTGTAACAAGAGGGTTGTCCTATGATGAAAGGCTGAGAAAATTGTGTCTATTTTCTCTGGAGTTTAAAGAGTGAGACATGATATCACTAATACGTACAAGTTTCTCAAGGGGCTTGATAGGGTAGAAGATGAGAGATTGTTTCTGATGGTCAGGAAATCTAAAATATGGGAGCACAGTCTCAGGATTAGGGGCCGATCATTTAGGACTAAATGGGGAAATTACTTCAATCAAAGGGTTGTGGACCTTTGGAATTCTCTGTCCCAAAGGGGCATGGATGCTCCATCATTGAATAAATTTGAGCCTGGGATAGGCAGATTTTTGGTGTCTCAGGGAATCAAGGGATATGGGGATCAGGCAGAGAAGTGGAGTTAAAGCCCACGATCAACCATGGTCGTACTGAATGGTGGAACAAGCTCAACGGGCCATATGGTCTACTCCTGCTCCTATTTCTTGTGTTCTTGTGGATGGTATGAACACAGTGAAAGAGGGGTATTAAGGTGTTTAGCAACTTTGAAAGTGGATAAATTGTCAGGCACAGACGAAAAGTATCCCAGGCTGCTAACAGGAGCAAGGGAGGAAATAACGGATGCCTAGCTAGTCATCATTTAGCAATCCTCTCTGGCTATGGGGTGTTGGAAGACAGGAGTATTAATTACAAGCCAGTTAGCCTAACCTCAGTATTAGAAAAAATTCTGAGGGACAATATAACTCGAATTAATTAAGGCCAATGAGCATGGATTTGTTAAGGACATCCTAAACAGTTTTACAACCAATAAAGTACTTCTTTTGATGCATAGTCACAGTTGTAATGTAGAGACTGCAGCAGCCAATTTGTACACAATAATTTCCCACACAGCAACGTGACAATGAACAGTTCTTTTAGCAATGTTGATTGAGGGATAAATATCAGCCAGCACACCGGGGATAACTCCCATAATCTTTTTGAAAATAAGGCCGTGGGATCTGTTACATCTTTGAGAAAGCAAGCAACATCTCGTTCCATGTAAAGGATGTCACCTTAAGAGTGCAGTACTTAATTGGAGTGTTTGTCTGGAGCTTTGTGCTCAAGTCTCTGGCATGGGACTTGAACCTACAATCTTTTGGCTCAGAGGAGAGAGAGAGTACCCAACAGAGACACAGCTGACTCCTGGAGGAGAGAGGGGTGAAGAGGTTTAGGAAAGGAATTCAAAAGGTTAGGGCTAATGTTCCCTCTAAGTTGTGCAGGGCATGGCCTCCTAGCAATGCTGAACACAGTACTCAGGACCAACAGATGCATATGTGCATTGCCTCATGGCCGTGCAACAAACCGGCAGTGTACAGCGGAGAAATTCAAAAGAACGTTGATTAGGGTCCAGGCAGCTGCGGACATGGCTGCCATTGTTGAGACAAAGCAAGTCGGGCTGGACAACAGGTTGCAATTGGATGAGCGTTTTCAGAGGGTTCTGGAGCTGGGGAAGATTACAGCAATAGGCTGAAGTGATGCCATGGAGGGATTTGAAAATCAGAATGGGCCAGGAAGAAGATGGAGAATGGAAAATGATTATCACACATCCAACCTCTCATATTTCAGGGTCTCCTGATAGGTGTATACCCACATTTGTCTCTAGTTTAACGATGTGCAAGGCTGTTTTGGCACAACTGTAGACTTGTTTCTATCCAAAGCAACACCGGGCCCAAGTAAATATTTACAGCATATCATAGAACTTACAGTACACATAGGGAGACCATTCAGCCCATTTCAGCTGTGCCAGTTCTCTGACCCATAAACAAATACATAAACCAATTTCCTGCTAAAATTACAGAACTTAAAAGCAAGTGCAGCATGCTCAGGAAGACACATAATGCTGCTATAAGTGCAATGCTTGTAATCATGGAGTTAAAAAAACAACCAGCGCCAGGCAGAAGACTAAATAGAAGCATTGATGGTTGACTCATAAAAAGCTAGACTATTACATACATTAAACCAAGGCAGCAATTTGTGTTAGACAAGCAGCAAATGTGGTTATGCTTGGAACATGTAATGCAGGAAAGGTAAATGTTTTAAAGTATCTTCAAAGATTATGCATTTGCTGAAGTGATTAGAAAATATTTCCGGTGCAATACCATCACCACAAAGTTTCATCGCACAAAGAATGAGGTAAATTGCAAATCCACTGACATACACATGGAGCACACAGTATTCACAAGCTATCATGGAACCAGTGCATACTATGGAATATTAATTTCTAGGAAGTGACAAAAGTGTTATAGCATTTTAACAGGCCTCCAGAGCTCAACCCCTTATGTTTAGGTTGGGATAGGGGTCCTTTGAATTTGATTACTCACCAAAATATAAAAGATTCAACAACAACTTGTATTTATATAGAACCTATAATGTAATAAAACATTGAGGTACTTCACAGAAGTGTTATGAAGCAAAATTTGACACCAAGCCACATAAGGAGACATTAAGTGAGATGACCAAAAGCTTAGTTGAAGAGGTAGGTTTTGAAGGAGCATCATAAAGGATGAAAGAGATGTAGAGAGGCAGACAGCTTGAGGAAAGGGATTCCAAAGCTAAGGGCCTTAGCAGGTAAAGGCACAGCCATCAATGGTAAAGTTAAGGCTGCTCAAGAGGGCAGAATAGAGGACTATAGATATCTCAGAATTAAGGGCTGGAGATGGGGAGCGGTTAGAGGCCATAGAAGGATTTGAAAACAAGCATGAGAATTTTAAATCGAAGCTTAACTGGGAGCCATTGTCAGTCAGCAAGAGCAAGGGTAATGGGTGAATGGAACTTGGTACAAGTTAAAACACAGGAGCAAAGTTCTGGATGAACTCAAGTTTACTGGAGGGTAGAATGTGGGAGGCCAGCCAGAAGTGTTTTGGAATAGTCAATTCTAGAAAAAAGAGGCGCCCGGTCAGTGAGGGGAGACTTCAGCCTGAGTGAGACAGGAGACTGAGTGAGTATATTTGGGAATTCGGTACAAAGTGGGAATTCAGTGCATAGGGGGAAAGAGGTGCTTTCGGTAAGAAGTAAAGTGTTGCAGGTTCCTCTCCAGCCCCAAGCAGATGTCCCGAACCCTCGCACTGGGCAGGCAACGCAGCTGTCTGGACTCTCGCTCTTTGCTGCAGGGAATGGTGTCAATCCTTCTGAATATACTGTCCCCTACTACACTACATTCCTTGTAACTCCCCCACCTACTTGAACGGCTTCCTGTACCACGGTGCACCAACTTGCAGTTGGAGGGGAGTTTGGTGAAGGGCAGGGAGGAGGTGCTTTTCTTTTCTTCTACTCTTTTCAGCCTCTAGTATTTGATTTTCACTTTGGTGCAGCAGAAGGAGCAGGTCAATCAGTTACTGGTGTTATTAGGTTCATCAGTTTTGTAAGTACTGTATTGTTTTTTCAGTGTCGTAAAGTTTACTGGCAGTGCCAAAATCTATTGGGAGGTGTAAGCTTTATTAATGAAAATTAATTAATTAGCAATTATTAATTAATTAACACATATTGGAGATGGCAGGGAGGTGACCTGCTGCAATTGGAGAATGTGGGAGCTTCTGGATACCAGTGTGATCCAGGACAAACACATCTGCTGTAAGGAGGAGGAACTTCAGCTCTGAGTTATTGAGCTGGAGGCCGAGCTGCAGACACTACGGCATATCAGGGAGGGGGCAAGTTACCTGGATACGTACTTCCAGGAGGCAGCCACACCCCTTAGGATAGGATTTTCTGGTTTGGTCAGTGATCAGGGACAGGAGGGTGTGACTGCATGTGAGGTAGGTCAGTGCAGGAGCCTCAGCCCTTGCAACTGTCCAACAGATTTGAGGATTTTTCAGCTTGTTTGGATGAGAGTGGGGACTGCAGGGTGGATGAGGTAACTGGCCATGACACTGTGGTACAGGAAGCCATTCAAGAGGGGGGTGCAGAGTTACAAGGAATGTAGTGTAGTAGGGGACAGTATAGTCAAAAGGATTGACACCCTTCCCTGCAGCAAAGAGCGAGAGTCCAGACGGCTGTGTTGCCTGCCCGGTGCCAGGGTTCGAGACATCTGTTTGGGGCTGGAGAGGAACATGCAGTTGGAGGGGGGAGGACCCAGTCGTCGTGATCCATGTTGGTGCCAATGACATGGGCAGGACAAAGGAGGAGGTTCTGCTTAGTCAGCATGAGGAGCTTGGCACCAAATTAAGAAAGAGAACTTGAAAGGTCATATTCTCTGGATTATTACCTGAGTCACGTGCAAATTGGCATAGGACAAATCAGATTAGGGAGATGAATGTGTGGCTCAAAGACTGGTTTGGGAGAAGTGAGTTCTGGTTTGTGGGGCACTGGTACCGATACTGGGGAAAGTGAGATTTATACCTTTGAGAAGATCTACACTTGAACCATGCTGGGACCGGTGTTCTTGTGAGCCACATAACCAGGGAAATAGAGTGGATTTTAAACTGAATAGTGGGGGCAAGGGATCAAACTTGGAAAGATGAGACAAAGCAAAAGAGAAAAGCATTATTACGGGAAATGAAAAACAGACTGCGACAGGAAGGGACAGAGAGTGCAAATCTAACTGTAAATCAACAGATGAGACTAGAGGTTATAAAAAGAATAAAACGATAAAACTAAAGGCTCTGTATCTGAATACCCGATGCATTTGAAACAAACAGATGAACTGAGTGCACACAGAAATAAATAAGTACAATTTCTGAGTTCTGAAGGAGATAGCTGAAGAGATAGTGGAGGCATTAGTGGTGATCTTTCAGGAATCACTGGAGTCAGGGAGGGTCCCAGAGGACTGGAAAATTGCTAATGTAAACCCCCCCCCACCCCCGTTTAAGAAGGGAGTGAGGCAAAAGACAGGAAATTACAGGCCGATTAGCCCGACTTCGGTCGTTGGTAAGATTTTAGAGTCCATTATTAAGGATGAGATTTCAGAATACTTGGAAGTGCATGGTAAAATAGGGCAAAGTCAGCATGGTTTCATCAAGGGGAAGTCATGCCTGACAAATCTGTTAGAATTCTTTGAGGAAGTAACAAGTAGGTTAGATAAAGGGGAGCTAATGGATGTTATCTACTTGGACTTCCAGAAGGCCTTTGACAAGGTGATGCACAGGAGGCTGCTCAGTAAGATAAGAGTCCATGGTGTTAGAGGCAAGGTACTAGCATGGATAGAAGATTGGCTGCCTGGCAGGAGGCAGAGAGTGCGGATAAGGGGGTCCTTCTCAGGATGGTGGCCGGTGACTAGTGGAGTTCCGCAGGGGTCAGTGTTGGGACAGCTTTTCACTTTATACATTAATGATCTAGATGAAGGAACTGAGGGCATTCTGGCTAAGTTTGCAAATGATACAAAGACAGGTGGAGGGACAGGTAGTATGGAGGAGGCAGGGAGTCTGCAGAAGGATTTAGACAGGTTAGGAGAATGGGCAAAGAAGTGGCAGATGGAATACAACATGGGGAAGTGTGAGGTTATGCACTTTGGTAGGAAGAATAGAGGCATAGACTATTTTCTAAATGGGGAGAGAATTCAGAAATCTGGAGTGCAAAGGGACTTGGGAGTCCTAGTCCAGGATTCTCTTAAGGTTAACTTGCAGGTTGAGCCGGTAGTTAGGAAGGCAAACGTAATGTTGGCATTTATTTCGAGAGGACTAGAATATAAAAACAGAGATGTGTTGCTGAGGCTTTATAAGGCTCTGGCCAGACCACATTTAGAATATTGCGAGCAATTTTGGGCCCTGTATCTCAGGAAGGATGTGCTGGCCCTGGAGAGGGTCCAGAGGAGGTTCACGAAAATGATCCCAGGAATGAAAGGCTTAACATATGAGGAATGTTTGAGGACTCTGGGTCTATATTCGATGGAGTTTAGAAGGATTAGGGGGGATCTGATTGAAACTTACAGAATACTGAAAGGCCTAGATAGAGTGGACGAGGGGAAGATCTTTCCATTAGTAGGAGAGACTAGGACCCGAGGGCACAGCCTCAGAGTAAAGGGAAGACTTTTTAGAACAGAGATGAGGAGAAACTTCTTAAGCCAGAGAGTGGTGAATCTATGGAATTCATTGCCCCAGAAGGCTGTGGAGGCCAGGTCATTGAGTGTATTTAAGACCGAGATAGATAGGTTCTTGATTGGTAAGGGGTTCAAAGGTTACGGGGAGAAGGCGGGAGAATGGGGTTCAGAAACTTATCAGCCATGATTGAATGGCGGAGCAGACTCGATGGGCCGAATGACCTAACTTCTGCTCCTATGTCTTATGGTCTTATGATTTGATAATCATTACAGAGACATGGCTGCAAGAGGACATGGATTGGGACCTGAATATTAAAAGTGCATAGGACAGGAAGTGAGGAAAAGGTGGGAGGGGTGGATCTGTTAGTTAATGATGGTATTAGCACAAAAGAGAGGGATGACCCAAGTTCAGGAAACCAGGACGTGGAAACAGTTTGGGTACAGATGAGAAATGGTAAAGGCAAGAAGTCAAATGTGAAAGTCCTATACAGGGCCCCTAACAGTAACCACATGGTAGGATGAAGGATAAAGGAAGAAATAATTGGAGCTTGTCAGAAAGGCACAGGAGGAGGGGATGGGGGGAGGGGGGAGGGGAATGGGGGAATTAGAGTAGGAGAGAAAACTAGCCAGGAATATAAAAACAGATAGTGAGAGTTTCTATAAATGTTTAAAAAAGAAACGAGTTAACAAAGTGAGTGTGTTGGTCAATGATGGAAAACAAGGAAATGGCTGGAATTGAACAGGTATTTTGCACCAGTCTTCACTATGGAAGATACAAGTAACATCCCAGAAGCAGCTATAAATCAGGGAATGGAAAGTAGGGAGGAACTCAGGAAAATTACAATCACCAGAGAAGTGGTACTCAGTAAATTAGTGGAGCTGCGGGCTGACAAGTGCCCGGTTCCTGACAGACTTCATCCTAGGGCCTTAAAAGAAGTAGCTAGTGAGATAGTTCCAAAAGGCATTTGATAAAGTGCCACATCAAAGGTTATTGTGGAAAATGAAAGCTCATGGTATGGGAGTAACATATTGGCATGGATAGAAGATTGGCTGGCTAACAGGATGCAGAGGATAGGCATAAATGGGCCCTTTGCACGTTGGCAAAATATTGGTGTGCCACAGGAATTAGTGCTGGGACCTCAACTGTTTACAATTTATATAAATGACTTGAATGAAGGGATTCATGAGATGGTTGACAAATTTTCTGATGACACAAAGATAGGTAAGAAAGTAAGTTGTAAAGAGGACATAAGGAGGCTACAAAAATATATAGGTAGGTTAAGTGGGTGGGCAAATATCTGGCAAATGGAATATAATGTGGGAAAATGTGAAATTGTCCATTTTGGCAGGAAGAATAAAAAAGCATATTATCTAACTGGTGAGAGGTTACAGAGCTGAGAATCAGAGGGGTCTGGATGTCCTAATGCATGAGTCAAAAAAGATTTGCATGCAGGTACAGCAAGTAATTAGGAAAGCTAATATAATGTTATTATTTATTACAAGGGGAATTGAATACAAAAGTAGGGAGGTTATGCTTCAGTTATACAGAGCACTAGTGAGATCAGATCTGGAGTATTGTGTACAGTATTGGTCACCTTATTTAAGGAAGGATGTAAATGCATCAGAGAAGGTTTACCAGACTAATATCAGGAATGGGCAGGTTGTCTTATGAGGAAAGGTTGGGCAGGCTAGGCTTGTATCTGCTGGAGTTTCAAAGAGTAAGAGGCGACTTGATTGAAACATATAAGATCCTGAAGGGATAAATGCAAAATACTACGGATGCTGGAAATCTAGAACAAGAACAAAAATACCTGGAAAAACTCAGCATCTGCGGAGAGGGATACAGTTGACGTTTCGAGTCCGTATAACCCTTCATCAGAACTAAGACATATAGAAATGAGATGAAATATAAGCTAGTAGAAGGGGGTGGGACAGGAGAGCTTGATAGGGGGCCAGTGATAGGTGGAGGCCAAGAAGAGACTGCCAATGATGTCATAGACAAAAGGACAAAGGGGTGTTGACGGTGGTGATATTATCTAAAGGATGTGCTAATGGGGACATTAAGGGAAGCAAGCTAGTGACAGATGGTCCAGCGCAGGTGGGGTGGGGGGAAGGGATCGAAATGGGCTAAAAGTTGAAGATGAAACAATAGATCGCAATAAATTTAAAAATAGGAGGGAAGAGAAAAAAAGTTGTTAAAAAAAAGATAAATTATTGGAAAAAGGCGGATTGGAAAGGGGGTGGGGATGGAGGAGAGAGTTCATGATTTGAAATTGTTGAATTCAATATTAAGTCTGGAAGACTGTAAAGTACTTAGTCGGAAGATGAGGTGCTGTTCCTCCAATTTGTGTTGAGCTTCACTGGAACATTGCAGCAGGCCAAGGACAAACATGTGGGCATGAGAGTGTTGAAATGGCAAACGACAGGGAGGTCTGGGTCATGCTTGTGAACAGACCGAAAGTATTCCACAAAGCGGTCACCCAGTCTGCGTTTGGTCTCTCCAATATATAGGAAACCGCATTGGGAGCAGTAAATGCAGTAGACTAAATTGAGGGAAGTGCAAGTGAAGTACTGCTTCACTTGAAAGGAGTGTTTGGGCCCTTGGATGATGAGGAGGGGGGAAGTAAAGGGGCAGGTGTTGCACCTTCTGCGGTTGCATGGGAAGGTGCCGTGGGAGGAGGCTGAGGTGTATGGGGTGATGGCGGAGTGGACAAGGATGTCCCGAAGGGAACGATCCCTGCGGAAAGCCGCCGGGTGGGGGGGAAGGGAAGATATGTTTGGTAGTGGCATCATGCTGGAGTTGGCGGAAATGGCAGAGGATGAGCGCGGAGCCTGGTGGGGTGATTAGTGAGGACAAGGGGGACCCTATCAAAGTTCTAGGAGGGAGGGGAAGGTGTGAGGGTGGATGCGTGGAAGATGGGCCGGACACAGTTGAGGGCCTTGTCAATCACCGTGGGTGTTTTGGAACTGTTTTGGAAAGTGGCATCATCAGAACAGATGCGACGGAGGTGAAGGAACTGAGAGAATGGGATGGAGTCCTTACAGAAGTGGGGTGTGAGGAGCCGCAGTCAAGGTAGCTGTGGGAGTCGGTAGGCTTGCAATGAATATTGGAGGACAGTCTATCACCAGAAATTGAGACTGAGAGGTCAAGGAAGGGAAGGGAAGTGTCAGAGATGGACCATGTGAAAATGATGGAGGGGCGGAAATTGGAAGCAAAATTAATAAATTTTTCCAGATCCAGACGAGAGCATGAAGCATTCAAAACACAGCACCAGCAATCCAGAATAAAACAACACAAGATTTTTCTAAAAATTGTACACAGCATCAGAAATAACATGTTCATGCCTCAACTTATACAACAAAACAGAAATCTCATGACATACAGGTCAGGATCACAGTTTGAAAGCCTACACCATAAAACTTCCTATTCAGCAGCTGAGGTGATATGGGCCCCCCTCCTCTTCACACCGACCCTACAAATCCAACTATCTGACCAAAGTCCAAACAACTCTGTCTTCATTGTACTTTCATGTATTTGTCCTTTTTGAACTTTGTGGGCCTGAAAATTTACAAGGTGTTTTTTTAAGCATGTTGGTTCACTTTAGCATCAGTAGCTTAACTGAGATACATACAAATTAATATAAGATCAACAATATAAGATATTCAACAAGAAATCTAATAGAAAATTCAGAAGAAACCTCTTCACCCGAAGTGTGTGGGAACGTGGAATTCACCACCGCAGGGAGTGGTTAAAACAAATAGTATAGATACATTTACAGGGGTAGCTAGACAAATATATGAGAGAAAAGAATCGATGGTTACGATGATAGATTTGGATGATAAAAGATGGGAGGAGGCTCAAGTGTAGCATAAACACCAGGATAGACTGAATGGGCTGAATCGCCTGTTTCTGTGCCATATGTCCTATGTGAATTCACTAAATGCCACATCTACAGGTTAAATGTGGTTCTCCCAAGGCTTCATGGTACAACTATGTTACCCAGTTATAAATCAGGACATCTCTGCCATCAAACATGTAATAATGTTTATTACAACCATTAGCTAGTGATACAACTACTGGTTAAACTGTTTTTTGGAATGTATATAGCTACAACACTGGCATCTATCCAGCTATGTGGAAAATTGCCCAGGTATGTCTGGTACACAAAAACCCAGCTAATTAATGCCCCATCAGTCTATTCTCGATCATCAGTAAAATGATGGAAGGGATCACCATCAGTGCCACCAAGCAGCACTTGCTTAGCAATAACCTGCTCACTGATCCTCAGTTTGGGTTCTGCCAGGCTTACTCAGCTCCTGACCTCATTACGACCTTGGCTGAAACATGGACAAAAGAGCTGAGCTCTAGAGGTGAGGTAAGAGTGACTGCCCTTGGCATCAAGGCAACATTTGATGCATTGTGGCATCGAGGAGCCATAGCAAAACTGGAGTCAATGGGAATCAGGGGGAAAACTTTCCATAACTAGGACAAAGAAAGATGGTTGTGGTTGTTGGAGGTCAGTCATTTCAGCTCCAAGACATCACTGCAGGAGTTCCTCCGGGTAGTGTCCAAAGCTCAACCATCTTCAGCTGTTTCATCAATGACCTTCCCTCCATTATAAGGTCAGAAGTGAGGATGTTCGTTGATGATTGCACAATGTTCAGCACCATTTCTGACTCCTCAGATAGCGAAGCAGTCCATGTCAAAATGCAGCAAAACCTGGACAATATCCAGGCTTGGGCTGACAAGTGGCAAGTAACATGGGTGCCACACAAGTGCCAGGCAATGACCATCTCCAACAAGAGAGAATCTAACCATCGCCCCTTGACATTCAATGGCATTACCATTGCTGAATCCCCCACTATCAACATCCTGGGGAGTGTGTGTGTGTGTGTGTGTTTGTGTGTGCGCGCGTGCACGCACACGCGCGCTGTGGTTTACCATTGACCAGAAATTAACTGGACCAACCATATAAATACCATGGCTACAAGAGTAGGTCAGAGGCTAGGAATCCTGTGGTGGGTAAATCACCCCCCAACTCTCCAAAGTATATCCACCATCTGCAAGACACAATTCAGCTGTGTGATGGAATACTTTCCACTTGCCTGGATGAGTGCAGCTCCAACAACATTCAAGAAGCTTAAGACCATCCAGGACAAAGCAAACCACTTGATTGGCACCCAATCCAGAGACATTCACTCCCTCCGCCACCAACACACAGTGTGTACCATCTATAAGATGCACTGCAGAAACTCATCAAGGCTCCTTAGACAGCAACTTTCAAACCCACAACCACTACCATCTAGCAGCAGACAGATGGGAACACCATTGTCTGGAATTTCCCCTCCAAGCCACTCATCATCTTGATTTGGAAACATATCACCGTTCCTTCACTGTCACTAGGTCAAAGTCCTGGAACTCCCTCCCTAACAGCACTGTAGGTGTACCTACACCACATGGACTGCAGCTGTTCAAGAAGGTAATTCATCACCTTCATAAGGGCAATTACAGATGGGCAATAAATGCTGGCCTAGTCACTGACACACACATCCCATGAATGAATGTCACACTTCAACATTAGCGAACAGACCCAGAGAGTATATAAGGATCTTTAAATAATACATATTTTAAGGGAAATATGTAGTTTTGTCAATATGCTACCATATTTATGAAAACTGAGTAATGTTTTCAGCTGTCTTTGTATGTTGATTGCTTAACAACCATTCGAAACATTGTGAAGGAAGTATTTTCTATTCATTCATGGAATGTGGGCTTCGCTGGCTGGGCCAGCATTTCTTGCCCACCCCAGTTGCCCTTGAGAAGGTGGTGGTGAGCTGCCTTCTTGAACCTCTGCAGTCCATGTGGTGCAGGTACACTCACAGTGTTGTTAGGAAAGAAGTCCCAGAATTTTGACTCAGCGACAGTGAAGGAACGGCGATATATTTCCAAGTCAGGATGATAAGTGATTTGGAGGGGAAATTCCAGGTGGTGGTGTTCCCATCTATCTGCTGCCTTGTCTTTCTAGATGGTAGTGGTCGTGGGTTTGGAAGGTGCTGTCTAAGGAGCCTTGGTGAATTTCTGCAGTGCATCTTGCAGATGGTACACACTGCTGCCACTGTGCATCGGTGGTGGATGGAGCGAATGTTTGTGGATGTGATGCCAATCAAGTGGGCTGCTTTGTCCTGGACAGTATCAAGCTTCTTGGAGCTGCACTCATCCAGGCAAGTGGGGAGTATCCCATCACACTTCTGACTTGTGCCTTGTAGATGGTGGACAGGCTTTGGGGAATCAGGAGGTGAGTTACTTGTTGCACGATTCCTAGCCTCGGACGTGCTCTTGTAGCCACAATATATACATGGCTAGTCCAGTTCAGTTTCTGGTCAATGGTAACCCCCAGGATGTTGACAGTGGGGAATTCAGTGATGTTAAAGTCAATGAACATCAAGGGGCAATGGTTAGATTCTCTCTTGTTGGAGATGAACATTACCCAACACTTGTGTGGCGCAGATGTTACTTACCACTTGTCAGCCCAAGCCTGGATATTGTCCAGGTCTTGCTGCATTTGGACATGGACTGCTTCAGTATCTGAGTCATTGTGAATGGTGCTGAACATTGCGCAATCATCAGCGAACATCCCCACTTCTGATCTTATGATGGAAGGTCATTGATGAAGCAGCTGAAAGTGGTTGGGCCTTGGACACTACCCTGGGGAACTCCTGCGGTGATGTCCTGGAGCTGAGCTGGCTGACCTCCAATAACCACAGCTATCTTCCTTTCTGCTGGATATGACTCTAGCCAGTGGAGAGGTTTCCCCCGGATTCCCATTAACTCCAGTTTTGCTTGGGCTCTTCTGATGCCACAATGGGTCAAATGTGGCCTTGATGTCAAGGGTAGTCACTCTTACTTCACCATGTTCTCTGTACTTAAATCAATTATATTTGCAATTATATATATCTCTTGTAAATTTTTACCCCAGAAGTAGCCTCTTGCCGTTTTGCTTTGCCTTGGTGTATGCATTGTTTATTGGGATTTTGAAAAGCCATGTCTGAAATCTATTTTAATTGGGGACACTGATTAATTTGGACGTTTCATTTTAAATCTTCCTCTGAATGAATTTGGATATCAAAAGATGCTGACAGACCGCTAACCTTTGTTCTCGTACTTTACTGTTCTGCAATATGGATTGGGCTCCACCAAGGCACTAGCCGAGGACTCTATCACATAAAATTGTCATCCCAAATGCAAGATCAAAGTCAGAGAATAGTACTCCATCTGTTTAAAAGCAAGGTTGAGTAGTGTAATCTAGAATTGGTTGGTGTAATTCCTGACAACTTTCTCACAAAAGCTATGAAATTAGATGTTTTTAAACCTGTGAACCAACTGAGAGTTTCAGAGTACATGCTGGTATCCTATACATTTTCCAGTAAAAGCCCAACAGTAAAGTGTTGCTCACTGGCCTTCATACTTTGGGTATTGGCTCCTGTTAGCCAAGGAAAGCTGACTTTTGTATCAAGCACAAGAAAGAAGTATCAAGAGAAAGCTCAAGTCTTATTTGTCTTCTTTCAGATCACCAGGATTCATTCAATCACCCATCAATAATAAATGTCTGGAATGAATGAAAATTGCAGCCCTATTACTACCAATATGATCTCTTAGCAGCACATTTCATGAAACTAGTCATGCATGAACCCCAGAAACATACAAAACAGCAGCTTAAAAACACAAATGTGAGACACTAATCTTTCACAGGCATTAACTTTGAATTTCTGGCCATGTTAGCTGACCAGTGATTGCAGCAATGTCCCAACACCATAGGAATAACATGCGAATGGATAATCCCTCAAAGGAGGGGGAAGCTGATGGTACACATATGGTAAACCTTATTCAAAGGAGGGGAAAATTAATGGTACATATCTGGCAAAGCTCAATGGAAAAAAGGAGGAGGATCCAAAACAAAATGTCAAGAAATAAAACACTTCCAACACTACTTCTACTACTGTTAAAGTAACTGCATTCATGGCTAATCCCCTTTTTAACCTCCTGGATGCTAAAAGGAGAACGCATTACTTAGTATTTTGAATACAGGCATATTTTTTAAAGAAGGAAATTTTAATTTTGGTGATTTTTTTAGTTCATCCATCAGTTTTAACGTCTCCTCTAGCATCTTCCTAAACTACGATAAATGTAAGTCGTCCCACTATATAACCACGGTCAAATTTCTAAGACTGAAGTCCACCCACTTGAATCGTTCAGCAAAATCTAGCCTAAATTCGAGCTAGTTTTAAAAATGTACCTTGAATGCTTTTTAATTGATGCACGAAATTCAGGGTCTGCCGCTGATCCGAAATCAAATGAGCAAGACAGGCTGCATGGAGCACAACAGGCTACTTACAAAATAGTTGTCTGTGCAGAAACTTCGGGGACATTTTCCAGCATTAAGTGCATGCACCGCACGGTCGTCCGAAAGCAAAGGCACCGGCTTGGACAAGACGAACACAGAGGTGCGAAAAACAAAAAAACATTGACTAAAACCACGGAACACTTTGCCAGCATGATGAAGAGGCGCCCGGCGTACTCTTATCCGAGCGCCAATGCTCAGATTCAAGCCCAACTCAACTTCGAGGCAGGAGCCTGTAGGAGGCACGTGTACCCTATCAAACCAGTCAGTTTCAACCCGGTCATTTCAAGACGCCACTCTCACACAATCCTGTCTCTGAGAATTATTGAACGAATGTATTATTATATGCAGCACTAATAACTATCGATGCTTGATAGATAAATATATTAGGCTATATTTACATGCCAATTACAACTTACAATATTTGTGACTATTTCTTTTATTTTTAATGTTATACAGTTTTCGGAAAAAACAAACGTTGTGAAGATTAACATAGTGAAGTAGATAAATGCACTTGTCCGTGCATATCATAATGTTTTCCTTGTTTTTTTTTAAATTTGCTCTTAATTTTAACAATTTGGTGTGTTGGTAAATTGCAGCCCCATAAGTTTGCTTAAAGGAGCCGCCTAGTGGTTGAAATGCTTATGCCCCCCCCCCCCCCCAAAAATAAGGATGTTCGCTAAACGCTAGTTTTTAAAAAAATCTTGTATGAAAGCTCTAAAATCAGCGGTCCACAGAGCTGAATGTAAACATGAAATAGTTAATGAAAACATACTTTTGTAAAATAAAAAAATCAGTACGTTTCTTACAATTTTAAAGGTATATAGTTACTAATGATGAGATTCATGTTTTGTAAAAAAGGTACAACATACGTAACTTTTTTTAATCCTCTCTGGGACGTACACATACAAAGAATTATAAACAGAAATCTATTTTTTGCGATGTTGGTCAAGGGAAGAACGTTTGCCAAGACATCGAAAGAACTATCTACCGGATGGTCTAATTGAAGTGTTTAAGATGATTAAAGGGATAGGGCAGTTATAAAGAAACCGTTTCCTCTAATGCAGAATTCCAGCACAAGACGGCATAATCTTAAAATTAGAGCCAGGCCATTCAGGATATCAGGAAACACTTCACTCAAAGGGGTAGTGGAAATGCGGAAAAATCTGTTCAAAGTAACAGTTTTTTTAAAAAGTACAACACTTCAAGTAAAATAAAACTAAAACAAAAGCAAATTATTGCGGATGCTGGAGATCTGAAACAAAAAACAGAAAAACAAGAGACTCTTTCCGCAGAAGTCATATCGGACTCGAAACGTTAACTCTGCACATCTCTCCACAGATGCTGCCAGACCTACTGAGTTTTTGTTTTTAATCCAACATGTTTTCTTTTAATTCTTTTACATTTAGTTTTTGAAAATAAATTTTGCATGGCAAGTTGCTTAAAGTGTAAGCTGATAATAGTGCAGCAAGGGACCTCTAGCATCTAGGACCTGAGTGGACAGCACAAGCACCGTGTATCTCCTTAACCAAATCAGATTGAAAAATTGTTAAACAACACAAGGACTGAGGAGGTGGTGTAAGTTAGAGTAGGTGAATTCAATATCAAATTAAGCACAAAAAGTGAAATGAGAAGGAAAGAAAGATAGGCGAAGTAAAACTGAAAACAAAGTTTAAAAAATTACTGTTTAAATCCCTAATCATTAAAACCCGAAAGAACCAGACTCTGCACTTGTAATAGTTAAATTTCACCATCGGGGGTTGACACTCACCACGTCACTATGTGTTGAATTGGACAAGGCTATGGCAAATTTAGTTCTTATCTACCATCCAAGGACAGCAACTTAACACCATTCAATGCATATAATGAGGGAGATAGCGAGATATCATTTCCACAAAGCTGAAAGGGGACCATCTTGAACAACTGGATTTTTTGCATTTAACTGTGCATCTGCGCTCACCTAAAGTTGTTGTAGCATTTATGCGCAAATAATGACAAGTGCCATTAGCCTCATTCTTATTTTGGCAGAAAAAAATGATCTATTGTTTTTCATAGAATTCTGCAAGCCCAACAACTGTAAACATGATACTTTATACAGAGAATTTTATGTTAACATCTCTGTTCTTATGAAAATCTTCCAAATTTTAAAGCTTTCCTTTACAGGAAAATCTTCATGCCCAGTATTATTCTGGTCCATCTTTGCTATATCCTTTCCAAGGCTTTAATAATTTTCCTACAGTGGGGTACCCAAAATTTATGCAATGCTCCAACTGTGCCCTAGCCATAAAGATAAATTCCTTCCTTTGTATATTCAATGCCTTTAAGATAAAAAAGGCCCAAAATACTGTGGTCATTTTATGGTCTTTTCCACCTGCACACCCACCTTAAAGATCTGAGTGACTACAATCCTAAATGGATGAAGGGATATAGGAAAGGTGTAGGAGTGTGATCAGGACTATTCGCTCCATCAGAGGCTAAACAACAACATGTACTGACTGAATGGCCTATTTCCATGTGGATCTCTATTCCTCCATATATTGAGACTTACCAGACAAATTTTATGTAAAACAAGGAATCAAATTTTGAATGCACACTTAAACATACAATGGACCAAATTTGCTCTGAGCTGTTACTGTTCTGTTGCCATAACTTTGTCAGAAATGCAGTGGAAACACTGTTTACGCAATAGGGCTTTACCATAGCTCTGCAAATATATGGCAGTGCAACTGGAAAGGTACAAGTAAATTCCACGCCAATGGCTTCATAAGATACATGAATGCACACCTATACATAACTGCATAAGTATGAATGTACTTCATGAGAAAACATATTTAATTTGCTAAATTTCTTTTAACTGTTCTTTTACCCTAAAATGTCACATTTCTGTGCACTGAATGGCACCTGCTACTTATGTGCCCACTCTGCTAACTCATATCCTTCTGCTTTCTTCCTCACTTTGCTGTCTACTAATTTGGTAACTTTAGCAAACTTCAATAGCTTCCTTCTTGTGTCCATATCCAAATAATTTATTTAAATAACAGAGCTCCCAGCACAAATCCTTTGGGCAAACCATTACTCAACAACCTGAATGGTCACTTACACCTACTCTTGACTATATTTCCCTGAGTCTCTCCAGCATGGAGGTACAATCTCTTTTAATGTCACATGCACTGTAAAAACAAGCTTGTGAACAGCTAAAACTTGAGACAAAATTCAGATAAAATTTTAAACAAATAACTCCAAGGACAAAGTTGATTACTAATGCACACTTGTATTCATGGCCTGGAACTTCTGCTCAGTCATAACATTGGCAGAAGTTCAGCATAGCATGACTTCCACATACAAGCATGTATGCCTGAGCCAATTTCCAGTGTTAGATAATTTGATTAATTTTAGTAAGCTTTGTGGCCTCTGATGAAATTTAGTGACGGGGAGGTCATAAGTTAGCTGTGTATTCAAAAGATTGCCAGTGCATAGTGTGACCAGCTGCTTTTGTGCTTCCAATATGAAATGAAAATTTGTTTTAATAAAAAGACATTTTTACCCATTAAACTTTAAATCCTGTCTTTGCTGTGCCAAAAAATTTGGGATGTCAGGGACAAAGAGGCAAATCTTGCATTCAGTGCCACTATAGCACAAACCATTGAAATTACATCTGCTGACACATTTTTATTCTTTACATTTCAGGTCTATCTCAATGTGGGTCAATCTCTTGTACTTTACCTCTAACTTTTGATGGAACTCAGGTAGCTGTAAAGATGGACAGGAATCCAAAATTGGTCCTAGTTCCTAACCAAATTTCTGCTTTAGTTTTGATCTAAGAAAATAAAAATCAGCAAAGGAAGGGTGGAAAATCTAAAGTAGTTACATCCAAACTTTCTGGCTTTGGAGTTGCTTAGGTATATATAATAAAGCCGTATGGGTTGCATATGAAGTATAAATCAATATTCCTCTGAAGTTACATACATATTTGTAGTAGTGAATAAGATGCATAATGATTTGCGACTTTTTAACAATGAGGCAGAAGAACCAAGAATCCTTTCCAAGTTGCCAAAAAAAATGAACTTGAATCAAGGCAAACCAGCAAGTAAAAACATAACCAAGTTTCTGGACATGGTGGAGATAGGCTGCAAATGTCCATAAGTCAGTTTGCACACTCCTGGTCTAAAAGTGTGCGTTTTGAAAATTTTGACATTGAGGCGATAGAGTTGCCTATGTATCAACTTTTATTGTTTTATTTATTGCAGAGAAATGTCTAAACAAGTACTTGCGTACATCAGTTCATCTACCAAGCAATCTGCAAAAATATGAAAATATTAGAGCAGTAACTAATTTTATTTTTTTAAAACATTTTTTAAATTAAGAAGCTAATCTGAAAAGAATTTCTAAAGTTGCATCTTAACAACTGCATTTAAAAAACAATTTTGGCATATAAAGCACAGAACTGTACTTAAAATCTACCATCTTTAAACTAAACAGTATTAAATATTCAACTACTAAGTTATTACAAATTACAATATTTCGTTATATGGACAAGATACAAGTCACTGGAAACAGTTTTACAGGGATAGTCATTTTACATTTTTCTAATCATCTTGCATGTTGTTTTAAAGAAATGCTTGCCATAAATGATGCAGTAATGTACAGCAGGGCCAAGCATAAAGTTTTGCAAATACTCTACACGAATAATGCTAGGAATTTTTAAAAATGAAACTAGTCAATTTAGTAGTAAACTATTAATAGGAAATTGCTAATCAACCAAGTCTGTAAAAGTGCTCACTTATTTTTTCATTGCAATATATGTCCCCCTATATTTTTCAAACTTTAGCTTATGTGCAATATATTACAGTTATTACTAGCAGTCATTTCCAAGACTTATTTATCTCTGTAGTACAGTAGGTATAATTTTAATGGTTCAGGTAAAGGCAAACTGAGGATTTTTTCTCGAAGCAGATTTAATGGAGGCTCAGGTTTAAAGTCGTTGTACTCCTTTTCATCATCATCTCTCCTAACATCTTCCATGTCCTCCCCATTATTATTGTTGTTGTCAAAAGGATTTGAAATTCGACTTGCAAAAACCTGCTTATCAACAAGAACGATTGCATCCATGCGTCGTCTGCGGACCCGCCTTCTTTTAAATCTGGAAAGGGCCTTTGGAGGAACTCCGCCATTTGACTTGTCCTGATTTATTGCATTTTTAAGAGTCCGACGAATGCAGATCCGAGTTAAGTCTTGGAGAGTTCCAATGCTAACTGAAGCTGTGGAATCACAAATTCTGAAGTAATGCACATGTCTCTTTCTTTACAATGTACATTAATATAGAGCCAAAATTTTCAAATTTTGCATTAATATATTCTCTACACAAACCCCTAACCAAAACTGCTACAATGAAAATGGATAATTAAGGAGATAGAGAGAGAAAATGAACATTTTTTATTTACTGTATGTTTCATTTGATTTGGTTCACCTCACCTAACTGATGAATATTTCTTGTACACAATGCTAAGGAGAAGTGCACAAAAAGAAGCCAGCAACTAAACTTTCAAGTTACATAATATTGAGGGGTTTTTTTCTGTTTGATAAGTAAGCAAACTTAAAAAAAAAATCCAGAATGATGTGATCTAACACAGGAATTCAAAAACAAGAGGCTTCAATAAAGCAAGTCAAGGTAAACTATCTCCTTTGGTCAATGAATTGGTATCTAAGGGCATAAAATTTAACATCAGCAGCAAAAGAACAAAAGGAGCTAGTTAGGAAAATTATCTTTGTGCAGATAGTTGTCAGGACAAGGAATTTTCTACCAGAAAATGGTAATGGAAGCAGAATTACTAAGTTTTTAGGACAGATGTGGATAAATATTTTAAAAATAAAACTTAAAGGAGTATGAGAAAGTGGCAGGGTAATTGATCTGAGTTTAGCTTTTCATAGAGTCACACAGCCTACTGAGAACTAACATTTCTATGATTTTATGATCCATAACACTCAATTAAAGGAAACAAACCCTTAAAAATACAAGCAGCTCAACAGTGGTTAAATAAGAGCTGCAAAAGACCAGAAAGGATTCCAGATAACAAGTAGAGAAACAAAAAGTGTGAGACAGTGAGGAATTGGAGCTGGAAGGATAACACAGACTGATGATGCTCATAAACCAGTTTTCTCAATTCAGCAGCCTTTTAAGCAACTTGCTCCCAGGTGGCAGTAACATTGTTCAGCCCTGGGTCAGGTGCACACTATTCCTTATACTATGGAAAACCCTTTTCAGAACACTCCAAAAAATACAGCAGTCTGATTATTTTACCACTGGATGGTCCCAGATGCAAGGTTTTTCTTCATTCTTTTGATTGGTTCTCCACTTATCTATCACTTCCAGCATTATTGGTAGGCTCCCACTCCCAGCAATGCCCCCTCCTCCCATTTCTCCCAACACCTCAAATGCCTCTCCATATCTAACCACCTCCAGCCCAAAACCCAACTCCAAATCTGGCCTTTTCTAGAACCCCCAACCCCATCACCTCAACACTAATTGGCAGCCACATCTTCAGCTGCCTAGGCCACATGCTCTGAAAATTCCTGCTTAAACTCCTCCACCTCTTTCTTCTCTTTTACGACTCTTCATAAAACCCACACTTTAACTCAACTTTTGATCACTCCTCCTCCTTTGGTGCACCCCACCCCCTGCACAGTTAGACCTCTGTGCAGTGCCTTGGGATTTTTTTTCTTGAAAAAGGTGCTATAAATGCAAGTTGTTGCTATCACTCACTGCAGTACCACAAAGCCATCAGAGGAGTCTAGGTCAACCTCCAGGATATCAGCAGCTTCTTTGCTCTCTTTGCCAGCTGATAATAAGCACCAAACTGCGACATGCCGCCTCCTTCATTTTAAAATGAAGAGTTGAACCTGCAGCGCTTAAATATAGATTACTACTTTAAAGAAACAATTGCTATGCAAATTTCATCAAGTCTCCTGACGCACACATTTGGTTTAAAACTTTTATCAATGTCACTGAAGATAGAGTCACTTTCCTTTAGGTTTGACCTTTTACTGCTAGATTTAAAATCAAATCTGCCACTAAATGGAGAAAATCCAACAAAACTGATATCCGCTAACAGTTTTTCTTCTTTCAAAAATTTTTGGCATCAAATGAATGCATTTATCCAACTTCCAACAAAAACGATATTCCCCCAGTTGTATGGTAAATGCTGTTAAAGCAGGCACTTTGTTTTCTCTCTAGTCCCTTCCTACCCTCTGATCTTAATTTATACAGATCCTGTGGCTTCCAATGTGAGTTGCTCCAAGAGCTCTGTTAATACTGCTCAAAACTGGAAACGTGGAGACATAACAGCATTCTCTACAGGACCCCTCACACCTGGGTTCTGCTTGTTGTCTTCTCAGAACATTGCTACAGGATCCGAGGAGAATGGGGTAACTGAACCTGATCCTCTACTTCTCTCTACCCCAGTGTCCCATTTAATGAAAGCAATCTCTTAAAAAAAATATTTTTTTCTCCACTAGGTTTTTCTTAGAAGAGATAGTCCTAATTCCCCACGAGACTAATTGCTAAAGGCACTGTGTCAGGGAGTACTAATTTATTGAGACCAGAAGTTCCAATTTGATTCTCAAGAGTGCTGTTAGATGGCTTCACTCGGGGTTTCACATTGAGCATTCTAATTAGGTTCTGCATTCCTAGGAAAGGAGGGGAAAAATATCAGCCAGGACTGGATTCCAATGTGACGCTCTTCAGAATCAAATTCACAAAGAAAAATGATACAGGAGCAAAATACTGCAGATGTTGGGAAATCTAAAATAAAGACAGAAAATGTTGGGAATACTCAGCAGGTCTGGTAGCATCTGAATAATGATTACTTTGCTCTGGTAAAGACTGCTCATGTCCACGAAACCAAACTCCAACAAGTGTCGCTCCATTCAGGAGATGAAGAAAGGATTAAAAGTCGATTTTTCCTTTATTTTAAAAACTGTCCACTCGCTCCTGAAGGTGTGGAATCTATTGAGGTAAGATTCTAAGCAAGCCAGGAATTCTCCAGGACACCATCCAAATGTCCATTATACATGTGTCAGCTTTAACAGTTAGTGTCAGCCAGCTTTCTACTGAAGGGGCTGCACTGCTAATCATGATCTTGATGTTAAGTGACAAACTTGCAATTGAGCAGGGATTTCTGGATTATGATCAGGGCTGGAGTTTTGATAGGTTAGACCCTACAAGTGTGCAGACTATTTCAGCATTTCTAGTACTACCCAGCTAAGATCGTTAACTCAATCTGCACCACAAATCATACCTAAGAATTTTCTGGTCTGTTGTCTCACTACCTCAGTGGATAAATATTACTTGAAACAATTCCTTTGTCCTTAATGGCTAGAGACTATACTTTGCAAGGTTTTGTAACATAGTTGAACCATGTGATACAATCATGCAAACACTTAATGCATTTGTTTGAAATTCATCTATTCCAGCAGAGTCACAAATATGTTTAAAAGAACACCTTCACTAAAATAGTGGAGGCAGTAATTTCAGACTAATAGGTTAAGTTTTAACACATTAGTGTTCCATGGCATAATTTCATAGCCATCATCTTATTTCACATGTTCTTAAAGTGGAACTAATGTAAAAACATCTACTTGCAAGGGATACTATTTGGGGCAAAAACACATTATAAAACAGTATAGAAAAGAGGAATAGGTGAAATATGAAGCTTATTCTACCGAAAGGAAGAAGTGTAATCTTCCTCACTCCATGTTCTCTACTCTGTAAACTAAACAAACCATAAACGTGTTCATAGATCAGACAACTTGAATGAGTGACCAATTGGTCTCACAACTAATGCAGTCAAAACAAAAACAAATACATGCAGAAATAAATGCAAGTTGCATTTGAAACTAAATTTAAGAAAAAATAAATTCAAAAGGACTACTGATCAATCAACAGCTGTATATAACAGCATAAAAATGCAATTCTATTTCTTTTTTTAATGGAATGATGTAATCAGTGAAAGGCAAACTTAATTATTGTATTTTTCAAGTTATGGGAAATATAATAAACTAGCTGTAAAGTTTAATATAACCACTACTGCTGTAAAACCTCAGGTGCTTCCCAAATAGATAGCACTAGAAAAAAAACTAGTAAATTAGTGAGTTAATCTGCATGGCAAAAATATCGCAAGTCCACATCTCATAGAAAACATCTGCGCAATTTGTAAATCTCAACGGTAGAAAGATACTTTGAATTAAAAGCCTTTGAGTTTTAGTATGATGCAAAAATCTGACACAAACACTAATACAAGAATTATGTAAATGTGTGTTTATATTTACAATTTACAAATTTATTTAAATGCCAGACATTCACCATTGGGGAATATGCTTATAGGCAAGCAACTGGAAAGCAGATTACTGAATACACTACTACATTTACTAAAAATTAAATTCTCATTAAGTATACTAAGTTTCTATTAAACTTATCATACTAATAAAACTTACGTAATTGGACTGTTCGTACTTTCCCAGCATCTGTGTTGCAAGGTTGGATTAAAGGAGCAAAGGAGACAGCCAAGATTTTTTCAGTTTCCCAAGTATTCAACCCTGTACGCGTTATTTTAGTTAGCTGCGTCAAATAATTTTTATAAATTAAGTTGCAAGTAGGAATAACAATTATTAAAACAGGAATTTTCAAAATGTGACATAATCCCAATTGTTGAAATGAAAGAAACTATACATATATAGCATTATTTTACAGAATTTTACAAATGATGGAAAAATCTTGGGAAAATACAGCCCAAGTTCCAGTAAGTGCGACTGGAAGGTGAAGCTCAGCATTAGTAACAATTTCAAAAAATTATTCTAATGTATACATATATGTATTTGTTTTAGAGCATTGAACTATACTTTCAAAATGCTATTAAAATATTTGACTAATTACAAAATATTTATAATACGTATGCTAATAAGAAGAAAGCAACAGATCCAGCACAGGGACGTTACCTGTAATGTCACTTATTGTAATGGAATCAATTGACTAAAAAGAAACAGCACTTTATTACATCCCAAGATGCTTCACAACTAAAAAATTACTTTGACGTACAATCAATGCTGTTACCTAGACAAATATAGCAAGCAATTTCCATGCAGCAAGTGCCATACAAGAAATTAAACAAATAACTAGTTCTTCTGTTTTGGATGATGATTCCTATGAAAATCGGTCGTGAAAGAAGTAACAGCGGAGCTGGGCCAGAGATCAAAAGTCTCAGTAACATTTACTAACAAAGGGAACTGAAATTTTAGAGTTATCCAACATATTCTACAGACACTTTTTAATAATGTTTTGGACCCTGATTGCAGGATTACCTCTTTAGCAAACATTATGTGCCCACCAAGTTCCAGAAAAATCATTGTTAGCCACCTTGGTTTCATTATAATTACTGTTTTATTTTAGAGAGCATTCATGGAGGTAAATTATTTACTTCAATTTGAGTCATTTGACTTTAGATTTCTATGCTGATAGTGCATCAAAATTCAAGCTTCATGTCACTTGATCACAATGTTTTGACTAATCTAAGAACTAATTTACAAAGTTGGGCTCCTTGTCTTGAACCTAACTGCTGGGAGCATTTACCAGAAAATTCAAT
This sequence comes from Carcharodon carcharias, assembly GCF_017639515.1. NCBI lineage: Eukaryota > Metazoa > Chordata > Chondrichthyes > Lamniformes > Lamnidae > Carcharodon > Carcharodon carcharias. The sequence goes on along the minus strand of NC_054480.1, from coordinate 35,498,916 downwards.
CGCATACCCCAAAAAAGGGCAAGTTGGGAAGGTAAGTGATTAGCGGGAGTGTGATCAAAAGAGCAGGAGGTGAACCTCATGGGCAAGATGAACTTGGAGAAGACATCAGGGAGATAAGAAAGGAGCTAAAGAAAGATAAAAGTTCAGGACTAGGGCAAGGAGAAACTTGGGCGAATTTTGGCTTGGTGGGGAAGGGTGTGGAAAGGGCACTCTATTTTATTGACAAACAAGTCCATAAGCTCCTCCACATTGTTTTGTAGATTGTGTGTGTGTGTGTGTGTGGGGCGGTGGGGGGGGGGGGGGTGGAAGCGAGAGAGAGGAGTTTGTTTTGAAGATGAGGGTGGTGGTGGTGGTGGTGGTGGAAGCGAGAGAGAGGAGTTTGTTTTGAAGATGAGGGTGGTGTGGGGGGGGGCAAGAGAGAGGAATTTAAGAATATGATTCACCATAACGAAGACAAGCTAGGGGATATCAATACAATCCAGGATCATTCTGAGAGGTGAACAGTTTTGGTAGAGGATAACAAGGCCTAAGGATACATACTGTGGTCCAGATAGATCTGGATGGTTAAACTAGTTGTGTGCTAGGCACATTCAAATCTGCATTCCATGAAGTTGTGGGAGTGAAAATGGGCCACGCCAGGAGGAACAATCTGATGGGAGAGAATAAAGGGCGCCAAAGGCATATATGGAGTGAGTGAGATGGAATAGGCTGACAGCTGTAGAACTATCATGGAGAATAGTGAACCAAAGGTTTAGACAATTGGGAGTTTGAAAGTGCAGTTATAATGGACATATCAATGTAGGGGGGGCTATTAAAAAGCGTTTTTCTTCAGGTGCAAATGCAAAGTGAGGTTCGAAGAAGACAGTGGCACTTAAGGGGTGAGGATACAAAGATGCGATCAGAGATAGCTTGATCAGTGATCGATTGCAAGGGTGTAGAGGTCACGTGAGATGGCATGGTTGAACATGATTTATACAACAAACGTTGAAGACATATCATTGGTTATCTGAAATTAGTCTGCTTTAAACTTACCTTCTCTTCCAATGGCATGACAAGGATTCCACCAACTTTAATTAAATTTCTCATGTACTCTTCGTGATCCTTCTGAACTCCTGCCCCACAGTAGACTCGGTCGTACTGATGACTATCTGTAGCAATCTCCAGGCAATTACCCACCACAAAGGATGGCTCACAGAATTCAAACCTAAATTTACAAAATCATATCACAAGTGTGAAAAACTGTTTTAGTTCACTTGACCACTACAATAAATGAATGTTTCTTAGATTCACAAAGTGAAGCTTGTCATATGCTGATTTGTTGGTACTTCTTTGTTCTCCATGCACAAGTGATTTACACGAGTATAGCTGAACAATGATCAAAAGGATACTAAAATAGAGTGCATAAATGGCAAGTAAGAATGCAGAAGACACTAGTCACATAAAAGTTAAAGGGAGTGGGCAGGCATGCAACAAACAAAATTCAATGAAAATAGATGGAAAAAGGCACATTTTAGGAAAAAGAACATGGAATAAAAATAATTCTGAAATTGTAAACTCTGAATGAGGAAAACAGAGATAATGGAGTGTACATATGCAGATCTTTAAAAGTAGAACTGCAGATGAAGGAGATAAATAGGATTTTAAGTTTTATTTAGAGGCAGTGAATGCAAAAAAAAGTATGATAAAAATGTGTACACTCATTGGTTTTACCACCATAAGCTTAAATTAGGACACACTTTTATTGGTGCGTTTTCCTGGTGTGCTTACACATGGAAAAAAGACAGCATGTTCTTCAATAGTCTACAGGGAATTCTTTTATTCCAATCCAGGAATACTGCCCCACAGATAATTATGTCTATACAGGCATAACATGGAATACTGTTTATGGATAATGGATGCAGGTTTGCTAGTTCTCGGAATGGCCATCACAAAAGTAGGTCCACATTTTGTAAAAAGCACACAATTGCTGGCACTGAAAAGTCAAAGAATTTATATCATGAATCATAAAAAAACAAGGTAGCAATTGTCCAATGGCTACGAAGAACCTTTGTGGTAATATATAAACACTATTTATGCTGAGTGCATAGAAAAGATACAAGGAGATGGCAGGAGGACATGAATGGGTCTCTTGTGCAATTAATGGTTTGTTTCCAACACAATATGTAATTTCAACATAGTGCAGAACAGTCAGTGTAATCTGCAGATGTGAAATTTTAATTGCTTCACACCAAACAACTTTAGGTTTGATATTATTTTGCCTGGATTGGAAAAAGCTATGTTATCTTCCTCAGCTTCCAATCAATTACAAATATTTAGCTTGAGGTCTAGAGTACTTACTTATCAAAGCTGTCACTTGTCTTGATGAAGTTCTCAAGTTTTTGGTTGGCATATTCCACAACATCAACATGTAGCTCTATTCCATGATTTATTCCAAAGGGGCCTGCAAGCAGAAGCTTAATAGTTAATGAAAGTAACTGTATGCAGTAGAGGAAATTTAATTTGCATTTAAATTTAATACAGAATTTTATTTGCTAAAATTGAAAGCACTTAATGGTATTCTTTCTAAGGTCAAACTGGCTCGAGATGCTTTAAAATATACTTAGTGATACAGGTTATATTCAAATACGAAAGTATACGAAAATAGAAAATAAGCTACAAAATACAAAACATCCATGGGTCATATGAATAGAATGATTTCCTGTGATAAGCTTTAAGAAAAATTACAATTTAAAAATACAATTGCAATTGAGTGGGAGGTGGTGACATACTGGCATTGCCACTGGACTAGTATTCTAAAGACCCAGGGTAATGCTCTGGGGACCTGGGTTTGAATCCCACCACAGCAGATGGTGGAATTTGAATTCAATAAAAATCTGGAATTAAAGATCTGATGATGACCATGAAACCAGTGCCGATTGTCAGAAAAACCCATCTGGTTCACTAATGTCCTTTAGGGAAGAAGATCTGCCGTCCTTACCTGGTCTGGCCTACATGTGACTTCAGACTCACAGCAATGTGGTTGACTCTTAAATGGCCTCTGTACAAGGGTAATTGGGGATGGGCAATAAATGACGCCTAGCCAGCAACGCCCACATCCCATGAACAAAATAAGATGAGCAAGTGCATAGCATACCAGTCATAATACAACCAATTTTGGCTTTTAGCAGTCTAATGAGATTATAATTTTGTTATTTAATCCAAGAGCCTTTGACATGTATAGTATTTTTGGTCAGGTATTCAGCAAAATTCCAAGTGGCACAAAAATTACAGCAAAGATCACAGTAATGATTATATTAGGTCTAAATTAAATACTGGTTTTAAGCAAGTTCAAACTATCATGATCCCTGTCTTGCATTCACAAAAAATAGGCTTACTTTTGTGATTGTTATTGCAAAACACCCAAATGCATGCATTACACAGGACCTACAGTTTCAACTTTGGCAAAACAGAAATGAAAACTTATCATATATTTGAAGAACAACAACTTGCATTTACAATGCACCGTTAACATAGTAAATTTCCCAAGGCGCTTCACAGGGAGGTTATCAAACAAAATTTGACTGAGCCACATAAGGAAGTAAGTATTAGGGCAAATGACCAAAAGGTTGCTCAAAGATGTCAGTTAAACAGTGTCTTAAAGAACAGTAGAACACTAGGGATGTGAAGAGGTTTGGGGAGTGAATTCCAGAGCTTAGGTCCGAGGTAGCTGAAGGCACACTGCCAATGTTGGCGGGATCAAAATTGGGGAGCTACAAGTAGCTAGAATTGAAGGAGCACAGAGGTAGTGTTGTAGAGCTGGAGGAGGTTATGGAAATAGGGAGGGGGTAACACCATGGAGGCATCTGAATTATAATCATCTCATCGCCAGACCGAGCACAGACATGATGGATGAATGGGACTTGGTGTGAGTTAGGATATGAACAGCAGGGTTTTGAATGAGCTTAAGTTGTGCATATGCTTTTTCACCCTGCATACAATGTTAACCATAAACTGCTTAATGAGATCATTTGTTCCCCTTAAGGGTCATAACAAACTACAGTATGTTTTCTTCATACTACTCATAGCTTTCAAGGTATGTCACTATACTTAGTGGAAACCTTAAACAAACTGTAACCGTCTTAACTTATTGGCTCACCTAAAATTAAGCCAACCATTGTACTCAAATAGCCAGTACCACTTCCAAGGTTCAAAAAGGACAATCCCGGTTGTAGGTCCAGTGCTTCCATTACCTCAGAGTAAATGCAGGGTGCAGACAAATGGATATTACCATTTTTCCAAGCCAAGTCTTTATAGGCATTATCTTTGTAAATTTCCAAGTAATAATCAGCACGATCTATGGCTCGGAAAGCTTGCTCTACCACCTCTGTTCGGATGTAGTGTGCTTCTTTTAGATTGTCGATTAAATCATCATTGTCTTCACCAGCACTCACAGCACCTCCCATCTTTCTCAACTGTTGGAACTGCATATTAAAGTTAAGAAATGTGAGATACTATACAAGATTTTAAAAAAGTATCATAATTATTCAATATGTTATGACATGAATGTTGAGAAATGCATTTCTAAAAAGCAATATTCACTACATAAATGTAACTAAATTTAAATTGGTGTTTGCTAATATAGTCTTCAAATCCCATCAAATTGCAAGAAGTTAAAATTACATAGATGAAAATCTCTGTGCCTTTGTTTCTATTGAGAAACATACATGGGGGTTTTGCTGAACTATGTGAAACATTATAAACCTGTGTATGAATCCTAGTAAAGGAAATGGTGGCAAGCAGGTTAAAATACTTTGCTGTATTCTTATATTATATTATCTGCTTTGCTAATTTAGAAGTCACATTACGAAGATTTACAGTTTATAACACTCTCTTAGTGGCAGGCTTTAGGTAACCTTCTTTACATCTGGTTCTTAAGAGACTGATTATATATATAGCTGGTTGCCAACAAATTGAAATCTAGTGCCACTAAATGGCTTAAAAATGCACTACACTAAATGCTGGCACAACTGGAAACATATTGCAGTGTCAAGGAATATCCCAGAATGCTTGCTATTGTCCATAAATAACCCACATGCATTGGGTACTGGAGTTTTCAAACTACTCAGAATAAACAAGATTTTTAATTAATATTAGCAAGGAAAGCAGCAATCTTGTAATGCAAACCTTTCCCCTAATTGCCTAATATTCACCAGTAGTGATAGCTGTAAAAATAGGTTGATAACCTATGATCAAATATTGGATCAGTTGTCAGCACCAGAGAACCCATTGTCATTGACTCTGGATTCCCACCTTACATCACGTCACACAATTCCAGCAATTATTCATGTAGTAACTCAGTTTTTTATACTACAAAAGCTGCATTACCTACATAAGAAAGTATTTTTATTTTATTTTAATAATTTATGTCCCTGGTCTACTATATTTGTTTTGCTGTTTTGCTTGCTACTTACAGCAGCAGATAAAATACTTCAAACTATAATTTATGCTGCCTAGCAGTCTAATGCACAAGCACACTACTTAATGCAGTAATACTCCATATAAAAGTCAGAGGATCCTAGGTTCAATCCCCATTCTACGCAGAGTCAGCTAGCCTTAGGAAATAGGAGAAAATTAGCCAGGGCTCCACCTCTTGTTTATTATTGTGACATCAACCAGAAAGTTGTGTGTGTGTTCAAAAGGATCAGGCTAAACTACAATACCTTTCACAGGCAAACGCCTGCCAAAATTTGCTGTTTCAGTTCATACCTGAATGTGCTTGTGAGACAATACCAATCAGTTCCCTTCAGGAGAGAGGAGGGACAAAATTAAAAATAGAACTGCTCTGTCGACTAAAATAGACATACAGAGGCTGAAGCACTCCTATTTGTAACTTTTGTTTAGATTGTTGCTAGTCGGTCAGACATCATACCAGGCTAGCCACAGAAGAAAAGATGCTGCCACAGCTGTTTCCTCCAGCTCTTGTACTGTCTGTCCACTGTGACTCTTCTATTCAGGTCAGGGTCTTCTCACGTGTTCTCACCATGTTCCTCGTGGTCTTTTCCCAACCGAACTCATTCCATCACCTTGCAGAAATATCGATCTTTAGCCATATGACAGACGTTCCCCGCCCAAAGCTTTCTTGTAAGAATATGGTCTGTTACTCCATCATGTCACTTCAGTATTGGCCACTTGGATTTCCTGGCTTATACCCAACATCTTCCTTCCACACCAGTCTCCAATCTTTGTTTCTGTCATATTGTTGCTAAAATACTACAAATCATATTGTATTATTTCAGTTTATCCATGTAGTATTTCTGCATTATTTCTTATGTTTATTTTCAACAACCTATTTACACAGGGGCCTGGTTAGTGCTAAAGGTTAATTATTTAATCTGATCCAGCAACAAAAAAAATTAAGTAACAGCATTCTTGATAAACAAATCAATCCAAAGGGCTTTTAACAACAGGATAATCTGAGGTAACCCAAGCAAGTAGATGGTCACATTACAAACAACTCAAATATTTACACTCAGTTTCACATATGCGTGCTAAAACATTACAAAAAATTGCAAGACAGTTTGCAATGTAGTCGGGACTTGGGAACAAACTGCAAAGAATCACATGAAGGCTACAAAACAAAAACAGCAGTGGAGTACTCAGAATGTGGCATGGGACTTACTAAATTTTAGAAGTTTCTCGAATCAGTTAGAAGCGAATGTTTGAGATGTATGATTTGATAACTATGCTGGTAAGCCAATTTTAAGGCTTGCTTATCCTCTACATTTGAGCTGGTTTTGTAATATACAGCATTATTTATTGTTGGAGTAGAAAACAATTAATGTCCCTCTCTCTTCTTCCCCACTCCATCCCATCCAGAACCACCCCGCAACATCATTTTGTACGTGAAACTTAAGCAAGCGACCCAGTCCCAGGTCTCTGCCAGCATATTTCCCCAAATGGCTGTTGGAAGATATGCAAGAGTGGATCAATCACAATTTCTTTATCTGAACACATAAATCACCAAGCATCCATTTATACTTGCATCTTCACCTTTACACCGTAACCAAGATCACAAACGTACCAAAACAGTGGGAAGTGTCTAAAAGTTACTAATCTCTCCTACTTAAATAAACCATTATTGAGTATTTCAACTGAAGATAAATTTCACTGCAACTGGCAGAAAAAGTCACCAATAGAAAAGCTTTCATCCGTTAACTACTAAAATGTTCAGTCAGCAACACAAACAAAGGCTTTTAGCAAAGGCTATAGCCTTATGAAGTAACCAAGTGTCTTTTAGTTACATGGTTCAAAATCTGGAGTGGTTTCATTTTCAAACAAAGGAGCTTTATTGCAGTTTTAAAGCAAACTAGGTGGAAACTAACAAACGTGGATTCTTTTGGTTCTGTTTTGCTTAAGTTTGCAACTATTATGCTACACACCATAATGCAGATTTCAGCAACTTTAAAGCCACCCTGACCTCAAAACTGCAGTATCAGGATGTAAGCCTCAGCATCATATTTTACTTCCGCCCGTAACCCTCTACACAAAAGGAGTATAGGGACCAGAATAACCTTCATATAACAGTATTAAAGTTAAGATTAAATACTTCTTTATATCAGTTGCTAAAACCACATAACATGACAAAATTAAATACAGGAGTCTCTATGACACTATTCCTTTTTAAACATGTGTTTTTGCTCTCACTCTTTCTTGAACTATAAAGCTGTGTGAAACATTTCCACAGCACGATTCTCAACATCAACCATGCCTCACATTATACAACACAGGAAAGTACAGGAGCTGAGTAGACTGCAGTCTAACCAGTCAGTCCCAAAACCAGCATTTTTGAACCACTCGCCTCTTTAAACGTCTATCAAAGTCTCCTTTAAAATTTTCTACACTATGTGCCTCCAGAGACATGCTACTCCATACATTCATCATCATGTGGGAGAAGTGGCTAAATCTAAATTACCAATGCACCTTTTTTCTTCTAAACTCGACTCCATGATCCAGAGTTCGTGGCAATCACAAGCATACTATTTAGGCCAATTTATCCATTTCCTTAAGCATTCTTAAAGTAACCTCTCCGTATAGCTCAGATGCCTAAAACTACACAATCAGGTTGATGGATCCCTTTCTGAACTGTCTACAATCGGGATATTCTGCTGTCGTAGGGCACAGTTTGTAAATGATTCTAACCCCATGCTGTTGTCAATATGACGATGATGATGATGATGTTGTTACACAGTCTACCCGATATTCTCTGTCTGGCCTGTCGGTGGCGCTGTGCCTCGCTTGTCTCGAGCCTGTCGCTACAACCCGACACAGCCTGGGCTGCCGCAACGACATTTTCCCCGGAGCAGTCAGGGTTTTAAATCCTCTTTTTTTTATTATTATAATTTACTCTTCATGTCGCATCGCGTTTGTTGAGCAGAGGGCGGGCACAGGCTCGCCGCTTACCGAGTCGCGCTGTCTGCGCTCTGTTTTTGTCAAACTGCCGTTCAGCACTCAGCTCACTTCACCATGTAAACACTAAGCGGTGACGTTTCAGGAAGTGCGTCAGCCGCATGTAAATTACATGCAAATAAATACGAGAAGCGCTTGCGCAGTGCGACCAGCCAGAAGAGTTGATGATTGATGGATAATGTGACTGCTGGACTGTGCTCTCTGTTACACAAACTTCTCAACTTAACAAAGCTGTCAGATCTTGAAAGTCAATTCACCCGAAGGGATATTTAAATATTTCCAATATTATTTGTGAAATATTTCATACTATTAAAGTAGAAAACTTTTATTTTTTTCACAATTTATTAAAAGGACTTTGGGATTTTTACTAATGTTTTGTGAATGGTATTCTGCAATTTGGTTAGTTTATATTCAGGGCTCATTAATATATGGCAACTGAATAAATGGTACTGGTTATATGATTTTCAAGGATTTTTTCAGTAGTGTTTTTATGGTACTGGTTATATAATTTGTGAGCTTCTATCATTAATATGCTTTATACAAATCTAAATGCTAATCATCCAGATTATGGTCTTTTTTATTCATTTGTGGGATGTGGTAGCCCAGCATTCATTGCCTATATCAGAGGGCATTTTTAAGAATCTGGACATGTAGACCAGCAGATTTTCCTTCCCTAATGGATACTAGCAAACCAGATGGGTTTCTACAACAGTCAACAATGGTTTCATAGTCATCATTAGACTTTGAATTCCAGATATTTATTGAATTCAAATTCCACCATCTGCTGTGGGATTTGAACCCAGGGCCCCAGATCATTACTCTGGGTCTCTGGATTACTAGTTCAGTGACAATACCACTATGCCACTGCCTACCCCTCATGAAAACAGTGAGGGGAGCATAAATTCACAGTAACCACATGTGTTGATGAATATGCATGTCAGTATGTGACAGACATTGTTTTGTGTTGAATGACAGCAGAGCTTCTTTGCTTTCTCATTGTAAGTCTTTATTGAACTGATCTCAAGATCTCTGCTTACAGAGACTGGCAGAGGTCACCGACTACAGAAAGCCAGATGAGACATGTATACTGTTGCATTTCAAAACCCAAACAGCCTCCTTTTCAAACCAAACAAAGATACAAACATCCCCTTTTCTGAGTGAAAGAAAGTCAAATTTGCTTGCATGATCATGTGTAACTGTGATTTACCCAAGTTACCCATTACACACCTATTGCTCTCATGCATTAATAACTAGTCAGTCTCTGCTGGGTTGATTACTTCCAGATCATGTTGGGCTGCTGCTTCTCATTGAATCTGGAAAATTTCACATTTTCACTGTCCTTTTTAGCTTCTGTTTTTCCATGAGTACATATTTATGCTTCAAGGCGTCTTTCAGGGTTGTAATTTCTTTGCGTGCCTTTTCTGCCTGCTGGATTGCCTGGTTGTACATCTGATTAAGCTTTGTCAACTCGCGCTTTGTTTCGCCAACTGTGGAATTGCGGGAATTGCTCCTGGTACCTTTGTGTCATCTCTGAAATTTGTTTGTTCTGATCATGTACAGTTTGGTTCATTGAAGACTTCAGTTGATCATTTGTTTTCAACAGTATATACTCAGCTTTAATATTACACTTCAAATCTTTCAGTTCATCTCTGGTGTGAACGTTTTCCTGTAGAACTTCTTCATTTACCTTCGGCTGGTGCATTTCGTTGCACTGATGTGGTCAGCAACCATCTTGTGGTTTTATTGATTATTGTCTCCCTCTCTCTGGGTTCTTATGCTGCCCTTCCTCTGTTGACACACTCTGTTGACTTGCTTCAGCTGAGATGAGTAGTCGTTGCATCCCATCTATGATCTGGAACTCTAGATCTTCCTTATTTCCATTGCATTGAGCTGCCAGGCTAATTTTCCTCCTGGCATGAATATCGTGCCATCATATAGCCTTAGCCTTACTTTCAAGGGTTTCATTTTCAGATCGCCATGTCATGCCACCTGCAGGTCTGTGAACGTTATTATGTTGCATGAATGCACCAGTATCTGACACTTTTTTTTCACTTGATACTCTCTTCCTACAGCCATTACTGTAACAGTCACAAACTACTTATCTTCTATAGACTTGATGGAATCAACCTGTTTTATGTTGTATATTTCTTCATCAGACTCTTCTGCTAATATCACTCCAGTGGCAATCTGTATAAACTTGTTTTGCTTTTTTCTTGCCAAACACTTGTGTGTGAAATGATTCTGTTTCTTGCAGTTAAAGCACTGCTTTCTCCACACTGCCCTCCACAGTATTAGCATCCTGCCCTTTGTGATTGCTCTGCTCTTTCAGCCTGGAATGTATCTCAGCATGATGTATCTCCTGGTTCTGCACTGCCATACATGTGCTCTAGCTGATGTTTTACAACTTTTGCATTTCTACATATGTCTATCGTTTTCTTGAGCATCAGTTTCTCATCTTTCAGTAGACTAGCTCTCATCGGGGTGGTGAGGGGTGGGGAGGTCTCGTAGCCTAAGACTAATCTATTTTTAATCAGATCACCTTTTAGCTATCTGAATTCACAGGACTCTGCAAGCTGTGTTACTGCAGTCATATATTGTTCAGTGGTTTCCTTTTCACCTTGAGCTCTAGTGTTGAATACATATCATTCATAAGTGACATTCACTTGGGGTTCAAAGCATTTGTCCAAGGCTTTCAAAATCTCTGCCTTTTTTTTTCTTTGTTTGTCAGTTAGATTTAGGGTGGTTTACACTTTGTAGCATTCCCTCCCCAGCTACTCTTATTGGTTCTGGCTTGCTAATTAAGTCTGTTACGATCTTGAACTTTTACCACTGCAAGTGACAAAACTGCCATTCTTTCACATATTGCCTTTCAATTCGACAGGAGCTGGGATTGGAAAGTTTCATGCCATATTCACTTACCCAGGATTTTACTTGCAGCCTTCAGTTTGTTTACTTTTCCTAATCCTTTTTCAACAGCTTTTAGAAGATTTTAACATTTCTGTGTTCCTCACTGAGCTGTGTCTTCTCTTCAGCATTTCCAGGATTTTTAAAGCTCTGTTTTACCTCCGTTTCCTGACACCATGGGAAGAATTTTCCCCCCGTCGGGGGGGAAGTGCAGGAGTGGATGCGGACAGGCATGCCTCCAATCGGTGCCCTTGATTGGGGGTGCGCTGCCATTTTACATGGGCAGGCCAATTAAAGCCCGCCACATGGATGTCGTCCAGAAATCGCTAAGCGCTCCCTGTGCGGGCGGGAGGTAATTCCCTCAGCCGAGAGTATGCTCTTTCGTGCATACGCACTCAGGGAGATCAGCTCCAAATTTTAAAATGTTAACGAGACAAAAACAAAATTTCCCTGACATGTCCCCTCATGTGACACTGTCACATGAGTTGGGACATGTCCATTACTTTTAGTGTGAAACCTTTATTAAATATTTAAAAACCCTCATGAAAACTCATCCCACCTGTGGATGAGGTTTCTTGCTTTTTCTTAAGCCAGCCAGGACTCCCGGCCTGCCTGCCAACCTTAAAGTCGGACAGGCAGGCCCTGAATAGGCTGTTGACAGGTCGGCTGCCCCCTGCCGACCTGAAAGTGGAAATGATGCAGGGTGACGTTGGGAGTTCTGCATCATTTTATGTGTCAACGATTGGGCTCCGACCCCCACTCGCCGACCTAAAGATCCTGCCCCATGTTTCATGTTTAATGACTGCAGATCTTCTCAGCATTTTATCATTGTAGGTCTTTATTTAATGATCTCAGGATGTCTGCTTAAAGAGACTGCCTCATGGCAGAGGTCACCTGACTATGGAAAGCCAGATGAAACATGTCGTACTGTTTCAAAACCCAATCAGACATTGTCTACCACAAGCATCAGATATATTCTTGGTGAGTTCTCACATTAATCCCTCTGATATTGCTGATCTTGCTGCTCTCACAGCCTGCCCACATAATGGCACTAGTCCTTCAAAGTTTCTCTTATTTAAGCGATCATTGTCATCCATTGGGTGTCAGGGATTTCCTGCAATTCTTCAAGTGAATCTTCAGTGTGCCCTTGTTGCCAATCCCACTTTCCTTTTCTAGTTATCCAGAAATCACCTGATTTGTTATTTGTACATCCTAATATGCTTGAGTGATAGTGCTGCAAGCATATTCCAGCACTACATTTATCAATGTGTCGATGTCCTGCCACCCAATACAAATTAAGGTAAGAAGGTGTCCAATAAAACCTTTTTAGCTGTGGAGTGTGTTTACATAAAGAGTCCATATTATATAAGGTTTATAAACCTTCATTTCAGTAGCAATCAGGGTCTTGGAGAAAGATCATGGGCCCTGGTTCTTCTCCTGTTTCCAGACCTGTTATCTCCACGCCCCCCGCTCCCCACCCTTTAACCTTCCCCCTCACATTCTTTGGGCACCCAGAATTAGTAACCATAGTCACAGTGGGGTTGAACTGTTTCAAATAGGTTCAGAAAACTTCTAGGCATTTGTACTCAATGCCTTTATTTCTTAAGCCCATCAAAAGCTCAGGTTCCAGTATGACAAACTTTACAACCATAACTTTTTCAGACAATTGCACATAACTTGGTCACTCATATTATGCAACCAGTTCCACTTCTTTGAACCTGATCCTATGCAAATATCTGGACAGCAAAATCCCAAAGACTTGAACCTCACAAGCTGCTCAAACAACTATCCAATGTACAAATGAGAATATCTCGAACCAACAGTGACATATTCTATTCACACATCCTGGTTTCATTTCCAAGTTTAAACATGGCAAAAACCTTTCAATAAATTAACACCAACCCATTAATTTGCAATAATGTGTTATTTCTATCCACACAAGTGGGCTTTGTTAACAGAACATTTGAACATACGAATTAGGAACAAAAGTAGGCCACTTGGCCCCTCGAGCCTGCTTCACCATTCAACAAGATCATGGCTGATCTGATTTTAATCTCAACTTCACATCCCTACCTACCCCCTACAACCTTTCATGCTCTAGCTTATCAAGAAACTATCTATCACTGCCTTAAAGATATTAAGGACTCTGCCTCCATCATCTTCTGAAGAAGAGAATTCCAAAGTCTCACAAACCTCTGATTAAAGAAAAGAAATTTCCTCATCTCTATCTGAAATGGGTGACCCCTTATTTTGAAACAGTGACCCCAAGTTCTAGATTCTCCCTCAAGCGGAAACATCCTTTCCACATTGACCTTGTCAAGTCCCCTCAGGATCTTACATGTACAATCAAGTCACCTCTTACTCTTCAAAACTCCAGTGGCTATAAGCCTAGCCTGTCCAGCCTTTCCTCATAAGACAACCTTCCCTTTCCAGGTATTAATCTAGTAAACCTTCTCTGAAACAAAAACAGAATTACCTGGAAAAACTCAGCAGGTCTGGCAGCATCGGCGGAGAAGAAAAGAGTTGACGTTTCGAGTCCTCATGACCCTTCGACAGAACTAGTTCTGTCGAAGGGTCATGAGGACTCGAAACGTCAACTCTTTTCTTCTCCGCCGATGCTGCCAGACCTGCTGAGTTTTTCCAGGTAATTCTGTTTTTGTTTTGGATTTCCAGCATCCGCAGTTTTTTTGTTTTTAAACCTTCTCTGAACTGCTTCTAATGCATTTACATTTTTCCTTAAATAAGGAGACCAATACTGTACACAATACCCCAGATGTGATCTCACCAATTACACTTTGCATTGAGTACTAAATATTTTCCCATTCTAAATTGAAACTAACCACATTTACAAATTCTCAGCATGGAGCACATAATAAATAGGAGAGCAAAGTACTGCAGATGCTGGAATTCAGAAATATAAACAGAAAATGCAGGAAAGACTCTGAAGGCCAGGCAGCACCTATGGAGAGAGAAACAGAGTGAATGCAGTGGGGTGGGTGGGGGCAGGTGGGGCAGAGTGGGGGGAGGGGCGGCAGGGGACGTGGACAGCACGGCTTATCCCCCCCCTCACTGGAAACAAAGTCAGTGCGGAGACGACATGCTTCACGCCGACCTGCCCACCAGCCATTAAGCATGGCAGGGCGGATTAATGAGGGCCAAGTGGGATTTCTAGCCCTCCCTGGGGATGAAGTCCCACCCTCTAGAGCTGCTGGCCAATCTGATTGGCTGGCAGCTCCATTAGTCTTGGCAACGCTAGGAATGCATCAGTGGCCACTGCTGGAGAAGAAAGGATCCCAAGGCCTTGGATCCCTGGAGCAGGTAAGTCCAGGGTCTTGGGGCTGGGAGGGTTTGGGTAAGTTAGGGAGAGGGGAAAGGTGGGGAATGCGGTGGGTTTATGAGAGGGAGTGGGGAGGATGGGGGTTTCAAATTTAGGAAGATTCTCTGTGATCAGCAAAGAGTGGCCCCAGAAGAGCAAACTACCCTTCCTTCCCGCCCTTTAAACATGTAAGTGAAAACATCAGGCTGCCCAGTTCCAACCTGCTGCCCACACTAAATGTTTTATGACATGGGCAGCATATTATCAGGGTTAATTGGCTTGTTAACAAGCCTAATTGGCAATTGATTATTTATTTAAATATGGCAGGTAGGCTGCCGCTTTCAGTACCTGCCCACCCGCTGTATTATGGGGGTGAGCTCAGAGGTGGGTGGGAAGGTGGTTACATGCCCCCTGCAGGAAACACACCCGCCAGGAACACTAGTTCTGATGAAGGGTCACTGTCTGCTGTTTCTCTCTGCACAGATGCTGCCAGAGCTGCTGAACATTTCCAATACTTCCTGTTTCTATTGGAGCAAAAATAACCCATTTTGCCAGCCTTCAATAAAGCACTCAGACTCTTGTGAGCTTCTTGTTCCCCTTCAACAAGAAACCCAAGTAGCTGCTGCCTGAGATCTGGTGGGCACAACATTAAGCATAAATTTCAAAAAATGTTAAGGCATGTAGAAACCAGAAACAACTTGCTGAGCAAGAAAAAACATGTCAAAGAAAAAAAATTGATAATTTTTAAAAAGAGTAATTAATAAAAATGACCATTAAAAAGTGCCAAGCAGCAGAGCTAAATAACAAAACCATTTTTGAATTTTTGCTTAAGAAGCAAATCTAGAGAGAGGCAGACTAGGTTGCATCACCAGGGTAGGGGGAGAGAACCAGGGCTGAACTGAAGATTTGGGTTTAACTAACACTGACTTTGCATTCACCTCTGGTGGCACACACACCAAGCTTGCCTTGGCAGAGTTCATAGAAAAGTGAGAGCTGGAAGCAGGTTGCCTTTCAGCCTGGGATTTCCTCGTCCCCCAGAGCGGTTTGTGGATGTGTGTGTGTGTGTGTGTGTGTGTGTGTGTCTGTCCAGCTCACTTCCAGTCTCAGGGTTCTCACTTTCATACACATTCACTCACTCACTCTCTCACACACACTCACTCTCATACACCCATATACTCACACACTCACTCTCACACACACACTCACTCTCATACGCACATACACTCACACACTCACTCTCACACACACAAACTCACACACTCTTACACACACAATCACTCATACTCATTCACTCTCATACACACTCACTCTCTTACACTCACCCACTCAATCATTCACTCACACTCAATCACTCTCATATTCATTCTCACACACGCTCACTCTCACACAACTCACTCGCTCACCCACTCACTATCACACGCATACTCACTCACTCACTCTTACACATTCAATCACTCACTTCTTGCAGCTTAAGTGAAAAAGCCCAAGCTTCTGAAGTTTCTCTTCCTAACTTTGCATCCTTGGCCTTCAGTGGTGAACCTACAATGCACCTTTTCTATTATGTTTAAATTCTTTCTATTTGAGGGAGCTCACAACACAGAAATCCCAAATACAGTCTAATTATGGTCCTGTAAAATTCCAATATTACCTCCTTTCTTTTATATTCTAGACACACAAAGGATTTATTTATCTATTTTTATGACCCTGTGTTCCTTCTTTTTAAGAACCTGTATATCTGCACAATAAGATTCACCTGCTCCATTCGATGTCATACTCTTTTGTTCCTTATTTCTTTTCCCTATCCTTACTTCCAAAATCCATCACTTCCACATTTTTCTACACTGAACAATCTCTGATCCTTTCTATATCCTACTCATTGATGTCCTGCTATGATCTTTCACAACTCAACCCCAGAGTGAGGTTTGGAGAGAGGTCGCAGTAGCTGATGTGATGTTAACTAAGGTGTTAACTGTGCTGCCTTTGTGCTACAGCAACATTTCATACCTTGGCTGGAGAAACTATGGCCTGGATTCAGCTTAAGAAAAAACATTGATTTTTAGGTGGTGTAGAAGTAGCGTGGCATTAAAATCGCATGGAGAGGACCTCAGTCTAGCTCTATAAATAGCAGTTGTGATTTCCCTCACATGACTTTGTTGGGAGCCCAACCTGTCAGCTGGAATTGTGCCCTGTGGAGATGGTGGCCAACTCAGGAGGGGAAGGAAAGGGCCCTGAGCAGCCCATGGACCTTGCCCTCTCAACCTCTTCCCTGAGTCCTGAAGTCCTCTCCAGTCCAGTCCCTCAACGATGGTGTCTGTGGCCCAGGCCTTTCCTCTCACAGGCTCTTCTCTTTGTCCTCCCCTAAGTTCCTCAGGACTCAGAAAAGAGCATGGGAGGGCTAGGGCCTTCGGTGGGAAGGGGTGCCGGGAAGGGCAGGGTTGGGGGGGGGCGGGGAGGTGGGGTGGTGGGGCACTGCAGTGGGAGCGTGGGGGTTGGAGGGCATGGGTAAAATAATGGCACTTAGCATGCATTCCAGCAGCCTCCAGGCTCCAGCCAGGTCTGAAGAAGAGTGAAAACGAAGAAAGCAGTACACAAGTTCGACAACATCCGAACAGAAGTACTCGAGGAGGTAAACAAGAAAAGGAGGGACTGGGAAATCTGGTGCATCATACTCAGCCAATGATTTCTGCTGTTCAGAACAACAACAATCAAATATAGTCCGACTATCCTGTAAATCGGAATGGTCTACATGCCAGATTGGCTGCTTTGGACACTGACCATCCAGACAGGCTAGCCAATGAGGCCGGGCGCCCCTAGAGCATGAGCCCTAGTGCTTGGCACAATGCGCATCCCCTTCTCCTGGGCACTGGTGGCAACCTTGATATCATGTTGATTCCAAACGTGCTTGGACAGTCTACCTATGGCTATGTTGGCTGCCTGTATATTAGCCATCACTATCTTATTGATTCTAACATCAATAGCTCCATACCATTTGGTTTTGGCAAGAGTGATCGATGGCCTAACAAATGGCTTACCACAACCTGTTCTGCTTCTTCCCATATGGTGTACTGAAGATGCACAAATCTTCTGCAAGGCCATAGTCGCAAGGAATCTCAATGCCCTTCTGAGGGGGCAGGGATTTCTGAGTCCCAGTCTATTTTCCTGCTTTTCTGTTGTGCTCCCACTGGAATAATGGTCAGAGTCCCAAAAAAGAGCCAAGCAATTTTGGCCCAAGTTTTTTAAAAATTCATTCATGGGATGTGGGCATCGCTGGCTAGGCCAACATTTATTGCCCATCCCTAAGTGCCCTTGAGAAGATGATGGTGTGCCACCTTCTTGAACCGCTGGAGTTCATGTAATGTAGGTACACCCATAGTACTGTTAGGAAGGGAGATCTAGGATTTTGACCCAGTGGCAGTGAAGGAACGGCGATATATTTCCAAGTCAAGATGATGAGTGGCTTAGAGTGGTACTTCCACTCTGGAGCACAGGTCTTTAGTACTATTGCCAGAATATTTTCAGGACCCAGAACCTTTGCAGCATCCAGTGCTTTCAGCATTTCTTGATATCACATGGACTGAATTGAATTGGCTGAAGGCTGGCATTTGTGATGCTGGGGACCTCCTGAGGAGGCTAAGACGGATCATCCACTCAGCACTTCTGGCTTAAGATTGTTGCGAATGCTTCAGCCTTATCTTTTGCATTGATGTGCTGGGCTCCCTCATCATTCAGGTTGGGGATATTTGTGGAGCCTCCTCCTCCAGTTTGTTTAATTGTCCACCACTATTTATGACTGGAGTGGCAGGACTGCAGAACTTAGATCTGATTCTTTGGTTGTAGAATTGCTTAGCTCCATCTATCGCTTGCTGCTAAAGCTGTTTGGTACGCAAGTGGTCTTAAGTTGTAACTTCACAAGGTTGACACCTTATTTTTAGGTATGCCTGATGCTGCTCCTGGCATGTCCTCCTGCACTCTTCATTGAACCAGGGTTGATCCCCTGGCTTTATGGTAATGGTAGAGTGGGGGATATGCCAGGCCATGAGATTACAGATTGTGGTTGAGCATAATTCTTCTGCTGCTGATGGCCCACAGCGCCTCATGGATGCCCAGTATGAGTTGCTAGATCTGTTCGAAATCTAACCCATTTAACCCACACAAGACGATGGAGGGTATCCTCAATGTGAAGATGGGACTTCGTCTGCACAAGGACTGTGTGGTGATCACTTCTACTGATATTATCATGGCTAGATGCATTTGTAACAGGCAGGTTGGTGAGAATGAGTTCAAGTATTTTTTTCCCTCTTCTTGGTTCACTCACCACCTGCCGCAGACCTAATCTCGTAATTATTTCCTTTAGGACTTTAGGACCCAGTTTGCTCGGTCTGTAATGGTGCAACTGAGACATTCTTGGTGATGGACATTGAAATCCTCCACCCAGAGTACATTCTGCACCATTGCCACCCTCAGCACTTCCTCCAAGTGGTGTTCAACATGGAGGAGTACTGATTCATCAGCTGAGGGTGGCGGGTTGGTAAAGGCAATACGTGGTAATCAGCAGGAGGTTTCCTTTCCCGTGTTTGACCTGATGCCATGAGACTTCATGAGGTACGGAGTTGATGTTGAGGTCTCCCAGGGCAATTACTTCCCAACTGTATACCACTGTGCCATGACCTCTGCTGGGTCTGTCCTGCTGGTGGGACAGGACATTCCAAGGAATGGTGATGGTAGTGTCTGGGACATTATCTGTGAGGCTTGATTCTGTGAGTATGTCAGGCTGTTGCTTGACCAGTCTGTGAGACAGCTCTTCCAATTTTGGCACAAGACCCCAGATGTTGGTGAGAAGGACTTCGCAGAGTCAACAGGATTAGTTTGCTGTTGTCGTTTCCAGTGCCTATGTCAATGCCGGGTGGTCTGGCTGATTCATTCCTTATTGACTTTCTAGTGGTTTGATACAACTGAATGGCTTGCTAAGTCATTTCAGAGGGCATTTAAGACTCAACCACAATGGAGTCACATGTAGGCTAGACCAGGGATGGATGGCAAATTTCCTTCCCTAAAGGACATTAGGTGTTTCACAACCTCCTATGCTAGAATGTTGCACTAGGCTCATCCCAGTACAATGTTATAAGTTTTGCTGGAGAGAAATTGGAAAATGGAATAATTCAACAATAAACAATACTATGAGACTTCTTAATTTGCACTTGACTTTGAAATTGTGGGACAAGTCTTCAAAATCCAAGAAACTCCAGTGACTCTTTTGTGGTGTGTAAAAGACTGATCTCTTTGAAGCAAGGGTATGTTTGCAAAAACCCGTGAGAAGAGAATTTGAAATCTCAGAGAAGCAACTAGGAGCCAGATGGAAAAAGACCAACAGTTTGATATCGTTGAAAGAAATGAACAATTCTGTCTATATTTAAAAGTTAATTACAAAGTATTAGCAGGTTCATAAAGCTGCAATCTGCTTATTATTTTGTCTGTTTGAGGAGTTATGTGGAAGGCTGTCTACTATAATTACAGATTTGTATTATGACAGTTCCAATTGTACTTGTTCATCTTTTACAAAATAAATTTGCTCAATATTTTAAACCTAAAACAAGATCTGATATGACGTGGCATCACATTCAAAATATAAGATGCAGATCAAAGTAAAATAAGTGGTGTAGCTAAAAGCAAGTATCAAATATAGTTTTCTGTTTGGTTCTTGAGTTTATTACCAAAAGATGACTTAGATGTTAAAGCAAGGATACATTCTCCAATTGTTTACCTACTGATACTCAATCATCAGCATTATCTTAGACATTGGAACAAATATAAACCTGGGTTAGAAGGCCAGAAAAGGCCCATAATTGTAACAATGTTAAGAACACAATTACGAGGAAAATCAAACCAAGCTTATAGGGAAAATTCCCATTTTTGTAGTATTTATAGGTAATCTGTTATTATCTAATGTCACCAAATTAGTGCAGGTTTAGGTTGATTCTTGTTTAATTAATTTGAAAATCATTTTAATAGAATTTTAGCTTGAAAACTGTTTAGTTTATTTCCTCCCAAATGCTTTTCAAGGGAATTTCAGTTTAAATTGAGGAATGTGTTAAAAAAAAGAATTTTATTTTTGATGGCGTATCATTTAAAGCAAAATTATATAATTCATATAAAATTATAACATTTCTGTTTGTGATATGTGAGAAAAACAAAAATAACCCAAATTATGTTCAAGCAAATCCTGCAATTCCACAAGAAGTGCAGAAATTTACAGGGCTATGGAGAGAGACCAGGCAAGTGGAATTAACTAGACAGCTGTGTCAAAGAGCTGGAACTGGTGGGATGGTTTAAATCGTTTCATTCTCTACTGCATCATTCTATGGTTCAATGAAATCTTAGGACCAAGAAATGTAGCTGCTTTACACCCTCTCAAGGTCTATCCTGTCAAACCTTCTCAGAGTCTTGTATGTCTCAATGAGATCACCTCTCATTCTTCTAAGCACCCAAGAGTATAGGGCTATTCTGCTCAACCTCTCATCATAGGACAACCATCTCATCTCAGGTTTCAAACCAATAAACTTTCATTACACTGCCGTCAATGCAAGTAAGGAAACTAAAGCTGTGCAAAGTACTCCAGGTGTGATCTCACCAAAGTTCTGTACAACTGCAGCAAGCTGTACTTGCATGCTAACTTGCCGTGTTTCTTCTGTTAGGACACTCAAATCTTTATCTGATTGTCTATGGTTAAAGTGGAATTTATTATGGGAAAATACTCAGTCTTTATGAAGTTTGATGACTGTCTTCATTACT
Organism: Carcharodon carcharias; assembly: GCF_017639515.1. Taxonomy (NCBI): domain Eukaryota; kingdom Metazoa; phylum Chordata; class Chondrichthyes; order Lamniformes; family Lamnidae; genus Carcharodon; species Carcharodon carcharias. Next base: position 35,477,462 of record NC_054480.1, on the reverse strand, counting down.
GCCAATCTCCCTCCAGCATAAACATGTTCTAATTTTAATTTGATTACATAACATTCACTGTACTGCAAAACTGATTTGTGATGTGCTTTGAGTACAAATCATTTTATTTAATTTCCTCTACTAATAAATGGGGCACTGCATAAACCCTTAATACCTACGCCTAAATCCCCCTTTAACACAGGGATTTTAAAAAGGTGAACTGTTTATTTAAATCTTCTGTTTCTCAGTACTGTAAATTATTAAGTTGTTAAATTAAACTTGGTTTTCTATAGCATTTCTGCCTTCAAATGACATATCAGACACCTTGTACTACAATTGGAGAAAGTGGACATTGAGCATGAGGGAGAAAAGAAAAGGAGCTAAGGACTGGACCTGAAAACACAGGACAGACTTGTTAGGGCGGCGGGTGGGCGCAATTGGCGGGCCCAGGATCAGCCTGCAAATCGGCTGCTGCCCGCGATCGGCCCACGAGCGCAATGTCACGCTGGCTGGCCAATTAAGGCCCTCCCAGCATGAAGCGCAGCTTCCCAATGGTTGGGAAGGACTGGGCGCGGGTGGGGGTGTGCCATGGCGTCCTGGTGAGCAGTTTAAAAACGGCACCAGCAGCCCCTTGAAGGCTGCTGGTGAAGGAGCATACAGTCTGCATTGTGGAGACGGTGCTTATGGCCTTGGTAGTGGCTGGAGATGCCAGGTGGGAGGGCAGGTCGGGTGGGCACTTGGACCCCGGCTTTTCGGATGAGTGCATCGCCGTGCTCCTGGAGGAGGTGGCTGCCAGGAGGGACACCATTGTTCCAAGGGATGGAAGAAGGAGGCCACCACACCTGATGAGGAAATCCTGGGAGGAGGTGGCAGCCTAGGTCAGCATCCATGATGTGGTGTGGCGCACATTAGTGCAATGCCGCAAGAGGTTCAATGACCTGCTGCACTCAGGAAGAGTGAGTGCCATGTTGACATGGGTCAGTGTGTTGAGGTGTTAAGGGCTGGCGGTCCCTCCATGGAGCTCAGGGGTGTTACAGTCTGAGTGCCAACTAATATTGACACCAGAGCCGGTCAAGGGGTTAAGCCCTGGCTGCTTGACTGAATGCCTTGCAGCTCAAGGGCCAAGACTCAGATGTGCCCTGCAAGGTGTTCCTCAGGTGGGGTTGGCCAGGCTGCAATGGTGCTGGAGGTAGGGAGTACCTTTCAGGAGAAGACGAGCCATAGTCAATTGGAGAGGTCACGGAGAGGTGGAGACCCACCTAACTGATTGCTGCTGACCAGAGTCGAGCAGGATGCCCTTGAGCTGGAGAGCTGGCACACTCTCCATGCAACCGACTGTGGAGAGGCTGGAGTGTCAAACGAAGGTAAGAGCGCAGTGCACAGAAGTGAGAGTTTCAGATTGTGCAACCATTCTATTGTAGTCTCTAAATTGATGGGAGCCTCAAACCTGGAGTCTGCATTATCATTCAAAGATGATGGCACCATGATGCTGATCTCCAGCCAGGCACCTGACTGACTTGCTGGCACCTTGATGGCCACATGTGCGCAGTTGATCACACCCTGGATGTGGGGGATCCCAACAAATCACTGCAAACCCTCTGGCTCGTTCAGCCTGACTGGCCTCATCCATACGGATATGAATAAATGTCATTAGCCGCCTGAACAGAGCTTCTGTCACCAGCTTGACACAACTGTGATTGGAAGACTCCACACAGATCCCCCACTAACCCCTGGAAAGAGCAGGTGGCATAGAAGTTGAGGCCACTGTGACCTTCAGAGCCACTGGCCTGGGGTGTCCACCCACACAGTTGGAGGTGATCTGAGGCCCAATCTAACAAATGGAGGTCACTGTCTCCCTGGAGAGGTGGAGCTTCCTTCGGCATTGCACCTCAGACATATTGAGGTAGCTGCATCACTGCCTGTAAACCCTGGCAGCAGGGTAGTAGCATCTGCTGCTGCCCCTAGCGTCTTGGGCTACCTGCTGGCCCTTCACCCCTACGCCCCTCTCCTCCCGCAGGTCACCCCCCTGGAAGCTGCATAGCTCCATCCATGCGATGTGGGTTGGACCTGGCCTCCTCTTCCTTCTGCCCCTCTCTTTCTCCTCAGAGGAGGTGCCCCAACGAAAATGACAATCCCCATTACCAGGGTAATGGAAGGCTGTCTGATACCTGGAAGGGTCCACACAGTCTGAATCCTCCCAGGGCCTTGGAGACACCAATGAGCCCTGAAATGAAGCCTGAAAATGTTAACAATGAAGCCCCGAACAGAGATGAAATTGCCAAGTACCAATAAACAACCAGCAGCAAACTATATCCTAAACTCCTCACTACTCACACTGGCAATGCTGCTGACCCTTTTTACCACACCCTTGGATGAGGTTTTGCAAAATGTGATGAGTGCAAAATTGCATGGGCAACGTGAAATCTTTGTCAATTTCCTTTTTAATGGCATGTGCTGGCTGACCAAAATAACGTGCAAGTGCGGGATGACATCGGGACGCCCGGCATCATCTCACACGATTTCATGTCCGATCGGATCGGGCGTGCACACTCGCCCAATCAGCGTAAAATTCTGCCCATAGTAAAGGATAGAGGTCACAAACTTCCATAATGTAGATGGTGCCAGTGCTACGCATATCCAAGGTTTTAAAAATGTCAGCCAGATTGCTTCCAGCCACTTCTGGCATTGCCAGTATGGTGTCCTCACTGTAAGGGTAATAGCACAGGTGTGCCTTGCATACACTGGAATCATGCAGAGTTGGCAGACTGTGACTTCAAACAGCATCTAACAGTAATTTAGTGCAGAACCTGCCATTTTGGATCTTGCAGATCCTGTTAACAGCCTCTGTTACACACTCCCCGGTGAACATGCATTCCTGGCAACACCCACCCACAGCCCTCTCACCCCATTAGTATTATTTAAAAGGCTCACCATGGTGCTTCCAGCTGAAGTGCTTTTAACTTTCTGCAGAGTGGAAATATTGTGCCGAGTGTTATTGGAGGAGTTTAGAAAAGTTTTTGGATTTATGAGGGAGCGACACTGTTCTTTGATAAGGAGGTCAGGGGAGTTTGAAGGCCTGTCAGGAGAAAGCTTGATTTTAATAATGGGAGCTATATTTTCAGTTCCCTCTGTTTCAGCACAACTTAGAGATGGAGGACAGGCAGCAGAGATGGGGAGATGGAGAAATGGATGCAGTGGGAAGAGGAGGAGGGCTGTCAATAGAAGGCTGTATCCATAAAAGGTCTTCAGGCAGCACCCCTCTTACCTCCACCTCAGTCTTGAACAATGTTTGAGGCAGCTACATTTCACGAAGAAGGCAGTGACTCAGCTGTGCCACCTCCTGCAGCCACACAGCAGGATGAGGACAGTGCTAGCTGTGATAATGAAGGTAAATGTGCTCCTTGATGTCTATGTCAGCAGATGCTTCCAGGTTGAGCAGGTGAAATTTCCTACATTTCATAGTTCTTGCAGTATTTTGGCTTCAGGGAAGTAACAGAGGATATAAGAAATAGAAGCTGGAGGAGATAATTTGGCCCTTCGAGTCTGCTCCTGCATTCAGCATGATCAATGCTGATCTTCTATTTCAACTTCACCTTCCCTAACCATTCCCATATCTCTTAATAAGGACATAAGAGGCTCTGTGTAGATGGAGAGGGGCTTCATCATCTTTTCTCTTACCAGAGATGGCTGATGTGGATCAGATTGGTGTCAACAGCACAGGATTTAATCCCTGTTCCGGCTGAGATGGATTTGGAACCTGCTTCCTTGCCTTACCTGTGGTGAAGGTTGTAGGCTGGACCTGCCTTCAGGCAGGAAACTGAAGAAGAAGATCTGCAGCCATCACAGCAGCAGTCTGAGCCTGCATGGCAACAAGTAGGGCTTGCAGGGCAACAAGCATGGATTTCATACCTCAGTCTGAGGTGGTCGGTGGCTTCTGCCTGTTCTGCTATGAAAGCTGAGATATCAGCCACCAGACACTACATCATGGCTGTGTCTACCAATTCCCTCATGGAATTGGCCATAACTTCCATGCCGGAAAGAACGGGCTCCCAACTTTGCATGAAGTCCTGTGCCAGTTATTTGGAGCTGGACTCCTCCATTCTTCTAAACATTGCGAACAAGTTCAGTGGCCAGTCTGCCAATGCGGCAAATAGGTCAATGTGCGCATCCGTCAGCACTCTCCTGTACACTGTTCCAATGCAATCCTCTACAGCAGAACTCACCTGTGACCTCACCTTCCAGGAGGCTGGCACACATGCTAAACTTTCTCCCTGGCCTGGATGTAGCCCGCTTGTGTCGATTACTCCCCATGTGCTAATCCCAAATCTATATGACTCTCTAACATATGCACAATGCTAGCATCTGAGCTGATGGAGTGTTAGAGCAAGTGACAGTGCTTCTTCGTTAGAGGTCTAGTGTAACTGTAGCCCTTTATGCTGAGGCTGCACTGGCTCAGACCAACTGGCAGTTCTTGGGTATCTGAAAGCAGAAGTGCAGAAAGAGAAGGTTAGGATGAGGGAGGGGGATGGTGGGGTTAAAAGCAACAGGTCCGTGGTCACAACTTCTGCAGCTGGCAGCTCATGCTAGATAGCAGGGAGAGAAGTGGGATTTGAGAAGCGCATATCGTTACCCAGAATATTCTTGGTGATGCTGGATGCAAAGGCCTCAGTCACTGCCATGATGCGATGTCCCCTGTGTTGTCATCCAGTTCAATAATAAAACTGAAAAGGCAAAGATCCTAACACTGAAGGACACCACTAGTACCTGAAGTCTACGCAGATACATTACCATTAATGACAAAATGCAGTTCAAAAGAATGCAACCAACTCTTAATCCAGCACACATTAAAAATATTAAACCTTATGTTGGAGAGAGAATAGCAGAGTCCTGAGTCTTGTAGGATTTTTAGAACTCTCATTTACAGAAGCCACTAAGTTTTCAATAAGGCATAATTGTCAGCTGCTACTACCTGAAATAGTGTTGGAGCTTGCAAATGAAATACCTGTTTTATTAACCTGGCTTCCTTTTCTTCATTTTTTTCTTGATTTATTTCTCTTTTGTTTATTATATCACTTGTTGCTCTCACCAGTATCTCCCCTGCCAATGCATTAGACTGAAATAAAGTTTCACATTAACTGATCCATTTTGCTCAGTGGAAGTAAAATTGCTGTATAACATACAGCGATGATGGAATATTGCTAAGGAATAACAGCAAAATCCATTCCATTCATACGAAAGTCATGTTAATGGAGAAGGAACTGACAAATAGGATTCTCAAGTATCTGTGTCAGATGGGACTGAACCTGGCAGATAGATTTTAGATTCTATGAGGGTAATTTTGACTATGAGAGATAGTGTACAACAGGCAATATTGAATCATCTGCCTGGTTACATGTTTCCTGATTATTATTTCCATTGAAGTTGATGGGGATAAAAATTGGCAGAGATTTATACAGGGAGGACTATAACGGATTTATAATCTCACTTATTTTATATTATCTCCCAAATTCAAAATTACCCCAAATAAATCAAAGAAAAAGCATATTGAAACATAAAATATAAATGTGTACACAATAAAAGGTGCAAAGGTTCAGCAAAGGTGGAGAGAGAAGATTATCTGGCTCTGGTACTGATCATTTGCTGAATGTTTCCAGTCAATACATAGCTGTAGTCAACAAAACAAATTGGATACCTGTATTAAGATTCTCCCTCAAATGTTTGACAATAATTTGAAAGAAGCCACATTTGGAATAACATATAATTGAAAGAGTATCACCTTCAAAAGAATGTCAGTGAATTGGAGAAAGAAAGAAGGAAGACTTGATTTATGTAATACTTCGTTACATCTCTCAGTTATGCCCTGATGCCCTTCATATACAATGAATTACCTTGAAATGCTGTTGTGCAGACAAATCTGACAGCCATTATAGATATAACATCCCCCTAGACAGCAATTAAACTAATGCCTTTTTCATCTATTTATGGTGGTATAGCTTCAACAAGGAACGTTGATCAATACACCACAAAAACTGGAAATTCTTTGAATAATACTATGGGACTTTTAATGCCTATCTAGAATGTAGCTTTAATGCCTCATCCAAAAATGACACCATCAATAATGCAGCACTCTTTCAGTGTTGTATTAAAGTTTCAGCCTAGATTATGGGTTGTATTTACATGTGGGCTTGGGAAAACCATCCTGTGCACTTTTGCACCTTCCAAAATGCACATCTGACCCATTTGTGACATTGCCTTGGATTTTGCCTTTTCACACAAGGCTTGGGTTCTCAGTGCATTTAGCAAGTTATGATGGAATGAATGAAGAATGTGGGTGTAGAGGCTGGTCGGTTAGAAGACCCACCTCAGTTTTCCAGCACAGTAGCCCAGTTCCTAACATTGTTAAAAGGCCCCCTGAACCTCATCCCTCATTCACCTCCCTAAGGCACCCTTGCCCCCTCAGATCACTCATGCTACCCTATGCCCCCTCACCTACCCAACCCTCATGCCACTCCAAGGCCCCTCAGATTTCCCATGCCACATCTATGCCCCCATGTACCTTCCATAGTCATTCATCCAGTTTCCACTATGTACAGGTTTCAGGAGCCATGCAATAGCATTGGGAATTATTTTGAAATCATTGGAAAAAAAAATCCTCTCACAATCCAATAAAACCCTGAACTAAAGCTTGCTATAATTGATATGGGAAGAAAAAACCTACACCAGTGCAAAAAAATTTGTAGTCCCTCATGGGTCAATTAGGTTTGTAAACAAACAAGAGACCACATCAAAGGCTTATTCTATTTTAACAGCTTCTTAAAAGTGTCAATCACTCTTGGATCAATAGACCACTCGCTGAGCTGAAGCAATATTAGGTTTTGAAACCCAGTCAAGCGTTCACAATAACTACTGCTGTCATTACAAATCCTTCCAGCTACATTGCTTGAAAGACAGAACAGAATGGTGTTCCATTTCTATTTCAAAGCAGAGTGACTGTCAATCAATGGAGAGGAGCAGATGCAGAGATTTTTTTCACCTCTTATAAACAGAGTTTTTTAACAGCCAGATCTGTCAGTCAATGAAAATCACAGGACAAAACATGACAGCAGAGGCTGACAGGACATTTTTATTTCACATATTTGATGCTTTATGATCCTTTCTAATACGTGATCACATTTACACAATGGTGGTCAATGCAGTCGTCAACTTACCTTTGCAGGACAGATCCCTTTGATGAATCGCTGCATCAAAAACAAATTTACAATACAATAAAGCATCTAATAGTGACATTGTGAATGTGTCAAAGCATTTTACACTTTCCATTCAGAACGTTCCCAACTCTTCAGCAGTCTTCCCCCAGTGGTCACAAACTATCATTTATTTAGAGCTTTCCAAAACCTGCACCAACACATGAAAATCATGTGTGGCAAGAAATGCAATTTTCCTGCAGTCCTCACAATGGGGACCCTGACCTCGGAAGGGGTGTGTATGTGTATTTGTGCCTTCCCTCTGTTGGTCCCAGACCCATACTGTCTTCCTGGGTTTCAGCACTGATAACTCGTGTACTCTACACCTGTGACTAAAGTTCCAAACTTGGTTGTTTCTCTGTTTTCCTGCTGTTTTACCCTCTCTAGGTCATTCGTGGTGAAGTTGGGTTTGAATTTTTGCGTCAGAGATGGAGAATGTGTTCTCAAACTCCTACCCATTAGTAATTCTGATGGCGAGAAATCATTCTGTAGTGGTGAGGATTGATAACTCAGAAGAGCTAGATTATAGTCTTTGTTTATCTTTAATAATTTGTTAATGATTCATACCCCTCTCTCGGCCTCTCCATTTACTTGAGGATAGCAAGGTGAACTGGTTACATGAACAATGCCATATTCATTTGCAAAATTCTGGAATTTCTCATTTGCGAGTTGCGGTTCATTGTTAGACACTACAATGTCTGGAATGCCATGCATTGAATAAATTCTCTTGAGGGATTTCTTCTGCTGTGATACTATGCAATCAGTTTACTTCAATTGCCCATGAATAATAATCAATAATGATAAGGAAGATTTTCCCCTTAAATTCAAATAAGTCAATTCCCAGGCTCTCCCATGGCCTTGATGGAAATAAAGAACGTAATAGTGGTTCCTTTTGTTCCTGGCTGTTTATGGCATAAGTAATACAGTTATAAATCATTTCTTCTGTAGAGTAATACCTGGCCACCAGACTGCTTGTTGTGTCCTCGTATAACACTTTGTAATTCCTAAATGTTTATGGTGAAGTTATTGAAGAATATCAAGTCAAAGAGCTCTCAGTATGACTAATCTTTCATTGAAGATGAATAAGTCGTCAGTGATAGTGAGGTGCTTGCAATGTACAAAATACTGGCATAGTATCAGATTACTGGGGATATAGTCTGGCCATCCTTCCAGACAATATTGTTGGATTTGAAGACTTCTTCATTCCATTTCTGGGCTTGCTTTACTTGCTGCAACTTTCTCGTAGTAGCTGCTAAGTGCTGAGTGATTAATGGTGTATATACTTCAACCTCCTTGATGCAGTCTAAATCCTCATGTTCAGTTCCTTCTGATGGTGCTTGTCCGTTGTTGTTTGACATTTTCCTTTTACATACTCGGTCATGTAGTCATATCTCATCAATCTTAATCTGAACAGTTGGATTCTGCCAGTATTTTTTCGATTTCTTTCATGTTCAGAAGGATGACCACTGGTTTATGGTCTGTTTTGATTGTGAAATGTAATCCCGTAACATAGTCTGAAGATTTTTCACATGCTCATGCTGCTGTCAAAGCTTCTTTTTTTATTGTGGCGTATTGTTGTTCCATTTCTGTCAGTGACCTAGAGGCATAGTAGACTGGTCTAATCTTGCTGTCTTTTTGCAATTGAAGTAGTACGTCCCCCAGATCTGCAGATGATGTATCTGCTGCTACCATGATGGGTAAGTCTGGGTCGTAATGTGCCAAAATGTCAGAAGAGATTAATCCTTTCAAAAGCATCTTGCTGAACCACATTCCAGTTCCACTGTTGACCCAGGACAGAATTGTTCCATTGGCGGGTGGAGTACGCACACCGACACATAAAATGATGCATGGTAACTTTGGGCGAGCGTCCCGACATCACCGTGCATCATTGCGATATGTCGGTGGGCAGGTGCATAATGTTCTCACATGCGCGCCCACCATTAATTAATGGGCCCCTTAAGGCCCTTGAGGCACAAATTGACGGTGATTTTCTGGGGCCTGTGCGATCTTCAGGTCATTGCACGGGAGCAATGGACAGGAGGGTAGGACACATTTGTATAAATCTCATCTGTGGGCGGGGTAAGAGGGGTCAGTAGGGTTGTGAATGCACTTGGTCAAGTATTTATTTTTGCAAGTTAATTATACTTGCCTGTGTGAGCAGAAATACTTCAAAACTCATACCAGCTGCTTGTTCAGGACTCACAACCTTCAGGTCAGCACTCTTCAGTGAAGATCCTTTTTGGGGCCTGCAGGTTTCAGGAAGACTTCTCTTAACCTGGGAATGGGAGTTGTGCTCTCCACTGGAGGCACCTCCTCTGAGGAGGAAAGGAGGGCCAGAACAGGGAGGAGGCCAGGAGTGCACATTCACCTTCCAGGGGAGCCACCTTTGGGAGGAGAGCTGCAGAAGGGCCAACAGGAAGTCCAAGGTGGAAGGGGCCGCAGAAGATGCTACTATCCTGCTGCCAGGGTTTACAGACAGCAAAGCAGCTAACTCAGTATATCTTAGGTGCAGTGCCAAAGGAGGCTCTATCTCTCAAGGGGACAGTCAACTATATCTGTCAGATGATAGGCCCTGAGATCTCCGCCAGCTATATGGGTGGACAGCCCAAGCCAGTGGCTCTAAAGGTCACAGTTGCCCTCAACCTCTATGCCTCCGGCTCTTTCCAGAGCTTGGTGGGTGATCTTTGTGGTGTCTCCCAATCAGCTGTCCACACTTGTGGCAAGCAGGTGACAGATGCTCTGTTCAGGTGTGCATTGACGTTCGTCCACCACCGCTGGGACGAGGCCAGCCACACAGAACGAGCCAGAGGCTTCGCGGCTATTGCTGGCTTCCCCTGTGTCCAGGGTGCTATCAACTGCACACATGTGGCCATCAAGGTGCCAGGGGGTGAGACCGGTGCCTTCGTCAACAGGAAGGGCTTCCACTCCATGAACGTGCAGATAGTGTGTGATCACAGGATGCAGATTCTGCAAGTCTGTGCAAGATACCCAGGCAGCTCTCACAACACTTACATCCTCAGACACTCCCAGGTACCAGAGGTCTTCAGTGCTCCAGCCCAGTTGGATAGATGTATGCTTGGTGACAAGGACCATCCCCTCAGAAGGTGGCTCATGATGCCTCTCCGCCATCCAAGAACAGGTGCGGAGTAGCGGTACAATAGGAGCCATGCCTCCACAAGGGCTCTGGTGGAGAGAACCATTGGTATTTTCAAGATGCGCTTCCGATGCCTGGACCATTCAGGGGGCGCACTCCAGTACTCCCCAGATCATGTGTCGCTGATAGTGGTTGCATGCTGCACTCTCCACAATCTTGCGTTGGAAAGGGGGGACGCTGTGGACGAAGAAGATGTAGAGTCACTTACTGCGGCTGCACACAATGAGTCCAGCAATGAGTCCGAGGATGAGCACACACAGGGAAACGCTGAGGGGGTAGACACTGACCCGTCTACTCCAGGGAGGTAGGGAAACCTGGGAGGCTTTAATGCAATGGATCTTCAGCTAGAACATCACAGATGGACCTCCAATTAAAGCCTGTGCTGCAGGCTCCATACTCATACCTGAGTGCTACATCTGTCTGGATAAGAACATTAACTGAGGGCCAAGTCAATAAAGCTCAATGTAACACAACTCACACATAACATCATGGGTAAACATCTACCTGCAGAGGAAAAGAAACACACTCAGCCATGGTCACATGTATAAATTTAATAATAAACCAAAATGATTTTGAGTAAATAAAATGACAAACGTGTTAAAGAACACTCCAACTAATCATGACCTCATAGCGGGGCAACACCAAAGTGCCAGTGAGAAACCTGTGGTGTGCCTAAGGTGCCTTAAATTTACACTTTCGGAAGCTACCTCTTGGTGCTGTCCCCTCGCTGACACTGACATTTGAGAGAGCCTGCTCACTGTACTGTCCTGTTGGCCTTGATGACCTTGGCGGATGTCCTCCGGCCCGTGGAGTCTGTGCTGGGAACTTGGTACCCAGGCCATCTCCCACACTGGCACTGACCAGCTGAGGTCAATGCTGATGTGAGGGCTTGCTGGTCTGCGCGCATCCCCAGGAAGCCCTGAAGGGTCTCCTGGAGGAGCCTCTCCACGAGATTCACCACTCTCTTCACGGAGGACACATGGTGCAGGGTCATGAGGCTTATTGCATTGGCAAGGGTCTGCATGGATTCCTCCACCACGGAGACCAAGCCAAGCATAGCCTCATGTATCTCCGCCAGATCGTCCCACACACCCTGCTGGACTTCCAGCATTTGCTGCCTCATGGACAATTCCAGAGGCACATCATCAGCCACTGACTGAGCATATGCCTGGTCCCCTACATTCCTCCGACTGCTGGCGTCATGGGCACTCTCTTTCTCTGCCAGATCCTCCAGCGATTGTGAAGTGCCCTCACTGATGTGCCCCGGGACACCAGCCAATGATCTAATTCCCACCAAGGTGCCAGTACCAGCGCTGGTGCCTGCCTGGCAGAGATGGTGTGACACTGGTGGGCCAGGGACTTCAGGACATTCAGGTGTGAGAGGGGGCCCCTCTTCCTCCTCCTTCCAGACCTGATCCGCTGATGCTGAAAGGAAGAACAAGGACATTGGATCAGTTAACATGGAAACAATGTCAATGTGCATCCCTGTCCTCTGGATCATTATGCGCTCATCCTTCCATAAGCAATGGTCAAGCCATGTTGCAAACTTCAATCGCTGAACATTCAGCAGTGCCATGGCTGCTGGGGCACTAATGGTGACATCAGTGTTGGGCTAACATACCTGCCCGTGGCATCCCAGCCTCACTGACACTGGTGGACCTGGGTGCATGGCGCCTCTCCAAATCTAGGGCCTCCTGCTTGAACCTGGAAATGATGGCCAACTGTGCCGGCCCTCCGTCAGTCCTCACCTGCTCGGCAGCATTATGAGTATTCTTCTCCTGAATTGATTAGTGCAACTTGTACCTGGAATCCCTTCACTGCCGTCCCACCCTAGCCAGAGTGGGACATTGCAGGGCTCCTGTGCCTCCTTACCCTGCATCTGCCACACACTCACACAAAGATGCCAGGCCTGTCCCCCACCCACCCCCAGCGATCGGGTCTGTGCCCGTTCCCTCACGGCCCACTCGACAGGCAGAAAATTCTGCTCCTTGTCTCAAAAGCTGTCTTAAGGACTCATTGTCCTCTGTTAAATTTGATAGGAACTTATCCACTTGGTTCACCACCCCTCGGAATCTTTCAAGCTCAGTCACATTCCCGGGTTGTTGAAATTCTCTAATAACTTCCATTTTTTGCAGATCAGCTGTGATTCCATTAGCTTGTACTATGTGATCTAGAAACTTAACCATGGGTTTGGCAAACTCACATCTTTCATTCAATGCATCCTGTAAGGCACTCGGGACTGCTATGAACCTGTGATCACGCTAATCTCTTGTGGATCCATGTATAAGTATATCATCCGTTTGGCATATTACTCCTCCCATACCTTCTAAAGTGTTGGAGATCGTTCTCTGGAAAATTTCTGGAGCATACGCAATGCCAAAGGGCAACCTATTGAAACAATAATGACCGAATGGCATTGTAAGAGTGGTCAGCAATCTGGATTTCTTGTCCAGAGGCAATTGCTAAGATCCACTGTCTGCATCTGATTTGGTAAATAAAATGCTCCTGGATAGTTTTGCTAGGCTCATTTCCATGGAGGCCACTGGATGGAACCCACTGCTCTGCTTAGCTGAGTTAAATCCAAACAGGTTCTTATGGGGCCGTAACAATACTTGAACACCATTTTGTTGACATGGTGACCAGTGAGATAACCCTTTGTCCAAGAGTGGGTGAGGGACTTTCATTGGGGCAAAGAGGAAAATTGGTTTAGCATCAGCTCATAGGTTGATGTGGGACTCGGTCTTTAATTTTCCCAGCCTTGTAAACAATTTTGGAATTTGTTTCAGAGTGTAGTGCTGTAATTCTCACCAGCAGCTTCGTCCACCTTATAAATTAATTTCAGTTTTAGGCATGCCTTTCTGCTTAGTAGAGAGCATTCTTAATTTATGAACAACATAGGGAGGTTTGCGGATCTCTTGATCTTTATATTTCAGTTTTGCCATGAGCTAGCCTTTCACTTTTAGAAGTAATCCCTCAAGGACCTTGTAATTTTATTGATGAGGGTTGCAATGTAATCCGTTTGAGCCATTTTACTTCATCTGATAAAATAGAAACCTCTGCTCCTGTGTCGAATTTAAACTTTGTGGGGTATCCATCCACTTCAAGATTAATACTCCAATACTTATTTTCAGCGTAATTTATCAGTCCTAATTTCTATTCTTGTCGTTCTTCCACTTCTTGTGCATGGCTCTGCTTAATATTTTCTCCCTCTTTTTACAGGTTGTTAGCATTTCCAAGCGACAAACAATTTTGAAATGGCTTATTTTTCCACAATTGCCCCTTGCTGGACATCCTTCTTGCTTGTGCGGCTTGATCCTGATACACTGGTGACGTTTTAAAATGGTGGTAGGCGCTCTTTTCCCTGTTTTGGGGGGCTTAGGCTTTGGCACAATTAACGCTTCATTGCTTGTGAATTGAATGGTCTCGCTCCATCTTCTTCATATGACCTGTCTTTCTCCAAGAATGAACATCCGACTCTGTTTTCTAAGTTCCGGTCACCTTGAAATCTGCACTGTTCTCACCAGTGTTAAATCCTCCCTTGTCTGTAAGGTATCTGGTAATGCTTCACCTATAATGATCATGAATCAGCTCATCTTTTAATATTCTGTAAACACAGTTCCTTACCAGCCTATAGAGATCTTTGATAAATGAATCCATTTTTTTGCCTGGCCTTTGTTTTCTTCTGTTAAACGTGGCCCTCAATTATTACATTATGATTTATGCTGAAATAGGTGTTGAAAGCTTGCATAACTTCTTCATAAGAAGCTGAAGTCTCACCACCCACTCTCTGAATATCATGTCATCAGTGATAGATCCTACAGCATGTAGTAGAGTACTGACCTGGTCCTGCTGGTCTTTTTAATGTAATCCTGAAGCAGTTCTGTAGCTTGTGAAACTTTTTCTCCAGTTGTCCTACTTCTGGATTTGCTGTGGGCCTTCCACTCTCTGAAATGGTTCTGGGAATGGTAGGGTGGATTCCATGTTTCTGCTGGGTCCGGGCAATTGTTCCTGCTTTTGATCTTGCTTCTCCACTGCTGCTTTCCGTCCCGGGCCTGTAGTCACAGCTTGTCTCTGTTGCTCCTGCAATGTTTTGACATCTTGGTGAGTCTTGGAATTTTTTTCTTTTCTCCTTACTTTGATGTTCTCTTTTCTTGCCAGCCCTGTAACTTCTTTCTGTCCTTGCTGAGTCTTCTACTTGCTGCCACCATGTTTTTCTGTATGGTAGAGTTAAGAGGGGGTTGGGGATTGTCTAGTCTCCCAAAAGCATGCTGCTCGAGTCCATAGTCCTTTCAACTAGAACCATTTATTTACTGCAAATATTTACAGATTTGGACCTACACACGAGATAAGAGCTTTTGCTCTCTTCAAGATTTTGCTTACTTCTCAGTCATGTGGTCTGTTATCATTATTACATCAACATCATGTATGCTTCTGGTGTTAACCCTTTACTCTATACTGCCCATTCAAATTCTGTTCTCCCTTGAAGAGCCGCAGTAGTCATAAATGAATGTGTTATGGAAGTTTCCCAGATAGCTAAAATTCATGTGCATGACTGCCAAATAAGCATCACATGCAATTTGAAGATTCGTCGAAAAGTATTTCTTTCTGTTCATGTATGTCATAGGATGGTTCATAGACATGTGGAGGGTTACGTGGTTAAGGGTCATGAGACCTGAGGAATTACAAGCTTTTCTGCTGCAGCTGCAAAGGCAGATGTTAAAGCACAGTTTATCATACATTAACTCATACATATATTAACCCAAGATTTATCTCCAGATAGGAAACAAATGTATCCTGCTCTCAACTTTACAAATAATCAAAAATAACAACAAAAATGTACCAAATAAAAAATTCTAAAATTCTAACAACCACTAAACAATTTGAACAGAATTTGATAGTATTTACTTACTGCACATTCCAACCTTGAAACAAAGACAACATTGAAGTCTATAACCTAATTCTGCACCTAGACATCCCTAAAAAATTATGGAGAAAAGTGATTCATTTTTTTCAATTATAGTAAATTCTGATTTTTTAAAAAGACATAGAGCCTGGAATATTAAGTCTAATTATATTCCTGTTATAGTAAGCTGTGATTTTTTTTTGTAAAAAGACATCAAACCTGGAACTGCTTTTAAGTCTGAATTATATTTCTATGTGATTGGAGTTTTTTATTTACTTTTCTCATTGGAGAACGAGGCATGGTGGTTCTACTGGTGAAACTTCCATTAGATCCAATTTGCAGTCAAAAAAAGAACTGAAGGTAGCCCAATGGTGGTGAGGAGGGAACACTAGTATATTCCAGGATGGTAAGTAATAGGAACACAAGAAAATTCAGAGGAAAGAAATGTCACTCAGCCTATCAAGTCCACTCCATCCAGAGACATATATGAGTATCCTATCATGGACTCCCTTCCAGTCAAACTGTTGATCTCCAATCTTCACAGAATCACAGAATTTTAATGGCACAGAAGGAGGCCATTCGGCCCATGCCTGCACCAGCTCTCCAAATGAGCATTATAACCTAGTGCCATTGCCCTGCCTTTCACTCATACCCTGCACATTGTTTCTATTCAAATAATCATCTAATGCCCTCTAGAATGCCTCGATTAAACCTTCCTCCACCAACACTTCCAGGCAGTGCATTCCAGACCCAAATCACTCGCTGTGAGAAAGTTTTTTCTCATGTTACATTTGCTTCTTTTGCAAATCACTTTAAATCTGTGTCATGGAAGTTTCCCATGAGCCCTCTTGCTTTTGATCCTTTTACGAGCGGGAACAGTTTCTTCCTATCTGTCCAGCCCCCTCATGATTTTGAACATTGCCACCAAATCTCCTCTTGACCTTCTTCTCTCCAAGGGGAACAGGCCCAATCTCTCCAATCTTAATAACTACTTGCATTTTTATAGCACATTTAACATAGCAAAAATGTCCCGAGGCACTTCACAAGAGCATAATAAGCCAAAAAGTAACATCAAACTGAAGGAAGAGACTTTAGGACTGCTGATTAAATGCTTGGTCTAAATAATAGGTTTTAAGCAGTATCTTAAAGGAGGGAAACAGGTTTTGGCATTAAGTTTCTTCCTGACATCTCCTGAAGGGCTAAAATCAATTAGTGTTGTTAATGTTGTTGCCATAACCTTGAATTCTGCTTTTCAAAAGATAGTGACCCAGTTCCTTTGTAAAAGATGCCACATAATGCTGAATGAATTAATCAATTAATTTCTCGTGGGAAGAAAATCTCTAAATTTGTATGAATCTTCAAACCTAGGAGTTGGTCACATGTTTCTTGCCTGAATTCCCTTAACAGAGTACCTTTACATGTTAAGAGGGATCTGCTTTCACTTGAAGAACAAGGACTAGTATACGTAGTTGAATCACTCACCTTTTGCCTTTCTGATTTGCCATAAACTTATGAGCGGAACTAAAAGATATGAAATAACCAAAGTCTAGGTTTTCTTCATGTGTTTTAGTATTTTTGCTTACACCTCTGTTAAATGCTATGTTAAAATATTTATGGATACATTTTACAGAACACCATTTATTTCATAATAAATTAATATTGCAACATGGTTGCATCTATCAGGGGTTGGAGAGGGAAAGAAAGTGAAAGAGACCGACAGATAGATCGTCTCATGTAGTTACTGTCAATAGGACCACTTCCACTTAGTTAACATTATTAATTTGGCTATTTGATTTATGCAACTACTTTCACCTTCAATGTCATCTCTTCACTTCCTCAACTGATAGGCATTGATACTAACTGAAATATTCAACAAGGGCCAGGATTTTACAGCCCCAATGTGGCATGCCTCCCCATGGTAGATGCGGCAAGCCACTTAAATCTCAGCGACAGGGCCGTAAAATTCCAGCCCTAATTAGGGTTTTATTGTTCCTGGTGATTCACCTTGTTGCCAAACTTCATCTATATCGATTGGGTAGTTTATATCTCCAGAAAACACTGAACCTAGGAGACAATAACCACAAGGTGTCAGTGTGTTAAAAGAAAGTGATGAGCTTTTTGGAGTCAAACCTAGTTTCTCAACTCTGTGCAATTTTAATAGTTGCGTAATGTTTGCAGAAGTATATAAATGGCATTTTGTCTGATTTTATGTGTTCCCTTTAACATGGGGTGAAAATTCATCACACCAATCAAGCAGAAATGTTCGTGTTCATCAGTAAAAAATAAAATCCTGCAGATGTTGGGAATCTGAAACAAAAGCTGAAAATGCTGGAAGCGCTCAGTATGCCAGACAACATTTGTGAAAAGAAGATAAGTTAACATGTTAAATGCAAACACATGGTAATGCTGAAAAAGCACGTTGTGGTAACTATCTGGTTCATGGTTCATGTTAATATTTTAGACGTAATATTTAGTTCTTGGAAAATTATTCTGGTGAAGGTAAGGTTACTAAAATGATGGGCTTTAGAGATTGCCAGAACACCTAGAGGAAAATGTCAGTTCAGAAGGTTCCCCAAGTTTGTGTAATAGAGTCAGAATAGAAGTGATGGAGGTAAAAACAACAGGTAGGCTTACTTAGCTGGAGAACTATAGGTATGATGTCTACACTGCTTGCAAAGACGTGCAGTCCAGAGAAGTGTTTTGTTTTGGGATTTAGAACTAAATTAGTTTAAAAGCATTCAGTGAACCCTGATAGGCTATGTTATAATGGAGATGGGTGGAGCTTAAGAAGGTTCTCTTGTTTCAATTGATCAGTGTGTTTGCTGGGAGAGGGGGATTGGCTGCAGTTTGGACCTCTTATGGTTTGCAGCTCACAGAAAAGCCCTGGGAGCTGTTTGCAGGCTTCAAACAATTAGGGCTCAGAAAAGCCCTGTAGAGTTGAGAAGATGTCAGAAGGTCATTGGTTTCATGCCAGGCTCAGTGAAGTCCTGGAAGCCATTTATAATTCAGCATAGCTGGGGGACTGGAGTTTGGAGAAACTCAGGCACAGTGCCAGCTTAGTGCTAACAGTTTGCGAAAGAGTTGGAATTGTGTCAGTGATTAGAGGCAGGATGCAGCTTCATGAATCCCGTGGAATGCACTGGGATGTGAACAGTCTTGATTATTTTAGATTATTGTAGATTATTTAATTTTCTGCCTTTGTATAGTAAACTTTATTTTGTATTTTTGAACCTGTCGAACCTTGTGGCTTTATTCTCTTAATAAGTATCTGAGTTTTCATCTACTTTAGACAAACAGTTACTGGTCCCTAACTGGATCGTAATAACACACATACACAAAAGATCAAATAAAATAATGTGATAAGTGCTTGAAGTGATATCAACATGAGTCACTTAAGGTGGCTGTCGCTGGAGGGTCCATACCAAACCCCCCTTAACCTACCAGGTTTGTGCTCCACTGTGCTTCTGCCATTCCCCCGAGCTGGTGCCCCAGCAGTCCTGCTGGAGGACAGCTTACTGAACTGCTGTGAACATATCTATTTGACCACTGGTACCTGAAGTCATGATGGCAGCAGAATGAGCCGGCATGGAAACAAGCTTGGATGTCATGACTTCTGTCTGAGTTTCAACTGCTGCATTGAGACATCGGGTGGCTTCTGCCTGTGTTGCAATGGAAGCTGAGACCTCAGTCACTAGAAACTGCATCACAGCTGGGCCAATCTTCTCATGGAATTGGGCTCCAAGTTCTCCACGAAGAACTGTGCCAAGGTGGAGCCGGGCTCCTCCATGCTCTTTGACAGTGGCAACAGGCTCTCTGGCAGGCCTGCCAATGCACCAAGCATGTTAATATGCATGTCCATAAATATTCTCCTCTTTGCCGGTCCATATTCCTCTTCTGAGCCCCCTGCAGCAGAACTCAACTGTGACTTGCCCTCTGGTGAGATGGCACACTTTCTACCATTTTCCTCTGGCCTGGCTGTGGCTCATTCATGCCCAGTGATTCACCGTGTGTTGATCCCAATTCCATACTATCTTCTAAATTGCATGCAGTATCAGTGCTGGTGCCTGCAAGTTTCCAATCAAATGACAGTGCTCTTTCATCAGTGCTCTGAGGTGGCCCCCTCTCTCTAGAGCACACTGGCTGTCCAGCTGGAAACTCTTGGCTGTCTGAAAGCAAATATGCCGAGGGGGATGGTTGGGGTGAGGAAATGGTGAGGGATGACAGCAAGAGGTCCATGGTCACACCAAAGCTTGAAGTTTATGCAGTAGGATGAGGGTGACGTGAGATTTGAGAAGGGGCACAATACTGGAGCACACCCTCATCCTCAACGTTCTCAGTGAAGCCAGATGCAATGGGCTCAGTCATAGCTGGCCATATGATACATGGCACCATTTATTGTGGGGGTTCAGATGATGTACACATGCTCTGTTGCTCCCTCAGGTGTGCAACCTTCGAACTGCAAGAGACAGGGTAAAATATCTCTGAGAGTGTTGCTATGTGTTTAGATGCTGTGCCTGCCACAGCTGAATAGCTGGAGGCATGTAGAAGCTGAATGAGGTGGGTGTTAGGCTGGCAGCATTGACAAAAATGTAAGGGTGAGGTGGATCATCTACATGTTAGGCATAAGTCCTGACTGCTGATGAGTGAGTAATCAGGATATGGTGCATTAGGCAGCATAAGAGGATCGTGTTGAAGTATGTGGGAGATGTCATGTTAAAATGCCATTCACTGTCCTTGAACACCCTGTGACATCACTGAACTTCTTCCAGCACTGCTACCAAGGCCTCTGGGCCAGGTTCTGGGAGTTCACCTCCCTGGCCGCCTATTCTATTCCTTTCTCATTGCGTACCTTGAGAGCCTCCCCAGCTCCCTCTGGAAATGGGCAATTAGGGATGGGCAATAAATGTTGGTGAAAACAAAAAACTGCAGATGGTGAAAATCCAAAACAAAAACAGAATTACCTGGAAAAATTCAACAGGTCTGGCAGCATCGGCAGAGAAGAAAAGAGTTGATGTTTCGAGTCCTCATGACCCTTCCACAGAACATGTTGGCCTAGCCAGTGATGCCCACATCCCATGAATGAATTAAAAAAAATATGGCACCTCCCCTCCTTTCAACCTTCTGCACTAATGCCTGAAGTGCCACACCAGAAAACTCGGGAGCCCTCTCCCTTGCCTTCATTTAGTTTGATTCTTCTTGTATCCATTTTCTCCATAGACAGTCTTCAGCAGCTTCTGTACAATGAGTGCAACTCCTTTTTTTAAAGAGGGGCAGGCTATCTCGGGGCCAGGGGTAGCAAGGGCTCTGCTCAGATGCATGCCACATTCACTTGGATGAGCAGATAGCACAAAGCTTGCCTGCCTCAATGGGACTGGGTGCTGGGTAATCACGAAGTGTAATCCCCATGCACGAAAATGGGCCTATCCAAATTTAACCTAATGTGCTGTGTCTTGAGCTTGCATTGAACCTCATTAGAAATATAGAGGGCCAAAGAAAGAGTGAAATGGTAGATTGAGATAGCAGCATATGAAGGGAACTCAAATCTGTATTTAATGGGCAAGTTACATTTTTCACCTAAACAGGTGAGGGACTAAGATCTCACCCTGTATATTTTTATAATATATTCATAGATTTCCTCATTGCTATTTCTAAAATTTTAAAACCTGAACGAAGATCCTTAAAATGGCTGAATACTTATCTGTCTGTGACCCCTGAACAAAAGAAGCCAAATTGCAGTTTCAGGGAACCCACTCATTGTTATCGCCAAGGAGCCACTAAGCCAGCTGTATTGCAAACAATGGATACACATCTTTTGTTGGACACTGGGTGGAGAGATGGGGGGAGGGGGGGGTCATGTGACATGTTGAACAAGTTAATATTGCCTTGCTGAGCTGAATAGCTCAGTCTGCTCTTTATCATCTGATTAGCAACCTCACAGAAAAGAAGCTCTGCCCAGGTGGAACACCTGGCCCCAATCTACATTGCTTCTGCTGGTAATTCTGTAGCATCGCCTTCAAGACTGACTCATCTCTGTGTGTCTTTCTCATCTTATGAAGTTAGTACCACCAGAAAAGTGAATTATACAGCATTGGTTGACCTCCATGAAGGAATATCTCATTGGACTTTGATTTTGGACCCCAGAACCCATGTGAAACAATATTTATTTTCTGTGATATTCTGTGATATCTGTACTGTACTGTAAAATCTTATCTCTATCACTCTTTTTTCTGTATGAATGTGAGTGGGTGATATTGTGACCCTTCTTTCCACATCTTGACTGTGTGCAAATAAACTAACCCTTTGAGTTGATCCCATATTGAGTTTGCTGTGGGGTTATTAATAGAACATTGGATCACTCCAAAACCGAAGGGTTGGGAAAATAAGCCACTGCTTATAAAGAGGGGAACAAACCAAAAACACTTTTCTGTTTACGGACGGGTGGTGACAGGAAAAATTAGTGCTGTTTAAATTAACTCTCCTCCTGTCCATAACAGTTATGTGTGTGTTGGTGTGTGTGTGCTTTCTTTCCCTCCAACCAAGCCCTTCCCCTTTGTTGTCTTCCTTTTTAAGTGCTGTCCATCTGATGAGGAGTTTACTCCTCAAACAATAACATATATCTTGTCACTACAACACTAATAGACCTGTGGAATGTTCTCAGAATTTTAATTCCTCCTTTATGTTCCTTGGCACAGAAGACTGCAAGTCTCTTATTTGTGGAAAAGCAAAAAAACTGTGCACGCTGGAAATTTGAAATAAAGAGAAAATGTTGGAAATACTCAGCAGAAGTTCCGATGAAAGGTCATCTACCTGACATGCTTGCCTCTCCACAGATACTGCCAGGCCTGTTGATTATTTCCAGCATTTCTTGTTCTGATTTATTTTTTATTTGTATGTTGCTTAGGTGCTTATGGAGTCTTGGAAGTCACAAACAAAGTTTTAATAAAATAAAGTGCTCTTAATTTGTACATATCTCAAATCAAACAGATCTTTGTGCCACAACCTGGGATGTTTCTATCAATGTTGCAACAGCGCTAAATAAGCAGCTATTTCCAAATGTATATAAATATAACTATAACTGAGATACCCATTTGCTGGCTTGCCAGAACAAATTGGTTGTATATGACCTACAAGCTATAGGTTGATACCTCATCATTAACTGTTTAGGCAATTAGCACGGTGTAGTAATTATGGTTTTAGTGTGTAATGTAACTTTAAGAACAATACTTGTTAAGGAAGATCATATGATCCATAGTAACCAATAGGAGAGTAGAACGTACTACCTCAGCAGTCAGGAGGGATAGAGTTGGCGTTGAAAGCACACACTTAGTTGCTGCTAAGCATATTGTAAATAAACTTAATGTTTCCACCCAAGAAGTGTTTGCAGATCAACTCTAATGTTAATAGTACAACTTGGCCACCCTACAACAAACTGGTGATGAGGATAAAACAGGATTGAACAGAAGAAATCAAGTTAAAAAGAACTCAGCACTGTACCTCACCTAGTGATGGTAAGTAAAAGCTCCATTAGAATTGAAGAAGTTATCCCCTCTCAAAATTCCAGTTTTGGAGAATTGATCCTTTTGAACCAGCCACAGACGATTGGTCTCAATGCATAGAATGCCTCACGTTCTTTTTTCAAGTGAATGAGATTACAGGGGAAGAGAAGAGGCCAGTGATCCTCTTGAGTACTTGTGGGAGCAAA
This sequence comes from Carcharodon carcharias, assembly GCF_017639515.1. Taxonomy (NCBI): domain Eukaryota; kingdom Metazoa; phylum Chordata; class Chondrichthyes; order Lamniformes; family Lamnidae; genus Carcharodon; species Carcharodon carcharias. The sequence goes on along the minus strand of NC_054480.1, from coordinate 35,454,480 downwards.
ACCTACAGTCTGATTCAAAGTTTGATGCCACTTAGTGCCCCAGATTCAAAGAATCTCAACAAACTGGTGGGCCTCATGAATACAAGCTCTCAGTCACGATGCAGAGGTTCAGGTTTAATTCTCCAAATAGAGCCCCAGGTGTGATAATTGCATGCTACGTGGAAAACCTAAAGCAGCTAATGGAACATTGTGAGTTCGGTGCGACTTTGAATGCCATGCTCAGCGATCGTTTAGTGTGTGGTATGAAAGACGGCACCATTCAGAAAAGATTATTCTCTGAAATGAATCTGGATCTCAAGAAGGCGCTAGAGAAAGCGCTGGCCATGGAAAGCCCAGTAAGAGATTCAAAAGCAATACAAGGTGTGCAAAATGCTGCCGTCCTCCGCATTGGGCAGGAAACCTCAGCCGAAAGAGGCGGGAAAAAGTGAGATGCTGCAGAGAAGCGGGAAACAGCCCCCGTTAGCCAAAGAATAAAGAAAAATAACAGCGCAAAATCAAAGAATAATTTTAATAGGGATGGAAACAATCAGCCTTTTAGTGATTGGTAGTTTAAAAAAAATCCAAAGCTACTATTGTCATAGAAATGGACATATGATAAGGCAATGCAAGCTAAGATTCAAGCAGGTTTGTAAACAAAAGAAGAAGCCCAATGAAATGTACAATGTAGAAGAGCCTGAAACAACAAATTCAGACATTTACTCATTGTTTAATCTGAAAGCTGGAAAGACAGAACCAATATTTGTCACAGTGAAAGTAAATGACAAATCTGTTAGAATGGAAGTTGACACAGGAGCTTCCACTACAGTAACTGGGGAACATACCTTCAGGTATTTGAATAATGGTGAACATCAATTAAGTTTAGAAGAAACAGATGTCAAACTAAAAACATATACGGGTGAAGACATTCAAGTAAAAGGCATAAACAGAGTAGTTGTTCACTATGGAAGCCAATCGGCAAAGCTACCAATGTTAGTATTGAGAGGCAGAGGACCAAGGCTTCTAGGACGAAATTGGCTAAGGGAAATCAACCTTGATTGGCCACTGAGATTCGAAAAGGAAGTTGGGAGCGTGCCTGTTTTGAAAAAGGAGTGTGTAAGGACTCAACAACCTGAAGAAATGCAGGCTGTCCTAAGCCAAAACCTGGAAGAGCAGCAGAAGGAACTCAAAGAGACCCTGCTCGATGACAGAGTTCAAGACGAGGTGAGCAACCTTCGAAGGGAAAAAAGAAAACCTGTTGAAAGACCTTCACACACTACAAGATTCCCTCAGGTCAAAGTTTGTACCTCTGGAAAAGTATGAAGAGAAACTGAAAGAATTCAGCACTTCTCTGAACAAACTGAAGAATGAGCTGGCAGAGAGGACACAACAATGCTCAATTTTCTGGGAGGCAGCAAACAAATACAAAAAAGAGATGGAAGAGCTGAAGAATCAGCTAAATGATGCCAAAGAGGCTTTGGAAGCAAAACACACAGAATTTTCCAAGAAGCAGACAGATAATGAAATTTTGAGAGACTCTGACTCTGAGCTCATACAAGTTGAGCTTGCATCTGAGAGAAGTCTGGCCAACAGTGAAGTCAAAAAGAAGGCTGAGGTTAAAGTCTGTGCTAGAAAAAAGGGAGGTAATCTATTTGGGTCACTGGGTAGAGTTACAGGGTTTCTACCCAGTTGAGGATAAAGTGAGAGCATTAAGAGAGGCACCTGCGCCAAATAACGCCTCAGAGCTCAAATCATTCCTAGGAATGATCAACTATTATGGGCAGTTCTTACCCAATTTTCCTACAGTGCTGCCCTCCCCTGGATTCTCTACTCAAAAAGAACCAACATTGGTCTTGGGAGGTGCCCCAGGAAGAAGCTTTCGTAAAGGTGAAACAATTGTTGCACTCGTCTAATCTATTAGTGCTTTATGACCAGATGAAAGAATTGATGCTGACATGTGACACATCGCCCTACGGAGTGGGAGCAGTGCTCCCTCTCTCATCGGATGGACGATGGCACGGAATGGCTAATAGGTTACGTATCAAGGACATTCACTGCAGTGGAAAAGGGATAATTGCAGATGGAAAAAAGCCTATCCATCATTTTTGGTGTCAAGAAGTTTCACCAGTATGTACACGGCTGTCATTTTACAATTGTTTTAGACCACAAACCATTGCTAGTATTGTTTAGTGAGGTCAAGGCTATACCACCCATAGCTTCAGCAAGAATATATTGATGGGCTTTAATTCTGGCAACATACGAATACACTTATGTACATAGGACTGGCAATCAAATCACAAACACCAATGTTGCAAGAAAATGATAAGCACGTCCCAGTTCCACAGGAACTTGTTTTACTGTTAAATTTCTTAGGTTTCTCACCAATATGTGCTGGACAGATCAGAGATTGGACAAGTTGGGACACAATCCTATCTCAGGTACGAGAGCAAGTGCTTCGTGGTTGGTCAGAGGAGTCCATATCTGATGAAATGAAACCGTACTTCAACAGAAGACATGAAATCAACAGCCAGGATGGTATCTTATCGTGGGGAGCACGAATGATAGTTCCTCCAAAAGGAAGGAAGCCACTTTTAATTGAAATACACAGTGCCTATCCAGGAATTTCCCAAATGAAGGCAGTGGCATGCAGCGGTCTATGGTGGCCTGGGATGGATGGCCAAATAGAGAGTTTAGCAAAACTCTATGTGCAATGTCAGCAACTGCAAAAGATGCCAGTGACAGCTCCGTTACACCCATGGGAATGGACAGGTAGACCCTGGGTGCGGTTGCACATTGACTATATTAGACCTTTCCTGGGAACAATGTTTCTGCTCATTGGCGATGCCCATTCAAAACGGTTGGACGTATATGAGGTAAAGTCACCAATGTCGGCCGCTACAATTGAAAAACTGCAACAGAGTTTTGCCATTCATAGACTATCAAAAGTATTTGTTTCCGATAATGGCACGGCATTGATGAATGCTGAGTTTCAACGGTTCAGCCTTAACAGTATCACTCATGTGAAAACTGCACCATACCACACTTCCTCAAATGGACTGGCTGAAAGAGAAGGTCAAATATTCAAGGCAAGCATGAAAAAGCTAACTGGTGATTCCTTGGCAACCAAGCTAGCACGCTTTCTTTTTCATTACAGGACCACCCCTCACACCACAACAGGTGTCACACCTGCAGAGTTATTGTTGAAATGTTGTCTCAGGACGAGATTGAGCTTAATAATGCTGAATTTAGAGGGGAAGGTGGAAAGGAGTCAGGGAAGCCAGAAAACCAGACACGACTGGCATTGTCATGAGAGGAAATTTACTGTGGGACAGCCAGTATACGTGAAGAACTTTGGGGAAGGACCATAGTAGTTATCGGATGAAATAAGTGTGGTGACTAGACTTCTATCTTACCACTGGAGGTGAAAGGCCAGGTCATTCGTAAACATGTGGACCATTTAATGAACAGAGAGACAAATCATCGAGATATGGTTCCACGAGTGATCATGACCGGGTCTGCGTTGCCTGTTGTGGATGCTCAATTCAGGATTGATATGTCTGATGTTCCTGTAAGAGTTGAAGATACAGAACTGCAGGTGCCCACCAAAGCTCCTGATGTTCAGGCAACTCCGGAAAAGGAGGTTCCTGACAAAGAATCTGAAGCTGTGGAGCTGCAACATTCCACACATACCAGGAAACCACCTGAAAGACTGAACTTGTAAATTCCTTATCCAGTGTAAATATTATGTTGTCTTAAAAGAATGTACTTGTAAATATGTTATGTATAGCTGAGTTAAAGGGGGAGGAATGTAGTAGTTATGGTTTTATTTGGTGTGCAATGTATCTTTAAGAATGATACTTGTTAAGGAAGATCACATGATCTGTAGCAACCAATAGGAGAGTAGTGCAGGCTACCTCGGCAGTCAGTGTAGAGATAGAGTTGGAGTTGAGAGCACGTGTATTTGCTGCTGAATATATTGTAAATAAACTTAATGTTTCCACCCACCCAAGAATTGTCTGCAGATCAAATCCATCATTAATAATACAACTTGGCCACCCTACAAGACACGGCTTTTCAACTGTGCCCGTGCCCATGTTTTCTCCCTTCCCTCAGTACTTTATCCAATAGCCACTTCCCATACATGAATCTGGATAATATGTGCTCTCAAGCTAGCTGACATTGAGGCACATTCACAGCAATGCTGAGCCAGTCATCCAATGCACCTGTATGCAATTTTTCAGAAGAGGTGGTTGGTTATCAGTCAGGAGTAAGAAACCTAGCCGTTTCTTTCCCCTCCTGCTTTGCCTGTTGACTGTAAGGCTAATTGTAGGCTAATTGCATTTAAATTAGTGGTTCAATAATCATGGGAAATAAGAGCAGCTAATTTCATAATTCACTGTTCTCCACTTAATCACTTAACAGCTCATCTTCTTTTGGTCGCTGGTCACTTCTCTCCACAGATGCTGTGCTTGACTTGCTGACTGTTTCTAGCATTTCCTGATTTTGTTTTTAAATTTCTAGGATCTGTAATGTGTTGCTTTCAAAACTCTATCACAGTATCCCTTGTGAAATTGATATGGGGGAGGCAGGTCACCTTGGATGTGATCAAGCAAACATGCCTGAGTCAGAAATGTAGTACTTGGGCTGATTGTAAGTGGTTGCCAGACGCCAGAGACAGAAGAGTATTTACTCTCCCTCCCTTTCTGATCAAATCCTTTGCCACTTTCAAATTGAAGACAGCCATTGGTAAGTTTAATGTAACAACCCTGCTGAGCAGGATAGTTATAGAGCTGAGGGGTGGAGTCTTGTTGAGGTGTCAGGGGCCGTGCCTGCTGCCTGGAGAGCTGGCGAGAGATCTGTGCTGCCCCTTTTTGGGAAGGCCAGCTGTACTACACACCAGGCAGTGGTGAGGCCAGCGGCTGGCCATTCCCTGGAATCAAGACCCCAGGGGCCAATCAGAGGCAGGCCTCTCTTGTGCCCAGCAGCGCCACTGGGGTGGCAATGGAGTCCCAGGATCGTGGAGTGACCCAGGCCACACGTAAGTAACGTTGGGGGGAGGGGTTGTTTTGAGGGGTGGGGATCGCAGGGAGAGGGGTCCAGGGTGTCAGCAGCAAGGGCATGGGGATGGCTCTCAGTGGAACCCCCCCACCCCTTCCTGATGCCCAGTCCCTGGATCAGGCACTGAGACCCTTTGATCGAGGGGCCACCCCCAGAGATGACAAGCAGCCTGCAGGGTTATAGCTGCCATGCATGCCGCGTGTCGACAGGCTCACCAGCAGCTGGGTTAATACCAGCAGCAGCGGGATGAGGCCCTTATGTGGTCATTAATTGGCACTTAAGGGCCTTGACTGGCAGCAGGGCGGGAAGGTCGACTATGGGCCTTCCCAACCAGAACTTTATTCTAGCAGAGGTGGGAAGGCGGCGGGTTTCCGGTACATCATCAACCTGCCTAAATAAAGACCCTTCCTGCCTCCAAGCTCGCCACCAGTGAAAGCAGAAGAGTCCAACCAAGGCTGGCAGGCGTTGAAGGTATCAATCCTGAGACTTGAGAGTTGTAAATGGAGCCTTAAAGAAAAAAAATTTCTGCAGGGAATAGCAAAGTAGGTGATTGTAAAATCAATACTACAGAAACAGCAAGTCCAAAATATCAGCAAACTCAGCTTTCAAGAAACATCAACCCAGAATTTCCTCAAAATTACTTTTAAAGCTGTTCCACTTTTGTAAAATGTGTGTTACCCCTAATGGCCTCCAGAGGGAGACACACACATGTTTACAGGATCTGCTTTTTTACCATTCACATTGAAATTCCTCAGCCCAACCATCTTCAGCTGCTTCATCAATGACATTCCCTCCATCATAAGGTCAGAAATGGGGATGTTCGATAATTATACACTCATCACAATTCTTCAGATACTGAAGCAGTCCGTGCCCACATTCAGCTGGACAACATTCAGGCTTGGGCTGATAAATGCAAGTAACATTTGTGCCACACAAGTGCCAGGCAATGACACCCCACAACATTCAAGGGCATTACCATCTCTGAATCCCCCTTCATCCACATCCTGGGGGTTACCATTGACCAGAAACTGAACTGGAGTAGGCATATAAATACTGTGGCTACAAGAGTAGGTCAGAGGCTGGAAATCCTGTGGTGAGTAACTCACCTCCTGACTCCCCAAAGCCTGTCCACCCTCTACAAGGACAGGTCAGGAGTGTGATGGAATGCTCCCTGCTACACCGAAGGAGTGTAGCTCCAACACACTCAAGGAGCTGAACATCATCCAGGACGAAACAGGCTTGCTTGTTCGTCACCCTTTCCACTACCCTAAACTTTCATTCCCTCCATGACCAATGGACAGCTGTAGCAGTAAACAATGTACTGCAGCAACTCACCAAGTGATCTTTGATAGCACTTTTCAAACCTAAAAGGACAAGGGCAAAAGACACATGGCAATGCCATCAGCTGTAAACTCCCCTCCAAGTCACTCACTATCCTTCACTGTCACTGAATCAAAATCCTGGAACTCCCTTCGTAACAGCACTGTGATGTACCTACACCACATGGACTGCAGCGGCTCAAGAAGGCAGCTTACCACCACCTTCCCAAGGGCAACTAGAGATGGATAATAAATGTCGCCCTTTCCAATGATGCTCACATGCCATGGAAGAATAAAAAAGCAGTCATAGTTGAACTACTTTAAAACTCCTGTACAGCATTTGAAAAGAGTTCAGTTTCAATTCAGCAACAAACTGAGGGGACACACAGGTCATAGAGCAACAGTTCTTGGCTCTTTCACTTAGGTCTCTGAAAGGCTCACTGCAAGTCTTTGCAATATTTTTACTGGGCTTGGAGAGTCCAATGACTGCCAATGCCTTAGCCAGCGAATGCTGAATAATGCTACAAAAAATTCCACACACATATCAGGGCAGACAAGGCAATACAATGCATACCTTTGCCTCAAAAGTAAAAGCCTGGAAATTTGAAATGAAAATAGAATACTGGAAATATTCAGCAGTCCTGGAGTCCTCCCCCACAGAATGGACCCTTTTCCCCACCTTCAGAATCCTTGTTCCAACTGGACCTCGCCCCTCTGACCCTCTCCAGGGATGGAATCATCCCAGATTTGCACTAAGTGCAGTAGTGGATGGGAAAAAGAACGTTCTACCCACCGGCCGCAATGGTGCCTTTTCACGCTGTATCGTCCCAATCCCACCTCATTAATCATGCATCCCTGAGAAACACACCAGGTTGCTAGTGGGGCGTCCACTCATTTCCCCACCCCACAGTCACATTAGGCCTTCAATAAACTGGGCACCATATTTAAAGGCTGCCCCTGCAAAGATCTAGCACTTTTCAATGGATAGGAAACTGTTGCAAAGTCATGGCAGCTGGAGGGAGGAAACTTGCTGCCCCCAGATTTAACAATGCCGTCCTCAAGTGCTTCCTGGACACAGTGGAGGCCCATTGTGAAGTCCTCTACACAGCAAGGAAGGCCACTAATCCAGCATGGGAGGTGATGGCAGAGGTGGTCAGTGCCAACACCCTGCAAAAGAGGACAGCCACCCAGTGCAGAATGAAAATAAATTGTCTCATCTGTTCTGTCAGGACAAGTCACTCTTCTCATCACTCTCAACTCACACACTCACAAACCCATCACACAACCACAGGAATCTCACACCTCGAGCGACAACACCACTAACTCTCACACACACCCTCACATCTCCATCAGGCTCATTTCCTCTCGAGCTCACTCCATCAGCCTGTCCATGGCTCCACCCACCACACAAACATTCCACACAGTGCCATGTGTTCTGCTCACACTCTCTCCATCTGTTTTCATGCAGGGGAAGCTGGCTCACATCAGCAGGGAGAGGTCCCAGACCCAGGGGGGTAGAATGGCCCACATTAAGCCCCTCACTCACTTTGAGAAATGTGCCATCATGCTGACTGGTGAGGACGTGGACTGTGCCTGCGACGATGGTGAGGTTGGTGGTAAACACCAAAGCGAGGATCCTGCATGTCATCATCCCTCTCTCAAGCAACTGTGAGTAGTCTCTCTCCTGCTTTTGATTCTGCTGCCATGCACCAATTATCTACTTTGGTTCATGGGGAGCTCTGCTAAGCGACCAACACCTTCAGCCAGCCAGTCCCTCAGCACCATCCAGGTCCTCACCTCTGGCCAGGACAACTCCTCCTGTGAAGAGTCGGAGATAAGCAGCCTGGAAGACCTATCACAGCGCTTACTCACACCCTCCACCAGCGCAGAGACACACACCTCGGTGGGACCTAGATCCAGAACAGGCTCAGGTTCACAATCTAGTGGTCACTGCACGGACAAGTGTCCACATCAGCTTCAGCCGAGCTCCCCGGCACTCAGCGGACTGCTGGGGATGAGGCAGCTGTGAGGTCTGAGTCAGATGATGAGCCTCGGGATTGGGACTTCCAACTCATCCGGGAGAGACAGCAGGAGGCAGGTGAACGTCACGCAGAGCTGTTGGAGGCCCTCAGCAGAGTGGCACGCGAGTCAGAGGTGTGCATCCGCGTGCTCTCTGATGAAGTGGTGCCCACACGTGCACATATGGAGGTCTCCATGGGAAGCATGGTGGATGCCATGGAGACCCTGGTCCAGCAGAATGTGGAGACGTGTGCAGATCTGCACTCCATTGCTGCAGCCATGGATTTGCTCCTGCAGTGGCAATGCAAGACGGAAACAGGGCACATCCACGTCCCTCCAGTTGCTCCTTCCCCACAAGGAGTCAGGCCTGGGCCCTCAGGCACCCCGGGGTTGGGGGGTGGGGGGGAGCGGTGGCAGCTGGACATCCCTGAGTTATCCACACAGGGACTTCAGAGGCTGTCCTCTCCCCCTGAGCCCCCTTTGCCTGTGACTCCCTCAACATCGTCCTCTGTCATCGCAGAGGGAGCAGCTCGCCAACAGGACAGCCAAAGCTAGTCGGGGCCCTCAAGGCCTCAGCTCTCCAGAGGATGCAGGCCAAAGTCATCAGAGACAACAACAGGGCCAACCATTGCACAGGCTGTCTCCGTGCCTTGATGACCAACCGCTGCAGAACATGGCCAAGACACTGATGTCCCTAAGCAGACCCTCAACGGTGACCTTCCCCCTTCTGTGAGCTGCTTTGGAGCAGAGCCACGTCTATATAAATCCTTCCAGTATGTGATGCACTTTCCTCCAGGATCCCATTGCTCTAGGGCCCCGGTATGTTCCGTTCCTGGGATGTCCTCAGTCATCCTCTGGCGCGTGGAGCCTGTGTTGGCCCCACCTGGGAGGGAGCTGCCAGTTCCACAGCTTCATGAAGTGTTTAAAAATTCAATAAAATTTAAAAAAAAATCATTGACATGTCCCAGCTCATGTGGCACTGTCACATGAGGGGACATATTTTAAACGTTTTTAATTTCTTTATTTAGATGTTCAAAACTTAAATTAATCTCCCTGTGCCTCAGGGAGATTTCTGCACTCTTTTGCTTGCATGCACGACTCAGGGAACTCAAATGGAGCGCTCAGTGCTCCTGGATGTGCATCACGCTGGGCTGGCCTTAATTGGCCTGCCCATGTAAAATGGCGGCGCGGACCCGATCAGGGGAGCCAATCAGGTTCGCGCCCACTCCCGCCTGCCCCCGCAGAACCCCCATAACGGGGGGAAAATTCTCCCCCCAGTGACAGTATGGGTACCGCTGTCAGTGATTTTTTTTTGCAAAAATATACTTTATTCATAAATCTTCAACAACATTTCAAACCATTTCAAAATCACTATCACAAAAATACAGTCAGGTTCAACTTTTACAACATGAATCACAAGGTGTATCAGTACAAAGAATGAATATTACAATCATTGGCAGACATTCATTTTGAGCTGTACAGCCCGAGGGGCTCTTTACAGTTCCCAGCCCCTCGGTGCACTATGGCTGAAAGGTCTTAGGCAGCGACCCTTCCCCATTGCGCCTTTGCGGCGGCTGCCCCAAGCTTTAGTGCGTCCCTCAGCACATAGTCCTGGACCTTGGAATGTGCCAGTCTGCAACTCTCAGTCGGGGACAACTCTTTGTGCTGGAAGACCAACAAAGTTTGGGCAGACCAAATAGCATCTTTTACCGAGTTGATGATCCTCCAGCTGCAGTTGATGTTTGTCTCGGTGTGTGTCCCTGGGAACAGCCTGTAGAGCACAGAGCCCTGTGCGACAGAACTGCTCGGGCTGAACCTCGACAGAAACCACTGTATCTCCCTCCAGACTTTCTTTGCAAAGGCACAATCTACAAGGAGGTGAACAATGGTCTCTTCCCCACCACAGCCACCTCGAGGGCAACGTGCCAAGGGGGTGAGACTCCTGGCGTGTAGGAAGGATCTGACAGGGAGGGCTTTTCTCACCACCAGCCAAGCTACATTTGGTGCTTGTTGGAAAGTTCTGGCGATGAGGCATTCTGCCAAATGACTTTGTCAGTCTGCTCGGCCAACCATCCCACTGTGTCCACCCTCTCCTTTTCCCTCAGAGCCTTTAAGACGTTACGTGCCGACCACTGCCTGATGGACTTGTGGTCAAAAGTGTTCCTCTGCATAAATTTTTCCACGAGGGACAGGTGGTACAGCACGGTCCAACTACTTGGAGCTTTCCGCGGCAGCGTGGCCAGACCCATCCTTCTCAACACCGGGGACAGGTAGAACCTCAGCACGTGGTGAAACTTGGTGTTTGCGTACTGAGGGTCTACGCACCGCTTGATGCAGCCACACACAAAGGTGGCCATCAGTATGAGGGCGATGTTGGGAACGTTTTTCCCCCTTTGTCTAGAGGCTTGTACATCGTGTCCCTGCAACATGATCCATTTTCGACCTCTAGATAAAGCGGAAGATGGCTCGGGTGATCGCCACCACGCAGGAGTGGGGAATGGGCCAGACCTGAGCCACGTACAGCAACAGCGAGAGTGCCTCACACCTGATGACCAAGTTCTTACCCGCAATGGAGAGGGAGCATCGCTCCCACATGCCCAGTTTCCTTTTCACCGTAGACACTCACTCCTTCCAGTTTCTAACACATGCCCTGGTCCCTCCGAACCATATCCCCAGCACCTTCAGGCCGTCAGCCCTGACAGTGAAGGGGACAAAGGATTGGTCAGCTCAATTCCCAAAGAACATAGCCTCACTCTTCCCATGATTTACCTTGGCTCCCGAGGCCTGGTCGCAGATGTTGATCAGTCTGCGCACCGACAGCGGATCCGAGCAGAATTCGGCGACATCGTCCATGTACAGGGAGGCTTTGATCTGAGTGCCTCCACTGCCTGGGATTGTCACTCCTCTTATGCCCGGATCCTTCCTGATGGACTCAGCAAAGCGTTCTATGCAACACACGCAAAGAACAGGCGAGAGAGGGCAGCCCTGCCTGACTCCAGATTTAATCAGAAAGCTATCTGATTCTCACACATTGATTGAGACTGCACTACTGATGTTAGTGTAGAGCAGTTGGATCCAATTGTGAATTCCCTCTCCAAACCTCATTTTGGATAGCACATCCACCATGTAGGTATGCGATATTCTGTCAAAGGCCTTCTCCTGATCCAGGCTGATGAGGCAGGTATCCACACCCCTGTCCTGTACATAGGCAATTGTATCCCTGAGCAGCGCGAGGCTGTCAGAGATCTTCCTGCCCAGCACAGTGCAGGTCTGATCAGGGTGGATCACCAATTCCAGAGCGGATTTGACCCGATTGGCGATGACCTTGGACAGAATCTTATAGTCCACATTCAACATTGAAATAGGTCACCAATTTCTAATTTCCTCCTTTTCCCCCTTGTGCTTGTAGATGAGGCTGATGATGCCTTTCCTCATGGATGCTGACATGCTGCTGGCCAGAAGCATTCTCTCGTACACTTCTAGCAGGTCTGGGCCAATCCAGTCCCACAGAGCCGAATACAACTCCGCCGGCAAGGCTTCGCTTCTGGGAGTTTTACTCTTCTCGAAGGACTCAAGGGCCTTAGTCAGTTTGTCAGGAGTTAGCGGTTTGTCCAGGCTCCCCCGTATACTGTCATCTAAGACCTCCATGATAGAGGACAGGAAGGACTGGGAGGCCGTGCTGTCTGTGGGCTTCATGTCATACAATCCGGCATAAAAGGGTTTGCTGATCTTCAAAATGTCGGACTGTGATGACTTTACTGAGCCATCTTCTTCCTTCAGGCTGCTGATCACAGAGCTCTCTCTGTGTACCTTTTGAAGAAGAAACGTGATCGCGTCTCGTCCTGCTCCACGGAACGGACTCTGGAATGGAAAATGATCTTGGAGGCCTCCAAGGCAAAGAGCGAGGCTTGCTGGCTCTTCACCTCTTGGAGTTCCTCCTTGACATTGACCCCCATCGACTGCAGCCGGAGCAGATTCTGCATGTTTTTCTGGAGTCGGAACATTTTCCTCTGTTCCTTTCTAGCTTTCTGGGTCCTTTGAGGATGAAAAACCTCTTGATGCTTCCTTTGATCGCTTCCCACCAGTGTGTCAGTGACTCAAAGAGGGGTTTCATGGTTCTCCAACCTTGGTAATCCTTCTTGAGCTCCTCAATGTTCTCTGGGGTTAGCAATTGCACATTTAGCTTCCATGCCCCCCTGCCCACCCTCTGGTCCTTCTCTAAGTGACAGTCAGCCAGTAGGAGGCAGTGGTCAGAGAAAAACGCTGGCTTGACGTCGGTGGATCTGATGCGAATGCACGGGACACAAACAGGAAGTCTATCCTGGAAGGGACGGACCCGTCAGGCCACGACCAGGTGTATCTACGCTGTGCTCCATCTGCAGGGTTGCTGAAGACGTCGTACCGCTGTCAGTAATCTGGTACAGGAAGTACTCAGCACCTCCCCATGAGCTGCCTGGCCTTCTCAAAGGGAATGGGGTACTTAAGATTGGAGAAACACTTTCTGGTGATCTGCCTCTGATGTACGGTAAGCATCAATTTGCCCTGCAAGAAGATAGCAGTTGAAGATTGTGTATAAGAGATGTAAAGTAGGAAATATGGGGACAAGAGGCTGTTAGAGCAGAAGAAGGGTTTTTGGGGTTATGGATGTAATGTAATTGCTGGAGGTGGTGGGGGCAGTGTGGGAGGGCTGGGTAGTCATACTGCAAGATGTCAAGTTGGAGTTTCTCTTAACTTAGTTCAGCAAGTGTTTCTTTAAAAGGATGTTGGTTCCTAGGGTGGGTAAGGAGGAAATGATGTTCAATAAAAAAATCCTGGAAACAATCTGCAAGTCAGGCAACATCTGTGGGGAGAGAAACAGGCCACACTTCAGGTCATCACCTTCATTCAGAACTGGAAAATGTTAGAAATGTTAAAGCAAGTACAGATGCAGGGAAAGGCTGGGGTGGGGTGTGTCAGAACAGATGTGACAGGGACAGAAAAACTGAGAGAATGAATGGAATTGTTACAGGAAGCAGGGTGAGATGAAATGTGGCTCAGGTAGCTGTGGGAGTCAGTGGGCTTATAGGAACATGGCAGTGAAGAGGATGATGCCAACCAGGAGTTGCAGCTGCCATCTCTCATATGCCAGGTCTCTAGCCATTCCGCTCATATCATCACACTAGAAAGTGAGAGGCAACATCAAGCTACCAAGTTAACCCTTTCAGATGAAGTAAAAAACAACTGCAAATATCTGCAGGCTGAATTCAGAAATTAATACTGCTTTAAAAATTGTTTGCCATCTTCAGGATGTCTTCAATGATCAGCAGACACTTTTGTGTCAGGAATTCCTCACTTCCATCACAATGCCCTATTAACCCAGTCAAAATCCATCCACTTGTACAGAGGTAAAATTGGGCCCAAAGAATCATGCATCTGTTTTCATAATGTTCATATTTTCCAGCTGTCAATCCATGGAATCACGCAACTGGCAACAACCAAAAGCCAAACATGAGAGATTTTTTAAAGAACTGGTGGCCCTGAATACCTGTTTTTATTGCTGCTGCTTTCTTGGAACAAGTAAGCTCCCTCTTCCAACTGACTGCACTGTGATTCCAGTCATGACATCGTCCTTTATGCACGCACATTGATTCACTTTAAGCTGCTGTTATCATAATGCCAATATTTTGCACATGACACTGCTATTGCCAGTCAGCACATGTGTAAAATACTGGGACCCACTTTGTGCCTGGTTTTAAAGGGATACTGACTGTACTATTAGGGTATAAACATGAGACAGCAACAATTCTCCCAAATCGCCTGCAATATAAAAAGAAATTAATAATATTGGAGGGAAGCGGTGACCCACATTGCAGGTAAATTGAGGAGTCATTTCTCCTCTAGGCATTTGTCATTTTATTTCCAAGAAGCTTTGGTGTTTTCACAAGAAACAGCACCTATAACCAGATAAAAAATAGTTTTAAAATATGTTCTACTTGTAGAAATAATAGATAAAGCCAAGCAGAGTCACTGCTGGTTATGGTTGATCACAGTGGATCTATAATTATTCAAACACTTCTATATACTTCAGCACATATGCTGATCCTCTGGTGGACTTCTGAGGGAGTACTGCAATTTGAGAGATGACACATTATACTGAGACCCAACCTGCACAGTCCAATGATTTAGATGGACATGAAAGACCTGATTACACTATTCAAAGAGGAACATAGAGTGCATCTGGTGTCCAAAGCCAACAATCACGTCTAAAAATATTAACAAAAACAAAATAATGGCCAATCATTCTAGTTGCTGCTTGGAGAACATTTGTGTGTACAATCAGCTGCCATGCTTTTCCATTTAACAACAGTGACTGCATTTCAAAAGTAATTCATTTGTTTTGTGAAATGTATTGAGATGGCCTGAAGACATGACAAAGTGCTAGATAAAATAAAAGTTCTTTCTTTTTAATGTTTTAAGCTTTCCTGAAATTGTGGCATTTTTAAAAGTTGTCCTCACTGATCGATAGTAGTCATTGTTTTCATACTCAGTATGCTTATTACATTTGACATTAATTCCCAATCCTAGTCTAATCTAAAACCGATTGTTATGGAATGTTGTGTTAAACTTAGTTACAATTTATAAACAGATATGTATATTAACAGATTAGGTGTAAGTGAGAAGGCTGGTGCTACTGCTGTTCAAGGCTTTTCCCATGAAAGCTTGACATCATCTGCCATCTGTCAACTACAACTGATGAGCACATTAAAACTATTTTGATTGATCTGAAGATCTTGCTTTCATAACTCAAGGATTTTTTGCGTGGGTGCTTTAAATAAACCATAGAAATGAATAAGGTATATTTACTGAAATCTGTGATTGGTTGTACAAATGAAAGTTTTAAATTCTTTGTATCTTAAATTTTTAATTTTTAATATTTAATTTTAAATTGAATTTCTACAGATAAGTAAGCTCAGCAGAGAACCAGGTGGGACTAAATATTAAGAGTTTTTGCCAGAAAGTATTTTTCCAGTTGTGTAGGTTACAAAAGCCACAGAACCAGACTTTTCATTTTAATGGCTGATAAATCAAGGATTCAAGTGTGACTGCTAATCAAGGTTTCTCTCAAAAGACAAATTCTTTTAAAAGGCCATGTAGTCACAAAGTATGGTGAGCTTTAGTGTGCCATGCCACTGCCTAATGGGATGTTGGTTTATGCCAGTTATTCTCTATGTAGTGAGTTACTGATCTCACCTGAGAGAGATGGGAAGTATATGGAAGCCAGATGCTTCCCAAGAGATTGAAAGAAAGAACTACTTACATCGATATCATACATTATCACGCTTCTCAGAAATGTCTTAAAATACTTTAATGATAATTAATCGGTTTGAAAGGCAGTCTTGTTATGTAAGCAAACGTATCAAGTCTTTGTGCGCAGAAAGATTTCACAAACAGCAATGAAATAACAGCAATGAAAGGTAAGCTGGTTCATAGGTTACCTAGTAGTGGCCCAGATTTTAACATAGTGTTACTGGCCTTTTTCAATGCCAGTAAAGCCCATTTTCTTCTATGCTGCCATTTTTAAAAAAATCATTAATGCTGAGGACAACTGAAAGCAAAAATCATGTTTATTACTACATCATCTATAATGTAATATTTTCCAAGGTATTTGATTCAAAACAGCACACACATGGTTGTGTGGTAAAGATATAAAATATATATTATCGCAAAAGTGTTTTCATGAAAATGTTATGAATTTCGAAAGAAACTATTTTATAAGATTACCTATAAAAACCTTAAACTGATTTTAAAAAACTGAAACAAAATGGATTCTGATGTTTGTTGGGAAGGTGTTGGTTACAGAATGATATCTCTTAAAGAAGCCTTTGTAGTCTTCAGTAGATTAACTGTAAGTCTTTTATAACAAGTAGACTATTTACATAGGTACAGTAAAGGGTACAGGCTAGGAGCTATCTCCATGTTTAGGTCCTTACAGGTCTCTATTCAACACTGCACTGGCCCCTGGGTCATGTGCCTTCTTACATCACAGTGTGGGCAGTACAGTACTCAATCCCACATTAACCCTATATGTGCTAGATCCTTATACTACAATTGTCACATTTCTTCTCTTGTGGATTTGACCCTTATTACCCAGATGTGTACCAGAATACGTTTACCTCAAGAGTGTCCACAAAAGACATTTGGAATTTAATGGGTCCTCAAACACACAATGGCTAAAATAGGCTCCAGGACTGGTCTAATCAGTTTCCTTATTTGGAACATGATTCGGTACTGTTGAGATAGTGGCCTACAAAAGGCAGGTCCACAGAGGCCCATAGGGAAACACCTTCAGAGAAGCAGACATGAGCTTCAACCCAGGGAGATAGGGGGAGACATCCAAAAACAGCTAATGGCCTGCTGTAAGTAACTGGGTAGTTTGAAAGTGCTGTGCCTGCAAGACCAGAGAAGCAAGAAACCTTCACTCCTCCCTGTAAACCTGATTCCATCTACTAAGCTACCTGTGAAAGCAACCTCTGGAGAGTCAACTTTAGAATCCATTGCAGCTGCGGAGACAATCCTACAATCTCAAAACCTTCACTTCAGACAACACACCTCGATTTTAAAAATCGCCAGGCCTGCGTAAAGCAATAAAGACGGAACTGATTATATTCTTAATAAGTTTTGTTTTATCTCCATCTGTCACTAATCTTTACGTGCATATTTGGTAGTAACTTTATATGATCTTAAGTAACTTCCAGAGCAATAGAGTGAACTAAACTAACCCTTTTCCTTTTTAAGTAAAAAGGCTTCGCTGCTGTGTTATTTTAAATTGAATTTCTTACTCCATGGGTAAGAAAATATACACACTCATACAAAGATATTGTTCACAGGTGACTTGGGGAAACACCTTTAAAGCATTGGCGACAAAAAATAATAAATATATATACATACACACAAATATATATATAGTTACAGTAGGTATTTTGTTGCTGGGTTAACAAATTATTGCTAATAAATGCTAAAAGCATGTGTCTGCTATTTTAATAGAAGTATTAATACATTAATTGTGTTAAATGCATTAACTCTTCTTTTAAATTAGAACACAGAGGAATGCCATACGAATGTGTCGAGTATTGATTGGCTAATGTTATTAACAATAATCCCCAGCCTATATAGTTTTTGTGTTTTTGGCATTTCCTGTGGTGAAGCATGCACTTGAAGGAGATGGCCCACTTTGGTTAGTTAAGGAGCCTGAAGTGGGTTCACATTAGAGGACATTTGCTTCAAAAGAAGCCACTCTCCTAATTTACAGAAATTGGCTTGCGACCTATTGCTCTGTCTGAATTACTAACCGCTTTGCATGTTTTCATGTCAGTTGTGAATTTGCAAATTGCTTTATTAATCCTCTTATCCTAATCATTAATGAAGGTAGTGAATAACAATTATCTTGACACGGAGCTCAGTAGAACACCGCCTGCAATCTTTCTGTATTCAAGTCCACTACAATTAATGACAATCCGCGGCCTAGAATATTTTACCCTGTAACCTATTCAGCATAATATATGTCCAATAATCCAACGACTCGTCCGAGCTTTGCACTAAGTGTGGTAGTGGTTGGGAAGCACGGCGTTTTACCCGCTGGCTGCGATAATGGGTTTTCACATTGTATTGCCCCAAACCCATCACCTTACCTACGCATTCCCAGGAAACACGCCGTTTCCATGGAGGGCAGGCTCTCATTCGCTAGTTCACTATCGCCTTGCCGCTTCATCATGCCGGGTGCCATGTTTAAAGTTCAGCTGCGTGCACACATCTCAGTGCTTCCAGCCCACAACTGTTGCAGGGAAGATGTCCAAGAAAGGCAAAAAGACTGGAGCCCCCAGTTTCAGCGATGTATCACTGGAACCCCTTTTGGATGCTGTGGAGTCCTGCCGGGATGTCTTGTACCCCCACTCCGGCCGCAGGATGGCCAATGGTGTGACCAACCAGGCTTGGGAGGCAGTGGCAGCGGTGGTCAGCGCCAATGTCGTTCAGAAGAGGACAGCCCCAACCCAGTGCCGCAAACGGATCAATGATCTCCTCCTTTCCGCCAGGGTAAGTCACTCTTTTCATCACTCCCAGCTCACACACACACAAACTCATCACACATCCACAGGGCCCTCATTCACTGCCAGTTCAAGGGACATCACCATTCATTCTCTCACACTCATCGTCATTGTACTCATCCTGTCCATGGGACCACTCACCACCCACACATGTCAGGCATACCTATCAACTGAGATAAAAACAAAAAAATAAAAACAAAAAACTGCAGATGCTGGAAATCCAAAACAAAAACATAATTACCTGGAAAAACTCAGCAGGTCTGGCAGCATCGGTGGAGAAGAAAAGAGTTGACGTTTCGGGTCCTCATGACCCTTCCACAGAACTGAGCGAATATAAGGAGAAGGGTGAAATATAAGCTGGTTTAAGGTGGGGGGGTGGGGGGGGTGGGGGGGGTGGGGGGGGGTGGGGGGGTGGTGGTGGGTGGGGGGGGGTGGGGGGGGTGGGGGTGGTGGTGGGGGTAAAGAGAAGTTGGGGGCGTGGGGGTTGGTGTGGTTGTAGGGACAAGCAAGCAGTGATAGGAGCAGATAATCAAAAGATGTCACAGACAAAAGAACAAAAGAACACAGAGGTGTTGAAGGTAGTGATATTATCTGAACGAATGTGCTAATTAAGAATGGATGGTAGGGCACTCAAGGTACAGCTCTAGTGGGGGTCGGGTGGAAAGACTAGCGGGGCATAAAAGATTTAAAAATAATGGAAATAGGTGGGAAAAGAAAAATCTATATAAATTATTGGAAAAAACAAAAGGAAGGGGGAAGAAACAGAAAGGGGGTGGGGATGGAGGAGGGAGTTCAAGATCTAAAGTTGTTGAATTCAATATTCAGTCCAGAAGGCTGTAAAGTGCCTAGTCGGAAGATGAGGTGCTGTTCCTCCAGTTTGCTTTGGGCTTCACTGGAACAACGCAGCAAGCCAAGGACAGACATGTGGGCAAGAGAGCAGGGTGGAGTGTTAAAATGGCAAGTGACAGGGACGTTTGGGTCATTTTTTGCGGACAGACCACAGGTGTTCTGCAAAGCGGTCACCCAGTTTACGTTTGGTCTCTCCAATGTAGAGGAGACCGCATTGGGAGCAACGAATGCAGTAGACTAAGTTGGGGGAAATACAATTGAAATGCTGCTTCACTTGAAAGGAGTGTTTGGGCCCTTGGACGGTGAGGAGTGTGGAAGTGAAGGGGCAGGTGTTGCATCTTTTGCGTGGGCATGGGGAGGTGCCATAGATGGGGGTTGAGGAGTAGGGGGTGATGGAGGAGTGGATCAGGGTGTCCCAGAGGGAACGATCCCTACGGAATGCCGCTAGGGAGGGTGAAGGGAAGATGTGTTTGGTGGCGGCATCATGCTGGAGTTGGCGGAAAAGGCAGAGGATGATCCTTTGAATGCGGAGGCTGGTGGGGTGATAAGTGAGGACAAGGGGGACCCTATCATGTTTCTGGGAGGGAGGAGAAGGCGTGAGGGCGGATGCGCGGGAGATGGGCCGGAGATAGTGAGGGCCCTGTCAATGACCATGGGTGGAAAACCTCGGTTAAGGAAGAAGAAGGACATGTCAGAGGAACTGTTTTTGAAGGTAGCATCATCAGAACAGATGCGACGGAGGCGAAGGAACTGAGAGAATGGGTTGGAGTCCTTACAGGAAGCGGGGTGTGAGGAGCTGTAATCGAGGTAGCTGTGGGAGTCAGTAGGCTTGTAATGGATATTGGTGGACAGTCTATCACCAGAAATTGAGACAGAGAGGTCAAGGAAGGGAAGGGAAGTGTCAGAGATGGACCATGTGAAAATGATGAAGGGGTGGAGATTGGAAGCAAAATTAATAAATTTTTCCAAGTCCCGACGAGAGCATGAAGCAGCACTGAAGTAATCATCAATGTGCTGGAGAAAGAGTTGTGGAAGGGGGCCGGAGTAGGACTGGAACAAGGAATGTTCCACATACCCCATAAAGAGACAGGCATAGCTGGGGCCCATGCGGGTACCCATAGCCACACCTTTTATTTGGAGGAAGTGAGAGGAGTTGAAGGAGAAATTGTTCAGCTTGAGAACAAGTTCAGCCAGACGGAGGAGAGCAGTGGTGGATGGGGATTGTTCGGGCCTCTGTTCGAGGAAGAAGCTAAGGGCCCTCAGACCATCCTGGTGGGGGATGGAGGTGTAGAGGGATTGGATGTCCATGGTGAAGAGGAAGAGGTTGGGGCCAGGGAACTGGAAATTGTTGATGTGACGTAAGGTGTCAGAGGAATCACGGATATAGGTGGGAAGGGACTGGACAAGGGGAGTGAGAAGGGAGTCAAGATAACGATAAATGAGTTCCGTGGGGCAGGAGCAGGCTGACATGATCGGTCTACCGGGACAGTTATGTTTGTGGATTTTGGGTAGGAGGTAGAAGCGGGCCGTCCGAGGTTGGGCGACTATCAGGTTGGAAGCTGTGGGAGGAAGATCCCCAGAGGAGATGAGGTCAGTGACAGTCCTGGAAACAATGGCTTGATGTTCAGTGGTGGGGTCAGGGTCCAGGGAGAGGTAGGAGGAAGTGTCTGCAAGTTGATGCTCAGCCTACCTATCAACTGGCCTGGCAGTCGACCTGCTTACACTTTCTCCATCTCTATTCATGCAGGACAAGCCGGCACACAACAGCAGAAAGAAGTCGCAGACCGGTGGAGGAATGCCTGGAATCAAGGTCCTCATGGACTTTGAAAACAGAGCAAGCTGGCGATGATCTGGACTGGTTCAGCATGACGGAGAGGTTGGCGATGCTCTACCAAGTGAGGGCAAGCAGTGCAGCATCCATCAGACAACCATGCTGTGAGTGATGTGTCCTGTTTCATAGGCCACTGCCATGCACTAATTATGTCCCTTTGCTTGCGCAGGCACATCTGGGAAACAGCTGATGGAGTCCATGATCCAGATCCTCCAATCAAACGCTGAAAGAAATCTCTGAAGAGGAATCTGAAAGCACCCTCTTTGAAGTCCTGTCACAGTGCTCACCCACACCCTCCACCAATGCAGAGACACACACTTCGGTGGGACCTAACTTCAGAATAGCTTCAGGAGCACAATCTGGTGAGCACATCGCACTATCTGATCCACAGCAGGTGGTGGCAGGGACTTCACTGGTGTCCGGCACTCGGAGGACTGCTGGAAGCCAGAACATTGCTGAGTCCGAGTCAGATGATGAGCCTCTGGACTCGGTCATGTCACAGTCGCTGGAGCTGCAAAGGCAAGCTCGGAAACATCAGGAGGGGATGTCCACTGCACTCCTCAGTTTGCAAGGCACGATGGAGGAGTCCGTCCGTCTTCACTCTGAGGTGATAGCACTGGCATGCCAACACACTGACGTCAACCCTGGTAGGATGGCAGCCATCATGGAGACTTTGGTCCAGGGTGTCGATCCTGCACTGCTGCGCAGGCTCAACTCCATCACTCCAGCTACTCCTTCTCCTCAAAGAGTCAGCCTTGGGCCCTCTGACAAGCATAGGGAGGAGGATCAGCAGGTGAACACCCATCCAAGTGACTCCGGGAGTGTCCGGCCCATCCGCATCCCCTCTTCTTGTGACCTCTGCAGCTCCAGCTTCACAGGCTGAGGAGGGTGCCACTGCCACCACAGCAGGACCCCAAAAGCAGGTTGGGACCCTCTAGATCTTGGCCTTCCAGAGGACACCCACCAGGGTCATCACAGACAGGGAGTTGCAATCAGCAGACTGCCTCCACATCCGCTGTGGATGTCTGGGGAGCACCAAGTTGTAGCGGCAGGGTTAGGAAAGTTATGAGGAATTAATTGCACAGCCTGGGCACGGGTGTTAATCACTTGTACATAATATTCACTATGGTTCATAAACTCCCAAGATATCTCTCTGCCTATGGCTCCTTGTTCTGATGAGCAGTGTTCTTGCTACTCAGATGTGAAACCTTTCTGCACAAGATAAAAGGCAGGTATCTCAGTCCAGGGTACCTTCCCTGTGCACTGTGCAGCCTCTGGACTAAAGTGATGGTTCAGCCTCACACTCCCTGGAAACATTAGTGATGTCTGCACCTCGGCGGTGCTTGTCATTGCTGCCAGAATGTCATGGGAGGTGTCGCAGAGTTCCGTCATCCTCTCTGTGTGCTCTCAGCACCTTTAAGATGGGGCTGGCTCCCATCTCTTCAGCGTTTAGGACCAGTGACGCTTTGCTCCTGAATGGCTCAGGTGCTGAAGGTGGACAAAGGATCAAATGCTTCTAAAGTTTCATGGCTGCATCTTTATGATATGACCCTGATCACAGAGCACAAGGGAACTGCCCTTGGCCAGACAGGAGTCAGATATTCTCAGACGCTATGTGAATATCTATGGAGTGTCCTCACTGCATGTCATCATCATCCTCCTGCAATCCAACGACTCCACTGCGTCTCCGTGACAGGAACATTATCACAAAGGGTATTCGTGCTGCCATAAGCCAGACTGGAGCCAGATGTTCACAAATGCGATGTGAGGATCTATGGGGTCACCTCACTGCATGTCATCATCATCCTCCACAAATCTAGCAGCTGCGATGGCCTCCCGGGCATGCCTGCCTCATCCAGCCAGTGCAAAGGCCTCATTCCCGTCCTCGTCGCCTTCGAGGACCTCCTCACCCTCAGCCTTGTCGGCATCCTCCTCATCAGAGGGGACTTGCAGCTCCTCCATCTCCTCTTCAGCAAGCTCGTCTCCCCGTTGCATCGCCAGGTTGTAAAGGGTGCAGCAGACAACGACGATGCGTGGCACCCTCTGTGGACTAAATTGCAGGTCTCCACCAGATCAGTCCAGTGGAACCTCATTTTCAGCATCCCAATGGTTTGCTCCACCAAGCTGCAAGTTGCAGCATGAGCCTTGTTATACCTTCGTTCTGCTGCAGTCTGAAGCCGCCACACCAGTGTCATCAGCCATGGCCTCTGCAGGTAGCACTTGCCCCTGAGGAGCCACCCCCGTAGCTTCTGTGGACCCTGGAAGACTTCAGGGATCTGTGACCGACTAAGGAAAGCGTGCGCACACCTGCAGGATGTGGTTGCACTCCCGCTGCACATTCAGCGAATGGAAGCCCTTGTGGTTGATGTAATTCACCGCGTGTTGTGTTGGAGATTTGAGCACCACATGACTGCTGTCGATTGCACCCTGAACCTATAGGAAACACAAGATATCGGCGATTCCAATCTCTCTTGCATCCTGGTTGTCCTGGTCCCGGGTGAAATGCACAAAGTTGTGTGCCCCTCGCGAAGATGGTTTCCGTGACCTCATGGATGCATTTGTGGGTGGAGGCTTGTGAGATCCCACAGAGGTCACCTGTGGAGCCCTGAAAGGAGCCCTCTGGTGTAGAAATTGAGTGCCGCTGTAGCTTTCAGGGCCACTGGCAGTGGATGCCCTCCATGTTCCAGTGGCGCCAAATCCTGCAGTAGCTGGCAGATGTGACCGACCAGTTCCCTAGGCAAGCGCAGTCTTTGGCGACACTGGTTCTCAGTCATCTGCAGGAATGAAAAGCAGCGTCTATAGACCCTGGCTGTCTTTAGGCATCGACCACCAATGGCTCGCTGTGGCTCTTCAGTGGCCTGTGCAGGAACTCCAGCTGCCCCTTCTTCCAGAGGGTGCTGCTCTTCCCTCTGGGCAGCCAGGATCCTCAGTCACTCTCTCCTCTGTTGTCTTCACTCTCTGTAGGCCATCAGGCATTCAGCTAGTTCACCAGGCTCCATGATCCTGATATACTCCTTATGCAGGATGAAAGAGAGAGACGTGTGATCAGCATGGGTGTACTAAGAACCTGTCCTGGTTAAGTGTGAAGGCCCCTTAACGCTTCCCGGAGAGTGCTGGCCACCACTTGGATGGCCAGAGATTAACACGCTGCATAGCTGCCCGAACCCCACCCACCTCCGGCCCACTCCACCTGACCAATTGACAGCAGCTTTGCCCCTTAGACTGCATGCTGTGCTCTCAGCTCGAGTGTAGGCATTCTCCTAACCCACACTGCAAGGTTGGACTTTTAGCTTGAACCATGGAGGAGATTGGTGCAAACCGAGATGCTGACATTGCAAGGGGCTGTGAGCACCTCCAGCAGTGACTGCTCCATGGCCGGCTTTAGCAAGGAGATTGTACAACATGTACAGTCGTCCAACTGTTCTTCAGTCCATTAAAATGCTCATGACTTTGCAGTCTGTGCTGGGGGTGGTGAAAAGCTCTGGAGCAGTTGGTGGCACTTTGATGCCTCTGTGTTGCTTGAGTGAGCTGACAAGCTAGAGGACCGATTCCAAACATATCAATGTGGCTGCGACTGAACTGTCTCAGTTGCAGAGGAATGGTCACTTTATACTGGTTTCTCTAATGCGTGGCCACTTCCCTCACTCACCCTACAACCACCCCCCCCCGGTCCTGAATGCTTGTGCGCTATTATTCAAGGGGTGCCCTTGACCAACACCCCCCAAAGTCACCTCAATGGCAGGGATGCCCTTGCTCCAACCCACCACAATGCGCCTCAAGCTTAAAGTTCAACAGGTGACCCTGGTGAACGCTGCACATTGTTGCTGTGTACTCACCTCTGAGTTCCCCTCAAAGTGCAGGCTGTCGGTGGGTTTTCAAACTGGTTTTCGTGCCGAGGTGAAACCGATCGTGCCATATTGTCCGCTCACACCACTGAACACGCCTGACGCCAGCGAGCACGGAAAATCCCGACCGATGTATAACAATAATCTTACCATGGAGCTCTGTGGAATGTCAACTGTAAACTTTCTGTATTCTAGTCGACTACAATTAATGACAACCTGCTGCCTAGAATATTTTACCCTCTAAACTATTAGGCATCATATCTGTCCAATAATCTAATGAATTGTCCTGGATTTGCACTAAGTGCGGTAGTGGGTGGGAAAATTGACGCTGTAACGGTAGCTTTTCACACCGTATCATCCCATTCCCACCTCATTAATTATGTATTCCCAGGAAACATGCTGGTTCACTAGCGGGGCAGCTGCCATGCTGTCACCTCAGGCCTTCAGTAAACCAGCTGCCATATTTAAAAGGCGCACCTGCCCAGAAGTAGAATTCTTCAAGAGATAGGAAGCTGCTGGGAACTGATGGCTGCCAAAGGGAGATTTAGTGATGCCTCTTTTGAGCGCCTACTGGGCACTCTGGAGGCCTGCTGCAAAGTCCTCTACCCCCACTCTGGATGAAGACCAGCAGGCAAGGTCACCAATCCAGCATGGGAGGTGGTGGCAGCGGTGGTCAGCGCCAAAACCCTGCAAAAAAGGACAGCCGCCCAGTGCAGAAAGAGGATGAATGGTCTCATTTGTTCTGCCAGGGGTATTCACTCTTCTTATCACTCTGAACTCGCAAACTCTCAAAACCATCACACATCCACAGGGATCTCACACCTCAAAGGAAAACACCACTAACCTTCACACACCCCTCACATCTCCACCAGCCTCATATCCTCCAGAGCTCATGCTCGCATCCAGTCCATAGTTCCACTCACCACACAAACATTCCATGCAGTGCCATGTGTCCTGCTCACACTCTTCCATCTGTTCCCATACTGGAGAAACCTGCTCACATCAGCAGGGGGTGGGGTTCCAGACCAGGTGTGGAGTGGCCCACATTAGGCCCCTCACTCACTTTGAGGACTGTGCCGTCACATTGGCTGTGAGGACGTGGTCTGTGCCTGCGGTAATGGCGATGTCGGCGGCAAACCAACACATGAGGATCCTGCACCTCATCATCCCTCTCTCAACGCAACTGCGAGGGCTCTCTCTCTTGCTTTGGACTCTGCTACCATGTATTAATTATCTCTACTTTGGTTCACAGGACCGACCCCCTCAGCCAGCCAGTCCCTTAGCTCCATCCAGGTTTGCACCACCAGCCAAGAAGATGCCTCCTCCATTGAAGAGCTGGAGATAAGCAGCCTGGAAGATCTGTCTAGAACCTACCCACCCTACACCAGCATAGAGACACAATCTTTAGTGGAACATAGATCTAGAGCAGGCTCAGGTTCACAATCTAGTGGTAGCTGCACAGATATGCAGGAGAAGGCATGTCCGGATGAACTCCCCAGCACTTGGAGGACTGCTGTGGAGGAGGCAACTGTGGAGTCTGAGTCAGGTAACGAGCCTCTAGATTTGGCCTTCCAACCCATCGAGGAAAGTCAGCAGAGGGTAGGGGAATATCACACAGAGTTGTTGGAAGCCCTAACAGAGTGGCATGCGAGTCGGAGGAGTCCATCCGCCTGCTCGCTGATGAAGTGGTGCCTACATGTGCGCGTATTGAAGTCTCAATGGGAAATATGGCAGTCGCCTTGGAAACCCTTGTCCAGCAGAACACGGAGATGCGCGCTGGCCTGCACTCCATTGTGGTAGCCATGGGTGAGTTCCTGCAGTTGCACCTCAACCTCTCTCTACCTAGAAGAAGTGGCAAGCCTAGAAAAGTTAAAAATTTCTGATCACAAGTGGTTGCACGGATGAACACATTTTGTCACATTATAAGCTGAAAATAATTTCACTTTCAATGAATAACCTATGATGGTGCATTTCAGCTTCATTTACAGGCTTCATGAGTCCTCCCCCAGTATCACCCCTACTAGCAGTTCAGCTGCATGCAGCCTGACAACAAGTGACTCTGGAAGGAGAAGTGTGTGTGCGGCAGGGCCTTTCCGAGCCTCATGCAATCACTCTCCCACGCATGTGGAGCCTTCCTCCATCACACTCATCTCACTGTCCTGAGTATTTTCAATGCTGCCTGCTGGGGTTCTCTTTCTCTTGTCTGCCTGAGCTGACCTGCCCATCCACTGATTGCACTCCAATGCAATACATGTGCCGATCCAACATGAGGCTCCTTTCACTTTCGATTTCAGAAGCATGGTGGTTAAGAATGTTTTCAGCTACCCGCTCCTTTCCTCTCCCCCAGTCATTGGTCCTTTCCCCCATCACTACTGAGCACCCCATCCTGGCATCATCTTCCAGCTCCGCACTATCACCTACCAACCAAATGCCTTTTCTTTCCAGGATGTCCAGGTGAATGTTCATGTTCCCTATCTTCCTGAGAATTCCACCTTCATCCAAATTGACCTTCTCGAGCTCCTCTTTCCACCCTCAGGGTCCGTATCTGCCTCCGAATCCCTACCAACCACCCCCACCATTCCTCCTACTGCTACTGTGGCACCTTCACTCTGCCACCCTACTGGCTCACTCTGCCCGAATTCATACTCACCATTCCTTCCTACCACACCCACCCTTATTTTGTTCCCTAGAAGGCAGTCATTGACTCTGCAGACCCCTCCATTGCATGTTCACTTGGACAGCCCCCCCCTTTACTCCTTCCTCCACCCTTACTCCTTCCTCCACCCTTACCCCTTCCCTCATTCTTATTTTTTCCGCCACCCTTATTCCTTGCTCCTCCAGACTCCTTCTTGCAATGCACTCCTTCCCCTTCTGAACTCCTTCCTCTCACTGGACTCCTTCCTCCATCTGGAGTCCTTTCTCCTTCTGGACTCCTGCCCCCTCTGATCTCCTTCCTCTCCCTGGACTCCTGCCCTCCTCCAAAGTCCATCCTTCCCCCGAAGTCCTTCAGCCCCTCCAAACTCTTCCCCCTTTTGAACTTCTTCCCTTACACCTTCCTCCCCCTTTACATCTACCTCCACAGTTGCCGCATTCTCCCCCATTACACCCTCCTCCCTCTGTACTCTCCCCCTCCCAACCTCACCCCCACCCGGCACCATCGTTCCTCCCCTCCCAACCTCACTCTCCTCCCCACCCTGCCCCTGGGTACACCTTCCTCTCCCAGTCAAACCTAGACCTTCTTCTCCCCCCACCCGATGATCATCTATGGCAGATCATGGCCAAGACATTGAAGTCCCAAAGCAGACCCTAGGCATCAATGGTGACCTTCCGCCTTCTGCGAAATGCTTTGCAGGAATCATGTCCATATAAACCCACTCAGCATGCGGTGCACATGTTGCTCCAGGGTCCGGGAACTGTAAGGCTCCAGCATCTGTTGCTCCTCGGATGTCCATGATGTGAGCAAGGCCCTAACGGTATGTCTTGACTTCTGCATTTCACACATAACAAGACGTGTTTTGGGCTGGCATGTTTTCCTGCCGACGTGGGCTGTAAATTTGACGTGGTGGAAAGGGTGGGGGAGGTGGTGGGATTCCGATGGGATGGTCTTATAACTAGATGTAGATATATTAAAATGATGTTCCTGACATGCGGCGGCAGGAAAGGGGGCCCGTCATTGATGGGTGGAGTGGACGATCAGAAACTCATTTCACGACGGTGTGAAGCCAATTTTTGGCTTTCCTGCCACAGTGTCCGTTCATGCCCGCCAATGATGCCTGGTTCTAACAGGGATGGAAAATTCCAGAGTATGGTGACGTTTTGGAATATAGCTATACGGTTGGAATACAGTTTATCACTAAAAATAAATATCTTTAAGAAGGATGTCTGTCCTCCACTCATGACTGACCTGATTTTAAATCGCTTTAAAAAACTACACAACCATTTAATAGTTTCATTGGCATAAACTCGCCAGTTTCTTCATAAATTAAATACTTTATGATATAAGAACATCTCTAAAACATGCCTACTCTTGCCTGTGCACCTATGAAAATGAACAAAATTTGAAGCGCTTTCCTCAGCCAGCCCACTCACTGAAATTTAAACATGGAGGTGTGATAAGTCTTTATTGGTGGGGCCTGGTCTGGCAAATTGAACCGTGAACCAGTAAAAGATGGCAGGAAACTTGCATTAAGTGGATTTGAACGTAACTCACTTAAGTTTAAAATTCTCCAATTTTTGCACTGCTTTAG
Source organism: Carcharodon carcharias (assembly GCF_017639515.1). Taxonomy (NCBI): domain Eukaryota; kingdom Metazoa; phylum Chordata; class Chondrichthyes; order Lamniformes; family Lamnidae; genus Carcharodon; species Carcharodon carcharias. The sequence goes on along the minus strand of NC_054480.1, from coordinate 35,425,254 downwards.
CCATTCCTCCTGGATTGCACAGAAATTATTAGTGGAAACACTACCCTAACATATATAATAATATCAACCCATCTGCCATTTTTTTTACTACACAAGGCACTTTCTCATAGAAATCCCTCAGGTTGCTAAGGGAGCATGTTAAATAAGGGAAGCCATATTAGGAATCCCTAACAACTGATGAATTCTCCAAATGATCATAAATCATATGCTTTTAATGCATTCCTACAGTTGACCTATAGGCATGCACTGTCAGCGTCACTGGACAGGAATCAGGGATCAGAAACAAGGTTACTGGTTTATTTTTTCCATTCCCTATCCAGGGTCACTGGAAACAGTTGTCATGCTGCCCTCCTGGCTGACATTAGCTAACTCAGCAAAGTTAATCTCTCTGACTTCTGTGGTTCCATTCCACAACCTGCATTTACGTAATAGAAAGTGCATTACGATCAGCTGCTTTAGGTTTTAGCATTTGATGCATTCATCAAGCGCTTCGGTGTTTGTTAATTTATTTCTAGAAACTACCCACTTGAAGATGAACACAAACACCAAAATAGTAAAGCACCTCTTATTTAGGTAACTCATGCCCAAAAAAATTCCATTGTACTTAAAACCTGGGATGACCTGAAAGACCCCAGTTGATATCCAATAACAAGAGCCAATAAAATAATAGTTCACTTTACTACATTTTATGTCTTGGGTAAATGAGTTTGTTGGCCACCGAGCTTTAACTGCACGCCTTCCTATGTTCTCATCAATTGCTGCTTGCAATCAATAATGGGGAGAGACTGATGTAAGAATAAACATTATTGAGACATAGGTTTATTGAGACATAGGACATAGCACCAGCTCATACGTGCTCATTCAGAAACCTCCAGAACTAGACTTAAAGTTCCCAGTTGTCTGCGCTGTACAATGATTCATCAGTGTTGTCACATGATCAGTACATTTGCATTCTCTTAAAGGGACAGGATACCTCACTTTACCACACTACACAATTGCTGAAGATGTATTACTGAGAGTCCTGTCCTGTCTGATTCTGTAGCATGATCTAGCACACCCACGTGTGGAAAATAAATAGTGCTACACCTGAGCAGTTCCACCTGATGACAACAAAGAAACAACATTAAGCACCTTTATTATAACTTGTTCTATGGCGTTCCTGATTTCGGAACAAGCCATGCTCAGGTATGGTAGACTTGGAATAGGCACAAAGGCTTTGACCTTTAAGGGGGTCAGCTGGCACAGAAAGGGAACACCTGAGCCTAGTGGTGGGTGCCAATCCCTGCAAGGTTGGGGACTTGGAGGCTGTCACTGCTCCCCTGCTTATGCCTTGAACAAAAAGTGTAGGTCAGGACATAATTGGACCTGATCTGAATATTTAAAGTAGACTTCCTCTTATTCTGCTCGCCCGCTCAAAAGAGCAGGTTAAGATCAGGAAATGGCTAGAAGGGTGATTGGAGTTGTTAAGTGACTGACCTTATTTTAACTGCTCCCCACCCGCCTGAGTTCTGCCAGGTGGGGGCAGTTAAAATTGGAACTGCAGTATCAGCATCCAGGACAACCATATGCAGAGTAATGCTCCATCTATTCAGCTTCAGCAACTTAGTGTACCTCAATTAACACTCCCAACAAACAAACAGTAACACTTTTCCTATTTCCCTCACCAGCCATCCTGCTCATTGATGTTTCATGGACGTGTTAGGTCATGTTACTTATGAGGAGGGCCTGCAGCCAGAGTCAGATAGTTAGTGGTTTATTTATACTATGTAGAATGTATACTGGGTCGGCACATCTTCCTTGAGTGCTGCATGTCTGCTGTAGAGTCTCTAGCACATGACTGCTGATGTCACAGGTACCTCATAGTCTACATCACTCATTAGCATATGTATCCTATTAACCCATTACACTAAACCTCTCCCCAAGTATACTACCTATGTTTCAATAACAGTGTTAACTATGTCCAAACTATTGACATTAGCTGGGATTTTCCACCCTCATTCTCTATGGACGTGTTTGGTGGCAAGGCTGGTGAATCTCGTGAGAAGGCCCCTTGTCATGTTTCCCGACAATAGAAATCCAGGACACAACTGTCCACTCCTCCCATCATTCGTGGGCCGCATTTCCCATCATCAAATGTCAGGAATTTAAATTTAATAAATTTACATAATAATTATTGTGGCCCCATGTCAAATTTAAATCCCAAGTCGTAGTGATTTCACAACAGCATGATTTACAACTGCCTAAATCTGGTGACCTCAACTTCGAGTGCACACAGCCTTGCCCAGCGCTCACGATAATCCCAGCGGCTCTGTGGATTTGTTGGGGGGGCACAGTCAAGTCACTGCCGCAGATTTTTCATAGCTGGTTTGTGGTGAGGGGGCAAAGTCGACGATGCAAAGGGAGAAGGGGGAAAAGGTGACCTCGGAGCAGGGGTAACAGTGCAAAGGGGAAAGGGGGAGAAGGTGACCTCAGACCAGGGGCTATAGTGCTAAGGGGGAAGGGGAAAAGGTGATCTCGGAGCAGGGGTGACAATGCAAAAGAGGAAGGGGGAGAAGGTGACCTCAGAGCAGGAGCAATAGTGCAAAAGGGGAAGGGGAAAAGGTGACCTCAGAGCAGGGACAACAGTGCCGGCGGAGGTGGGGATGGGGGTGGGGGAAAGGATGTGTCATGGCAACACTGGCTGAAGTTTGAGCACCAACACATACTGGAGTAGGGGGAAGGAAACAGCCAGGCTAATGCTAAAACATGTCAAAGATGAGCACTCCACCGCAGCTGAGAGTGTCTAGCTTGAGCTCAATTGACATGCTTGGAGTCAGGCTAATCAAGCAATTGTGCCCACTCAAGCAGCACTTATTCTTCACACTGCCAACGATTGCTCTTCTACTGTTAAATCACATGCACGCTTCAAACTCAAATGAGTGCCAAGGTGCTGCAGAACCATTGTGTGACAGGGGAAGTCTGAAGATCCTGTTGGGACAGGTTGCCAACAAACACTGACAGAGGGGTGCGCTCTTAGTCCCTTGCATTATCCTTCAGTTGATATTGAAAAATCACCCCCATGGTACAGGCAAACTGTGAAGCTTTGGAGTGCAGGCCAGGAAAATGCCTGAGCCTGAGATGTTGAGTTCAGGATGCAGTTGAGTGGCCGAAGCTGCTGCCACTTGGTCATGTCGTGTGGGGTGGTGCTGGGTGTGGGCATGGAGACCAATCATGTGCACTAAACACTGGGCATCCATATCGTGGCCTGGGCTCCTCGGTATGTGTTAAGGGGCTTTGAGAAGCAGCCACAGGCGATGACTTGACCAACAGTGGTCCTCAGAAGATAATTGCTGACTCTTGCGTCTCTCTCTTTGATACTGCAGTGAGGAAGCTAAAAGGAACATGGAGCCTGGTGATCTGGCTGTCTGTCTGATTGCATATAGGCAGGAGGGAAGAAGGAGAATAATGGGATGGAGGCACCTCGCTCACCAAAGGGAGGAGCAGAACCCTGAAGGCTCCTCCTCATGCAGAGGATGAACCTCACAGAGCCGTTGTTCATAGGTGCATCGCTAGACCCAGGGTCTACAGACTGCGCATGTGCTACCTGCAGATGAATGAGAACTGGTGTCGCCGACGCCTGGGCATGTCAAGGGAACTGGTCATGCACATATGTCACTTTCTGCAGGGTTTGGCACCACAGGGACCACAGGAGGGCATCCCCTGCCATTGGCAGTTAAAGTTACCACTGGGCTCAATTTCTACAGCAGTAGCTCCTCCCCGGGCTCCACTGGGCATCTTATGGAGATCTCACAAGCCTCCATCCATAAATGTGTCCTGGAGGTCATGGACACCCTTTTTGACAAGGCATGCAACTCTGTCAATTTTGATAGAGATCAGGCAAGCCAGGAAGCAACAGCGCTGGGATTTGCTGAGAATTCCAGATTACCACAGGTGCAGGGTGCCATCGACTGCTGGCCCAGACAACGAAGCCCACATCCCGTGAATAAATAAAAAAAAACCCACCTCCCTGGCAATGAGCAGTCCAGTATATGAACCGCAAATGGTTTCCACTCTCTCAGTGCTCAGCTTGTCCGCAACCATAACAAACGGATCATGCAGGTGTGTGCAAGATATGCCAGAAGCTTCCATGACTCATACATCCTCAGCAGGTCTCAGATCCCTGACATCTTCCAGGGACCACACAGGATATAGGGCTGGTTCCTCGGGGATAAGGGCTACCCACAGAGGACATGGCTGAAGGTACAACGAGGCTCATGGTGCAACCCGGATTTTGGTTGAATATGACATTGGCATAATGAAAATGAGGTTCTGGTGCCTGGACAGATTTGGCGGAGCACTGCAGTACACTCCCCAGTGCGTGTAACACATCATCATGGCTTGCTGTGCGCTACACAACCTGGCGATGCAAAGGGGGAAGAACCTGGATAATAAGGAGATGCAAAGCAGTACATCTCCTCTGATGAGGAGGAAGTCAAAGGGGGTGAGGTCCTGGAAGGTGAGGGTGCAGGCGATGAGACCATTGCACTGGCCAGATGAGGCTGGCATTCTCTTGAGGCCCTCAATTGCCACAAGATTCCGGGAGGATGATGACGAGATGCAGTGAAGGCACCCCTGAGATCTTCGCATTGCATCTGGGAATGCCTGACACCTGTCTGGCTAAGGGCAGCGCACATACGCTCTGTGAAGAGGCTCATATCATCGAGACACTGCTGAGATACAGCGGCAACATGGACTTTAAGGCAACTTGATCCTTTGGCAGGCTTCATCACCTGTTCCCTTCAGCACAACACCTTCATCTGTCTGGAATAGTGTTGAGATGGGGGCAGCCCTGCCTCAAAGGTGCTGAGAGCACCTAGGGAACATCATGGAACCCAGTGATCCTTGGGTACGAGATTCTTGCAGCAAACACAAGCTGCACGGAGGTGCACACATCACTAATCTGGACAATGATTTTGAAGCTGAGCAATCATTGTGCTCAAAGGGTTACACTCTGCACAGCGGAGAGGCCCTGGACTGCGACACCAGCCTTTGTTTTGTGCAGGAAACAGGGTTTCAAATTTGATTGACATGAACACTGTTCAACGTAACAAGGTGCCATAGACAAGTAGACATTCTTGGGAGTGTACTTACAATGGTCAACATTAAGTGCAAGTGATTACTACCTGTGCCCATGTTGTGCAACTAAATTTTCTTGACCTTCCTAACCCTGCCGCTACATCTTGGTTCTCCCCTGACATGCACAATAGAGGTTGAGGCAGCCTGCTGACTGTGGTAACCTTGGCGGGCATCCTCTGGAGGGCTGCTTTCAGATTCCTGTTGTGTTGCAGTGGCATCCTCTTCTGCCTGTGGAGCTGGAGCTGCTGGGGTCACAGGAAGGGGGGGTTTGGATTGGCCGGACACTCCTGGAGTCACCTGGGTGGATGGCACCAGGGTGTGGACCTGCTGATCTGCCTCCATGTGGGTGCCTGAGGGCCCCTGGCTGACTCCTTGAGAGGAAGGGGCAGCTGGAGTGAGCTCGAGATGCACCGCCCCCCCCTCCCGCATTGACACTGATGGATGCCTGCAAGGCCTGAGTGATGGAGTGCAGCTATTGCAGCAGTGCAGGACTAATGTTTTGGACCAAGTCTTCATGGCGGCTGCCATCCAACTATTGTTGACCTCGGTACGTTGGTATGCTGGCGCTATCACATCAGCCTGAAGGCAGACGGACTCCCCTATCGTGCCTTGCAATCCGAGGAGTGCAGTGGACATCCCTTCCTGATGTTCCTGAGCTTGCCTTTTCAGCTTCAGCAACTGAGGTATGACGGAGTCCAGAGGCTCCTCACCTGACTTGGACTCAGCAGATTTCTGGCCTCCAGCAGTCCTCCGAGTGCCAGAGACCTGGGTCGTCCTTCCCTCTGCCTGCTGTGGATCAGGCAGTGCGATGTGCTCTCCAGATTGTGACCCCCGAGGCTACTCTAGAACTAGGTCCCACCAAGGTGTGTATCTCTGCGCTGGTGAAGGGTGTGGGTGAGCACTGTGACAATGTCAGTGTATACGGATTCCCTTCCATTGGTGTCCTCAGGGCTGGAGCCAAGGACCTGGCTCGTGGACCCCATTGGCTACTTCCCAGACATGCCTGTGAAAGCAAGGGGAGATAATTAGTGGATGGCAGGGGCCTGTGGAACAGGGGAGCTCATTCACAGCATGGTTGTCTGATAGATGTTGTACTGCTGGATCCTCACTTGGTTGAGCACCGCTGGCCCTCCATCAGCACAGGAAAGTCCAAGACATCGTTGGCCTGCTGGATGGCTCTATTTTTAAACTCTGTGAGGACCTCGATGTCGGACATTCCTCCACCAGTCTGCGACCTCTCCCTTTTGCTGTGTGCCAGCTTGTCCATCATGAAGACAGGTGGAAAGAGTGTAAGCAGGAGGCTTGGTATGTGTGGGTTGTGAGTGGTGCCTTGAATGGGATGAGGACACATCTGCAGGGCAGATGAAGGTGTGTGTGAGAGAGTGAGTGGTGATCTCCCTTGAATTGGCAGTGAGTGAGATCCCTGTGCTATAGCTCTGGAGAGGGCATCAGCCATGGTTTGCAACTTTCTTGGAAATTAGATGGCTGTGTATTGATAACACATCAAGTAAAAGTGAAACTGTTAAATGCATAGGAGCATTGTAATGATCTCCTTGCAATTCAAGAAGGTAATAAGGATTTTGTTGGCTGTCTCTACGTGGAAGGGCAAGCCCATCAAGTAATCCGAGAACCTCTCAATGGTCCATGTGACAGCCAATGCTTCCTTCTCAATGGTGGTGTAGCATTGATTGGTTTCTGTTAACGCTTTGGATACAAAGTATACTGTTTTCCTATCGCCGGTCTTCTGGAGTTGGATAAGAACAGCACCGAGGCCAGTGGAGGAATTGTCAGCAGGTGGACAATGTTGGATCATAATGTGCCAGCACATCTGAAGAGACCAGCCTGCCTTTAATACATTGAAAGGCATTGCTTTGTTCAATGACCCAGCACCATTGCTGGCCTTCCCTCAGGAGATCCCGTAGAGGTTCTGTGATGGTGGGATAAACCTGCCCACCTGTTTTACCTTCCCTAGGAACCGCTGGATGTTTGTGATACAATTCAGTTGGGAAAAGTCAGTAATGGCCTTTGTTTTGTGAGGGTCCCCCATAATCCCCTGCCTTTGGATGATATGTCCCAGAAATTTGATGGTGCTCTTGGCCAATTCACACTTGTCATTCAATGTGAGACCTGATTCCTGGAGGGCCTTAAGAGCCTCTCAGATCCTGTGGTCATGTTCTTCTCATGTGGAGCCATGGATAAAGACATCATTCATGTGGCAGATGACTCCTTGTTTGCCTTCTAGGATCGTGGACATGGTGCATTGGAATATCACTGGGGCTGATGAGATGCTGAAAGGAAGGCGATTAAAACCAAAATGGCCAAACATCATGATAAAAGTTGCCAGCAGCCTGGGCTCCTGGTTGACAGGTTTTTCCCGAAACTCACTATTAGTGTCAAGTTTAGTTAAGAGGGCGCTTTTGGTAAGCTTCACCGTGCTGTCGTCCACAGACACAATTGGGTAGACTTCCCTCCGGACTGCTTTGTTCAATTGCATGAAGTCCACGTACAGCCTGAGTTGACCGTTTGGCTTTGGAACTGTCACTAGCTTGGAATACCACCAATTTGGCTGTGTAACCAGTGGAATTACACTCCTGTGCAGCACATGGTCAAGTTCCTCTTTGGCCTTCAGTAGTAGAGGATGTGGTACCCTGCTGGGGGTGAACAGGCACAACAGCATGGCATCTGCAAGCAGTGAAATGTGATATCCATTTTTTGGCTTATCCAGGCCCTGGAAAAATCAAGGGAATTCCTGGTGGAATTCAGTCCTGTTGTCCGGTTTAAGGACCTCATCTACTTTTTGTAGGATGCCCAGTTGTATGCACACATTCCTGCTGACTAAAGAGATGCTTTGATAACACAGAATATAGAGGGTCTCTGTGATCGGTCACCCCTTGTGGCATAGAGTGGCTGTGAACTGACCTTTGACCTGCAGATTAGTTCCCCCTGGACCTTGGAGTTTGATATTTGGTGGCTGCATAGGAACTGTATTGAGCTGAGCTAAATAATCAGCCAGAATGGACATCCCAGCACCTGTATCAAGCTCAAAGTGAGTTTTGAACCCTTTGACTTCTGAAGTGACAGACCAGAAATCTTGGCAATGCTCTTGTACTTCTCCCAAGAAGTATGAGATGTAATTTGTCTGTTTGTGGTCTATATTCTGGGTGATCTATGAGCTGTAGAACTGCTGGCAGTGCCCTGCCCTCCCGAGGAAGCACTCTGCACCCCCTGCAAGGCCATCTTGCCGTCTGTGTAGTCTCTTTGTGCCACAGCATAAGCACTTCACAATGACGGCAGTACAGTTTCCAGTGGTCAGTTTGGTGATATTCTGCATGGGTGGGGCTATCGCATTTGGGGCTAAATGGTGAGTGGACCTCGTCAACACCTCGGTGTCAGAGGGTGATGGGCTGAATTCATCTGCTTGGCCTGGTTTGAATTGTGCCATGAAATAGCCAAGCGAGAACGCAATCATCTTTCATGGACTCCTGTTCGCGAGAACTAGCTACCATGCACAGAGTGGTAAGAAGTGATTTGACCGATTGCCTTGGTTTGTGGGACCTGTGAATGAAGTGCATTCACCCAGCAGCAGTATCCAGTGTTGAAGTAAGAAGCACGTCGAAGGCTTTTAAAACAGAAGTCTTGTCTAGCCCTGGCTGAAAAGGATTTGGTCAGCGATGAGCCCGACAATGTAAAGGAACAAACCGACCTGGAGTTGCTGCTCTTTGGCAAGGAGACCTGAGGTCACTCGATACCTCAAGAGGTTATCATGCCACATCTTCTAATGTTGGCCTGTTTGCGGGAGTTGAGACTTTCGAATGGGCGGTTAGGGGCAGTGACTGCTTGTTGAGTGCTGCAATCACTACCCTTTTCAGCTAAGTCTTGTTTTGGCAAGATATCAATCTGATGAGGGTTTGTTGCTGTTGTGGGCTTTGGTTGTTCTGTCAATGGCACCAACTCTTGCTTAGATTAGTGTCACTACAGCTGCTACCGTGTACCATGGATGTACTAGGTCATGTATCTTATGAGGAAAGATTGTAGCTGGACTCAGATAGTTACTCCAAACTGGCTTACTATTTACCATATATACAAGGTGGGCTACTGAGTAGGCACATCTCCCCTGAGTGCTGCCTGTCTGCTGTACAGCTAGTCTAAAGCACATGAGTGCTGATGTCACAGGTATAGCATAGTCTATATTGCTCGTTAGCATATCTATTCTATTAACCCATTAGACTACGATTGAGAACCAAATCGGGGACAATGTGTTTTCTGTAGGGCACTGCCATTAGGGATTGTATTACTCCCCTAGCTCATTTCTCCTCAGACCCCCATCATCAGCACCAGGGGAAATTGTTATCTTAGCAGTTTGGGCTGAATTTTAACCCAGGTTCTAGATAATGGCCACCCAGTTCTCCACTTGTCATGCCTTTAAAGAGGCATTGTTGTCCTTTTATTGCACAAGTGGAAATATTGCCTGCAACTTGCTAGTGTTTCCCCAGACAGTAAGCCAAAATAAACAAAGTTGAATGATCTAGATTCAACTTTAAATATAAACCTAACAATGCGGAGTGTAAATCTTTCCTTTCTCTATCCCTCTTTTACTGTATGAGTGAAAAGGAGACAATGTTACGACCCTCCTCCCTTGTTTGTGTGAGTGCAAATAAACTAACCATCTGAGTTCATCCTGTCATGAGTTTGCTGTGGGGTTATTAATAAAAATGGGATCACACCAAAACTGAGGGGCTGGAAAACACACCACCGCTTATAAGTGGGGAAGCAAATCGAAACACCTTTCTGTTTACGGACGAGTGGTGAGTAGAGAAATCAGGGCTGTTTAAATGAATACCCTCTACAGCCTGTGATGCCTCTGAAAAGGAATATATATATAAACTAGCCATTTCTATGTTGGTGAACTTGGGGACTAAGTTTGAGATGTGACTGTAACGCTTAACTGTGATTTATTTTTAACAATGTATGAAAAATGTCTGCTTAATGATAAACAGCTTTAATGGGTCAACAAGCTTAGTGTTGTTTTCAGTTCTGAAAACAAAATTACATTAAACTAGAAATTACTGTTACAACATTACCAGATAGTTTAACACATATGTATGACATCCTGCTGCTTTTTAACAAAGCAGTCAACCTGTTGCAATAAATGGGTTGACATCGCCATTAAAACAGCAACCAGAGGAATGACATATTAACATATTCAGTTTTGGTGCACTAACATTGGCAACAATAATTTCTAGATTATTAAAGTAAAAATAATTGCCAACATAATTGGACAGGGTAGAATGGTTAGTTTTTAAATTAGAATTAAAAACTAACTCACAACATGAGCTTTCTGACTGGCTACCTTAATAACCAACTGCAACTATTAGGGGACTGGATTGTGACATGATGTGGAGTGTGCATTCCCCTCGTGTGCATAGTTTTCTGCTGTAGGTTACCATCTATTAACATCCATTACCAAGACAACCTGGTGCCCAAATACCTATAGTCCTAGATCTGTGGTGCCTGGTAGGACTGCTTATAATAATACAAAAACATTAAAATGATACGGCAAGCTGGTCATAAAGAAATCTTATACAAAATATACTGGAAAAGTCCCTTGAAAATAACATGCAGTCGGCAAAATACTATATTCAGTATATTTCTGCCTTCTAATATTTGTGAACAGAATTTGTAACTAAATAAGCAGGTCATCATACTCAAGTTAAATTTTTAGTTTATATACTAAATGTTATTAAAACTCTTCAAGGGTTTGCTTGCTGTATCTCAAAAATCTATAGTCTGAAGGTCATTTGGTGACTATTCTTCTAATTTACTTTTCTCTTATACTACATGCAGACCTTTTCACTTATCACTGGTAAATAAGCGAATGACAATTATAATCTATCCATAATATATTAAAAATTGTGTGCCAGTAAGCACTGACATTGCACTCCTGGCTTTGCAATTTGTGAAAGTTTAAATTACATCTGATATGAACTTCTAACCTTCAGCATGAAACTGACAGCACATTTCAGTCTGTGAAGTCTCCTGGCCAAGCGACAATTAAACTACAGAGAGGGAAACAGTTAACAGTGGGAAATGTGGCGGGTGGCGTGACTTAATTAGGTAGGGATCAAAATTTCAGTTTCCTGATGGTAGGTTGAGATAGGAACATAGGAACATAGGGACAGGGGAAGGCCATTCAGCTGTCGAGCCTGCTCCGACATTCAATACGATCATAGCTGATTGAATGTTTCAATGCTTTTACCCACACTATCCCCATAACCCTTTACGTTATTGTTAATCAGAAATCTATCAATCTCTACCTTAAAGATACTCAATGACTGAGCTTCCATGGCCCTCTGGATAGAGAATTCCAAAGATTCACAATCCTCTGAGTAAAGAAATTTCTCCTCATCTCGGTCCTAAGTGGCTTCCCACTTATTTTGAAATTGTGTCCCCTGGCTCTAGACTCCCCAACCAGGGGAAACATCTTACCTGCATCTACTCTGTCTACTTCTTTAAATATTTTGTAGATTTCAATGCGATCACCTCTCATTCTTCGAAACTTTAGAGAATAGAGGCCCAGTTTCCCCAATCTCTCTTCGTAAAACATCCCACCATCCCCGGAACAAGTCTGTTGAACCTTTGTTGCACTCCTCCTACGGCAATAATATCCTTTCTGAGGTAAGGGGACCAAAACTGCACACAGTACTACAGGTGTGGTCTAACTAAGCTTCTTTACAATTGAAGCAAGACTTCAAGTACTCCTGCACTCAAATCCTCTTGCAATAAAGGCTAACGTTCCATTAGTCTTCTGAATAGCTTGCTGCACCTACATGGTTCAGTGACTTTTGGACAAGGACACCCAGGTCCCTTTGTACATCTACAATAATGTACAAATGAGATGCAGAGATTAAATCAGCAGCGTGCCAGTGGACGCCTGGTCCTATTTGCATGCCATGAATACTCATCATACTAAAGCTTTTTGTAATTATGTCCTATCTTTAAGATTAAATCAGCGGCGAATGGGATCTCACAGCACCCGGTTCACATTTGCTTCAAGGTGGGGTGCAACAGTCAGCTTTGTGTAGTCGTGTCTGAGGTCAGTGGTTTTCTTTGTTTAACTCTGTAGAGCGGAGCTGGAGAATGGCAGCTGGGGGTGGGTGTGAACTGGGGCCGGGGGGCATGGGGGAGTGGAAGAGAGATCCAAGGGAGGACAAAGGGTAGGGTCTTAAGCAGGAGAGGATGCAAGAAAGGAGGCTGTCTTGGTGGTCAACAGCAGAGGCCATAGAGCCAGCAGTAGGCAGCACCAGTGGGGAAAGCTGGTGAGGGTGCAGCCATCCAGGGAAAGCGTCATCAAAGACAGGTACTGGCATGTCACTCCATCCCCAGGACCCACAGATGTTAGAGTGGCAATGCCAGAGATAACTGAGGCTGTCCTGGGAAGTGGTCACTGAAAATTGTGGGATTGAACAGCAAGCCTTGCAGCCACGTGGATTTGGTGGTAACCCCATGCCAGTGGCCCTCAAGGTGACTGTGGCGTTCAATTGTTTTTGCCACAAGTGCTTTCCAGGGCTCTTCAGGTGATATGTGTGGCACACGCAGGCTGCCACACTTGGGTGCGTAAAGGAGGTGACCAATTCCCTCTTCCATCATGCGAATGAATACTTCACAGATGAGGACAGCTCAATGGCAAGGGCATTGGCCTTTGCAGCAATTGCTTGTTTCCCTAGAGTTATCCACTGCACTCATGTGGCCAATTGTAGCTCCCTGGGACCAGCCAGTGGCATTTGTGAATCGCAACAGATTTCATTCTTTTAGTATGCAACTGTTCTGTGACCGCAGCCAAAGAATCATACATGTCTGTGCTCATTTCTCAGGGAGCTCTCATCATGCATTCTGTGTAACTCGCAGCTCCCAGAGCTTGTTGAGGCCCCAGCCCAGATTGACGGTGGCATCCACCAATGAATGCTGCCCCTGCCCCGTGGTCACACGTGACTCCTGTGCATGCTACCAGAACATTAAGTTTTAATTAGACTAGCCTGGGAGCTGCCACCCACTTTTTGTTCTGCCGTTTGGAATGGACCACCACAGTTAAAATACCGCTCATTAGCTCTGTTCCGCTACCCACAAATTATGTTTGGCCTGATGAATATTTCTAGCATTGTCTGTTTTTATTTCAGATTCCCAGTACTTGCAGTGCTTGGCTTTTGAATAATTAAACTATGATTTGACTTGAGCTTATATTTATTTAACAGCTAGAACTTTTGAATCTAAATAGGTACAGCTCTATTGTAGTGAAGCAGTACAATGTACAATGTACAAAGATGCGGTGATACTCTTATGCTTACAAAACAGCATCCCATCCAACTTATACTGAGCATCACCAAGGGAGATATGCTGGCAATATAAATAAATGATATGTCACTGTGTGTGGATGTCATACTCCAGGAAACACTCTATTACAAATGAAAAGCAATTCTAAATATCGATGCTTCAGTGAGGCAATCTGAAACTGACTAGCATATTTCAATTTTCAAAATTGTGTGACACTTGAACTCTGGGGGACCTAAGTGTTGCTTATTTATAGCAATTAGACATTAGAGTCTTAAAGGGTGAAAGCCCAATGGCAGTTTAAATCTGGCACCAAGTCAAGAGAATCTCCAGGTGTTCAGCAGCTGTAATGTCCTTAAGCAGGGCAAGCAGCCAATTACATTGAAGTAACTTCATAAACAGCAAACCAGGAAAGCACTTTATCCTTCATTTTTAAATTAAATTTTCAAACAGTAAAATAAATGATTATGATTACATAAGAACATAAGAAATGGGAACAGGGGTAGACCATTCAGCCCCTCGAGCCTGCTCCGCCATTCAATAAGATCACAGCTGATCTTCTTTTGTTTCAATTTTTACATTCACATCTAATCCCGATTGATTCCCGTGCCTAACAAAAATCTATTTACCTCCGCCTTAAAAATATCCAATGACCCCGCCTCCACCACCTTTTGAGGCAGAGAATTCCAAAGTCACATAACACTCTGAGAGAAAAAATTCTCCTCATCTCTGTCCTAAAAGGGCGGCCCCTAATTTTAAAATATTGGCCCCTTATCCTGGGCTCATCCACAAGAGGAAACATTCTTTTGACATCCACCTTGTCAAGACCATTCAGGATCTTGTATGCTTCAATCAAATCACACCTCACTCGTCTAAACTCTAGTGGAAACAAACCCAGTCTATCCACTCTTTCCTCATAAGACAACCCACTCATTCCAGATATCAATCTAGTAAACTTCCTTTGAACTGCCTCCAATGCATTTACATCCTTCCTTAAATAAGGAGACCAAAACTGCACACAGTATTTAAGGTGTGGTCTCACCAATGCCCTGTATAACTGAAGCCTAACATCCTTACTTTTATGTTCAATCCCTCTCGTAATAAAGGATAGCATTCTATTAGCCTTCTTAATTATTTGCTGTATCTGCATACTAACTTTTTGTGACTCATATTAGAACACCTAAATCCCTCCGCACCTTAGAATTATGCAGCCGTTCTCCATTTAAGTAATACTCTTTTTTATTCTTCCTGCCAATATGAACAGCTTCACATTTTCCCACGTTAAACGCCATTTGGCAGATCTTTGCCCACTCATTCAACTTATCTATATCCATCTGCAACCTCCTCATGTCCTCTTCACAACAGACTTTCCTACATTTTTTGTGTCAACTGCAAATTTAGCTACCATGTCTTCACTCCCCTCATCTAAGCCATTGATGTAAATCATAAAAAGTTGAGGCCCCAGTACTGAACACTCATCACATCCTGCCAATCAGAAAAAAACCCATTTATGCATACGCTCTGCTTTCTGCCAGCCAACCAATCTTCTATCCACAGTAATATGTTACCCCTTACCATGAGCTTTTATTTTCTGTAATAATCTTTGATGTGGCACCTTATCAAATGCCTTCTAGAAATCCAAATACAGTACGTCTACAGGCTCCCCTTTATCCACTGTGCATGTTACTCCTTCAAAAGCCTCCAATAAATTGGTTAAACATGATTTTCCTTTCACAAAACCATACTGGCCATTCCCTATTGCCTTGAGCTGTTTTAAGTGCCCAGCTATAACCTCCTTAATGATCGATTCTAATAACTTCCTTGAAATAGATGTCAAGCTAACTGGCCTATATTTTGTGTTTGTGCTGGAATTGTGCTTAGATAGAAGTTTAAATATAACAATATAAGCCAACTTTAAAAGAAAAAGAAAAATGTGGAACGTTTTTATCATAATTGAGAAATTTGACATCCCACAGGGGAGGTCTTGTGGCTCAATGCGTAGCATCCTTGCCTCTGGTGCAGAAGATCCAGGTTCAAATCCTGTTTCAAGACTTGATGGCCACAGGGTGCACAATGAAATCAAACAGGTTGACTATCGCCTGTTAATCCTTCCAAAACATCTCATGGCAGCTGGTAAACACAGAAGCGTTTCCTGCATTGCTGCAGGAGGCAATGGCAAACCACTGCAGTAATTTACCAAGCATAATCATGGACCAATCCAATGGTTGGGATGTGACCCAACTTACCTCCTTGTGGAGCTGGGGTTGGGGAGTGCTGATAGGCCTCAGGAGTTTTGCACATGGTCAGGCTGGGAGCAAGTGGCACATGCACAATCCAGAGGTAAAGGGCTGGGCCACCCTGACAGCAATGCACCTGCACTAAAAGTTGAGGGTAAAAAAGTCATGTCACCAGGAGCAGAGTGCCATAGGAGAGAGGTGTCCCAGACAGGGGACAGGGAGAGGGGGCTGCCAAGTTTCCACTTAAACTAAGAAGAAAAAGGAGCAGAGTATGAAGTTCTAAGCAGAAAACAGGCTGAGGTTGGCGGACTTTAAGTGGTGAGGGCTAGGAGAAGTGAAATAAAAACAGAAAGTGCTGGAAAAACTCAGCACGCCTGACAGCATCTGTGGAGAGAGAAACACAGTTAATGCTTTGAGTCCAGTATGATTCTTCTTAGCCTCAAAAAGTTAACTCTTTTTCTCTCCCCACAGATATTGCCAGATCTGCTGAATTTTTCCAATTAATGGCCAGCCAGCGTGATATGCGTTCTGCTGCGCTCAGTGCTGCTGGGGTGATGCCGGGAGGGGGGGCGAGCGCTGAAGTTAATGCATGCATGTGAGTGTGCGCAGTGAAAGCACCCTGAGGCACAGAGCTGCCTCAGGGAGCTGAAGATTTTTAACAATAAAAGTAAAGATATTAAAAATAATGAAAACATGCCCCTGCTCACGTGACTCGGCCTGTTAAATACGAGTGTTAAAAGTGTTTAATTATTTTATAATTACTGGTCAAAACCTCATCCTGCCCATGGATGAGGTTTCACCAAAAATTCAAAGGCCACTTGTCCTTTTCGTCTGCCTATCAACCGAATGGTTGGATGGGCAGCGAAAAATTTGAATCAATTAATTGATTAAGGATCTTAATAAGCTGCTTAATAGTCGGTGGGGCGCATTGCCAACCCCTGCGTGCGCCCACTGACTGAAATGTCATGCGAGTGTGCAATGACGTCAGGACGCCTGCCCAATATAATCGCACGTCATTTTACGCCTGCTCGGGTTGGGCATGCACCTGCCCGATGAGAGAAAAATTCTGCCCATGGAATCTTGTGACTTTATTCTCTTAGCAAGTGTCTTGGATCCCAAGCTTTGTCTACTTTAAACAAAAAGTTGCTGGTCCTTGCCGGACCGTACCAAAAACTTGTGGATCTGGTCCAGGATCATAACAAAGTCCTTGGTCGCCAATGCCCTCTTAGGGCATAGTACCTGAAGGAGGAGGACATTCCACAATTATAAAATTTGCTTCTGAGGGCCGGTGGGGCTGTTGAGCAGTAATTACAATCTGTTAGAAAACCAATTACACCGGATTCGACAAGATCAAGTTTTTTCAAGGGTTTTTACAGTGAGAGGGCATAAAAATGGGGGATTTTATCAATTCACTGATAGCTTAGGGATTGCCCTGAGAGTACCTCTATGGGCACCCTCTGGAGGACCATTGAATCACTGACAGCAACTTCTGGATCTCTGTGTTACTCTGCATGAGTGGAGTCCTGATGTTGCTGTCAACTTCAATGGAGTAATGACACCGAACATTGACAGTTTCACTGTCATTACCCAATTTCCACCAGCATAGGAAATACAGCACAATCTGGATATTGTTGGTAAATTTCTGACAGGATTTTCCCACTTGTGTGATGTAATTTTGATGTATATATATTTTCCTGGTGTTAGGGGTTAATTCTACATGAAGTTGTGCTTGGATTTCATTTTACATTAAACACTCCATTTTGTGGCTAAAGGACATTGGCCGAAATGGTCAGCAACTGAAGATTGTCAACCTCAAAACAACCCAAATCTCCCAGACCTTTTAGCAAAGGTGGTATTGAGCTTTGTCATATAAAATAAATCCTGAATCCTGTCTAGTCTTAACCTTCTACAATCCTACCACTTAAACTACCCACATTTCAACGAGACAATCATTAAATAGTGCTGACTATTTACCATTACCAGAATTGCCAATGACAAAGTTGCTGCTTACAGTGTGCTGGATATTTTGGACAGAAACAGGTGTTCAGTGAGTAGTCACACCTTGACTGCAGTTACTTATTGTACTAAATCGCCTCTAAATTCTGCCCACTAATACTGAACGTATTTGAAGAAATTGCGGACACAAGTAATTGACGAATACATGCACAGGGGCAGTTTTCAAGCTTCAGTTACATTGTCTTAAATAGTTGATAAATAGAGGATTTCACATGCTAAGGTGGTAACTGAAGGCCATGTTCACATTTGCAACTTCCTGACGTAAGTAAGTCTATGTCTAGAGTTCTTGGAAGCAATTTGTAATTAAAGCTACTCCTTCAGTTCTGCTCACAAACAACCAAGATTCATATAAACCATTTAACATATACTGAAGACAAATTGCATTAGCACCAACATGCCCGTTACAAAGGGCAAGGAATTCACCAAGGCTCCTTAGACAGCACCTTCCAAACCCATGACCACTACCACTAGCATCTAGAAGGACAAGGGCAGCAGATAGGTGGGAACACCACCACTTGGAAGTTCCCCTCCAAGTTACTCACCATCCTGACTTGGAAATATATCGCCATTCCTTCACTGTCACTCGGTCAAAATCCTGGAACTCACTTCCTTAGAGCACTGAGGGTGTACCTACACCAGATGGACTGGAGCGGTTCAAGAAGGCAGCTCACTACCACCTTCTCAAGGCCAATTAGGAATGGGCAATAAGTGCTGACCCAGCCAGCAAAGCCCACATCCCGTGAATGAATAAAAAAAAATCTATCTTTTTAACAGCTATATTATTACCTTTTCTGTACACTTATGCAGTCAAGGTAACTGTTTGTTATGTCCTGAGACTATATGAGACCTTTGGCTGCTAATACCAAATCTGTTGAATTAAGATACTGAAAGTAACCAAGAGTGAGATATCATACTTCCATCATGAGTTAACGGCCTTTAGCTGAAGGTCAAATTGCATACCATTATCATAGGAAATAGGCAGATAGCAAGTTGCCCACCCTGTTGCTACTGAGCTCATCAGCTATAATATGAAGTCTCCCACAACCTGTGCTTCACCATTTGTATTGTCTGTGCATGTCATTTCCTCAAATAAACCTAGATAGATTCTATGGGTAGAATTTTACCCCTGTAGGGGGGGTTGTGCAAGGGCGGGCGTGGGTGGGCGGGGACCCAATCGGCGCCAATTAAGGCCCGCCCAGCGTGACGCGCACCTGGAAACGCAAAGGAGCGCAGGAATCTGCCTGAGGCACAGTGGTGCCTCAGGGAGATAAGCTTTAAAAATTTAAAAAAATAAAAAAACATTTAAGACATGTCCCCTCATGACAGTGTCATATGAGCTGGGACATGTCAATGAACTTCAATGAAAACATTTATTTAATTTATGAGCCCTTCATGAAAACTCATGCCGTCCGTGGATGAGGTTCCATGAAATATGTGAAGGCCTTCTGGGCTCTTTGCCTGCCCGCCAACATTAAGGATGGACGGGCAGCTTTCCCAATAGGCTTAATTAGTTAATTGGTCATGAGGACTCGAAACGTCAACTCTTTTCTTCTCCGCCGATGCTGCCAGACCTGCTGAGTTTTTCCAGGTAATTCTGTTTTTGTTTTTAATTAGTTAATTAATGGCCTTAACAGGTTTTTGACAGTTCGGCAGGCATGCAGCCCACCAAATTGGAAATCTGAATGAAGCGCGGTGATGTCGGGACGCACGCCCGATGTCATCCTGTGTCATTTTACGCCCTAGCAAGTGGGTCCCACCCCTGAGAGATTCAGCCGAAGATTCAGCCTTTTGTCTATGACTCTCAGTCCCTGTCACAGAGGCAACAGCTTCAATCTTGCCTCTAGCAGCATTTCTAACCATGGGTTTCCCTCGCTCTCCTAGTAAAGAAATGCAAATAAACAGGTGAAGCCCCGAGGATAATAACCGCCTATGTTTTGCTGCAGATCAGAAATCTTAAACAAAGGGAGGAAAAAAGTCCCTTAATAATGAGTAATTCTTACCTAACTAAACCCTGAAGCAAACAAAGTAGGTCAAACAAAGAGAAGCTGTCAAGAAAGATAGAAGAGTTCCACCGTGTAATTCACGACAGGACAAAGCAGCTCACTTGATTGGCACCCCTTCCACAAACGTTTACTCCCTCCACCACTGACGAAGAATGGCAGCAGTGTGTACCATCAACAAGATGCACTGTCAAACCATCCAAACCCATGATCACTACCAACTGGAAGGTCAAGGGCAGCAGACACATGGGAAACCATCACTTGGAAGTTTCCCTCCACGCCACTCACCATCCCGACTTGGAAATATATCGCCATTCCTTCACTGTCACTGGGTCAAATTCCTAAAACTCCCTTCCTAACAGCACTGTGGGTGTACCTACACCACTGCAGCAGTTCAACAAGGCAGCTCACCACAACCTTCTTAAGGGCAATTGGGGATGGGAAATAAATACTGGCCTAGCCAGTGACGCCCACATCTGTAAATGAATATTAAAAGAAACAATAAACATTATTCTTCTTTAACAATCAGCCTTTAATTGATCTCAGTATGTACTTAAAGGAGTTAGTCTACTCCTTTAAAAACCAGTCCTCCAAGGAGTCTGAGTTGTTGTGGCAGCATGCACTTTTACATGCATGTTGTAACCTGGAGCAATGGATAGTGATGGTAGAGACTCAAATTTCTTTCCACCACATGGCTGAATTTCTGCTGCCTGCCATTGGCGTATGTTGGAAGGATTTACAAGCTGATACTTAGTCTGTTCGGCCAGGATATGAACGCACCTTCTTTCACCATCAAGTCCTGGAGTGGGACTTAAACCCAGAGCTTATGGCTCAGAGACAGGAACACTACCCACTGCTCCTCAAGAACTCCTAATTTAAAACCATAAAACAATGCTGTACTTGAGACTGTATTTGGAACACAATTCTCAGCTGTAAAAATTAAGCTCCACAAGATAATTCTTTTTATCAGCTTTGTTTTATTTCATTATGTAGGTGGAACAACAAGATGTACGTATTTAAACAAGTAAACAGTAATTTTGTCTTTTAACATAGATACATACATTTGGATGCACAATCACAACAAAAATTGCACTAAAACAGTGTCTGAACAGTGCTTATTTCCGTAAATAATTACAATACTCAGCACTGCAACAAAGTTCAGCTTTCTTATCTGATTTACAAACATCACTTATAAATTACATATCTTTCAGTGAGGCAAAGGCGCCACTAATGCCCTGATCTCAAGTTTTAATGACCTGAGACTTCAACAAATTCAAACACAGTTTAGTACCTGGAATGTGTAAAACTACAGTTGGACTCCGGTACATTGTACAGAAGTCTGAAATTGCTCTTTCTTTTTATACTTCTGCCCTATAAATGATGAATGGTTTACTCCATTGACTATTTTTAAGTGTTTTATTTTGGCCAGTGGAGAATAAATGCAATAGAGCCCCAGTATAACTCTGTATACCTGCTGCTGCTGCAAAAAGGCTGTAAACATTCCATATGAAAATTTCTGATCATTACATCCCTATTTGAAACTGTTCAAATTATTCAGTGAGGAAGGCTTCTAAATGCGTCACTCTACAATACATTTAAGTTCGCAGACTATGCTGATTCCAAACTGAATGTCACATAACAGACACATTGACTTACAAAATAAATATACATCAATCACAAAAAATGGCTCTTAAGTATTACAGTAAGGACTCTTTAAATTAATTTGCTTAAATATCAAATAAATAGTAGTTAATACATAATTTTGCTTTAGCTGTGGTAAATGTCTGAAAAATATTTTCATGAATAGGAAAAAATATTAACAAAATCAAAACATTTTCTGAAAAAATTATCAAAACATGTCAGTTATAAAATATTCTCACTCCACATAAAAAGGGAATAAATCACATTAATTAATAAATAATACAATACAAAAATAACTTGACTTGTGTTAATTAAATTCATAAACGCTTGTACTGGAGCAGCATAAGGACTATTACGGCCTTCATGCACTTCAGAAGCTTGTGTTTTTTTTTAAAAATTCAGTTTCCTCTGGATTAAAAACAAAGCTAAATAAATAGACGAACGTTAAATAAATAGGTAGAGTCAACATACAGAATTCAGAATAGTTTACATATTTGCTTTCCAGATTCATTTTAAACGTTATTTTAAAATTTACACAATAAGATTACGGACTACTTGCTCTAAACAAGTGCAATTTCTATGTTCGTAATTGCTATAAATATTTCTAAATCAATATCAATCACAAATTTACTGTATTTACAGGATAGGTGAACAGTTCATATACAATGTTTTTTTTAGACCTGAATGCCCTTTACAGCTTGTTTGATGCTCTCCAGTAGTGCTTTGTTTTCTGGGTTCTGGTAGCATTCCATATTGGTATACATATCTGTGAGGGTATTAACATAGGCGTCAAAATTCTGTTCGCTGATTGGTTCCTGCTGGACAATAAAAGGAAAAAGAATTGTCAAACCATGAATGACATTCTTACAGTTCTGAAAAAAGCGACATTTTGAACTTTATACAACTGGAGGTTTTCAGAGTGATTGCTACAAAGTGTGAAATGTCTTACGGTTTTCCCACCATCATGTAACCTCTTATTTACTCTTTCTACCACAATAGTTCATTACCCTATTTACTAGATTCCATCCTTCGTAAGTTCTAACTCAAACCTTTTGTCAGCTCTCCGAATAGGCACAGTACTATGGTGATACCCTCTGTAAACCATCTTGGGATCTTTCCCTGTTTTAAGAGCACTATGTAAGCGGAAGTGTTGGAATTGTCTAAACTTGTGTTCTTTATTCATTTACAGAATGTGGGTATCACTGGTTAGGCCAGCATTTATTGCCCATCACTAACTGGGTGAATGATGCAACAAAATTTAGATGTGTAGTAATACTTGAAAACTCAGTGTTAAATGACAATATTCTTTTATATTGTGCCTATAATGCACTGAAAAATCCAATGTTGTGAATAAAAGCAATGAGCAGGAACTGGGAGAAGAAGGTTTGGGGAGATGATTGAAAGCACAGGTGAAGAGGTGGTCTGATCCTAGTCGTACTGTGTCTGACTGGCTGAACACTTGTAAGTATGGCTAAAAATGACACATTTTTAACACAATATATAAATCAGATCCCTATGTAGTAATAATCAAGAATATGACAAGGTAATGATGTCTACTTTAAATATATGTTCAAGAAAAACCGATATTGATACTTAAATTATTTTAAAAGTTTGAAATATTCGTAAGCACCTTTTAAATTCAGAAGGCTATTTAAAATATAGTTTGGTTAGGACCATTTCCACTGTATTTGTAGAATTTCAAAGGATATACCATTGAAAATTATCTTTTTTTACCAGGTCTACCATGAATGTATTAAATAACACTGCTATAATTATAAGCAACCTTACAGAATGTAACTGTTGCAGACCATGAGTGGGCTTCAGATTCTCATTGGTACAGTACACACCAACTCCAACGCATTGCCTGTTTCACAAATACACAGTCTACAGTAAAAAAATGTAGATGTCTTGATTGCAAAATACTAGTTATTAATTCACAGTAATCTTCACTCTGGAAATTAAAATCCACTCCTATAAAATGCATTTAACCCAAGCCAACAATCCAAACGGCAGTCTTTGTCGGTAGTGATAAGTTCTGTTGGAAGAGCTAGCTCTCGTAATGTTAAATAGGATTTACTTTCATGGTGCATGCTTATAATCCACTTACTGCCACATTTACTCTGCTATTTTCAACAGGGCCTATGTAATCAAGCTTTATTATCTGAACTTTCACATGAAAATTGTAGAACTGCAAAGAAAATTACATTAAAAATTCAATCGTAACTACATTAATTAGCTTACATCATTGTCCTACCCTAATAAACTAACATCTATCTTTTGCTTGACATAACATAAACTGATTTATTTTTTTCCAGCAAGTGAAATAGCTAATTACTCTCTTCTTGGAGTAGTTTACAGCATTATTTTAATAAAGACATATCTCACATCTCACATAAGAAGGCAAAGCAGCTACTGCACCCAGAATAACCTGAGTGTAACATCTTTAAGGCCTGAATTTTTCCCGCTTTGGGCGGGCTTGGCGGGAGTGGTCGCGGAGCTGCCAGTCGCCTGCGATCAGCTCTGCACAGCCATTTTACGCGGGCAGGCCAATAAAGGCCAGCCCAGCATAATACACGAATGGTAGCCAGAATTCTGGTGCTAGAATTTAGGGCAGCCTTGCTTCCACCAATAGTGGATTTCTTTAATTCATACCATTCTGGGCTAACAGTTCTTTAATATAAATACAGCACAACATCCAGTAGATTTACTGCAGAAGGTAAACATGGGCTTCTCACCTGGATCCTGTGCACTTTTAAAAAATGATTTTGCTAGCGACATTCTAGTTAGGGTGCACAAAGGGCTTGGATAGCACTGCTTTTGTAATCCCTGATTTCTGCTGGTGTGGGAACTGAGGCACACCAAGGAAACAGTAGCAGGAAGTTGGAAGCAAGAGAAGTGGGCTTAAAAGTTCACTGCCGTACAAGGCTTCGGGATGCCCAGAGTATGTAAATTATTCAGTTAGATTCAGTTTACTAACAGCATAAATTGTCTAGCTTTGTTCAGC
This sequence comes from Carcharodon carcharias, assembly GCF_017639515.1. Lineage (NCBI taxonomy): Eukaryota > Metazoa > Chordata > Chondrichthyes > Lamniformes > Lamnidae > Carcharodon > Carcharodon carcharias. The sequence goes on along the minus strand of NC_054480.1, from coordinate 35,400,916 downwards.
CTACACTTTCACTTTGCTTTCCTCACAATGTTGTACTCGTTGTAAATACAGAAGCCTGGGAAAAGGATAAGAGATTATGGTTCATGATTATTGACTACGATGGTGTGAGGCAGTTGGGGAAATGAGTGGGAAGGGAAGAAATGAGCATAAAGGAGAAAGTTGTCACGGGGGAAGAAATTGTTCTTCAGTATTTACAGAAATTTTTTATGCTTGACTCAATGCTGTGTCTTGTCTTTGTTTAATCAGTAGGAATGGTTACATAATGAAAGAAAATAATTTGCATTCATATAGCTCTGCTCATGTCCTCAGGATTCCCCAAAGTACTTCAGAGCCAATGACGTGCTTCTGAAATGTCACTAAATGTGGCAGTGGTTTTGCAAACAGCATGATCCTTCAAACAGACAATTTAAATAACCATAGTCTGATTTGGTGATGTTGGTTGAGGGATGTAAATTGGCCAGCACACAGAACTCCTGGCTGCTCCTTGAATAATGTCTTTTGATCTTGTGCTTCCAATGGAACAAGCAAACCAGGAAACATTTTGGCATCATCTCTGAAAGGCAAAAATCTTTGCCAATGCAGTACTCCTTAGACTGATATATCAGTCTAGAATAAGTGTCCCTTTTAGAGAAATTAAATCAAAAAATTAATTGAAGATTTTCTCAGCTGTTAGAAATTTTTGCTTACATGTGGCATGAAAGTATTTTGTCCTGCCATCCAAAGCTTGCGGTATAAACAACAGTTAGAGTTGATCACCGTTCTAAGCAATTTAATGTGGATGTTAGCTCCTGATGAAATACAAAGTTTGACTTAGTTTTTTGTTCAGGATCCATTTGTACCATTTACTAGTTTTGAGGTCGGAGTTGGGGGGAGTGGGTCAACTTGTGGGCTTAGGGTCAGGTGATTCTTAAACCCTGGCAATTTGGTCTGCCTAGGTAACTCTGTCCTATTTACTGATATGTCCTGTTTCAATGTTGTGGGTCTGGGAGTTTAGTAAAGGCTATTTTGGCACTGTATTCTCACTTGATGGATAAATCTTCAATTTGAACATCAAGGTCTGTTGGTATCAGCAACTTCAAATGCTTGCACATTATTAAGATTGTTGATTTAACCTTTATGCAGTGCTGTAAGACTCCCAGGACCATCCAATGCCAAAGAGTAAATCATGCCTTCACATTTATTAAATCAATCTCTGAATGTTTTAGTTGTGGAGGAACATCGTTTCTCATACCCTTCATTGGATAAAGTAGTAGAGATAATTCAAACAAAGCATGAGTTATTTATTATCTGGTAAAAGCAATGTTTAATGGTAATTCTTTAATAGGTGAGTTATTTGAAGCAGTAGAAATAAGTAAGTGGAACAACTACTGTAGTTTGGTAGTGAGATTCACAATATTTAAAAATAAAGACAGTCTCAGAATAAGAAGCCATTTAGGACCGGAATAAGGGGGAACTTCTTCAGTCAGAGGGTGGTGAATCCTTGGAATTCTCTACCCCCGAGGGCTATAGGGGTTCAGTCATTGAGTATGTTCAAAGCAGTGGTTGATAGATTTCTAGATACCAATGACATCAAGGGATACGGGAATAGTGTAGAAAGATGGCATTGAGGTAGAAGATCATCCATGATCTAGTTAAATGATTGAGCAGGCCTGAGGATCTGAATGACCTATTCCTGCTCCTATGTCCCTATGTTCCTAAAATTAACTGGACCAGCCACCCAAATACTTTGGATACAAGGTCAGGTCACAGGCTGGGATTTCTGCAGCAAGTAACTCACTTCCTGACTCCCAAAGCCTGTTCACTATCCACAAGGCACAAGCCTGGAATGTGATGGAATACTCCCCACTTGCCTGCATGAATGTAGCTCCAACAGCACTCAAGAAGCTTGACACCATCTAAGACAAAGCAGCCCACTTGATTGGTACCCCAACCACCACCTTAAAAGTTTACTCCCTCCACCACTGACACATAGGTACAGCATTGTGTACCATCTACAAAATGCACTGCAGCAAATTGGCAAGGCTGCTTTGACATCAACTTCCAAACTTGCGATCTTTACCACCTAGGAGGACAAGGGCAGCAGGGACATGGAAATACCACCACCAGCAAGTTCCCCTCCAAGTCACACACTATTGTGATTTATTTCTGTTCCTTTATCTTTGCTGGGCCGAAATCCTGGAACTCGATGTTTAACAGCACCTTGGGTGTATCTACACCACATGGACTGCAGCAGTGCAAGAGGGTGGGTCACCCTCTTCTCAAGGGCATTGAGGAATGGACTTGCCAGCAAAGCCCACATTCCTATGAATAAATAAAATATAGGCCATTGTTCACTGAGTCTTCTAGGTTGCTGTCAGTCTTACTGGGACTGAGAAGGCCCTGTTTCACTGGCAAGACGTTAGGCAGAACTGTCCCAGATTTGCACAAAGTGCAATAGTGAGCAGGAAAAAGGGCATCTTACGCACCGGCTGCAATGGCAGCTTTTCATGATGTATCGTTCCAATCCTGCCTCATTAATCATACATTCCCGGGAAACACATCGTTTAGATGGTGGCGGGCTCCAATTTGCCCACCAGGCTGTCACCTTGCTGCTTCATCATGCCAGGCGCCACATTTAAAGTGCAGCCTTGTGCACACCTCTCAGCCAGCCAGCCTTCCAGCCCCAGGACCGCTGCAAAGAAGACATGGCGTCAAAAGGCAAGAAGACTGCAGCCCCCAAGTTTAGTGACGCATCTCTCGAGCATCCTTTGGACTCCGTGGAGGCCCACCGTGAACTCTCTACCCCAGCTCTGGCCGCAGAAGGGACAGCAACATTACCACTCTGGCTTGGTGGGTGATGGCAGTGGTGATCAGTGCCAATGTTGCACAGAAGAGGTTGGCCATCCAATGCAAGATACAGGATGAATGATCTTATCTGTGCAGCCAGGGTAAGCTAACCATCTCATCACTCTAAACTCACACACTCAAGTTCATCAGACATTCACTGGCACCTCAGTCACTGCCAGCTCAAGCGACAACACCACTCACTCTCTCACACATGCCCTCACATCGTCATCTGGCCTCTGGAGACTGCCTCCCCAGCCCTCACCATCTTGAGGCCACTGGCACGGATCAACTTGTGCCCCCCCACACACCCTGGATACTCCTTTCCTCAGTACAGCCCTCGCTCTACAGCCTCTTTGCTTGCCTGAGGCCACTTCTCCCCCTTCCCCAAGCAAGCCCTAGCCCTGCAGCCGTTGAAAAGCCACCCCTACCTTATGGTTGGTCTGGTGGGTAGAAAACTGCCAATGACTTCCCTAAAAGTGATGCGGTGCTGTCTGTGAAGCCTGTTGCTGATGACTGCGAGTGTTGCCTGAAACAAGATAGGCAAACAAACCTCGATGTCTCAAGAGAAGTGCAACTCACGAGGTGCACATTGCTTATGTACAGTTGTGAAACATGTCAGCATGATTCCTGGGTGATTCAGCGTGGGGGGATGATTCTGGCGAGCAGGGCTTATAATGAGATGCAGATGTATCACAATAAGCTTCCCGACGTCCGACAATGGGAAAGGAGGCCTGCTATTGACGGGCAGAGCGGACGACTGCAAACTAGTTTCACGATGTCGTGAACCGATTTTTGGCCTTCTCGCCATATTGTCCGCTCACGCCGCCAAACATGTCCGACGCCAGCAGGCATGGAAAATTCTGCCCATTGTGTCAGAAACTGCTTCCATTATGTTTGCGTGACGTCAGGATAAATCGACATGATGTTACCTACTCTGTAATCGCTAGCCAGAATATCATAGCAGCCATGCAAGTACACTGAACACTTTACTGCCCATTAATGGGGAAATGTGACTCAGCTTGCACCCCTGAGGCCTTGGCTGCAATGCACGTGCAGCAAGTATGTTTCAGAGTTAGTGGCACACAAGCAAATTGCAAAATGAGTAAAAGAAGAAATGGAACTAAACAATTATGGTATTGAAAATGCAAAGTGCCTGCAATAGTTTTGAGATCAACCTAGCAGACAATTATTTTATCTTGTTTGCAATTTTGACTCATGGATAAACCCACAAGATGAGGAAAATGAGTGAAAATGATGCTGAACTCCAAGGAATGTTAGTTGTATTGTGGAATCGTAAGTCATCAATACAATAAATCAGATTCAAATGCTGATGCTTATCCAATGACTCTTTTCATCAATAGATAAACATTTCCTTTGCAACATTATGGCACAGGACTTTGACTCTTATTTTTGGAAGCTTGAAGAAGGAAAATGCAGGATAAATTTCATGAATTTTACATCCTATGAATAATTTTATTGACAGGAAATCTGGTAGGCATACTCATTTCTATGTTAAAATTCCCAATTTGTGCTCACAGCAGGTGAAACACTGCATCAGCAGCACAAATGTGTAAAATTATCTGCACTATCGTCATAACAATAGTCAGCTATGAAACACCTCAACAGAAACAGATAGTAAGAGAATATAATGCAGAACAAGTTTGCTTACCATTTGAGGCAGTTTTATGTCAGCAAGGCTACGTATCAGCGCCTGACTCAACCCAGCTAGCTCTTTGAATAAGGCTTCATTTTGCTCTTCAATCACTTTGTTTTCATCCTCGATGGTTTTCAAGTTCTTTTCCATATTGGAAATCTGAAAAGCATTAGTGCTGAATTTTAGCACACTGTTTCAGCGAACATAAGACACCTTTAACTCTCTGATTCTAATCTGGTTAATTCATGCATTTAATTATACACCCATATCTATTTCAGTTCCTCATGGCATTATTTCAGACCAATGAAAATTAAACATGTTAAAGACCATGTGAAAACAACAAATACTGCTCTTACTATCAACTATGATGTGGCCGTTGAAGGGTACATGGTGAATAACTTGCCTTACAAAAATAAGAATTCCTTCATACACTGACACAAGAACAGAGGGACATCAATAGCATGTCAGATCCTGAAAGCTCTACATCATGGGAATATGTTATTCCACACAGTGAAACCTAAATAAATTATTTTCAATCACCTTTTATGACAGAAAGAGACTATATAATGGGAGAGTAACTACATGAAGAAATTTATAAATGAAAAATACAAATGGGATATTGCAGTTTACCATGAGGGCATACCTAGGAGACCAATCCCTAAGTCAAGTAGATAATTAGCGAGCTTTTCATTTCTGGGACATTGGGCTGGATTATAGACTGAGGATGGGCTCCCTGCACCTTGGTGTAAATGATGGGGGTGAGCTGGCCTCAGCTTAGCTGGCTTGCCCTGCTTTAATGTTTTGGGCGACTGTCCTTTAATTAATAAGAAGCGGGACGTCCGGCTGTCTCCAGGAGGAAGTCCTGCCTCATTCAGCTGCCAACCAGAGGTCAGCACCAGCAGGACTGGTGACCAGTGCCAGTACTGCAGATAGACCAAGGAGGTGGCAAACATTGATGGACCCAGACATTCAGGTCCATCGAGATCTTGCTGGGGCCAGGCTGACAGGCCGTGGCGAGGGAGGTAGGGTGGATATTGGACAGGGTGGGGGTGGGGAGGATGGACATGGGCGGGCAAAACTGTGGAGGGGCCTCCAGTTGACACCCAGAGCCCAGTAAGATGCACACCCCCACCCTTAATGGTCAGTAGCCCGCTGGTTTAAACATGAAATAGCTGTGAGTGTATAATCAGAGTGGTGGCAGGATGAGACCTTTAATTTGGTATCAATTGTCCACTTAAGGGCCTCAATTGTTCCACAGGTAGGCAACCCACCCGATATCTCTCCTGCTGCTTGTAAAATCGCAGTGGGGCTGGCTGTGAGTACACTGCCAATGGCACAGTGTCCTAAAGTACAGGTCCATCTGCCGACTTTCTTGCCAGCCCATGCATTGTTTTAAATCCAGCCGAGACTATTAAGATAAAATTCTCCTCTGTTTGGTGCCTGTTATGGTCTAATGTGACACGAGTTTGGGCAGTCTCAAATCAGTTCCTAGGGTATGGTTTTAGAACAAAATTGGCATGAATTGGTAATGTCACCGAGACAGGCCCAAGCAAGGCTAGTGTGGGAAACACAAAAAAAAATCACACTGTTGAAGTAGAGGGTGCTCTTCTGAGGCTGGGCCAGAGAGCGTTTTACTCTACAACAAGCTACATATATTGCACAGGAGCAGGAAAGGTCACACAAGAATATCATCAAGATTTCCAAGTTAAAAACATTTTAAACAGGTGAGGTGCCTTCCAATATTTCTCTGGCAAAAACAGTGCTGGTGCCAGTTCACCCCAGTAACGTGTAAAAGATGCCAAAACTTAATGACATATTTCTCAACTGTTTTATGCTTTATTTCCTTATCTATTTCACAGGCTAATAGGTGAAATAATTGGTTTTTTGATGAAAGATCATCAACCTGAAACGTTAACTGTATTGCTCATTATTTCAAATTTGCAGCATACGCATTATTTTGCTTTTGCTTAAATTACTTGTCCAGTTCGACTGATATTAATATGTTTTGATGTTAGCAATTTATTTGTATATTTTTGTTGCAACAACACTGGACAAAAAATATTTGTATTAAAATAAGACTCTCACTGAATAAACACCATCCTATAATAGTACCTGTGACTGCAATTTCACCATATTGGATTCCATCTCTGTGTTGGATTCATTTAGTTCACTGATCTCTTTGTCAAGTTGTTTAATTTCTTCATCATTCTCAATTGCTGTGAGCAAAAAATATATTTAAGAAAGTAGTCATTGTTTATATACAAAATCTGGAAAAGGCTGTTTGTGTGACACTCCATTATCTACTTTTTTAGTGGAGACATTAATTCTTTATTTTGAAAACAACTGATAAGAATGCATTATGTGCCTGCCTGGTGTTATTGCCAACATTCATCTCTAGCCCCTAGATAGGAAATGCAGTCATTAGAAGAGGTAAAATAATAGACAAGTGCTTCTGTTTCAAAACCCTCCTTTTATATCATACCAGATATTTAAAAAATACACTTATTTGGTGCCACCAAGGGGATTACTGAGTAGCATCTCCTTCCCTCCCTTCTGCCTCAGCTTCTCCAGTGATGTCAATTATAGAAAGTATTGTAAAGCAGCTCCATTTCTGGCAAGTTGACCATGGGCTGCCCTGGAACTGGCTGACACTGTGAAGTCATCCCAAATTTTGGGAAGACAAATTTACTTGCCTGTACCTGGGTTTGGTCAGCTTTGGAGCAACTCTTAGGCTGATCTGGTCTTACCTATTGAGGTATGCAATGGAGCCACTTTGAGATTATTTCTTGCAATGGCTATCACTGCCAGGGTTGAGTGCAGGATGAGGTCCTGGTTTAAGGCTTTCCAGATTGATCATAACATTGACTATTTAAAAAATAACTGCTAAGAGTATAATTCTCGTATGCAAACACAAAGTATTTCCCAGCAATTTTCTTCCCATTAAGGCAATCAATAACATCACTCCATTGCTTGCTTTGTCCCACAATGCACTTCTTATTATTACTTAGTACATTAATGGTTTCAGGATAAAATGAACTTAATTACTTGAATTCAGATAGATAAATGTTATTTGCTATAGTCGAATTGTAGACAACGTTCAAATTCATTTATAATACAAGGCCACTCATTTACAGCAACCTGGTAAATCGTATTCTGTTTTTTTTATATATGTAATTGTTACCAATATTTGGGGTATTAGTCTTGTGATTCCATTTGTTTTCTATGCAAATCATCAGTGACCTTGCAAATTGTATTTACATTGTTTAACAGCACATGGAAGATTGCATTGATTTTTAATTTATTTTAATTCTTACCATCACTAGCTCTAAATTTGGTAGTTAGTAGATCCTCCCCTGAGAATTTTGCTTTCTTCATGGCCAAAGTAGCCCTTGGACAGCCAGAAAGACTTAAAAAAAGGAAAAAGTAGTTACAAGAGTGAACGAATCAAGAAAGTAAGTTTGAAAGAAGGGTAAGGATTTTGTACGCACATTTAGGGATGGACATTTATCAAAACTGGAATTAAAACATTATAATGTTGTCAGCACCTGTTAAACTTTTAAATGCTTGAACAAAATGAGAAAATTTGTCAGACATGCTGGTCAGCGAAATCTGCATATGAGTGCTTAACATTTTTATGCTACATCCTGTCTGCACTAACTTTATACAGGCTAAACAGGTTAACCTGCTGACTGATCTGATTTGGCACTCAGATTAACTCTGGCTTCTGAGATTTGTGTTATTTGCTTGTTCCAAATACTTCACAACTGTTCTTTTAGTAAATTCTGGACCGATTCAAAGCTATACAGGTCTCAGCTATATTCCATTATATTTTGGTTACAATACATCTGCTGTCATTACCTCCTCCTCAAGAAACACCCCTTCACCCCTCCATCCTTGCAAACCATCACTCTTTGAAAGTGCCAAGCCTCCCAAATCCATGACCAACTTTTTTTACCTGCTGTGTTACTGAAGTGGCCCTTATCAAAGCCAAAAATGAGATCCTATCTGACCATGACACCGGTAACCTGTCCATCCTTGTCCTTCTCAACTTGTCTGCCTGTGACACTGTTGTCTACATCATCCTTCTCCAAAGCCTGTTACCCAGCTTGGTGGGAATGCACCTGCCTGGCGCCATTTTTACCTATCCAACTGTAGCCAGAGAATCACCCATGGCTCTAAATACTCTCAAGAACACAAGAGATCGGAACAGGAGTAGACAAATGGCCCATTGAGCCTGCTCTGCCATTCAGCACGATCATGACAGATCTTGGGCTTCAACTCTGCTGCCCGCTCCCCATATCCCTTGATTTCCTGAGAGACCAAAAATCTATCCCTATCTTAAACATAGTCAATGATGGAGTATCCACAACCATCTTGGGTAGAGAATTCCAAAGATTCACAACCCTTTGAGTGAAGAAATTTCTTCTCATTTCAGTCTTAAAGGATCAGCCCCTTATTCTGAGACTATGCCCCCTTGTTCTCGATTCCCCAGCCAGTGGAAACATCCTCTCAGTGTCTACTCTGTCAAGCCCCTCACAATTGTGTACATTCCAATGAGATCACTTCTCGTTCTAATAAACTCCAGAGAAGATACACCCAATTCACTCACCCTCTCAGCATAGGAAAACTCTCTCATGTCAGTGACCAGTCTAGTGAACCTTCACTGTTCTGCCTTCAATGCAAGTATCTCCTTCCTTAAATATGGAGATGAAAACTGTACAAAGCACTCCAGGCGTGGTCTCACCAAAGCCCTGTGCAATTGTATCAAGATTTCTTTATTCCTGTACTCCAATCCCCTTACTGTAAAGGACAACATGCAATTTGTTTGTTGTACCTGCATGTTCACTTTCTCTCTGAACATCAACATTTACAAGTTTCATGACTTTCTATTCTTATGACCAAAGTGAATAACTTCACACTTCTCCACATTATATCCAATCTGCATCTGTTTCCCACTCACTTAAACCGTCTATAACTCTTTGCAGCCTCTTTGTGTCCTCCTCACAACTCACATTTCCACCTACCTTTGGACTGTTAGCAAGCTTAGATACTAGTACTCTCTGTCTCTTTGTCTAAATCATTAATACAGATTATGAATAGCTGAGGCCCAGCACCTTTGGCACTCCACTAGTAACAGCCTGCCAACTTGAAGGTGCCCGTTTATGTCCACTCTTTGCTTCCTCTCCATTAACCAATACTCTATCCATGCTAATATATTACTCCCAACTCCATGAGCTGTTGGTCTTGCCTATTAACCTTCTGTGTGGCACCTTGTTGAATGCCTTTTGGAAATCCAGGTGCAGTACATCTATTGGTTCCCTTTATCTACTCCACTTGTTACATCCTCAAAACACTCTAATAAATTAGGCAAACACGATTTCCCTTTTGTAAAACTGCGGACGGCTCACAACCCCCCACTGAAGCAAAGTCGATGTGGAGCATGGCAGCCAAAATGGCAGTGGGACTTGTGCCCTCCATTTCCCACCCTCTGAAGCAGCTGGCCAATTGGATTTGCCAGCAGCTCCATTAGTCCTGGCAGCTTCAAGAGCACGTCAATGGTCATTGCTGGGACTGCACGATAAGAAGGAAGAAGGCCCATGGATCTGCGAAACAGGTAGGTCCGGTGTTTTGGGCAGGTAGCTTTTGGACAGACCAGGGAGGGGAGCAGGGGTTGGTTTTAAGGCTGCAAACAATTAGGAAGGAAGGGTTGGGGGCGTTCGATCTTAGGGGGTATTGGCCCTGATTGGCAAAGGGTAACCCCTGAAGATCAAACCTCCCTTTCCTTCCCGCTCTTTGAAGAACTTTGTTAAAAAAAAATTGGGCTGTCCGCTACCACCTGGCTGCTCATGTCAAATATTTTCTGGCATGGGCAACATATTATCAGGGTCAACTGGCTTGGTAACAAGCTTAATTGATCCTTGATTATTTATTTGAATATGGTTGGTGCCTGCTCACCCCGCCCTGCATTATGGAGGTGAGCTCAGGAGTGAGTGGGAAGGTGGTGGGATGGGCAACCACCCTATTTTACGTGCTCCCCCCCACCCGAAACGTTTCCAGCGGGGGCATGTAAAATATAGCCCCATATTGACTTTGTCTGATCATACTATGATTTTCTAAGTGCATTGTTAAAACTTGCTTAATAATAGATTTCAGCACATTCCTGATGACTTATATCAGACTAACTGGACTGTAGTTCCTTGTTTTCTCTCTCCATCATTTCATGCAATCTGCTGGCACCGTTCCAGAATCTAGGGAATTTTGGAAAATCACAGCCAGAACATCCACTTTCTCTGCAGCTACCACTTTTAGAATCCTAGAATGTAGGCACTCAGGTCCTGGTGATTTGGTGGATTTTAGTCCCTTAACTTCTCTAGTACTTCTTCTCTGCTGATATTCATTTCCTCACTCTTTTTAGCACCTAGTTACCCTCTATTTCTGGTATTTAACGTGTGTCTTTTACTGTGAAAACAGACACATAATATTTGTCCGATATCTCTACCATTTCCTCATTCCCCACAATAATTTCCTCTATCTCTGCTTCTAAGGGACCAAAGTATACTTTAGCTACTCTCTTCCTTTTTATATACTTGTAAAGCTCTTACAACCTGTTTTTATATTCCTGGCTAGTTTGTTTCATATTCTATTTTTTTCCTATTTTATCAACTTTTTAGTGGCTCTTTGCTGGTTTCTAAAACACTCTCTATCCTTTGACTTATGAGCATTTTTTACAATCCTATAAGCTTCTTCTTTTAATGTAATACCATCCTTAACTTTCTGAGTAAGCCACAGATAGAGCTTTCTCACTGATATTTCATTTTTCAATGAAATGTAATTTTGTTGAATATTTTGAATCATTTCTTTAAGTGTTTCCCACTGTTTACTTACGGCCATGTCATAGTCTGTTTACTAGGTTCTTGTTTGTGATTGGATTATGTTGTTTTCAAACTTAACATGGAATTCAATTGTATTGTGATCACTAGTTCCCAGCAGATCTTTTACTATAAGATTACGAATTAACCGTGCCTCATTATATAACACTAGATCTAAAATAGCTTTATTCCTAGTTGGTTCCATGATGAATTGCTCCATGAAATTGTCACAAATACAGTCTACAAACTCATCTTCTAGACCACCCTTGCCAATTTGATTGATCTAGTCTGCATGAAGATTAAAGTTCCCCACAATTTTTCTATTGCCTTTGTTACACTCTCCAATCATTTCTTGCATAGTATTCAGTCCAGCTGTACACCTACTGCTAGGAGGCCTATAAACTACTCCCACCAGTATTTTCTGACTCTTGCTATTCCTAATTTCCACACATTCTAATTCTACCTCACGATCTTCTGAGCCAAGATCCTTCCTCACTAACATTCTTATGTCATCCTCTATCAACAGAGATACCCCTCCTCCTTTGCCATTCTGTCTGTCTTTTCAAAATATTGTGTACCCTGGAATATCTTGGTCACCATGGGCAGAATTTTCACCCCGGCAGGCAGGTGCGCGCTCGACCCGTTCAAGCGTGAAGTGATGCACGTTGATGTCGGGCAAGTGTCCGAGCGTCAACGAGCAGTCAGTCGATAGTTTGTTGGCTGGTCCCTCCGGCAGTACGCCCTTCGACAATTAAATGACCTGTTAAGGCCGTTAAAGGATCAATTAAGTTAAATTTTTTGCTGCCCGTCCAACCTCATGGTTGATCTTAATTGGCCCACCAGCGTGAAATTGTCTTCCGGCCTCGATCGCAGAGAGTGGTTGGCTTCCGAGCTCGCCCGACCAGGGCAAGACTCTGCCCCATGTAATTGTGGTGCCGTACCACCGGCTGCATTTCCACTGCTGGCCCATCCTACCCTGCCCTCTCCACAATTTTAAGACTGGCAGTGAAGGGGCCAGGTGGGTCATCTACCCATGACCCAAATGAGGCCCTTAAATGGACAATTATTCATCCCACCACAACTCTTGATTTAATAGGCAGTGGAAGAGGCTGGTGGTGAATATGCAACTCTGTGGGCTACGGGCAAACTAGAAGTGGGGTGCTTCTTGCTGGGCCCCTGCTGCTAATTGGTGTCGCTCCCCAGAGTTTTGCCTTGCCATGTCTAGTTCCTGTCCAACATGTCCCCTGGCCCCAGTGAGACCCTGGACATGCCTGAATAACTGGGTCCATTGCTGAACTTCCTGGTCAACCTGCAGCACCGGCAGGGAGGCTGGCAGCTCTGTGAGGTAGGACTTCCTCCTGGAAATGTGCTCCTGCCACATACTAATTAATTGGTCATCGCCCAAAAAATTAAAGTGGGATGAGCTGGCTACACAGAGTGGGGCTCATTCCCAAAATTTACACTGGGGTACGGGGAGTCTGCCCTCAGTGCATAATCCAGCCTCATGGCCCTAATGGTGATTGGATCGAAACTCATATTTATTTGTGCCACTATCTTATTTTATTTATGGGCAGGATCGTCCGGTCCCCCTGAAAGACAATGGACTTTTGGCTGGGCTGCTGAAACTCTCTCAGCAGAACATCATTCCCAGTTTAACCTATGTCATTGGTACCTACGTAGACCACTGGATCCTCCCCTACCCAATCAAAGTTTATCCCCAGCTGCGAGGAGATACTCTTAACCCTGTCACCAGGCAGACAACACAACTGTCAGAATTTCTGGTCACAGCAGTAGAGAATATTGTCTATCCCCTTGACTATACTGTCCCCTATCACTATCCTGTTATTTTTTGCTCCCCCCCGCTTGAATAGCATCCTTTACCACGGTGCCATGGTCAGTTTGCTCATCCACCTTGCAGGCCTTCTCCTCATTCACACAGGCAGTTAAGCACCCCTTACCTGTTAGTCAAACTCAAGGGCTAAGGCTACCTGCTGGATCCGCATACAGTCACACCCTCCTGTCCCTCATTGACCAACTCTAAAGTTCAACCTAACCTAAGTGGTATGACTGCCTCCTGGAACAAAGTGTCCAGGGAGCATCCCCCTCCCTGATGTTCCCTACTGTCTGAAACCCAGAATCCAGCTCAGCAACCCTGAGCCGAAGTTGCCCAAGCAGCAAACATCTACCTCAGATATTGTTGACCGGGACTGCAATAGGTCCACAGATTCCCACATGTTGCAGTCACTGCACACCACCATCCATGCCATGTCTATCTAATCTTATTTATTGAATTCTCTTCCTGTTCCTGCATGAAACCTCTGGTGTTCTGCAAGGATCCATCCTCGGTCCCCTTCCTACTTTTTCATCTGCATGCTGCCCCTTGCCGATATAATCCAGAAACAGCGTAAGTTTCCACATGTAAACTGATGACACCCAGGTTTATCTCACCATCACCTCCCTTGACACTTCTACTATTTTTACATTGTCAGGTTGCTTCTCCAATATCCAGTACTGAATGAATAGAAATAATCTCCAATTAAATACTGCAAAGACTGAAGCCCATTGCTTTCGGTTCTCGCTACGAAATCTGTTTTCATCCCTTCTAGCCACTGACTCCATCCCTTTCCCTGGCAACTGTCTTAGGTTGAACCAGACAGTTTGCAAACTAGGTGTTATATTTGACCCTGGGATGAGCTTCCAATCACAGATTTAACATCACACATCACTAAGACTGCTTACTTCCACTTCCTTACCATCACCCACTCTGCTTGTGTCTCAGCTCATCTGTTGCTGAAACCCTCATTCATACTGCTGTTTCCTCTAGATTTGACCATTCCCTAATGTATTCCTAGATGGCCTCCCGCATTCTATCCTCTGAAAACTTGAGGTCATCTAAAGTTCTGCCCGTGTCCTAATAAGTCACAGTACGTCCTGCTCACTCACCACCCCTTTTCTTGCTAACCTACATTGGCTCCTGAGCAATGCCTTGATTTAAAAATCCTTGTCTTTTGTTTTCAAATCTATCTATGGCTTCACATCCACTCCCTCCAACACCACCCCCCACCAATCTCTGTAATCTCCTCCAATCCTACAACCATCCAAGATATCTGTGCTTTTCCAGTTCTAGCCTCTTGAGCATCCCTGATTTTAATCACTCTACCACTGGCAGCCAAGCCTTCAGCAGCCAAGGCCTAAGGTCTGGAATGTTCTCTCTATATTTCTCTTCCTCTCTTTCTTCCTTTAAGATGCTCCTTAATACCTATCTTTATGATCAAAGTTTTGGTCATCTGCCCTAATATCTCATGTGGCTTGCTGTCAAATCTTGATTGATATCACTCCTCTGAAGTACCTAGAGATGTTTTGCTATGTTGAAAGCGCGATATAAACATGTGGTTGTTGCTGTAAAAGGTGGACAAGGGTGGCTGCAGCAAAATGCCTAGGGAGCACAGTTACCTCCAGAGCTGCTGGCAATATAATGATGGTAGCTTAATCGGATCGTAAAGCTGCAGTGCCTCATAAATGCTCTTTTTATTCCTTCTAGAGTTTAATTCTGCACTTTTACCTCACTCATTACTGTTTGTCAGACTCCTCTTCTATATGTTTAGTTTACTGACGGCACACTGTTCCAAATCATAATGATACTTTTCACCCATCAGAACTTAAATATTGCGGCATTAGGATTGGACGATTAGTATTTTTGTAAAATGGACATTCCATACAGATGTTTGGTGTCAACTGACAAAAGGTGAGAAATAAATCTGGGTCCTAATGTTCAGCATGTTTGGCTGTGATTTTCAGGCCCTGTTGTGGTGGGACCTGCTGCAGGAGGTACAGCAGCCCAGCCAAAAGTCCATTAACTTTCGGTGGGACTGGATGATCCCGGCGGTGGGTGGGGGCGGGAAATCCCGCCCTTTGTCTGAAATTCCTTTCACTGTCCCTTAACCCATTTATTTTAAACTGCTGAATGCTGTAGTTTTACATATTATTTGGTTTACTCCATTTCAGGATAATGAAACATACCTTCGATGCGTAAGAAAACTGCCATTAGCATGTCCTGAGCCATCACACCCTGGGGTTGGACAAGCTGGCCCATCTCCTTTCACAGGTTTCCAGGTAAATGGTGACCCATTGTGGAATCCTTCCTTTTGTCTGCGTGCGGCCAAAGGACAGCCAGATGCACTGCGATGCGATGCATACTTGCCACTTACATGCCCAAGCCCATCACATCCAGGAACAGGGCATCTAAAGAAAAACAAAAATTTGAGACTGGTTAATTGTGCTAATAATTCTGACAAAACTAAAAGCAGAAATGCCTCAAAAAATTAAGGAAAACGTGTTCAGGAAAAAAAATCAAGATACTACGCAAATGCAAATGTGAAAGGAAAGAGGTCTGTTGGTGAAGAATCTATCATGTGTTATTCACGATTAGTATGGGGTTTGCAGTATGGCTGAGATGTTTAACTGCAAACCAGGCATGTGCCTGCTCAACTATACCCGATAGGAATAATGCACTGCTTGTAACTGACATTAAATAGTGGTTAGTAAATTGCACGTGGACTTCAAGCTCTGAGCCTATTTTTTCTTTTTAAAACATGGCATGCCTCCGTAAAGTGTATCACTTTGAAACCTGATGTCTTGTGTGTGATGGATGAGCACAGGATGTAAGGCTTTAATATCTGTGTAATATCTATCTATACTGTTGAACTGAAAGATATTTACTCATTTGCAATTTCTCTCAGCCGTTTTTAAGTGTGTGTTCTGCATTTTGCCGTTTGAATTTAAATGGCACAATTAGTGTTTCTTGCAAATGGAGATTTCCCATCATGTTATTTTAGAAAAAGGCATAGATTTCACTTTCATTGCCTGGGTGATAATCAAACAGAGCTGAACGTATCACTTTATAAAACCCATTGATTTTCATTCCATTGCTTTCAGAAGTTATAACCTAGCTGTACTTTAATGCCTTTTATAAATGAGTGAGTTTAGAGTTATGCAGAAGATAAAGGAAACCAGGACCTGTCTCATTATGTTCTAATTTGAATAGAATTTGGCTGTTAATGAAGCTCTCACAATTCTGACAATTACTTTGACAACTAAATTTCCAGCTCTTATTCATCTTATAGCTGCTGATTAAAAATATTGGAAAACTAAATTGCTACTTTTATTGAATTACCTTTTACTCTACAACTTTAACACATAAATAAACTGATTTTTTTTTTACAATTAAATGTAGGTAATATGTTATAAGTTACAGTGAACTCAATTAAAGAAATGTTGACTGGACAGTTAAGTCCATTTATATATGATCCGGACATAAGCAAATGAGATGTATAGCTTTGCTTTACATAAACATTTTTTTCCCAAGAAGATCCAATAAACTGTCAATCTGTTTGTATGATTTTTCTGACAGGCAATGTTGTGATGATTGGTGCTCAAGTGGGATTGTGTTTAATTTGAGATGTCTCTGCAAGGTCACTGCTCAAGTGGTCCCTATGAGAAGATGGACTAAACAGGTGGAGTTAGCTAATTGTCGTTGCTTGTCAATTTACAATTCCAGGTCAGAAGGACCCGGCATGCAATGACTGCTGGCGGTTGATTTTGATTTTTGGGTGCCCAACCGGTGGAGTGTGCTGGTCAGCCACCCATGATTTGAGGCTTCAGCCAGCATCAGCACAGAGATATCGGTCAGAGCTGCTGCCCAGGAAGGTAGTTTGCCATGAGGTGAGGGGGGGGGTCATGATTACAGAGGGTGGGAGGTCCAAGGGCAGCAGTGGCCAAGATTATTTTTGTGGACTCCTGCTCCTCCAGGCACAAAAATAATTCAAAGCTTGCCTTTGCTCGGTCTCTTCTCTTCCATCACCCATAGAATTTATTGGAGTCTGCACTGTGTCGCCTCCAATCAGTTCCTAAAGAAAATGGCAGTCTTATTTATTAATCAGGTGGGTGCTTTGGACACCCAAGGGCCGAAACTTTTTAAAATGGTGCTGGTCACATCACCGCCGTTAATGGTGAGATAAGGTTACCAACCTCATTTTGCTACTGTTACCATCCCATTAATGCCAAGTGAGGCCACTCAAATTCAACATGCCTCTTTTCATTTAAGGATAGTTTTTCATTTGTAACAAAGTATGGTACTTTGAAATTTGGGGTTAAGGTTTTCACTTTGGGAAGGATTCAGTGGCTCTGCTGCAAAATGCACCCCTCTTAAAAGGTGATTTTTCTCCTCCAAACTCCGATGCATATGACAGAATGCAAATGTGCCGTGAACAGTTACAATCAGAGTTCTAAAATGTAATTTAGAAGAAAAAATTATTTTGCTTTCAAAATATTCTTTGATTGATTTAAGAGTGGTAACTTGGCAAAATTTGATTAATATAGCTAATAATGAGTTTAATCACAAAAAACCATTTTAAATCACAGTATCAATCCACCACCTGTGAGTAACCTGATTTTAAATTACTGAAAGTAACTTAAAAAAAACCCACAAAACTATTTGCTAGTTAGTTTTCTAGTTATGGATACAGTTCCTTAGTAAATTTAAAAAAAAATCATCCTGAAACTTTCAAAACGTATCTGGGAATATCTAGGATTGGAGGCGACACAGTGCAGACTCTATTACATTCTATGGGTGATGGAAGAGAAGAGGCCAAGCAAAGGCAAGTTTTGAATAATTTTTGTGCCTGGAGGAGCAGGAGTCCACAAAAATAATCTTGGCCACTGCCGCTCTGGGACCTCCCACCCTCTGTAATCATGACCTCCAGACCACCCGCCTATGGCAAACTACATTCCTGGCAATTTTTTGGGGTGCATTGCGGTTGACTTTTAACTGCCCGCTGAAATGATCTAGCAAGGTCAGTTCAAGGGCAATTAGGGATGGGCGACAAATGCTGGCCTTGCCAGCGATGCCCACATCCCATGAAAGAATAAAGAAAAAAAAAGATTCAGCTTACTTTTTGGAACTTCATTGAACATCTGTGAACAACCACATCTGGCAGAAACTCCCAATTTACCCTGGGGACTGTGGTTGTTTTGCGAGCAGGACTGGTTTTGAGCGCGTTGTTTTTAAAACTAACACAAAGGATTGTGGAAACTCAGGCTGAGTGAAATGCAATTTGTGCTTAAAATTCCAGCTTTTGTGGCAGTGATGCCGATATCAATATCAGAAAAAAAGAAAGTAACACAATTGAGCAGAAACTCCAGATCGTGATACTTTTTCAAAGCAAAATACTGTGGATGCTGGATATCTGAAATAAAATCAGAAAGGTCTGGAGAAGCTCAGCAGGTCTGGCAGCACCTGTAGAGAGAGAAACAGAGTTAACATTTCGAGTCTAAGATGTGTCCAAGTTGAAGAGACATATTGGACTCACAACAATGCTGTTTCTCTCTCCACAGATGCTGCCTGCTGAGTTTTTCCAGCACTTTGTGTTTTGTGATATTTGTTGTGTTATCTAGAGTGTTAGAGACACATTTGATGTGAGACATTTATATACGGAAGTTATATCATGTAACGGACAATATGTTGCTGGGGCCAGTGACTTATGGTGACTGCATAAATAAATTCTGTTTTTATTTTTAGATATTGTGGATTTTTTTATTGGTGTTCAGGAGACTGGATTCTGATGCTGTTCATTTTTACTTTTTACTATGAAATTAGTAAAATTGGACTAGTTTAACCTTACATTTATAAATGAGTGGTCTTTATAGATATTCCTGTGCCTTAATTTTAATTTCTTACCTTTTTTTTTAAAGCTGACAATGAATATCACTGTATACAAAATACTCCAGATCTGGGAGTAAAGAATCCTATTTACCCTAGAAATATCCGTGCAATCCAGTGGAATTGGCAGAACCAATGCTAAAGATTGAGGAATTTTAAATGTGAGTTATGACGAAAACCATTTCCCTCCAAGTGTTCCATGAGCTTTTACGCTGATTTGATGCTCAATTCTTCTGGATCAGGCCCCACACGCAAAACTGGCTATATCCCAGGCTGAGTATGCGAGGTCCTGCCAACTGTGCTGATTCAGGAAGACTCTTTAAATTTTACTTATTATCTCAGGTGCAGAGGCACTAGTCTGCACTTTTAAAAAGCATTTTCATATCACAAATGATGTAATTTACTAAGAAACTGACTAGTGTGCACCAATAAAACTGGCAAATGGTTTAGTATAGTTTTTGTAAGTCCACTTCAGTGATTTCAAATCAGGCTATTCAAATGTGGCGGACTGGACACATAAATTAAAAATGCTCATTTTTGCTAATGAATCCATTTTGAACTGCATAAATAAAACAACATCAAATTACCCATTATTAATACATCAAGAAATACCTTTTAATGGGAAAAAAGAAAACAATTATGTTCTATTACACTGGCCAATTGCATTGGTTCATGGAAGAGTTTGCATTTGTGATTGTGCAAATGATTTTTGCAGAACCTTAAACTGTATCCTGAATGGTGTGATTTCAAGCACCTTTTTGGCACAGAAAGCAGAAACTCCTCCCCTAGTATTTAGTAACACTGGGGATGAGATTGGGTTTACCAGCATTGAAGGATAATTGTGATGCTGAGGTGGAGGTGCAGGAATTTGGTGGTATGCAACAGGGATAATTTTAGTTTGACAACACCGTGGAGGGAGAGATTGAGATTTTGTAGAATATGTCGATATTCTATACATAGAATGTAGATTTGGCAGAATCAGCATCAACGGTACAAGTTTGTGACAGGAGCCGAAGGTAATGGCTTTGACTTTCCCAATCTTTAGCTGCAGAGAGCATTAAGACTGGATGTTGGACATGCAGAGTGGAATCTTCCAGGCACGTCTGGAATGGGAAGCTTGGTGGGCAGGGAAACTTAATTTAGCGGGAGGCAAAAATCAGATGGTGGAACGAACTTTTGCAATTAAGTTCTGGGAACTTTAAAGGCATTTGCATGTCATGCATGCTCATTAAAAGGCCAGCTCACCAGAATTAAGTGCCCTCTCCAAATTAAGTTCTCTGCAAGCAAGAAATTTGTCTCATTCAGATTCACGACTGCATATAAGTGGCATGCACCCTGGCATGGTAATGTTCTTCCTGGACTTTGCAGTACGTAGCCACTGCTTTGTTCTTCTTGGGGACCGCTTGTAAATGTCAGCCTGTTGATTGAGACCAGATGCCGGTAGTCCAAGCTGTGAGGAGGCTGGGCAAAGGAGGCAGGGTCCGTGGGGAAGGGCATAAGGGTGTCCAGGGCTGTTTAGGAGGGTGTCCAGAGAAGGAAACCAGACTGTCCAGGACATGTTAGGAGGGTAAGCATGTCATACATGCCTTTGTCCCATTGGAGGGCAATGGATGGGCTGTCTGGGCAGTGAGCATTGTGGAGAGATGGGTCTAAAGGGCAGGGTCTGAGATGTCAAGTGTTTGGTCCTAAGGGTTTAAATGAGGGTACAGGGAAGGACAGGGAGGCAGCTGGTACAGTGACAGATGGAGTGGGGGCAGGCGAAGTTGGATCAGGTAGGGTGGAAGTGCTAGGATCATGGGTGGGTAGTGGATGGTCTCATGGGTGGTTTCGTGGAAAGTCAGGGTACAGCTGGCTTCGAGAATGGGAGGGGTCAGTCTCAGGAGGGGCATGGGCATATTGATAGTTATGGCTCAGTGGAGGAGAAGGAATGTCCACATAGATAACAATAGGATCCATGGCAACTGTGGGCAGTTGAAGGGTTACTGGAGAAAGAGGAATGACAAGGCAGTGATTGTACAGGAGGATGAGGTTACTTGGGGGGGGGGGTGTTGTGGGGAGAGTAGAAGGTGCTTGATGCACTGGCAAACTTCACATACATCATGCTGAAGCAATCAAGGTTGTTGCACAGTTCATAAAACTTCAAGCACTTGATATGGGAGAAGTCTCTCTTCAGGTGGGAGGAGTTAATGTTTCGTGTTTTGGGCCGAGTAAAGGGGCACCCTAAGAATTATTAGTCCACTCCATGGAGAACCAGGCTTAGCTGAATTCTGATCATGAGGCTCCAATACCCAATAAACCAGCATTGCTCCATGACTAATGGGTCCTATTCCAGCGAGGACCTAACAAGTCTGGAGCTGCCGTACATTTTGTGCTGATTGGCATCTGCTGCTGTCACAGGCAGGGATAGAGTGAGGGAGGTGGATGCCTCCAAGGGGCATGGGTAGCAAAGTCCTGACTCCAAACCTCCATTCTCTCAGTTAAATGGTCATGGCTGACACAGGCTTATGTGGTAAGTCTTTCTATGCTGCCAAGCCAACGGTGTCTCTATAGAGTCTTGAGGGTAATGGAGGGCAGCTGAATAGTGTCTGAGGAAGGCTTCCTTACCCCAGTCAATGTGCAATGTCTCCATGTACATTCAGGTATGAATGGAAGGAACACTCGTCTGTGGTCCTCCAGGGTGTCATCTACCATGAAGGGGTGGGATGTCTTTGCAGAGGAAGACATGGAGGACCAAGAAGTCTCCTCCGACAATGAGGATGGGGAAGGCAATGGTGATGGCGAGGGCCAGGATGTCACCAACGCACATGCAGAGGCCATTGTAAGGTACGACATGGCAGACAGGCCTGCGACAATCTGATAGTTAATCTGATAGGTTCCAGGCACAGTGAGCTGCCGAGAAATTTTCTTTACTATTTTGTTTTCAGTGCTCTGCTGACAGGCAGGCCATGGCTCTGTATTTGTAACACACATTATAGTTTACTCTCATGTACCTTGCGCAACTTAACATCAGCCCTATTGCTGGTGTGATATTTTGCATACACCAAACTGTGCTGATATACAGATCCCTTGCACCAAAAACGCACATCAGAACCTGCACAGCACTCCATTCTCCCTCGACCTCTGGCACCCATAAATAGAAACTAAATTTTTTCCATGCCCTCACAAAGTCCATATGCATAGTACATTGAAAGCAACATGATTTCGTTATCTTGGCAGGGATGCACTCATGTCACCCTCACACCTGCGCCCAATGCGGAGTGGACATTGCAGACAGCTCTCTCAAGTGGTACCAGAAACATAAGTGCACAGGGAAGAACAGCATGAGTAGAGCATTTGGCCCTTCAAGATTGCTCTGCCATGCACCTTGATCTGGGACATTCTTGTAAATGGTCCCTGATTGCCAATCAACCCCAGAAACCCCATATCCCTTGACATCTTTATCATACTGAAAAGTATCGAGGTAACTTTGGAGTTCACTCAATGATAGTGCCACAACTGCACTATTGTTGTAGAGGTTCAACCACTCACCACCTTCCAATTGCAGAGAATCCGACACAGCCCAGTCCTAGGCGGCCTTAATATTACTGTGAGACTGTGTTCTGTCATTCTGGACACCTCAGCAAAGTTCAACATCTTTCCTGCATGGACCCTGCAGAGCCCTGTAAGAGCTCTTGTTGCTTCACATAGATAGCCTCACAATCCTCCGTATGTTCTGGCACACAGGCCTATCCTTCCTGGCTTCACCTCATGGGATAAAAGCGGTCCTTTAATAATGTCTAGTGCACTTTGGTCATAATCCCTTTATGTGAGGTTTATTCCAACCCTTGATAAAGAGACAAGCAGGGCAACCAATTCTCTATATGAGGTTGCACAAAGGCTGCAGTCATCTGCACACACACCTTTTACGAACATATGAATTAGGAGCAGGAGTAGGCCAATCAGCCCATTGAGCCTGCTCTGCTATTCAATAAGATCATGGCTGATCTGACCGTAATCCCTCGCCTACCACAGATAACCTTCCATCCCCTTGCTTATCAAGAATCTATCTACCCTCTGCCTTAAAAATATTCAAAGACGCTGCTTCCGTTGCCTTTTGGGGATGGGAATTCCAAAGAGTTAGAACCTTCAGAGAAAGAATTTCTCCTTTTAACTGTGTTAAATGGGCGACCCCTTATTTTTAAACAGTGAACTCTAGTTCTAGATTCTTCCAAACCCTGTCAAGACCCCTCAGGTTGTTAAAGGTTTCAATCAAGTCACCTCTTACTCTTCTAAACTCCAGCGGATACAAGCCTAGCCTGTCCACCCTTTCCTCATAAAACAACCCGCCCATCCCTAGTATTAGTCTAGTAAACCTTCTCTGAACTGCTTCCAATGCATTTACATCCTTCCTTAAATAAGGAGACCAATACTGTACACAGTACTCCAGACGTGGTCTCATCAGTGTTCAGTGTCCAACTGAAGCATAACCTCCCTACTTTTATATTCAATTCCTCATGCAATAAATGCTACCATTCTATTGCTTTCCTGATTACTTGCTGAACATGCATACTAGCCTTTTGCGATTCATGCACTAGTTCCCACAGATCTCTCTGCATCTCAGAGCTTTGTAATATCTCATCATTTATATACTATGCTTTTTTTGCCTTCCTGCCAAAATGGACAATTTCATATTTTCCCACATTGTACTCCATTTGCCAGATGTTTCCCCAATCACTTAACCTATCTATGTCCCTTTGTAACCTCCTTTTGGCCTCTTCACAACTTGCTTTCCTACCTATCTTTGTGTCACCAGCAAATTTAGCAACCATGCCTTCGGTCCCTTCATCCAACTCATTTATATAAATTGTAAAAATTTGAGGCCCCTGCACTGATCACTGTGGCACACCACTCTTTACATCCTGCCAACCAGAAAAAAGACCCATTTATGCCTACTCTTTGTTTCCTGTTAGTTAGGCAACCTTTTATCCATGTCAATATGTTACCCCTTACAACATGAGCTTTTAGTTTCCGCAATAACCTTTGATGTGGTACCTTATCAAATGTCTTCTGGAAATCTAAGTACAGTACGTCCACTGGTTCCCCTTTATCCACAGCACATGTAACTCCTTCAAAGAACTCCAATAAATTGGTTAAACGTGATTTCCTTTTCATAAAATCTTGGGCAGAATTTTACAGGCCATCGCAGCGGGGTGGGGCTTGACTTCGGCTGGAGTGGAACATCCTGCTAGCAGGAGGGGCAGTAAAATTCCACTTCATATTGACTCTGCTTGATTGCCTTGAATTTTTCTAAGTGCCCTGGCATAACATCTTTAATAATAGCTTCTAACGTTTTCCCAATGACAGATGTTAAGCTAACTGGCCTGTAGTTTGTTGTTTTCTGCCTCCTTCCCTCTTGAATGAAGGAGTTACATTTGCTATTTTCCAATCAAATGGAACCTTCCCTGAATCTAGGAAATTTTGGAAAATTAAAACCAATGCACAAACTATCTCACTAGTCACTTCTTTTAGGGCCCTAGGATGAAGTCCATCAGGGGACTTGTTAGCCCGCAGCCCCAACAATTTGCTAAGTAGCCCTTTCCTTGAGATTGTAATTTTCCTGAGTTCCTTCATCCCTTCCATTTCCGGATTTGCAGCTATTTCTGGGATGTCTCCTCTATCGTGAAGACCGATACAAAATACCTGTTCAATTCATCTGCTATTTCCTTATTTCTCCTCTTGAATCTACATTTCCTCTTTAATCCTACACTCAATCCCTCTTGCATTCAAGGCCAGCTTGTCCATTGCCTCCTTAGTTGTAGCCTTCAGCTGCATGTTAGCTCAATATTACATTTGAATAAGTACAGCCAGGAACGATTGGCCATAAGAACATAAGAAATAGGAGCAGGAGTAGACCATCAAGCCTGCTCTGCCATTCAAAATGATCATGACTGATCTTGGGCTTCAACTCCATTTTCCGGCCCGCTCCTCAAATCCCTCAATGCCCTGAGAGACCAAAAATCTGTCTATCTCAGCCTTAAATGTATTCAATGATGGGGCATCCACAGCCCTTTAGGGTAGAGAATGCCAAAGATTCAGAAGCTTTTGAGTGAATTGGCCCCTTATCCTGAGATTGTTTCTCCAGCCAATAGAAACAATCTCTCAGCATCTACCCTATCCAGTCCCTTCAGAATTTTGTAGGTTTCAATGAGATTGCCTCTCATTCTTTTAAACTCCAGAGGATATAAGCACATCTCATCATTTTCCTAACATTTAGGGAAGTTTCTGGTATTCTATTGCTCACACCACAGTGGAGAGGTTCACCCATTTAATCCTCACACTATGGGCGGAATTTTCTATAAATGAGACTATGTGCAATGGTGGGTGGCCACCCCGCTGTTCAGAATGGTGGGAACTTGTGCTCCATTCTGCGCTTGCAGTCTCATTAATTACGCAAAGGTGCGTATCAGTCCGAATCACCTGGAGGGTCAGGAGTTGATTTGTGCAGACACTGTCAGCTGGCAGGTTCAAAGGTCCATACGCCATATTTAAAGGCCAGTCCAACACACAATCTCACTCTTTCCAGCCCAACAAAGATGTCTGGCATCCAGAAGAGGAAGGCCAAGAGCCTGAAGAACAAGGCAGCACCCGGCTTCATGGACCAGGCCCTCCAGGCCTTGATCAGAGGGGTGCAGGTGCAAAGGCCTCACCTCTCTGGCCTGGGAGGGCATTGTGGAGTAGGTCAGTGCGGCTGGCAACCATACCCAAAATGCTACTCAGTGAAGGAAGAGGATCATTGATCTCATCTACTTTGCCAGGGGAAGTCATCCTTCAACTCTCTCCAATATCAGACTCACATCATGGCATCATGCACTCAAACGGTTACTCTCCTCAGGGATCTCATGCAACCATTAGGGGGACACATATCAACACTCATTCCCTCACTTTCTCAGACTTTCACATCCTGTCTATCATAATATAAAAGCAGATGCGGATGCTGGAAATTTGAAATAACACCAGAAAATGCTGGTAAAGCTCAGCAGGTTTGGCAGCATCTATGGAGAGAGAGAAACAGAGTTAACGTTTTGAGTCCATAGGACTCTTCTTCAGAGCCAACTATCATGCTTATCCTATCTATCACGTTGCTCACACTCCATCCTCTGGCCTTTCTGGGGAGGGCTCACCACGCTTGGGGACATGCATCTTACCCAACCTTTGCTTCGTTCATGGGATGGCTAGGCCAGCATTTATTGCCAATCCCTAATTACCTTTGTTAAGAGGGCATTTAAGAGTCAACCACATTGCTGTGGGTCTGGAGTCACATGTAGACCATACCAGGTAAGGACAGGAAGGGTTAAAGGACATTAGTCAACTAGATGGATTTTTACATGGTCATCATCAGACTTTAATTCCAAATTTTTATTGAATTAAAATTTCACCATTTGTGGTGGGATTCGAACCCAGGTCCCCAGAGCATTACCCTGGGTCTTTGGAATATTAGTCCAGTGACAATACCACTATGTCACTGCCTCCCCTCTGTCTTCATACAGGCCAAGCTGGTACACAACAGGCACGAGATATCATGGACCTGGGGAGGGACGGCCGATATTATTGCCCTCACTGAGTTTAAGGAAGCTGCAGCCGAGTTCGCTGGGGAGGACAGGGGTCGCTCTGTAGGGAAGGGGAGATCAGCCTCTCCCAGCAACCTATTACAGATCACAGCTCCATCACTTCATCAACTCCTTACATTCACACTGAGTCACATGCAGTCTTATCTAGCTCATGCTCATTAACTGAAATTTTCTTTTCTATTTTCTAGGCACTAGCAGATGAAGGCCACCAAGCCAATCCAGCACCAATGCGAGACCACAAACTTCATCCGAAGAGGAAGCTCTGGAAGAACCGTCACAGCACTCCCACGCACCCTCCACCAGCTCAGAGACACACAGGTCGGTGGGGCACAGCTGTAGACTAGGCTCGGCCTCACTTTCTGGGAACACCTCACTGACACGTCGCTGCAGCAGTTAGAGGCAGGGACAGCCCAGGTCTCCAGCACTCGGAGGGCTGCTGGAGACCAGCCACCCACTCAGTCCGAGTCAGATGATAAGTCTCTGGAAATGGCCGCCAACTCAATGCAGGAGATGCAATGACAGGCGGCAGAACATCAGGCAGAGATTTGACAGTTACTCAGCAGACTAGAGCTGGAGGAGTCTATCCACATTCTGTCTGATGTCATGGTTCCAACTTGTGAGTGCTTAGAGGTCATCATGGGAAGGCCGGTGACTACCATGGAAACCTTGACCCAGCAGTCCTTGCCAGATTCACGCTCGGCCCGGCACTCCATAGCTACACACCCTGGTGGGCGCCATCAAGATGACATGGGGTCGAGGCACCTTCACCTCCCTCCAGGTGCACCATCTCCTCCAGGAGTCAGGGCAGGGCTATCGGGCACCCACAGGGAGGATGAGTGTCAGCCAGATACCTCAAGATCCTCCTCTCAGGACACTCCAAGGGTGTACAACCGCTCACAGCCCCCTCTGCCATGGATTCCATCCACTCCCCATCCACTCCAACTTCTCAGATGGCCGAGGGCACTTCTGCCCCTGAGCAGGTGACCCTTATTAGGCTGGGACCCTCCAGGCCTCGGGCTACTAAATGCCGTCCACCAAAGTGATCACAAACATCAGGACATAGCAGTCAGCAGGCTGCCTCCACCTCTGCTGCAGGTGTCAGCGCTGCACCCAAGGGTAGCAGTAGAGTTAAAAAAGTTAAGAAAAACTGATGTCACTTTTGGGTCACGGGTGTGCTATACATGTAAAAAAATTGCACTTTTGTGAACACACTTGATGGTTATGTGAATGTTCCTGTCAGCTGAAGGTGTTATTTTTTTACTTTGGGATCCTCTTATTTTGAGGTTTAGCCTTGCTCCCATTCAGTGATAGTGTCCCACTGTGAGACTGATATTCCTGTGATGTCAACCTCAGTTGAATTACTCTCCGCACCCTTGTGTGATGTCAGGGAGATGTATTTAAATCTTCATTGGAAATATGTGATGTAAACGTTTCTAAACCTTCTTCCTCAAGGAACACCACTGAGTGAGGGCAGCTCATCGGCATTGATAATCTAGCAGCATTTGTGTCTCCTCAGTGGTAGTGGCAGAAGAAAAGACATGCACGGGAGGAGGAGATCCCTAGGCATGTCCACATCTCAGTCACAGCAGCGTTTGCATCATTAGATGGGGGCGAAGGCTTCAAGTCTTCTCTCGCATTGCTCTTGTTCCTAAGTGGACTCTCAGTTTCCAGAGTGAGTTCACTCATAGGGCCCCATGGACCAAAGCAAAGATCATGGCCTGGAGACTCATGAGGTCAGCACGTGCAAGTGTGAATGCGGGACTCATTCTCACTGCAAGTGCGTGGACATCCCCTAAGTTGATAGAAAATGGCATTGAGGGCGAGGAGAAATGTGGCCATATTCCCTCCCTTAACTTTACTCTTCCTGGAACCTGTCAGCGATTAACATATTATGGGTGCTTTTCCCAAGTGTTCCTTCCTCTATGGCGTGATTGTGCTCATACTGACCCTCAGCAGCCTTGTGAGGTTCATCCTCCAATGAGCAGTCATCCTCCTCCAGTTTGCCCTCTGGCAGGTGTTCACCTTTTTGCATTGCCAGATTGCGAAGGGCACAACACACTGTGATGATGGGGGAAACCGTGTTGGGAGTGTATTGGAGTGAGGTCCAAGCATCTGAACCGACACGTGAGAAACACCTGACCTACCTAATCCCATAGCCTTGTATGTTATTACGTGCCAAGTGCTCATCCAGGTACTTTTTAAAGGATGTGAGGTAACCCGCCTCCACCACCCTCCCAGGCAGTGCATTCCAGGCTGTCACCAACCTCTGGTAAAAAAGTTTTTCCTCACATCTCCCCTAAACCTCTTGCCTCTCACTTTGAACTTATGCCCCCTTGTGACTGACCCTTCAACTAAGGGGAACAGCTGCTCCCTATCCACCCTGTCCATGCCCCTCATAATCTTGTACACCTCGATCAGGTCGCCCCTCAGTCTTCTCTGCTCCAACAAAAACAACCTCTATCCAACCTCTCTTCATAACTTAAATGTTTCATCCCAGGCAACATCTTGGTGAATCTCCTCTGCACCCCCTCCAGTGCAATCATATCCTTCCTACAATGTGGTGACCAGAACTGTACACAGTACTCCAGCTGTGGCCTCACCAAGGTTCTTTACAATTCCAACATGACCTCCCTACTTTTGTAATCTATGCCTCGATTGATAAAGGCAAGTGTCCCATATGCCTTTATCACCACCCCACTAACATGCCCCTCTGCCTTCAGAGATTTATGGACACACATGCCAAGGTCCCTTTGTTCCTCAGAACTTCCTAGTGCCATGCCGTTCATTGAATACATCCTAGTCAAATTACTCCTTCCAAAGTGTATCACCTCACACATACATAAGTGCAAAAAGATTTTTACAATGGTTAGACATCTGTGCCACCGATGTGCCTTCAAAAATACTTTATCTTTCTTTTCCTATTACTTTGCCTAGGTGCAGTTCCAACAACCACTGTTGAGGTGGAGGCAGCCTGCTGACTGCTATGCCCTGTTGACCGTGATGACTTTGGTGGGCTTCCTCTGGTGGCCTGAGGCCTAGAGGGCCCCAGCCTGCTAAGGGTCTCCTGCACAGGTGCAGGTGCACCATCCTTGGCCTGACCTGCTGGAGCAGATGGGGTCACTGGCAGAGGGGAGGTTGAATGGCAAGACACCCTTGGAGTGTCCTGGGATGAAGCCCCCGGGGTGCCCTGCTGGCGCTCCTCTTCCCTGTCGGTGTGTCGGCACCTCCCTAACTCCCTAAGCCTTTAGTTCAGTCTGTGCATGGCCTCTGGCATCTTTGCTTAATGTTCCGCTGCCTGTCTCTGCATCTCCAACATGTCTCTTGTGGCCATGTCCAGAGGTTTTTCATCTGCATGGGACTCAGGAAGGGTCTGGTCTCCAGCAGTCCTCCAAGAATCAGAGAGCTCAGTTGTCACTTCCACCGTCAGCTGTGGACCCGTGCCTGTGATGTGCTCACCAGATTGTGACTCCAAGCCTACTCTAGAATGTATGCCCACCAAGGTGAATGTCTGTGGTGGTGAAAGGTGCAGGTGAATGCGTGATGATGACCTTTGAGGGTTCTGAGTTACCATCCGCAGAGGTGATGGTGGAGATGCAGTTTAAGTTGTGGGTGGGCTGCCATCTTTTCCTCCCCTTTCTTTTCTTGCTGGGGCCTAAGAGTGGAGAAGAGAAAGATATTGTGGATGCCTGCAGGCTCCCTTATTAAAAAGTGTCTCACTCTGTTGGTGCATCTGACAACTGCAGACTGGAGGCATCCTCACTGGCTTCCCGGGAGAGTCCTGTCTTGCCTCCGCACAGTCACAGTCCCAGTCTTCTCTCTGGCTAGTTGTGTGGCCTCCTCCTCAAATGTGGTGAGGGCTTAAATATCTGGCAGTCTGCCACTGGTCTTGGCCCACTCCCTCCTGTTGTGAGTGCATTTGTCCTGCAGACAGACAGAAGGACTCATTGTTATCCCAATGGGTGGGTGAGCAGTTTAGGAGTACGTATGCCTTTGCCAGCTCCTGAGCCCTCTGCAGTAAGTGACTAACAAGCAGGATGTCCTGCAACTGATAGAACACTGACACCATGGCTGGCACGCATTCAGTGCCCATATCTCATCTGCTGCTGAGTCCTGCAACTCGAATTCCTGACTGACATCCCTCTGCATTCACACAATTACACTCTCTGATGCCCTTTTAAGTGTCACTTTGAAGTGAGTAAATGGTGCCACTCACCCTGGTGGAGCACAGCAGATCATTCAACGTTTTCGGCACTGCAAACTGGTTCCAGTGTGGGCCCCACAAAGGCTAACCACTGTTGTGACCTCTGCTCAGGCCGCCTTGATCAGACAGTGGGGGGGCCTCCTGCTGCCATCTCTGGGAAACTGTACCTGCCTCCTTTCCTGTTCGACCTGGGGCAGGTCCTGCAGAGACGCAAAGCTGAACCATGGGGGCCACAGGTTGTTTGCTCTGCAACATTCACGTATCTGCAGGAGGTCTTCCCCTGTGGAACGACAGGCAGGCTGACACTGCTGGTTTGCAGTGAGTGAATGGTTGTTTGGATGCCCTTCCCTTTAGATATGGTGCTAGGTCCTTTGACCCCATGAGCAAAGGGCGGGGACGGTGACTTTTTACCTGCCTCTGCTGCAAGACTTGCCATGCTCCTCACGCATGCAAAAGTAATGAGCTGAACAGCACGAGATTGCAGGGGTCAGTGTGGAGTGGAAATCACTCTCATTTCCACTCCCACCACTCAAGTTATACTCCAGAACAGAAGACTCCACACACAACCCTACAACACAGAGGCAGTACAGAGGTCAAAGGAGGTGGTACTTAGGTAAGAGCTGGGTGTTGTCAAAATACTTGCAGATGTTGATTCCTGTGATTGATGTTGCCAAAGGGAGACATGTAGATGAGGGAAAGGAGGGCACTAGAAGTAAATAGCTTTACATCATTGTGCTTACTCCTAATTTTATTTTCAGCTGGTCTTTTGTCAAATTTCTTTGCTCTTTATTTTTGAGGCTTCTAGTTTTTGTTGGCACAATTGCTTGAGACATTTTTTGTTGTTTGGAAAATTTCCCTAAAATTTGCTGTATGGATTTCCAAATGGGGATTACCCGTTTTATTATTATATATGTTGGAGAATGAAGAGGTGGTGGAACAGGAGGCCAGGCTTATATGCAACACTGTAAATATCCTCTCACCTATCCTCCAGGATGTTTAGACCAAGAAGATGTTATTTAAACGTATTCCTGGACATATGTAGAAGAAGACATGACATTTGCTGCATCAGACAGAAAAACTGAAAATTTCCTCAAGAACCAAGTCAGCACTTACTGTGGCTCACTGTAGCAATTAATCTGATATGGACATAAGAATTTATAATAGAAATAAAATGGCAAAATGTATGACTTTAAAATGGGTTAAATTGTGTGTCCTGGTCCATTTACATCATCCTCTAACATGGTTTCACCTGAGGACTACACTTGCTTTATTATATATATATAATAGCTATAGCAGAAATTAATGGAAAACCTAGCACTATTTTAATAGCAATTAGAAAAGCTAAACTTGTTATATATTTAGCATCTGGTGTAAATTGTTCCTTTAGCATGCACAGAGATAATTGATTAATTAAACAGCAGTCCCTTGATATAAAATGCACTGAGAGTTGCAACTGGGAAAGAGGCTGTTAAACATTGCTCATCCATATGTTTGCCCCCCTCATATAGTACAAGGTAATCTATCTTAAGATAACCGTGTCAAATATTATAGTCCTGCTTTGTTCATTACCTAAAGTACCATTTTGCTTTCGTTAGCACAGGTAAGATTTCTTTCTTTTTGTTAATGTTAGCAAAAAGATGTGAATTTTTTTTAATTCATTCATGAGATGTGGGCATCACTGGCTAGGCTAGGCCCATCCCTTATTGCTCTTGTTCAGAGGGCATTTTAAGAGTCAGCTACATCACACAAAAGGGTGTGATCTCAATAAAAAGTGCACACAGACATCTCATAGAGTCATGGAAGTCTACAGCACAGAAAAAAGGCCCTTCGGCCCATCGGGTCTGCACCGGTCAAACAAGTACCTAACTATTCTAATGCCATTTTCCAGCACTAGGTCCATAGCCTTGTATACCATGGTATCACAAATGCACATCCAAATGCTTCTTAAATGTTATGAGGGTTTCTGCCTCTACCACCCTTTCAGGCAGTGAGTTCCAGATTCCTACCACCCTCCACCCTCTGAGTGAAAAAAATTCTTTCTCACATACCCTCTAAACCTCCTGCCCCTTACCTTAAATCTATGCCCTCTGGTTATTGATCCCTCCACCAAGGGGAAAAGTTCCTTCCTGTCAACCCTATCTATGCCCCTCATAATTTTATACACCTCAATCATGTCCCCCCTCGACCTCCTCTGCTCCAAGGAAAATAACCCCAGTCTATCCAATCTCTCTTCATAACTAAAACTCTCCAGCCCAGGGAACATCCTGGTAAATCTCTTCTGCACTCTCTCTAGTGCAATCACATCCTTCCTAAAATGCGGATTCCAGAACTGTGCACAATACCCTAGCTGTGGCCTAACCAGCATCTTATACAGTTCCAGCATAACCTCCCTCCTCTTATATTCTATGCCTCGGCTAATAAAGGCAAGTAACCCATATGCCTTCGTAACTACTTTATCTACCTGTCTTGCTACCTTAAGGGACTGGTGGACATGCACACCAAGGTCCCTCTGTACTTCCCAGGGTCCTACCATTCGTCGTGTATTCCCGTGCCTTGTTTGTCCTGCCCAAGTGCATCACCTCACACTTATCCGGATTAAATTCCATTTGCCACTGATCAGTCCATCTGACCAGCCCGTCTATATCCTCCTGTAATCTAAGGCTATCCTCCTCACTATTTACCACCCCACCAATTTTGTGTCATCCACAAACTTATTGATCAACCTGCCTACTTTCAAGTCTAAATCATTTATATAAACCACAAACAGCAAGGTACCTGATGTCGATCACTGCGGAACCCCACTGGACACAGGCATCCAGTCACCCTCTGCTTCCTGCCACTCAACCAATTCTGGATCCAATTTGTCAAATTGCCTTGGATCCCATGGGCTCTCACCTTCGTTATCAGTCTCCCATGCGGGACCTTATCAAAAGTCTTGCTGTAGTCCAAGTAGACTACATCAAATACATTGCCCTCATCTGGTCACCTCTTTGAAAAATTCAATCAAATTGGTCAGACACGATCGCCCCTTAACAAAACCATGCTGACTGTCCTTTGTTAATCCCTGCCTCTCCAAGTGTAGATTAATTCTGTCCCTCAGAATTGCCTCCAGTAGTTTCCCCACCACTGAGGTTAAGCTAAAACAAAAACAGAAATACCTGGAAAAACTCAGCAGGTCTGGCAGCATCAGCGGAGAAGAACAAAGTTGACGTTTCGAGTCCTCATGACCCTTCAACAGAACTAAGTAAAAATAGGAGAGGGGTGCCTTAAACCAGCTTATACTTCACCCCTCTCCTATTTTTACTTAGTTCTGTTGAAGGGTCATGAGGACTTGAAACGTCAACTTTGTTCTTCTCCACCGATGCTGCCAGACTTGCTGAGTTTTTCCAGGTATTTCTGTTTTTGTTTTGGATTTCCAGCATCCGCAGTTTTTTGTTTTTATCACTGAGGTTAGGCTGACTGGCCTGTAGTTCCCTGGTTTATCCCTTCCTCCCTTCTTGAATAATGATACCACATTGGCTGTCCTCCAGTCCTCTGGCACCTCTCCTGTGGCCGGAGAGGCATTGAAAATTATTGCCAGTGCCCCTGCTATCTCCTCTCTTGCCTCACTCAACAGCCTGGGATACATTTCAACTGGGCCTGGAGACTTTTCTACTTTTAAGCCTGCCAGACCACTTAGAACTTCCTCCTTTCTGTGCTAATTCTTTAATTATATCATAGTCCTTCTGCCTGATTTCCATACCCATGTCGTCCCTCTCACTTGTGAACACCGACATAAAGTATTCAGTTAGAACCCTATCTACGTCTTCCGGCTCCATACACAAATTATCACTATGGTCCTTAATGGGAACTACTCTCCCTAACTATCCTCTTACTCTTAACGTACTTGTAAAATAACTTTGGATTTTCCTTTATTTTAATCTGCCAATGTTTTTTCATGTCCCCTTTTTGCGTCCCTAATTTCCTTTTAAAGTTCCCCCTACACATTCTATACTCCTCTAGGGCTTTTGCTGTTTTGAGTCCTCAGTATCTGCCATAAGCCTCCCTTTTTCTCTCCACCCAATCCTGTATACCCCTCGACATCCAGGGTTCCCTGGATTTGTTGCTCCCACCCTTTATCTTTACTGGAATATGTTGGCCTTGTACTCCCCCTAATTCCTCCTTGAATGATTCCCACTGCCCTGACGCAGATTTACCGAAAAGTAGCTGCTCCCAGTCCACTCTGGCCAAATCATATCTGATCTATTAAAATCGGCTTTCCCCCATTTAGAACTCTGATTTCTGCCCCACCCTTGTCTTTTTCCATGACAACCTTGAATCTAATGGAGTTATGATCATTATCTGCAAAATGCTCCCCCAATGATACCTCTATCACTTGCCCGGCTTCATCCCCTAAAATTAAGTCCAGGACCACCCTCTCTCTTGTAGGACCTTCTACATACTGGCTTAAAAAGCTCTCCTGGAAGCATTTTAAGAATTCCACTCCCTCTAAACCTATGACTAACCCAGTTAATGTTGGGGAAGTTGAAATCCCCAACTATTACTACCCTATTATTTTTACACTTCTCTGAAATTTGCCTACATATCTGCCCTCTATTTCTCTCTGACTGTTTGGGGGGCTATTGTACACTCCCAGCAATGTGATTGCTCCTTTTTTGTTTTTCAGTTCTACCCATATGGCTTCATTTGAGGAGCCTTCTAAGATGTCATCCCTCCTTACTGCTGTAATTGATTCCTTGCTCAATATTGCGATACCCCCTTCTCTTTTACCTCCTTCCCTGTCTCACCTGAAGACCTTATATCCTAGAATATTGAGCTGCCAATCCTGCCCCTCTCTCAACCATGTTTCTGTGACAGCAATGGCATCATACTTCCATGTATTAATTTGTGCCCTCAACTCATCTGCCTTATTCGCCAGACTCCTTGCATTAAAATAAATACCACCCAACCTTGCCAAATTCCTTGTGCCTTAACTGGCCTATAATTTCTATGCCTTCCAGACTCACTTGCTCTGTCTTCTAATTTTGGCTGTGCATCTCCTCCTCTCAGGATCCCACCCCCATGCCAAGTTAGTTTAAATGCTCCCCAACAGCACTAGCAAACCTCCCCGCAAGGATTTTGGTCCCATTCCGGTTCAGGTGTAAACTGTCCGCCTTGTACAGGTCCCACCACCCCAAGAAAATGTCCCAGAAATCTAAAGCCCTCCTTCCTGCACCATCTCTCCAGCCACGCATTCATCTGGACTAGCCTCCTATTTCTATTTTATT
Source organism: Carcharodon carcharias (assembly GCF_017639515.1). NCBI lineage: Eukaryota > Metazoa > Chordata > Chondrichthyes > Lamniformes > Lamnidae > Carcharodon > Carcharodon carcharias. Next base: position 35,364,775 of record NC_054480.1, on the reverse strand, counting down.
CATCTGTTTAATGCTGTTTTCAGGATTTACTTCATTCTGAAAATAAAACAAGCATAATGTAAATTGAGTTAAAAGAGGTGAAATTGGTCTTGGGCAGTATCATTAACAAACTGGCTGCCTGTGTTACACCCTCTTCAGACGAGCTGTAAAACCCCAGCGTGTCTATTTTGTTGCCGGTTTTAGCCTTGCTAAAACATAGCATTGCACTGCATCAAATCAAACATTGTGTGGAACTCCAGAACAAGCCTGATGTTAATGATTTTAACAAGGAGGAAGATTTTGAAGTGGCACTGTTGCAGAAACAGAAGAGAATAGGAAATACCCAAATATTGGTGGGAGGCTTGAATCCTCGAAAATGGCAACAGTCTGACAATCAGAAAACAGAAGTTGTTGCTTATAGCTCAGCTTGATGCTCAACTATAATATGATATTGCAATATCATAACATGTGGTATTAGTGCCTGACATAATATTGCCAAGTTCACAGTGCAAATAAAGATTTGATTTTGAAAAATGCATTATTCTACAAAAAAAATTCAATTCCTAATAAACCCACAAATTAAGATTGCAAACATGTGAAAAATAAAAGTTTGTAGCCTCACTAATAGTGCATAGTGTAATTATAAACACACTACCTTGTAACTGTCAGTTAGTATTGATTTGATTTAATAAATTTTATGATATGAGGTCAAAAATGAACTCTGCTTTGTAAAACCACATGATATGAACAAAGTATTCTGTATAATAACACATCAGTTGGAGCTTTATCCTGTACCTTGTATAAACCTGTTTCAGAATATAATTTGTTCGGAAATATTTAGTCATGCAGTTCAGTAACTCTAACAGTATAATTCTAAATGGAATTTTAACAATGAAATTCATCAATCAGGAGGGTGGGAGTCAGTTCAGGGTTGGAGCCTTGAATCAGTTATTAGCCACTTCCATTAATTTGGGAAAATGTTGGTGTGAAGTTCACATTAATGGTACTCCTATTTCATTATCGTCAACTGTGCATATGCAAACCACAGAAAATTTAAAAAGTGACAACATGAATGCAAACTGCTGTTGAACAGCAAAACAGGCAACTCTTGCAATGAACATGTTCAGTGTGGAAGTAATCTAACTTACCTGTTAAACAAAAGAACAGGTGGTTCTGTAAGTGTTGATTTGATGAAAGTTTGTGCTGGGAGGGGGGTGGGGTGGGGATGGGTGGAGGTGAACTTTGTTTGCATTGCATACATTTTTGGGGTAAAACATGGATGTAAGAAGGGTCACTTTAGGGGAGCAACATCCTGTGCTTCAAGACACCTGAAAGACGCCTGACCTGATAATGGGTGAGACCACTTTTCTGCCTTCCTTTAGGAGAGGTGGTGGCATAGTGGTATTATCACTGGACTAGTATTCCAGAGACCCAGGGTAATTCTATGGGGGCCTGGGTTCAAATCTCACCATAGCCGATGGTGAATTTAGAATCCAATAAAAATCTAGAAGTCAGATGATGACCATGAAACCATTGCTAATTGTTGTAAAAACCCATCCGGTTTACTAATATTTTTCAGGGGAGGAAATCTGCTGCCCTGACCTACATGTGACTCTTAAATACCCCTCTGAATAAGGGCAATTAGGGATGGGCAATAAATGCTGACTTAGCCAGTGACGCCCACATCCCATGAACGAATTAAAAAAAACATGTGTTAGGGCCTTTATATATAGAAATACAGTCTCCTAGATTAAATCAGGTTTTCTCAATTTTCTTTCAATGTTAAACACAAAAATGGAGTCCTTCACAGCTTAACGGACATTGAAACATTAAATGAGCTGAATAAGGTGGCAGCTGCTCGTGAAATTTTAAATGATAATTATTACGAGTGCATTGTGGTTAAATATTAGTCTTTCAACTAACGTTATCACATTCTAAGCAAGCACGTATTTCATAACCATTTACTTTGTAAATTGAATCAAGCATTATAAAGAAAAAACAAGATTTTTTTTTCCCATCCTAAAATAATCTCAAAAGGAGTTTTACAAAAAGCCTTTCTAATGCTTGAGGCAAATATTACTGACTATGTCTTACTGAACTTAGTTAGCTTTCATATGCAAAATTAGTGGGCCAAATTTTGCATAATACTGCACGTATTTCACACAATAAATTCATGAAAATGACTGTTGATTTTGTGCAGGTATAAGCAGCTGAAATAACTGACAATTGTTCATTTTTTGAATGTTGAGTATGTTGAGATTTGATATTAGTGAGTAGGATGACAGATTTATTTTTAGCAGGGATGTTGCACACGTCACTAGCAAAGGTAGTCAACAATATAGCACTAGTTTCAGAAGACAATAATCACCAGGAAATATTTCAATCCTCTAATACCATATTTATATCTGTAATGACTATCATTTCTAAATTGTGAATGAAAGCCTATGACCTTGATACAACCTGAGTCAGTTCATTTTACAATAAAAAGTAGGCCATATTGTCCATCTTTTTCTGAAATTAACATTTTTAAAAATTATTTTAAAATTTGTGCTTGGAATGTGGATATTGTACATCCCTGGTTGCCCTGAAGACATTAAGAGACACCACGTTATGTGGGATGTGAGTCACATGTAGCACACAGGTCCTTTTTCAATCATTCTTAGCTGCCTCCTAGCTAAAGATGACCAGATTTACTAACTCAATTTCACAACTTATTATGGGGTACTTTGAACCCCTAGGTTGCTAGTCCAGTAACGTAACCACAAGGCTACCATGCCCTGATATTGAATGATGATTTATAACCCACACCCATTCTAAATCAGGCTTCTTTTTACCAATGCTGCCTCTTCTAAAACTGTAGATTCTAGGGAATTCAACTTCTGTGTTCATTACTTTGAATTACTCTGACAGAAACCAATGTTTTTTGGTAATAATAAAACTCAGTTTTACAGACTTGAAAATCTGTATATCTGTTAGTAAAGACACAAGAATGTGGCATTTAAACTGTGGCCCAAAGGTTTCTTGCAGGTATGAGCCCTGTCAATTTGACCCACAATGCTCAAGTAAATTAGAGCAGAATCATCTGGTCCCATTGGTGGTGGGTGTCAAGGCGGGTGTGTGCGGACAATATGTCAAGAAGGCTAAAAGTCGGTTTTATGCCATAGTGAAACCAGTTTGTGATCGTCCGCTCCACCCTTCAATGGCGGGCCACATTTCCCATCGCCACATGCCAGGAACCTAATTTCAATACTTTAGCATCTCATTATACACCCTGCTCGTCAGAATCTTCCCCCCAGGCTAGATCATCTGGACAGCTGACGTGTTTCACAATGGTACATTAGCAACCTGCACCTGGCAAGCTGCAATTCGCTTGGGACTTCAAGATTTGTTGGCTTACCTTGCTTCGGTCATTTGCACCAGGCTTCGCAGGCAGCACCACATCACTTTTAGGGGGGCTCACGGGCAGGTCTCTACCTACCAGAACAGCCATACGGCGGGGGTGGCTTTTCAAATATGGCAGGGCTAGGCCTTGCTTGGAGATGGGGGAGAAGTGGCCTCAGGCAAGGGAAGAGGCTGCAGGACTAGGGCAGTACTGGGGAAGGAGGGTATTCCAAGATGCGTGAGGGGGTACATATTGATCTGTGCAAGTGGCCTCAAAATGGTGGCGCCTGAGGAGGCCAGATGGAGATGTGAGGGTGCGTGTGAGAGACTGAGTGGTGATGTCCCTTGAGCTGGCAGTGAGTGATATGCCTATGAATGTGTGATGGGCTTGTGAGTGGGTGAATTGTGATTGATGAGATGGTCGACTTACCCCAGCGCACAGATGAGATCATTTGTTTGTTTTCTGCATTGGGTGACCAGCCTCTTGTGTGCAGCATGGCACTGACCATCCCTGCCACTGCCCCCCCCCCAAGCTGGAGTGGTGAGTCTGATGGGCCTCCTGATGGGCTAAAGCGGGGGTTGAGGACATCATGGCGGGGCTCCATGGCTTTCAGAAGGCGTCCGAGGGATGTACCACTGAATCGGGGGGCTGCACTTTTCTTGGCTTTTGGGGCCATGTCTTCACCGGAGCAGTCCTGGGCAGCAAGCATTAAGAACCGTGCGCGCAGCTGTAGTTTAAATATGGCGCCCGGCATGAGGAAGTGGCAAGGTAACAGCATGGTGGGAAAATCGGAGGCTGTCCGCCAGTGATCACACGTGTTTCCTGTGACTGCATAACATATAAGGTGGGAAGGGGACGATATGGTGCGAAAACCCGTCATTGCGGCTGGCGGGTAAAACATCTTTCATCACACCCGCTACCACACGTAATCTGGGACAATCTCCACAGGTGGGTAGAAATGCAAGCTAGTGAGAAAATCAATTGAACTGTAGATGCAGCCTGCAAGGATCTATAGTTTGCACCTAAGTGGCCCAAAAAGGCAAAATGTTTGAAGGGGTTGAGCTTTGGCATGTTGAGGTGCTCTGATTTAAAACCTCAGAAGTTAGAAATGTTTTGCTTCAGTGATAATTGCAATGCAACCATTTATGCCTGACCTCCACCTCACCTTTGACCTTCAGCAGACATAATGTTCTAAGTGTATCTCATTCTCCATCCATAGCTTACCAGCTCTGGGAGGTTGCTGGAACTGGGAAAGAGAATGATTCAAGGTATAACGTGCTGGCGGTCTTCAAAAATTGTTAGTTTTATCAATGACAAATACCAATAGCCTCCAATGACATCATCAAGAAGAGTGCCCATTCAAAGTCAAGGGCAGAACTTTCTGCCTGTTGGGTGGGCGGTGTGGGAGTGAGCGCGGACCTGATCGGCGCCCCCGATCGGGTCCGCGCTGCCATTTTTCGTGGACGAGCCATTTAAGGCCCGCCCAGCATGACATGCACTCAGAAGCGCTGTGTGCTCCCTGTGCGGGCGGTGGGGGTCGCCTGAGTCCGGAGGTGCCTCGGAGATTAATTTTAAGTCCAAAAAGTTTAATAAAGTTGCGAGAAAATTTTTATGACGCGTCCCCTCATGTGAAATTGTCACATGAGCTGGGACATGTGCATTAATTTCAATAAAAATTTTTGTCAAAATTTAAAATCATTCATGAAACCTCATCCTGCCCGTGGATGAGGTTCCATGAAAAATGCAAAGGCCGCCTGGTTAAGGTTGGACGGGCAGCTCCATTAATTATTTTAATTGAGTTAAATGGCCTTAATAGGCCTTTGACAGTTTGGCGTGCCCAAGTCGGCTGCGCGCCCGCCAAACTGAAAGTCTGAATGACGCACACCCGATGTCACTACACGTCGTGTTACGCCTCAGCGAGCAAGCCTCGCCCCCGCTCACCAAGCCGAAGCTTCTACACCTATGCTGTATGTACGAGGACTATTTCTAACAATAGACAATTTCTAACAATTTCTAACATTTTCTACACCTCTCCACAAACTTTTGCCATCAGCATTTTTAAAGCCCATTAAATAACCATCACTGTCCACCATTCAACCAATGATTTCAAAACCCACACTTTATTTAAAAATCTCCATAGTCACACTCCGTCCTCCTGCCACAATTTCCTCCAATAGCACGAATTAGCTCACGCTCCCTATTCTTATAACTCAAGCTTGCTGTATACCCACCAGTGACAATAATTTGAATCACTACAGCTTGCACTCTGGAATTTTCTCTGTAAAATCCTCGTATCTTGCTACATCTCTCCTTATGTTCAAATGTATCTTCAAAATGCAGCTCGGCAACCAAATCTTCAGGTCACTTTCTCTGCCTCTGCTCCTAATCTCTCTTCATTTCCCAAACTCTTTTTGTAAAGTGCCTTGGGAATTTTGTTATGTTAATGGTGATGCTTTGAGTTCAAGTTGTTGCTATTGTATTATTGACTGACCTGCAACTAACGCTGGTGTGATTAGTGAAAAACAAACTGGTCTCTAACTATTTACAGGATGTGTAGGTAGTTCAGAGTTTTAGCAGTTTTTCAGCTTCTAGTGGGGCAAGTTATGAAACATAACTGAATTAGCTTCTGCCACAGGAGAGCAGAGCCAGCAATATGTTCAAAACTTACTTCATAAGCTCAGGGTCCTCTTTATCATCCTTGGTCGGTGTTAATTTCTGTCCACTTTTCTTTGCACGTGGGCACCCTGACAAGCTGTAAAAACAACCAGAATGGGACTGACTCACAATGAAGGGTATGAACTGCTGCTGCTTGATATCAACGCATCTCACACAAATGAATAATTGTGGTCGCTGTGTGATTGTTGAGAAGATATATGGGTTAAACTGTTTGCAATAACAGCTTATGAACACTTAATGAGGTAGATTTTAACATTCAAGTGGTCTGCCCATTCCTGCTATCAGGAAGCCTGAGCCATTTAGAGGGCTGGGCTTCATGTCTATGGCATTCGTGAGCTACAGGTACTGGACGGGTGTCCTGCTGCATCTTGCTGACGCTGTGCCAGTGGAGTATCAGGCAGTCGCGCTAGCCCACAGGAAGGTTCAGCCAGCTGAATATGGATGGGGCAGTGATCCACAGTCTCATTGTGGAGCCAGGGCAAGCACTCCCACTCCTTTTGGCTCTTTTGTAAAAATTTAATTTTTTTGGACCATTTTTGGAGCAGACAGCATTAGTGCCTGTAAGGCTGCTGAATGCCAGGAAACATGGGTGGCACCCACTTCAGCTATGTGTCCCTGGAAATTGCAATCGGCCTCCTAACTATGTCACAGTATCTTGATATGCACAATAAAGAGGCCTATGGTCTAAAACAGGTGGGTCCTCTGGCTGCCCGAAGGAAGGCCCCCTTAAAATTGTACTAACTAGAGCATCGGTGTTCACAGTCTATTGGCCCCATTAAGGCCAAGTAGGCCAAGTGAAAATTGGACCCAATTTGTTTGTGTAACATTTCTCTGTCAACTTTTTTAGAGGTGTGTTAACCCATTTAAATTAAACAGGCCATCTCCATTGAAATAATGAGTATACAATGATGTTAAGTGTTAATGTACTGTTATTGCCAACAGTAATTTCCACTCCATGGTTACAGCATAAAGCCTTTCAGGGTAGTCGGTCATTCTGTTAAGCTTTTGATTCCTATATTGTACAGAAGAGATATCCTATAGCAAACTACATTAATGCCTTGTCATTAATTTAAAAATGAATAATGAATTCAAGACATCTATTAATAAGGCAGATTAGGAGCCAGTAAGATAATTAAACCATCCTGTACTTGAACAGTTTAAAACTATAGAAAATTTAAATAAAAATTGACCACTAATTTCAAGGAAAATCATTACCAGAAAACCTAGACCTTGTTAATTCTGAAGAGATTGGAAGGTTTCTTTCTATTTCTTGATTCGTCCTTGTGTTTTAAACAGTTCAGCACAGAATAGTTCAGGTTCAGGCTCTGTATACAATACAGTAACTTAAAGCTACACAGTGGTTTCCAAACATTTCTGTGTGGGGAACTCCCTTAAAATACTGACACACCCTTTGAGGTCCCCTCACCTAACCTCAGGAAAAGACAGTGTCAACTAACTAAAGGAAACCAAATGCTCTCAGTTGTAGAAATTATTTTTCTTAGTATACAACAACAAAAGTGAATCAACAAGTACAGAAAAATATAGAATTCAGAGCTCTTGAGTGTTGCTGGCACATGGTAAGGTGGATCCCATAGGGTTTGCAGACTCCGGTTTTAAAAACAGGTGAATTATATTAGCATGTCTGGCCAAGAGACAACCTACCAGATATTAATACACATTAGCTGATCAGTGTCACAGGCCTCACCTTCTGTGAGAAGTATAGTTCCCTGTCACATGACCAGACCCATCACAACCAGGAGTTGGGCACCTTAAAATGAAATAAAACTTACTTTTAGCATACTTAGTATATTCCTTTTATGTGTAATCAGTCAGGACAGACAAAAGAGTTGCCTATAAGTTGAATCACACAAGAATAGCTATAACAACAATGACTGTGGTTCAACTCAAAAAGATTTATCGATCTGGTAAAATGCAATTTTCTTTTCTGCTGAAATTATGGAAAAATTGCAGAAGGAGGCATTTAACAATTCAGCAAAACTTTTATAAATAGGATCCTGATTCAACAACAATTTACAAATATTTACAGATATAAGATAATAAAAAACACGTGTAAAAGACCTATGGATTTTAGCAGTTCAACAATTTTTTATATGAGAGGTTTGAACAAGCACAGAATCTATTAAAAAAATGCTCCCATTAGATTTGCACCTAAGCAAATTTGGCTGCAACTCACTTATGAATGAACGATATAGTCATCATGAGTTGCAGCAAAAAAAATTTCCCTGGATATCAGAAAATGATTCCAGTGTTAAACAATTTTAGGAAATGTAAGGAAATGATGTGATGTGTCTGAAATGCAAGTATTATAAAAACCAATCATACCTGAGTTCTGAAGAGTGGGCAGCCATGAGGTTTCTTAGACTTTTATCTGCTAAAGGACAACCAGAAAGGCTGCAATAGAAGAACCAATAGAATTGAATAAAATGTATTTTTCAACGCCAAGTGAGTCATTTATAAAATTTTTACTGCGTTATAAATAACTGATTAGTAATTCCATGGAAAAAAAATCTCACAAAATACCTGCGATGCGAGGCATAATTTCCAGTTATGTGACCACTGCCATCACATCCAGGCGTTGGGCAACTGAGAGAAAATTGAAGAAACACCGAATCGTTAGAATGGCACCAGTTCATTTCACCCGTGGAAACTGTATGAAAGGAATGTGCCTGAACAAAATTAAATAAAACTGTCTTATGTGTTAGGGTCTTCAACAGGGTCTTGACCTAATTAATTACATGACAATGATGCCTGGCCTTTCTTTCTTAAAAATGTTTTGTGGAAGCAAACTTTATTTTTTCTGTCTATTTTCTCTCACTGGAGGAGTTGTTTATCACTACCAGCTTGAATAAATGGATAATCTGCTATCTGTGACTGATTTGATGAAAGGTGTTTGCCACACAGTGAGCTGCCCATCTCAATTTCTCCATGATAACACATTCATGTATCATTAGTGACACAATAGGAATGTTGAAATTTGGTTTCAATGACAGGTATGCTGAAACCCCAAGCAGTTCTGGGCCTCAGAACTGTAACAATCTGCTTTGGAAACAGACACTATCACTGTGGCACTAAGAGAAACTTAACATAACATTTCATGCATGTCAATCCTTCTTGTTTATTTGCTATCTACAGGTAACAAAGCTCTCAAGCAGTGAGGTTATTTACGTTATTAATTCTTTCTTGGCATCCTTGCATGAAAATTTCAGTTTGAGGCTGGAGCTTGTGACTTCTCCTGGGTACTTTTTATCTTCTATACTTTCATCCATCACTTCTAGATCTCCTGCCTCTGATGAGGGAAATGAAGAGGTGGCAGGTTCCATCTAGGATCACAGAATATAATTACTTTCAACATACTTTATTAGTCACTATCTTCCCTTCCTCTTCCATTGTATCATAAAGACTTCTGATGATCGTGAGTTTGCTGCCACTTGTCAGGAGTTATAATCCATTAAATTCTGAATCTCTTAGAGTGATCGATACATAACAGCCTTATTATGGAATGGAAATTGGTGTGCAAACTTCCTATTTTCAATTGATGCCAAAACCATTTCTAGATTGTACCATGTCTTCCAAATAGCAGCCTCTGTCATCCACTTGCTTGTAGAACAGTCTGAACAAGGCACCCAGAAATCTATCATAACCAAGCTCAAACAGTATCACCTATTGTTGAGGAGACCAGTAGGATATTAAGACTGCATTACTTAAATGTAATTTGCACTGGGGTAGCTTCTTTGGAGTATAGTTATTTCAGTTGTTGATTTTTTTTAAAAATCACACATCATGCCAGAGTCCCGCAGTTGGTGACATCTAGGATGTAGTCATATGGTACTGGCAATTTGATTTCAATAATAACGGAACATGAAATAGGACTCTGCCTCCTGACTGGCAGATTTTAATGTTTTGAGGATGCAGGTGGGAGCATTCATATTCTGAAAATGATAAAACTGCAGTAAGTTTTTAGGACAGAATTTTCTGCCTGTCGGGTGGGCGGTGTGGAACGGGCACGAGGGGCGGGGAACTAATCGGCGCCCCGATCAGGTCCGCTCCGCCATTTTACGTGGGCGGGCAAATTAAGGCCCGCCCAGCGTGACGTGCATCCAGAAGCGCTGCGCGCTCCCTGTGCGGGTGGGGGAGGGGGTTTGCCTGAGTCAGGAGTGCGCACATGTGCGCGAAAGAGCACAGAAATGCCTCAGGGGGATTAGTTTTAAGTCCAAAAAATTTAATAAAGTGATGAGAAATTTTTTATGACATGTCCCCTCATGTGAAACTGTCACATGAGCTGGGACATGTGCATTAATTTCAATAGAAATTTTTGTTAAAATTTAAAATCATTCATGAAACCTCATCCTGCCCATGGATGAGGTTCCATGAAAAATACAAAGGCTGTCTAGGTTCTTAAGGTTGGACGGGCAGCTCGATTAAATATTTAAATCAAGAGTTAAATGGCCTTAACTGGCCTTTGACAGTTGGGCGTGCCTGAGTTGGCTGCGCGCCCGCTGAAATGAAAGTCTGAATGACGCACCGTGACGTTAGGACGCACACCCGACGTCACCACACGTCATTTTACGCCTCGGCGAGCAGGCCCCATCCCCGCTCACCGAGTCGAAGATTCAGCCCTTAGTGTATTTTGTTTTACTATATTTCATGTTAAGAACCTAAACAACACAAACGGATTATGAGTAAAAGCGGGGAAGTATTAAACAATTAATGGCCCAGGTATTAACACTTTTTAGACGATAAATTTGCAAAACTTTTTTTTTAAAGAGACAAGTTGTACACCAGCATTTATACATATATTCTACTGCTGTACATTCTCAACATGCCATTTATGGGAGACACAATGTATATTAAAGTGCATAATTTGTACAATATGCATATTGTACAACCATTTAACATACTTGTCATGAAGAGATATTAACGTGTATAATGTTATTGGAAATTATTTTAAAATTGGACTTGTAGCAGGGTCTGTGTCTATGTGTTTGGCTTAATTGGATTAAAGCCAGCTAGTTTGGGTGCTTTGATGTATAATTTGAGATGTTAATTAGATCAACGTAAGGATAGAAAGTAAAGAGTACATTTGCATTTGTTGAATAAACCATTCAAAAGAATGGATAAAATCTTGCAACTAGCTGGGAGACACCAAGCAATGTGTTTATATTACTCATAAAATTGGTGGAATGAAAGGATTATTGTTCAGAGAGGTAAAATTAAAAAAAAAACCTAGTAATACAATGGAAAATTTATATTCAAACGGAAAGCTAGGTATGAACCGAAGGGAGTTGGTGTATGAGGCAGGGGCATGTAAGAGCTAACCAGGCTGTAAGCCCTACCAATGTGCCTGCAAACTGCAATTTTGAATTCATTTTGAATTCATAAGGTCAAATGTGCTTTGCCTGATGTCTGTTTAAAGTCTATGGGTTATTGTTGCCTTGGTGCAGATTTATATGGGAGTGATTAATTTGGGGATTTATTTAAAAGTTATTATGGTAGTAATTTGTAGATATGTGTATGTGTTTAATTTCTTGTTAAATTAATAAATGTTTAATTTAGTTGTATATAAAAAACCACTTGAGGATTGGTGGTTTTATTCCTAAATTCAGAGCTGCATCTCAAATATACCAATTGAAAATATAGGTTATGACAGTTGTTCAAGTTTCCCTCTGGAATTTAAACAACTCGGCCTTTACCAACTGCTGTGTCATAACATACGTCAGGTTGGAGAAGTGGAGACAGCACAGGTGGTTAGGATGGCACCCAGGAATCTAGCTTCACCTGTCACTTATGTTATACTCCATGGCCAGAAACTTTCCTACGTCGGGCGGGCTGGGTGGGAGCAGGCGGGGATGGGTGCAGAGCCGGTCGCCGCCTATGATCGGCTGCACGATGCCATTTTACATGGGTGGGCCAATTAAGGCCCACCCAGCGTAATGTGCGCCCGGTAGTGCTATCTGTGCGGGGGGGAGGGAGGAGGGAGCACAGTGCTGCCTCAGGGAGATTAAGTACATAATAAAAGTTTTTATATAATAAAGTTAAATATTTAAACATGTCCCCTCGTGACAGTGTCACATGAGCTGGGACAGGTTTGTGACTTGTGCAAAAATTAATTAATAATTTTATAAAACGTTCAGGAAACCTAATCCCACTCTTAAGGTTGGACGGGCAGTGTTGATAACTACTTCAATTGTTTTTTTTAATGGCCTTAGCAGGCCATTGACAGTTTGGCGGGCGCGGAGCTGCCTCTGGTGTGTGTCCACCGAACGTAATATCTAAATGACACGTGATAATGTCAGGACGCACGGCCGACGTTATCGCGTGTCATTTTGCACATCCTTGTGTCGGCCCGCCCCCACACGCTGACATCAATATTCTGGCCCACATGTTGCCCAGGCCAAGTGGTGGAAATTGGATTTCTGGGAACAGTTTTTATTTGATGTAGTCCAAAGTCAGATTGAATCCTGGCTATGGAATAATACTGCCACTTTTCTGTTAGTATGCAGATAGAACAGCTTTGTATAAATGTGAAAATAACTAGAACTATAATACAAGTATAAAACTTTGAAGCAAGGCTGTCATATTCCGTGCGTTATCCTCTCTGTGTGTGTTTTTTGTTTGTTTGTGGGTATTGCCAGCAAGGCCAGAATTTATTGTCCGTTCCTGATTGCCTTGAGAAGACGGTGGTCTTGAACTGCTCTATTCCTTTTGTGTGTAGATACATACATAGTGCTGTATGTAGCCCTATTGCAAATGAAGTGCGGTTTCTTGGGGTTCTGATTTAGTTTAATTTTGCATTTTTAATTCACAGATGCTCCATGTTGAGAAATGCTGTGATTTGATATTTAAGTTAGATCAGCATACAACGTAAATGCCACCATAAAACATCTTCTATTCAGCTGTTACAGTGTCTCTTGGGTCCAATTTCCCCCTGTGGTCTGGGTCTAAATGCAAAATGAGATTTTCATACTTGGCAGGTGTTTTCACTGAAGGATCAGGAAAGAATAGTTGAAATTGGAGCACCTGTTCACATACTGTGCTCCATATTCCATATTTCCCCACTGACAGTCACAAATGAATTCCAGGATTGGAGATACCACTTATGTACAGCAAGCTTCTTTTTGGTAAATATGACATTTCTGAGATGATCTAATATGGCAAAACACTTAGACTAGTTTGCACTGAGTCAAAGAATAACAATAATCAAAATTTCCCACATGGGTAGTTCTAAATCTGAGCTGACTCATCAGGCAAGAAAGAAAAATTGGATCTTGAGTCAACATTGGTCATTTTTATGAGTCAGTCATCACTTGCAAGAGAATAAAAGAGAAAAGGGGAATTGATGGAAATATGATGGAAATATGATTGAAATGAGGGGCGGAATCTTGTTGCAGCGTCAGGGTCTCACCTGCTGGCTGGCGATGTGGCAAGAGTCCCGGGATGCCTCTTTCAGATGCCATCCATCACAAGCCACTTAGGCACTGATGAAGCTGGAATCAAGACCCTGGGGGCAGAAGCGCCACATAGCGTGAGCTGCCAGCCAGTCAGAGCCCCAGGATTGCGGAGGACACAAGTGAGTAATTTGAGGGCAGGTGGTTTTGTGGGGTTGGGGATGCAAGGAGAGGCAGGCAGGGGGGGTGGTCAGAAGCAATGGCAGGGATTTGGCTTGTAGTGCCCATCCCTCCCACCACTTCCCTGATGTCCAGTGCCAAAGTATCTTGAACCAAACGATGTGTTGTATTGTTTCATTTATCAGGTAACTGAATTTGTTCATAAACTAAATGGTGGATTTTTGTTTCAATTTTTTGTTGTTGGTGTCACTGACTACAGGAAACAGAGCATATTTTTCATTAGTAGTCAATCAAGTGTGACCTGTCCAGGAACTCACCTCTTCAGACTCTTCCTCTCTTGGTCTGCTTGGTTTTGTGTAGTCAATAGGGCCATCGTATTCATCCTGTTTAGAATTTTGACTGGACTGCGGAGAACCCATTACGCTGCTGCATGTGCTGTTGCTTCCATGAAGGCAGGAGGATGATAAATCGGCTGATCTGACATTCGAGCTTATTGCAGAAAATACATTTTCCCTTTTACGGTTTTTATTCATGCTGAGATCCAGGGTTCCATTTTCATCCACCTCAATATCCATATTCTGAAAACAATTGAACAAGGATTTCATCAAAAAACTACTTCTTCTTATTTTTGAAAATCCAATCATATGTTTTGTTGCTTTGGTCAGCATGGTTAACATCATTTGATATTATGAATGGATCTCCCCATATCTTTGCTCATAGTAAATTGTTGGGTAATACTATTTTATATTGGCAAGAGGGTGACACTATTTCACCCAATGTATTATTCTGCTGTATAATGGAGCTGTGTGTAAACTACTTTCTTGAAGGCCACCAAGTCAAAATGACACAACTAGGCACATGCTGGGGTCAACTGGAGGGTATACGTTTCTGTACAGGATGACAGCTTGTAAATCCCTGGCTTTCGCTAAGCTCGGAGGAAATCAGGAGTTCAGGATAGTTTTGCCTTTGCTTTTTTTCTTTAAATAGGTGAGATAAAAATTTACATCGGTGACAACTGTGACAGTCATGTCTCAAAACATTCCTGTACATATACTGCTGTTAACTATGTGAGTTGATGATTAATAATGAAGTGCAACACACATATTCTAGTAGTTTTAACTGTTAGCTTTGTCCATTGCCAAAGAATCTTAAGATGTTCCAACCCCTGAATTATATCTGCCTTGTCCTAAACAACACATCTAGTGGAATGCAGTTAGTGGAATACAGTGACTTACCTTAGAGGGATGATCCTGATGCTTAGTGCTTAGATTCTCTGGCATTTCCCAACAACGTGTAGATAGATTGAGGATAGCCGTGGCAGCCATATGTGCAGCTTCTGCATCATGAGCATAATCGTAGCCACCAGATGAGGATGAGGTTTTAACATAGTTTGTAGACAGACTGTGACTGGGTGAGGAGGCCTTTGGGAATGGTTTTGCTGTATAGGAAATATAGAATATTAAATAAGTCAAAAATATTCAATTTCAAATTATTTCAGTATTAATTCCGTGGTTCACAAAATGATGTGGATCATATCAATAGTACAGCTGATTTTAGCAGATCTAGATTCTGAACTGTCTTAACCTTTCCAGGTATAATGCAGGCATTTGTGTTTGACAGGTGCAGTTGGAAATAATCATTATTGGAGATATTTAAGATACTATTTATGATGCCATTTAAGAATCAGATTTGTCATTTTGTTATGCTGAATTTTCATGCTAAAATTGCTAATAACGCAATCAATTCAGTAGTACTTAATCTTAAATGTGAAATAAATTGCTTTTCTGTCACTCCTAATATCAAGTGACAGAGGCTGCAGTTTCTAGCTTTCATTCAATCTTGGTGTTTGATTGTTTTGGGTTTCAAAATACATACTTACATTTAAAGGTTTTGGGTGAACTTTCAGAGGCCTGAAGTTTTGGAGCAATCACACGCTTCCCAAATACCTGTGCATCAAAACTGGCATAATCAAATGTAACCTTGGAGTACTTCTCCAATTCCTTCGCTAGGTTAGCACGAGGGGTGACTGGCAGCATGTTAGGCCTGTAGCTATAGTGTGGAATCTCCAACTGTTTCACAAAGCACATCGGCCTGGAAGTCATAAGGAGTTAAAAATTGAATTGCAAAGCAATGTCTAAACAATGTCTCATTTCATTTATTTAGAGGTGTCATTTTGAATGAACAAAGCCGTCTTCATTTTTATTCATTTTGTGCAAACAACATTAGTCTGTGCAAATATGTAAAAGAAACTTAATCAAGCTGACAATGCCTACCAGTTTCTTCAAAAGTGGAAATATCTGGATGTGAGCTCACATTCAGACTGCTACAAAAAAAGGCAGCTCTTTTATTCAAATTTGCATTATCAAGGTTGCACCTTGTAGTAATTTACCTGAATGTCATATATGGAAACTTTGCTGACATTGATACACTCCATCCATATTTTTATCAGATTTATTATTTGAGTTTTGAACAATAGGCGGAAAACATGTGAATGAATATGATATCCACAGTTCTGATGTTTTACAAAGTTACACACTTGTTCTAGACCTTCCCCAACAGAAATTAATGTTGGAAATTTATTTCAAGGATGAAGGTTAGCGAATCTGCTGGATTGTCCACCAATGCTTGGAAAATCCTTCAGGATCTGCTGATTTCTGTGCCCAAATTCCCAATAAGTGCTCCTGGTCTAGTAAAGCTATATGCTGCGTGAATTTGTAAAATACCCATAATTGTAGGTATTTGCCTATTTTAAGGGCAGGATCTTCTGGTCGGCGAGCGGGGGTGGGGTCTGCTCGCTGACGTGTAAAATGACGCGGGATGATGTCGGGTGGAACTCCCGATATCACCCCACCTCATTTCCGTTTTCAGGTCGGCGGGGGTGCAGCCAAGTCAGCTGTGCGCTTGGCGACCTGTCAACGGCCAATTGAGGCCATTGGGAAACTAATTAAAATCATTAATGGGCCTGCCCGTCCAACCTTAAGATTGGAGGGCAAGCCAGGAGCCCAGGCGGGCCTCAGGAAAAGCATGAAACCTCATCTATGGGCGGTTTAAATTTAAATTTTTAATAAAGGTTTCAGTTAAGGTTATGGACATGTCCCAATTCATGTGACAGTGTCACATGAGGGGACATGTCAGGGAAATTTTTCTATCATTTTTATTGCAAATTTTAATTCCGAGCTGATCTCCCTGAGGCAGCACTTAGCCTCAGGGAGATCAGTGCGCTCTTTCGTGTGCATGTGCAAAAGAGCGCACTCCCAGCTGAGGGAATCCCTGCCCCCGCCCGCAGAGGGAGTGCATAGCGCTTCTTTGTGGACATCACGCTGGGTGGGCCTTAATTGGCCCGCCAACGTAAAATGGCAGCGCACCCCCAATTGGGGACGCCGATTGGAGGCGCGCCTGCCTGCGCCCGCTCCTGCACTTCCCTCCTGACGGGGGAAAAATTTTTCCCTAAGATATTGTTTACATTGCTTTTTAAAAATCGGCTTTGTCAAAATGTTGTGCAAAATTTCCATGCTAAGCTGATAACACAAAGATATTTTATTATTTGACATAAAGAATAATTTACAGACTATACCATTTCAGGATTTGTGTATGTAAAAAGGATACCTGATAGTTATTTCTTTATTATCTAAATAGCGGAGCACGGAAGGTGTTTCCTCTAATTTGTTTTAATCTTTGCAGCTTTCACTGATTTGCCTTGGGTTCTTTGGTGCAGTAAACCTACCTCAACACTCTGTCAGAACTTTGGCTGCTCTTGGGAGACTCACTGTTATGCTGTTTCTCATGAGATTTTGCCAGTTTCTCAGCAGCAGCGATGGGACACCCAGAAAGGCTGTGACAAAGAAAGCAGCAACATAAGTTAGCTATAGTTTTGAGGACAGCTTTGCATCAAAATGATATAAAGAAAAACTATACTATAGCTACTCTGGGCTGCATTTTTTGAATGGTCCTGTATGAACCCTTCACAATCTTGTGCTTAATCCTCTGTCATTTTTTTGAATGTAAAGGTTAACCCATTTGTTATAACCATGTCATGCTGAAAAACTACCGGACAGGAATTTATGTTCCTTAATATCTGGAATGCTGTAAATAAATAAACTTGTGACAGTATTTTGTTGCTGATTGTATTCAGTATTTCCTTATATTAGGCAAGGTAAGGCAAGGTAATTATTAAATCAACTTCTAAGTTCTCTACATTTATCTCTATATTAAATTGTAGAAACTTAATGGTAAAGAAAAAAATGATGAAATTGTATTTATGTAGCATGTTTCATGACTTTAGAATGCTCCAGAACACTTCACGGGCAAAAAGCCACTCCGGGTCCTGCCACCCGCTGAAGCGGAATCGCCTCTCGCTTTCGGCCTCAGCGGCGTGACTTCATCTCTACCAGAAAAATACAATCCTTACATGAAAGGCAGCACCTCCTGGCAGTGCAGCATTCCCTCAGTGTCGGCCTGGATATGTACGCAAATATCTGGGGGGAGGTGGAAGCTTGAACCCATTACTTTCTCCCATGCGATTGAATGCACTACAACTGGCCAGCTGACCAAGGCGTGTAACCATGGTTTCTGCTCCATTATGCGTGTGTGAATTTTAGGTGAAGACAAGATCAGGTTCAGTTGTGATGCTTCCCAGGAGGTTGAATAATAGTCAGGAATGCTCATTTTTCTGCTCTGCCCTAAACCAAGGAAGGCCAAATGTACCCCAGTGGAGATATGCAAAGTCAGCACTGGCTGTGGGCAGCACATGGGACTTTGCGTTTCTGTATGGCTCATCTTCTCACTGGGTAGAATCTTACTTGTGGCGGGCGGGCCGGGTGGGAGCGGGTGCGAAGCTGATTGCCGTCCGCGATCGGCTGCGCGCCACCATTTTACGCGGGCCAATTAAGGCCCGCCCAGTGTAACGCGCAGCCGGTTATGCTCAGCACTACCCGTGCAGGCTAGGGGAGGAGGGAGAGTCGGGGCCTGCGCTCTTTCATGAAAGAGTGCAGCAAAGCCTCAGGGAGATTAAGTAAATAATAAAAATATTTTAAAAATAAAGTAAAAAATTATTTAAACATGAGCTGGGGCATGTTTGTGAAGTTTACCAAACTTAGTTATTACTTTTATAAAACCGTTCAGGAAACCCCATCCTGCCCGTGGATGAGGTTTCCTGGAAAACGTGAAGGCCGCTTGGGCTCTTTGCCTGCTCGCCAACCTTAAGGTCGGATGGGCAACATTGTTAATCAGGTAAATTACTTTCCTAATGGCCTTCATAGGCCTCTGACAGATCGGCGGCATGCACTCGCTAAACGCAACATCAAAATGACGCGTGATGATGTCAGGACGGATGCCCGACATCATCTCGCATCATTTTATGTGTCGGACCTGCCCCCACATGCTGACAGCAATATTTTGCCCACTGAGTACTTGCATTGAGTCGTGTACAGTGCAAATGAGTAGCATTGTGTCAACATAATGAAGGTTCCACTTTGGCTGGGGCATCAGGTAGCAGAAGTTCCTCCAGTAAAGTCTAAATTGGTTAGTCTTGCACAGCTTCTAGCAACCTGTTCTGAGACAGTGAGTCCTGGAATTAGGCAATTTGTTTCCTCTTTTTTGAAAAACTATTTTGCCGTAATTAATGTAATTTTTAATTTATTTCAGAAATCAAACATATTGCCTGAGAGAACTGGTGACAATATGCTACCAGGTCTCTGCTTTTAGGTAGCTATTAGTACGTCTTGATTTCCCTCCCTTGCGTTAGGGAAATGTCCAGCATTGCCCCTGCTGACAGATTAACCATGACTGCATGGTATAGTGCACTGAAGTATTAATGTGCAATGCCAGTTACTTGCCTGCTCTCTAAATTAGGAAATCATTTGTTCAATCCTCTTTGAAAATCCAAAAGAATTGACACAAAACATCTTTTTCCCAAGGCTAAATAAAGAACAAAAGGTTCAGATATTGAGAATAATTAAGACCATAAGACATAGGAGCAGAAATTAGGCCATTCGGCCCATCGAGTCTAAATGCTTCAACAATAAACTTTTCACTAGATTTAACATCCACTCTAATACACCGTAGTACAATTGTTCTGCAGTATCTTTCACCTTTAAATTATGTCAAAATATAATGTATAATGAAGACAACGTCCCTACCTCCTGTGCGTATTTCGGTTGCTGTTGACATGCCCCTGTCCTGTGCAGCCCGGTGTGGGACACTTCAAAACGTTTTCATGCATGGCAAGGACTGAATAAGCAAGTGAAAGCAAAAAGTATCAAACACTGACTGCCTTTTTGTAAGTAGAATCATCACTTCATGCCGGCTTTCAGATAAACCTTGTAAAATGTAAGCTGATTGGCAGTTTTATTTTTGGCCAGTTTCATCTGAGCTTTAGTTTCATGGATCAAATCATAAGCATCAGTTAAGTGGCAATTCTTTATATGTGAGTGTTGCAGGATATTTAACCTTAGGAGGGGGGAAACACAGGGGAATATGATTCTATCTTTACATATTATTCACATTCACAGTTTTCCAGCAGAGGTTATTGGATAGAGATCAAGGACAGGAACCCTGAATGATTTTCATCTTCCTTGCTCAGGAATGCTGAGGCCAACTGTACCACTTCTAACCACTACTAACTCAGCACCAACTAGCAAGGGAACTTGGAACCTTCTGGTCTGTATGATTCAGTTATAAGCTTATTTTATATACAAGTATACGACTGAGACACTGAATAGCACCAATTTACATTATCAATATTTTAAAATGTGGGAAGTTTTAACCTGAACACAAAGTGAACAAAAAGAGTATCATATCTCTATGGCTGTCATTACTAGGATTGCTTTCAACTAAAAAAGGTACTGGGGCTTAATGATAATACCATGGGCAATGTAAGTAATTCCAACATTAGGACAAATGCATTTTTGTCAATGTAAGCTCATAAGTATTGATTTTTATTTAATATTTTTTGTCAAATTGTTCAGTTCATACATATTCATTATTATCACACATGTATCACAGTGAGTAGTTGAGGTGAATAGTGTATAGCTACTTAATAGGAAGTTAGATAACATATGAGGAAGAAGGAAATTGCGGGCTAGTTGATAGATTTGGATGAGGAAGGATGGGAGGAGGCCTGAGTGAAGCATAAATGCTGGCATGGACAGGTAGGGCCAAATGGCCTGTTTCTGTGCTACATATTTTATGTAATTCTTTGTAATATGTATTTGCTGATTTAAGGCTACTTTTTCTTAACAAAATAGACTGCTTTCACACAGTTAATTTTTGATGCTAGGCTTTTAATTTAAAAGTGATCTTCATTATCAGTAGCTGAGCCAATATTAACCTTTACACATTTTTTATTATAAAGTTATAAATAATAATTCATCATGGTCACCCCAAACCCATGAGTAGCAGAAAAATTGCTAAGCTAGATCAGACAATTTCTGTCAGCAATGTTAGTGCACAAATACTTTACATAGTCATATTAAATTCCTCCAGTATTTTAATAAAGGCATGAACCCGTTTACTTTAAATGGGTTAACACTTCCATTTAAAATACCAGAGCGATAATTAATGTGATAAAATAATTTGTTTGTACAATATAATTGCTGCCAATGATTTTTGTATTCTGAGCTGTCAATGACACACAAGGGTGAGTTTACACATTGACACTCCTGGGTCAGTGCTTTGTCTTCTCAGAGTAAATTTGGGACTTTGTGTGAAAACTTCCATGGTTTTCCATCCATTAAAAATAACAGAGGTAGAATTGCCTTAGTAAAGCTATGAAGCTCTGGGCTGAAAGCACCAATTGGTAAAACGAACCCTTTTTAGTAGCGCTGTGAAGTTAAATCAAACAAGGATCAATCTCACAAAAAAGGAACTACTCACTCTCTGGAGGTATTTTATCCTTGTGCGGGCAGCCAGAAAGACTACGATGGTGTGGATACAATCCTGTCACATGACCGGTGCCATCACAGCCTGGGGTAGGGCACTTGATCTCCCTCTTCTCGGACCTTGAGGGATCTATACAACAGTGTGTACAAAAACACCAATACTAAGAATTCCTTTGTGTGCTCCCTGTCATTAGCTTATCCTCTAAGGTCACAGGAAGCTTGTGTAGTACAGATTTGTGTAAGCTGCAGAGAACTATAGTAAAAGCTTATGTCCCTGTCACATTCACTATTTCTGCTGCTGATAAGATACTAAGATCTATTTACTTTATTGGTACAAGTCTTTTTTCTTTTTTTTAGTAAACTAAACCAGTGAATAATTTAATCAAAGTGAAGATCACAAGATAAGATTCACATGTCGAAGGAGCATCTCATCCATCCAGAAATACCATATGTTCTCCCATCAGCTTGCAAAATGATTCCAGGGTTTTTGCCTCCACCTCTTTACCTGGAAGCTGATTCCATTATATTGATTAGTCTTTGAGTGAACAGGAACTTCATGCTTGTTTTCTTATACACAACTTTAAAGTCCCCTCAGTCAATTCCAAAGAAAATTAAATTTTTTGCTGATGATTTTAGAAAGTTTCATTCCAGTTAAATATAAAAACATTGAACTAACTGTATGCTAATGAACATCTGAAGATACATTTTAAATGATAATTGTTTCATACAATCTTCACTGAACAAAATGTAATTCAATTAAATATGGAAAATTACATGGGTTGCAGTTGATTATGGTTAATAATGAGTGTAAAAGTCCATTATTCCAAGGATGTGAATTATAATTCCACTCTTCAGCAATGTGAAATTAAAAAAAAATATATAGTTCACTCCAGCAAATTGTTACTTAATGGTCATTTCAAGAAGGATTTAAATCTTAAAAATGAATCACACATGGAATAAATAGACTACTGCATTATTCATTGGTATATTACTGATGTTCTTCCAATTGTATCAAAGTCCCCTGCAATAATTTACTGTTCTAACCACAGTCACAAATGGCTTATGCTTTATGCATTGGGTCTCTGATATTGAAATTATAACGTGACACTAACGTATAAACATTTAATGCCTTTGTCTGTATTCTTCTCTGCTATTTCAGCAGAGGCACTATCCATTGATTCTAAACAGGTGAATGACTCCATAAAATAGTAGAGTCAGGAATTTCAGAAAAGAACATATTAAGTGTCTGTACTATATCATTATATCTCAATTTCAGAGCCTTTTATTGTTTTTCTCCTTATTTGTCCTTGCTTGGTGAACACTGTGGCTCATGCTGGCATTTGGCAGCAACAACCGTTTGTACCCCGAAGAGAGGGGATCTTTTTACAGAATGACCCTGGACACTAAGTGTTGGTAAGACTTTTTAACCATGGATAGACCAACGTTTACAGATAGACATTCATCAGAGGTCTCTTGATAGAGATCAGAATCAGAGTCTCCAGTAGCTCTTTATCATCCTATTGCCCATATGCAGAGGCCAACTCTGGCCTCCCACTGCCACCCTTCCTAAGATCACTGCATACTATGAACAGAAACTGGACTTCTCTCATCTACATAGCATCACAAAAGTCACCCTGTGGACTACCAGCTGGATATGTTATGCAAAAATAATTAGTCACTTTAAAGTTCTTTTCGCTTTTCACAAAAGTAGAATACCAAAATGCTATAATCAATTGCTGTTTTTACAATATTTTGTGTTTTTAAGCTGCATAAGGTTGAATAATTTTGAGAAATGCTTCAATGTGTTTAATAGCTCTGGCTTCAGCACTAGCACAGCTGCAGAGCATGTGTAATTTTCTCAGTGTGTGATCAGTTATTTTATGCATATGGTACAGCACGTTTTATGCTCAATGTGGTGGAATAACAATGTACACTGCACGAAAATTAAATCCATGTACATAGAATAATCAAGTAATTGTCATCCAGGCTACAGCCTGCCACTTACCTTTACTATAAAGGTTCTTCCTGATGGGATCCAAAGATTTATTTGGCTTGTCTTCCATGTGGATATGCCTCATTTGTTCCCCTGATATCCTACTGGGCTCTCTGCTAACATCTTCTCTCTTCATCTTCACCTGCTCAGCTTTCAGAGCAATGGCCTGTTCTAGGAGCCCAAGATTTCCTTTTGTCATCATGTCATAAATTTCTAACTCCTCAGTGATTGCAGACTTTGGAGGTAAACTCTCACTCTCATCAGTGCATTCCTCCAGATTGTCCTCTGCAATTGCTGAGCTTTCTGACTTTGGTTGTCCTTCACATTGAATTTCCTGTTCTGTCTCTTGTGATAGCTGCACTATTACTTCAGCACTGTCCTTGTATTGCACATCAGTGGACTTGTTCTCCTCCATATCCTGCTTATCAGCCTCATCAACCTCTTGTTGGAAAACAATTCTCTGCTCACCGCAGTGAGAGGAATCAGTTGTGCCCTTAAATTCTTTACACAGTTCTTTATTTGTTTCATCAGTAGATGGAAGCACATTTTCGATTGTGTTTTCTTCAATTGAGTCATGGTCCTGGTCAACTTCCTTTTCGCATTCCGAATCTTCAGTCACAGTCTCACTTTCAATAATTTCCTTTCCAGAATCACTTTCTTCTTCTGTTGTCTCCTGATGTGTGCTGTCTTTTGTATAAATGCAAGTCTCTGTAGATTGTGACTCACTGTTACTTGGCTTTTTATCTGAGAATGAAGGAATTGCGGTATCGTCTACTATTTTGCCAAGATTTAGAAGTGATTTGGCAACTAATTCCTGATAGTTAACAAAATCGTCCTTTCGAGTACTGACATGCTTGGCCCCATCCTCCCAATAATGCCTATCATCTGGCCCTTTATGCCTGGAATCTGCAATAAAAGAAAATGATACATGTTTAGTTTCAATTATGACTGTGCACTTTCAGAAGAATATCCCAGAACTTTGTCATTAAATATTTTATTACACTTATACTAGATGATCGCCTGTGACATTGCTCGTGGGAAGTCAAATAATATCCACTCAATAATGTTAGGAGTGTTAGATCAGATAACTATGCAATTACCTTTGCTACAAAAATGAAACTGTTTAAACTAGCTAGTCCCTTGAAAGCCACATAGGCTAAATGAAGAAAATCTTGAGGATGGTTAGAGAAATTATAGGTTGGTGAATGAAGTTTTCAGATTGCCAAGTGTTTGTAAATTCCCAACTGCAGGTCAGAAGAGACTAGCGTCAAATGACAATCTTTCTTTATTTGTACTTCTAGCACTTTGGGGTGTGATTCCCAAAGTTTGACAGATGTGTTTTCAGTCCTCAAAATGCACTATGGTATCCATCTACATTAATCTAATAAACTGATTTATGATTTTGTTTCTGAGGATTACACTGATCTTTTGGATATTTTTTGCAGTGCAAAATGGGCAGATGTTAACGATTCTCATAGTTATCTTTATAATTTAGCACAAAATGGTCTCTCGGATCTCTTTATAGTTGCAAGATGTAATTTACATAGCAGATCTCTGGTAGCTTTGCTTATGTTTGCTTGGGGTCTGGAGCATGGATTATCTTGCTGCCAAAATAGAATCTGGCCTGCCCCTTCAAGGCCATTACTCACAAACTCCACAGGAGAAGAGAGGTCTAACTAAGCAATTCCAGGTAACAATAGCTGTAATAAAAATATTGGTTCCAGTTCAGAAAAAAACAGCAAGGATGGTGTGTAGCTGTAGCAAAACAGAACATCTGGACTGCAACAGGTGCTCACTAAACTGTTATAAATGCTACAAGGTCTCGTGGCATTTATCATGGTGATCTGGAAGTTTGTTCATTATGTTATAGCATTGATGCAAAATTAATTCAATATTACTATGGATTTTCATAATTTGTACTGCACCTGGTACTGATTCAGCGCTTTCAATTTCTTCCATATTCTTTTCTTCTTCCTCCTCCTCCTCCTCCTCTTCTTCTATTTCATCTTCAACTTCAAGTGCTTCTTCTGATTCATCTATAACTGATTCCTCCTTTAAGTCCAATTCAACTACTCCATCACTATCTCCATTATAACCTTCATCCAAAGCAAGTTTCAATGGATGGGATTTCCTTTTGGTTAGAGGTTGATCAGGATCGGTGTCTTGTATTTTCCTTTTCTTGGCTAAAGGGCAGCCTTGTGAACTTATAATAAGACCATAATTTTACAGTTACTTGAAAGGCAGCTTAACTTTTTTAAACATAAAAGTCTGAATATACTTGCTTTAAATAGATTATTCAACTATTCCAAGTTTTTAAGTATAGAATGAAAATTGTCAATAATCTTAGGCCCTGAAATTACACCATGAGATATAACACACAAAAAGTTTGATCTTAAACTAATCTCTGCTTTTTTTGTTATCCCATTTTGAACATACTGATATCCCATGATGCAATTTTTTGGCCATTTGTCTTTAACTCTAGAAGAATAGAAAGATTTACCTTCTATGCCGTGCATATTTTCCACTAGCATGACCTGAGCCATTACATCCTGGAGTAGGGCAGCTGAACAATAAAGTGATTACAAGATCAACACTTTTGCAAAGTTAGAGCACACAATACAACACTACACGGTCAATCTCTTCTCCTTGGCTTTGAGGATGGCAATGTTCTAGTCAATAATTTGAATGAGAAAAAAGGGATAATTATTAAGGTGGGATTTCCAACTTCTGTACCCATTCTAGCCTTAAGTTACAAAAATGTGTGATGAATAATATTCATTTTTTAAACTTTTATTCTTAGTGTTAAACATTGTTCATTCTTAGGACCTTGGTGTAGAAGAAAAGCCACAAGCTTCAATTTTGCCATTATTTGGCTGTCAGTAGACCTGCAGTTTTGAACTACTGCCCCAGATACAGATGCCTTACAGTATTTGGGGACATTTTATATGATCTGTATCTAACACTGTTTCACTTGGCTGTTATAATTGTTCTTTTAAAAGCCAAAAGCTCCAAGGAAAATTGATTACCTTTGAGATTGGAGCCACACTCACCTTTTTTAAAGAGGTCACAACACACTTCCCAGATTACAGTAACTATCTGTGCCTTGGTTCTTTCCCCTTGCTGTGCTAAATTATTACATCCACCCATATCGCAGTTTGAATTTATATTTTGGCAAGCCATTATCATGCTAACAAGATGAATTTTTCAGATTTAAAACATCACAGAATAAAATCTTACCAAAGTGTTATTGAAGAAACCGGGCTTTTATTGTTTCCAGGTTTTTTTCCTTCTCAGTGTACAGCATTTATCTTTATACACATAATAGACTTTTTATCCTAAGAGCGGACAACATTGTTCCAGAACCATAGGTATAGTTTTTAACTAGCCTGCTATCCAATGGTGCCAGCAGAAGATGCAGTCCATTTTGAGGGCCAGGCTTCATTATTCTGCTGCTGTTAGGCTCCAGGCACTAAACATGCAACATTGTAGTTTGCCAGCTCAGGGTTATGTAAGGTTGGGTAACCCAGAGGGCAACTCATCCAACTGGAATATAGGTCCTGGGGCAGGGAGAAGAGGGTGACTGAGTGGTTGAAGGCTTGATGGGGTGCCAGGGTGGCAATGACCCACATTATTCTTATGGAGCTTGGACAAATATGCTGGATTAGAGAGAAAATCTAACCAAATTGAAGCCCCCACTGTTGACAGCCTTGGGGTTACCAATCATCAGAAGCTGAACTGGGCCAGCTATATAAATACTGTGGCTAGAAGAACAGGTCAGAGGTTGGGTATTCTGTGACGAGTAACTCACCTCTTAGTTCCCCAAAGCCTGTCCACCATCTACAAGGCACAATTCAGGAGCGTGATGGAAAACTTGCCTGAATGAGTGCTGCTCCAACAACACTCAAGAAGCTGGACACCATCCAGGACAAATATTGGCGCCCCATCCACGACCTTAAACATTCACTTGCTCCACCATTGTTGCACAGAAGCAGCAGTTATTACTATCTACAATATGCAGCTAGCCAAAATTCCTTTCACAGCACCTTCCAACCTGTGAACCCCTACCTCCTAGAAGGACAAGGGCAGCAGATGCATAGGAACACCACCACCTGCAAGTTCCCCTCTAAGGCACGCACAACCCTGACTTGGAACTACATCGCCATTCCTTCGCCATTGCTGGGTCAAAATCCTGGAACTCCCTTCCTAACAGCATCCTGAGTGTACCTACACAACATGGACTGCAGCACTTCAAGAAGGTGACTCATTAGCTCCTTCTCAAGGGTAATTAGGAATGGGCAATAAATGCTGGCCTCATCAGTGACACCCACACCCCATGAAAGAATGAAAAAAAGGATTGGGAACAGGACAATAAGGCTTTCATGATTATCTTGATATATTTGCCTGTTTCTGCCTGGCAGGACCAGTGTAAACCTCTCCCATGACTATTCAGAAACAATCGTAATGAGACTTGAAAAATCTAACAAGCTAAAGTCCAATTGAATATTAAGAATTCATCATACCTTACATCCTGTCCGACAGATTCCACGGGTACTGGGCAATTTGATGAAAAAGAACAGTGAATAACCATGACTCAGTTTTGAGAGGCGTTTGATATCAAACATAGGTGCTAATGAACCATCATACAATATATGTGATGTAACTGACATTTAAACTTAATCATGCAGCAAAGTTTCAAACATAGTACCACAAAAGTAACACTGAAATAGATGGATAAATCTATGCAATAGGCTATTGCTTTACAAAGCATGATGGAAAATGCAGCATCAGTATATATAGGTTTTACAGGGTATTATAAGGTCAATTGTACTAAATTACATTGTACCTGCATTAGTTAGTGAACTTGCAGTAATAAAATTAGCAGCAAAATTATTGCAAAACATTCCAGTAAACTATCAGTGATTACCAAAACATAATAGAAAGTGAAAGGTAGTTATGCTTACTCCTGATTCCCTTTGAGCGGGTGCGCAGTCTCTTTTCATCAACATCTTGGTTCATCTGTAGAATGAAAAATTGCAGTTAATGGACTGTAGGTTTAATTTGCCTCAAATATGTGCAGCTTATATTATGCATGATCAGATCGGTTTCCAAAGACATAAAAGAGAAATTACTGTAGTATTTATTCTAAATTATTATGGTATAAATGCTTAAGAAACTCATACCAAAATCCTCTCTCCACTATTTGAATGGAGCCATCAACCGATTTATTTTAATCTTTTAATCTGCCAAAATAGCAGAAAGAGGAATTTGATACAAACAATGGCAACAAGTTGCCTTTAATGTCTAAAATATCACATGGAACTTCACAGAGGTATAATCGGGCAAAAAAGGATCTTGAGCCCACAAAATAGACATTAGAAGTAGTGATAAAAAACTTGGACCTAGTCGTCAATTTTAATGAGGGATAAAAAGGAGGAGAAGATGGTGGAGGAGCGGATGAGAAATTCTAGAGCTTGAGATCTAAACAGCTGAAGGTATGGCATCAAAATATTTTTATGATAACATCTTTGATAGTAAGTTTCAGGCTATATTATTCAAAATAACTGATATATTTAAGATTGGTTAATTTTATTTTATATTCGTTCATGGGATGTGGGTGTCCCTGGCCAAGCCAGCATTTATTTCCCATCCCTAATTGCCTTTGAGAAGGTGGTGCTGAGTCATCTTCTTATTGCCATTGAATGTCAAGGGGACTTGGTTGGATTCTTTCTTGTTGGAGATGGCCATTGCCTGGCACTTGTGTGACATGAATGTTACTTGCCATTTCTCAGTCCAAGCATGTATATTGTTCAGCACTTGCTGCACATGGACACGGACTGCTTCAGTATCTGAGAGTCGTGAATGGTGCTGAACATTGTGCAATCTTCAGCAAACATACCTACTTCTGACCTTATGATGGAAGGAAGGTCATTGATGAAGCAGCAGAAGATGGTTGGGCCTAAAGCACTACCCCAAGGAACTCCTGCAGCAATGTCCCAGGACTGAGATGATTGACCTCCAACTTCCACAACCATCTTCCTTTGCACTAGGTATGACTCCTACCAGTGAGAGTTTTCCTCTGATTCTCACTGACACTGGCTTTGCCAGCGTTCCTTGATAACATCCTCGGTGAAATGCTTCCTTGAGGTCAAGGGCAGTCACTCTCCCCTACCTCTTGAGTTCAGCCCTTTTGTCCATGTTTGCACCAAGGCTGTAATGAGGTCAAGAGCTGAATGGCTCTGGTGGAACCTAAACTGAACATCAGTGAGCAGGTTGTTGCTGAGTAAATGTTGCTTGATAGCACTGTTGATGACCCCTTCCATCATCTTACTGATGATCAAGAGTAGACTGATGGGGTGGCAATTGGCTGTGTTGGATTTATCTTGATTTTTGTGGACATGGCATACGTTAACGTTATGTTATATGTTATATTAAAGACTGAAAGATGTAATACTGTATTATCACTTCAGCAATACCAGAAACACAATTAATTTCTATTTTTAGTGTAAATTCCCATTGGTAACGTGGCTTGCACTTACTGCATTTGCAGTGGAGCAGGTGTGGGACAGGCTGCAATTCTATTTATTAGGCTTTCAATGTACAGGACTTCAGCAATCCCATGATCGCAGAAGCTTTTTTCACAATAGACATATTACTTTTCATTATGGAGGCCTAAGTTCAGCTAAATCCCTGTTTAGCATTTTATTCACATACATTTGGAATTTGGCAGCAATGCAAATTATATGTACGATGACTTGGCAATTGCTGCTTTCAGCAAATAAATTATTAAAATAGATGCCACATGAAACTCTGTGTAGTACACACGATCTGTTAAATTTATATCTATGTGTTGATCTGGCAGAAAGAAATAATGAGATAGTATTCCTTCCCTGAATTTTAACAGAAAAGAGGCAAAGTAGGTTTGAGAAGGATGATTGTTAATGAAGGTTTTATATTGAAGTGCTCCATAGGTCATAAGTGTTTATATGTGCTGCAGGATTAGTAATTTGAGGCCACAGACTTTCTAGATATAGACACTCTTTGGTCTTTTAAATTCTGCTACTTTGCAGGAAGTGATCTATTGATTTAATGTGCTGTAGCATTCCACTTAAATTAACTTACATATCTAATTCTACTGATTTTCCTTTTTTAGGTGGCTGTGGGAAAATAGAGAATGAAAACATAAAATTGAAATTAACAAATGACCATGGGAAATAACACACTAATGGATGTAAGAAATCAGGATCCTAAATTTTAAACTTTCATAATTTTAAATGTGCTCTGGTTCTACATTATGTACAGGAGTTAAAACTGCAGATGCAATAATTCTCAGATTGCTATTCTGAATATAACTCTAAAGCAAGTATGTGGAGCAGTTTGCTGGGAACCAGGCGTATTATATGCAATATGTATACGATATGTTATCATATTTATAGTGTTTAGGCGTTGGAGTGCATCAGCTGCAGCTGGGGCCATTGCAGAGTTCTACTATTATTTATAACATGACTACAGCAAATGTTTCACAGAGAGAGTGGAAACGTTTTTGTCACCTTGGTGTGTTTGTTATGCAGGTTACAGGGTGTTTCACAAGTTCTGAGCTTTTCAGTACTTCCTTGAGTCCAAGTTTGATTCAGCAGCTCACCTCTAAATTCATTTTCTGTGTGATTTAAAGTAAGATTTTTTTTTAAAAAAGCACAGTATAACTGCTCAAAAGACAATTTACAGTCAACTTGAACACATTTTGAAAACTTGCCAAGCTTCATAAGAGAAACATGCTTAGTGTATGGTAAGTAACATGCAAACTATCTATTTGGCCATCATGGCACAGCTGCTACCCCATGAATCCTGCATAATATTAATGAGATCACTCATCTCTTTTTAATTATTTTTCCAGCTCATTGTACAAATGATTGAAATAGCATTTTAAATCTATATCAA
This sequence comes from Carcharodon carcharias, assembly GCF_017639515.1. Classification (NCBI taxonomy): domain Eukaryota; kingdom Metazoa; phylum Chordata; class Chondrichthyes; order Lamniformes; family Lamnidae; genus Carcharodon; species Carcharodon carcharias. The sequence goes on along the minus strand of NC_054480.1, from coordinate 35,333,347 downwards.
GCAATAACGTTTACTAGTAACTTACTCACATGATTTGACAGTTATGCGACAAAATTCTACAATATGCATTCCTCTATTGTAATTGTATCTTGCAACAGGCAAAGCAGTCATAATTCAAAGTAAAAATGTTATGGAGATGAAACGCTGCAAAATATATTTGGATTAAACTGAAGATTTTCAGAAGTTTTTTTGCTACATGGAACTCTGTAAAAGCTGCTAGATTGGTTGCTGTGCTAGTTATTTTGCAAGTTGCTGGTGGCAGAAAGCATACTTGACATTTTTCCTTTGGACAGTTGAATGCCCAACATATGCAGAAACCTAGCACCATGCTTAAGAATCAAATACAAGTTATCGATAAATCCATACAAGTTTCCATTTGCCTGAGATGGAGTGAACAGCTCTCTTGCAGTAAGGACTTACAGCACATATGCAAATCCAGAAAACTTTGATGCATGTTGGCAGAGCAAAAGTTTAGGGACATTTAACTGTGTGTATGGATACTGTTGCAATTTAGCAAGTTAAGGTCACTTAATCTACTAGCATAGAGCAATGGCAAGACCACCTTAGCAATTAAGGCTTTGACTTGCAGGGTCTTTGGAAACAAATGGGAAGAATCTCAGACTTCAGTGACAAGGCTCTTCTTCCAGGTTTCATTAATGAACCAGATTGTCAGGTCAATCAATGGCATCTTAGGTACTAAGGACATGCATAAGTTAAGTACTGGACTAATGAATCTGCCACAGAGTTCTGAACTTCCATCAGCAGCTATATTTACTTGGAGGCACTACAACCTCATACAGATCCCACCTTCTTCCTCCTAAAGTCTTGAGCTGGTCATTAGATAACTGATACGTGCAGGTATGAGTCCTGCTAACTGGTTAACATGCACTAGCGTCTCCTTAAGAGTGGCTTGATGAGCACCATAACTCCGCCATAAAGTTTTGGAGCACATTTCCACCATCTTCCTACCATAGCATGGATATATACCATAACTCATGGAACAAAGGCTTCACCAGAGATGTGGAACTTTGGCAGCAGCTGTTTGTCTAACCTAATCATATATCTGTAGGTAACACTTTCCAGCAGCTGTTATCTCAAGTCTGAGAGTTCTCTCATAAGGTATATGACAGACAGCTGCATCAATGTAGTGGAGTTTAACATGCAAGGAGCAGCTTGTGACATGCCAGTCATCTTAAATGTTCCTGTTTTCCAAGTTCAGGGCCACATACCAGGCATAATCATCTTCAACTGGTTCATCAAAGTCCTTAAGTGAGGGACTTTGGTAAAGAGGCATGTGCACTCTGAGGCTGGCTCCTTCTCAAGAGTACTTAATGGTTGGGGGGGGCCAAGATTGTTGCTTCCCTACAATTGTTCCCCTTATGACTCAAATCGGTGGCACAGCTTGATCTTGGAATTTGCATGTGGGTCAGAGGAAACTCTTCTATTTCACATCTATTTCTCCTGAACCATAAAGGAGAGTTGTTTGCAGGCGTCTTATACACTGCAAGCGTAGTTGAATTGGAAGAAAGACAAGAAATTCAAAGTGTCCTTCATCACTTCCTAGCCTTTGCTGACAGATTTGCTTCTCCAGGTTTTTCATGAGCCAAGTTGACAAACCAAGCATCAACAAACTTTTAGACAGAAGAAAGGAAAGATTCAGCACATTTTGTTTATCTATCCAGTATCTGCAGTAGTACATAGGGAGTTATTATAAATCATCCTGTTGTAGACGGAAAACTGAGTTGCAATATTTTCTCCTGCTTTAAAAAAATCAAAATAAAATGTTATTTCTCTTCCCAAACCAAAAATGAGCCGATTTGGAAGAATATACTATTGACCCAATTTCTAACCCTGCAAGATGTAGCTCAGGCATCAGAAGATGTGTTTTATTGGTTAAAAACCACTGTAGCTCTGATTACCTTGTCCGTTTATTTGCAATTATAAATAAGGTACTGTGATCAGATAAATACATATCACTTAAATTGGCAAGAAAAAAAAAAGTTTAAAATTCATGTTTACTAGTACCTATTCAAATAAGAAATACTTCCAAAGTAATAGATACTGGACTTGAGCTTGCATTTTCTTTGAAACAGTTAAACTGAGTGGTCACTTGATAAGCAGCATTGCACTCCTACCAGGACATTATCAGTTCAACTCTCAGCCCAGGGTGACATTCAAGCTTGTCTGAAATTACTGAAGCTGTTTCTTTATGATGGAACTTCAAAACAGGTTACAGATTTTCTAATTTAAAAGTGCTACTCTCACTACGAAAATGGTGAGGCTTGACAAGTTGACAGTAATTTGAGAATTAATGGGTGTCCAAAGTTTTGCTGCATAGTGAAATGAACATGTTCTATTTATCCAATTTAGCAGGGTAGTTTGTTTGTGTCCTTTGTTGATATCCAGGACCACTATTCTAATCAGTGACATTAAATTCTATTTTTATTCTATGCCATTTATCAGTTTGGTGATCACAATCCATGATTCCATACATTTAGAATTTAGCTCCATTGTTTTATGCTGACGAAAAAAAAATGTTTTTCTTACATGGGGTTAAACAATTTTCAAGGGTTACTTATATTGTTATTTTTTTTGCAGTATTCCTTGATTTGGTTGCTTTTGTCGTGAAACCCACAGATCAGTGGATATTGGTAACTAGCAAAAATATAAATGCTTTTGCCTTTCTTAAATGATAGCAGTTACCTCAATGGTCATTTTTCATTTAATTGATTGAAATTCTATACACAGAATCTGTTAACTGATATATCTTAAAAACAATCAGTTGACAGGGTTGCTGAGTATAAATGTATGACGTTTGCCCAGAAACAAACTAATTTGTTCCAAAAGTAAACATAGTATTATTGTTGTAATTTGTTATAACATTATCACATTATCAGTATGTGATCCACTAAACATAGAGTGCTACTTTCTATTCCATTTTGTACACATTCAATGGGCTGTGTTGTGTGTATAAATAACTACATATCCTTCTTCTTTACTTATTTCCCATGTGAAAATCTCCACCAACTTTTTCTCCCCAGGGTAAACCACTTTTCCAAAAATCACTCCATATGCACTGCATATGGTTATTTTCTGGGTGCAGCAGTGATCTTGGCTGCAACCCCATCTGTTCTTTTTCCCAGAAAACAAGAAAAGAGTAGGACACAGCTGATAACTACCTCTTGCACAAATGTGAACACCAGCAAAAATTAAACAAGTTGTTCCTTATCCAATTTTACAACATTTAACTCAAGATCTTAAACTTCTTGTTAACAATGAACTATTCCATATTGTTCAATCCTAATCCTTATTAATAATATAAGTTACTCTCCAATTTGAATCAATTCAGTATTTTTAATTGCAGTGCAAAAGTAAGGCAGGTTTCAGTAAAACTTGCAGCACAGGTATTTGAAAAGTAAATTCTGATTTGTACTTTACTGAATATGTCACCATGTATGTTAGGTCTACAACACTTTTGAGCTGTATTTAAGCACAGTATGTTATATACACTACAACAATGAACAACTAATGACCATTTTAGACTCCCAATCTGAGGATGGTTATATCCTTGCATATAATCTTCCCATTGTGCAACATGGTTTTGGAATGTATTGATTTACATTTTGGTAATTTAGGGATTCAGACATCTGCACTGAGCTGAAGTCCACTTACTGAACTATCAGCTCCAATTAACAATGCACTATACCACAATGTATTATATCACACTCACAACCAAAGTGCAAACACAATGAAACACAATTGCATGCTATACAAGTTTGTTGTCCAATGACTAGTCAATGGAGATTAAATTTTGGTGGAAATAAACTACATCAATACATGTAAATACAGTAACAGTAGCTTTTTCTATCTTGCTTTTCTTCACAGTTATCTATTTTCTCTTATCCTGCACAGTCGCTGTTTTTTAATTTTATCATTTTAGTAGACAACATCAGCAAATTCATCCTGACAAATTAGAAGACTTTGTTTGTCAGTGCAACAAACCACAAACTTAGGGCAATATTTAATGGAGGTAGTAGGCAATAGCGCCACTTTGCCTCTTTACAGGAAAGGCCAACAAATTAAGCGCCAATCGGGCACATAACTGGACAGCAGTGAGCCTTCCCTGGGATCAAGAACCATAGGGGGTGGTGGTAGTGCGGAATTCCCACCCTCCAAGGGCTGCCAGCCAATCAGAAGCTTTGGCAGCTCCACTGGGGAGGCAGTGGCTTATATCAGTATTATACCCATCCGAGACCTCGGATAGAGGTGAGTGATGGTGGGGGCTGAGGTTATCGCTAGGGAAGGATTGGCAGCAAGGGCAAAGGATGGCGTTCAGTGGACCCCCTGCCACTTCTCGATGCCGGATCCCTTGCTCAGGCACTAGTGCCTTTGAACGAGGCACTCCCCCCCCGACCTGCCCCTGAGCCTGCAAGCAAGGTTTGCTTTTCAGACTCCCCGCATGACAAGTCCCCACCTGCTGCTGGGTGAATGCCAGCGGTGGTAGAATAAGACCCTTAAATGGGCGTTAATTGCCCACTTAAGGGCCTCAGTTAGAGGTGGCAGGAAGACCATTCATGGGCTTCAGCTGCCACCCTTCCACCTGCTTAAATGCCACCCCATCACCAAAAGCACCATGGTGGGAGGCCCTTGGTTTCTGGTCTTTTTGGAATTTTTGGACTAAATATCGGACATATGATTTTTAAAATCCTATAAAGAGCTGAAATATACTCATTATAAAACAGTAAACATTATAGTTTGATTTTATTTAAAATGCTGCGACATTAGGAGGAATGTGTACAGTATTAATCCTGAGACCAGCAAAAGCAATGCCAAGATTTAAGGAATCTTGGCTGTTCAGTTTGAGATAAATAATGGTCAAACCTGCTAGTTTGCTTGCTGTGATCAGTATTAACCCACACAAATTCTATAAAATCAAGCTTCTTAGGTGGCTACCTGACACACATAATAGTTCCCTAGGTTGTTCCATTTACACTGTAGTGCATAGTCTATGTGTGTGTATATATATATATATATGTATATATAATATATACATATATATGTGTGTGTGTGTGTGCATATATAAAAGTTAGTATGCTTAGCTAGTTGAAGTTTTAATATATATAAGAAAAAACTTTTACCAGCTGAACATAATAACATTTATATACAAATCATTCGATCAAATTAAAAATAAATGACCAATTGCATACACATTTAAAAATGAATCCTTTGTGACTCTTCTCATGTTCAGCAGATTTCAATTTGAAATGTGACAAGTGTGGTGAGGTTAAACAAAGGCTTCCTGCTGACTACACTTACAGAAACCACGTGATTCCTTTCTTACAAATGTAAATGGCCCCTTTACAGCTTGCAGGAGATATACAGTACAACACATGTTTTACATTTCATCCTGTATTTGAATTTTTTTAAAACAGTGTCAGTGTAATTATTATTTCAAATTAAAACTGAAGGATCTAATCTTCAAATAATACTCAAACAGCTTTGATAAAACTTTGTTACACGGGTTATTTTCTCATTGCGGTATAAGGTGTAAAGCAGTTTCAACACTTGTACATGGCTGTTAGTGAATCCCTCTGTATAATGATCATCTTAGGAAGGATTTTCTATCATACAGCCCCAAAAAAACATACGAAAATACCAAAAAACAAATTCACAAATTATGTGGTTTTAGGAAACGAATTTGTTAATTATAATATAACAAATGGACAGGCGGTTTAATGAGAATAATGGTCTTCTCTTTGCTGCAATGATAGGATTTGTTTCTATAGGTGAAGTATTTTTTTCACCGATTATTGACCATGTTCTCTGGGAAGCAAGGAGCTGCTTGAAACAGCTGTTCTTTTCTCACAGCTAATTGCTTTTATTCCAGGTCTTTATTAGCAAGTCACCTGTTCCTGTCACTGTGTAATCAATGATAGAAATCAGCACTTTCTCACAAATCATGCAAACAAATCTGTGCAAAGCTGGTCTCAGAAAACACCTACCACCAAATTATCTGTCGGCATCGTAAACAGTCTGCCAAATGGCTCCGAACTAAAACACAAAACAATTAGGAGATTGGAAGTATTCAAGCTATTTAACTTCAAGCAAGGCTTCCACATAAAAGCAGTCTTTGTTTTTTAACACTAGCACAAAATATAATAGCACTTAGCTAGAGATTTGCACTTTGCTAAAAAGCAGTAAATTAACAGGACTTACAACTTAAACCATGATTTTTTTGATGAAACTACTTATTTTGTATTGCATGTTTGAAAGAATGTGATTGCAGTTTATCAGAGTGTATAAAATATTGTTTAAAGTTCATGCGAAAAGTGAAACTTTAAGGTATCAAAATAAAATTGGGGTAGCTAACTAAAGCCACTGGTAAGTTAGAATACATCTTATTTATAAATGTATTAGTTTTTCAATATTATGAAGCAGGGAACGTATATCAACTAACTTAAATTCTCGTGTCATTGCCCAAGATTTTTCTAAATTCAAGCCTTAATTCCCAAGGAGTTTTTCTTTTGAAATACTACAACAGAAATTCAGAATCTTTTCATGAATTCTTATTTGAATAGATGTTACTATCCTGCTTAAATTGCACAGAATGAGTTCTCCAACAGCAAGGAATCAAAGTAGAAAACACAGAGAAACAAGGAGCAAATCCAACACTGGAACTCAAGGTTTATCTGAGATCTCTACTACTCTGTTTTTCTTTGAAAAATAATCTCACTGGTAGACCCAATTTATCAAATGCAAAAGTCCTTTACAGAAAGAACATCAAAAAGTCAGCCTTGATTTTGAACCTGAGCAACTTATCACCGTGTTATATAGTTTTTGTAGCATCAAGAGCCCATCAGTTCAAACAAACAGCTGACATATCAAAACGGCACCACAATCCTTTTTTACTTTAGAGTGCACAGATCAACTTCGCCGAGAGGGTAATTCTGGAATTAGTATGTGTTAGTCATTGTTTCCAAAATTAAAATCACCATATGGAAGATGACGATGAAGGAAACAGATGAGGAAAAGAAGGTTCATGAGATACAGTTAAAGTGATGTAAATTCAACCTGAAGTGGCTTCTATTGACAAACAGATCAGCTGTGTCCGTACAAAGCTTAGAGAACAGAAGAGATCCAACAACATACTGGATGTAGCTGTAAATTAAGCTCTCTCCAAGCTGTCCCAGTTAAACAAATAGTTTTTCCCAACAAGGCAGGACAAGCAGTTTCAGTTATATTCATCAGACTTCAACAGAGGGCAAGAACACAAGCTTTGTCTTCCTTTGTCAGGAGGAGAACATTAATATTGACTTACCTTTTCCCCACAGCTATTGTCCACCTCGGTGAAATGACATCACGGAAAGCAATAATGAAATCTACAGCAGGGGCTGGGCCACGGCAGTCCACAACGGAGTATGAGACATGTGGTGGTTGAATTAAATATTTGATACTCCAGTGTGTCGTATAAGCCTGCTAAAGGCTGTGTGTCATTTACTTAATGACCAGTCTCATTAGTTAGATGGCAGAGAAGGCTTGATGCATTTTCTGTGTAAATACACTACCCATAAACCCTTGGGGTTGCAATATATCTGTTTACTCTATGAGGAGAAATGAATTTACTGTATACTATCTAATAGGTGGTCCTTGAAATTTAAACATTTCAGAACTATAGTTTCAAATATTCCTGCACTTACTGTGTAAAAAGGGAACACTAAACACCACTGGTTAATGCACCCAATCTGATTAAAATTTAATGGGTAAGATTACTTACTTTAATTTATGCTTTGAACTAAAAGCTTGTTAATGTCACAACTGTCATCCTCCCCCCTCTAACCATACTTGTGGTAGAGTCCTAGGATTCCTATTAGAAACACTGTAAGCGGCCCAGGATATGACAGATGCCCTAGGTTATCAAAGCTACTTCCTTTGTTGGCTTCAAACCTTATTAGAGGCAAAGGACAGCAGCCATTCATTAAGATCATTTGAGATTTGCATTCAAATGTCATTTTCTATCTCACTTTACCAGGTTGTGCATATAGTAAGCTCCTACAAGCCAATCTCCTCTTGCCAAAATTCTATTAAATTCTTATCTCAAAGCACCAGGCAGTATTATACATTGCACTTCTTTTGTTATGCATTATGGCTGAAATCAATCAGCAGTGTCTGGTGTGGATCAGCTGTATCATGCCATTTTTAAAAGAATAACAAAGAAACAAACAACTAGCAGAGACCACAAAGCACTAAGCACAGAGGCAAGCCTCAACCAAAGGACATCTCTAGATGCAAGAAAACTTTGGTTTCCTACAATATACTTTTAACTCACATTAATACTACTAACTGTGCAATTAAACAAACCACTGCTGAACAATAGCTCAGAGAGACAAAGTACACATATTTTTACAAAAAAAATCACATTTAGGAAGGAATCTGAAGTGAGTCATGGACTTAAATGAAAATAATTACAACACAATCAGTAAACCTTAACATTTTATCAACTAAACTAGACGGGTTCTGTATAAGTTTTTTTTAAACAAGAATCCCTATACGAGAAGTTCTACAAGATAGACACCTTGGACAGCTCCCTTCAGTCTGTATGATCAGTGCAGGACAAAAACATGGTTCAGCACTTCAGTCAGCTCCAGGGATTTCTATTTCCTGCACAAACCTCAATTTGCTACTGTAAACATGACTTCAATTTCACAAATATTGCCAAAGAGAAAGTATAAATATTAATATATATCAATTATTGAAGAGTTATAGTAAAAACACTAGTAAAAGTAGTTTATGAAGATTTGTTGAAAAGCTGCCATGCAATTCCAAACTTTTCAAAAACTCAAGATACCCAAGGTTTTTTGACTGGTTGTTGTATAATTATATCAATACTTCTAACTAAATAATACTTACAATAACTGAACTAATACTTCTGTTAAAATACAGAGAAAGAGAGAGAGAGACAGCAATTTGATTTGAGCATTTTAAGCATTCATACAATAACTTGATCAGTAGTAATTTTTAGGCTTATAAATTTTAAGTTAACAGTTCAGAAGTGGAGTTGTCTTGGAAAGTAAAATGACTGTGCTCTTTTGAACAACTCTCACTAATCTGCTACTTTTCAAACAGGGTTTCCTAACCTTTTCTACAATAAAGTAGCTAAACATGAACATTTTGCACAATATTGTAATAGTAAGAGTTTATATATCTAGAAAAACAAAGTTATTTTATCAATACTTCAAACATTTTATTGAAAAAATTGACATGAAAGTGAATCTGCTTATCGCTGAACTATTTTCAGTTCTACAACTGCTGAAAAGAAGTTTTACTTTGAGCAAGTTCTGAGTTAAACTTTTTGCATAGTCAATTAAGGCAACTCCTTCAATTACCAGCTGGAACTGAATTCATTTTTCATGTTAGTCTTACAACAGATTTTGAACCTATGCAGATGGGCAACCCTAATTCACCAGACTACAATTAGTCCTGTTGTATGCTGGATGCAACTGGTCAGCATTAATATTGTATACGTAACAGCTGAGCATTTGGAGTGAAACCTGCCTGTGGCAGACCCTGGCAGATGGAAACAGCATACAGAAACTTTTAATAAGCCTTCAGGCTAACATTGTCTTAATGATCCTTGTCAGGGGCATATCAGAATCACTGAAGAAACAAAACTTCTTTGTCCAAAGTCCAAGAACAGTATTTATCCTTTTCTATTTCAGCACAAGGACTAGTTTTAAGGAAACGAAAGTTTAAAGTAAATTTTGCATATCCCCACTGCACAAGATTACAGAATCTAACACTGCAGTGTAAACTAATATACTCCAAACTACCTGAAGAAAGTATAAACAAAAAGAATCTGGAAAGTACCATTAAGAGACTGTAATATAATGCAAGGAATAGATCAAACGTACATTTTTGTTTTGCACAGAATTGTATAAAAAATATAATTATTCCTTTTAGCAATTGCAAAAAAGTCCACGATTGATCCCCACAGCTTGACCAATTCCATGAATTATCTGTGTTATCAGAGGAACAGCTGTAAGGAAAGTAAATAAGTTATGTTTTGTACAAACCAAGAAATGTTCCACACAGCTTCATTCTTGCTAGTCTCTGTATATCTGGAAGAACAGTACAGAAGTGAGTATCATTCCTGGAAAGTTACTGCCAAGTGTATGCAACTTATCAGTTGAAGGGGCAGCACAACCTGACAGCTGCACCAATCACAACCAATTTTGCACATAATTAAAATTCAATGCAACACAGAAGAGCCAATCATGTTGCAGCAATGCTATGTACACAACACAATTGTCATTCAAGAAGAATACAATTCAAAAACTAGACTCAGCCTCACCATAGACTTAAAAACTTCCCTTCTCCTATTTTGCTGTTTGTTGATTTTAGGTTTACAAAGGGCTCACACGACAGCTCCCCAGGATATGACACACACCATGGTTAAATGCAAAGTCACCGCACACTCATTTTACATCCCACTTTACGTCAGAATATGAACACTTTACTATAATAGAGTTACTCCTGAAATTCTTCTTGGTCTGTCACATAAAACACAATAGCATACAAACATTTCAAAAGAAAGGACAAGCCAAATCTATGCAGCTATATTTCTAGTTGCATGCTTTCTGTGACATATGTCCTGCTAAATAGATGCTAGCTTCACTTCATTTAAATAAGATGGAATTGTACTCCTCTACAACAGATGGCTCAGGAGATAATGATGGCTGAGCACAGGAGATTGAATGGCCCTGACTCTGTTGCTATGGCAGAAGCTAAATGTGTAATGGATGCAGCGCTTATTAAATTTGCTAGCTCTGTGCTTTCTGCTTCCTGAATGAATGAGCTCAGTGAAAGAGGTATGGCCAGCTAATGTATCTGGATAGCTTTTTTTAAATCCCATAACGCCAGGCACCTTGAATATTATTCCCAAAGTCTAAGGGTCATTAACCTATTAACTTCCCCAACCCCTCTAGGCCTTTTACTCCTACTGCACACATACTGTACCCTTTGACAGAGTAACTTAGCAGACCTACAAGAAAGCAGAAGTGCCTTAAGGCATTGTAGCAGTATTTGCATGCATTTGTGGCATGGCAGGGAGACATCAAGCCCCCTAACAGGCTGTGTAAATATGAGCCTTGGCAAAGAGTAAATACAGACAGCACTCTACAAACAGAGCCCAATTACAATGACAAAAGCCTGCCACACTTATGGGAGGAGCTCTCTATCCCGGACCACAGGCCACTGAGTGAGCGGCATACTTAATAGGCTTTCTACAGAAGCCTAGGCTTCCATTACCAGCTGTCACTATAGAATAGCAAAATGATCCAGACTGTGGATTTAAGGACAGCCAGTGAAAGGGAGCAATTAATACAAAAACAAATGAATTGAGCACAATTTACTGATTGTGTCCAATGATAAATCAAAGAGACTAAGAAAATTTAGTTGGTCAAGGGTACTACTCAAATCAGCACTTTAGGATATAAAGCACAGTACGAGTTTAACATGGCTCTCCGTGGGCAGAAACTATCACTTGCTGTATAACTGTGACATGTAGACTGAATAAACTTGAATACCAGTAATTTCTTTATGATTTAAAAATGAAGCAAGTATTTTATCTAATTGCTATTTATAAAAGAGATAGTTTTTCATGATGAATACCCATTGAATCTTCTTCCCCACCATTTTTTTGAATCAAGTGTAGTGGAAGTATTTCTTTGAATAGCTTGTCTATCTTTTTAATGAATATTTGATTTTCTAAAAGAAACAAGCACTGCAAAGGCAAATAAATTACTGTTCTGTAACAGAATAAGTGCACTGTATTTTCAGAAAATTACCACAGTGTTTAGAAAGAACCAAACTTTGCTGCCAGCTCCATATAAAAGAATGAAATTGCTGCTGTATTAGTTGTAGCGACACGTAATCTGTTTGATAGTCTTGCAGTTAAGCCCCATAAATCAGCTTAGCAGATGTCCTAAAGTAATGGTGGCACACTTCAGAGAAAAAAATTGCATTCTTTTAAATTTCAGTCATGGAAGAAAGTGAATTAAGACTGTCAGCCTGTGAGCCAATGACAATTATTCCAACAACGTCTCCTTCCTACTAACCACCACCTTCCACCCATTCTCCCCACCCTCCCCTCCCCGTGATAAAAATCTAGAGCAATCAGCACAGACCAAAACATAATGCCTCGCCATGTGTTCATCTTGGGTTTTAGGATTACCAACTACAAGCAAGGGGGAACCCCAGGGAAAATAATGGCTCCAAATGAATGGTCATTGTCCAGCCACCTGGACACCCTGAGTCAGCACGCTCATGTACTACAGGGGATTTAGGTGGCCACACATGCAACTCTCAACTTTAACCGAGCCAGAGATTTTGGCATCTGTATGCAAATCACATTCTGCCTTGGAGTTTGATGTGAGAGTACTTTATGCAGAGGTGCTATACTGAGCTAGTATTCCAACAGCTTTCTCGTGTGTGATGTTTGCACAGTACTCTTTTACTCTCTATGCTGTATTTTACGTGCAATGGTACTTTTCAAGTTTTTAGTATCATTCTGGTTCCACTGTGATAGCCCTTTTCCTTCCAGCAGCATTTCATTTTTGAGTCTTATTTTTATCCTATTCCTTTTTCAGATCTCTAATTTATTCAAATTCTTAAACGCGGCTACCACTTTTATCCATTTTAGCAGAAGGCACTCAAAATACAACATGAATTATTCAACACAACTGTACTGAAGCCAGTTCCTTCTCTAAAGTGCTGTGTTCTAATGCACTTTCAGGGTAGAGCTATATATTTTTTCCTTTAATAGTGTTTGATACCCCTAAGACCATAAATAACAATTACTGTAATCACAGAAGTAAATTAAAAAACATGAAAGTTAAACTTTTGAACAAGTAAAGCTGTTTTAAATACAATTAGTTAAAGATGCTGAACTAAAATGTATATGGTTTTTACCTTAAACTATGCTTTTTAAAACATATTTTTGGGACAAGCGTTCTTTTTTGGCAACAATGCTTTAATGTTTTTAAGTCTTCTAAAGGTTCATTAGTACCTGACTTTTTATTTTCACTCTCTTGTCAAGGCATTTTGTGGTCAGAAAATGAAAAGTACAATTACAATTTTACCCAGTCTTGACAGTATTTCTTCACCTTGGACTATTGGCCAATCTGTCATTGGGGAAATATTAGAATCTATTATAAAGGATGTAATAGCAGAGCATTTAGAAATACATATATAATCAAGCAATTTATGGCTTCATGAAGGGGAAATCATGCCTGACAAATTGATTAGAATTCTTTGAGGAGGTAACAAGCAGGAAAGATAAAGGGGAACCAGTAGATGTAATTTGGATTTCCAAAGGGTGTTCGATAAGGTACCACATATCAGGCTACTTAATAAGATAAGAACCCATAAGAACCCATGGTGTTTGGGGTAGTATATTAACATGGATAGAGGATTGGTTAACTAATAGAAGACAGAGAGTTGGCATAAGGGGGGCATTTTCAGGGTGGCAACCTGTAACTAGTGGAGTGCCACAGGGATAAGTGCTGGGGCCACAATTAGTTACAATATATGTTAATGACTTGGATGAGGGAAATGAATGTACTATCGCCAAGTTTGCGGATGACACAAAAATAGGTGGGAATGCAAGTGGTGAGGATGACACAAGGAGTCTACAGAAGGATATAGACAGGCAGATCGAATAGAATGTGGGAAAATGTGAGGTTATGCAGCTTGGCAGGAAGGATAGAGGAGCTGAATATTATTTAAATGGAGAAAGACTGTGGAAAACTGGAGGCACTTGGGAGTCCTTGTGCATGAATCACAAAAAGCTAGCATACAAGTTTAACAGGTAATGGGGAGGGCAAATGGAATGTTGGCCTTTATTTCAAAGGGAATGGAGTATAAAAATAGGGAAGTCTTGCTAAAACTATGTTAGACCACACCTAGAATACTGTGAACAGTTTTGGTCCCCTTATCTAAGGAAAGCTATAGTGGCATTGGAGGCAGTCCAGAGAAGGTTCACTAGGTTGATCCTGGGTATGGAGGGATTTTCTTATGAGGAGAGGTTGAGTAGGTTGGGCCTGTACTCATTGGAGTTTAAAAGAATGAGAGGCGACCTTATTGAAGATTCTTAGGGGGCTTGGCAGGGTAGATGCTGAAAGGCTTTTTTTCCATATGGGAAAGTCTAGGACCAGAGGGCATAATCTCAGAGTAAGGGGTCACCCATTTAAGGCAGAGATGAGGAGGAATTCCTTCTCTCAGAGGGTAGTGAATCTGTGGAATTCCTTACCACAGAGGGCTGTAGAGGCTGGGTCACTAAGTATATTCAAGGCTGAGATAGACAGATTTTTAATCAGTATGGGAATCAAGGGTTATGGGGAAAAGGCAGGAAAGTGAAACTAAGGATTTATCAGATCAGCCTTGATCTCATTGCATGGCAGAGCAGACTTCTGCTTCTATGTCTTATGGGGGGGGGGTGCGATTAAAAGGGCACCCGACTAAACTGTGCATTCCCAAATGAGGAGAGATGCAGAGATGAGTACGTTAGGAGCCTTTCAATGACATTGCAGGGAATCAGGAAAGTGAAACAATGATGTGCATTCATTCAAGACTAATCCAGAAAAGTAGTTCTAATTGATCTCCTTGTATTAATCCTTTGTTCACAACATGGAAAATTCCCAGTGCGATAACAAACTCCAGAGCAATTAGGCGACTGGACAACCTTCAGATGTGTGTTAGAATTATGGTGCTGGCAGTTTGAGATAAAAGAAGCCTCAGGACCTCTCAGATAATCTCATGTCCTCATTAAACATCTTCCATTGTGTTTATTTCAAAGGTTGTAGTATTCGAGTGCAGCGAATGAGGATCCCAATGCCTGGGCTGAAAGCAGCTCATCCAAGCGCCTAGCCAAAGCAATCTCATGGCAGCAGGTAATGTGTAATGTCAAAGATTGAGGTGGTGGGGGGGGCGGCGGGCAGGGTGGCGGGTGCGGGTGGAAGAAGCACCTAGAAATACACAATGCGTTGGCCAGGATTTCAGGGGCAAATTGGAACCAAGCCCTTGAACACACATTCACTGACGAGTCATTGACAGAAATTGGACCTTTGTAGGCTGATGTTGACTCATGTTTGTTCCTCTTGATACTGCAGAGGGGACCATCAGAAAGATGAAGTCTGGATTTATTGCTGTCCGCATTATCGCATAGGCCTGAATTTTTACCTTGTCGGGCAGGTGCCCGCCCGACCCAAATAAGCGTAAAACGACGCACGATGACATTGGGACCTGGGATTCGGTAATGCGCCCGCTGACAATTAAAAGGCCTATTAAGGCCATTAACAATCTAATTCAATTAAAATTTTCAATGCCTTACGGTTTGTGGGCAGGCCAAAAGGCCAAAAGGCCTTCGCACTTTTTTGCGAATCCTCATCCAGGGGTGGGATGAGGTTTTGATACATCATTTGAGAAAAAAAATTCATACTATTCTAACATGTCCCTGGGCATGAGACAGAGTCGCGTGAGCGGGGATATGATTATTTAGCATCTTAAAATGCTTCTTTATAATTTTTTTATATCTTCATCTCCCTGAGGCAGCTCTGTGCCGCAGGGAGCTTTTCTTGCGCCCACTTGTGCACATGCGTGAACTTGTGCGCTCGTCCTACTCCTCCTCACACAGGCAGCGCAGAGCGCTGCAGTGCACGTTTCACGCTGCAGCGCACGTTTCACGCTGGGAAGGCCTTAATTGGCCCACCAGTGTGGAATCACGGTCCGGCCCTGATCGGGGGCAGCAGTCGGCTTCCCGTCCACTCCTGCCGATGAGGTTAGAGTTCCATACAGACAGGAGAGAAAACGGGGAAGATTGTGGCAGAGGTGCCTGGCTCGCCAAAGGGAGCAACAAAACTTTCAAGTCCAAAGAGCAGAAGGGACCCTCCGGACACATAGGATGACGCTCACAGAAACGTTCTGTGTAGATGGTTCGCAAGATTGAGGGTGTACAGAACTTGCATGTCTCATCTGCAGATGAGCGAGAGGCAGTGTTGCTGACACCTCCGCACGTCGAGTGATCTAGTGACTCACATTTGTCACATTCTCCAGAAATTGGTGCCACGGGGACTGGGAGGGCATCCATTGCCAGTGGCTGTGAAAGTAACGGCCGCACTGAACTTCTACGCCAGTAGCTCCTTCCAGGGGTCCATTGGTGACTTCTGTAGGATCTCTCAGGCACCCACGCACAAACGTATACATGAGGTAACAGATGCCCTTTTAGCCAAGGCCCACAGTTATATCAACTTTGACAGAGGTCAAGCAAGCCAGGACACCAGAGCACTGGGCTTTGCAGAGATTTCTGGATTCCTGGAGATGCACAATGTCATTGACTGCACTCATGTGGCTATAAAAGCTCCCTGGCAACAGGCACTCCAATACACAAACAGGAAATGATTTCAATTGCTCAATGTACAGCTGGTCTGCGACCATAAGAAACTTATCATTAAGGTTTGTGCCAGATGCTCAGGAAACATCCACGACTCATACATCTTGAGTAGATTACAGATCCTGGGCATCTTCGAGGGATTATACAGGATCCAGGGCCGACTCCTTGGTGACTAAGGGACAGAGAGCACATGGAGTTGCATGATATATGACCTTTCTCTGTGCGTGAACACATCTCTCCTCGTACAATACAGCTTCATCTTTCAAGAATGCAGATGGGATAGGAGAACACCTCTGCCTCAATCTTGCACCATCAAGAATAAACGTGACATGATCCTGCAAAGCATGTGAATGAGGTCTGTTTCACAAGCACATTTAACATGAAGGTTGAGGCATCACTAATGTCGAGAATGATCTGAAAAAGGGGCACGCACTGTGGTGATATGGAAGCACACTACATAGACGAGAGGCCCATGGTAGTGACATCGACGATAAGTGGGGGAGGGGCCATGATCTCATTTCATAAAAAGGAGGCATACACAAGAGGAGATATGAAATGGGTGCGATTCTATTTACATTTGTGAACATTCTATGCATATTCAGAACACCCGGGCCACATTTGTGTTCCTAAATTTTCTTAATCTTCCTAACCCTACCGCTACATCTTGGTGCATCCCCGATATCCACAGTGGAGACGGAGGCAGCCTGCTGACTGCTACAACCTGTTGACTGTGATGACTTTGACAGGTGTCCTCTGGAGGGCTGAGGCCTGAAGTACCCCGGCCTGCTTTGGGTGTTCTGTTGTGGGGCAGATGCACCCTCCTCGGCCCATGGAGCTGGACATGACGGGGGTCACAGGAAAAGGGTATTGGAATCAGCCAGGCAGTCCCAGAATCACCTGGGTGGATGGCCCCAGGGTGTTCAGCTGCTGTTCCTCCTTCCTTTGGGTGTCTGAGGGCCCAGGCTGACTCCTTGAGGAGAAGGGGCAGCTGGAGTAGGATCAAGGTGCCCTGCACCCCCTCTCGTGTAACCACTGATGGATGCCACCAATGGCTGAAACAATGGAGCGCTGTCCCTGCAGCAGCGCAGGACCAATGTCCTGCACTAAGGTCTCCATGGCAGCCGCCATCCTACCAGTATTGACCTTGGTCTGTGGACATGCTGGTGCTAACACCTGAGACTGAATGCGGACGGTCTCGTCCTTCGTCCGTTGCAATCTAAGGAATGCACCTGACATCCCTTCCTGATGTTCCTGTGATTGTCACTGCAGCTCCACCAACTGATTCAGGACCAAGTCCGGAGGCCCGTCATCTGACTTGGACTCAGTAGAATCACGGTCTCCGGCAGCTCTTTGAGTGCTGGCGACCTTGCATGTGCCTACCTCTGCCCGCTGTGGACCATATTGTGTGCGGTGCTCACCAGATTGTGATCTTGATGCCGGCCTAGGACTAAGTCCCACTGAGGTGTGAGTTTCTGCACTGCTGGAGGGTGTGGGTGAGCACTGTGATGCGTCTTCAATGATGCTGTCCTCAACGATGCTGTCCTCAGGTTCCTCATCTGAGGTGTCGGCGGGCTCAAGCTAAGGGCTTGGCAGTTTGAGGGTCGTGGGCGCTTTGCAGAAGTGCCTATGAAAGAAAGTAGGAATAATTAGTGCATGGCAGGTAGCTGTAAAACAGGACAATGCACTCATGGTATTGTTGTCTGAAGGATGAGCTGGTGCAAGATCCTCGCGTGGGTGTTTGCCGCCGATCTCACCAGTGCCGCAGGCTAACTCCACATCCTCTCCGGCCAGCTCAATAGCTCTGTTCTCGAAGGCAGTGAGAATCTTGATTTCTGGGATTGCATCCTGGGAGAGGATGTCTGGGACCTCTCCCTGCAATTATGTGCGAGCTTGTCCTGCATAAAGACAGATGGAAAGCGTGAGCAGCATGCATGCTAGGTGACAAGGGCACCTGGCATGTGTGGGTGGTGAGTGGAGCCATGGATGGGATGAGGCCAAAAGCTCCAGAGGAGATGACCTCAGATGGAGGTGTGAAGGTGTGTGTGAGAGTGAATGGTGATTTCTCTTGAGCTGGCAGTGTGCGATATCCCTGTGAATGTCTGATGGGTTTGTGAGTGTACGGGTTGAGAGTGATGAGATGGTTGACTTACTCTGGTGGAATGGATCCATTCTCTTTCTGCACTGGAGGGCTGACCGCCTCTTTGCAGCATTAGCACTGACCACCCCTGCCACTGCTTCCCAAGCCAGAATGGCAAGATGGTGGGCCTCCTCTGGCCATCATAGGGATACAGGACATCGCAGTGGGCCTCCATGGTGTCCAGCAGGCATTTCAGTGAGGTGTCACTAAACTTGGGGTTGCCGTCCTCTTCCCTTTCAGGTCCATCTCTCTCATCTGGGGCAGTCCTGGGCTGCAGACGTTTACAAAGCTGTTTAAATATGGTGTCTGGAGTGAGGAAGCAGTGAGCTCACATTGGGGAGGGCGAATCAGAGGCTGCCTGCCCATGATCCGGCATGATTTTCAGACGTGCATAATTAATGCGTGAAGCAGATGATACAGTGCAAAAACCTATCATAGAACACCATTTTTCACATCCGCTGCCACACTTAGTGCAATTAGTGAAAATTCCTGTTCTTCGCCGGGACCAGAAGATCCCACTGGTGGGAGGGTCCGGAAAATCCCTTTGGATAGAATCTTTCTCTTGTCGGGCGGGCGCACGCCCAACCCGAATGAGAGTAATATATTGCACGGTGATGTCGGATGACTGTCCAGACAGTCACATGAGGGGGCCTGTTCATATTTTAAAAAAATCTTGACATGTACTGTTATAAATCTTCAGTTCCCTGAGGAAGCTCCATGCCTCAGGGAGCTTTAATTGCGCACATGTGCGCAAACTTCCGTGCTCGCCCTCCTCCCATCGCGGCAGTGCTCAGCGTCATAGTGTGTTTCACCCTGGCTGCCCGTTAATTGGCCAGCCAGCCTGGAATCAATGTTGCGGCCTGAGTGCGGGCGGCAGCCGGTTTTGCGACTGCTCCTGGGCCTGCCAGCTGCGCCTGCCCGACGGGGGCAAAATTCAGCCCTTTGAGTGGGATACATCAGCGTAGCAATGAAAATAAAGAGATAAATTGAAAATTTGAAAGAAAAGAATAAAAAAGGTTAGAAACGATTAGTAGGTTGTGAAAAGACAGGATAACAACTTGGGTAGACTTTTCATTAGAACTTGGTTGAAACGTTAACCCGTCTTTTCTCTTTGCAGTTGCTGATGGACGTGCTGTGTATTTCCAGTATGTACTAATGCCAACTCACAGCTGTTTCATAAGAACACAAATGGAAATATGTCGGTACTCATTGTCCCTAGCAAAGGAGTAAAAGTTTGTTTGGGGCCATTTCATGAACAGTGCACATCCACACTAAAAGGCCTAAAGATAATTGGAAATGGATTGTCAGGCCTCATCAACACATCTGGGGCGAGTGGCAAAGTTGTTTGCCCATCCACTGGAGGAAACTCATCAAGTTGCTGATAATAATAGAGCTTACTGTCCTAATTTATAACTTATTCACCAATGACAGAACAGCCCTTTCCAAACTTGATGAACCAAAGAATAAGAAATATAAATACAAGTAGGAATGAGCTGCCAGGCCTTTAACGTTTAGAGCTTGACGCCTATCCCAAACTTTGCTGACCGCTTTCAGCATGAGGCCTAGTTCAGAGGCTGTATATGGCTCATGGCCCAGAGCTTCAATACCACTGGCCTAGCGAGTGCCTTCTGTGTAAAAACCAAACTTTTTTTGGCTTCTTGAGACCTGAGGTCTTGATCTGCATTAAAGCAACTTAAAAATTGACTACTATTAAGAATCAGTCTTAAGTAATGTGATCATTTGGCCCATTGTTCTCAAGATATTTTCTCTCCTGGTGCTTGAGTGCAATCTCCTATTTCACTGACACCATAATGTGCCCAGGTTACTTCACCAATATCTGCAATACTCTCATTGGGCAGAATTTTACGCCAACGGAGTTTAGATTAGCTCGCATACTACGGCCCTGTCCGCAACGCGATGGGGCCATAAAATTCCGGTCATAAACTGGGACTTTCAACTTTGGCAGGGGACATAAGACATGCCTTAAACTTGCTTTAAGTAACATTTGGATTGGGTGCATTAACAGTAGCTTGATCCAATATTACATGGTTTACACCGCAGTTGAAAGTTCTGCCAAATTTTGCCTCACTTATTTGAATTGTTTTTAAGTGAAAGAAGTTAGCAATTTGTAAGTGAGTCACCCAGGTCCAGAAGGGGTACTGGTTGGCAAGGCTAGTTAGCGTGCACAGTGGAAACTTTAGAAAATTACTGCAACATTGTGAAAAGTATAATGCAGAAAGAAAAGTAGTTTGGAGTAGGAAAATTGAACATTCTAAAACAGCTGTGGTACATAAATAGCTAATTATAAGGAGTCCAATGAAGAGTTAGCTCAGTGTTCAAATAATTACTAAATATTTCTGTTGCTAAAGATTTGATTTTAAATAGATTAGGTTATGAAAATTTAATCAATCCGCAACGCCCCATATATAAATTGCAAAAGGTTTTCAACAATATTAGTATCTGAATTTTATCCTCGGTCATGATGGTTCAGAATGCACGCAAAAGGATGTAGATAGTGCTAATTTTTCAATGGTGTTACTCTGGCATTTGGAAAATAATCCCCAGCGTATCTTGTGCCATTTGATTTCCCTGCCTGCATACTTCATAAAACAGTCCGACTCACATTGTCACCTTCAAGTTTCTTAGATCAGAAGAGGCAACATAATTAAAAGCAATATGATGACTTCCCTCGAGTGGATGGACAAACTGCAAACTGCAAACCCTAAATATGTTGATAAGGTCCAAGGATCCATGTCCATTTATCCTAGGTAACATGAAGCTAGCTGCTAAACAAGAAATTCCACTTTTTAATCTAGGAACAAACACACCAGTACATGGTTCAAAACAATGACCCCTCTATTCAAGAAGGGAGGGAGGCAGAAAACAGGAAATTATAGGCCAGTTAGCTTGAAGGTCTGTCAAGGGCAAAGCGTTATGAGTTGATCATTAAAAGGGGTTGTAGCTGGGCACTTAGAAAGGCTCAATGTAATTGGGAAGAGTCAGCATGGTTTTATGAAAGGGAAGTCATATTTAACAAATTTATTAGAGCTCTTTGAAGGAGTAACATGTGTGGTGGATACAGAGGAGCCTCTGGACATACTGTGCTTGGATCCAGAAAGCATTTGATAAGGTACCACATCAAAGGTTATTGCGGAAAATAAAAGCTCAGTGTAGATAACATATTAGCATGGATAGAAGGTTGGCTGGCTGGCAGAAAACAGGGGGTATACATAAATGAGTCTTTGTCTGATTGGCGGGATGTGGCGAGTGGAGCCCTGCATGGGGTCTGTACTGGTATCTTAAGTTTTTACAATTTATATCAATGACTTAGATGACAGGAGCAAAGTCATAGTAGCTAAATTTGCATATGACACAATGATAGGTAGGAAAGTATGTTGTGAAGAAGACATAAGAAGTTTGCGGCAGATATAGATAAGTTGAGTGACTGGGCAAAAATCTGGCAGATGGAGTATAACATAGGAAAATGCGAAGTTGTTCAATTTGGCAGGAGAAATAAAAAAGCTGAGTATCACTTAAAGGGAGAACAACTGCAGATTTCTGAGGTGCAGAGGGATCTAAGTGGTCTCCTGCATGAGTTACAAAAAAGTTAGTATGCAGGAACAGCATGTAATCAAGAAGGCTAATGGAATGCTATCCTTTATTATGAGAGGAATTGAGCATAAAAGTAAGGATGTTATACTTCAGTTATTCAGGGCATTGGTGAGACCGCACCTCGAATACTGTGTGTAGTTTTGGTCTCCTTGTTTAAGGGAGGAGGTAAATGCGCTGGGGGTGGTTCAGAGGAGGTTGACTAGATTGATGCCTGGAATGAATGGGTTTTCTTATGAGGATGGGTTGGAAAGGCTGGGCTTGTTTCCACTGAAGTTTAGAAGAATGAGGGGTGACCTGATTGACAAGGTCTTGACAAGGTGGACGTGAAAAGAATGTTTCCTCTTGTGGGTGAGTCCTGAACTTGGGGCCACTGTTTTAAAATTAGGGGTCACCCTTAAACGACAGAGATGAGGAGAAATCTTTGCTCTCAGAGGGTTGTGTGACTTTGGAACTCTCTGCCTCAGATGGCGGTGGAGGTGGGGTCATTGAATATTTTTAAGGCAGAGGTAGATATATTCTTGTTAGGCAAGGGAACCAAAGGTTATCAGAGGTGGATGGGAATGTGGAACTCGAAACATAAGAAGATCAGCCATGATCTTATTGAATGGCGGAGCTGGCTCGAGGGACCGAATGGCCTACTTCTGCTCTTATTTCATATGTTCGTAATGACGGGAAACATTAAGCCTTTTTAAAAATATACTTAGGCGGAAGGAACATGCAATTGGTCATTGCCAGCAGCATAAAACAGGTGACTTAGCAGCCTACTTTACAACATGCCTGATTTTCTTTCCCATTGAAGTCAACAGCTAATAAAAATTGGATGTTGAATAAAATGGGCAGCAGAATCACAATCAGTCTACCTTGCATTACTGGTGTTGTCCAATTTCAACCACTGGATCGCAAAAGCTTAAATTAATATAGGAAACAAAATAAACAATCCATTAATAGAATAATTTTCAAATCTCCAAACCACCAAATAACTGTTTGTAAATATCAGCACAAACGCTCCCTTTTTCCAATATTTTAGCAGAGGCATCAACTCATTTAAAATAAATAAGTTAACATCTGAGCTATAATAACACAGGGGAATGTGTTAAATGTTAGTCTGTAATATTGTTAACTGTAATTTCTAGAATGGAAGGAAGGGAGGGTCGGAAATTTGCTGCATGCCTTGAGAATAAAGGCTACTAGTACTGAAAGTAATTTATTTAACATTTTTTGAAATACCATGGGCAATTGTCCTAAATCAATACCATTTCAACAGAAAAAGGGCTTGTCTGTTCAGGATTGAAGGCTGAAGCAATCAAAATTCTGCCTTAAATTATTCTCCTTTGCAACCAGGTTGAGATAATAATGTTTTGTTGAAATGTGTTGTACTGCAAATGCTTCGACATATCTCGCATATCAAGTACTATTCTTACAGAATTATCTTTCATTTTGCCAGTGGCCCTCTCTCTGCCTTTTGATAATAATCTAGAATAAAGTCACAGCCAACAATTTATTGATATGGCACTACAATCCTAAATGGTACCATGTATTCTATCTATCTTTATGGCCTGAATTTTTTTGTTCTTAGGGCACGCAATTGGCAGGCCCGGAAGTGGGCGGGAAATGGGCCTCTGGCCGCGATTGGCTCCCAACCACAATTTCACACTGGTCAATTTACTGCCAGCCAGTGTGAAACGTGCACTGAGGAATGCTGAGCGCTGCTGGGGAAGAGGGCGGGTGCCAACCTAACTCAGGGGGTGGGTGAGTGCTTCTAGTGAGCTCCCTGAAGGCAGAACACTACTCAGGGAGCTGTAGACCTCCACACAATAAAGGAAACAACAAAAATGCTGCAAAATATGTCCATGCAGCACAATCAAGCACCTGAAAGCATAGCTCATGGAAAATAAGCACCCAGATATCTCTTTTTATTTTTTTTCCCCACGGAGATTTCAACCCATGCTGGATCGAGGTTTGAGCAAAAATGTGAATCCCACCTGGGACAATGCCCTGTCCGCCAACTGTAAATGCGGATGGTCCATGTAAAATCACTGTTAATTGCATAGTTAATGGACTTAATTGCCTGCTTAATTGTCAGCGGGCACGCTTCCAACTGCTGTGCGCACCTGCTGAGCAAAATGTCGCGTGCGTGCGCAATGATGTCGGGACACTCACCCAATGTCATCTCGCGCTATTTCACGTCCATTCGGGTCAGGCGTGGGCCTGTCCGCGGAACGTAAAATTCTGGCCTCTGTGTCCTTTACGATCAGAAAGAAAGGCATCTCCTATTAATCCTAAGGAATCTGGAGGGCATTTTTTTGTGCTTGTGGAAACCTGGTGGGCAGGATCTATGCTTCACAACAGCTTTATCAGACATCAAAATACACAAGGATATTAGGACAGATGACCAAAAACTTGGTCACACAGGTAGGTTTTAAGGAATGTCTTAAGAAACAAGAACAATTTGCATTTATATAGTGCCTGCAGTATATTAAAACACCCCATGGCACTTTACAGGAACATTATAAACCAAAATTTGATAGTAAGGCCGATGACCAAAAGCTTCGTCAAAGGGGTAGGTTTTAAAGAGCACTTTAAAGGAGGAAAGAGAGGTTGAGAGGTGCTAAAGTTTATGGAGGGAATTCCAGAGTTCAAGGCCTTGATAGCTAAAGGCACGGTAACTAATGGCGGAGCAATTAAAATCAGGGAATACCCAAGAGGCCAAGTTAGAGGAGTGCATATATTGTGTAAGTTTGTGGAGCTGGAGGAGAGTACAGAGATTGGGAGAGGTGAAGCCATGGTAGGATTTGAAAACAAGGTTAAGAATTTTAAAATAGGAGTATTGCTTAACCAGGTAAATCAGTGACCACAGAGGTAATTGGTGAACATGACTTGCTGTGAACAAGAACATGGGCTTGGATTTTGGATGATCCCAAGTTTCCTGAGAGTAGAATATGGGAGACCAGCCAGAAGTGCATTGCAATAGTCAAGTCTAAAGATAACAAAGCCATAAATGTGGGTTACATCAGCAGATAAGTTGCTTCAGGGACAAAATCGAGTGATGTTATGGAAGTGGAAATTGGCAGTCTTAGTGATTGAGTGGATATGTGGTTGGCGGCTCAACTATAACACCAAGGTTGTTCACAGTCTAAGACTGTTGCCAAGGAGAGGGATGGAGTCGATAGCTAAGAAATAGAATTAGTAGCAGGGACCCAAGACAATGGTTTCAGTTTTTCCAATATTTAATCAAAGGAAGTTTCTGCTCATGTCAGAAAATGCAATTAGATATTTTAGAGACAGTGCAAAAGTCGAGAGAGGTGGTGGTGAGATAGAACAGGATGTTTTCAACATATATATGAAAACTGAGAAATGTCTGCTTGAGAAGTACCTTACCTATCTCACAACAATTTTTCCTGCTCACCCTCACTTGCTGCTTCTTCCTGTCATCATGCAAACTATGTTAAGCTGCCTCATATGTATTAACCCACTTCCACTTCTTCAGGAAGGCTGTTTTGCAATAGGAGAGAGCCAACAGCACAGCATCTGTGACCTGACTGAAGCCTTTAATCCTTTGGTCTCTCAGCCTGTTGAAGGCAGAAGAGAGAGGTGAGCTCTGAGCCTTTGTGACCTCAGTACAATTATCCCTGAAAGATGATATTACCGGTGTGCCTTAGTGAGGTAGAAGGATCTGAACAACGGGTTTTACCAAGCACAAGTGAATAGGAGCAGGTAGTGGTATCAAGAACAGCTCAAGAGCCAGCTCATCCCTCAGCTCCGCTGAATAGGACACAGATTGCAGACTTTATGGGCTTAGCCTTTTGAAGAAAAGATGGTTTCAAGTCACCAATGATTGCTGAATGTATTGAGCTGATTGCTACCAAGTTTCAGAATAATTTTGTAGAATGCTTTACCAACATTTGTGGGATTCTTGCACATGGCATTGCTATTCTGCAGTCAACCATGTAGTTTGCAGTCACATCACTGGATGCAGCATCTGAGTTTCCCCACCGCAGATGTCTTTAACACCGCTAATAGCATCTCTCAGGCTTGCTTATACAAGGACTATGCAGGCTCTTGACTCAGCATATCCTCTGTCTTGACAGACTTAGGAATTAAATGGATAGGGGCTTCATTTGGATTTCCCAAAAACTATACTTTCTTGATCTGGAACTCAGTAACGTGGGCAGTTGGAAATCAGAACAGAACGTGACATCATCTTTCATGTTAAAGCACTTCTAGACTTTGTACACCCTGCACTAATGCCTGCCCTGGTATCAGAAAGTGGGATAGACCAGATTACCCTAGCAGACATTAAAGGCGGAATCATCCATTCTGAAGTATAAGTTCAATGGCAGGCGTTGGAGTTCATGCAATCATTGGGATGATACTCAATCCCTCTGCCTTTCTGCAGGGCAAGAAGGCCCACAATAAGCAGGAACGGCCCAAGACTGGGGGCAAAATTCTGGACATTAGAAGCCTCACCCAGTATAAGAAGCTAGCTGCTGAGATAGCCAGGGAGGAGCAGGACCATGCCTGTGCTGAAGGCAAGATAGGGCACCCCTAGGAAATTAGTGAGGATGCCTCCAGTATGTCATTGTCAGCTGTGCCTGCAGAGTAACACATTGCTTTGTTGACTCCCCAAAGTCTGTCCACCATCTACAAGGCACAAGTCAGGGAAGTGATGGAATACTCCCCGCTTGCCTGGATGAGTGCAACCCCCACAACACTCAAGAAGTTTGTCACCATCCAGGACAAAGCAGCCCACTTGATTGGCACCACATTCACAAACATTCACTCCTTCCACCACTGACGCACAGTAGCAGCAGTGTGTACTATCTACAAGATGCACTGCAGGAATTCATCAAGGCTCCTTAGACAGCACCTTCCAAACCCACGACCACTATCACCTAGAAGGACAAGGGCAGCAGACACATGGAACACCACCAACTGGAAGTTCCCCTCCAAGCCACTCATCATCCTGACTTAGAAATATATCACCATTCCTTCACTGTCGCTGGGTCAAAATCCTGGAATTCGCTCCCTAACAGCACTGTGAATGTACCTATACCACATGGACTGCAGCAGGTCAAGAAGGCAGCTCACCACCACATTTTGAAGGGCAATTAGGGATGTCCAATAAATGCTGGCCTAGCCAGCGACATCCACATCCCATAAATGAATATAGAAAAAAGGAACCTGCTTAGTCAATCACTAAAGTTTTTTTTTCTCTATTCTGGGTACCAGAAAGAAAAGGGGGAGGTCCACAATGGAGACCAGCCACATCACCACCTCTGAGGAGAATGCCTCAGAATCCTTAGAGGGTGGACCATTACAGTCTTGACCTGCACCTTCTACCAGGGCAGATATAGTCAGCATGGTAGGTGCACATTCTAGAGTAAGCTTGGCCCAGCAATCTGGTAAGCACATCATAGACACGGATCCCAGCTGATGAAGGAAGTGACAACCGAGGTTTCTGACACTTGGAGGACCGCTGGAGACCAGGCACATGCTCAGCCCCATGCAGATGACATGCCTCTGGACTCAGCCATAAGAGACCTGATGGAGATGCAGAGAGAAGCAGGGGAACATTAGGCAGAGATTCCAGATGCCGTACGCTGACTGGACTGATGGCCGCTGGAGTAGATCAGCTTGCCTCTCTTACCCAGAGACATTCTGTACTATCCCTCTACAGACTTCCTGCACTCTCCTTCCCCAGCCAGCCAGCACTATCCTTCCACCTTTGCCTGGCCACTGCTCCACCCTTCCCCATTAAGCCTGCCTCTCTTCCTCCCTCCTTTGGTTATCCTCCATTGCCACCACCAGGTCTGAAGCATAGGCTGACATTTACAGATGCTTCCCCAAAGAGGGCAATGCATTGGCAACTCACTATTATTCATGGAAGAAGTCAATCTTGCCAGGTGCATGCCATTTCTATACAGTCTTAAAAGTGAATGTTCTGATTTCTTGCTGGCGGAGAACTTAATTTGGGGAGGGAATTTAATTCCAGCGAGGTGGTCTTTTAATGAGCATGCAAGAAGTGCTAATGCATGCAAAAGGGCTTCCCGACACTGTTACACTGTTGGTGGGAAACTCAACCCGCCTTTAACCTGCCTGTAAAGACCCGAGAACAAATGCCCTACAGTTCAGCAAACCAGTCAAGATACATTGGGAGATACTGGAAAGTGGTCTGGACAAAACTAATATCCTTGCAAATTTGATTTGGAACTTCTCTGGGTTCATTATAAAGCCTATTGCCCATTAGGCTGAGACTGCCTGAAGGCGAACTCTGCCCCCAGGAACAGGTGCGGGATTACCCCTGACATTTGTGAAAACACTGACTGAGCATTGAAGTTTGTCCAAGGAGCAATTATTGATAAAGGTGCTTGTCACCTGAAACTTTAGGAACATCCAAGATCTCACCAGGCATTTTCCTTCAGATGATAACACCAAACAAATAGCTAGATGATGATAGGTAGCTTGACAGTCTTTTTTGAGGATCTTAGCCAGGTTCCTCAGAGCTGCAGAAGTTACAGCACTGCCTTATTCTGAGCAGATTATATGACAGTGTGAACAGAACACTTGGAATAGCTTTCTGATATGATAATATAGCAAAGTTGCCTTGAGGTGAGAATACTTTTATCACAAAAAAATGTCACTAGGTAAAGAAATAAAGGTACACTACAATACTTATTCTTGCAATAAAGTATTTTTTGTCGTGTCTGTTTGTAGTGGGTAATTTTCTCCATATGTACAGAAACAGCTTTTTGGCATGTTATGAAATTTCTATCCTGGAAAGAGATTACCGCTTTGCTGATCGATCTCCAATCAATTCGTCGTACAGGAATATTCTCTGTGAAAACAGTGCTAGAGCACCATTTATTTTAGCAGAGTAGTTAAAAAACTTGAACCTCATACTGGGCCAGTCTTACCAGTCTCATATTGGACTTGCAATGGTAAACAGAGAGTGAATATGGTCTTTCGAGGCACCTTCTAGTTCCTGCATTTTAGATAGCAGTTGTTGAACTTATACTTTCCCAACAAAACAGTCACATTTAAAGCAGAATAAAATATTGCTTTTGCAAGAATTTCCAGCAGAAGGCAATTAAGGAAAAGTGGAAATCTTCATTAAAAACATGCTTGAAGTTAGGGTTGACCATTAGCTTCTCTATCTGATGCTCAACATTGTAATCCTTGCGTTTTTCTAAATCTGACTCCGGGCCTTTGGAGCTTGGGCCTTCCTCTCCCATTACAGTGGGTTTTGGAATAAGCAGCAGTATGGATGTACCAGGACAAATGGTGATGATTCGCCATAACTAAGATGAGGTTCTGCAGATCCCAGGGCTGAATTTTCAGTCTGGGTTTGGGAACCCAAAGTTGGGACCCATTTTGGGGTCATGACTCTGCATGGTGTTTTCTAGACATGGATTGTTAAAGGGCTTGACCAATTAATGGCAGGGACTGGGCTCACCCTATTGGGTGAGACTGGAGGAGCAATAGGGGGCCCTCTGGAACTGACACATCGGCAGCTCCACCGGCCGAGATAGGAGCTGCCGACTCATAATGGGGAGAGAGATGGAGCCTTAGCATGGAGTTGCCCTCTGAAGAAGAGGTCAGTTGTTTTTAAAATTTAAAATGGCCGCAGCTGCCTGGGTGTGATTGTGAAAGGACAACTCCTCCACGGGACAGCCAGTGGCTGCAGCTGTAGCTCAGAGGCCATGAATGGTGCAGGGGTTAGGGGTGGAGTGGGGGGAGGCGTTCCTCACGGGATCAATCACGGACTCCCCTGTTTCCCGATGTGAGCCTTCCATGGTTTCCTGGCTGTGGTCCGGGCCGGTGTCACTTACCCACACTGCTGACTGGAAATCCCACTCAGCACAGCAACGGGCCCTTACTAGGCTCCACAATTAGCCCTAATTTCCTGCCCACCACTTGCTGGCCAGCAGCCAATCCAACCCCAACCTGGCCTCTCCAAAAACATTTCAGGGTCAGGACTGTAGTGCCAAACTGGCATGATCACTGGCAGCACAAAATTGAGGGCCTGCTTATCACCAATCCCAACCCCAAAGTCCAGCCCCAGGTTGGTTGGTTCTGGGTAGTTGGTCCACAAGCTCTTTAGTGGGATCAAATGTTCAGTTACACTATATTTCAGTTTAAGGATAAGCATTGTTTCTTATGTTAATGCAGCAAGTCCACATGAGCTTCAATGTGAGACTTTATCCCAACTTGGGGAGTTGTTTGTGTTAATTTTTGACAACAATCGCAACAAATGGTTCATTTGGTTTGTTTGTCCCCATTCATTTTAATTCCCCCACCCCAATTTTACTGCTAAAGTTTACTGCTAAATATAAGGGGCAGAATTTTGCGGGTGATGAGGTTTCCCGCCCCACTACCCAAACAGTCAGCGGGGAACGCATCCTCACTGATGCCAGATGCCCCACAGCCATTTAGGAGCATTAGTTGGCTGGAGGTGGGATTTCCGCACTTTGATTGGGTGGGAGACCCGTCTCAGAGAGCTGCCAGTCTATCAGATGAGCTGGTAGCTCTGTAGTCCCAGGAGCTCCACCAGAGTGATGGCCACTGCTGGGACTAGAAGCAGTTTTTCACAGGAAGAAGTAGGTGTGGGGTCTCACAGAGGGGAAGGAAGGGGTTGTGGGGGAGAGGGGGATGGAATTCTTGATGAAGAGGCGGAATGGAGATGGAGTACCCAAGTGGGGCGGCGGACGGAGGGCGGGGGAGCGGTGCACGGGGAGGGAGATAGGGGTGGTGGTGGGGTCAGGCCTTGGGGCGGGGAGGTTATCTGAACTGGCGATGGGACCACTGATAGAGGGGTCACATTTTCCCACCTTCATGCCGGAGAGGGCCTGAGCAAGGTGATTTGCCGAGCTTCCCCCTCCCATTCCTGAATTCCTCCTGTCTGCCAAAAAATTGTGACTGGGCAGGAAGCCGATGACCCTGAGTAGCTCTGGTCCATGAGGGCCCAAATTCGGAATGCACACCTTGGCATAGGCAGCAGTATTCTGGGTTGGTTCGCTCCGAGACAACAGCAAGGCACTAGTGGAGCAGCAGTGGTAGCAGCATAAATACTATCAAGCCGTGAGGTTCATAATCCATGGTGCCACACAGTGCTGCTCTCACAGGGTGACATCTTAGCAATCCTAGTAATCTGCTGGAGCACAGATTGCTGGACTGCTGTGAGAGCCTACATGCCCCTTTGAGGACTGACATCTGCAGCCGTGATAGCAGCATTCTGAGTCTACAACGATGTCATGACTACGGTCTAATTTTCTACTGCAGCACTGAGACATTGGATGGCTTCCACCTGTGCAGCAGAGGAAGCTGAGACAGCAGCCAACACACTGCATCATATCTAGATCTGCTCGTGCTGTCATGGAGTTGACAACTATTGCCATGTTGGAGCTGAACTCCCCCATGCCCCCTGATAGTGAAAGAAGGCTGCCTGGTAGGCCAGCCAATGCGCCCAGGCATCTCAAAGTGCATCATCATCAGTGTTCTCCTGTATGCTGCTGCACCAAAGTCCTCATGTAAAACCCCTGTAGCAATACTTGTCTGCGACTTTGCCCTCCAGTGAGCTGGTACAGGAGTTATCCTATCCCACTGCCTGTCGTAGCCCATTCATGCCTGGTATCTCACCATATGTGATCCTGTCTCTATACTACCTCTATGGTACGTGCAAGACTATTATTTGCTTTGGCTGGCCTGGTGCCAGTTCCTGCTTTTCTGCAAGGATAAAATCAGAAGTGGAGGTGGGGTGGTGGTATTGGGTTAGGCGGCTGATGGGACGTAAAGCAAATGGTCATACCATCTACAGATGGCACATCATGTCAGATACCAGGATGAGGGTGAGTTGGGAGTTGAGAAAGGGCATAAGGCATGAATATACCATCACCCTGAAAGCTCTCGGTGATGCAGATGCCAGAGGCTCTGTCAGTCAGCCCCATGATATGGAGAACAATCTCCTTCATTGGGTTCAGCGATGAATGCATGCCTGGCTCCAAACTCCACCCCCCCCCGCCCGCATCCTCCCCACCCAGTTCTCTGGCGGTCCCTGTATTCCACCCCACCTTTTTATCTTGTAAGAGAGAGCAAAGTATCTGTATGTCAGTTAGTGTGTTGCAATGTATTTGGGTGATGTGACTTATATAGTTGAAATTATGTGCAGGAAGTGAGAGGTGGGTGTGAGGCAGGCATCATTGGAAGCTTTGTGAATATCAGCTGGAGTACCTGAATGTTAGGCATGAGACCTGAGTGTTAGGGACTGTTGATGGGTAAGTATGTGTATTGGGCTCAGTGAGAAGTTGGTGTGTGAGGATGAGATTTCGTGTGAAGATGCATCCATTGATATTGACCACCTATGTGAGGTCATCAAACTTCTTCTGGCACTGCTGCCAAGTCATCAGCACCAAACTCCTTGCATTGACCTCCCTGGTCAGCTGCTCTCACTCTCTTTGGAGAGAATTTCCTGAGGGACTCCTGGCATCTCTCGTCTTGTCTCCATGGCTGAAGGTTCCAGTAATGCATCAGTGAACTGCAAAGCCCTCCCTCTGCCCTGGCGTTCCATTGAATAGTCTCCAATTGCAACACTGGCAGTCAGTAGGTGCCTCCTTTGAATCAGTGCAGCTTCCCTAACAGATGCAGCCTCCAGTCTTCCAGCAGCGTGGGTCGCCCAGGCTTACAGGCAGAAATCATGGAAATGAGGAGCCAGCATGAAGCTTGCATGCTGCCCGTCTCAAAGAGATTGGGGTGTCAGCAGATCGTGAATCGCATTCCCTTGCCAAAAAACAGGCTTAAATTGAATTTGTCCTCAAAAGTGTATAACTTATAGCAATGTTCAAAAGTTTTCATGAACAAAGAAGAGAAAGAAGGTCTAAACTCAACAAAAGTTCTTAGTAGGTAGTGCTTTTAGTGCTTAGTCTCCCTTCATTTACTCTGAATCATAGAATTGACACCGTAAACAGCTTCTAGAGACACTCAAATTCTTCCACTTTTTTCTCTTCATGCTGTTCTGCAGGTGACTGCTGTCATTCACCAATCACATCAAAGTATTAGGTGTAAATGGTCTTATAAAACACCTGTTGCAGCAAACCTTGCCTGGGGTAGCCTTCATTTAACCTGCACAATAAAGTCTTAACTTACACAAAGAAGTTTCAAAAACTTAGCTACAAAACAAATAATTCCATCTGGAACAAATTTGGGACAGCACCTGCCGTTGGTATTGTTTACAATTCAATTCATGGATTTTTTTTTCCCATACATCATACAAAGTTTGTTAGTTTAACCTCCTGGTTTATTAGCTCCATTGAAAGCAAAGCTTGTAGCATCTAGTTTTTACTAAGTTTGAACAATAATATAAAGACAGCCATGCATTACTGAGCACTGTAGTCAGGTTGGGCTTGGTTCGCTTTTAGCTAAAAATTGTAAATTAACTGCCAAATTAAATCCTGCGGCTTTATTGCAACAGTCTTATTTGCTACATTAAGTGAGAAACATTTTTTTTGCAGGTGATATAAATTAGATACAGTTTGTTGCAGCTTGCACTGTAACCAATGATTTTGTTAGAAGTGCATTCAATACTAATTACTTTTTACCAACAGATGATTTGCTTCACCATTTTGCTTGACACTGTAGGCGTAACTTTATGAGTCTATCCTGCCATCAGATGAGGCTGCCTGCCAGCAGCTCAGACTTGTAAGATTACCCCTTGTGGGTGAAATGATTCTATGAGCGCTTAACATGCTCATATCAAATTTCACTCTATGCTATTTTAAAAGATGGTTTATCCGTTTATTTTAAATGAGTTGGTGGTTAAAATAGTGAAGACATGGATTAGATATTAAATGTTTGTACATTGGCATCAATCACATAATTGCCAGGCTGTAATGTTCACTATAACTCTTTTAAACAGAAATAATTCAAAATAATTCTAAGTATCAGCTCACATGCAAATATTCACAATGTCTAACTTAGGTGTGCGACATTTTTGAAACGGAAAACAGGTTCCAGCGAATATTTAATGCAAAATTTATTTTGAAAATTGAAATTAATGCCATTTTTAGAAAATCAGCTAGATAGCAAAGATGCAGAATTTAAAATAATCATTAGTTTAGTTATTTTTCTGAAGTAGACATTTAGTTTAGAAAAACACACCACAATCACACACTTAAACTGTAGACAGTACAGCGCTATAGAATGCTCTGTCATGCTGATATCAAATGCCACATTGCACTCAAATTGAACCAGGGTCTGCTGTCAAATTCCACATGAAGGGCCTTTGTTTGCACTAGCAATAACTATCACAAGTGAACACATAGGTTTGGAACAAACACACAAACTTTTTTTGGTCATGATTATTCTTTCTTTATCTTTACTTCCCCCCAAGAATTTCAGCTGTCGAGCCTGAGCTGCTGACAGACAAGCAAAACTCATACAGAAGGCATGTAGGTGTATAGCTAACAAAACTTTTCAATGATGCATGAGGCCATCAGTTTGTAAACCTTTGACCTTGAAGTGTGCGGCCTGCTGCCTGTTTTGTGTTCAGCTGGGTCTGCATCTATAATAAAGCAGCTGCTTGGAACTATGCCTGCTGCTGCAAAAAGCCAACAAAGCAGTGCGTAATTTATTTACTCTTCACAATGGTCTATTTGAACAGACTCGTAAAAAGGAAATAGAGCAGTTACAGCAACCCGGCAGTGTCTTTAACATGTTTCATAAAAATCAATGCATATAAGAGTAAATGTGAGTAAACTAAGGTTTATGAACACATTCTAATAACTCTGTATATTGCCCAAGAAATAACATTAACCTTGAAAAGCAGTTTTTAAAACATTGGTCACATTCCAGCTGAGCAGCAAACAAATGCTTAGCAATCACAAAAAGTGACTGTACATTGATTTACACAGCATTTAAAATCTACTTTAGAGTATTGTAAATGGTGGGTTCAAAATAACAAAAAAATTTCTAACAAAAACAATGTTTATGACAGATCATTGCTTTCTCAAGTTAACAGAATAATTTGGATTTTATGGCTGTAATTTTATTATTATTTCACCTAGTTGAAGAGCAAAATTAGAACATAGTTATCAGAGAAACAGAAACTTATTTCTGATTATATACGGACAGAAACTTATTGAATAAATTTGTGTGCACTCAGCCATAAACAAGCAATATGAACCTTACTATTTTTCTGAGTTCAGTGCTGAGCAGACATTCAGCTGTAATTTTAATACACTGAAATAAATCTCTAATAATTTTCAAATCATAAAGGTCATGGTAAATAATATTTAATTTGAGATGGCAAATACAATTATACTCTACAGTACAGTAGAAGCCCAGTCATTTGAATTCCAAAGGGGTTTTCAATGGAGAAACGAAAAGACAAACGATACATCAAATGCTAAGAATCAAGGAAGGATTTGTGAATTGTTCAAATTTTCTCTCATCACAAATATTAAATTTAATTCTTCAATTTTTTTCTCATATGAATCACTTTTTAGGGACAGCGAGGAACTCGAGAACCCCATCAATAAAAGTTCTATGGAATTAAGAAGGAAATTGAACTGGGTGATTTTTCTTCTTTGGGACCTGTTTTCAAATCCAAAATGAGATGGAAGTATCCTCTGCCTTCTGGCTGTAAGGGTATGAATTTATCAGACCCAATTCAGTTTCCATTGGGCACAAAACTGCTCCTAATTTGGCATTAATCGGCAATCTCTCATTTAGAGAAGCCACAGAATGGCTAGTACAGGAAATTAGTTGGTATCTTTTGTAAAGGGAGATACCACTACGGAAATGTTAGAAGGTTTCTTAAAGTAAGGAATCAACGGGAAGTAGAGAGGGGGGAGGTTCGTGATCAAATATTCATACATGGACTATGAATGAAGCAAACTTAATAGATTAGGTGGCTTTTTCTTGCGCAGGGCACTTTTTATCTTAATTTTTTATGACAATATAGGATTGCAGGATGTGGAGAAATACTGTAAAAAAAAGCTACCATATAACACAGACTATGGCCTCATCACCTGCATCGCTCAGTTAAACAAAGTAGGGTACACTCCGAATTCACAATGCTAGCACCGAACTTCATATGCTGGCAGTGCATATCAGAAATTTTAATGCAGAAGTCAGTATGATTTTTCCGGATGTACCCAAATTCCTGTTATGTGCTCCCCTATGCAAAGTTCAGCACCTGAAGCACAAATTTATGAAATCCATCTTTGCAATTATATCTGAAAACAGTAACAAACTAGCATAAATTAAAACCTATACAACATTCCTTTTTTTTTGGAATTATTGTACTTGTTATAGCCATTGAAATAGGATAGAGAATAGAATCTTATGGCTTCACAAAAAAAAGTTGCTTTAGTGCCTAAAATCTCATTCACATCTGCAGTATTTATGGATTTAGCACTCACATTTGATGTACATTTTTTTCATATTTATACTAGCCAATCTCTTGTGACATTGCTCATGAGTAACTCACATAAAAATGTGCCTTATAACCCACACAGGTGGTGGAGCTCCTCTAATTGCTTGGTTAATGAGAGAAGGCATAGGATAAATTTTACAGTACAGATCTCCCAGTGCAGAATGTTGCTAGACAGGAGTACATCTCAGTGATTTGGATACAGATGTCTGATTCACAGCCCACAAGTGCAGCTCTGAGCCTGGTCGCTGATCCTGGGAATTCTGCCTGCTTTTACAAATCAGGAGCCGGAAGGCTTCCAGGCTTGAACAGAAATGCAATCCTTACTTTTCAGGGCCTCTCACTTTGCTGCTTGCCTTTCTCAGATATGCTGATCAGGGAGGTGAGGTCTAATAAGAATACCTGAGAAAGGCACCTAAAAATGCTGGCTTCTTTGAGTGCCCCTACATAAAATGCTTTTCCAGCAAGCCTTGAGGAAAACTAGGTCACAAAGTCAATCAACCACGCCTGCTCCTGCCTCATTGAAAAGGCACACCTTACCTGCATCTCTTGTAGATGCTGGGTTGCTGTTCTCTCTGGCTGGGGGAATCCTTGGAAATACCAGGGACAGAAAGTCAAGATCATAGATTTCTACCCCTATTTTATGCGCCCAGAAAATATGCAATCGCTACACACAACACACAAGAAAATTGGACCCAATTATTTGTGCTAAATTTTCAACCCACTTTTGTTCAATATGCAGGAAATCTAGTTCTTGGTGATCACCTTATTGAGATTTGAATGTATGGCTACCAATGTATTAAGAAGTGTGTTAATTAATAAGGAAAGATAGTCACATCAGCTACTGAAGCTGGTCACATGGGCAAAAATGGAACCCGACTACTGTCTTTAATTCGAGTCCAACTTAAGAAGGATTGAAAGAAGGTGGATTGGATAACATGAATACATCAAAGTACATGGAATTTTACGGAACAGCAACAGACCAATGGGCTAAACAGATCTATACTGGTGTTTATGCTCCATATGAGCCTCCTCACACCTTACATCATTTTATCCTACCATCATGATCATAAAATGAACTTAAGACATTACAATTTCTAATAATGTTAGAGTAACTTTCACAGGATGAAGCAAAGATGAGAACTGCTGAGTCAAAAGTCAAATGTCCTGCAACAAACTGTAATCCTTACTAGGTAGATTTTCTTGAGATTCTTCCCTTGCCACAGAGCATTTTACACTGCCCCACTGGATTTTAATGAACATGAAATCTGAACGCTGTGCCAAAATCCTTAACGTTCTCCCATCTTGCAAAGGTCTGTATTATGCATGCAAATTTGTAATTTTTACCCTAACATTACACCTAGATTACATTGATATACCTCCATATAAAGGACAAGAGCCTATGATGTGAATGAAAATTTCATGAACTCACACTCCTAGCAAGGAGCTTTCCTGCTGGGAATGCTTACTGAGAAGTTGTATGCATGTCCCCATGATCTTCCATCCATTATAGATGGAAATCTGAGGGTGTCGCAAACACCAAAATTCTTGATATCCACTTCAGAATACTGAAACTCTTCATCGGGAGGCTGAATTCAAGAAATTATCATTCACATAATAGACTTGGGTCCTTTATATGGAAAAATATAAATGTAATCCAGGTGAAAGTCATATACTGTAGTTGAAAATCAGTGGCATCCCCAGAAGATGCCTTTCAATTTACTTGGAACAGTTCTGGTTTCCATATTATAAAAAGGAAAAAGAGGAACTGTTGCTCCCAGTGGTCAGTTTCTGTACTGTTAAAAACTATGTAATACTATGCCTCAGTACAAACTGTAGCCACATGCAAGGCCAAGCAAACCAACCCAAACTCGAGACAACGCACTTTCCTATTGTATTTATTTTTCTTACTCATTGGTTTGAGTCACACTCGCCTAGGGGTTTAGAGAAAGTTGTTCACTTATTGGTGGATAAATCCTAAATTGGAACAGGAAGATCTGTTAGCATCTGTAATTTATGCAAATTGACAGCAATTTGGATTTAAACTTTATGTGTGGCTCCTGAGGTTCTATTGTTACAATTATATATCTCTCAATGACAAAACTCTGGGCAGTCCGACCAATACATTTATCTCACACTTCAAAAATTTCTATTTGCAAAGGATTGAATGCTATTGTATTCCCTATTGTGGGTAATAATGCTGTTATGGTACTAAGACATTTTTTTAATTCATTCATGGGATGTGGGCATTGCTGGCTCTGCCAGCATTTATTGCCCTTCCCAGATTGCCCCTGTTCAGAGGACATTTAAGAGTCAACCACATTGTTGTAGGTCTGGAGTCACATGTAGGCCAGAAGATTTCCTTCCCTAAAAACCAGATGGGTTTTTAACAACAATCAACAATGGTTTCATGGTCATCGTCAGACTTTTATTGAATTCAAATTTCACCATCTGCTGTGGTGGGTCTCAAACCCAGGTCCCCAGAGCATTACCCTGGAATGCTAATCAGTGACAATACCACTATGCCACCAACTTCCCCCTCACTTCTCCTTCAGCATCATGTACACCTGTAGGTGTCTCCTGTGGACAATGTGCTTGTTGTCCACTCCTCCATCACCCCCTACTCCTCAACCCCCTCCTATGGCACAACCCCTTGCCCACGCAAAAGATGCAACACCTGCCCCTTCACTTCCTCTCTCCTCACCGTCCAAGGACCCAAACACTCCTTTCAAGTGAAGCAGCATTTCACTTGCATTTCCCCCAACTTAGTCTACTGCATTCGTTGCTCCCAATGTGGTCTCCTCTACATTGGAGAGACCAAACGTAAACTGGGCGACCGCTTTGCAGAACACCTGCGGTCTGTCCGCAAGAATGACCCAAACCTCCCTGTCGCTTGCCATTTTAACACTCCACCCTGCTCTCTTGCCCACATGTCTGTCCTTGGCTTGCTGCATTGTTCCAGTGAAGCCCAACGCAAACTGGAGGAACAACACCTCATCTTCCGACTAGGGACTTTACAGCCTTCCGGACTGAATATTGAATTCAACAACTTTAGGTCGTGAGTCCCCTCCCCCATCCTCACCCCCTTTCTGTTTCCCCCTTCTCTTTTTTTTCCCAATAAATTATAAAGATTTTCCTTTTCCCACCTATTTCCATTATATAAAATAAAAAAAAAAAACCCACTAGAGCTATACCTTGAGTGCCCTACCATCCATTCTTAATTAGCACATTCGTTTAGATAATATCACCAACTTTATCTTTAACACCTATGTGTTCTATTGTACTATTGTTGTTGACATCTTTTGATATTCTGCTTCTATCACTGCTTGTTTGTCGCTACAACCACACCAACCCCCTCCACCTCTCTGTCTCTCTATCTCTCCGCCCCCCACACACACACCTTAAACCAGCTTATATTTCAGCTCTTTCCTGGACTCGAACTCAAGTTCTGTCGAAGGGTCATGAGGACTCGAAACGTCAACTCTTTTCTTCTCCGCCGATGCTGCCAGACCTGCTGAGTTTTTCCAGGTAATTCTGTTTTTGTGCTTGTTGTCTGTTGACTTGCTACACTTTGTGAGCTGCAGAGCAAACATATTTTCACTGGTTGGGCACAGAGTTAAACATCAAAGATAAAATTAATTTTAGACCTCTGGCATTTTGCTATTAGCAATGACAA
This sequence comes from Carcharodon carcharias, assembly GCF_017639515.1. NCBI lineage: Eukaryota > Metazoa > Chordata > Chondrichthyes > Lamniformes > Lamnidae > Carcharodon > Carcharodon carcharias. The sequence goes on along the minus strand of NC_054480.1, from coordinate 35,293,053 downwards.
GGTTCAGGTTAAAATATTTAAATAATATTTATCTGGCACTGTTTTGGCATTTAATCCAGGACAAGATCACTGGAAAATTGAGATTGAGAGGGCTGAGCAATCGGCCAAGCACATATTAGTTTGAAAATATTACGCTAACCATAATGTAATGCGTAACCATACAAGCTGTTAGGAACTAGGTATAGTTTTAAGTAAGTTGTATTTGTATTTATGGATATTAGGAACAAGATATAGCTTTAAGTTTAATATATTGTTTTTTAAACTTGTATGTTAAGAAAGGTGAAATCCGGGTTTGGTTTTGTTTTAGAGTTTTTTTAAAAAATGGAACCAGGAAGTCTCCAGGCCCTGTTTGCATACAGGCACTTTTAACGAGGTTTTACAACTCATGAAGTAAAGAGATGGGTTACCAAAGTTTAGGGAAGCTAACAAACGTAATAAGTAGGAAAAAAATTGTGCTGTTGCCTAGCAACAGGGCATAAGAGAGAGACCCACAGAGATACAGGGAGAGACAGAAAGGCAGATTTTAGTTCAGTTGGTATGTGTATACCACAGAGTGAAGACAGAAAAGGTCTAAGATTCTCTATAGCTGGAAATGATGCCAGACTGTTAAGGAACCCATATGTATTGCTCTAAAGTTAAGGTAATAGTGAATTTAGAATGAGTTTTCTGGTTATCTCAAGGGAGATACCAATTGTGGAAGGACTTCCAGTGAATGTTCAGAAGTCTATTCGAAAAGAAATCTCTTTGCAATTGAACCAGCTCTACCCCTGGTGTGGAAATAGTGGTACCTCTTCACTGGAGTGTTGGAGCTGTAAGGTTATTGCTGGGATAAAAGGGATAGTGTGTGTTTGAATAATTTTTTTCTTGGTGTCTGAGTTGAAATCTTTCCAACCTTTTTGTTGTCTAGTGTAAGATAGTTAATGTTTCTTGCTTAGTATATGTTTTATCTTTTTGTTAAAAAGTTAACAGCTACTCCTGTGAATCTGTTTCTGTAAGTACCCTCCACAGTTTAAAAAAACATTAAAAAAAGTTATGATCTATCAAGCCAGGTTCCATTCTGGGATCTGACTTGTCCAGTAAAAACATCGGCTGAGAACATAACAAAACATAGAAATGTTTAAATATCTTGAAGAAAAATCTTAAAGAATCTTGAAGCCACAACCATGCTTATTTTTATGATCATTAAGCTGAAGCACATTAGTTGTCAAACCCTCCCAAGTCAGGTACAGCACAGCTAGATGTAGAGTAAAGCTCTCTCTGCTCTGCCCCAATAATAATCTTCAGCCTTTAAAGAGCACCCTCTCTTTCCCAGGCCAGCCTACTCGGTGAGCTCTTTCAATTGATGCTGAATTAAGGTGTCTTGTCCTGTAATTGTCTGGCCACTAGGAACTGTACTAAGGCTGCCCAAACTCACATATCTTGGCGACATCTGCAGCCACTGGACAGGTAAAACTTTCACCTCATCAGCTAGGGCTGGATTTTAATCTGTGTCCCAGAGATAAAAGGCCATGATAAGAGGCTAAAAGGCCACTGCACCATCCAGTCCTTCAAAAAACCTTATTTTTATTGTAAGTTTTATTTTTGTAGATCTATGTTCACATTTCCATAAGGGAACTAATAGATTGAAATTTTGGAAATAATGACAATATACATAGATAATATAAGAGCTTAATAACTTAATAAATACCTTATCAGCACAAGCTAAGTCAGACCAGAAAAAAATACATGGGACACGTAGCGCTGCCTCTGGATGCCCAATCAGTGACTAATAAAAAGCAAGAAGAGAATTATAAGGGAATTATACTCACCAGAGCTTTTGGTACAAAATACTACAAATCATGTTTCTTCTATATATTCATCTGATAGTTATAAATACAAGATACCCTTTTGTCCAAAAAAAATCATACGAACTTGGAATTTCCATAATGCCTTATTACAACACTTAGAATGTTTTAAGGCATTTAATATCCAGTGACTGCTATCACTGTTGCTTTGCAAATGCAACATCTATTTTGTGCACGAAATGCCACTAGCAGCTATGAGATGAATAACTAGTCTTTGTTGGTGATGATGTTGGTTGGGGAAAGAATGATGGCTAGGATACCAGCAGTAGTCCAATGGAGCCTTTAAAGAGACTCGTGAGATCTTTAACATATACTTGAACAGGGAGATGGGGCTTGGTTTAACATCTCCAACAATGCTGCACTCCCTTCAGAATTTATTTTAACACTATAAATACAGTTAAGCAAATGCAATGTCACTGGCACCATTAACATTCTTTACTTCTACTGTTAGCTGTCCCATGGTGTTGCTGACATTGAGCCTGAGGCTATGGAGCTAAGAAAGAGTTTTGTATCCGGCTTCGGCTGAACATAAACCAGCCACCAGAACTGATGAGCAAGAGGAGCATCAGAAATTAGTCCTCTTGTATCATTAGGTTGCAATAGACATGCTGGGAATGGCAATTGTGCCCCAAGAAGTAGTGTGCTAATCAGCCAGTGGGTACATTGACATTGGACCTACTGTGATTCCATAGAGTGTAGAGTGAGGCAGGAGATCAGAAGTGGGTAAACGATGCCAGTAATGCACTCTTGCTCCTTCAGGCTCCATAGTCAGATAAGCAAATTAAAAAAAAACAATGGTTTGGTTTTTGTTCACCTGAGAAAACTGCGGCATACATGCCGTATGCTGCAATTAATATCAGAAAGGGGCTTGAAGGCATTAGGTCCCTGATTTGCCTAGGTAATGGACCTGAAGCAGGCATTCTGGATATTAGAAGTCACTTTAATAAATATAGCATGAGATACATACCTGATGCAGAATTAAATCACGCACGCTGCATGCCCTTCACATCCAATTTCTAGGCCATGTTATTTTATTACAGCAGGAGCATAACACCATGTAATGCACAAATGATTATGCTGATTCTAAAGTGGAATTGTACGTAATCTGCCATATCACTAGTCTAATTGCGGTAAATAGGTATTTCCTGAGGTCAAATAAAGGATATTTTCTGTTGTTGGATAAGTTGACTGAAAGAATTAAACTGCAATTCCAATTTTTATTCCATTTCTGAATGGGGTGCATCTTGTAGAGTATAACTGGTAATGCTTAGACATGCTTGACAGCATCCAGGACAAAGCAGCAAGTAAAATATATACTATCCCAAGGAAGCACTGCAGCAGCTTGTCAAACTTATTTTGACAACAAATTTTTTCATTAGGACAATACACATTATGGGTTGATATGATAGAAGTGTTTAAAACTAGAATAGATGGGACAGGGTAGATAGAAGCAGGCTTTTCGACTAGCTGTGTGATCAATAATGATGGTTGGGTGATTAAGAATGAGGGTCCATGGTAGAAGATTAAATGTAAGAGATTTAGAACAGAGAGCAGGGAAAACATTTTTACACAAAGCATTGTGAGACTGTGCAATTCATAGCCGGGCTGTGGTTGAGGCAGAACCTGTGTTAACATTGAAGATTAAATTGTATAAGTGGATAAAGGGAAAGGGGTTGAAGGGATATAGGAAAGGTGTAATAGGATTAGAACTATTTGTGTGACTAAAGATGTTAGACTTCACCTTGTTGGCACATTTGTGTAATTAATAAGGCTTAAATTATCAAATTATACCATTACATAAGCTTAGTGATGAAAAGTCTTAATCTGTATGCATTATTGAGGTGACTTGTGAATTTTGGGGTATGTTGATTAGAAAGTCTTAAATCTGGTATCTCGTTTAAATGCCAAATACTGTTATGTAGCTTTAAGAAAAAAAATGTGGGTTCTTTGGGGGTGAACTGAAGTTATAACTAGGGCACATTTGCACATTTGGGCTTCAATGAGTCTAGGGCTGATGAGGAGAACAAGAGCATTACCGTTATAAAAATACCCTCACCCATAAGTTGCCCTCTAAGTCCCACTGACTTTAATATATTATCATCATTGTTTATCATCAAAATCCTGGAATTTTCTACCTAACAACATTGTGGGATCATCGTCACCAGCAATTCTGGAAGGCCCACTGCCACCTTCTCAGAGCATCTACGAATGGACTATAGAGGTAGCTTTACCAGTGTCATTTACATCCCAAGAATAAACAGAAACACAATTAATGCCTTATACTTGTGCCTAATCTTCCACTAAATAACAGCCAACAGAGAAAAATATGCCCCAAGACTAGACCTGTGAAGCAGTTTCTGTTAAACACTGCCCAATTTCTCTCTCCCTCACACATTGATACAAGAGCTACAATGTGCTCGTTAGGAGTTCAGTAGAACTGATCTTCCTCAGTTGCTCCTACCACTTATTATTTAGTATTACACTTCTGTCAGCTAGATGTGAGGCCAACATAACAGTGGAACTAATGGACTACAGAACTACACACTTAACACAAAATTACAATTATTATTGTACACTTAGCACAACAGGTTTTGACAGAAATGAATAGAGAAAAGTATTGGGCTATCTTTAAACAAAAACTGAATACTTAATCAGAATAACCACTTTGCCAGCTGAAGTGGGACAGACCATGCCACCATTTTACATTAAACTATACAGGTCAACTAATTTCTTTTCAAATTACAGCTTGTTAAAAAAGATAGTTTCTCCAAGTTAGCAGCTTCAAACTAAACTGTGGCCACAGAAAAAGGTGATACATTATAGCAAGCTGCCAGTCAAAATCCTTTCCACACAGCTGCAACTTAATGGGCAGCATTTGTGGGGTGGGTGGGGGGGAGAGAATTAAATGCACTAAGAGTTAAATTGCATCAGGATCACAATATCTTCATCCTGCCAACTTCCAAGTTTCACCTACCCAGGTTTCAGGCGAGCAGGGAGCCTGCTTGCAGTTGTCAGGTAAGTAGCTGTCATGTGCAAATAGAATATTAACTGTTCTTTTGACCAATCATTCTAACTTTAACAGCCAGCACAATTGAGCTGTAAGCAACACCCCAGAACCAACCAAGTGCGTGCTTCTTCAGTGAAACTGGCAGGCTGGGAAAGCTTTGAACAGCTTTGACAAGCTTCAGCCATGCCAAGCAGGAGGCTGCTGTTCACAACACTTCCCCTGGGAGTGTAGTTTCACTGCTTAACAGACGATTGACAACTCCTTGAATATTGGTCGCTTCACCCAATCTGTCACCTTGAATTGCATTTTGTTGGTGTCAGTCTGCACCATGGTACAGGAATCACTTATGCAGCTCTACCTTGCGCCTCTGATGAGGAACAAAGCTGCCAGCAACAGCACCAGGAGCAGTCCCAGCTGCCTTCTTCTCAGCACATACCGCTCCAAAGGGCAGAGGGGGTGGCCACAGTGCTCAAAAGGGATGATATGCCTAACACAGAGTCTAGAGGGAGAGAGAGAGAGAGGATCAGTTCTCTTGACATGTCTAAGCACCAGTTCCTCATGAGGCTCAGGTTTTCACAGCAGATCTTTGGTGATATTTGCAGCCTCCTGGAACAAGACCTCCTTCCCAGTGGACCAGGTAGGCATGCATCGCCACCCCCTGCCCCTGGGTCTCTGCCTCTCCCTGAAGTTGTGCACTGACTTCTGGTGAAAGAAGAGAAAGCGGAGAGTTATAACAATTTGAAACAGTTTACGTGGAGACAAGGGAAGGACAGCATTTGTAAAGGGTGACTGTGAGGCATGGTTGTGAGATGGCACAAAGGTGCGGGTGAATGTGACTGTTGACTTTTCAGATGGGAAAAGGAGAGAGGAATGAGTGCAGCTGCAAGATGTGTTGTTGTGAGGAGTGCTGTGAATGAGAATGATGTGCAGGAAAATGCTAGGAAAATCAAATTGTAGGGTTGGCATATGAAATTGTTGTGCACTTTAGCTCTCCAAACCTCCTGATGTATTGGGTCCTCTTGGTGCACTGTCTCCAGTTTGGAAGGACAGCACTCCTACTGCTGACTTCCTTTATCTTTTCCAAGCATGCCTACTTAGTCTGAGAGGCTGGTTTCTTCATGACATCATTGGGAGAGTTCAACTCAGTGCAGGCCCTTGGATCCAGCAGCAGGACTTCCAGGGAAGGCTGAGACACATATCATCTTGCCAGCCTCTTTGATTGGTCGAGAAACCTGGAAGTGGATGCTAATGCTGTGGTTGAGTTAAAGAGCCACACTAAAGCCCACTCCAGCAACAATCAAGTTCCTGAGACAGGTACAGGTCCTGTCGTTTCACCAGGGACCAACAACTTAAAATTCCACCCAATGTCTCAAAATCAAAATTTTCTTTATGAAATGAACAAGTACAAAGGCTTCTGTTTTGAATTAGCATTCTTTTCTTGAATTATGTTGTTGCAGCTTTTTGTTTTGCACTTATCAGGGCAAACGCAAGAATGTCAAGTTTCAAAGAATCACAACAATTTATCATATAGGAGAAAGGGTGTTGATTGGTTCGCAAGTTGACTCTGATTGACCGAAGCGATGCCACTGGGGAAGCATTGTTATTGTATTGAGCAGAGATCCTCTTGGTTGGCCTCTATGGCCGGAACTTTCCATCCCTGTTGGGCGTCATGACAGGCATGGGTGGACAATATGATGTAAAGGGCAAAAATTGGTTTCAAGCCGACGTGAAGGCGGTTTGTAATTGTCGGCTTCACCTGTCAATGGCCGGCTGCCTTTCCCGCCGCACGTCGCGAATATCATTGTAATAAATTTGCTTCTAATTATTAGCCCTGCTCACCAGAACCATCCCCCCCACATCAAATTTACTGCCCATATCAGTGGGAAAACACGCCAACCCAGAACATGTCTTGACAAGTGTGACATGCAGAAGTTGGGACTTACCGTTAGGGCCTAGATCACATTGCGGACATCTGAGAAGCAGAAGATTCTGGAGCCCTATAGCTACAGTATCCTGGCAGAACATGTGCACCACATGCTGGGTGGATTCTGATGGACATGGCTCTGCCGCGAAGCAGCTCTCAGAAGATGGAAATTCACTGTTGATGTCTGGAGTCTGCTTTGGGACATCAGTGTCTTGGCCATGGTCTGCCATGGATGATCGTTGAGGGGGTAGAGAGGAAGGTCTAGGTTTGACTGGGAGAGGAAGGTGTGCCGCGCAGGGGGGAGGTGGGAGGATGGCAGGAAAGGGGGAATGATGGTGTTGTGCGGGGTGATGTTGGGAGCAGGGAGGGAGTATGGGGGAAAGAGGGTATAATGGGGGAGAATGTGGCAACTGAGGAGGTAGGCGTAAGGGGGAGGAAGTGAAAGGGAAGGACTTCAGAAGGGGAAGGAGATCAAAGGAGGATAAAGAGTCTGAGGGGAGGAAAGAATTCGGAAGGGCGAAGGTGTCCGGGAGAGGAAGGAGTAAGGTTAGAGGAAGGAATAAGAGTGGAGGAAGGAGTAAGGATGGAGGAAAGAGTAAAGTGGTGGGGATATCCAGGTGCACATGCAAGGGAAGGGTCTGTGGATTTGATGACTGCCTCCTGGGGAGGGAAATGATGGTGGGCATGGTAGGAGGGAATGGTGTGAATGACCGAGGGCAGTAAGCCAGGAGGGTGGGAGGGTGAGCGTGCGATGGTAGAAGGGATGGCGAGAGTGGTTGGTGGGGACTTGGAGGCAGACACGGACCTTGGGGATGGAAAGGAAGAGGATGTGGTAGTCAATGTGGATGCGGGTGGGATTCTCAGGAAGATAGGGAACGTGCAGATTCACTTAGACACCCCGGAAAGAAAAGGGTTCTGGTTGGTAGGTGATGGTGGGGAGCTGGAAGATGATGCCGGTGGGGGTCAACAGTGATGGGGGAAAAAGACATAGGTGCTTGGCGGAAAGGAAAGGATGGGGAGCTGAAGACATACTTAACAACCACCATACTTCAAAAATCAAAAAAGTGAGCGGAGCCACGTATTGGACGGGGATAGGTGGGTGGCCGGAGGTGCAGGTCAGCTCAGGTGGACAAGTGAAAGAGAACCTCAGCAGGCAACATTGAAAATGCTCAGGACATTGAGATGAATGCGATGGAGGAAGGCTCCGCATGCGTGAGAAATGCTTGTACGAGGCTCTGAAAGGCACACACACACAACCCACACACACACACACCCCACACCCCACACACAACCCACACCCCACACCCAACACACACACACACACACACACACACCTCTCATTCCAGAATCACTCGTGGGCCGGCTGCATGCTGCTGAACTGCTATGACGGGGGTTGGATACAGTAGGAGGACTCGTGAAGCCTGTTAATGAAGCTGAAACACACCATTACACATTATTCAGTGAAAGTGAATATATTTTCAGATTATGAAGTGACAAAACGTGTACACCCGTGCAATCACTTGTGATCAGAAATTAAGTTTTCTAGGCCTACCACTTCCTCTAATTGCTGCCCTGACATCCGCAGCAGGGGTGGAGACAGCTTTGCAATAGTTGGTCCTGTTGGCTTTGATGACTTCGGCATGGGTCCTTTGGAGACCTGAGGCCTTGAGGGCTCCGGCTTGCTTTGGCTGTCCTGTGGGCCAGCTGCTCCTTCTGCAGTGACAGAGGTCAAGGTTGAGGAGATCACAGGCAAAGGGGACTGAGAGAGAGATGACAATCTTTGAGATTCCTGAATGGATGACCCTGTAGTGTCTTGCCACTGCTCCTCCTCCCTTCGGGTCCCAAGGGCCCCAGCCTGACTTCTTGAAGGGAAGGAGCACCTGGAGGGACATCGAGGGGCCCCATTTCCCTCTTGCATTGCCATTACAGGAACTCACCTATGGCTACCAGGATGGAGTGCAGGTCTGCACACATCTCCATGTTCTGCTGGACCAGGGTCTCCTTGACATCTGCCATCCTTCCCATGGAGACCTCCATTCGTGCACATGTGGGCACCACATCATCAAAGAGCAGGCAATAGCACTCCTCTGACTCACGTGGCACTTGAGGGCTTCCAACTGCTCTGTGCGATGTTCCCCCGCTTTCTGCTGACTCTCCTCGATGAATTGGAAAGCTTAACCCAGAGGCTCATCATCTGACTTGAACATCACAGATGTCTCTTCCCCAGCATCCTTCGAGTGCTGGGGAGCTCGGCTGAACCTGCCTCTTTCTGCTGCGGACACGTATATGCGCACTGACCACCAGATTGTGAACCCAAGTCTGTTCTAAATCTAGGATCCATCGAGGTATGTGTCTCTGCGCTGGTGGAGGGTGTGGGTAAGCGCTGTGATGGGTCTTCCAGGCTGTTTATTTCCAGCTCTTGAATGGAGGAAGTGTCCTCTTCGCTGGCGGTGCGGACCTGGATGGAGCTGAAAGACTGACTGGCTGAGTGTGTCGGTCACTCGGCAGAGCTCCCTGTCAACCAAAGTTGAGATAATTAGTACATGGCAGCAGAAACAAAATTAAGGGAGAGAGCACTCACAGTTGCATTGAGAGAGGGATGATGTGGTGCAGGATCCTAACATGGGCGTTCACTGCCGATCTCACTGTTGCCGCAGGCACGGTCCACGTCCTCACCAATCAGCATGATGGTACGCTTCTCACAGTGAGTGAGGTGTCTAATGTGGGCCACTCCACCCCTGGTCTGGGACCTCTCCTTGCTGTTGTCAGCCTGCTTCTCCTGCATGAAAACAGATGCTAAGAGTGTGAGCAGGATGCATGGCCCTGCATGGGATGTTTGTGTGGTGAGCAGAGCCATGGACAGGATGAGGATGAGAGCACCAGAGGATATGAGCCTGACGGAGATATGAGAGTGTGTGTGAGGGTTAGTGACATTGTCCTTTGAAGTGTGAGATTCCTGTGGATGTCTGATGGGTTTGTGAGTGTGAATTGAGAGTCATAAGAAAAGTGACTTACCCTGGCAGAATGGATGAAACCATTCACCCATTTGTGGCACTGGATGGCTGTCCTCTTTTGCAGGGTGTTGGTGATGATCACTGCTGCCACCGCTTCCCATGCTAGATTAGTGACCTTGCTTGTTGGCCTTCATCCAGAACGGGGTGTACAGGACATAACTGCTCTGCATCCAGTAGCCGCTTGAGGGAGGCGTCACTAACTCAGTGGCAGCATGATTCCTCCCTCTGGCAGCCATCAGTTTCCAGCAGCTTCCTATCCCTTGAAGTGTGCTAGCTATTTGCAGGGGCGGCCTTTAAATATGGTGCCCGGTTTACTGAAGGCCTGAGGTAATGGTGGGGTGGCAAATCAGGAGGCGCCTTGCCAGCGACCCGGCATGTTTCCTGGGAATGCATAATTAATGAGGCGGGAATGGGATGATACAGCGCAAAAACCCACTATTGCGGCCAGTGGGTGAAATGTCCTTTTTCCCACCTGCTACTGCACTTAGTGCAAATCTGGGATGATTCTGCCCTAGGTCTTTTCCCTTGTGACATCTATTTCTATGTTTACTGCGCAGAATTCGTGTGAATCATTTTGAGAATATGACCAAGGTGGGTCCCCCTTCTCTTTGAAGCTTTTAGACAGTAGTGGCATCTGTGTTCACTGAATTACACTTTCATTTGTCACTTTGTCAAACACTCGGATAGTAATGAATGGTCACAGGCATTAACACTGGTTGCTGCTGAACTTCTTTTGGATAGCTTTGTTAGACTACCACATTTCTGATCCATATAGGCGCACCGAAAACACATTGCTCTTCAAAATTCTGAATTCTGTTTTTTCTCCAATCACATTAGCTGTTCTACACTGTGAGCTTTAACATTTGACATGCAATTTCCATTATCTTACAACACACCGTCCAACTACCTGTAAAAAATGCCTAGTTTGCAACACTTCTCCTACCAGGTGATTATTTTCTCAGAGTCAACATTAACTTTCACAACCTGAGTTTTGCACCACTAACGTATAAGCTAATTTTTCCAGCTGTATCTGCAAATTTGTTTATCTTCTTTCGCATCTCATCCATATATTTTTATCAATGAGGCAGGTGTTATCTGCAAAGTATAGGTCTCCAAGTTCCAGGCCCCACTAGTTCAGGCAATGCCTAATTTGCATCACAAAATCAATCTTAATAGAATTAGGATAGCCGTCCAAATTCTTGATCGAGAAATTGAGCTTTGAGAAGGTTTAAAAGTGGAGAGAAATGAGAAGGAGAAAGGTTTCAGGGAAAGAGTTACAGAGAGCAGAACTAAAGGCTCAGTGGCCAATAGTGAGGTGAAAGGAGGGGGACAAATATATATGTGGTGGAGGACAGCAGAGTCCAGGAGGGAATATTAGGCTGGAGGAGTCTGCAGATATTGGGTCTGTTGAGACCAAGGCAGGATTTAAAGATGGGAACCAGTATTATAAATCTAATACATTGGAGAGGGGGAACAAATGCAGATCAGCAGAGGGGAAGTGAGAAAGTGGACTTTGTAACAAGACAGTATATACATTAGAATTTTGGACAAGTTAGAGGTTATGGAACTTGCAGCTTGGGATCTGAAGCTAAGCTGTGGGTAGAATGGGGAACCAACTTTCTGTGTGATCTGTTTAGCCTGAGCAAGTCATTAGATACAATGTTAGGAAGGTGGTGTCAGTGGCAAGGGAACGTAATTTACAGTAGGGACTGAAAATCATGGCTTTGGTCTTCTAAAGTCTAATTAAAGTAAGAAGAGTCACATTGGAATCAAAACATTAACTTTGCTTCTCTCTCCTCAGATGCTGCCAAGCCTGCTGAGTTTTCCCAGCACTTTCAGTTTTTATTTCAGATCTCCAGCACCTGCAGAATTTTGCTTTTATTATTAAAGTAAGTGTTGATTTATCCATATTTGATATTGGACTGGCAACTTGACTTTATCTGTCTTTACAAAGGAAGAAGATACTATCCAGGCCGAGATGAGAGAGGAGGTAACTGATACACTAGAAGAATTTACAATTGAGAAGGAAGAGGTGTTAGAAAGGCTATCTTTACTTAAAATAGATAATGCACCAGGATCGGATGAAATGCATCCAAGGGTACTGAGAGAAATGAGAGTGGAAATCGCAGAGGCGCTAGTGGTAATCTTCCAGTCTTCCTTAGGCACAGGGGAGGTGCCAGGGGACTGGAGAACAGCGAATATTATACCCTTGTTCAAAAAGGGGTGCAAGGATAAAGTTGGCAGCTACAGACCAGTGAGTTTGACCTCAGTGGCAGAGAAGCTTCTAGAAACTATAGTACAGGATAAAATCAATAATCACTTGACAAGTGCAGGATAATTAAAGAAAGCCAGCATGGTTTCATTAAGGAAAAATCATGTTTAACTAACTTGCTGGAGTTTTTTTTGAGGAGGTAACAGAGAAGGTTAGTAAGGAAAACACTGTTGATGTGGTATATATGCATCTTCAAAAGGCATTTGATATGGTGCCACACTACAGACTTGTGAGCAAAATTCTAGGTCATGGAATAGAAGAGAAGGTAGGCACTTAGATAAGAAATTGGCTGAATGACAGGAAACAGAGAGTAGTGATAAATGGTTGTTTTTCAGATTGGAGAAATGTTTGTACTGGAGTTCCCAGGGGTCAGTGTTGGGACCCTTGCTCTTCTTGATATATATTAATGAGCTAGACTGTGATGTGCAGGGCATGATTTCAAAATTTGCAGATGATACAAAGACTGGAAATGCTGTCAACTGTGATGAGGATAGTCTTGAACTTCAAAAGGGCATAGATGTTGGTGGATTGGGCAGACAAGTGGCAGTTGAAGTTCAGTGCAAAGAAGTGTGAGGTGATCCATTTTGGCAGGAAGAATATTGTTGGACAGTATAAAATAAAGGGAGAGACTCTAAAGGAGGTGGCGAACATAAGAACATAAGATCATAAGAAATAGGAACAGGAGTAGACCATTCAGCTCCTCCAGCCTGCTCCACCATTCAATAAGATCTTGGCTGATCTTATTTGTCTATTTCCACATTCCCATCTAACCCCAATAACTTTTGATTCCCTTACCTAACAAGAATCTATTTACCTCTGCCTTAAAAATATTCAATTACCTCAGCTCCACTGCCTTCAGAGAGTCAGAGAGTTCCAAAGTCTCACAACCCTCTGAGAGCAAAAGATTATCATCTCTGTCCTAATTTTAAAACAGTGCCCCCTAGTTCTGGACTCACCCACAAGAGGAAACTTCCTTTTGATGTCTACTTTGTCAAGGCCATTCAGAATCTTGTATACTTCAATCAAATCACCTCTCGCTCTTCTAAATTCCAGTGGAAACAAGCCCAGTCTGTCCAACCTTTCCTCATAAGACAACCCACTCATTCCAGGTATCAATCTAGTATACCTCCTATGAACCGCCTCCAATGCATTTACATCCTTCCTTAAATAAAGGAGACTAAAACTGCACACGGTATTCGAGGTCCGGTCTCACCAATATGCTGTACAACTGAAACATAATATCCTTACTTTTATGTTCAATCCCTCTCGTAATAAAGGATAGCATTCCATTAGCCTTCTTAATTACTTGCTATACCTGCACACTAACTTTTTGTGAATCATGTACTAGAACACCTAGATCTTGCTGCACCTCAATTATGCAGCCATTCTCCATTTAAATAATACCCTGCTTCTTCGTTCTTCCTGCCAAGTGAACAACTTCACATTTTCCCACACTACACTCCATTTAGCAGATCTTTACCCACTCACTCAACCTATCTATATCCGTCTGCAACCTCCTCATGTCCTCTTCACAACATACTTTCCTATGTATTTTTGTGTCATCTGCAAATTTAGTTACCATGTCTTCACTCCCCTCATCTAAGTTATTGATGTAAAACGTAAAAAGTTGAGACCCCAGTACAGACCCCTGTGGGGCTCCACTTGTCACATCCTGCTAATCAGAAAGAGACCCATTTATGCATACTCTTTGCTTACTGCCAGCCAGCCAATCTTCTGTCCATGCTAATATGTTACCCCCTACACCATGTGCTTTGATTTTTGATGTAATAATCTTTGATGTGGCACCTTATCAAATGCCTTCTGGAAATCCAGGTAGAGTACGTCTACAGGCTCCACTTTATCCACTGAGCATGTTACTCCTTCAAAAAACTCCAATAAATTGGTTAAACATGCTTTTCCTTTCACAAAACCATGTTGGTTCTTCCTGATTGCCTTGAGCTTTTCTAAGTGCTCAGCTATAGCCTCCTTAATGATTGATTCTAATAATTTCCTCGTGACACATGTGGGGAAGCTATTAGAGGAGGAACAGAGGGACCTTAGTGTATATATACATAGGTCATTGATGGCATGTTGAGAGTGCAGTTAATAAAGCCTACAGTATCTTAGGCTTTATTAATAGGGGCATTGAGTACAAGAGTAAGGAAGTCTAACATCAGTGGTGGGGAAACTACTGGAAGCAATTCTGAGGGACAGAATTAAACTACACTTGGAGAGGCAGGGATTAATCAAGGACAGTCAGCATGGTTTTGTTAAGGGGAGTTATGTATGACTAATTTGATTGAATTTTTCAAAGAGGTGACCAGGTGTGTAGATGAGGGCAATGCATTTGACGTAGTCTACTTGTACTTCAGCAAGGCTTTTGATAAGACCCTGCATGGGAGACTGATAACGAAGGATCCCATGGGATCCAAGGCAATTTGGCAATTTGCATCCAGAATGAGCTGAGTGGCAGGGAGCAGAGGTGATGGTCGAGGGGTGTTTTTGTGACTGGATGCATGTGTCCAATGGGGTTCCACAGGGATCAGTGTTGGGTCCCTTGCTGTTTATGGTATATATAAACGATTTAGACTTGAATGTAGGAGGGTAGATCAGTAAGTTTGCGGATGACAGGAAAATTGATGGGGTGGTAAATAATGAGGAGGATAGCCTTAGATTACAGGAGGATATAGACGGGCTGGTCAGATGGGCTGATCAGTGGCAAATGGAATTTAATCTGGATGAGTGTGAGATGACGCACTTGGGCAGGACAAACAAGGCATGGGAATACATGATAAATAGTAGGACCCTGGGAAGTACCGAGGATGAGAGGGACCTTGGTGTGCATGTCCAGTGGTCCCTTAAGGTAGCAGGACAGGTAGATAAAAGTGGGTACGAAGGCATATGGGATACTTGCCTTTATTAGCCGAGGCATAGAATATAAGAGCAGGGAGGTTATGCTGGAACTGTATAAAATGCTGGTTAGGCCACACCTAGAGTATTGCATGCAGTTTTGGAATCCGCATTATAGGTAGGATGTGATTGTACTAGAGAGAGTACAGAGGAGATTTACCAGGATGTTGCCTGGGCTGGAGAGTTTTAGTTGCGAGGAGAGATTAGATACACTGGGGTTATTTTCCTTGGAGCAGAGGAGATTGAGGGGGGCATGATTGAGGTGTATAAAATTATGAAGGGCATAGATAGGGTAGACAGGAAGGAACTTTTCCCCTTGGTGGAGGGATCAATAACCAGGGGGCATAGAGTTAAGATAAGGGGCAGGAGGTTTAGAGGGGATGTGAGGAAGAATTTTTTCACCCAGAGGGTGGTGGGAATCTAGAACTCACTGCCTGAAAGGGTGGGAGAGGCAGAAACCCTCATAACATTTAAGAATTTGGATATGCACTTGTGATACCATGGCATACAAGGCTATGGGCCTAGTGCTGGAAAATGGGATTAGAATAGCTAGGTACTTGTTTGACAGGCGCAGACTCGATAGGCTGAAGGGCATTTTTCTGTGCTATAGATTTCTATGACACTATGAAGTCATGTTGAACTTGTATAAGACACTGGTTAGGCCTCATCTGGAGTACTATGTCCAGTTCTGGGTGCCATACTTGAGGAAGGATGTGAAGGCACTGGAGAGAGTACAGAGGAGATTCACAAGAATGATTCCAGGGATAAAGAACTGTAGCTAAGAGATTATATTGGAGAGGTTGGACTCTTTTCCTTGGACTAAAGAAGACTGAGAGGAGATTTCATAGAGGTATTTAAGATCATGAGAGGTATGGACAGGGTAAATAGTGAGAAACTGTTCACATTCAAGAGAGCATCAATAACTAGAGGGCACAGATTCAAAATAATTGGCAAAAAGAGTAAATGTAATGTGAGGAAAGATTTTTTCACCCACAGAGTGGTTGGAATCTGGAATGAACTTCCAGAAAAGGTAGTGGAGGCAGGTTCCATCGAGGCATTGAAAAGGGAATTGGATTAATACGTGAAAAGAAATAATGTGCAAGGTTACGGGGACAAGGCAGGGGAGTGGGACTAGGTGGAATGCTCTTTTAGAGAGCCAGTGCAGACTCAATGGGCCAAATGGCCTCCTTCTGCACTATAAAGATTCTGTGATTCTGTGACAGCATGGCAGTCATTATGAAGCCAGTAAAGGTGATGGAGAGGTAGAGGTAAGTGCCCTGGGATGATTATCTTTTTTAAATTAAAATTTATTTAACTTACCTCTCTATCTTATTCTTGTCATCTCCTGATCACTCTTCCTTATACGCATGTTGGCTTGGTGATGACACTCTTGCCTTTGAGTAAGAAGATTGTGGCTTCCAGCCCCACTGCAGAACTTTGAACCCTGACCTAAGCTTGTACTTCAGTGTAATACTAATAAGTACTGATAGCTGCAGTTGTAATTTTTTGGATGGCAGATTCAATCAAGGGCCCACCTGTAACATCCAAAGGCACTATTTCAAGAGGGCAGGAGAATTCTCCCAGTCCTAGACAAAATTTATCCCTCAACCAATACCACAATTGCTGTTTGCGGGACCATAATGAGTTCATATTGGTTGAGATGTATATCTTTATAATAATACTGACTACATTTTAGAGAGTAATTCAGTGGTGGTGAAACACTTGAAAATGTCTGGATATCTAGAAAAGCAAGTATTTTTCTCTTCTTTCTTACTAATTTACCCTTTCTTAGCTTTAAGTTGCTACATGGCTGGACTTGGTCTTTGTCTTTGCTTCTCAATAGAAATACACTGGCACTTTACTTTGTGATACATATTTAAACTCAACAGCAATCTGTATTAGTAGCACATTTAATTGAGTAAAAATGCCCAAGACCATTCTCAGTGTCACTGAATTACAGAATTGTTATGGTGCAGAAGGAGGATATTTGGCCCATCATGTCTGTACCGGCTCTCTGCATGAACATTATGATTCAGTGCCACTCTCCTGACTTTTCCCGGTAACCCTGCACATTATTTAATAGAAACAATCATCTAATGCCCCTTGAATATCTAGATTGAACCTGCGTCCAACACACTTCCAGGCGGTGTATTCAAGGCCTGAACCACTCACTGTGTGAAAATGTTTTTTCTCACATCGTATTTGCTTCTTTTGCAAATCACCTTAAATCTGTGCCCTCTCACTCTCGATCCTTTTATGAACAGGGACAGTTTCTCCCTATCTACTCTGTCCAGCTCCCTCATGATCTTGAACACCTCTATCAAGTCTCCTCTTAACCTTCTCCTCTCCAAGGAGAACAGTCCCAACTTCTCCAATCCATTTTCATAACTAAAGTTTCTCATCCCTGGAACCATTTTTGTAAATCTCTCCTGCACACTTTACATCCTTCCTAAAGTGTGGTGCCCAGAGCTGTATACAATACTCTAGCTGAGCTCTGACTAGTGTCCTATACAAGTTCAGCATAACCTCTTTGCTCTTGTACTCTATACCCCTATTAATAAAGCCTAGGATTACGTATGCTTTGTTGGCTACTCCACCTGTACTGCCACTTTTAACGACTTATGCACATATACACCCAGGTCCCTCTATTCTTGCACACCCTTTAGAGTTGTACCCTTTATTTTATATTGACTCTCCATGTTCTTCCTGCCAAAATGAATCACCTCACACTTCTCTGCATTGTGCTTCATCACCTCACAGTTTACAATGCTTCCAAGTTTTGTATCATCCTCAAACTTTGAAATTGCCCACAGCACACCAAGGTCTAGACCATTAATATATATCAGGAAAAGCAACTAGCAATACCGACCCCGGGGAACTTCATTACAAACCTTGCTCCAGCCCAAAAAAGATCCATTGACCATTTCTCACTGTTTCCAGTACTCAGCAAATATTGCATCCACGTTGTTACTGCCCCTTTAATTCCATGACCTATGACTTTTTTTTACAAGTCTGTTCTGTGGCACTGTATTGAATGCCTTTTGGAAGTCCATGTACACCACATCAACAGCATTACACTCATCAACCCTCTCTGCTACCTCTTCAATGGGCCAAATGTCCTCCTTCTGCACTGTAAAGATTCTGTGATTCTGTGACAGCATGGCAGTCGTTATGAAGCCAGTATAGGTGATGGAGAGGTAGAGGTAAGTGCCCTGGGATGATTATCTTTTTTTAAATTAAAATTTATTTAACTTTCCTCTCTATCTTGTTCTTGTCATCTCCTGATCACTCTTAGTTAAACACGATCTGATGGTCTGTAATCGGAGGGCAAATTTCATACTGGTTAGATGAGCAGTAAAAATCGTCTGCATGACTTGTCAATGACCCAAATGGATCTTACCTTTTTAAAACTTGAAGTGGAGGTGCAAGGAGGTGGGGCTTCCTTCTTTAAATCTACTTTGTAATGAAACCATGCTCTAGGAAAAATGAGTTTGTGAATTAACTGGCTGGAAATCACTAATTGAATTTTTATAAAGACTAAAGCCACATTCCAATGACAGGAACTCCCAACCAAAGATGGCTGAACATTTGCATCACTATGTCTTCTACATACCAAAGCCATTGTAAATGGAGACTGGGTACTCAGCTGGGTGAAGTCAAACCATTAGACATAATCAAGTAGACAATGCAAATGGCTATAGAAGGAATGTGCCCAGACGTAATCTAATCATGTAAGTCTGGTAACTAGAATCCACTAAATATGACCACATTTGAGTCACTGGGCAGTTGGAGAAAGCAGGTCATGTGACAACACAGCTAACCCTTTGTGTGTTTAAGCATCTGTTTTCTCTGCAGACCAGAGCACAAGTAAATGAGATGCTGAAGAAGCAAGACCCTTGGCGGAATTGTCCTAGATTTGCACTAAGTACGGTAGTAGGTGTGAGAAAGGACACTTTACCCGCTGGCTGCAATGGCGGCTTTTCACACCATTTTGTCCCATTCCCTACATGTCCTGGCTCATTAGTTATGCACTCCCTGGAAACGCGCAGGGTCACTGGCGGGGCAGCCTCTGATTTGCTGGCCTGTCATCTCCTCAGGCCTTCAGTAAGCTGGGCGCCATATTTAAAGGCCACCCTGGCTAGCACTCTTTAGGGGATAGTAAGTTGCTGGGAACTGATCATTACCAAAGGGAGGAAACCTGCTTCCCCCAAATTTAGCAATGCATCCTTTGAACGTCTACTGGATGTAGTGGAGGCCTGCTGCAATGTCCTCTACCCTGACTCTGGGTGAAGACTAGCAAGTAAGGTCACCAATCCAGCATGGGAGACGGTGACAGTGGTGGT
Organism: Carcharodon carcharias; assembly: GCF_017639515.1. Lineage (NCBI taxonomy): Eukaryota > Metazoa > Chordata > Chondrichthyes > Lamniformes > Lamnidae > Carcharodon > Carcharodon carcharias. Next base: position 35,273,739 of record NC_054480.1, on the reverse strand, counting down.
CAGCACCAATGCCCTGCAAAAGAGGGTAGCCACCCAGACAGGAAGAGGATGAATGCTCTCATCCATTCTGCCAGGATAAGTCAGCCTTCTCATCACTATCAACTCACACACTTACAAACCCATTACACATCCACAGAGATCTCACATCTCAAGGGACAACACCACTAACTCTCACACATACCCCCACACCTCCATCAAGCTCACATCCTCTGGAGCTCACATCCACATTTTGTCAACGGTTTTGCTCACAACACAAACATTCCATGCAGTGCCATGCATCCTGCTCACATTCTAAATTAGGCCCCTCACTCACTTTGAGGAGCATGCCATCACGATGACTGGTGAGGACGTGGGCCATGCCTGTGGCGATGGTGAAGCTGACAGTGAACACCCACGTGAGGATCCTGCACCACACCATTCCTCTCTGGATGCAACTGTGAGTGCTCCCTCTCCTGCTTTTAATTCTGCTGCCATGCACTAATTATTTCTACTTTGGTTCACAGGGAGCTCTGCCAAATGACTGAAACCCTTAGCCAGCCAGTTCTTCAGCTCCATGCAGGCCCTCACCTCCAACAAAGAGGACACCTCCTCCATTGAAGAGCTGGAAATAAGCAGCCTGGAAGACCTGTCACAGCACTTAGCCACACCCTGCACCAATGCAGAGACACACACCTCAGTGGGACCTAGATCTGGAGCAGGCTCAGGTTCACAATCTGGTAGTCACTGCACATGTCCACAGAAGGGGGAGGCAGGTTTAGCCAAGCTCCCTGGCACTCGGAGGACTGCCGGGGAAGAGGCCTTAGAGATTCGAGTCAGATGATGAGCCTCTGGATTAGCTCTTCCAACTCATCATGGACAGTCAACAGAAGGCAGGAGATCTTCAAGCAGAGCTGTTGGAAGCCCTCACCAGAGTGGCAAACAAGTCGGTGGAGTGGTTCGCCTACTCTCTGATGAAGTGGTGCCCACATGTGCATGCACAAAGGTCTACATGGGAAATTTGGCCAATGCCAAGGAGACCCTGGTTTAGCAGAACGCGGAGATGCATGCACACACCTGCACTCCATCACAGTAGCCATGAATGAGTTCCTGCAGTGACAGCACTAGAGGGAAACAGAGCACCTAGACATCGATCCAGGTGCTCTTTCCCCTCAAGGAGTCAGGTCAGCTCCCTCAGACATCCGAAGCAAGGAGAACTGTGAGCTGAACACCCCTGGGTCAGCCACTCAGGAATCTCAGAGGCTGTCCTCTCTGTCTGAGTCCTTTTGTCTGTGACCCTTTCAACCTTGTCCTCTGTCACCGCAAAGGGAGCAGCTGGTCCACAGGAAGACAGCCAAAGCAAGGCCCTCAAGGACCCACACCAATCTCATCAGCGGCAACAGGACCAACCATTGCACAGGCTGTCTCCACCCCTGCTGCAGATGTCAGGGCAGCATCTAGAAGAAGTGATAGGCCTAGAAATGTTAAGAATTTCTGATCACAAATGGCTGCATGGGTGAACACATTTTGTCACTTAATAACTTGAAAATATATTCACTTTCACTGACTAATGTGTAATGTTGCCTTTCAGCTTCATTGACAGGCTTCACGAGTTTTCCCACAGCATCCCTCCACTAGCATATCGTCTGCATGCAGCAGGACCACAGGTGACTCTGGATAGAGAAGGGTGTGTGTGCAGGTCCTTTCGGAGGCTCATACAAGCATTCTCCCACGCATGCAGTGTCTTCCTCCATCACACTCATCTCAACGCCCCGAGTGTTTTCAATGCTGCCTGCTGGGGTTCTCTTTCACTTGTCCATATGAGCTGAGCTGCATCTCCGCCCACCCACTGGTCACACTCCCATGCAGCACCTGTGCCCATCCAACACGAGGCTCCGCTCACTTTCAATTTCGGCAGTCATGATAGCCATTAAGTTTCTTCTCAGTTCCCCCATCCTTTCCCCTCCCCTAGTCACCCAAATCCTTAACCCCATCACTGTTGACGACCCCACCTTCCGCCAAACATCCCCCCCACCACCCTTGGCATCACCTTCCACATCCTCACCATCACCTACCAACCAGAACCCTTTTCTTTCCAGGATGTCCAGGTGAAGATTCCCTACATTCCCAAGAATTTCAACCCCATCCACACTGATGTCCCTGACCTATTCCTTCCCACCCCCAGGGTCCATGTCTGCCTCCACAACCCCACCAACCACCCCTGCCATCCCTTCTACCAATACCGTCGCACCCTCATCCTCTCACCCTTCTGGTTCACTCTGTCCCCTCTCATATTCACCATTCCCTCCTACCACATCCACCCTCATTTGCACCCAGGAGCTCCCCCAGCATTGACTCCATGGTCCTCATTTGCACGTTCACCGGGTCATCCCCAACCGCCCGCTCCTTTACTCCCTCCTCCACCTTTGCTCCCTTTTCCCCCAGAACTCCCTCCTCCACCCTTACTCCTTCCTCGACCAGACTCCCTCCTCCTCCCTTAGTCTCTCCTCCCCCCAGGCTCCCTCCTTCCCCTGGACTCCTTCACACTCCGGACTCCCCACTCTGCCTGGACTCCTTCCCCTGGACTCCTTCACACTCTGGACTCCCCCCTCTCCCTGGACTCCTTCCCCCCACCAAACTACTTCCTTCCCCCCTCCAAACTTCTTGCCTTACGCCTTCCTTCCCCTTACGCCACCTCCCCAGCAGCCGCATTCTGCCCATTACAGCCTCCTCCCCACATACCCCCTGGATTCCTTTGTTCCCCCCCTCAACCTCACCCCCCCCCAACACCTCCGTTCCCCTCTGACTTCACCCCCCTCACCCCCACCCAGTACACTTTCCTGTTTCACCACCTGCGCCCACCCTGCCCTATTACGGCTCCTCTCCCACTCACAGCTAGACCTTCCTCTCCATCCCATCAAAAATCATCCGGAGCAGCTGATGGCCAAGACCATGAAGTCCCGAAACAGACCCCACACATCAACGGAGACCTCCCACCTTCTGTGAGCTGCTTTGCAGCAGAGCCATGTCCATCAGAATCCACCGAGCATGCGATGCCCAGGTTCCTCCAGGGTTTGGTAGCTGTAGGGCTCCAGCATCTTCTGGTCCTCCGACGTCCGGGATGTGAGCAAGGCCCTATTGATAAGTCCTGGCTTCTGCACGTCACACTTATCAAGATGTGTTCTGGGCCAGCTTGTAATCACACAGATGTGCGTGGTAAATTTGGGGGGGGCGATTCTGGCGAGCAGGGAAGATGAAGAGATGCAAATGCATTGAAATTAGGTTTCCTATGTTGGACAGCGGGGAAGGCGGCCCATCATTGACCAGTGGAGTGGATGATCACAAACTGGTTTTACAACAGCGTGAAACCGATTTTTGGCTTTGCCCCCATATTGTCCACTCATGCCTGCCATCGATGCCTGAAGCCAAGGGGACCAGAAAATTCTGGTCCGAGTGGGTTCCCTCTTTCCATCCAACTTGCAAGTTTTGAATCCTGGGCCCTGATTTTAACTCTGGCCTGAATGGAAAGAGGATTCCAGATATGGACAGGTCATTTAAAGTAAGTGTTTTCACTTTCCTGGTTGGGGTAGGAGGAACAGGAATGCTCCCCCTGGCTCTACTAGGAAGTTTTGGGTTCCTCTGGCCCAGACACTCCCCAATCACTTCCCTTCTGGGAGACCATCTTGAAAACCTCTCCCTACAATTTAGCCTCTTGCTGGCAAGCCTCTCTCTTATTTAAATTTCCATTCTTGCCCACCAGCTAGATGCTACTTCCCACACATTTCAGGCGAGCAGCATAGTGGCAGCAAGCAGATGATGATCAGGAGTTAAAATGTCCCAGGCCTCATGGTCCCAAATTTGGGCGTGTGACAGGGTGGGGAGTGGGCATGCAAAGAGGCATGTTCAGGGCTTGACCCATTGCTCATGTGAATCCAATTCCAGGTTAAAATAGTGGCTATAAATGCCTTAAAATGTTTTCATTATTAATTTCATAATCTGCCTGAGTTAAAAACATCTCTCTCTGAGTCCACCTATCCTCTTTTAAGATATTTTTGTTTTGCCTAAAATGCATTTCTTTTACTTCCTGATTTTCCTAGTTCCCTAGTTATGTCCAATATTTCCAATGCCTGTCTTCCTCTCTCAAATTCTCTGGGCTTCTGTTTTTACTGCAGCCAGTGTTGCTTGTAAGTTTAACAAGATTATATTCCAGTATTAATTCATTGTGATATATAATGTTCTGTGTTTCTTCTACTTCAGAACAGCTAATTCTGTATAAGGAAATTCAGTTGTTGGATCATGACTGTCATAAGAAAGGCCCAGTAGATTCTAGTGGGGTCATTTTCAGACTTCATGCTTGCCCACTGACAGCAGATATACAGAGCATGATATTGTTGTGAATTTTTATGTTCAGTACATCATTCCCAGTTCATGCCCAAATATCTGAAATGAGCTGCTGGCAGGTGATGCTCCCTGCCAGTTGAAAAGTCACCCGTTAGATTTAAGCACTCTAAGTTACACGTATTATAAGGTCACTAGAAGACTAAGAAGACTATTTCACTTTTGTGTTTGCTGGTGTTAAAACGTTGCCATGATTAGAGAAAGGACAGGGGTCAGGGGTAAAGATCAACAGTCACCAGTCTGAGGTTACTAAACCATTACATGCCTCTCAGTCCTACTTAATTAAAGATGTTACACCCTGTCAACAGGAAGAGTAAGATTATTTCTGCACCACATGGGAGAAGCACTGAAACCACTGAGTTATTATATGTGCTTTTAGGGCAAATCAATTCATTCTATCTTACAGGATTAGCATGATAGTAGACCTGATTTTTCCTTTTCTTTGGCCATGCGTCTACTCTGGACTTTGAGCTCATAAATGAGAGCAATTGGCTGAAGTACTGGGCCGTCTCAAATTCCTCCAGAATGTACCCTCCCGTGAGTAACACAATGGGAGAAATAGCAATCCAAGCTCTTTTATTAATGGAAATCGTTAATTTAAACATGTATCTTTGAGAGATAAGGGCAAGAATCACTTATCAGTGACTCAAACAGAAAAGGTATTGTTGCATTAAGTGAAATGTTTTGTAATTTATCTGCTGGGCAGGAAATAGTACTTTAGGTAGAAATCTTGTTTCAGGCCAAATTCATTCCAATAATATTTGGCAAGCTCATAAACAGCTGAATGCTGATACCTTGCAAAGTAAAATGTGTCAGTTCTATTAAATCACTGCACTATATGGAAAAAGTGCTTTAGCACAGTTGCTTAATTTATCACTTCAAGCGCTTGAATACGTTAATCTCTTAAACCTATCTCTCGTGAAAATGAGTCCAGTTCTGCTTCTCTTCATAATTCAGAGCCCGATGGACTCGGAAGATGTTGGTCAGCTTCCATCGATTCTTCTCCAAAGAATCAATATTCCACTAAAAAAACTGACCTATACAAGGTTTGTGCGTAAGACATTAAATAAGAGAGTTGATTTATGATTTAGTACTCCTGGCATGGAAATATCAACAACTGGTGCGCACATTGAGAATTTGGATATGAAGGTTTGAACACCCGATTTGTGATGAATTAGTCACTCTGACCTCCACTCTCAAATTATTTGTAAATGATCCACTCTTCCAAAGTTCTGCATCGGAAGTCTTAAAATTAAAAATTTAACCATTGATCTTTGAAAATCTTTTGAATAATAACTCGTATTAGAGCTATGTCTTTGGATGCTATGCAATGTGATATGGTCATGTGAGCCTTCATCACATACAATTGTTGTTTGTATACATTTAAATTATGTAAAAAGATATTGATGAAAATTTTAAGATCTAGTGCATATGAGGTGTAATTCAGTGAGCTCACAATTCCATGGCAATACAAATCGATGAATCAGGGCTACAACATTCTAGTCCTTTTACTAACCCTCAATCCCTTCGAATGCAACTCCCCTGCTAGAAGTTCAGTTCCAGAATCACCTCTGTGGGCTCAACAACAACTTATATTTATACAGCACCTATATTAAATCATGCAAAGGGGCTTGAAAAGGAATATTATGAAACAAAATATGACAGGAAGCCACATAAGGAGATATTAAGTCAGGTGGCCAAAAGATTGGTGAAAGTGGTAGGTTTTAAGGAGTATTTAGAAATGGAACAGAAGGTAGAGAGGAAGAGAGGTGTAGAGAGGGTATTCCAGAGCTTACAGCCTAGGCAACGATGGATCGATTAAATTTGGGCATGCACAAGAGGCCAGAATTAGAAGAACGCAGATATATCAGAGGGTTGTGGAGCTGGAGGAGATTACAGAGGTAGGTCATGGAGGGATTTGAAAACAAGGGTGAGAATTTTAAAATCAAGACGTTGCTTGAAGAAGAACCATTGTAGGTCAGCAAGCAGAGAAGTGATAGGTGAATGGGACTTGGCGCGATATAAGATATCAGTAACAGAATTTTGGATAACCTCATGTTTGCAGAGGATAGAATGTGGGAGACCAGCAACGAGTGAACTGGAATAGTCTGCTCATCCATCATTAGACATTGGATAAGCAGTCTGGTAAGTTAGCAATAGGGGAGGAGTTGAGGGAGGTGATGGTGAGGTAGAGCTGGTTGTTGTCAGCGAACTCCTTCTTTCCCAAAAAGGTGCAAGGACAGGCTCTGTCTCTATGCAGTACCAAATATTTTTTGGTAGCACACCTTCATTCTTGTTCACTTTTTTTAAAGTCCTTGATTACAAGTTATTTATAAAACAACTTGTCTAAACAACTTGGCACAACTTGTGCTGTTTCATAGCAGATCATAAAGCCATATTCAGCCTTCCTCTGCACTGAAAAATTTAGTAACTTGGGGTTAGCTTCTCCCAGGAATTTCAATGGCTAGTAGTTGTAAGTAATTTATTATTGAATCACATGTTATCCTTTTATTCTTTAAGAAACTTTGATTTGTGCACACTTCAGGCTAGATAACAGTTGCCTACAAAGCAATTCCAACCCACCACAGCCCTGAGATGCTAAATTTGAACTTTGGACTGTTTAATATTGTATAATTCCAAATCTCTGCTTAACTTTGACTGTGCCATGTCTTATCTGCCTTTCCTATGTAACCAAATCCCTTTCTGTCCACTTGAGTACATTGCTCCTATCTGCCCTTTTGTTTTCTCTCAATACTTTTCATGCCCTTATCTCCACTTATCTCCTCTTCCTATCACCCAGTCGTGCTGCCTTTCATTTCACCCTTCGCAGTTATTTCCCACCATTCCAAACCAAACCCCAATCTATCATGTTCTTCTTCTGCCTGAACTTCCTGTTGCTGTCTTATGCTTGATTCTTCTTTTAATAAATACATAGCTACTCCCTGTGTCTTTCTCAGCATTCTCCCATTTCTGCCCCTGTGATCAACAGTTGCAAACATTCTTTTCACTGACTGTTCACCTCCTAAACCTCCTTCCCATTCCACTTCTCCCACCCATCACTGCCTCAGTGAACTCTGCAGTGGATCAACAATCACCGTGCCTCTCCTTAATTCTCCCTAGAATGTTTCTTTGGTTGTCAACAATGTCCTTGCCATGATAGCCTTATTGTGGACAATTGCTTTATCATCATTGCTTTGACTGAAAATTGATTCCTCGATGATTCACCTTGCCTCTTGTCAAAGTCTCTCTTTTAGGCTACACTTTTCAACACTTTCTCTGCCTAAATTGCTGTTGTAGGGGTGCGGTCCTTATCATTAAGTGACACTTTTGTCTCTCCACCGACTACTCTGACATCTTCTCCTCCTTCGAACACTGAAGTCTGTCCCATCCGTTTGTCCACCTTCAAAAAAAATCCTTCTTGGCTACCATCTCCAAAGCCTTACCCTGAGCTTCCCTGCAGGATATTGTCTCTGCTATCCCTGAGTTTTTGTTCTGAGCTACTGTTCCTCAGTGGCTTCAATCTCCATTTTAACTGCATTTCAGACATCTGAATGCACTGCAGGCTTCATATACTTGCAAACATTACCCTTGGTCCCAAACATATCATACATTTATTTGATCCTGTTGCTTAAAGACCCTTGGGGATACCTATGCGATTCAAAACTAAAATATTGTGAGTTAAGATTGGAAAAGTCATAACTGCAACAAGTAGCTCTCTGCTGGCACTGCTCTATGTTAGTCGGAACCTGGAGTGCACTTGCTCAAGTTTACCATGCTATGAAGTTTTGGATAAATGCCTAACCTTTCCTGTTACTGCTTACTAAATTCTCCTGCTTCAAAGGATCATTTATTGAATTGGTCAATGTCATCTGGGAATTGGAATTCCAGCCAATTGGAACCTACAGTGACAATCGATACAAGTGAAGTAAACCTGATCCCCACTATTCAAAATGGATGCCAGGCAGGACAGGACCCTAATGAGAAGGAACCATGACATAAGGTTTAACTGGTCATACCTATATGTTTAAAGAAAATCACCCTAATATCCAAGTTCACATTACTTTTTCATTGGAAGTAGTCAGTTAAACCTTATTAACTTGACTCCAAAATCTGCAGGCCACAATCCTGATGTAATTGCTACATTTACACTGACTAATGCTCCCCAGCGCTGTCCTTACCCAAATTTACAGTAATTAAGAGCACCTAATTAGCGTGGTGCTGGTAGGTGCATCTCTGGCACTTGACTGCCCCATGTTGATTGGAAATCTGCAACTGGCTACCAAAAGAGAGAGTTGGGATTGCCCAGCTTCTTGGCCCTTCCCCACCCCCCATTAAGACTCCAAGGAATTTCTTGATGACTGCCTGTGTCAATGGCCTATTCCATTTTTATGTTTTTTATGACGTTTTCCTGTATTCTTTGGGCCCCAGCCCCCTGAGTGGGACCAAACTGCAATATTCTGGTGGCAGTATACTTCAACTTGGCACCATCACTGGTTTAATACTTGGGAAGCAGTAACTCCCAATAGAATTCCTGCTCTGCCCTCTTTGTAACATTGACCTTGTAAGAGCCAGGCAGAGGTTCTAGCACTAATAAGGCAGGATGTGGACTTCCAGAGTCAGCAAGGACCCAGTGTATTCAGGTCCCTGCTCATCTCTGGGATCATCAGCTGGACTCCCTTGAAGTTATGATGGGAATCCTGTGGATCTTATGATGAAGATTTGAGCCATTACTTTTAGGAGTATGAAGAAATTGGATGAGCCATTACTATGGTAGCTGTACATCAAAGGAAATATTTTTCCTGATATTTGTTTTGGGATCTAATTGCTTGCTGGCTCAAAAGGGAGATTAAAGGGATACTGGTCCTTAGGATCCAATTCTTTCAATTCTGGACTGTGAGTAATCAGAGACTGGAGTCACTGGTTCTAAGATTTTCTTGGTGGAAGAGAAAAATCTCTACAATACTATGGACACAAGAATTATACAGACACAAGTGTTTTAATAACATAGGGAGACAGTCCATGGA